>NC_138071.1:10304041-11590887 GCF_964194185.1 Rhinolophus hipposideros
TTCTAATTTTAGACATTCTAGTGGATGTATACTGGTATCTCCTCATGGTTTTAATTTGCATTTACCTAATAACTAGTGATGGTGGGTAACTTTTTATATACTTCTTTGTCATCAGATATCTTCTCTGGTAATTGTCTGTTAAAATTGTCTGCCTCTTTTCTGATTGGATTGTTTGTCTTATAAATGAGTTGTAAGAGTTCTGTACATATTCTCAAAGCAATTCCTTTGTGAACTATATGTGTTGCAAATATGTTTTTCCAAATCTGTGGCTTGCCTTTTGACTTTATTAATGATGTCTCTCAAAGAACAGAAAGTTTTAAATTTTGACAAAATCGAGTAGCACTGTTCTAAACACTCTAGTTAAAAAGCAGAGATTTATACCATGTTGTATACCTGAAACAATATAATATTATATGTCAACTGTAATTGAAAAATAAATGTGAATTTAAGAAAGACAGAGATTGATAAATGAATTGAAAAACAAGATCCTATATTCTAGCTAGAAAGACACACTTTAAATGTAAAGACATAGGTAGGCCAAAGCCATATAGATGGAAAAAGATATACATGCAAACAGGAAGCATACGAAGACTGGAGTGGATATTCTAATATGTGATAAAAAA
Organism: Rhinolophus hipposideros; assembly: GCF_964194185.1. Classification (NCBI taxonomy): domain Eukaryota; kingdom Metazoa; phylum Chordata; class Mammalia; order Chiroptera; family Rhinolophidae; genus Rhinolophus; species Rhinolophus hipposideros. The sequence continues at coordinate 10,304,665 of NC_138071.1, forward strand.
AAGTTTTCAGGATCAGTGGTATTATTAAAGACAGAGAGGAACACTTCACATGATAAAAGGAACGATGTATCAGGAAGATAACAATTATAAGTGTATATGAGCCTATTTACAGACATTTTAAATACATGAAGCAAAAATTTTCATAATTAAAGGAAGACCTAGGCAATTCCAAGGTTATATAGTAAGAGGTTTTAATAGTTATCTATTGATAATTGGTAGAACAACTAGACAATAAATCACTACGCTGCTTAAATCTAATTAATTTGTATGGAACACTAGACTCAGTCACTAAAGAACATATACTATTTTCAGTTTACCTGGTACAATCATCAAATTAGATCATAACATATTTCAATATATTTAAGAGAATTAAAAGCATATGAAGTCTATTCTCTGACCATAACAGAAACAAATTAGGAATTAATCGAAGTCAGATATCTAGAAAAAACCTTGATATAACTCAAAATTAAACAAAATACACTTCTGAATAATTCCGAGGTCCATTAATGTTCAACAATTTTTTGCTTCAAAGAAGTTTTTAACAAAGCACAAATGCTAAAACCTTCCTCAACTTTTTCACAGAGCTATTGTGAGGAATAAGGGGAATGGGGGAATAGAGAAAAGATCGATCTATTTGGAGGTTGTAGAAATACAATATTCTCTAGAAAAAAAGACTTTGAAGCCTTCTCTGAATAATAGAGAAAGACTTGTAGTATTAACTTTTGTAGTCAAAGAGGACAATCGTGACCACCTTTGCTACCAACTCTTCTGGTTTCATGACATAGAACAATCTATGTCATGATTTATGGCTTTTTTCCAAATTCCATCACCACTACCACATACTCCCTTGAACCTATCATGTATGTGATAGTACTCTTTTTGAGAAAACTGCATAACATTATGTTCTTAAGTGGAAGCTGGAGAACTAAGGCAATTGGCAGTGGCCTTCAAGGCTTCTCCTAGTGCAGTCCTCTCTCCTGTGTCTTTGTATTTTTTTCTATTTCTTCCTGTTTTCGTTTCTCCCGTGCTGTTTCTCTTTGCTCCCCCTTTCTCTCTAATTACCTCTTCCCTCTATCTCCATTGTGTCTCACTTATCAAAACTAACCCCATGATGAAATTCAGAACTAAAAATGATTCTCTTAGTTTACTGGAAATTTTTTTTTTTTTTTTACTTTAAAGAGAAGTTTGGTCTTGATGCTGTGGCCCACAGTAATTAAATAACTTTAATTACTCCTTTGACCACTATTTACACCTTTCAATTTTCAAGCCCACTGAAGCCCATGAAAATTGTTTTGTGAAATGGCCTTTTCCCTTCTCTGTGAACTGCCTGGTAGGCTGACTTGATCTTCTCTATCACTTCCCCACTTTTTCTTTTTCTAATGCATGGTGTGTGGCTCTAAATCTTGACAACGTCATCCAGGATCAGTTTATACCACAAGTTGTGTTGCCTTCCTGCATCTCTTTATCCTTGAGAGTCTATCTCTCAGCTTCCTCACATGTAAATTCTCTCACAGTGTTTCTCAATCTCTTTTTGGATGGCTGCTTTTTTCTTCTTTTTCTTTTTCTTCCACCTCTTAAATCTGAACATTGCATAAGAACATCTTTGATGCTATGCTTCCCTCTTGCCTGGTTTCCTATCTGGACTCTGTCAATCCCTAAAGAATAGGATACCATTCTTCACCTTTCATTGGCTACTTCTGATCAAAAGACCACTTATAAACCCAAATTATGGACCTGCCCAATATGGCATCAACTCCAAATACAATTCACTTTTGTTCAGAAGAGCATAGTTGAACTGTGATACGTAAATTGATTGTGGAGACTTCAGTTACTTGAGGCATTCTAACTGTACAGACAATAGTGTATGTTGAAATTAGAGGGGAAAAAACACAGGAACAAAAATTTTTAAAAAAATTTGTTGAGCAAAAATTAGTATTGTCTTTTCTGGAGTAATTCTTTGTCTACAAAATTGAGTGAACAACCCCTGACTAGTATGAAGTGTCCTTTTTCTTCACCCCACCACCCCATGTTGCTGTCCTATTTCAGGTTCAGTCATTGCATGTGCACTACAAGAGTTATACCTAGCTGGACTCTATTTTATTTAGCTTACAATTTGCAAGGCATTGTACTCATACAGAGCTTGACCTGTATGAATAAAATCCTGTGATCATACTCTGAATCAAATGCTATTATTACCTTCATTTTTTAAATCATAAACCAGTGCTAAGCACAAGATACCTAAAATTTGATTGTAGCTCACCAACTTCCTACTGTGTTTCCCCGAAAATAAGACCTAGCTGGACAATCAACTCTAATGCGTCTTTTGGAGCAAAAATTAATATAGTAAAATAAGTAAAATAAATTAATATAGTAAAATATAGTAAAATAAGACCGGGTCTTATAATAATATAATATAATATAATATAATATAATATAATATAATACTGTGTCTTATATTAATTTTTGTTCCAAAAGATGCATTAGAGCTGATTATCCAACTAGGTTTTATTTTCGGGGAAACACAATAGATGTCTAATGTTGGGCAAATTAGTTAACTAGACTCAGTATCAATGCTTCCATAAGAAAATTGCTGTTTTATTGGTGAAAGAGGCCATTTACCGACAAAGCAAATAAAAGTCTCAAAATATTATCTGGTTACATTCTAGTCATCAGAAACATTCGTCCAGGCTGTAATTAGTGTTGAGGACAGAAGAACTGTTGTCATCCCACGTGTACACTTTCAGAGATGCATGAGAGAAGGCAATGATGACAATGAAGAAATAATGGCAGAAAACTTCCCTAACCTGGTGATGGAAATAGACATACGAGTCCAGGAAGTACAGAGAGTCCCAAACAAGATGAACCCAAAAAGGCCAACACTAAGACAAGTCATAATTGAAATGCCAAAGGTCAAAGACAAAGAGAGAATCTTAAAAGCAACAAGAGAAAAGCAGTTAGTTTCCTATGAAGGAGCTCCCATAAGACTGACTGTCAGCTGATTTCTCAATAGCAACTTTGCATGCCAGAAAGGATTGGCAGGAAATATTCAAAGGGATGAAAAAAGAGGACCTATAACCAAGATTACTCTACCCAATGAAGCTGTCACTTAGAATTGAAGGACCGATAAAGAGCTTCCTGGACAGGAAAAAGTTAGAGGAATTCATACTAAGCATGGCTTGGGACATCTAGACACATAATAAGCTTGTCTCAATCAGTAAATTTTATGTGGCCTTGGATAAAATACCTAAAACTGTGTTTCTTCCTTCTTGAAATAATAAAGGAATAATAACACCATTCCAATCTATTTTTTAGGGACATAATGCTGATGAATAAAGGTATCTAAATTCTTTGTGTACTTGAAAGTTGTGTAACAGTGGTCATATATAATTATTGCCCTGCTAGAGAGCAATGTTAATCTTTTAATAATTAAGTGAGAACATTTTACTTTGCTCTTATAGCAAAGTCTTTGGTGTGGGTAGTCAATAATATTATTTCCCTTCCACTGTCCATTGTCCTTTTTCAGGAGCACAATATGCATTCAGACAGAAAATATCCATGTCAGAAAATGTGGAGAGTAGTTAAAAGTAAATTAGCAGCCTTCTTCATGAATATTAAAAATAGTCAGTATGAAAGCACACTTACATTTGTGCTCATTTCTCTTATTGTAAAAGTCATCTGTGATTTTGGCTCATGGAGGATGAATCTTAAATAATCTATATTACTGCGCAGCATAATCAGGTTGCAAAGAAATAACCAATGAGTAACTATAAAGCTCTTGCTACTATCAGCACTAATAAGAGAAAAGTCTGATTTTCAAATCACAGTAGCCTAGTCTGATATTTAAATTATGATTTCCTAATCTCAGAAAATAAGCAAGCTGTCCCCTCTCTATCTCTCTCGATAGGGAGGGATGGAGGGACATTAGATATGTAGATAGATGATAGATAGATAGATAGATAGATAGATAGATAGATAGATAGATAGTTAATAGACAGATAAATTTTCCTTCTTGTCCCACCCATCATAATAGCCAAAGGGGATCTACAGCCAAGTTTCTAATGACTAAACAATAAGAGAAAGAGATTATTGATGCCTGACAGAATCCTGTTGTGTTGTTTCTCTTGGGCCCTACTATATCTCTACTGCATAAAAATGAAATATTAGATCTGAGTGTAGTATTTCCATTTGGAAGTAGGGCACCAGCTGTCTTCTTAAATTTCCATGCCACTTAATCTTGCTCTAAGCTTGGTTAGCTTTCAATTCTCAAAGAAGGCAACAACTATGCAGGGTCACATTTTCACCAAGGTCTCTGAGTTAATGAAGTCCACAAAGTATGCTAATTAGGAAAGCAGCTAAATTAATTCCTTGAGGCAGGTGCAAATACATGGCTCTTTGAGCCACTTTTTGGTGCAGTGCAAGAAGTGACCTGTGAGTTGGAGGAGCTAATATTGGTAGGCAAGAGTTTGAGCTTGTCAGCATTGTTGAGAGATTATCATTCAATTAGCTTTCCTGATGCTAACATTGAATTTACTACCTCACAGGTCCAAATCCTTCTGCATAAGCCCCCAAGGATGCTTAGAGCCAAACCCCTAAGATGGTCAACTAGAGACTATTCATATCAAAAGTATCTGCTGTATCTGTCATTTAAGTAAATGCACAAAATAAGCTAGCAAAAGATATAACATTGATATGTCCATTCTAATCACCACTGAGATTTTTCATAGGCTGACGGGTATATTTGTCAAAATTTCCAAGTCCTTCATGCCTATGTTAGATCACAGGGTGGAAGAAAAAAGATATTTAGGTATTTAAATACGCTTTGTACCAGTCCTTTAAAGAAGTCAAGTAATTTTGTCAGAACACGATGTCCTGGTGTCTTAGGGTTGAGGACCCTCCCCTGAAAATAATTTCTCATCTGACACCGTAATATATGCTTGTCAGAGAAATGGCTTATTCATATTAAATCAGTGAATTAACCCTATACTCCATAACCATGCACAGAAAAATACATGGAAAACAAAACTAAAATACATGGAAAACAATAAGTGATTCTACTCAAACTATAAACAATAGCCCAACCTCCTTATTTTGTAGAGAACACCGGAGGCGTGAACATGAGTGCATGTATGTGTGTGTGTGTGTGTGTGTGTGTGAGTGTGTGTGTGTGCATGTGTGTAGTGTCCTTGGGCACACAACAGGTTAATTTCAACATTGGAACAATAATAGCATGCTCCACATTTTAAAATGGGAAATTCCATTATATTTTAATATAGAGCTCTGTATTATATACTATACCCTCTTGCAAACTGATATATTTTTATCAAGTGATGTAATGAACTAATAGTTCTCAAATGTGTATTGGAGGTAGGATAAGGGACACGATTTGAGGCTTATAAAATTGATGGCCCCTTCCTCCATATCTGCTAAATACACACCCACAAACACACACATATATTTCCACACATATGTAGTAGAGGGAGGGAGGAAGGAAGGGAACAAGAGAAACTATTACCATAGAAATGTAATTATTTACTGAATTTAAAGCTAAGCCAAACCTAGATGAATTTGGAAGTGCAGTGTTTTTTCTAGGAGTTTAGAATTTCAAGGACAAAACTGCGAGGAAATCCCTTTCCCAGTTTGTCATTTTGTTGACAGGAATGTGAAGTGTGGATTGATGATCAGGGTAACAAACCTAGCAGAGCCGAGAATGTGTATTCCTTTTCTTTCAGTAGGGGTGGAAAACAAAATTATTACTTCTTAAAATTTACAAGACTTTTTTTTTTCAATCTCAAGATAGCAAAATGTGGTGACAAAACAGGTTAATCAGAAGCTGTAGAAAGAGAAAACCTTTTCTTTCTTGACATAAACCCTAGGAATATAAAAGAAGGCACTGCTATAACAGAAAAAAAAGAGTATTACAGCTGTGACTGGTGATATGTACTCAACAGCCTGCAAATCTCACCCTGGAATCGCTCCGGAATTCACTCACCACACATTTACTGAGTTGCAGATGGTCTTCTTGCAGATGGCAGATAATCTCTAAACTGTTGGATTTACCCCACACTTAACTTTTTGAACAAGTTTTCAAAAATTTCCCACAGACTTCTTCTTTAAGTCGATGAATGTAGAAAGAGCAGATAGTAACTTATACACCACTTTGCAATCCACTTTGGTGGGCACGTTGTGTTGGTTGCTAACAGAGACAACAACTATGGAATTAATTCTACAAGACAAAAGGCAAAATTCATGCTTTCTTGATAGTAATGATTTTATTCTTCATAGGGCTTGGTGTTGTTTTTGTATCAGTTTATGCTTTGGCTTTCAACAGATTTATAATGATTACCAAAAATATATCTTCCAGACGTTTTCCTTACTTTGAGTTTCCATTAAATTAATGGGAGGATTGACATATTGTAACAGAAACCCTATATTATCCTCACAGGCATAACTATTAGTTTTTCTCTACAGGAATTCAAATTAATATTTTCAGCACAGGAATGGAGGTGGCTTAAATGCCTTTAAGACAAAATTGGTGTTTCTGTAGTTAAACAAAAAAAAAGACTTCTTATTTTTCTCTTTCATCACTAGTTTGCCTTCATCTCTAGTTTCCCTAACAAATATGAGCATTAACTGGAGAGAACAAAAGAATCTTTCTCTGATTTGACCAAAGAGGGATGCAAAGGAAAGAATACAAAGGCCAGTAATTTTCTTTTTCATGAACTTTGTTCTTTATGAAACTGTTTTGATGAAACATGTTTTCCAAAGCAAGTAATTTAAACACCCACCCCTGCTTCCTGCACACCTAGGCTGTGTAGCAGAAAAGAAAATGAGTCAGAAAGATCTGTATTAAAATTCCATCTCTGCAAATAACAAACTATATGACTTTGAGTGAGTTATTTAATTGTTATGAGTCTTTATTTCATTCTCTGGAAAAATAGGAATAACATTTATTTCATGGAACTGTGATAAAGATAAAAATAACATAGGCAAAATGCTTGGCCCTTGGTGGATACTCAGTAAATAAAAAATGTTTACTATATGGTTATATTTGGAATATTGTAGTATAAAGCAGGCAAAAAGAGTTTAGCCTTCAGAGTCAAGATGGATCTGGGTTCAAATTTAGACTCTTCCACTGGCTATATGAAGAACCACTGATGAGTTTACCCTGCATAAGAATTAATTTTTTAATTTCCTAATTTTTATAGGGTCACAGAGTTTGGGGGGAAATTCTTGACCCCTGACCCCTTGCAGGGCAGACAGCTGTCACTTAGTAAGTGGTAACGAGTGGTAATAGTGGTGGAAATAGTGGTAACAGCACTCCTAGCGAGCCAGTGGAAATCCTTATTTGATAAAATTCTTATAAAATAGTTTTCCCTATATAAAAATTTAGCGCCCATTTCAGTTAAGAAAAAAAAATACAGTGAGATCTTTCTGAGAAGCCCTACAGAGACCTTCTGTCACCTCTGTGATCCCAAACACGTACATTCCTCCAAAAGCAAACAATTGTCACTGTGACTTTCCTAAGGACCTCTTCCTTCCCAGTCCTAAGGGGTCATCCCTCCTAGTGGGGAGGACTCGCACGCGCTAGAAGCCCCCAGGGTGACAGTGGGGGGAGGTCCACTGTCTCAGGCTTTGCCTCCCTAGTTTTACCTCTATGTTTCCTTGACGTCCTGGACAATGTCATTGAGTACAATGTCTCCCTGGAGTAAACTGGGACACTTTAAATTTGAAAGGAGAGGTTGAAACATAGAAGGAGTGTTCCCAACTCACAGGCGGTGGCTGCTTCCATCTCCTGTTCATCCGGACAACACCAGCCACCTTTTCCAGAGTATGGGAAGCTGGGACATTGCTTTTTCAACATCCTGCAAGCTGAGTGGGGAGGGCAGCTTGCTGTAAAGATTAATCTCACTGTGCTACTAAGCTTACATTCTGCTGCTTATCCACGAAGGGAATCGTTATGTTCCAGCCAGGAAGACATAAAGTAAATTTTATTTCTATTTAGAGGTAATGAGTAGAAAGCAGGAATAGAAAGAATCTTCTTTTTTTTTTTTTTTTTCCTTTTTGGCTGACACAGTCCTTAGTATTTCTTCAAATGTTGTTGACATTTGTTATTCAATTGACCAAATTTGCCTTTCCTTTGCTTTTATTTAAGGAGGAAAAAAAGGGTTTCTTTTTGTTTACATAGTGCCAACAAAACTAATGATTAAAAAAAGGAAATTCATTCAGTCAAGTATCTTTGTACAAACTTCAATTAAACAATTGGTTTGATTGAGTTCCCCTCTGCCTCCCTGAATTGACTAACTATAGTAGTCTCATTCCCAAACTTCAAAAAGCATTTGTAGGCCTGGCTGCATAAAAATCACTTTGAGAGCTTTACAGTAAGTGCAGATTCTTGGGCCTCATTCTTGATGTTTCAGATTCAGAAGCTCCTGACGCAGGAACCCACATTTCCACAAAGATCAACTCTCAGTGACCGTACATTTGTCATATATTATCCCAAACTGGTAATGCAGATGAAAAATAAAGAGTTTGTAGTTTCCCTAGGATCTCTTGCTCTCATTAACTTCATGATTTATCAGCCAGATTACTTGATCAATTCTAATAATACAAGTGATATAACCATGGCATAATTTCAGAGCACAAATTTCTCAGCCCATGGGGTGAGCGGGAGGTTTGAGAAGAATATTCATTGGGAGTTATTCTCTCTCCCTCCTTCCTCATCGTTTGTGATCATTGATGTCTTTCTATATGTTTTCCCCAACGTGGTAAATAAGTACATGAATGGATAACAACGAAAGTGCATTCTAAATAGGAGCAGGGGTCCTGAGAAGAGGCCAGATTTGAACGTCCTTGTGGACCATTCTGAGTCCTGGAAACCCTGGCTTCAGATGAGAAGATTGCTGTCGCATTGAATATTCTATCTGTAAAATATGAAGGGACCCTTCTCATAACCATGGGCATTACTAACAAGGAAATTGCATCTTTAATTCCTGCTGTGTCAGTCATTTTGCTATTTCCATAGCTGAAGCTCCTCAATTCAACAAGCTTTTTAGTCAAAAAGTAAGGGTGAGAGATGTGGATCAGTGAGAACCTTCTTTCTCAGTGTTGGAGTAGAAGGGGCAAAATCTAATCTAAAGTATGTGCCCGTCTCAGAAGAGTCTGTTTACTCCATGTAGGGCAGCATCTATTGGGTAGGAATTGTCTGGGAGAACAGGCTATGGACACCTAAAAAACAGGCATGCCTTTACTTCTGTAGCATTATAAAAACAGTCATTTTTATGTAAGAATGTCAGCAATCTGGCAAAAGATTTTTTTAAAAGGCAGGCTAGTCTGTTAAAATGTCCCAGTACGGGACAAGTCTATTTTTCCAATGTAGTCACTTGGAAAAGAAACATCTACAAGCATTTAAAAGAATCTGACGCAGGCCTGAGCTGTCCTAGCAGATGTTATTGGAAATCTTTACAACTAGGATTCTTTTGAGCAGTGAAAATATACAGACGGTGACCAATAAGCTGTGGAAGCAAATGAGGTGGCCAAAAGATGTAATGATTACTTATGAAAGAAAAAAAAAACGAGCTTTCTTTGATTTCTCTGCTTCAGATAGTCACAAATCAGAAATGCCTTCATAGAAATCATATTAAAGATGTAAATACAAATCTAATTTTGACATGTTCCATCATGCTTGTTAGAGGACTCACAACATAAACTTATTTTTATCATCCTTTTACTTGGAATGGTTGTTGATGCCAAATCCATTTAGGATGGTGTATATTGATAGATGGATGATGTATGGTACCCACTGACTCTCTTCCCAGGCTCTCTTTTTTAAAACTTCCTACCTTGCCACAGAGATCAGCCCTCCTCATCTTTATTTATACTGTATATCCCCTACCTTCTGACCTTAACTGATATATCAGAACTAGACACCTGACCCCAGCTGGATTAATCTCATTCTCTCTCCTCAGAATTTGGTAGTGGTTAAGTTAGATAGGAATTTATACATGGTAAAGTTTACACACATCCACTTGAATCCTGGTGCTGCAGGAGGGATGTACTGGATTGTTTTATTTTCTTAAATGGCAAAGGAATAGAGAATTAAAAATAACGAGATAAAATCTGAAAATGGAACTACCCTATGATCCAGTAATTTCACTCCTGGGCATCTACCCGGAGAAATCCAAAACTCCAATTCAAAAATCTTTATGCACTCCTATGTTTATTGCAGCACTTCACACAATAGCCAAGACATGGAAACAACCGAAATGCCCATCGGTAGATGACTGGATTAAGAAGCTGTGGTACATTTATACAATGGAGTATTATGCAGCCATAAAGAAGAAATAAATCTTATCATTTGCAACAACGTGGATGGATCTAGAGAACATTATGTTAAGTGAAACAAGTCAGAAAGAGAAAGACAAGTACCACATTATCTCACTTATATGCGGAATCTAAAGAAAAGAATAAGTGAATGAACCAATCAGAAACAGTTTTGGGGACAAAAAGGAAAAAACTGAGAGTTGTTAGATGGGGGGCGGATAAGGGGACAGGTGAAGGGATTAGGAAACAGTCGGTAACCACAAATGGCCTCAGGGTTTTTGAAAATTAATTTGGGAAACGTAATCATTAATGTTGTAAAGATTTTGTTGGGTATCCGATGGACATGCGTCCTATTTGGGAGACGACCTCAGGGACACTGTGGATGCCTGATCATGGCATTGTACAACAGAAGCTAAACATTAATGAATGCCAACTATAATTTTACATATATAATGTGATGGCTCGGTGTGAGGTCGGAGGGATAGTGGATGGGGGAGAGGGGTTCCCAGTGTGAGGGATATAAATGATGAACGTCTAAGTATTACCTTGTCTTGTGCACCTTTAACTAATAAATTATAAAAAAAAATAATAACGAAATAAAAAGAGAGAGTTCGGGGACAATTAAATATGATTCTGTGACAAACTCTCTTCTTTTCCCATCCACTGGAACTATAGGGAGAGCACTGAAACACCCCTATGTCAATGATCTCAATTTTATTATTGGTAAAAGTGATGTTTTGACATTAAAAAACAGCAAAATGGTTTGTTAAATATATTCTGAATATACCCTAACAATGAAACAGAATGCAAATGCAAATAAATAAATACATAAATAAATAAATAAATAAATAAATAAATAAATAAATAAATAAATAAATAAGGCAGAGTCCCATTTTTACTACTGCATCTACCTCTGAAGGCTGGAACTGTCATCAATTAGCTGGCACCTCCTCACCAGGGCACTGAGTTGTTCTTGCAGAGAACAAGGTCAGTGGTCCACTGTGCATTCCTGAGTGTCCTATTCTGAACTCTTGTCCTTAGAGTCCAGGAATGAAATAACAAGTTTCAAGAGGTTCTTAATCTCCTCTGGCTTCACCTAACTTCAACTCTTTTCTTCTATATTTAGATTTGATGCTAAATCAATCATCCATCCATCAATCAAATCTTAGGAAAGAAACTCAATGAAAAGAATAAAAAGAATAGAATTTCTTTCTAAATAATATGTATTCCATTATCTTTCTCCTGGGTCTCTTTGGCATTGTATCAGAGTGCTTCTCAAACTTCAGTATGCACACAAATCAACTGAGAATCCTGTTGAAATTCAGACTCTGATTTCATATGTCGTGAACATGGCTGAGATTCGTCTGGTTTTCCAATAAGCACTCAGGTGATGCCAATGCCACCCACCTCACGTATCAAGTTTTTAAGGTCCAATGAGAAGACAGGGGTAGACAATCCCTCCCAGGTTAGGAAAATGTTCCAGGCTGCACTTACTAAATGGGGAAAAAAGAAAGTGAAAGGGGTCTTTAAAAAAGGGAATCCCAGATGCTATTCAAAGAGAACCAAGGACATGGATGTAGGAATCCTGAGCCTGCATGGTATTCTGGATTTTGACAAATATCTCAACTCCAGAGTGAAGTGAAAGGAAAAAGGAGATTTGATTCCATTGTGGTCATTCCTACATGGGACTTCTCATCAGAATGGTTGGTGCAAATTTTTTAAGAAGACCATATGACTCAAACGACTCAGCAAAACTACTGACCAGCATTTTGGTGTGGGGACCTAGGTTTGTGTATGTTTACATCGCTCAACATGTGATTCTAATACCTTCTCCTGGTTAAGAATCCCTGAAGAGTAATTGTAGTGTATCCTAAAAACATGCATCCAGCTTAATATCATGAGTCTCTCTTCACATCAGAACCCATGTTAGCACCTCCTTATTGCTGGGGCTGATGGGAATGTCATTGCATAAAAAAATCGCTTTTAATAGTTATGTGCTTGCCAATATATTTTCATACATTATTGAAATACAGTAGTTTAATTGTACTTATAATGTTGAGTGTACAAAATATGATTTAACATTAAAAATGATTTATGAGTGATTATAATTGTTCTAGAGAAGAGGATTCCTTCCTAGGTCCCTTAGTTTACAATTTATTTCTATGACCAAATTTAATCCTGAAACAACCTAATAAAACAGGTACTATTATATTCTCTTTTATCAATGAAGAACTTGAGACAGATAAGGATTTGCCCAGAATCACAAAACTATTAAGTGGCAAAGCCAGGAGTAAAACAAGTGTTCTTCAGATATTTATTCTCAACCTCTATGATATGCTGCTAGTTTGTAAATCAGTGAAAGAATTTTAAACAAACAAATCTACTGTTCCAGTTTTATTGACAAGTGTCTTTTATTTTTAAAAACTTAATGTTTGGTTTACAATTTGCTGTCTTAATCAGAAGGAAAATTTGATTAACATCCTTTGTCCTTCTTCCATTATATTTTGCATGCTCTGTTCTCCATGAAAAGGCCAGATTGAGAGCTGAGTAACAGAAGGAGATGAAGCCAGAATAAAATAAATAGAAACCATTTCACTGGTAATAGTGTTCTTGTATTCCTTTTTTGAAGAAGAGCTTTTAAAAGGGTTATTTTATCACCATCTGTGAGAAATTCACTTTCAATTGCAGAAAAAAAAATTTTTTTTGAAAATAATTTGTGGAGCAAATTTTGCTCTAAACTGAAAAAAAAACACAAAATTTAACAGAAGGATGTGGAAACTGGTAGAACAAGTCACCATTTTCCTATGAAATAACCTTGATGCCACTGAAGAAAGGTGAGGCTCCTATTGGGCTATGGAAGAGAGAAATATACTCACATTTAACTCACAGCCCGAGATTTTACCCTTAAAATTTTATTTGCATAGTTACAAAATTCTTCAGCAGTTGAATGCCATTCCTCTTAGCTCTGCAGCTGTCTCTCATTTTGTTCTCTGTGGAATGTTTACTTCTATCAGAACTCTGAATCACAAGTCTTTTGACACTTCTAGTTTACCTTATTTAACTGAAAAGAGTAATTTCATGCTTTGTCCACTGCATATGAGAAATAGTTCTGAGAGCAGCAGTTTCACAGAAGGGAAAAGGGTCAGAACATGACATTCTCCTCACTTGGACTCCTAGACCATCACACGCTTTGCCCTCATAGGCCAATTCTAAATTGCAGCCTTCTGTTGAAACAGGTTGTCTCATCACCTATGTGGGGCATTCATCCGTGACCCAGAACCCTTTCCAGGCCCACGACTCTCATCCTCCACCTGCTGGGCATGACAGAGACTGAGGGCTCAAACTTGAGACTTCTCTGGAAATTGCTCTGACAGAAGTGAACTGCCCTGGTCAAGGTTTCACCTAATCCATAGAATAGTAAATATGCCCCACTCCCTTGCCTCTATTTGGGCAACGGGAAGGTTCACTCTACGTATGGAGAGCCCCATGGGACCAGCTGAGATTTCTGCCAAACTGTATCACAGTTAAGCTTTCCTCTCTGTCCATCCCTGGTTCCCTGTTTCCTCGCAACCACTGTTTCCAAGAACACTGCCCCATGAGGCTTCTGCATGAAGATCTCAGAGACCTCAAGTCTTGGGTTCTGACCTGCACCACCAGCGGTGTCTGAGAACACTTGTCTTTATAGCAAAGCCAGGGTTCCAAAGCTCCTGCATTCATTCATCGAACACTTTTCAATTGCTGGGAATATGATTGTAAATAACACAGATGGAGATTACATTCTGATGGAGCTGGTAAGTAAAGATACAGGTATTTATAATAAATCATAATATGTGCTACCATAGAAAAGAAGTCCATCCAAGGAGAGAGGACCAAGTGCATTAATGTGGGATTAAGGAAGGGTCTCTAAGGGCAATGAACCCTTGCTAAGAACCAAAAGGTAAATAGGATGACCTGGATGTGGGCAGCAGGGTATACTTCAGGTTGAGAAAACACTGGGCTTTAAGGTCCTAAAGACAGAGACTGTATATGAGTCACTGAAAGAGTTTCAATGTAGCTAGACTGTAGAGTGCAAGACATAAGAGTGGCTGGATGAGAGCCTATTAGAGTGTTCCATTGAAAGATTCAAAGAAAACATATTTTAACAGTTTTGTTTACGTACAATAGATGTGTAATAAACCATATATTATATATGTGTGTGTGTATATATAGTATATATTTAACATATAAAATTTAACACACATGCACACCCTTATCACCACCATCACAATCAAAACACTGAACATTATCTGTCACATCTAAACATTTCCTCATATCCCTTTATAAACCTTTTCTTCCAGCCCTTCCCAATCTTAAAATAAACATTGATATATTTTTGTCACTACAGATAGGTTGCATTTTCTAGACTAGAATATGAATGAAATGACAGACTATTTTATTCTTGTCTGGCTTTTTTCACACAGCGTAATTATATCACAATTTATTCATGTTGTTCATGATCAGTATTTCATTCCTTGTTATTGTGGAGTGGTATTCCAATATATGGATGTACCATAGTTTATCCACTCAGTGTAGATGGAAATTTCAGTTGTTAGCTGTTACAAACAAAGCTGCTACAAAATTCATGCACAAATCTTTGTGTGGATATATGCTTTTATTTCTCTTAGGTAAATACCCATGAGTGGAATGGCTGGGCCATATAGAATGTGCATACAGCCATCTCTTGGTACCTGTAGGTACCAAGATTGGTTCCAGGACACCTGCGGATACCCAAATCCCTGGATGCTGAAGTCCCTCATATATATGGCACAGCATCTGCATATAATTTAAGCATATCCTCCCGTCTACTTAAGATCATCTCCAGATTACTAACAATACGTTATACCACATAAAAGTTATGTAAATAGTAATTATACAGTATTGTTTAGAGAATGACAAGAAAAAGGTCTATACATGGCTCAGCACTGATACAAACACCACAAGCCTACCTACACGGTACACATCAGCAACATATCGTTTTTTGGGTTTTTTTTTCCCAAACTATTTTGATCCAAGTTTTGTTGAATCCACAGAAGTGGAACCCATGGATATGGAGGGCTGACTATACTTAACTTTGTACAAAACTGCCAAAATGTGTGTCAAAGCTTTTACCATTATACAACTGCTCAAGCAAAGCACGAGTATTCCAGCTCTTTCAAATCCTCACCAAAATTTGGTATGGTCAGTCTTTTTAATGTTAGTTCTTTTTATTAGGTGCGTAGTGATATCTTACTGTGGTTCCAATGTTCATTTCCTTTTTTTTTTTTAAGATTGGGGTGACAATTGTTAGGAAAGTTACATAAGTTTCAGATGTATAATTCTGTAATACAACACATAATTTGCATTTCCTTATATGTTTCATGTGCTTTTAAGATTTTGTATTTTTAAGATTTTGTATTTTCCACTAGGTTATAAGCAATTTGATCATGATGCATCTTAACGTACTTTTCTTAATGTATCATGTGCTTGGAATTTATTGAGGTTTTTAGGTCTGTAGGTTTATGATCTTAATCAAATTTGGAAAATTTTTCAGTGATTAATTCTGCAATTTTTTTTTTTTTCTGTCCCACTCACCTCTCTCTCCTTTCTGAATTCATTCAGAATTCAACATATATTCAGTTAATTTGAAGTTATCCTACAGGTCTGTGATGCTCCGTTAAGATACTTTTTTTCTTGTCTTTTTTTCCTTGTCTTTTTTTCTCTGTGTTTAATTGTGACATTTTCTCTATGCCTTCAGGTTCACCAATGTATTCTTCTGCAACATGTATTTTGCCATTAATTCCAGTTGGTACTTTTTCATCTAGAGATTGTAGTTTTCATCTCTAGAAGTTCTATTTGGGTCTTTTTAAACTTTTTCATGTCTCAACTTAACATATTCAGTCTTCCCTCAAGCTTCCTGAAAATATGGAAGGCAGTTATAATTACCTTTTTAATGCTCTTTGTTAATTTTAATGTCGGTGTCAGTTCCAGTTTAGTGTCAATTCATTGAATTGGCTCCTCATTATAAATCACATTTTCCTGTTTCTTCGCGTGGTTGGTAATGTTTTCCTGTATGCCAGAAATTGTGAATTTGATCTTGTTGGGTGCTGGATGTTTTTATAATCCTAAAAATATTCTTGAGATTTGTTCTGGAATGTGGTTAAATTATATGGTTTTGTTCTTACTTTTATCATTTGTTAGGCCAGTGCAGAACAGTGTGTGGTCTAGCTCTAATTATTCACCATTATCAAGGAAAAACCTTCCGATTATTTTACCGAGTGTGCCATGAATTATGAGTTTTTCCAATCTGGCTGATAGAGGCTGGCGTTATTTTGGCCCCATGTGAATTCCAACTATAGTTCCCCTGGATCCTTTCAAGTAGTTCTTTAGTTGGCCTGACAGTTTCTTCACAGTTCCATGAATACTCAAGAGGGATACTCTACATAGCTCTGGACTTCTCTGCGCATCCTACCCTCTGGTACTCTGTCCTGTGTTGTATTCTAGCCACTGTGGTCTCCACTCTCAACTCTGTCTCCTTAACACAGGGAGTCTGCCTGGCTGCACTGAGATTCTCCTCCTATGCTGAAACCTGGAAAGACTTTCCAGGCAGTAAAGCAGGGGCTTTTCTAGATCACTGCCCTTTTTGCACTTGATTTGGAAATCCAGTCTTAAAAAATATTCTTTCTTTCTTTTTCTTTTCTTTCTGTTTTTTATGTTGTTATTTCAGTCAGGAGAATAAATTTGTTTCCTATTCCTCCAACTTGGCTGGGAACATTGCAGGACTTTAAACAGACTTGATTGATTTTGAGAAACACCCAGCCTATAACATGGAGAATACTGGATTAAGTAAGTCTGGATGCAGGCAGAGAGAACTGTGAGGGAGTTTTGTCATAAGTCAGGTGAGAAATCCTAGCGTGCAGTAGATTGCATTATATTGCACTGCCAATTATTGTCAAAGGGAATCACGATAGTCACCATCATGTAGGGAAGAGAGAGAATGGTGGGGGTGTGTACATGTGCGTGTGAGTACAAGGATTGATAGGCTGTATATAGAAATAAAAAGAAAGGAGTCAAACTCCCAGCCCAACTCCACTGCAAAATAGTGTGAAGAATTTCATAGTTTAACTTTATGTTGCAAAAATATGTTAAAACATTATTCTGCATGTTTTTAGTTTATTTCTTCTGTCTCGTGCTTGCTCACATATATATATCTCTCCCCAATACCAAGCAACTGAGAAAAGAACACTCCAGGATTTAGATAGAGAATGAGTTTTTCATTCTCCAAAGATTAGATAAGACAGGGTGGGAAAGTGGGTACGCAGAATGTGTGTATGGGGAAGGAGGGTGTTGCTGTGTGTCATTCAACCCGAGGAACAAGCCATGGAACAACCAAGCTCCTGGAAAAAGGGCTTGAGAATTAGAATCCTCTCTTGCAAAACCAAGAGAAAAGTGGAAGGTCCTTAATACTTAAGCTGTTGTACAGCATGGAGTTGCAGTGAGCCTGAGGACAATATGCCAACCAAGAGCCACTTCTGAGATCTCAGAACAGAGGGTAAGAAATGTGTGCAACTTACATAAAAATGGACTCATGAAGACAACACTTTATCCCATATGAGAGTTAGAACTAACTAGAACCAGTTGGGCCTTCCTCCACAACCCACACTACCACTACGATTTTATTACTACCTCCCTATGTTGTAACCTCTTTACTCTCTCCCAGACACCTCATAGTTTCCTGAATTTTCCACCTCTCTTCTATTAAAAAATGCTCTCAGGAAGAGATAGAAATGACCAATAATGCAGTTATGCTGAGTAAGCCACTATAGCAATATAGAAGAAGAATTAATGAAAGAATAAAGATCATCATTATTGAAAAATGGAACCAGGAAAAATAACAAACAGGTAATTTTCTTCTGGAAATTGTCATATTTACATTTGACATTCCCTGGAAGCAGATTGTGCATGCCATATCCCTTGGTTTGCACCATCTTTCCAATGCAGGACAAGGTCTCCTACATAAAAGTTCTCTTTAAATGTTAAGTGACTGACAGACACTTAGGGAGTGACTGAGAGAGGCAATTAAAATCCCAAAGTCCCCCTTTCCCTTAGTAGTTTAATTATTCTTTAAACTATTTCAATCCATTGTGTTTTGAGAAACACAATATAGGCACAGACCCTTAAAATATAAAACCTTGGTCCCAGGATCTAAAATAAACACTACAGCAATTCTGTACACCTGCCTCCACTCCAATGCCCTGCCCTGGAAGGCAGAGCTCTGAATCTTATGAAAGCTAATCAGGCTGGAGTAGGGGGAAGCTCTGAAAACTCTGACATCAGACTGGCAGGACTTTGTACTCAATTGGCAGACTCTTCACCTAAGAAGATTATACACAATGCATCATGTTAGGTGCAAGGACAAAACCAAGGTTAGACAAAGTATTTGCCAATTTATTATCTTTTTTTTTAGTTCAAAGCAACCTGATTAAATCTCTTAGACCTGGCAAGGCCCACCTTGGCCCACCTTTTATCTGTGTTTACTGTGTTTAGTCTCTGTCAAGTCCAGACTCTCTCTGTGCCCTCCACTGGGTCTGACTAATGGTACATCCATTCCAGTGAGCTGATGAACCAAAGGATGACACTTCTCATGGACTTCGGTTACATTTCACAGACTGGATGGATGCCCAGGACGTTGGCATCCATCCCTAGAAACAATAGAGGATAACTTCTGTTATCCTCCCTAGAAACAATAGAGGATAACATTATTACCCTACTTTAGGCATCGCATTAAGCACTTTACAAACTTATTTCCACAAATATTCTCTTAATTAGGTAGCTCAGAGAAACTGAAACTTAAAGTTTAAATAACATGTCCTTTGATCTCTATGCCTCTTCACAGCTGGCAGGAATTCCCATCTGAGAAAACACCTTTGCTTGTGATTCTAGATTATTCCAGTCCCTTCCCAAGCAAATCTCCTCACCTCCAGGTCAAATTTCTATTTAATTGAATAATGACTCTCCTTACTGAATATTAGACATTCCTTTTTTAAACTTGACATTCTTGATGCTCTTTCTTCTACTTAGTAACTTCTCTAACAAACAATGGGAAAACTTACAGAGCTCTAAGCAGCTTAGTTCAAGGAAACGTTGTTGAGAGCCTATTCTTTGCCAGGCACTGTGCTGCACATGAAACACCTTTGGGAATATCTTGTTTAGGAGTTCTTTTACATCAGGAAGTATGGGACTGGCATCGCAATTTTTCTACTTATTTTGTTGTAAATTAATAACTGATCATCTCGGTTAACTGACTTCGCTGAGTTAAACGATTTTCAAAAGTTCCTTTAGAGAAAGTGATTATGGAAATGAGCAGTTTTCTACACTCTCAGAGATTTAGCTGTGAAGCGTCTATTACCATTAATAGAATTTATGTAACTCAATTTCATTGCCATTAAAAGGTCAAAACCTGGAAAATTTTATTAATGTGATTTCCTTTCAAAGAAGTTATTTCTGTCAAAAACGTTATAGAATTAAAAATGATCATTAACTCCTTTTATATATTTATTATTTTTAATCTCTAGAACTTTGTCTCTTTCTCTCTCCATATATATATATATATATATATATATATATATATATATATATATATAAAATCTTCCAATTTGGAACAATTGTAGGTGATGTTTTGTTGTTTTTGATTCCCATAAAAAATTTTTAACTGCAGAAACTGCCTACCAAGTGAGGTAATTAAAGGCCTGGACTCCCTTTGAAGAAGGGATATTTTCCTATTTCACACATAAGTGTCTTCTAATCAGTAATTGGTGGTAAATGTCTCCTCTTTGAATAGCAGAAGGCAACCTCATAGAAGAAGCTTTATCATGGATTCTTTCAGTGATAGATTCTCTCCAATGGTGTTTTGTCAAGCAGACTGGGGCACAATGAGAGCAACAGCATAAGAGATGAAGTTTGAATATAGCCCAACTCCCCAGTTCTCCATTAGGGAAGCATTTATTACAACCCTTTATCATCCTCACCCTCTGTATCAGTCACATGGACTCCTGATGTCTAGAGTTCTAAGGTGGTTTATTTGGTTAATTCAAATTCCTGTGAGCACCTCTGTTCTTTTTATGAAACTACTTGTATAAATAGACCAGGAAAATGAATAAGAAGAAAACAATCAAGCAACCAACCTTCAGTTACCATTTAATCCTCACTCCCCAACACACAGCAATAGCCTTATTTTTACAAAAGACAGGCTGATCTTGGTTGTGTCTCGCTTAGGAAAATGACCACCTGACACTAGCAGGGGAAGTGATAAATATCCAAAGTTTTACAAATAACAAACCAAGATTATTTTTTTAACCTGGATTTCACTTCCATTGGAAGCACACTGGAAAACAGTACCATGGTGTGCAGGGTTATTGACCAAGGGCATTTAACTGCCAGGGAGTTGAAATCGCACCTCACTCTGCAGCCAAGGATTTGTTTTAAGTGTAGGCAGAATGGAGTTGTACAGCCTGCTTTCCCATAAGTGGTAAGGAAAGGGCTGTGTAGAGGTAAGTGCAGAATGTAAATACTTTAAGGAAATGAGCTCTGGCTCCAGCTCTTCTTTGTGTAGCAACATCTAGTTTACATGTAAAATCAAACACCTACGAATG
Organism: Rhinolophus hipposideros; assembly: GCF_964194185.1. Lineage (NCBI taxonomy): Eukaryota > Metazoa > Chordata > Mammalia > Chiroptera > Rhinolophidae > Rhinolophus > Rhinolophus hipposideros. The sequence continues at coordinate 10,325,652 of NC_138071.1, forward strand.
AATTAGATGCTCTCCATACAAAAACACTGGAGGTGAATGAGCAATGTCAGTGATTATGAACTCTGAAGCATCATGAGTGGCAGCTTATAAGTTTGGTATTTAGGTAAGGAAATAAATGTATACGATGCACAAAACTAAAGAAAAAAGTTTAAATGCGAGAGGTCTATATTGTGTTACTCAGTGTTGCTGGGAAAAACCCAACCCCATAGTACAGCTATTATGTCTTTCTTTCTCACATGTCTATAGCTAGACTGGGGTATCTCTGCCTCTGGCTGTGAGTGGGCCCAGGCTGGAGGGGTACAGATATCTGAAACATCTTCTGGTAGAGGCCAGGAACTCCTAGACGGGTGGGTGCAAATGAGAGATGTCTCTTGAAGCTTAGCTTGGGACTGACACACAATTACTCTTTCCACATCTCTGACCAAAGCAAGTTTCCTGGCCAAGCCTCGCTCCAAAGGGATAGTGATGCTCGCTTCACCATGGGATGGGGGAACAGGATGACTATTGGCTGAACAATGAGCTAATTGGACACATCTTTTTATTTTCCCCTCATAATCTAGAAAGTGTCAGTTACTCAGAAAGACAAAAATAAAAATCACTGGTTTACCCATCATCCAGAGATCACTGGTGTTAGTCTTTATTGTATATCCTTTCTATCTTTTTATTTATGGGCACACAGTGGACTGAGTAAAGGGAAGGCGTTAAGAAAGGGTTACCGTGACAGGGAAAAGGGGGAGCCTGGGGCAGTTCCCACAGTGAGACATTACATCAGGTTGCCTGTTTTTATGTCTATCTCACTCTAAGTAGTTATATAACTATAGGTGCATTAATTAGCCTTGCTGAGCCCCAGTTTTAATCTAATTGGGTTAACAATTATATCTACCTCACATGGTAAGTGTGAAGATTCAATAATTTATTGAATATAGTTGCAACAGAACTTGCAACATGATAAATGCTCAGGAAAAATTAGCCACTCTCCATAAATATAATGTGGCAGCATTTTATCTTTAAGTATTGGCCTGTTTATCTATGTGCATTATCCATACATACTCTGTTTTCTCACTGGCAACCCGAGGATCTCTTTTTCTGCCTGCAGCATAAATAAAAGATTCAAATAAAATGCTGGCAGAATGCAGGGGAGAGATGTGGATGAATGCTTGCAAAACGGCACAGCCTCCAGGGGCTCTCAGAGCCTGAATCAGTGTTTTGGGAACCTATGTATCCTCTTGCACATTTTAAACTTGAGATCTAAGATTTTTTCATGAGTTTAAATAAATACGATTTCTAGCTTTTGATAAAAATAGGGTTATAAAACTCTTGAATATCCAGTGAAATTTAAATATCAAAATTCCAAACAAGACATCAATATTTTCTTCCTTGACACTCAGGAATTTTACATCTTTTGTTTATATTCCCCTTTTAATTCATATTTCCATTCCATTTTTTAACCGTAAAATTTTATCTTAATATAATCTATTTTTTATTCTTGAAATACTTTTGCAATGATAATGATAATCCTACCATTATTCTTTGCAAAGAAAAAGTGCATATAAAAAGTGGAAAATTTTTTGACCGATGTTGCTATAAACATCAATAATTTTTTTCTGGCATGATTCATTAGTATTATCAGTCTGCAAAATAAATATACTATTAATACTGTTATGTAATTTGTTATATAACAAATCTGTTATATGTTGTTATATAATTATTGAACATTAAAAGTAAAATTTTATTAAAATACATTTCTCTTTGGTATTAAGTGGTATTTTTTCAATTAGTTCTTGTTTCTGTAAATGCTTAAAAAATTGTTAGAGTGGGACAGAGTTCTGCATAAATTGTATTCCAACTGGTTTTGTTTTTATAGATGTGAACACAGAGAAATTATGTTCACAGAAATCAGTAGAGGGGATAGAAGGAAATTTCATTTTTTGTGTAGGTGTGTCACTCAATTCCTTCAATGCCAAAACCGCAGTGATCTATCATCAAAAATGATTTTTAACATAGACAGGTTGACACATCTTTGAAGGTCAAAACCACAGTGATATATCACCACAAATTATTTTTAGCCATTTTTAATTAAGTCCCATTTCAAATTGGCAAAAGCAAAGAACTGGAAACCACCTGATTTGAAAAATGATTCTAGCCCCGTCATTATAGTCACACTTTCTCAATATCTGAGATTAAACCAAAAAAATTTTACAAACTCATACCAAATGACTATAAAATTATACTGCTACTCTTTCATTTAGAGGTATCTTATTTAACCCAATATGACCAAGAGGGTTAGAAAACTATCAAAATGGTATTTCATTACATTCTTTCTAATACAGTATTTTTGTATTAAATTCTCTTTATCTTATCTTGCTTTAAATATATTTTTATCAACACTTTTGTACTGCAGAATTAACTTCATAAATTTATGGAGAATGTCTGCCTACAACCTAATCAGCAATATATCCCCAAGCTAATCAGAATTACATTCTGTCATAAAAATTTTGCCTTCATGTTTCAATTGAAGCAAATGTATTAATACACTTTTCAAGTGGTATTATAAAAAGCCTTGAGGAAATAAATTATATATAAAGAGATTGCCATAAGCAGTCATTAGAATTAAAATAATGTCAATCATGAATAATTAATGTGTTACAAAAAATAATATAATAAATTAGTAAGCTGTTTCATATTTCTGAATTTGTAATAATTTAGTGGAATGGTTAGCTAAAACTCTAAAGCCTTCATAAAACAGGACATATATATAAGACTTGGCAATCCTTCAGTCCACGTGAGGGTTTATCTGTTAGTTATTGATACAACATTGTTGCAAAACAAGTAACAACATCACATCGTGTCCTAGCACAATAAACACTTGTTTCTCACATCCATGTATTGTGTCAGCTGATCAAGGCTAGCCTGGACTGAGTGGCTCTTCTGTTCTTAACTAGGCTCCTGCATTTGGTTGTGACCCCTAATCTAGTCTGCAGTCAAGTGTGGTGGCTCGGCTTTTATGCATACGTATGTCTCTCATTGTTTTTCTAAAATGAGCAGGTTAGCCTGGGCATGCCATTCACAAAATGATAACAGAATCAAAGAAAGAACATGTTTCCGAACATTTATGTCTCTTACAGTTAGGCTATAAATCGATATATTGTTTGTCATGTTATTGGCCAAAGCAGGTCACAAAGCCAAACCTAGGAGTGGGAAATCAGCCTGGGTCACAAGGAGAGCCTAGGGCACAGCTATATGGCTAAGGACATGGATACAGGAAGGAATGGAGGATGGAAGCCGATAATTCTGTCTACCACTGTGCGAGGAACAAACTTTTGACTTCAGTTTGTGGGAATCATCAAATGTGAATGAAATGTAAATATCAAACATAATTCAATTGAGTTCATTAGCTACCATGATCAAACACTGTATGCAGAAAAAAGGAGAAAGAGAAAAGCACATACTGCTAAAATCAAATAATCTGGCAACTGGCATTCAGTTTTATATTTTGTTAGTAGGAGACAGAAAATAAACATTTTAAAATATGAAATAAAATTAATATCACCAGTGATTGGTATAAATAGCTCCTTGTATTTTACAAAATGGTTTTAAATATCTTATTGATTAGGTGTACCAAATTTGACATAAATTATGTTAAAGTTTTGCTTCTGAGTTTTAACCAATATACACTGATAAAGTTGGGTGACCTAAAAAACTATTCCAGTTACAGTTAAAATAATCAACATCACTCACTTATGGTACTTAGGCTATTTGAAAGTTATTTTCTTTTCAACTAGACAACATGTTTTAGGAATGAGAGTTAAAAAGAGTTGAAAAATTGCTTACATGTAAATAAGTGCTATTTTTGTACTTATTTCTTACTTATGGCTACTTGACTCTGCTCACAGCTCTTAATTTCAATAGTGAGGCATACTTTGACACTGGTGAGAGGATAAGAAGCAAGTTCTTAAAATAAATGTCTTCACTGCACACATCCCAGTCGATCATATATCTGAATTCTGAGCATCCCAGCATGGGTCAAAACACCATTTCTTACAGAAACACATGTCACGTAGGGATAGAATGGATGTATTGTGACCTTGAAATGTAGCTTAAAAATTATCAGGTATGCAGGTCTCCATACCTTTTATTTCTTTTATATTTCTTTACTCAAATAAATTCTGTGCACTTTTTTTTTTCCTCCTAGATGAATTTTGGAATCATTTTTGGCAAGTTCAAGCAACATCTTTTAAGATTTGGCTTGGAATGTATAGATTAACTTGTAATGTGTAGATTAATTTGAAGAGCTACCAGGTCATTACCATATTGTTTTCTTGTACAAAATTATGACATCCACATATTTATTTATTAGTCATTAAAATTCATAACCTAAACCTTGCCTCCTTCCCATAAGCCCTTCACATTTCTTTCTCAGGTTTTTCTTTGATATTTATATTTCTACTCTTGGGAATAAAATTGTTTTTAATTATAATAACTGATTTTTTTAATAGGAAAGAATCTCAGAACACATATTTTCTGGTTTGTTAATATGTAAATAGATACCCTCAGGATTTTTAGGGAATTTTAATTAATGTTTAAAAAATAAATATTAATTTACACTTTTGAAATGCATGCAATAAACTTATTTTTTAAAATAACTTAGGTACTTTTAAATGACATTCAAATTTTTAAAATTACCCACTGCTAAATTTGCACTATCTTTAGTTTGAAAGGTCTCTCATTTCTACTTGTTATTGTTGGTTATAATGAACCATACAAAATTTCAAAGATGTAAATCTATTCTCTAAGTAAAGTATACAGATACAATTAGATATTTGGCTGGTTGCTGTCTTACTGAAGTAAAATTCCTTTGTCTATCCTTGTAAAGATACTTTTAGCAATTTGCAATAAGAAAAAGCTTTTTGAATAAGTTTTTATCAGAAATTTCCAAGGACTATAGACAGAGTTTATGGTTCTATTCCTTTCAAGATTTCTCTTCTACAGTCACAATAAAATATGTGTCACAGGCATGTATTTTGATGTACCTGAAAAATAAAGTCAGATTTATAACCACTGGTTAGGATAAGGAAAATTTATATATTTGATGTGGCTGTATAAGAGTATACAGGTGATTTAAGCAACTGTCATAGAGAGGCATAAAACCCAAAATTTTGCTTTAATTTTCTTGCTGAAAAATATGTGTTGCTTTAAATTATTTTTAGTTCAAAAATTGATGAAATAAGTAGTTGTTCAAAAATATTACTAATTCCTCTCTGAAGTCACCACAATAATACAACAAAAAGAAGTATAACCCATTGCCAGTGTCATTAGCAGTCACCTTACTTGGTGCCTGCTGAAAATTGATGGCCTAAATAGAGAAGGTCTCCTTTAATTTGTTCCCATTCATCTTGAAAGTCAAAAGAAAATATGGACTATTTTCAAGACATGGGAACTGGCCATTTATCTTTGTTCATACTGGATAAAATATCTCTGCCCCTCAGCCTCTATACAAAGAGTAAATAGAAATAAAGAGGGGGACAAGAAAGGTGGAAAAATGACAATATTGGGGGAAGAGAGGGTAGGAAAGGTAAGTTTTTAATAAAGGATGACAGAATATTAGAGACATAATTTTTAAAAGGAGGAATCATGGTAAGACTGAGAAGAAAAATTAAAGGGAACAGTAAAAGAATAATGTAATAAATAGACATGTTGCAATGAACCAGAGACAGATGTAATTGTGGTAGCAAAGGGAGCATGTGGAACTCAAAAAAAAAAAAGGAAAGAACAGAAAAAGAAATAGGGTATTATTACAGCTTAAAATTCTGAACCCCTGATGTTATTGGATTATAACCCACATAATAAATATCTATGAGTCCATACTGATTTAAATTGAATAAACAAATCAGTGAAAAGGAACAGTTCTTCCTTATTGAAGAATTTTAATTAATAAAATTAATTAAAATGACGGGGAAAAATTACTGTGCGGTAAACACCATAATAATAATTTTTGCAGGAACCATTCACCAATGGATGCTAAAATGAGTGGGTGGAACTTTGAAGGAGAATTGTATTTAAATAGCTTCAAATATTCCCCCCAAGGTATTTACTAATTACAAACGGCAAAGAGGAACTTACAGGAGGAACTCAACGACAGAACTTCAGCCAAGCGATCACCAAGAGCACTTATGTACCTTCGGACATGCGCTGAGAAGGGCACAATACCAATTCTGCGGTCTTCCTAAACATGTATAGCCCCATGAAAATAACATCAGACAAAACCAAGTGGGAGACATTGCACAAAATAGCTGATCAATACTCTTCTAAACTGTCAAGGTCCCGAAGTACAAAAACAAACTGAAGAAGAATCACAGATTGGAAGAGCCTATGGAGACAGGACAACTGAATACAATATGGAATCTTGGACCAGATCTGGACAAGAGAAAAGTCACTTAGAGGAAAACCTGGTGAAATGTTAATAAGGTCAGTTTGACTTTTAATTAATAGTAGTGTACCAATGTTAATTTCCTGGGTTTGATCATTTTACGGTGGTTATGGAAGATGTTAACAACGGGGTGGGGGGGGGGAGCGGGGTGAAGGGTAAATGGAAACTACTATGTCGCAACTTTTCTGTAATTCTAAAATTATCTCAAAATAAAAGTAAAAAAATTCTGGACCTCATGCAAACATTTTAGACACGACTTCTGTTGTAGGAATAATGTACTGATATATTTATTCGTGTTTGTTTTTTGCTGGGTTTTGATATATCGAGTGGTGCCTGTATCTGAATCCTTGACAGGGAGTGACTGTGCCCCCTTTCCCTCTCAAGGCACTAGAATTCTCAGCTCTAACTCAGATTTTGGATTCTAGGCTTGGCAATGTGACAAGGACATAGAAGAGTGACAACCTCCTGGGGACTCTGTGGACTTCGGCGATTATCAAACCAGTAGCAATCGTAACAGACTCATGTGAAGAGCATTTGCCTATTCTCCAGGTAGCTCTGAAGGGGGTAAGGAGAGGCAAATAACTCCCACATTTACTTAAATTCTTATCAAATGGCTGGATAGATGTTTGAATCAGATTTAATTTGATTTAAAGAAAATAATAGGACATTTCTTGCATCTTCAAGCTTGTGGATTAAGATTTATACTCACTACCCCTCCTAAATTTCTTGTTAATTATTAAATAAATAAAAGCGTGATGAAGAAATACTTTCTTCTATTTTGGAATAACATATAAAGCAGAAGTTCTTCGATTTTAAGTGATAATATTTCTACCGTATTTCCCTGAAAATAAGACCTAGCCAGACTATCAGCTCTAAGGCATCTTTTAGAGCAAAAATTAATATAAGACCTGATCTTATTTTACTATAATATATGACCAGATATAATATGATATAACATAACATAATATAATAATACTGGGTCTTATATTAATTTTTGCTCCAAAAGAAGCATTAGAGCTGATCGTCCAGCAAGGTCTTATTTTCTGGGAAACATGGTAAATCTCTCTGATCCTGACTTTGGAAAAATCCCTGCTATTGATTATTTGGCTTGAGTATCTATAAAATATGGTTTCTCTGTCCACTTTTATTCTTCTTTTGAGATTTAGAAGAATTGGTAATTTTCATGATGGGTTGCCATTCCTGTAACTTAGGTTAAGAGCAGTCTGTTTTATGGAAATGGATACAGAGAAGACACCTGATAGGCTAGTGAAACAGGCATGAAACATTTCAGTAACTACTCTGTCTGCTTAGCAACCAGATGAGTATCAACCTCTCGTTTGGTTTAGATAAGCAAGCAAACTGTTAATTTACAGAGGACTTTGATTTTCACTTGATTCTACTAAAGTTCAGAAAATAAGTTTCCAGGGTTACACTCCATCACTACCAATTTCTCTTTCTCCATGGTGTGTGAGTGCATTTCAGTGAGGAAAAGAAGAGTTTGATAGATGGCTTATCCAGAAAATAAATAACAGTGTTTGCCAACTGCTGCTTTATTTTATGCCTGGGTAACCTGGATTTGCATTAGAATCCAGTCATAATTTAACAGCATAATTTATGGTGCTTCTAAAAGACCTAGGTTTTTTTTGTTTTGTTTTGTTTTAATTCTCTGGACCAATCATCTAAGTTCATTCTTATTGCCATATTAGCAATTTAGAGGTTTCTATTTTCCTCTTGATATTGTCAGTTTAAGAATCTACATTTGTACCCAAAGTAAATATTCTTTACTTCAGCACAAATACTTTATAATGACATTAAGCTGACACATGGCTTTTGATGTGCATTAGAATAAAAAAAAACTTTTGATTCTCTGATCATTACTTAGAAGCTATACTAACTAGAAAATTAGGGTGATACAGTTGTCCTCTGAGCTTTAAAATGTAGTATCAACACTATGCGTTAGAACATAGGTTGTCACGGACTTAAAAAAAAGGGATAGGAAATTTGGCCACAAGATTTTCTGGTAAATAAATTATCTTAATAATATAAAAATAGGTTGTCAGTCAGAATGAAAACCTAGCTATCTTAGAGTAATTCCATTAAAAATTTGATTTATCTACCTTCTTCCTTAGATTTCATGATTGCCAAGCACGTCCATGATTTCCATGTTGGTCTATCTTTAGCTCTTTATTGACTCATTCAACATGCAAAACTAACAACCTAGCAAGAGATAATGTATTGATTTTCCTGTGTTTCCATACCTCATAACTATGACTTCTCTTGGTAAATAAATGAAATGACTACCAATTTTTTCCCCAACTGTTTAAGAGCAGGGAGTATCATTGTGAATATTTCCAGAATGCATATACAGTTATATATCTGATTGCTTATTTAAAATTTGACTTTCTGGAATCTGCCTCAGTGAAACATGAATCTGACCTGACCATCTCTGAAAGAGGAACTCTTTGGGGTCTTCAAAGCAATGACCGAGCTCTAGGCCCCCTTACCTCAAATCATAATGTACCATCACTTCCAAATTTATTCTTATACTGATCTGTATGGAACAACTCTGTTACTAACTGTATGATTTTTGGCAATTTCCTAGATTTCTTTAAGCCAATTTCCCCTAACCCTAATTGAAGCTAATAATTTGTATTGTGTAGACATATTGTTTGAATTAATTATAATACTATAAAGTGTATGGCACATTTCTTTGGGTACATAATAAATATTGAATAAGTGGTAGGAAAATTAAAATATAATGAGTTCAATGAAACTAATGTTTTTATAAAAAAAATCTATCACCTTTATTGTCTTAGAGATGAGGACATTCGAGGGACACAACCTCAGAAAATCTGAATTAGAAGATCAGGACTACATCTAATTTATTTTATGGAAGTCAGTCCCCAAACCTGAACACTGAAGGAAATATTATTGGTTATCTGGTCCAATCTCATCACAAAGGAATCCTTCCCAGAATTTCATCTAGATTCTCAAAAGTCTTTCAGCGATTGAGAACTGACCTCTTTATAAGACCCATTCCTTACTCTAATTTTGTATAAAATCTATCTATGAAATTCAAATGTGTGTTTTTGTAACATCCATCCTTTGATTCTGTTTTCCTCCAAGTAATGAATGATACAAATAATTCCTATTTAAAAACTCCTATTGTGTTTCTGTTCATTTCTTTCCAGGTTGAACATACCAAGTTTTTTTAAACATTTCTCATATTACATAATTTCTAAGTTCTTTATCATCTTTTAAACGTAAGATAAGGCTTCTCCACCTGTATGTAATAGTCCATAAGTTGTCTGACCATGGCAGTTAACAATGGGAAAATGGGACTATTGCCTCTTTGATCCCAAAGTACCCTCCTACTATCGCAGCTTAGTAATACATACATGTTTATTTCCTTGTTTTAAGAGCCAATGAGTATTTTTTGTTCACACTGAGCACATAGACACTAATGTCTTTTTCACAAAAATTGCTGTCAGAGTAGATCTTCCCTAAGTGTAACATCTACCTGCACTATTTTTAACCCTGACTACATGCCTCTATATTTATCTTAAATATCATTTTCTTGACTTATTTTCATCTAATATAATATTACTTTTATTTTTGAAAATATTTATTCCTTTTAGACTTAGTCAGACGTAGGTGTGACACTTACTATATGATCAAACAATTCACAATATGTTAAACCAAAGAGGGAAGTTGATCTGATAACCACCGAGCTAATAAAATGTATTCGACTTTAAAGAATTTCTTGATAATTCTCTAGGTAGAAATTTGAAGGGAAATAGAACATAAAATATTCCTCTACTGAGACATATATGTTAATTTTCTTATATATAGTTCACTTAATTATAAAAGCTTCAATAGGACACGTGGAATAATCAATAAAAAATTTATACTTGATTTATTATTTGTTCAAGTCAAAATAGTTGAATGCATCCATGGTAGAGATTCAGCAGTTTATCAGGCAATAATGTCATTTATAAAATTTGAATACATGAGTCAAATAATAACTAATATTTTTATGTTAAGGTTTTACTCATTGCAGCTTGTAGAAATCTTACAATCCTATTAAATTTCAGCTCATGGACTTAATTAACATCATATGCATTTCACACAGTTTTTGTCACTATAAAATTTTGGTTTTGAGGCAGAATTTTCTATACAAAGAAACAATGCAGAGATTACTGAACAACTAGCAATGGCCATTTGCAGTAAACTTGGACTTTCCAGAACAGGTCAATGTTATTTAATTTCTAGAATTTAGTATTTATGCTTTCTTAGACAAATTGATATCATTGGGATCTTGATAACATATATTCCTCAGAGTCAGGCAAGTGCAAAAAGAAAATAAATATTCTCAAGTTATGAAAAAAGATATATCCAGTAAGACAAACAGGGTAGTGTTTCCCATAATTTTACTATTTGCAAAGTATATAACTCAATTAAATTCTTACCAACTGTTTAAATAGATGAAGTAACTGGGTAATTTAACCTTTTACTTGGCTCCAGTTCAGTAGCCCCCTAAATATTGATTAGTGAATTCAATTAAACAATATATGTAAATACAGCACAGTAATAGCAATCTGTTTATCACTAAATGTTCCCTAAGCTTTAGTCCACAAAACATTCTAAGTATAGTATTATACATCATACTATAAAATGAATGCAAGTCCTGTCCCAATTCTTAAGCACTCTTCATTAACAAAAAAAACAAAAACAAAAAAACATTAAATTTTAACCTAATGGTACACCCCAAAGTCGGCTCCTTCTCTACCTTAAGTCTGAGTCAGCAGATTTCACCATCTTAGATGAAAATCCAAATACACCTTCTCGGTACATGAGCTATACATTCATTACTCCAGAAAACATCTTGGGCCTTTCATCATTCTGAACTGCTTCTGTCTAACCTCCTGTAGGTTAGTATGATTTTTTTTTCCTGACCTTTACTTCTTTAACTACATGGACCCCAAAAAAGAAGTATTAGTAAGAAAAAAGTTGAAGAAGGAGGACAGTGTTATTTGCAATGATGTTGCAAGATAGACAGGCTTCCATCTATTCTTAGGGATGAAAGAATTTATACCTGGCCTGGTATTAGGCAGCACAGATGATGATGCCTGGCATGAGGCCCAGACTATACTCAAGCACAGTGAGCACAATGGAATGAAGTCCAAAGCCCCAGGGGCAGGAACTAGATCTTTTTCTCCATTTTAGTTAGTGCCAAGTTCTTAGTTGTGGCTCAAAAATAAATAAATAAATAAAATTAAAATAAGAAATTCCATGTGTCAGTGAGGCCATACTATACATGTTATGAGTTCAAATTCTAGAAAACAAAGGAACTATTCAAATATAAAAAATAAAATAGCTCTTAAAAGCTGTAAAAAGAAATAGGAAGATCAAAAATGACTTCTGGAGTGACATCATAGGAATGGCGGCAGCGGGGCGCACTTTCTGAGTTCTCCTCCGGATCTTATTACAAATGGGACATATAACCCATCAAATAACTCTCTGCTCATCACGCAGAACAACTAAGAGATTCATGGAAGGATTACTTGAACGTGCACAAATTGGGCAAGCAGGGGAAGAAGGAAGGGAGCAGTGTGGAAACGTGCTGTCCCACGGTGGAATCACGGCCGACGGCGGTGGTGGTGGCGGTAACGCAGCCGGCAAGAAGCATGGGACCCCAGGGCGGAACAGAGAACACAAAAGCCAAGAGGTGGGCTCTTTCCCTGCGTCTCACAGCTGATCGCTCCCATGGGGGCGGGGGCAGCTTGGTGGGCCCTAGGGTGGACAAAGAACATAGACTCCATACCTGGGCCCCTCCCCCCACTCTCCCAATCCTACCCCCGCCCTTCCAGAGACTTAAACTGGCCCCTGAATTGAGGAGTAGTGTCAGATTACAGAGGAGCCGTAGTGCTCAGGCTCTGGGAAGACTGACAGGCAGCTCTGACCCAGGGAGGAAACTGAGAAGAGTGTGATTTGGGCTGGGCTAGGAGAGAAGAGACTCCTCCACCCCCAGCCACCACCATTTCTGGCCTAGGGCGGGGCAAGTGCAACTGCGGAGGCACTCCCAGGGATCAGCAGTAAATGGCAGATGCAGCTCCCAGCTTTCAGCAGCTTAGAAATCTCCCGCCGCCCCCTCCCACACACACACACGGAAGAAGTGCCCCAAGAGTACTGGACACAGTGCTGGTGTTGCTATTCTCAGTGTGTACATGTGCAGGCAAGGGCAGAAACTGCACTGACTTTGTAAAAACTATCATCCAGACCCGCCAGCCCCACGCATTTAAATCTACAGCCCCAAAGGCACTCTGGGCACAAGGTGACTGGTTCTGCCTGCGTAATAGGTAGGGTACTCTTAGGTACAAGTCACACACCCAAAGGGAATTCTCTGTAGGCACAAGAGCCCATAGAGGCCAAACCACATTTAAGTGGTCAATCCTCATGCAGCAGAACACCCTGTGGTGGGCAGAGCCAAGTCTCACAACTAGTCAGCCTAAGAGTTAACCCCACCTACTCACAAGCAAAAAGCAATTAAAGATCTTCTTTAACAGGACAATATACACAACACAAAAGTCATCTTTGGAGCACATGCAGAGGAGAAGAACGAAATAGTGCAAGTCAAATATAAAGGACACATACTATATAAGATAACCCAGCAAGAACTAAGAACTCTACGGGATCTACCTAATACATCAAAGCAAACACAGAGAGTCAGCCAGAATGGGAAAACAAAGAAACATGTCCCAAATAAAAGAACAGAAGAAACCTCCACAACTGGAACCAAATGAAACAGAGGTAACCAACCTATCAGAGACAGAGTTCAGAACACTGGTGATAAGAATGTTTAAGGAGCTTAGAGAAGACATAAAGAAGGATGTAGAAATCATAACGAACAACCAGTTAGAACTAAAGAACACAATTATTGAAATTAAAAACTCTCTTGAAGGAATTACCAGCATATTAGATGAAGCAAAGGATCGAATCAGCGACTTAGAAGACAAGTTAGCAGAGATCACCCAAACAGAACAACAGAAAGAAAAAAGAATAAAAAACAATGAAGATGGTTTAAGAGCCCTCTGGAATAACATCAAGCACAACAACATGCGCATCATAGGAAAACCAGAAGGTGAAAAGAGGAAGCAAGGGATTGAGAACATATTTGAAGTAATAATGTCTGAAAACTTCCCTAACCTGATGAAGGAAACCAACATACAAGCTCAGGACGTGCAGAGAGTTCCAACCAGGATAAACCCAAACAGGTCCACACCAAGGCACATTATAGTTAAAATGGCAAAGCTTAAAGACAAAGAGAGAATCCTAAAAGCAGCAAGAGAAAGACAGAGGGTTACATACAAGGGAACTCCCATAAGACTATTAAATGACTTTTCTACAGAAACATTGAAGGCCAGGAGGGAGTGGCAGGAGATACTCAAAGTGGTGGAAAACAAAGGCCTACAACCTAGATTGCTTTATCCAGCAAGGCTATCATTTAAAGTTGATGGAGAGATAAAGAACTTCCCAGAAAAGAATAAGCTAAAGGAATTTATTATCACCAAGCAAGCATTGCAAGAAATACTAAAAGGACTTCTGTAAATAGAAGAAAGATGAAAACAATCTAACTACAAATTTAAAAATGGCAATAACTATGTACCTATCAATAATCACTTTAAATGTAAACGGATTAAATGTTCCAATCAAGAGACATAGGATAGCTGACTGCACAAGAAAGCAAGCTCCTTGTATATGCTGTATATAAGAGACTCACCTCAGATCAAAAGACACACACAGGCTGAAAGTGAAGGGTTGGAGTAAGATATTTCATGCAAATGCAAATGAGAAAAAAGCTGGAGTTGCAATACTTATGTCTGACAAAATAGACTTTAAAATGAAGAACATATTAAAAGATAAAGATGGGCATTATATAATAATAAAGGGATCGATCCGACAAGAGGACATAACCCTAGTAAACATCTATGCACCTAACATAGGAGCACCTAAATATATAAAACAGGTACTGACTGACATAAAGACAGAGATCAACAGTAACACTATCATAGTAGGGGATACTAAAAGATCAACCTCTGACAACAAGGGACAGGTCCTCCAGACAGAAAATCAATATGGAAACAACAGCCTTAAATGATACATTGGACCACTTGGATTTAATCGATATTTTTAGAGCATTTCACCCCAGTGCTGCAAAATACACGTTTTTCTCAAACGCACATGGAACATATTCCAAGATAGACCATATGTTTGGCCACAAAACAAGTCTTGATAAATTTAAAAAAAATTGAAATCATGCCATTGTCTTCTCTGATCACAGTGCTATGAAATTAGAAAGAAAATACAGGAAAAAAAACTGGAAGACACGCCAATTCATGGAGGCTGAATAACTTATTACTAAATAATGAATTAGTCAAGCAGGAGATCAAGGAAGAAATCAAAAGATATCTCGAGACAAACGAAAATGAACGCATGACGACCCAAAATGTATGGGATGTCGCAAAAGCAGTCCTAAGAGGGAAATTCATAGCATTGCAGGCCTACCTAAAGAAACAAGAAACATCACTAATCAACAGTTTATCTTCACACTTAAGGAATCTGGAAAAAGAACAGCAAAATAAGCCCAAAGGGAGCACAAGGAAGGAGATAATAAAGATCAGAGCGAAATACATGAAATAGAAACCAGAGAAACAATACAAAAGATCAATGAATCCAAGAGTTGGTTCTTAGAGAAGATAAACAAAATTGACAAACCTTTAGCCATACTCATTAAAAAAAAGAGAGAGTGGACCCAAATTAATAAAATCAGAAATGAAAGAGAAGTGACAACAGATATTGCAGAAATACAAAAAAAAAAAAATTAGAAATTACTATGAGCAGATATATGCAACAAATTTGACAATGTGGAAGAAATGGACAATTTTCTAGAGGTGTACAACCTTCCAAGGTGAACTCAAGAAAAACAGAGAACCTGAATAGACTGATTACCATCAGGGAAATTGAATCAGTAATCAACAATCTCCCAACAAACAAAAGTCCTGGACCAGATGGCTTTACAGGTGAATTTTACAAAACGTTCAAAAAAGAATTATCACCTATTCTCCTCAAGCTCTTCCAAAAAATCCAGAAGGAGGGAAGACTCCCAAACACTTGTTATGAAGCCACTATCACCCTGATCCCAAAATCAGACAAAGACATCACAAAAAAAGAAAACTACAGGCCGGTATCTCTAATGAACATAGATGCAAAAATCCTCAACAAAATATTAGCGAAGAGGATTCAGCAATACATTAAAAAGATCATACACCATGATCAAGTGGGATTCATCCCTGGTATGCAAGGGTGGCTCAACATCCGCAAATCAGTTAATGTGATACACCACATTAAGAAAATGAAAAACAAAAATCACATGATCATATCAATAGATGTAGAAAAAGCATTTGATATAATCCAGCAGCAATTTATGATAAAAACCCTTAAAAAAGTGGGAATAGAGGGATCATATCTCAACATAATAAAAGCCATATATGACAAACCCACAGCTAACATCATACTCAATGGGGAAATGTTAAAACCATTCCCCCTAAGATCAGGAACAAAGCAAGGTTGCCCACTATCTCCACTTCTATTCAACATAGTGCTGGAAGTTCTAGCCACAGGAATCGGACAAGAAAAAGAAATAAAAGGCATCCAAATTGGTAAGGAGGAAGTAAAATTATCATTATATGCAGATGATATGATACTATATAGAGAGAACCCTAAAGACTCCACCAAGAAACTATTAGAGCTGATAGATGAATTTAGTAAAGTAGGAGGATACAAAATTAATATTCAGAAATCAGTTGCATTTGTATATACCAAAAATAAAACATCAGAAGGAGAAATTTGAAAAAACAATTCCATTTACAATTGCTCCAAAGACTATAAAATACCTGGGAATAAATTTAACCAAAGAAGTAAACGATCTGTACTCAGAAAATGATAAGACACTGAAGAAAGAAATGAAAGAAGATATAAATAGATGGAAACACATATCATGTTCATGGATAGGAAGTATTAATATAGTTAAAATGTCCATACTGCCTAAGACAACATACATATTCAATGCAATTCCTATCAAACTACCAACGACGTTTTTCAAAGAAATAGAACATATAATCCTAAAATTTATATGGGACCATAAAAGACCCCGGATAGCCTCAGCAATCTTGAGACATAAGAACAAAGTGGGAGGTATAACAATACCTGACTTCAAATTATACTACAAGGCTACAGTAATCAAAACAGCATGGTACTGGCATAAAAATAAGCACATAGATCAATGGAACAGAATAGAGAGCCCAGAAATAAATCCATGCCTATATGGCCATTTAATCTACGACAATGGAAGTAAGAATGTACGATGGGGTAAAGACAGTCTATTCAATAAATAGTGCTAGGAAACCTGGACAGACACATGCAAAAAAATGAAGCTGAACAACCTCCTTACACCATATACAAAAATAAATTCAAAACGGCTTAAAGACTTAAATGTAAGATCTGAAACCATAAAATACCTAAAAGAAAATATAGGAAGAATCTTCACAGACATTACCCAGAGCAAGATTTTTACTGATATATCCCCTCGTGCGAGGGAAGTAAGAGAAAAAATAAACACGTGGGATTACATCAAACTAAAAAGTTTTTTCACAGCAAAGGAAACCATCAATAAAACAAAAAGGGATCCTACTGAATGGGAAAAGATATTTTCTAATGATATATCTGATAAGGGATTAATATCACAAATCTATAAAAAACTCACTCAACTCAACTCCAAAGAAACAAACAACCCAATTAAAAAATGGGCAGAGGACTTGAAGAGACATTTTTCTGAAAAGGACATAGAGATGGCAAACAAACCTATGAAGAAATGCTCAACCTCACTAACCATCAGAGAAATGCAAATGAAAACCACAATGAGATACCACCTCACCCCAGTCAAAATGGCTATCATCAATAAATCAACAAACAACAAGTTCTGGCGCGGATGTGGAGAAAAGGGAACGCTTGTGCACTGTTGGTGGGATTGCAGATGGGTGCAGCCACTATGGAAAACAGTATGGAGGTATCTCAAAAATCTGAAAATGGAACTACCTTATGATCCAATAATTCCACTCCTAGGTATCTATCCGGAGAAACCCAAAACTCCAATTCAAAAATCTTTATGCACTCCTATGTTTATTGCAGCACTACACACAATAGCCAAGACATGGAAACAACTGAAATGCCCATCAGTAGATGACTGGATTAAGAAACTGTGGTACATTTATACAATGGAGTATTACACAGCCATAAAGAAAAAAGAAATCTTACCATTTGCAGCAACATGGATGGACCTAGAGAACATTATGTTAAGTGAAATAAGTCAGAAAGAGAAAGACAAGTACCATATGATCTCACTTATATGAGGAATCTAAAAAAGAGAATAAGTGAATGAGCTAATCAGAAACAGTTTTGGAGACAAAGAGGAAAAACTGAAGGTTGTTAGATGGGCAGGGAGGTGGGGATAAGAGGGAAGGTGAGGGGATTAGAAAACAGTCGGTAACCACAAGATGGCCACGGGGTTTCCAACTATAATTTCATATATATATGTAGTTATGGGGGATGTTGGGTATAGCATAATATTGTAATAAATATGTATGGTGTCAGAGGGATACTAGATTTGTTGGGGTAAAAGATGGGAGAGGGCCTAGGGGTAGGGTGAAAAAGGTGAAGGGATTAAGAAGTACAAATTGGTAGTTACAAAATAGTCATGGGGATGAAGGGTATAGCACAAGGAATATAGTCAATAATATAGTAATAACTATATATGGTATCAGATGGGTACTAGATTTATTGGGGTGATCACTTCGTAAGTTATACAAATGTCTAATCACTGTTATACACCTGAAACTAATATACTATTGTATATCAACTGTAATTGAAAAATAAAACAATTATTTTAAAAAAATGAATTCTGTGCTCAAAAGGAAAATGTGTCAACTCTTAAATAATGTAAAACAAAAAATGGCACAATGAAATTGTTTACATAGAGACAATGGAATTCTAACTATGAAATAAAATGTCTTTGAAGTCAAGTCAAAACATGTATCACTGTGTGCAATGCACTGTGTTAGGGGCAGTGAATGGACAAAGAAGAGTCATACTCTCTTCCATCCAGGAACATACAGACCAGCAATGGGATCATACACAAGCAAATGAGGTGAATAATTCTTTGTAGCCCAACAACTCTATTCTATGTCCTCACAATCTCTATAAAGTGCCTTTGTTCATAGCCAATGTCCACTTAAAATTTTAGAATCTGTATCTCAGATTTCCTCCTCAGTATAAGTCTAACCAATCTGCTGAGTGTCTTTAGTTTCCTGTTGACCCTCATTATAATCCCTTGATTAAGTTCAATAACTTTAAGAAAAAAGCCAAGTTTTGTGGGATGTGAAAAATGTTGCAGGTCCCTTTCAAGAAAAAGAACACAATTTACAAATACAAAATAAGTACAAAAACATTTCTTTAGGTAAGAAAAAATATCACAACATATTACCAATCCTAAAAGCTATCCAAAAGCTAACCACATCGTAAAACATATTTTAAAAACAATATTTTTATTAACTGCTCAATAAACTTTTTATAATTATTTTTCTACATTTACAGCTGTATACTCTGATTACCTGTTCCTAATTGTTCCCAATTCAAGGAGTTTGTGATTTCACATTCTGTAGATACAACAGAATAATTTGGTCTTACTTCTGACAAGTTTGGTGGAAATTTGTTTTTTATTACTGATAGTTTAGGAAAGTTTCTTTCAGCTTCATAATTCCATTATTGTTAATGTCATGTAAAAATGTAGGATTTTTTTCAAATTGGGAAAACTTTTATCAACTTTTTTTTATGCATGGGCTTTTCTTACACAATGACTAATCTGAAACACAGTTTAAATTGAAGACACTTAGCAAGGTCATGCCAGGTAGGGAAATGGGTTCATATGTGTGATGAGAGTGTTCCTGGAACCCATCCTGCACCAGAAAGCCTACCACTCAATTATAATGCAGTAACTGAAGCTATATAAATACATCCCAGTAAACTCAAATTAAATGTATACCTAACTAAACTTCACATTTCTGTGCCTGAAACTGTAACACCACTCAATAAAAGCAAAGGTATGATAAAAGTGAGATTTGAAAGCAACTATTTTAATCTATTACAGTAAGAACATCTCACTTTTTCAAATTTTACAAAACACATGACCATGTGATCATAACACTAGGGGCCCTTTGTAAAGTCTCCAGACAGGAACTCTCATTGATAAAATTGGCCTCTATCTAGGTCATTTCTTCTGCATTTTTGTCATCCACTCTCATGACCAACAGTTCATTATGTCTATATTTCTCCATTCTTTCTTTGTCTCTCTCAACCCTCTCCACCCCAACTCCCATCCTCCGTTTGCCAACAAACTACAAACCCACTAGAAATCTCAAAACTTAGAGTCATCCTTGATTTTCCTCCTCTCCTTTACCCTCCAGTACTACAGATCAACAAGTCCTTCGGATTCTAAGTCTTATGTATCTCTCAACCCATTCCCTCCATTTCTGCTACAAATGCCATAATTTGAGCAATATTCCCCTACTGTGTTTCCCCGAAAATAAGACCTAGCCGGACAATAAGCTCTAATGTGTCTTTTGGAGCAAAAATTAATATAAGACCAAGTCTTATTTTACTGTAAGACCGGGTCTTATATAATATAATGTAGTATAAGACTGGGTCTTCTACTAATGTTTGCTCCAAAAGACGCATTAGAGCTGATGGTCCAGCCAGGTCTTATTTTCGGGGAAACACAGTATCACCAGGACTCCTGCAACAGTCTTCTGTCTGTAGTATTGCATCTCCAAAGTCATTCTTTGCACAATTTCAAGAATGCTTAATTTCAAATTCAGTTCTGACCACACCATCCCACTGTTAAAAACAATTCAGTAATCCTCACTGCCCACAGACCACGCCCAAGCCCTTTGCTGACACACAAATGCCTCTAAGATCTGTCCTGTACTTTTCAGTCATTTCATTCCACTCTCAGCTAGCACTCCATAATCCAAAAAAATCTCCAAACTATAAGTAATTTTCTGCACTCCATGCTCTATCAGGTTAAAACTAAGCATACCCCACTATCTAAAATACTTCTATCCACATTCTCCAACTCCACAGTCAATTTAATTTAGATGTCAGCTTAATGGATAGACTTCTCTAGGGCCCAAATACTAAAAACAATTTTCCTCGTCTGTCCTCCTTTACCATGTTGTGGTTAGTTCCATCACTAAACCACCACATAATTTTTTTGTCTCCTCCACTGGTTTGTAACATCTCTGAAGGACAGACCCGTCTCCCTCATCTTTGTGTCTCTGTGGTATAATAATATAATACAGTGCCCAAAAGATGAAAGGTGCTAATTGAAAGAAAAGCAAAATGCAATGTTCAATGATATGGATGAAATCAAAGTGCTAAAGAAGTTCAAGAGAGGGAGAAATGATTGTAAATGGTGTCATGAAGTAAGTAGCATTTTCAATGGAGCTTGAAAGATACATGAGATTTGGAATGGTCCTGAGATATAAGATGAAGGCAGGTGCATTTCAGGAGAGAGATTTAATAAACCATGACTAAAGATCAAAGAGCTTCCCTGCAAGAATACATCCAAAATTAAACTAATGAAGGAGAGCCTGATGGAATAAATGAGAACAAAATATTCTTTAACTCCTGACATGGATGATAGGTCACAAAGGATAATCAAAACAATGTAATTGGCTGAGCAAAAGGATGTCTTTATGGTTGAAAAAGAAACATTATCTTTTATGTTCATGGAGGACACATGAGTAAAAATGTCAAAATACAATAAAGCTTTCTACAAGCAAGGATATTTTTTAAAATGCAAATAAAAATATTGTAAATATAAGTAGTATTGGTTATATTTTTGTGATGGTAAATTTCTGTATGAAGAGAAACAATTATGTATAAATGACCTGAAAAAAAACAGCAGTAAATATGGAGATACTAGGAACCAGGAAATGGTCATTCCACAATCTATTAAGCCACTTCTCTTAATTACTGTGGAACATACAACTGAAGCAGAAAATAAGTGCTTTTACTGAAAAAACCTAAAATCCAATTAAAGGAAGTAGATAAGCATTAAAAAATAGAAAATATAAATAACAGATTCTAACAAAATGTACAAATATGTTTTAAAAAAACCATGGATATCTCAAAGAAGATATAAGTTGACCTAGATATGAATATTAGGTGGAAGGAAGGAATTCAATGTAAAAACACTACATTTAGAAAAGGTACAGCAGTCCTGCCAAGTACGAGCCATTCACAGAATGGCATGATGCCAGGAGCACAAAAGTGAGAATCTGTGACAGGTCGAGTTAGTCAGCTGTACTGATGAGAATATCAAGGGCAGCCTGCAAGACTAAGGCAGTTTTAGATATAAACTAATAAATAATATGAAGGGGATTTAAAATTTTGCAAAGGAAAATCATGTGAAAAGATTTAATCAGTGTATAAAGTTATCTGGGCTGTACACACAGATGAGAAAAATGGTTCATAGAGTATTGTTAAATAGTTACTACTTCATTTCTTTATTTCTTTCCCTCTCTTCTTCATTTCCTCTCTTTCCCACAAATATGTATGTGTACACACTTTTAGACTATCAGTGTTTTTTCAATCTTTTATGCATTTAATTTGCTTTTCTTATAATAGTTCTTATAAAACCACTGTGGATTTTAGTCTCAGATCTGTTTCATTATGCACCTATTCTTGTGAGACTTAATGACTTCTGAACTCCCTGTAGAATGTGTGTCTTCCCGTCTTTTCTATTTTCATCTATAGTGTTTATATACCATCAAAAAGAGCCACCAATTTTTAAATCTTTCAATAGACTTTATAGTTTATTTATTCCGACTATCTCTATTGCAATATATGGGAACACAGGAACTGTCTTAATTTTTCATTGTTGTTAGTAACTGAAAAAAAGAAAAACGGAGAGAAAAGGGAGAAAGAGAAAAAGAGAAGCATTGCTAGGTAATACAATTTAACCACTAAAATAACTATAATTTATTGACATGTTGCTACATGCTAGACACCCTGCATAAAATTTACCCATATAATTTAACCATCATAATAATCTTATCAAGTAGGAACTATTATCATCCTTACTTTACAGATGCAGAAGCAGGAGATTAGAGAAGCAAATCCACTGAAGGCCACACAGGCTGTGAGGCTATGCGTGAGGACGCAAGGACCCACCTTGGACTCTGTGACTTCAAAACCCTGCTTTCAATGACTAGACTGTACCGTGTCAGCCCTGATTTGTGTCTTCTCAAACTCCAACCAAGCAGCGTCTTTAAAGAGTACACAAAACTAAAAATAATCAAAGATGTTCTTTTTAAAAATGTTGTTTAGATGGGGGGGGTGTGAAATTATAATGATTTCCACAGTTTATCTATTCTACAAAAAGAGAGTATTAAAAATTTTAAAACCTCCTAGAAATACTTTGGCCTTTATTTTTTAAGTTATAACTTGTGTGATGCAAAAGTTTCAGAAAAAGCATTTATACAGATAAAGATATTTATTTTAATCTACTTATTCAAAGGGCATTTGGCTCAGAAAAGGAAGGAGGAAGAGGAAGGAAGAAGAGGAGGAGGTGGAGAGGAAGGGAGAGAGGGAGGGAAGGAGCGAATAACGGAGGGTGGGAGGAAAGGCAAGAAGTAGATGGAGAAAGAGGGGAAGGAGACAGGGAGAGGGTTGGTTTACTAAAAAAGAATAAACTTGATGACTAATGAATTGGTTAAATGAATACACGTAAATAGCAAGATAGTGTAAGATAACTATAACAGAAGGGTTCAAAAAAAGAATTAAACTTATCATAGTACACAGTACAAAAAAATAAAAATAAACCTGTATGGGACTTTATAGTATATGATGCATGTAGGTATGGGATGGGTTAGTAAAACTATACTGGGTGTAAACAGAAAGATTTAGGAAGAATACAGAATAAATAAAATCACTAGAAGAATGGTATTTTGCTATTTCTAACTTTATCAAAGTGTGTTCTGAATAAATCTATCTCTCACCTCCCCCTCCCACTTCCAATTCTCAATGTTCCTTCTGGTCAATAGTTTCCGTGTAGAATAATCTGGTCTTGTTTCCCTCTCCCTTCACTCAAGGAGATACCGACAAGACTTGCTATTTTTCTTTCAGTCAGGTCTGGAATACACTGTTAGGATGTATTAAGAATGTTACCAGGAGTCACTCTTGAGAATAGGAGGATGGATGGAAAGTTACATTATGGCTTAAAAGTCCTCAGAAGCACATCTGGAATAAACAACATATTAGAAATAGATGGTACGTTGAGGGAAATGCTTGTGTTTCCATTAAAAGGCTACGCTGTGTGAACAGGGTGCATGTGTGCTGGAAAAGCAGGGAAAGACCCCAGAAAGATCACCAGAATAACCACCCCCAAAGGTTAATTCATGCAGAAGGCCTGGAAAACGTCCTATTTTGTAATGTCAGTTTCTATTATGTTATAAACTGAACAATGTCAAAATATACCCTCATGAAATAAAAACTCAAAGTTACAATTATTTAAATGGTTCCCCAACTGTAGGTCATTCTAAAATCTCTCAGCCATCATGCTACTCAAGGATTTTCTATCCTCTTTCTTTTAAGCCTCAAAACATATGCTTTTCAAAGCATTTTGTGTGAAAACACAAACTGATCCTTTGACCCATTTAACACATGAAGAATCTGAATCTCAAGGAAGTTAAATGCTTCTATGTGGCCACAACAAAAGGTCACCACATGAAGCAAAGACACTTTCAGGGTTTGACTTCCTTCCACTGGATTATGAAGTTCATGAGGTAATAACGAGAGCAGAAAATTTCCCTAATAAGCACAGTAGGAAGACAATTCCTGAGTGAATGTCCATTACAAGTCAAAACCTCATTCTTTGCCCCAAACCTGTTTCCTCATCCACTTTGAGAGATAGTCACTTTTAAAGAAATACTGAGAAAATAAATACATATTTCCTAAAAGTAAATAATTCCTCAATCTTTGGAGCTATAATGACCTCTCATTGAATCTTGTGATACTCTGTATCTTCTTAAAGTCACGTGCTATCTTTTTGCTGGAATTCTAGGATTAAATAAAATTATTCTACAGTTTCAAGTATTTCCCCAGGGCAGAATGATGTATTCATTAATTCATTCTCTCTTTCTCTCACTTCCTTACCTACGTCTAACTACTTCTGTTTGATAGTCCTTCTTCTTCCCAATGACCTGAAACCACAAGTTTATTTTCAGATTTGAAGCAGATGGATGGTAGCTGTATTTTGTATGACAGGCAGCAGTACTTAGTAATTAATTTCACACACTCTGAAGTCAGCCAGCCTGGGGTTGAATCCGTTTCCTCACTTATTAGCTGGGTAAGATAAGCAAGTCTTGTATAAGTGAGACCTTTCTTTGCCTCTGTCTCCTCATCTATACGATAGATATAATAACAGTAGCAACCTCACAGGATTGTGTCTAAGATGAAATCTGCTACGCTATGGACCTTTCCTAGAGCAGTGCCTGGCATATATTATTTATCGTGTGTTAGTTATTACAGTTTTTGTTCCTCCAGTCCATCATCTTGCTAACTGGTCAGAAGCTGATGACAAGTTCAAAGTTGCTTATGGTCATCATATATTTTCATGTCATCCACAGGATGATGTCCTACCAGATTCTAAACCAGAAAAGTCTGACACCTTGACATATGGCATCTCTGGTAGCCAATGGCATGTGCATGGTCTTGGCTCATCGGAAGACCCCTTGTTGCTTTTGCATCTGGACATAGTGGGCCAGCATTGTATGATGTACAAGGTGTCACTGAACCTGTAGGGAATCCTTCGACCGTAGGAAAATGACAGGTCTCATTGTTTCTGTGGGGGAGACGGCACACAGGCCAAATGACTTAACTCTTTGAAGTGAGTAACATCCTAATTTGGATTCTGCCTTGGGAGGTGGGCTTCCCTGAGCTACATATAATCAAGTGAAGTTGTATTATCGGTAAATATGTACTGCCTCTCCTTCAGGACCCTCGTCTCTCCTCCATGACAACAAGCACAACTTTCTCCGTAAAGCACCTACATCAGGGTTAAGAGTCTGTTAGCCCCACAGAGTGTGTCTGTATTAGCAGCTTTGAAATTGCTCCTGAATCATTGATTTAAATAAAACATTTATTTCCTCAGAAAGTAATATTCTCTCCAATTTTTACGCTATGTCTACTGATGTGCCATATATACTATATATATACATACATATGCATATATATGTGTATATACTATATATATACATACATATGCATATATATGTGTATATATATATATACTGTTCTTATGTTGGAACAGTATTGTTGATGAAACTTCAAAAAGGGATTATATAAAATTTCTCTCTCCAGAGTCATGCAAAAATATAGCTTTTTTATGGTTTTCAATAAAAGGCAATATTTTTGTCATATTCAAAACGACTGATAACAATTTCCTATACATGTAAAACAAACAATATATGAAACTTACACTTCAATTTTCAAGCATTTTTATATGCATAAAAGCAAAATAACAAAAATGATTTTATA
Organism: Rhinolophus hipposideros; assembly: GCF_964194185.1. NCBI lineage: Eukaryota > Metazoa > Chordata > Mammalia > Chiroptera > Rhinolophidae > Rhinolophus > Rhinolophus hipposideros. The sequence goes on from NC_138071.1 coordinate 10,351,792, forward strand.
TAGACAACTTTCAAAAGAACCCTTTCCGTCATATCAATTTGGTAAACTCTCATCAGGATAGAGTATCCTGTACTGTTTGTAAACTTAGGGCAGAGACTCTACTCAAACTTGTTTCTCTAGGAGGAAGTGCAGGAAATAAACACTTATGAAATAAACAAATGAATAAATATCTGGGTATATTATATAGCCACATTTAGCACCAATGCTTTGGAAAGATCGTGTTCCCTGAGAAACGGGAACGGAAAGCAATGTCCCTATTAGAAGAATGTCCTTACGTATATTTCTCCTGAAGTTAAAAACAAATACTATTCCTCATAGTTATATTTTTCAGTGATTATATACTAGGTTATGCAAAACCTACTCCCTTAACCAGACCGTAACAAAGCAAAATCATTCTTTCTTAAGTCTATAATCAATTCTCATTAAAGAGATACAAAAATAGTTCTCAAGATAAATTGGGCAAAGAGAGGTAGCATAAAAATGTGCTACAAGTTAGCTTGTCATTTAAAAAAAAAAGTGCTTTGTCATGAGTCGGAAGCATTTTAGCTTCTTTTAAAAAATGATTTGAAACATTTTGACGAATGCTGAGGTTTCCAGTGAAGAAAAACCTCATAAATGTGCTGGTTTAGATGAAAGATAAAAATATGGGGAAAAAACAGGATGAATAATTTGTATCTGTAATATATACTGATTTTTTTGTTTTGTTTTAAATTTGACCAGTGAAACAAGGGAGCTCATTTGACCTAGAGGAAATACTGTTATCATTTCCAGCAACTCCCTTTATCCTGTTTTAAAGAACTAATTTTTATTACATTGTTAAACCTAAATAAACATTTAAATGCTGTAATCAAAGCCCAAAATAATAACTGGAAGATAACTTATGAAGAACTTCGTAAATTAATATCTCTCACTTCAAGAATATGTGTGAACAGAATGAGTAAGAAAAGGAGATGGAAGAAAACAGAATCTGTATTGTCATATGCTGATAAAAATTTTATTAATTTGCAACAAAACTTGCTGGATTTTTTTTTCCAGGTTTCTTTTTAACTGTAGTTAAACAGGTACTTCTGTTGTAGTACCAAATGTTCCACATTTTTGGACAAATGTTACTAGGAGCCTACATCACATTTTAACTTTTAGAAAGTTAGTGGTTTGTGTTCAGTGTCATGTCAAAGCAAATTCTATTCTAACCCTCCCAAGCTATGAAAAGCTGGTGTTTGCTTCAAAATATAAGGAAGATGGGGGAAGAATGATTGTCAAAGTACTCTTCACCTTCATCAAAAGCAGTGTTCTCAACATCGACTGAATATTTGATGATTGACTACCATCCCCCAAATTCTCCTTTAATTGATCTGTGTGTGGCCTGGGCATTAATATTTTTAAAAGTTCCCCCAAATAATTCTAATGTTTAACTAATTTTGAGAATCACTGATCCAAAGGAAGTAGGAAGAAAGATGTAAGGAATGACTAATAGTTAATAAGTTAAAAAAAAACACACAAAAAAACTAATTCAATTAGATGTTTTGGTCTCATATTATCAGAGGCCAGCTCTTTGCTTATTATGTTCATTTTAGGCTTAAGGCAACAGGTACAATCACACTAAAAGCAATATTTCTATGCCTTATTATTCATTTTTTTAAATTCAGCTTAATAAATAGTCACTAACTAACCTATATGAGCAAAGAACTGATCTAGCATTATAGAACATTCAAAGATAAATAAAATCTGATCCCCTTTCTCAAATAGCTTATAGACAAGTGAAATGTTAGCTAAGTCAGCTGGAGTCAGATGTTGCAAATAAATTAGACCTGTATAAAGAAGCTAATGGCTTCTTGAACAGCAAATAAATGTCCCCAAACTTGTCACACCAAAATTACAACATCACTTTCAAAAACAGTATTAACCAATAGACATATATTTCTGTGTCGGATTAGGCCTAAGTCAGTGGAGAAATAAGCCATTAGCAGATGAATTAGAGCTACGTATTGTTTTGTTTACCAGACTGGGAGCTGAAGGGGTCTTATTTCCAAGCACAGAATTTGACATGGGAAATAGTTAAAAGTCTTAACATTTTCCTGGGATTACGTGTAACAGTACTTCCTAGGTGCCAATTAGATTTTTTTCAACTCAAATTAAGAGTATAATTATGCATAATTACTAAATGTGTTTTTAGATTTGCCTTGAACTTGTCAGATGAGTGTTACCCAATAAAATCTGGCTCAGTATGTCTTGTTTTCTGATTTGTAAGGGAGACACAGACAGGATATGCATGTCCATGTATGGGCACGTGCATGTATTTACATATATGTTTATGTGCTACAAGTTAGCTTGTGTAGCGACAGTATATACAGGGGGAATTACAGCATTAAGACGCCATAGCTTTTTCTCCACTCAAACCTATTTAGCATCAGCCTGCTTTCCTAGGGCACTGTCAGAGCAGATCTGACTTGAGAATTAGAATATCCCCGTGTTGCCATCAAGCCTTGAAAATATACAGTCAAAGCTTCCTCTGCTCTAGAATCTGTTTTTTTTCATTTCTGCCTTATAGAGCAAGTTTGTAAAAGCTGTTCATTTGTTGAAAGCTTACTCATTTAGATATGACAATTTTTAAATTACTTATAAGGACTCTGATTATTTCTCTCAGTACTTCCAAGCTGCTTGCGATGGCTTTTCCATACAAACAGTCTATCTACACTCATGATGCAGACTTTCCTACAATTTCTCAAAGGTTCACAAAATTCAAACAAGCAGCATCTGGCTTTGCTATGCCCCGTACCAAATGCTGAGCAGCCCTGAGCCTGGCACTAGGGACAGCCAGCCTTGGTTCACAGCTCAGAATTTCCTAGGCAACTCCAAGCCCAGCACAGGTGGCAACCACCCCAAGATCACTTGATAGCTCATACCAAGTGGCACTGGACAGGGCACAGACAGTAGCTGACCTTGGCCTGCCACAGAGCCCCTCCCAAGAGGCCCCGGAACCAACACACCCAGTGGCCAGCTTCAGACCACACGAGAGCACCACCCAACCATCTCCACAAACAACACACCCAAAGGGCACACTGGGCAGTCAGCAGAATCCTGCTAAATTAAATCCTGCTCTGTAGGGTCAGCCCCTGCACAAGAGCTCCTCTACTATAGTCATAGCCAGTCCTCACAACCAATAAGCGCAAGGATTAATCCCTCTCACTAACATGCAAACAACAACCAAGGCTCAACTACAACAGGAGGGAACACACAACCCACACAAGGGACACACCTGGAGTATCCAGGTCAGGTGACCACTGGGTCTCACGGGACACCTTCTACATAAAGCCAATCTCCTAAGACCAGGAGACATAGTCTCTCTACCTTATACACAGAAACAAACATAGGGAGGCAGTCAAAAAGGGAAGACAAAGAAACATGTCCCACATGAAAGGATAGAACAAAGCTCTAGGAAAAGAACTAAACAAAATGGAGGCAATCGTTCAAAACACTGGTTATAAGGATGCTCTGTAACCTCAGTGAGAACTTCAACAAAGAGATAGGAAAGAGATAAAAATGGAGATAAAATACATTAAAAAAACAACAACAAATAAAGAATACTATAACTGAAATAAATAATACATTAGATTAGATGAAGCAGAGGATCAAATTAATAATTTGGAAGATAAGGTAGCAGAAAACACCCAATCAAAACAGCAAAAAAAAAAAGGAATCCTAAAAACGAGGATAGTTTAAGGGTCCTCTGGAACAACATCAAACATACCAATATTTGCATCATAGAGGTACCAGAAGGAGAAGAGAGAAATCAAGGAATTGAAAATCTATTTAAGAAATAACGACAGAAAACTTCCCTAACTTGGCAAAGGAAATAGATATACAAGCCCAGGAAGTGCAGAGTTCCAAACAAGATAAACCAAAAAGGCTCACACCAAGACACTTCATAATTAAAATACCAAAGGTTAGAGACAAAGAGAGGATCTTGAAAGCAGCAAGAGAAAAGCAGTTAGTTACCTACAATGAGCTCCCATAAGACTGTCACCTGATTTCTCAACAGAAACTTTGCAGGCCAGAAGGGATTGACAGGAAATATTCAAAGTGATGAAAACCAAGGACTTACAATCAGGATTATTTTACCCAGTAAAGCTACCATTTACAATTGAAGGACAGATAAAAAGCTTCTTAAATAAGAAAAACTTAAAGGAGTTCATCACTACCAAACCAGTATTACAAGAAATGTTAAAGGGAATTCTTTAAGAAGAAGGGGGGAAAAAAAGATAAAAAAAAATATCAGTAATAAAATAGCAATGACTACATATCTATCAAGAATTACTTTAAATGCAAATAGATTAAATGTTCCAATGAAAATACATAGTATGGCTGAAAGGATTAGAAAACAAGGTCCTCTTGCTGCCTGCAAAAGACTCACTTCAGATCAAAAGGCATACATAGACTAAATGTAAAAGGATGGAAAAAGATATTTAATGAAAATGGAAATGAAAAAAAAAAAAGCTGGTGTACCAATAGACTTTAAAACAAAGGCTACATAACAAGAAACAAAGAAGGACCCAGTAATCCCACTTCTGGGTATTTATCCAAAGAAACCAAAAACACTACTTTTAAGGAACATGGGTAACCTTAAGTTCATTGCAGCATTATTTACAATAGCCTAGATATGGAGGAAACCTTGATGTCCATCAATGGATAAACGGATAAAGAAGAGGTGGTACATACATACAATGAAATATTACTCAGCCATAAAATAAAATAAAATCATGCCTTTTGTGGCAACATATATGGTCCTAGAGAGTATTGTGCTAAGTAGAGTAAGTCAGAGAAAGATAAGTGCCATATGATTTCACTTATATGCGCAATCTATATAACAAAATAAATGAACAAACAAAACAGAAACAAACTCATAGATACAGAGAACATTTTGATGGTTGTCAAATGGGAAAGGACTTCGGGGATGGGTGAAAAAAGAGGAAGGGATTAAGAAGTACAAATTGGTTGTTACACAGTAATCACAGAGATGTAATGTATAGCATTGGAATATAGTCAATAATATTGCAATCACACACATTCTCTCCTTTTATTCAACATTCCTGGAATTCATAAGGAATCACAAAAAAACCCAAAATAGCAAAGGAATCTTGAGAAAGAAGAATATATCTGGACACATCACACTTTCTGATTTCAAGGAATATTGCAAAGCTATGGTAATCAAAACAGTTTGGTACTGACACAAACACAGCCACATGATCAATGGAACAAAATAGAGACCCCAGAAATAAACCCATGCATATTTGGTCAATTTTCTTTTTCTTTTTTTTTGTACAACATAGTGATAAGACATTTATGAAACTTACAAAGTTGTCACCCCGATAAATCTAGTATCCATCTGTCACTATACATAGTTATTACAATATATGATTGACTATATTCCTATGCTATACTTTACATCTCTGTGATTACTGTGTAACAACCAATTTGTACTTCTTTTTTTTTTCTTCAGGTTTTTTTTAAATTAGTTTCAGGTGTACAAAGCAACGTAATAGTTGGAAATTTAAACCCCTCATAAAGTAATAACCCACCCCCCAAAATACTACCCCTCTGACATCTTAGATATGTTACAATACCATCGACTATCTTCCCTATGTTGTACTCCACATCCCATGACTATCGATACCTATATATTTAGTTATAGTTGACATTCAATATTACTCTACTTCAGCTCTTCAGGCATATGGTGCATTGGTCAGGCATCTACACCGTCTATGACGTGATCCCCCCGATAAGTCCAGTGCCCATCTGGTACCTTACATGATCTTTACAACATTGTTGATTATATTCCCCATACGGTATTAACTATCAATTTGTATTTCTTGATGCTTTCACCCTTTTTACTCTGTCTCCAACCCCATTCCCATCAGTCACCCTGATAGATGTTATTACAATACTTAGCACCATACTTAGTTATTACAATATTGTTGACTATATTCCTTGTCCTATACCCTACATCTCCATGACTACTGTATAACAACCAATTTGTACTTCTTAATCCCTTCCCCTTTCACCCATCCTTAACCCCTCTCCTACCTTAAAGAAGTCCTTCTAAGATTCCTTATAATACTGGTTTGAACTCCTGGTGATGATGAACTCTTTCAGCTTTTTCTTGTCTGGGAAGCTTCTTATCTGTCTTTCAATTCTAAATGATAGGCTTATTGGGTAGAGCAATCTTGGTTGTATGTTGTTGTTTTTCATCACTTGGAATATTTCCTGCCACTCCCTTCTTACCTGCAAAGTTTCTGTTGAAAAACCAGCTGCCAGTCTTAATGGGGACTCCCTTATAAGTAACTAACTGCTTTTCTCTTGCTGCTTTTAAGATTCTCTGTCTTTAACCTTTGGCATTTTAATTATGATGTGTCTTGGTGTTGGCCTCTTTGGGTTTATTTTGTCTGTGCTTCCTGGGCTAGTATGTCCATTTCCTTCACCAGGTTAGGGAAGTTTTCTGTCATTATTTCTTCAAATAGGTTTTCAATTCCTTGCGCTCTCTCTTCTCCTTCTGGTACCCCTATAATATGAATGTTGGTACACTTAATATTGTCCTGGAGGCTCCTTAAACTCGCTTCAATTTTTTGGATTCTTTTTAATTTTGTTTTCTGCTACCTTGTCTTCCACATCACTGGTTGGATACTCTGCTTCATCTAATTTACTCTTGATTCCCTGTATTATGTTCTTCATTTTCATTATTGTATCCTTTATTTCAGACTGGTTCTTTTTTATGGTTTCCATCTCCACTTTTGTGTTTCCTATATATCTTTTGAAGTTCTTCCTGAGATCACTGAGCATTCTTTTTTTTTCTTTTTTCAAATTTTATTTTATTTTTTTTTAAATTATTATTTATTTATTTTATTTACTTTAAAAATTTATTGGGGTGACAATTGTCAGTAAAATTACACAGATTTCAGGTATACAATTCTGTATTACATCATGTATAAATCCCATTGTGTGTTCACCACCCAGAGTCAGTTCTCCTCCCATCACCATATATTTGATCCCCCTTACCCTCATCTCCACCCCCCACCCCCTTACACTCTGGTAACCACTAAACTATTGTCTGTGTCTATGAGTTTTTGTTTTTTATTTGTTTGTCTTGTTCTCTTCTTGTTTTTGGTTTACATACCACATATCAGTGAAATCATAGGGTTCTCTGCTTTTTCTGTCTGACTTACTTCGCTTAGCATCATACACTCAAGATCCATCCATGTTGCCACAAATTTTCCTATATCATCTTTCCTTATCACCAAATAGTATTCCATTGTGTATATATACCACAACTTCTTTATCCATTCATCTATCGAAGGACATTTTGGTTGTTTTCATGTCTTGGCTACCGTAAACAAAGCTGCAATGAACATTGGAGTACACATGTCTTTATGTATAAACGTTATCAGATTTTTTTGGTAGATACCCAGGAGAGGGATTGCTGGTTCTATTCGTAATTTTTTGAGGAACCTCTACACTGCCTTCCATAACGGCTGCACCAGTCTGCATTCCCACCAACAGTGTATGAGGGTTCCTTTTTCTCCACATCCTCTTCAACATTTGTTACTATTTGTCTTGTTGATGATAGCCATTCTGACTGGGGTGAGGTGATATCTCATTGTGGTTTTTAATTGCATTTCTCTGATGATTAGTGATGTTGAGCATTTTTTCATATGTCTATTTGCCATTTGTACGTCCTCTTTGGAGAAATGTCTCTTCAGGAACTCTGCCCATTTTTCAATTGGGTTGTTTTTTGTTGTTGTTGTTGAGTTTCATGAGTTTCTTGTATATTTTGGATATTAGCCCCTTATCGGAGGCACTGTTTGCAAAAATCTTCTCCCATTCAGTTGGTTGCCTCTTTATTTTGTCGATGGTTTCTTTTGCTGTGCAGAAGCTTTTAAGTTTCACATAGTCCTACTTGTTTATTTTTAGCTTCTACTTCCATTTCCTTTGGAGTCAAATTCATAAAATGCTCTTTGAACCCAAGGTCCATAAGTTTAGTACCTATGTTTTCTTCTATGCAGTTTATTGTGTCAGGTCTTATGGTTAAGTCTTTGATCCATTTTGAATTAATTTTGGTTCATGGTGACAGATAGCAGTCCAGTTTTATTCTTTTGCACGTGGCTATCCAATTCTGCCAGCACCATTTATTGAAGAGGCTGTCTTTCCTCCATTGTACGTTTTTTGTTTCTTTGTCAAAAATTATCTGTCCATATTTATGTGGTTTTATTTCTGGGTTCTCAATTCTATTCCATTGGTCTATGTGTCTGTTTTTCTGCCAATACCATTCTGTTTTTATTATTGTAGTCCTGTAGTACAAGCTAAAGTCAGGGAGTGTGATAACTCCAGTATTGTTCTTTTTTCTTAAGATTGCTTTGGCTATTCGGGGTCTTTTGTGGTTCCAAACAAATCTGATGATTTTTTGTTCTGTTTCTTTAAAAAATGCCATTGGGATTTTGATGGGGATTGCATTAAATCTGTATATTGCTTTGGGTAATATGGCCATTTTAACTATGTTGATTCTTCCAATCCATGAGCATGGAATGTCTTTCCACTTCTATGTGTCTTCTTCAATTTCTTTCAAACATGTCTTGTAGTTCTCAGCGTATAGGTCCTTCACATCCTTGGTTAAGTTTATTCCTAGGTATTTTATTATTTTTGCTGCAATTGCAAAAGGAATTGTTTTTTGTATTTCTTTTTCTGAGATTTCATTGTTAGTATATACAAATGCAATGGACTTTTGTACGTTAATTTAGTAGCCACCAACTATACTGTATTTCTTGATTGTTTCTAATAACTTTTTGGTGGAGTCTTTAGGGTTTTCTATATATAGCATCATGTCATCTACAAAGAGTGATAATTTAACTTCTTCATTCCCAATTTGGATGCCTTTTATTTCTTTCTCTTGCCTGATTGCTCTGGCAAGGACTTCCAACACTATGTTGAAAAGCAGAGGTGATAGGGGACAGCCCTGTCGTGATCTTGAACGTAGAGCAAAGGGCTTCAGTTTTTCACTATTAATTATGAGATTAGCTGAGGGCTTGTCATATGTGGCCTTTATTATTTCAAGGTATTCTCCTTCTATACATATTTTATTAAGTGTTTTAATCATAAATGGATGTTGTATCTTGTCAAATGCTTTTTCTGCATCAATTGTTATAATCATATGATTTTTGACCTTTATTTTGTTTATGTGATGTATCACATTGATGGATTTGCGGATATTGAACCATCCTTGTGCCCCGGGTATGAACCCCATTTGGTTGTGCTGAATAATCTTTTTAATGCATTGTTGTATTCGATTTGCTAGAATTTTGTTTAGGATTTTTGCATCTGTATTCATCAGAGATATTGGTCTGTAGTTTTCTTTTTTTGTGTTGTCCTTACCAGGTTTTGGTATCAGGGTAATGTTGGCCTCATAAAATGAGTTAGGGAATACTGTCTCTTCTTCAATTTTTTGGAAGAGTTTGAGCAGGATTGATATTAGATCCTCTTTGAAAGTTTGGTAGAATTCACTAGTGAAGCGATCTGGTCCAGGACTTTTGCTTTTGGGAAGGTTTTGGATGACTGATTCAATTTCGTTACTGGTGATTGGTCTATTTAGATTTTCCAGTTCTTCATGGTTCAGCCTTGGAAGGCTAGATGTTTCTAAAAACTTGTCCATTTCTTCCAGGTTATTGAATTTGGTGGCATATGGTCCTTCATAGTATTCTTGCATGATCCTTTGTATTTCTGTGGTGTCCGTGATAACTTCCTCTTTTTCGTTTCTGATTTTGTTAATTAGTGTCTTCTCTCTTCTTATCTTAGTAAATCTAGCCAAGGTTTTGTCAATTTTGTTAATCTTTTCAAAGAACCAGCTCTTTGTCACATTAATTTTTTTCTATTGTCTTTTTGTTCTCTATTTCATGTAGTTCTGCTCTGATTTTTGTTATGTCCGTTCTTCTGCTGACCTTGGGTTTCACTTGTTCTTCTTTTTCTAGTTCTTGAAGGTGTAACATGAGGTTATTTATTTGGGATTTTTCTTGTTTTTTGAGACAGGCCTGTAATGATGTAAATTTCCCTCTTAAAACTGCTTTCGCTGCATCCCAAAAATTAGGGATCCGCCTAGATAGGTGGGGCCAGGGGCAGGGTGAGTTGTAAGAGGTGGCCCAGAGCAATGGCAGCAACCACCACCACAGCCATTTCTGCTTCCACATCTCCCTCCCTTTTGCCAGAACTAGTTGAGCTGCGAATCTGTGTCTGCGGTCCACAGTTCTCAGAACAGCAAATATTCTGTTCTTTTGATCCGACACTGCTACTGTTTGCTTCTAGCACCGGGCAGGTGGGGGCGGGGCGAGCTCTGGGATGGTAGGGAGGGGGCGGCTAGTCTCAGTGCCTAAAGCTTCTGTTCTTTGCTCAGCAGTGAGGGCTTAAACCACATTTTACAGCCTTCTTCCCTCAGTCTTTTCTCTAAGATCTTTGCCATGAGCGTTGGGTTCATCCGTAGTATATGCTGCCCCCTCAGCTGTGGTAGTCTGGGATGCAGCGAGCTTGGAGCACTGAGCTAGGTCTGTGTCCTGCATTCCCCGCTGCTCCATCTACGCGCTTCTCTCTTCCCTCCTCCCCTGCTCCCGCGATTCGCCCACCTTTAGGTGAATTCAGTAGTGGTCCTTTTCGTTTTGCCTGTCTTTTGTCCTGTCCTGTCCTTTTGTGGAGTTATTGTTGTTTGATTAGTTGTAAATTCCAGGGGAGCTTTACAGAGGCTTATCTCACACTGCCATTTTGATGACGTCCACTCCAATTTGTACTTCTTAATCCCTTCCTGATCTTGAAGGAAGAGCTTTCAGCTTTTCACCATTAAGTATGATGTTAGCTGTGGGCTTGTCACATATGGCCTTTATTTTCATAAACATATGAACATTACTTCTATACCCAATTTGTTGAGAGTTTTTTTCATGAAGAGATGTTGAATTTTGTTAAATTCTTTTTCTGCATGTATTGAGATGATCATATGATTTTTATCCTTTATTTTGTTAATGTGGTGTATTATATTTATTGATTTGCATGTTTACCCATTCTTGCATCACCATGAATAAATCCCACTTGATCATGGTGTATGATCCTTTTAATGTATTGTTAAGTTTAGTTTGCTAATATTTTATTGAGAATATTTGCATCTTTTTCATCAGGGATCATCAGGGATATTGGCCTGTTATTTTCTTCTCTTGTAATATTCTTGTCTGGCTTTGGTATCAGGATAATGCTGGCCTTGTAAAATGAGTTTTTAAGTGTTCCAGCCTCTCCATTTTTTTTTTTTTGGGGGGGGGTAAAGTTTGAGAAGGATTAATTCACCAGCCATATGGTCCTGAATTTTTGTTTGTTCAGAGGTTTTTCATTACTGATTCAATCTCCTTTCTAGTAATTGGTCTGTCCAAAGTTTCTATTTCTTTATGATTCAGTCTTGGTAGGTTACATGTTTCTAGGAATTTATCCATTTTTTTCTAGGTTATCTAATAATATGTCAGTATATAATTGTTCATATTTTCTTATGATCCTTAGTAGTTCTGGTATTAGTTATAATATCTTTTATTTATGATTTTATTGAGTCTTCTCTTTTTTATTAATACTTAATCTAGCTAAAAGTTTGTCAATTTTGTTTATCTTTTCAAAAAACCAACTTTTAGTATCATTGATCTTTTCTATTGTCTTTTTAGTCTCTATTTCATTATTTCCACTCTAATCTTTGTTATTTCCTTCCTTCTAGGGAGGGTTATCTGTTTTTTTATCATCTCAAAGTCAACTGATTTGGGGCCTTAATTTTATCTTAAAATGTTTTTCACCTTTCTCATGTAACATAACCTAATCAGGGAATGACAATTTCATTATATTCATAGGTTCTGCCCACATCCAAATACAATGGAGTATGTAGGGTATCTACACATCAGGGCATGGGCAACTTGGGGGCTATCTTAGTATTCTGACTACCACATAGACGTTATGCTTTTGTGGGTTACTGGGCTGATTTTGACTCCCACAATGTCTCCTTCAAAGATTTATTTAAGGGGCTTAAAATAGTCATTTTTCTTCTCAGACTTTTTCCACATATTTCTATCATGTCATATGAACTATGCTGATTTGACACTGCAGTAAATTTTACTTTATTTTTTAAACAGCTGTGTGAGCCTGGGCATCTATTACCAAAGTAATTTTCTAGTCTTATCAGGCATGGACTAATACGTATGTTTGAAATAGTTTACTGATTTAAAGCTAATTTAAAACAAAACTCAAAAAACAAACAACAACAAAAAAAACACACAAAATTAAAGTAGCATGCTTAATGCACCAAATAGTTTTTAATTCTACCATTAGGCACATTTGTCATTTGTACATGGGACACAGTCATACAGAGGAATTTTCCCAAGGAGTGGTGGGGGGAAACTCAGTAAAATGTGTTTGACGATTTATAAGCTGAAACTGTTTGGGAAGTAGTTTGAATCTTTGACAGCATTTATTTTAGGCCGGGTATAAGCCCAGCCACACAATATCGGCCAGGACTAAGCTCTATTGTCCTGACATAAATGACAATGTTGTGGAGACAGTTTCCCCTGAAGGCAATGGGGCAATATGAAAATAATCAACTTCCTCTCTGTGTCTTTCTTGTTGCTATTGAAGAGACCTATGATGCAGTGGTAATTAAGTGTTCCAAAAGAACACAAAGGCATAGAATAGGCCTGGGTGACATGAGAGTAATTTAGTGAATAAGGCAGACAATTAGATAGGTTGATGGGGCATTGGGTAGTTTTTAATAGCAGAATTTCTAATAGTTACTAAAATGAAAGGAAAAAGAAGAGATCACCATTTGTGCATTACTTCCAGGGAGAGAGAGTAAGTTTCGGGTTACAAATGGATTCTATGGTTTATCCATTGAAAGTAGGGCTGTTCTTCCCAAGCAGCCATTTCTAATGGTTATTACATTTGTATATTTTTCCTGAAGTGAATGGATTAGATAGACATATTTTCCTGGTTGTGGTTGCTTTAATTTCACATCAGTGAAGATGGCTTGAAATACCATAGAATGCTAGCTTGTAAATAACATGCTTAGGTATACTTTCTTATTCTTTTACATTTAGTTTTTGTGTATTCTCTGAGTTTCCTGAAACTGTCTTTTGGTGTATGACATTAATTTGGAGAAACTCAGTTGTCATTTCTTCAAATGTTGTTTCTGCTCCTTTCCTTTGTTTCCTTCTGATATTCCCTTTACACATAGGTATAACAATTAAATTCTCAAACTCATCCTAGATAAAGTGCTACATACCTCATTGCTGAATATCACTACAGTCACCTTCGAAGTACTCTTCTTGGGAAACTATGCACTGATGTCAGCACCTAGTCCACTCTTCAAAGCAATTTTGGAACTCTTTTTCTGGAATGGCCATCAGAGCTGTCATCGTATTTCTTTTGATGTCCTGAATGTCATCAAAATGCCTTCCTTTCAATATTTCCTTGATCTTTGAGTAAAGAAAGAAGTCACGGGAGACAAGATCAAGTGAATAGGGAGTGTGTTCCAATACAGTTATTTGTTTACTGGCTAAAAACTCCCTCACAGACAGGGCCGTGTGAGCTGGTGCATTGTCGTGATGCAAGAGCCATGCATTGTTGGTGAAAAGTTCAGGTCGTTTACATTTAACTTTTTCATGCAGCCTTTTCAGCACTTCCAAATAGTCAGCTTGGTTAACTATTTGTCCAGTTGGTACAAATTCATGATGAACAATCCCAGATATAATATTCTGTTTTGAGTTTTCAGTCTTTTTTCCTTTAGAGATTATTGTTGAGATATCTGAGCTTCAGGATTCTTTCCTCTGCCATGTCTACTTTACTAATGAGCCCACCAAAGACATTCTTCATTTCTGTTACAGTATTTTTATCTCTAGCACTTGAAAAAATATTCTTTCTTAGGATTTCCATCTCTCTACTTACATTATTCATCTGTTCTTGGATGTTGTCTACTTTCTTTATTAATGCCCTTAGCATATCAATCATAATTTTAAAAATTTGTGGTCTGATATTTCCAACATTCCTACCATGATTCTGATGCTTGTTTTTTTCTCTTCAAACTGTGATTTTTGCCTTTTAGTATGCCTTGTAATTTTTCATTAAAAAGTGGACATTATGGACTGGGCAAAAAGATCTATAGCAAATAGGTATTGTGTAACGTAGTGGCAAGGTTTGGGGAGAGAGGAAGAGTTCTGTAGTCCTATAATTAGGGCTTAGTTTTACAGTAAGTCTGTGCCCCTAGATTGTGAATTTCACCAGTACTTCTCGGATTTTTTTTCCCTTTACTTTGGACAAATTGGCTAGAGGGTTCTAGAACTGGATATTTCCCTTCTCCCAGGGAGATGAAACCCTACATTGTTGGCCTCCGGCAAAGTAGTTTCTCCTAAGAGCAGGGGATTTTTATCTGCTGTTCACTGTGAGGCTCCTGGAAGTAAAACTCACAAAGGTGTGGCTGACCACTAATGACTGGGTCCCCCTGGTGTTTCTAACTCTCAGACTTGTCCACACTGAGCCTCTAGCAATTCACAAATCAGTTCAGGATTTTCTATCCCAGGGCTGGTTCCTGCAACTGTGGGTTTCTGCTCCAGTAATTCTGATTCTCTGTATCTGCCTGACCATCCCTCCAGTTTGGGGTCAGCAGTTTGCCCTATGACCTCACTTCTCCAACAAATCTAAGAAGAGTTGTTGATTGTTCATTTTTTCCCCCCAGCTTTTTCCTTGTTTGGATAGAGTGGCAAATTCTGAACTCCTAACATGCTGGACCAGAAACTGGAAGTTCCCAGCATACTTTCAAGACTAAAACAGTCATTCTTGATCGAGTTTTGCCTTGATGTCCAAAGTTCTTATTAACGCTACAAAGAATTTAACAATAACTCTGCTTCAATTTTTTTTAATGTTTATAGACTGATTTATATAACTTTTATTTTATATTTATTATGCTTTGACCAAATGATACATGGAATATAAATTTTCCTTTTTAAGAGTACAAATATTAGATGCCTGTTTTTATTAATGTGTCTGCTAATGTGTGTTGTACATCAAAATACTTCTTAGCTTTTAATCTACATTTTCAGAGAACAATTTATGCTCTGCCACCCTCTCTCTTAGGAGACAAACTTGGGCCACTGATAAATTATATTGCTCTTCAACTGAAGCCTTAAATACTTCAACTAAAGCCTTCTGTCTTAAATACATTTTCTGCAATGTATTATTTATGGTTAAAAGTATTCTATAACTATTGTTTTCTTTTTTCATAATCAGTACAATACAATATTTAAATAGATAACTTTTAAAGATGTTCAAATCTAGAAAGTTAAAATTGAACTTTGAGGACATGTAGTGTAAACTCTCATATAATTTAAAAATGCTCTCAACTATACCTCTCACCAACAATCACATTATTGTTTCCTAGTAAGACTCTAAACACTCTTTCACGTACACAATAGTTTTTATCCCACAACATTCAAATGTGTAATTAACAGATGGTTACGGTTGGACACTATATTGAACAATGGGTGATGGATGAAAGAAGGAAAGGATACAGTGAACTGACACTGCTCCTCCTGTCTCCAGGCTCCTCACCAGGTCTTCTTACCATGAATCCAGAATGATACCATCCAGACTGCCGAGAGGAGACAGAATCTTGGACCAGAGAACATAACAGGGGCATATTTGTGGCATTAATTCATCAGTCTTTGGAGAAAAAATGCATTTCTCCTAAAAATAGATTACCTAAAAATATATATCTAGACTGACAGATAAGTCTAATATTCTGCCTAGAAAATGGCCTCAATCAGGGCAACACAACATTGCAAATAAAATCATTTTCAGTGTCATTTTGGTAACATATAAAGTTTTAAAAATGTCTCCAAAGTTTTTCCACAATTCCATTTCATTACTTAAGGGAGAGGATATGATTTTTATACCCAGTCTCAGCTGTTAATTCAGCTCAGTTATCTCAGTATTATTTATACGATGCATTTTTAAATCCTAGCCTGATAATTCTTACTTTGTTCATGGTTCCTAGCTACCTCTTCATTTCCATTTGTATGCACATGAACATTTTATTAATCCAAGATAATTTTATGGGGTGTATATTTTGTATAAGGTAATTGAAGTAAAATGTAACACACCTAAATTTGATATCAACTTATGAAAAATATCTTAGAAGAATAGGTCTATTGTCCAAAAAAAACCCATAATTCACTCCAAAGTTTAAAAGTATCCTCCATTTGTCACAATTTTGTTACATTCATTAATACATTTTAAAAATACTTATTGTGTACTCAATATTTTCAGGAACTGTTTTAGGTTCTGTTGATACAGTTCTGAACAAAAAAAATAAAATTCAAACTTACATTCTTATTTTGGGACAGGCAGACAATGAGCAAGTTAAATTAAAAATATATATATATGTATATGTATATATATATATATATATATATATATATATATATATATGTATATATATATATATATATATATATGATATCTAAGAAGGTGATGACTGCTAAATAGGAAAATGAAGAAGGTAAATGGGATGGAGAGCATGTAGAGTTGAGATTCTAAACAGAGACCCAGGCAATGTGTCTCTGGAACTGTGATGTTTAAGGCCTGACAGAGGTGACAAAGCAAGCTTTGTGGATACCTGGAAAAAGAGCATTTCAGACAAAGGAAAAAGCAAGTGCAAAGGCTCTAAGGCAAGAATACACGTGGAGTAGTCGAGGAAATCCGGGACGCCAGTGTGGCTGGAGGAGAATGAGAGATATACTGAGACAAGTCAGCTATATCCTAGGACATTTTAGGTCATCATAAGAAGCCATTAGAAAGTTCTGAGTGGAGGGACAACATGGCTTACTTATATTTTAACACGTTCAGCAGATGCATCATGGAAAACAAGGTAACAAGGGCAGAACAGAAAGAAAACTTGGAAGATTATAATACGATGATCTAGCTGAAAGATGATGGTCGACCGGATCATGTCAATAGTGCTGGATGTGTCTAGAAGAGAGATCCAGCAGGATTTACTTTTGCAGTGAATGAGAAATATCAAAGCCTAAAGTTTGACTTGAAGCATTTTTGACTTCATTAACTGGAAAGAACAAGTGGCCATTAAGTGAGTTGGGAAAGACTGTAGGAAGGGCAAGTTTAAACATTAAGTTTGAATTGCCTATCAGAAGTCTAGAGGAGATTTAGACTAGACAATGGGTTATACATGCCTGGCATTCAGAAAAAGAGTTTCAGACAAGATGTGTCCATCACTGGCTGCTAGGAGGGATTTAAGTCAATGAAACAAGAGGAAGTCATAAAAGGAAAACATATAGAGAAGAGCAGTGGTTCAAAGATTGAGTGTGGATCACTCCACTATTTAGAGGATGGAGAAATGACGACTTAGCAAAAGGAATTGAGAAGGAATAAGACTCCTGGAATCTAAAAAGTTCTTAAGAAGGGAAGGACCTGTTGTGTCAAAAACTTTTGATAGATGAACCACTTTGAAGATTCAGACATGACATTGGATTTACCTATGTAGAGGTCACTGGTGACCTTGACAGAGCAGTTTTACTGGAGTGGTGATGAAAGGTAGTTGGAATGGTTCAAGAGAGACTAAACGGAGAAAAATTAGAGACTGTGTAGAAAAACTTGAACATTTTGATGTAAAGGAAACAAAAGAAGAAACGAAGACTAACGAGACTTTTTGAGTGTGTTGTTGTTTTTTTTTTTTTTAAATGGGAAAAATAAGATGAAATTTCCTTGATTTGTGGGCATTTGAAAGTTCAGTTTTTTAAAAAAGAAAATTTGTTTTAAAATCTGTGTGGGGGAAAAAAAAACAGAAGATAATATAATCTCTGAAAGCTTATTTTTAGGCCAGGAAGCATTAATATTTGGGGGTAATGGTTGGTGTAATTGCAAGAACAGTGGTTTATAGTCCATAAACACAATATGACCTCATTTCAAACACACTAAGCTTCTTCTTCCTATGTTTACAAACAATTACATGCAAAGGCCAAATCCTTGAATGAATCTTAAAACACAAGAAGGTTGAGACTAGAAGCAGTGTTTTAAGTGAAAGAGAACATCCAAGGATCTTGAAAGGATGTTGAAATTATTTAGGCTTTATGTAAGTCACTCTAGGAAAAATGCAAGCCAAATCTCAGTTTAACAAATGTTTTCATTTCCTAAACTTAAAAGAATAACCTATTTGGGTATATTTTTAATGAAAAAAATATCTTTGGGGAAAAAGTCTGAATGATCATATGGTATTGTTACAAAAATTAAACAATACTTTTGATAACAAGCAAGGAAGAGAAAACTAGTCACTAATACATCTATACTTGTTATTAAGTCCTAGTGCCAAATTGTGAACGGGAAGAACTCTTCTCACTATTTCCATGCCTGGAAGTTCAAAGACATTTACCTTGTCAGGGAATGTAAACAACTTAATGGCAGAGATTAAAGTAAAAATGTTTTTAAAATGTTGGTTTCTCACACTATTGGAAATATTATAATAATTAGATATAATACAGTCTGGGATTCAAATTCTTTGGTTCTCTTTTTCTAACACATGCACATATACACAATACACAAACGCACTCACATGTACACACACTGCTAAAACAAAGTCACTAAAAAAGCAATATTTTAGCTATGAGTGTACACCAGACAAGAGGGAAGAACACACATTTTTCCAACACTAAAGAGAGTATTTTATATTGTGAAGACTAAGAAAAATAAATTACCAAGTATTCAATGAAGTGGAGGCTGTACTAAAATAGCACTCATTTTGCTGAAGAAAAAAAAGTCTCTCATAACTTAACATGAGCATTACAATCCATCTCGTTTTTATCTCCTCTGAAATAAAGCGTACTCTATATGTTCTCAACATGTGAGGAATGATATTGACTAATGTCAACAGAGAATAATATGAAAATGGAATCAGCGTAATTATGCATGGAGGAAAATGGCAGCATTTTAATCGTGATATACGTTACACTACCAGATTTTCCCCACTACCTTTTTCAGAATATAAAAGCCATTGAAGTGGAGTAAAAATATAAAATTCAATAGTGTGGAAAAGTTCAATTCCTTTAGCATTGGCATGATGGAGAATAACTCTAGTTTATGAAAAAGAAAAAGTCTATGTCACTGAAATTTCTGTCATCTTTACTTATTTCTTAAGTTATAGAAAATTCCTGGGCCCCAGTGATTATTTTGAACACCTAAACATATGACTTTGACACTTTAGATTTTTCACCTTTATGATGGAAAAATCTCCCCAATCTTTATGGCAAAAAGAGAACCACCTCTGGATAATTTTAGAGGAAAAACACAATTTCTTCAGGAGTTAAGGTCTTAGTAAACTTAAAAAGGTGTGGATGGAAGTAGGATTTAAGTCCACATCTTAGATTATTAAAATATACCAGTATCTCCCTCCACAAAACGTATTTTAAGATTATGGCACTAAACTGAAAATTAAAAGGTGACTTAAAATAGCATACATTTCTGTTCATAAACTAATAGATATTTATTATAAAATGCATGAAAATTATAGACACAAGACAAAATACAAAACATCATAATCACAACACTCATGAGTAATATTTAACATTTGATGTATTTACTCCAAGATATTTTTATTCATATTACATTCACTAAATTAAGATAATATTGTAATAGAGTTTAGTATCCCATTACTATTTTAATAATGTTATGTCATAGTACTTGCTCTTATCATTTAATATTATTTAAAAGAAATCATATACATACACAATAATATATTTAACAATTCCTTTGTTGTATATTAAGATGTTTCCTTTTTTTCGGTATACTAAACGGGCCTGAGATTAATATACATATATTTAAGTTTTACATTGAGTAAAGTGACTTTATAATTCTATTCATTCAATTAATGAAATTTTAAATATAGTACACCAGTGACAGAGTGAATTGTTAAATATTTAATTTATTTACTATGTCTAACTTAACTCCAAATATTTTATCAGTATTAGTGCCTTCATATAAAAAAGTAGATTAATTAATTAAACCAGGAAAAATGAGAATCAGGAGAGAAAATACCAGAGGAAGATAGACACCTGAGATATGTGGCATAAGATCCCATACATTAATATAAGTAAGTCACAATGTTGTTTAGAGTTTCTGAATAGCCTAACCAGAAAGATTAAAACAATGCAATTCTTGGGGTAGCTTCACTTTTTCGAGATATTATGACTTGAGCAAAATTGTTCCATGGATTTTCCATAAAGACAAATCTGGTTGATGGAATGGATTTCATTTCCAGTGACATCTCTCTAATTGCTTTTGACAGAGCTGTTTCTTACACAGTCTCTTCATGTAAACCAAGGGCATGAGGGCAAGATCAAATAACCTTAAAATACACAAGAATGGGTCTCCCATTTGTCAGCTAAATTTTTATTTGAAAACTTCTATAAAATAGTGGCTGAACAAAAACTAATATGTGTGCACATTTAAAATGTTAATTTAATCACATTTGGCTTTAAAAGCCACAGAATTAAAATATTTTGAGTCCTATAGATGCCTGATCATTGCGCTATACACCTGAAGCTGAAGTTAAATAATACTGAATGTCAACTATAATTAAATATATATGTAATATATTATATATTATATTATGTATTAATATAAGATATATGTATATTATATATCATATATTAATATAATATATGACATATTAATATAATATATGATATATATTATACTTTATATATATATTCATGAAAAGTGGAGTATAGCATAGGAAATATAGTCAATGGAATTATAACAGCTATATTCAGTGTCAGGGGGGTTGTCCTTTTGTGAGAGGTGTAAATGTCGGACTATTGCACTATTTTGTATACCTGAAACAAAAATAAATAAATATAGCAAAATAAGTAAACTATTTAAATAATAAAACGAAAATTTGTTATACAAATTGATTAAGGTACTTCTAATATTTCTTCACATTCAGGGTTTACCTCTTCTAAATTACTTTTTGAAAAAGATTTTATTAAAATATAGCTAACATATATTATACTAGTTTCAGGTGTACACCATAGTTATCAACATTTCTATATGTAAAGAAGTGGTCACCATGATAAGCCCAGCAACCGTCTGACACTGTACCATGTTATCCAATATTATTGACTGTATTCCCCATGCTGTACAACCTCTTCTAAATTACTTTGTTGCAAAATCATTGATGTCCATATATCCCTTTTCCCCTGTATTATCACTTAATATGTTCAAATGATAACAGTCTATGTCTAAAGCAGTTTTACAAAACTTTCTATAAATTCAAAAGAGAATTTTCTCTAGTAGGAAAGCATTGTAAAAAATAAAAAAGGAAATACTTTGACAGTTGGCATAGAAACTGTAGTTATAATAGGGACGTATGGTATACTATCTGGTTTCCAAGAAAGTAATTTTATTTTTAAATTACGTATTTCACCAAATTTTAAACAGAATTTGCATTGGCTTACCATCAAATGTAGAAGTGTACAGAACCACTGACACCAAAGTAAAATAGCAAGAGTTGTGAAATCATGTTAAACAAGTTGGGAACATAAGCTTATATCAAAAAAATCAGACTGAGAGAGCTATTGCATTAAACTCCTTGGCAATAAAGACAACATAAATCTAATTTAAAAATAATGGGACATACATCAGTTCATCAGGAAAAACAGACATTTTGTTACAACAGGATTCAAACTTTACCCTTAATTTAAAATCAGCACCAGACTTCCAGGTTAAAAAAAAAAAAAAATAGCTGTCTCCCTTCTTCAGTATCTAATGAAATGAAGGAAAATAACCAGAAGAAAAAAATTCAACCCACAAGCAAGTAAGGAAAAGGCACAATGCAGTGTGGACCTTTACTACAACCCCACCATCTTTAAGGGGTACTGGGAGTTGATTAAGTACTGATAATTGTCATAAATACAACCAGTTTCTTTGTTTTGTTTTTGTCTTGTTGTTGTTTTTTTTTCAATAAAGGAGCATGGCGAAGTGGGGGTAAAGTGAGTAAGTGGAGATGACTCATTGAACAACACACAGACTCTAGACATCTTCCGTAAACTTCCAAAAAAGGATAAAAAATTCTGGGGAGTATCTTCCTTCTTCAGATTCCTACCACCACCTCTGTGAAAGTAGAACTCCTGGTCTTTACCAGGTAAAAATAACATTTGCACAGGAGTAACAATATTCTCAATAGTGTCCTTTCTTTCCAAGAAAAGACTGCATTAAGTTCCAGCTGATGCCTCCTGAACAGGCAACAGAAAAGTAAGCAGCAAACTCTCTGAGCCCCCAATTGTAGCTCAGCTAACAGCCATGTCTGAGTCAGAGGTGAGAAGGAAGCCAAGAAGTTAGCCACAGTATATTAGGAGAAATGAACTCTTTAGGCCCAGTAAGACTCAGAGAAATGGTTTCAGGAGAATGCAAAAATACTAAACAACCCTTCCAAAGAAGAAATATAACATGTAAAAGACAGAAGAGTTTGAAAAAAAATGTTAGCCAAATCATAGAGGAAATGTTTCTGCTATAGTTTTGCAGTGCTGGAGAAACAAGGATTTAATACATGAAAACTCAAACACAAGATGATAAAATAACAGAATGAGATAAAGAGATAAAGAGCCAACAAAGAGAATTGAAGGTCAAAATAATACTATTACAGAAGTGAAAAACAACAACAAAACAAAGTACAGAATAGACATGATTTAAAATTGAGATAAGATAGAATGACTTGAAATAATTACAGTGAATGCAGATGAAAAGGCTTAGCAATCAAAGCAATTACAGAGAAAATAATACATACTGAGGCAAGACAAAAAATGAACAAACATAAAGATAACTGGAGCTCTTAACAGAGAGAATCCAACCAACTGAGCAGAAAAAGGATTTGAATGTATATTAACAAAATTCCCTGAGATGAAGGAATATCTAAACTGACAGATTAACAGGACTCACCCACATCTCAGAGAAAGATTACTAAGAGTTGATGTATAGTTTGATGACCTGAGATTCAGAACTAAAGAGAGAAAAGAGAGCAAAATTCTGAATTGCAGTACTATGAAGGCATTTTAATAGGCAGACCAAAAACGACTGCCCCTAAATCATCCTATGAATATAAGCTCTGGGCTGAAATTTCATAAGCCTGGAATGAAGATGAGACTGCCCCCAAAGGCATTGAGACAATGGTGATCCCAAAGACAGTTTTCCCAAAGACAAAATCATCATGAGAAGTTATGGAAGGTACTGTGGATTGCCCTTCCAAATTACTTTATATCTTCCTTCTACTTGGAAAAGTTGGACAGCTAGAAACAACATTCCAGAGGAATTCTGCTTCTATCATGCCTGAGCAACTCGTGCTGGATTTATTTTCCTTTGATAAACAAATAGAAAACTGGAAAGAATATATAAAACAATTGTTTAGAAATTGGACACGAGGTAGTGTAAGACTGTGAGAAGGGTACCAAGGAGGTGAATCCTGCGATCTTCCTGGTTTTCTACCTAGAGGCAATGTCTACACTACAGAGCAGGAAGGGCTTCCCCAAATAATCACAATCACTTCTTTTCCTTCACCTATAAGGAGTGATCTCTTAGAAACCTGTCTTCTCTAAGCTTCAGTTTTCTGACAATTATATTACCCTTGTTTCTAATTGTAAATTATATATAGATATCGCTGTATACCCAAGTCATGATAAGTGCCCAATAAATTTTACCTATTATTATTAATTAGATATATCACAATGCTTTCATTTATAGTGAGGTTACACAATTACATTGAAGATTTCATGAAATGCAGAATGCTATCACAAGACTGTAAAATTCAGAGAAGCATGTCAAAATCCAAATACTGTAATTGCAAATCATAGTACATGGATTTTTCTTTCTAACAATTAGACTTTTGTGCGGTAGAATAAAATAAAAATAGTAAAAAGTGTTTGCAATTGTGTTGTGCAATTTATGAGCTGAATATTGGGGGCAGTTTGCTTGGAAACGGAACCAACCAAGAAAAATTCATGTTACGTCTTGGAAACAAACTCCAGGATATTGAACAAAGCCTAGCACCTGAGTCACACCTTGTGACTAAAAACACCAGCATGAGGAATTTGTGGAAGCTCTTGTGCATGAAGATGCCTTAGAGACATCATTCCTCTTGATTAGCCCACAGAAGGAAGGCAGATCTTTATATGTTACTCTCCAGTGTTTAAGAATGCTTTATGGACGGAAGAGTCTAATCACAAGAAAACTTATCTTGTAGGTGAGATCATTATCCTTCACAAATGGGTTGCTGGAGAGCCACACTTCAACATTTAATTGTGTTTTCTTTATTTCTCCTAAGAGATACATCCAGGAAAATCTGAATTGCATTGTTGTAAACGTTTCAGTAGACCTCAGTAGCAGCATACTGTTCTCACACGACACTTTCCTTTTATTAGACAATGATATGAGCTTTGAGTATTTGAGTGCAGTGTTTATGGGACACCGTGTCATAAGGCAGTACTGCTTTGCCTCCGCATTTCCCTGTGAGGTTTTAACAGCTTTGAAGCAGCTCAGAATTGTACACCTGAAACTTGTATAACTTTACTAACAGCTGTCACCCGAATAACCTTTAATTAAAAAAAAAGAAAGTAGCTCTGCTTTCAGGAAGCAGCAGAGAACATACATAGAGTATACATGTTTTGCTGTAGTGAATATGTTCCTACGACAATCACAGTGGTGGATTGTAAGATGGCTCTAATTCTTCAACCCTTCTTGTATCCACACGCTTTGTCATGTAGTCTGAAAGGACCCACCCTCTCTGACTTTTGGGTCAGCCGTGTGACTTCCTCAGACAAACAGGTTTGAAAGTCACTTGAACAGCTGGGTTTGCTGTCTTGCTGTCTGTCACCCATAAAAAGAAGAACATGCTAAGACTAGTTTCCTAGAAGATGAGACGTGGAAAAGAGATGACATACCCCAGTCAAAGCCATTCAAGATCACCCCAAATTCAGCCCAACTCAGACATGTGGGAGAGCCTAGTCAAGACCAGAAGAGTCTCCTAGCTAACCCACAGATTTGTGACTAAAATCAACGCTTTTTGTATTAAGCCACTGAGTTTTGGAGTTGTTTGATATGAAACACTATAGTGGCTACCTTTCATCGAATTGAATGTCTCTAAATTGAATTAGGTGAGAAATACAAGTCAATTTCTTGGGGTTTTATCCATCTTCAGACACTAAGTTCCTACATACTACCCTGGTTTACTTAAGTGCTGGTTATAACTCAGGACCTCTGCAATAAATGACTTGGCAGAACAAACACATACCTCCCTTTTTCTTCTGTGATTCTTCAGCTTGATTTAAAATGTTTTCATTGGCATAAGAAAATCTTTTCAAATAAGGTGGAAAATAAGCTGGATTACACTTGGAGAGAACTGGGTAAACGAAAGCTGAGAGATCTCAACAAACACTCGTTAAAACACTGTAAAGAGCAAGCCAAATGTCAAAACAATTATGTGGGGTTTGGCACTGACTGAAACATTTTTGTATCTAAGAAAGAGGACTTTCTCATTCATAATAGGAAGTTAACTCTCCATTTCCAAAAACCTTGGGTAATTAGTGAATATGAGTAAACAACCCAAAGAAATTTTGTGAATTAAAAATATAATATTATAAAATTAAATGCTGTAGTTGAAGTGTTTAGTGGACACTGGCCCACAATTTATATAATTTCAATACTTGATCATATACTGCTAATAGTTCATCATTTTATATTTTGGGCAGTTACCTTTTAAAGATAAATATGGATGATGTGTTCAATATTAAAGTTAGAACACATGTCTTCAGCAGCTACAAACCACAAAAATATTTCTTAGAATTTGCATTTATGTCCTATATATAAAGGAGTATAGGCAATTATTAGAAGTTTTATAAATTTGCACTCTCTTACTACCACTTCCTTTCACCTCTAATATGGATCTACCAAATTTTTATCATCTCGATTTATAAATCACATGACAATACAGCCAATGTATGTTCAGTGCCACTGAATATTCATTAAAGGAAAAAAATACCTTTCTCTGAAGTTCTGTTAACAAGTTAATAAAAATATATACTGAAACCCATAATCTTGTCAAAGCTCTTTAAGTTCATTATTCAATTTCCACTACACCTCCTTAAATATAATAGAACTATATGCTGAACAAAATTATATAACTAATATTTTAGAAAATGTGCCTTTTTTTTGAGGAGATATATTGAAATAATCTGAAGTTATAGAAAATATATAAAAACATTGATCTAGAAGTCAAACTTTAATTTTATGTCATTTGCCAAATGATAATAAAATGTAAAAGTATCCCTCACCCGAAAAAGCAGATGTCGTAAAAGCAATACTTATTAAAATTACTGTACCTGTAAAATGTAATTATATCTAGCACACCAGATAATACAATCAAAATCATTAGAGTAAATTTGTTAGGTATAGGAGCTTGAAAATTCACCAGCTAGTGTAAACCCCAGAGGTGTCAAAAAGTCTGGCAGGAAAAGCTGTGAAGTGAGATACTTTGGGTAATACCGTGTTTTCCTGAAAATAAGACTGGGTCTTACATTAATTTTTGCTCCAAAAGACACATTAGGGCTTATGTTCAGGGGATGTCATCCTGAAAAATCATGCTAGGGCTTATTTTCTGGTTAGGTCTTATTTTCGGGGAAATACGGTAGGGCTTTGAAAGGTTTCCACATACAATGGAGAATCTAGAAGATCACATGCATGCAACAAAAAGGCACCCAAAATGGATTGGAACTTCTCTGTTGTGGGCAACAATTTAGGGTCATTAGGCTGTTTCATTTGGGGTTGGTTAAATATCAGTGTCAGAAGGTCTTAATATTTTCCTGCTTATAGTATATTTCTTTAAAGAAGAACCCTCCACCCAGCCCTTAATGTCTTTAATATTTGTCTTCTCCATTAGACTGTGAATGCTAGCTGTATCTCAGCTTTAGAGCCAGTGTCTAGCATAGTAATTAACTCATAGTTCATGCATACACGCATTCATGCAAAATAGACAAAAGCAGACCTATTAAAGAATGAATAAAATAAAAACTGTGTGTCTTTATCCCAAGAAATCTCATACAATAGTCACAGGTAGAGTCTAAAAGGAGAGGAATTCATTGTTACCTGACTCAGCTCTTCAATAAAGACCCAAAGGATATTCAGCTAACTTTGAAAGAGTAGAAGGTATGAGAGCCACAAATACAGAGAAATTAAACTGGTCCACATAAAATCACATAAATTTGAGAGTGGAAGCAGAAGGCACTTGTGATAAGAGGAAAGAAACCTCATGTAGGTAATTTTTTTTATTATCAAAATAAAACTAAAGGTGTACATTAAACAGAAGTTAAACCAAAAAAGGCACACAAAAATTTAAATATTTTCCTCCAAATACTTCTATGCTGAAGAAGAATTTAAAGCTGATATTGTAGCTTTTTAAGTGTAATCACATGTAAGATATGCAGAGAAGAGGAAGAATTAAGAAGAGCACTGAGGAACTGTATGTTAAGAATCAGGAATTTTGTATGGAATCCATAGGTTCAGAGTCTCAGAAAACCAGTTTATGGGGGTAGAAGAGTTTAAAATTAGTAGCCCAGTGCTCATCAAAATATATTTCAAATTGGATTGGAATATATCTCTCCACAGGCTCTAGCCATGGATCTGAGAAAGAGATTCAAGCATCCATCTTAAGAAGATAGAATACAGAGCTAAGGGACTGTGGAAAAAAAGCTTCACGGGATTGCAAAAGGAGAAAAAAAAAAAAAAAAAAACAGGAGCCTAAGGAAAACCCCTGCAGAAATAGAAAGCAAACATCATCCTGTAGATTCAGGGGAAATAAAAGTTGGCATTCAGGAAACTTGAAACAATCCATGTTGTCTTTAATGGATAAAATGAAGAGAGAGCCATTCACAAACATAAAAGACTTCAGAAAAATACTGCTTACATTGTTCCTTTTGGAAAAAAACACACCATTAAAGCTGTATCTCAAGTAACTGTGAAAGGAAGACTTCAAAACTGTGGCAAGCTTTGAATCTAGTATAGGAATAAATGTAAAAAAAGATATGAAAATAATTGCGAAACTGAATTCAAAAATTTTCCTTAAAATAAACATGTGGTAAAAATATAATTTAATCTCAAAGAGTCTAAAAGCCAAATACTATAAAGACTCACTGTAAAAAAATACACACATATGTGTTTATATAAACAAAAATTTGCAAATTAAAAATGGAAAATAGCAAAACTGGTAGATAATGGAATAAAAACAGCCCTTGTGTATACCTGAATTAATTTAGCTTGCATTACTTGAAATCATTGGGAAGATGATCACTGTTGTTTTAAAAAATGCTGGGAGGACTGACTTAAAATTTTGAAGAAAAAAAAAAGTAAGTCAGATTTTTACTTCACAACTTACACAGGAATAAATTCCAGAAGAAAATATTGAAACACTAACACAATGCTAATAATAATACAGTTGAACATTTTATAATATTAGAGAATGTATTAGAGAATGTATCTCTAATTAGTATTAGAGAATGGCAAACATTTCTAAAGATAAGTGTCAGTAATGGTTGTTAACTATTCAATGATAAATTTTTGATTTCATTAATAAGAAGCATATTTTCTGAATCAATAAAAAGTAGACAAAACTATAGAAATTAAATACTGAAGAGGACATTCACACACAAACTCTCTCAATCTTTATCATTATTATCTTTCACACACACACACGAACACACAGCCCCAGACATGGAAAGTTCACTGGCAATCAAAGAAAGAAATGCCAAATATAAAGAAAAATATAACATAGTTTTCACTTAAAACAAGGTCAAAATGTACAAGTGATGTTGGTATGAATCTGAGAAAATGTGATTTCCTACTGCTTAGAGGGATATTTGTGAACATTTTCCAAAAAGCAATTGAATAATCTCCATAAAAAGTTATATAATTGTGCATACTGTTTGACAAGCAATTTTATCTTTAAGACTTTACCCTAACGCAATTGTGTGAATATATAAAAAGATTTATTATCAAGGATATTCATCACAGTCTACATAAGAATATAGAAGTGACATAACCAATAATAAAAAATTGTTTTTTAAATCTAAAGCCATATAAAAGAATACTGTATAGATACTAAAATTATGTGATAGAAGACTAATAAATGATGTGAAATAATAAATATTACCTATTTTTAATTTTAAAAATTTCTAAAATAGCAAATGCAGTATATTTTCCTTATTATATATACTTTAAATAGTAAATGCAGTAAAAATACAAGAAATATATGCACGCATACTAAATTAATAACTGTTTTTTTTCTGGATTGTGGGTAGTTCTTTAATTTTTCAATCTTTGAATTTCATATATTATCTAAAATAAAAATATACCTTTTGCTAAAAGAATTATAAATATGATTATATCTGTATATATGTGTAAATATGTGACTGTTTAATTCATCTCTTCTAGGCATTTATCCAGAAGATATTACCAAAAGTGCTGAGAATTATTTAAATATAACTATTTTTGTCATGCGATTATACATAAAAGCCATTAAAATATACACTTTAGAAATTTGTTACATAAATTATGCTGAATCTATTTTATGGAATACCATGCAGGCTAAGTAAAGTTCATATTTTCCTATGTTATTTCATGACTATGGAAAATGCTAAAAAATGAGGATAAGACAATTATTTTATAATTTCAATCTTGTATAAATAAGAGGTGGTGTGTGTGTGTGTGTGTGTGTGTGTGTGTGTGTGTGTGTGTGTGTGTGTGTGTGTGTTTCCAGAGCAAAACTTTGAATCTCAGGGGAGATGTGGAAATAGTAAGATAATACATTCACGCTTTAAATTAGTCTAACATTCCATCCTAAAACTTTATGTCATAGAATGATGAAAGACTCATCAGATCATTCAATAAATCACCCAATTAGAATAATTATCAATGATGAGAGAAGTAAAATAATGCTAGAGACTCAATAATATTGATTATTGTTCATTTTTCAACCAGAATAAAGATTTCCAGCATGGCAACCATTTGTAATTAGCTTTGTTTTGATCTACTTCTTTATCAATAAGGTTTCCATTATTATATATTATATATTATAGCATATTTATCAAATTATCAGATGCTCCAATACTGAGATCAAATACTATAATAAATTATGTAACAGTGATTTATAATTCCCAATATGCAAGAGCAATGAGATGAAACTAGTATCATAAAACTTGACAAATCAAAATATGAAGTCCTAAAATTAAAATCAAAATATATCAGCACAGTTACATTATGAGAAAATCTGTTTTACCAGCAAGTTGCTCTAATAAAAAATACTCAGATATTGTCATTAAGTTCAAGCTTGATGGCCAATAAGATAGTGAATCTTTTCCAAAATGAATACAGTTTTATTCTGCATTAATGGAAACATAGTGTCCACAAAAAAGAGAAATCCCATAATTCTTTGCAATATCTAGAATAGCATGTTCTGCTCCAAGAACATTTTAAGACCCTATGAACAAAGGAGAGTGACCAGGGTGATAATCGTTTGGGAAAATAGTTATCAGGAAAGCTTGTAGGAACAAGGATGTTGAAAGGGAAAAGAGAAGCTTTATGTGAAACAATGGCTATATAAAATATTAAAACTTTGTCCAGTGACCACAACAATTACACATTCCATGCAGCCCAGGGAACTGGAGTAGGAAAATTAAAAGGAAGATACACAGAAGCTAACTTCATTTCAATATGAGAGAGAACTTCCAGATTAAACGACTAGGACAATTTGAATCCTACCTCTACCTCCACAATATTTCATCGTGTCCTCAGCTGCCAAATGCTGCACACCCAGTGACGTCCGTAATAAGCACAGATGAAAAGAATTAGGCCTCTTCCACCTGGAAAAATAATCACTGGGAGATGATACAGTCCCTTTCAAATTTACATAGATGTGTTCACTAAATCTCAAAATAATAGGACCTCACCTATGAACCACTAGTTTTAAAGATAGAAAGTGATAGTTGAACACAAAAGCATTTGGTGAAGATAGAGTAATTGCCAGAAACAATTCTACATGCTTTACCTACATTGTCTTGTTTATTTCTCCTAAGAACTCGGTGCGCTCAACGTTATGATTATTTTATAGATTTGGAAAATAAAACTGGGAAATGGTTAAAAATGTTATTTTTTCACTTTAAATTTCGAAAAACAAATTCAAGTTCTCCTTTAATTTTAAAACTTTAAACTAGTAAGAGTATTTCATTCTCAGGTTTGTGACTTCAATTCCCATGTTCTTTCTCCAAAGTTGTGTCTCGTTGTCACATATGAGGTGGAATTAGAAAATATATTACTGGCATAGGCAAAAACAAGAATTTCATTTTTAAAAGAAAATAATGAAATCTAGAAAATAGAGTAGTGATTTATTCTCTGCAAGAAGTTTCTGGAGTTCAAGAAAATGACCTTGAGATTTTACTTCTGCCACTTTCTCAGAAGCAGCACATTGTATAATTCTACATACAAGGCACTTTACACTGACACAACCCTTTTTTTTTACATTGAAACATAAGTCATAACTCTCAGATAATTTAAAAATTTTCTTAACTGACATGTCTGCCTATTTGCCACAACAAGCCATGTTGTCCATGAGGTTTCTGCATGACCTTAATTGCCTTCTGAGTCATCCAAAGAAAGCATCAATTAGGCTTAGAACAAGATTATTCTTAAGTGTATTCTCTTATTCTCTAATTTCTGGAATGTGTGTAGCTTGACATTTTCTCCCGGGGAACCAGAATACTTCATTACTCAATTATGCAAAACACAAAATTTCTTCCAAGTATTTTCACCAGCAGGAAACAAACATACCAAATAGTAGAAGTGAAAAGTAGATAACAAAGGGGAAAAAGGCAATTAAATGAAAAACTATGGCACTACTCACAGACAGAAGAAAGAAAATGTGTTGTGGTAGGAGATGAGGCTATTTGAAATATACCCTTTAAAACTGAAGTGATGCATACATCTTTGACCAGAGAAAGCAACCCTGATTGTATAGAACAGCTTGGACCTGGACCAAGGGTGTATGCTTCAGCTCTTACCTTTACAGGTACTCTGATATTTGAAGATCCAGCCAAGCGTCAGGTGCTTACGATGGATAGACGTTAAGATCATCAGAATGCATCCGGGAAACTCTTGCCTCACGGGTTCTGAAAGCAACACCAAAACAAACAACTATTTTGGAGAATTCTTTTGGATAGGCCATAAAGACACACAAACTCTTGTGACTACCTCCTTCCGGATGCTAGATGTTCTCATTTAAACCCTAGAGGGTTGACAGAAGGAAGGTCTTGGTTTCAAGGAAGACCATTGGTTATAAAGGAGACGTAAGCAGAGCTTGTTAACCAAGATCCAGGAGTTTCAAAGAATATAGAGATGAGGATCTGCACGCAGTGCTAAGAGGAGTAACATAAGGAGAGATTGGGGTGGAAGCCTAAGGTTCTCAGGGTGAGACTGCAGGAAAGGGCAGATGACTTGAGGGGTTTATATACTGGATGGTGACTAGAGCTGACAGGAATAATGTGAGTCCTAATCAATGAAATTTACCCCAGGGTTTCCAAGTGATTTCGTCTGCTGGTGGGTGGAATGCAGGTACAGGAAGTACCAAGGCTTTTCCAACACCAGCTGTGCTCTTGCTCACCAGAGGAAGTCCATGTTTCCAGTGGACAGAGACTCAGTTTCCTTGGGAAGAGTCAGCAACAGTCTGGATTGACACAACTATGCATATACTCATCTCCCTGTTTTGGAAACGCCATTAATAGCTCTCTCAACCAACGGTGAGCTCAGAGAACATTTTTCCTTCATCTTTGTGCCTCTGGTAGGCTCTCAAAAGTGTTTATTGACTATACCACTGAAGGTGAAAGGCAAATAAGAATTTGCAACTCCTTATGCTGAGACTGCAGAAAATGATGCTCAAAAATAGGAGCAAATGAATATGAGAGAGTCCCAATAAAGATTTTAAAAAGTATTTTAAGGCATGAGTGTCATGCGGGGTCTCAGCTCCCACTCCCCACACAAGAACACAGGATATGGAGAGGCCAAAAAGGAACACCCAAGGAGCCATAGATAGGGGAGTCATACCACTATAGTCTGGATTGGAGACACAGGAAGCAGGAGCCACAGGATCTGCAGCCTGCCGTCCACTTCTCCGCCAACCCACCTCACTTACTAACTGCAATCCGCCTTGCTAGCTCAGCCACAGCAGTTATATCAGTGGCCAATGTTTAACCGGTTACAGCTGACAGCCAACTAGTTACAGCTGATGGCCATCTACTACCCGAGCCAGCACCTTTCCACGTGAGGCCGAGAGCCTGGAAACTGCTCCCTGGGACTCTGTCCACATAATTAGTAAGGAAGGATATGAGATGATATTGAAGTGAAGAGTGTTTGCTCTGGGAGACCCTTCTTGTCTGGATGGGAACTGATACCAGAGCATGCAAAACAGATTCCAAGTCAAGTTCAGAAGTCTCGCTAACAAATTGGTTAAAGTTAAAATGGCGTTTGAAGCAAGAGAAAGTTTTTACTGTGGTTACTTGTTATCCACCTAATATTCTTGCCCATACCCCACTTCTCTGAGTAACAACTGTTTAGATGAACCGAATCACCCTACAGTACACAATTCCCTAAATGTACTGTCATCCATTTGCCTGCAGTAAGCACAGCTGACACATTGATGCCCTCCCAATGCCTCTCAAATGATTTGGAGGTGAGCAAGGAAGGGTATGTGATTCACTATAAATGGCCTTCATAATGCCACTTACTAATAAGTGAATTTGAGCAACTGACTAATACTTTATTATCCTAAGTTGTCCACAAGTGTACAAGAAAGTTAATAAAAATACCTTTCCTCTTCATATGAGGTCATATATGGGAATACAGGCTAAACGACAAAGTGTTTAAATGTTAGCTACTATTGCCTTGCTGTTTACACTTTACCACCTACAGAAATGTCCGTTTATCCCTACCACTGCATCTGCTGAGGACTCCAAATACGGAAGATAGATGCTGACTCCTGACCAAAGGTTTTAACTGGAAAGCCATTCAGAAAAAAAAAAAAAGAATATAGAAAACACCCGTTTTTACAGCACTGCAGGGGACAATCACAATTGTGTTCCGAATCAATTACTTGGTTTGCCATCTTTGCCACCGGCAAGCATGCAAACATTTAAAAAGTATCTAATGAGAGCAAGTGATCGCACAGATTCGGCACACTGCTCACTTGTTCTCTGAGGTGTCCTGAATATGCTGACACTAGCTTTCCTTCCTCCATGCCCCTCCAGGCCAGGAATCTCAGATGGCTCCACCAATAGAAAGTGCATTGTGCTTATTGTAAGTCAGAAAAGATGCACAAAGCCTACAATCTTGGCAGTAGTAGAAAGTCTCTCTCAAGTGGAAAGAAGAACATGGCAGTGGAATCACAAAATGAAAGCCTAACCAAAAACAAGTTTTTGATTGTTTCTTTTTTATTAAAATAAGATCAACTATGAAACAAATTTTAAGGCAGAAAACTGACAAATTGGAATGTGGTTGTTTACTTGATCTCATCCCAAACCTCTCCATCATTGACTTGGAGCATTTATCTCTCCCACATAGATTTAATGCTATATACCTTATTCATTCATTCATTCATTCATCCTTAAAATTTAATTATTGTTTCATTCATGTGATTCTATGCATTGCATTCATTATAGTATTAACATTCATTAAGCAATTATTGTGTTCCAGGCATTACAGTGAGAGTTTTACAATAATTACTTTATTTAATCTTCCTAACAACTCTGTGAAATGTTGTTATTAAGCCCATTTTACAGATAAGGAAACTAAGACTCAAGGAGGTCACATTACTAGTCCAAGTTCAACCAGATGTGCTAGTAACAGCATTTCAAAGCAGGTCTGTGTAGCTTCAAAGTCTTAGTTATTAAATGTTATATTAAACTGCCTAGGTATTGGAGCTCTCAGCATTGAGGAGTGGAGGAAGGCAGAACCTTGCCTGAAGTGAAGAGTATCAGGAGAAGAAGTGAGAGAAGTAGAGAGGGTGTTCAGGAAAAAGCTTAGCAGTTATAATAAAGAATTTCGATTTTAATGCTGAAAATGGTGGGGGGAAACTGAAATGTTAATCTCTTTTTGAAGATGACCCTGCCATATATATGCTGGACCAACTGGAATAGGGCATGGTAGGAGATACAGGAAGAAGATAAGAGAAGGCTATTGTGATAATCCAGACAAGAAATGATAAGAACGTAGGGCAATGACTGAGCATGGAGCAGAATGGGATTTGAGAGACACATAGAAAACAAAAAACGGCAGTGCGCAGAGACCGATTGCAGATGATGAGGGAGAGGGAGTAATCTAGAATTCCTCCAAAGTTTTTGCATGGGGAGAGTTGGTGGTACATTTGCCTGTTAGAGAATACAGGGAGATTGCAAATTTGGGGGAAATCAGCCGTAAGCTGAGGGGCATATGGTGCAGCCCAGGTGCACAAAAGAATACTTGGGGCTTTGAAATCTCATTGAGAGCCATGGCCATATACACATAATGATGCTAAGGATTCTTCTCAGGTGTCAACTCTGATCAATTGATACAGGAGTTGCCTGGAGCACTGTGTCATTTGCAGCCTGGAGAAGAAGGATTCAAGAGAAACATTCAGGATAGGGGACCAGATGTAAAGATATGTTGCCAAAGTGAGCACAGAGGTCTCTGTTTGGAAATGAAGAAATCAATCTGCTTAGAAAGAGAAGCATCTGGAAAGATACGGGGAGTAGTGTGAAACCAGCAATGCTAGAAGGTGATCAGTGGGTGGGTAAGAAAATGGGCTGCAGAATTGTACTGTCTGGGCTTGAATCTCCATTCCGTTTACTGTCAATATGACCCAGGATCAGCTACTGAATCTCACTGTCTCCAAGTCTTTACCTGGGAAATGAGCATAATTATAATAATAACTCAGAGAGTGCTTTGAGAATTAGATATCCATGAAAGTACTTCACCACACAAAAAACAAACAAACAAACACAAAACACAAAACACAGCAACAACAACATTGTTCATTTTGCAAAAACAAGAAACATACATGTATATATTGGATATATATGTATATAGAGATATAGACAGGAGGATCTGAAACACGAGACAGAAATTCAAAAGATATTATAGAAAAGGAGTCATTAAACATTTTAACAGGGAATACTGTAAAACACCTGTCCTTAAAAAGAACATTTTTCTTTAAACGAAATAACACAGAATCATGGTTATGAATTAGGGATTGTTCAGACAGTTTTGTTGTTAGACAATAAATTTGAAGCCCAGAGATTTTCATCAACATAGTCAAGGGACACCCAATCAAACCAGAGCCAAAATCAGTAGTTTCCTAATCCCCAGTAGGATGAATTTTTCACTACAAGATGCCAGATAATAATTCTTTTAAAGAAAATTTCATCAGTTGAGTAAAATCCTTTGTAACATTTGTGTCTCATTTTTTTTTTATCATTGATGTATCAAAAATAGCTTGTGTCAAATTGTTGTTAGAAATGTAAACTCTCTGGAGCAAAGATGTTTCTCTTTTCAGAATTAACTTTTCCTGATACTGAACAATGTGCTCTGTGTGTGGTAGGCAACCTGAAATAGAAGAACTCCCATTTTGTTATCTCACTGAAAGAGAATGAAGGGATATTTGTGCTCTGGTGAAAACCACACACTGCTAAATTTCAATCTTTTTATTGACTGTCTCAAGAAAGTTTGAATTTCTTATGAGGCATTTTTTTTTTCAAATTACATTTGTGAATGGGTTGGAAAGATAAAAACAAAGTAGGTGGTGGACTGAGAATGAAGAAGACAAGTGAAAGAGTCAGGAAGACTAATTCTCTCATATAATTTTCACCCTTCCTTCCTATTCCTGCTGAGATATTTCTATAATTTCTGATTTAAATAGACTAGAGTGTCTACTAAATACAGAATATAAATTTCACCTTAAAAACTGACTCTTACTACATGCAAAGATTTTGGCTTACTTATGTCTAAAAAATTGCCATGAGTTGTGAGGATAGTCTCACTTTTCCCAAGATACAAGGCAAGATTTTATTTAATGAATTCATAGAATGGAAACATGCCACTTTGCCAAATGTTTTTTCGGGGTTCCATATTTAAACTGATTTTTATTCTTACTTATTGTACTTATTCTTACTATATTTTTCCATAATTTATGTGTCACCAGTGGGGCTTGCTATTTGTTCATTTTTATACATTAGATTTCTGTAGTGCTTTATAGGTTAAAAAAATTCACAAATCAATTGATACACAGTATTGATTGAGCAGTTTAAGGACAGAATATTATATATCCCTTCCTTGTTCAACCAATAATTTTGGACATACTAATAGGGAAAGAAAAATGTAACCTGGAAACTTAGGACAGCCATTTCCAAGAAATTCTAACAGTCACTCTTAAGGAATGACCTCTTAACACTTAGTACTTTTTAGATGTTTCAAGCAATTATCAAACAAAAATGAGAAATAATCCTATTATGAGGTAATTGAGAATAAATGGTAATGAATAAATAGAACCCATGATAATATTTCTTAAATGTATGCTTAAATGTTGAAGCATACATTTAAGGGTAGGTGACTTCAACAAAATTGTTATAACACTTACTTGGTATTACACATTTGAAAAGTGTGCTACTCTTATTGAATTAAGAAAAAGTTTCCAACACCTTATACAAATTACTCTTACCACAGATTATGCTTGACTTGAAAGTACATGAGAAATTTACAAAAAAAATGCTACTAGTAAGCTTCATTTCTTTGCTACGAAAAAGAAAGATTGTCAATTTAAGGAACTGTATGTTGATTTTAGAGAACCATGAAATGGGAGCCAGGAGAAGAAAAACAGACCTTTTCAATCAGATTACAAATACTGACACAGGAACCCATCTGCCTATGTTTCATGGTGAAGAATGCTGTGAGTATCTGATGAGTAGGAGGGAAAATTTGGTGGGATGAAAAGATGGAATAAAGCCAGGGAAGTTGGCTGCCTCAAGTTCAACAGGAAAATGTCAAATTAAATGTGTGTTCTCTTCCTGATAAATACCCACCCTCTTTATGCGTCCATGTGTTGATGACTAATGCAAATGAATTTTTCAAATACTATACAAATCAGTTGCCTACTGATGTTAGCCTTGCGACAGCCAATCCTTAGTAATATATAGAATTATATTTTTAGCCTTAGAAAAAAACGTAGACATTAAATGTTTATAGGCTCAATCTTCCTTTCTTCTTTACTACATTCTAATTTAATCTTTGAACTACTAGAATTGGGACAGCTGTGTCTTTGGATTGGAAATAATTTGGATTCTGGCTATCATCTTTATTGGGAAACTAGGCTACTGCTACTTCCCTAAGGGAAACACATCTGTGATTTAAACTAGTCGGTCCCTGCAGGTCACGTTGCTTCACACAAACATGGTGAAACAGCATATCTTTGCAATGAGAAGCTGTAATGGCAAGGAAACAGCGTATCATTTTGAGTAAAGCTCACCTTATCTGGTGAAATATTTGCACATTAATTAATAACTTTTCAACTGAATAAGTGTTTCAGTCAAAGAGCATATGCAGATACTTTAATATATTGTCCATCAGATCTAAACTCGTATGTACTGTAATAATTTTACCTTTTTATTTTATAAAGCGGAGGATTTTTTGAGGCAAAACTAAGAAATAATTGAATTCTTTTGTTTTAGTGGCTCAAATCAAAATTAAGCTTTATCAAAAAGAAATTGTTATTTTTAGCGAGTCCTAATGTAAACATTGAAATACCAGCGTCATAAAACATTTAATACAAAAAAGCATTTAAAGTAGAGAGTTCAGTAAGTTAATTGACTTTTTATCAAAATAATAAATGCTTAGTAATTAGAGAAAGTAATGATGACAACAAATGTTAATGCAAAATAGCAAGGAAAAAACTTTAGAATATTTAATCCAAATATTTTCTTTGAAACTGGAGTTTGAAATATTTTAACTTTTTTAGTTCCATGTTTACTCATAATTATCATCATATAATTATTTTAATAATTTAACTATTGTCCTTCTTAGCCATGTACTTATTTCAATTACTAATGAAAATTACACAATAAAAATTATTTAGTAGCAACTCTAACATTGTGCAGATTATTTCATCATTAAAGAAAAAACAAAATGAAACCTGAGGTTAATTTGATCTGGGTCCTTTCATCATTTTCTTCACAAGCATGCAACAAAGTATGGTCCTGTAAATGTAAATGCCAATAAAATAGTATCCCATTGTTCTTCATTGAAATTAGTGATGCATAATAATGCATGTCATTACTGGTGGTGAAAACCATTGGAGAAATCATTATTGCATTTTAATGAATGAGTTAAATGCCTGGGATTGTCAAGACTGCTACAGGAATAATTATCTGAGAAAAATTAATTCTGGCATTTAGTAATTACTATTAGAAAAATTGTAATTTTCACTGAAAGAACACTTTGTCTAAAATATTTTATGCTACCTCAAATGCCAGAGCCACAAATTACATTGTATATAGAAAACATTTTACTGCATAATCACAGACTATTCGGAGTGAAGGAAATATCTCAAAAGACTAAAAAAGCATTCTTACCCAAGTAATAATAGCATTAAACATAACAACTATATTTTCTATCAGAGGCAAATATTCATAACATGACAAAATTACTTGGGCAATTATTTTTTTCTATACATAGTTTAATAAATATATGTGATAAGAAATGAAACTTTGTTGAGAGCTCTGGTCAAGATGGTGGAGTAGGCAAACGTGACGCTCACCCCCTCTCAAGACCACATCAAGTACAACTAAACCACAGAACAACCTTTATTGAGAATCACCTGAAATCTAGCTGAACCAAAACCTTACAACTACAAACATACAGAAGAAGCCACCTCAAGACTGGTAGGAAGCGCAGAGATGCAGAACAGGCTGGTCCCATATCCATTTGTGACAATTAACACTCAGGAGGAATATCCCAGCTGCGGAGGTCCCCCTGCCCCTGGAAGAGTGAGGAGTCCCAGCCACACACCAGTCTCTCCATTGCAGGGTTCCAGTGCCAGGGAGGGTAGTCCCCAAAACTTCTGACTGTGACAACCAGTGGAGGTTGTGGTTGAGTGAGCTAGACTACAGCTGAAGTCACAGATGTCCCCCTTAAAGAGCTTTCACATGGACTTACTCACTGACACTCACTCAGTTTGAGCTTCAGTGCTGGGGCAGCAATTCGAAAGGGGCCAGGAACATATAGAGAGGAACTGAATTGTCTAGCTTCAGGAAGAGGGCTGCAGGGACAGCTTTATCCCAGAGAAGCTAGCAGGAACCATTGTTTCTTTGTTGAGCCCTTCCCCTCCCTGCCTATAGACACAGGCTCCAACAAATTAACACCTTTTATTTGTCCAACCCTAGTGATTCCCTGAGACCATGCCCAACCTAACTTACAGGCACACCCAAGCCACTTCCAGGGACTTTTCCATACAAATATCCTGCCTAGGTTCACGCTGCTGACTTTCCTAAAACCTCTCAAAGGTTCACAAAACCCAAACAAGTAGCATCTAGCTTTGCATTTCCCGTGCCTCTGGCTGAGCAGCCCTAAGCCCTGCACTACTGACAGCTGGCTTTGGTTTGCCGCTTGGCCTCTTAAAGTACCTCCAAGCACAGGGTGGGCGACAGCCATCTCTAGATTGCCTTATGGCTCATGCCAAGTGGGCCCTGGCAGGGCACAGACTGTGACTGAACTTGGCCTGCAGTGGGTCCCCTCTCAGGAAGCCCCAGGGTTGGTCGGCCCAATGTCCAGCTTTGGCCTGGGCCAGAGCATCACCCAGCTGCCTCAGAGCCCTGCTAAAGTGAACCCTGTTCTGTAGGGTCAGCCCCTGCACCACAACTCCTCCACTGTAGTCACGGCCAGTCCTTACAACCAATCAACCTGAGGGTCAATCCCTCTCATTGACGTGCTAACAGTAACCAAGTTTCAACTACAACAGGAGGTCACACACAACTCAAACCTGGGACATACCTGGAGCATCCGGCTCTGGCAACCAGGGAGACTGTGCCACTGGGCACCACAGGACACC
Source organism: Rhinolophus hipposideros (assembly GCF_964194185.1). NCBI lineage: Eukaryota > Metazoa > Chordata > Mammalia > Chiroptera > Rhinolophidae > Rhinolophus > Rhinolophus hipposideros. The sequence continues at coordinate 10,393,046 of NC_138071.1, forward strand.
TAGTACATAAGGCCACTGTACTAAGATTGGGAAGCATAGCAGCCCTACCTCATACATAGAAATAAACACAAGAAGGCAGCCAACATGGAGAGACAAAGAACCATGTACCAAATAACAGAACAAAGCTCCAGAAAAAGAATGAAACAAAATGGAGACAAGCCATCTACCAGACTCAGTATTCCAAATACTAGTTATAAGGATGCTTGGTGATCGCAGGGAAAATCTTTAACAAAGAGATACGAAACATAAAAATGGAGATAGAAAACATACAACAGAACCAGTTAGAAATAAATACTACAATAACTGAAATGAAGAATACATTGGAGGGAATCAACAGTAGATTTGATAAAGCAGAGGATCGAATCAGTGAATTAGAAGATAAAGTAGCAGAAAACACCCAATCAGAACAGCAAAAAGAAAAATGAATCCAAAAAATGTGGAGAGTTTAAGGGGACTCCAGGAAAATATCAAGCCTACCAACATTTGCATCATAAGGGTACCAGAAAGAGAAGAGAGAGAGCAAGAAATTGAAAACCTATTTGAAGAAATAATGAATGAAAACCTCCCTAACCTGGTGAAGGAAATAGATATACAAGCCCAGGAAGCACAGAGAGTCCCACACAAGATAAACCCAAAGAGGCCAACACCAAGACACATCATAATTAAAATGCCAAGGTTAAAGACAAAGAGAGAATCTTAAAAGCAGCAAGAGAAAAGTAGTTAGTTACCTACAAGAGAGCTCCCCTAAGACTGTCAGCTGATTTTCCAACAGAAACTTTGCAGGTCAGAAATATCGGCAGGGTATATTCAAAGTGATGAAAAGCAAGGACCTACAACCAAGATTACTCCACCCAGCAAAGCTATCATTTAGAAACAAAGGACAGATAAAGAGCTTCCCAGACAAGAAAAAGCTAAAGGAGCCCTCACCACCAAACCAGTATTACAAGGAATATTAGATTGACCTTTTTAAGACAAAAAGATAAAAAATATGAATAATAAAATAGCAATAGCAATAACTACATATCAATAAACTACTGCTTTCAATGTAAGTGGATTCAATGCTCTAATCAAAAGATAGGGTGGCTAAATGGGTAAGAAAACAAGATTGCTACATATGCTGCCTAGAAGAGACTCACTTCAGATAAAAAAAAACACACAGAGACTGAAACTAAAGGCACGGGGAAAATATATTTCATCAAAATGAAAATAAACAAACAAAAAATGCTGTGGTAGCAATACTTACACCAGACAAAACAGACATTAAAACAAGGCTATAGCAAAAGACAAAGAAGGACCCAGTAATCCTACTTTTGGATATTTACCCATAGAAACTCAAAAGATGATTTCAAGGGAACATGTTCCCTTATGTTCATTGCTGCATTGTTTATAATGATCAAGGTATAGAGGCAGCCTGGGTATCTGTCAATGGATGAATGGGTAAAGAATAGGTGGTACATACTACATATACAATGGAATACTGCTCAGCCATGGAAGGAAATGGATTTTCACCATCTTCGGTGGCCTGGAAGGACCTGGGGGGTATTGTGCTAAGAAAAGTATGTCAGACCTCAAAAGACAGATGCAATGTGATTTCACTTATATGTGGAATATAAAGAACAAATAAACAAATAAAACAGAAACAAACTCGTAGATACAGAGAACGTTTTTATGGTTGCAAGATGGGAGGAGGGTTGGAGGGTTGGATGAAAAGGTGAAGGGATTAAGAAGTACAAATTTGATGTCACACAGTATTCACGGGGATGTAGGGTATTGCGTAAGGAATGTAGTCAATAATGTTGTATGTAATAACTGTGTATGGTGTCAAATGGGTACTAGGTTTGTTGAGGTGATAGGTGGGAGGGGGCTTGGGGGACAGAGTGGAAAAGGTGAAGGGATTAAGAAGTACAAATTGGTAGTTACAAAATAGTCTAGTCAGGGGGTTCACTTCTTAAATTACATAAATGTCTAACCACTATGCTGTGCGCCTGAAATTAATATACAATAATACTGAATGTCAACCGTAATTGAAAAGTTAAAAAGAGGGGGTAATGTGAAGGGTAATAAGAGGTCCAAATTTCCAGGTATAAAACAAATCATGGGGATGAAACGTACAGCATAGAGAATATAGTCAATAATATTGAGACAGCACAATACAGTGTCAGATGGTTGTTGGACTTATGGCGATCACTCTTTAGGTATATAAATGTTGAATAACTATGGTGTACACCTGAAACTAATATAATATTTTATGTTAGCTATGTTTTAAATAAAAATCTTTTTTTAAAAAAAGGGACAAGTAAATAATTAAGTGAGATAATTGGACTGGTAATATTACCGGGGCTGACATGTATAAATATATATATATATATATATATATATATATATACACACACACACACACACACACACACACACATATGTATATATTTATATATGTATATATATGTATGTGTATGTGTTTGTATATATGTATATGTATATATATATTATAAATGTGAGATGTACATATATTTATATGTTATATATACATATACATATATATAACATATAAACATATGTACATCTCACATTTATAATTAAGTGAACTACTTCAACTGGTAATGTAGACTGGGATAATATAGGCTTTATATATATAAATGTATAAACTTTCAAACTTTTGTTACAAAACCACAGGTTTTGTTTTTTTAATATGCTATTTAATAGGGGGGAGCTGAGATAAGAATGAGCCATGTACAATGGTAGAAGCAGAAAGCCCTAGCATGACTCTGAAAATAAGATCAGATGAGTCGATACAAAACTTTCGGAAAATTTCAGAAAACATTCTACTGATATTTGAGCCTTCTGTACTTTAGGAGGATGAGATTAAATCTCGAATTTCTTTATACTGGGAATTACCTGTTCATGAGCTCAATTAGGTGTTTGCAAAGGTGTGAGGTGAGCAACTTACTCTTTTTGTAATCTAATTTTGGAAGTGACATCTCATCCTTTAGTCATATTCTGTTTGTCAACAGCAAGTCACAAAATCCAGCCCACACATTTGTGTCACATAAGGGCACAGATCATTAGGAACATTTTAGGACCTAGCTACCACAGAGTTCAATTATAGGTGCAGGTAATCATAAGCAGGCTTGAATGTGTGTGTGTGTGTGTGTGTGTGTGTGTGTGTGTGTGTGTGTGTGTGTGTTTACCTATATTAATGTTATGAATAATGACAAAAGATGGAGAATGTTTTCAGATTAAAGGAGACTAATGAGGCATGACAATTAAATACAACATGTGATTAGATTCTGTACCGAATGGGAAGAAGTACAAATGGAAAAAAGGATATATTTGGGTCAGCTGACCAAAATGGAGTACGGACTAAAGAATAGGTAAATGCATTATATCAGTGTCAAATTCTCTGAGGTTAATAACTATTCTATGGTTATGTCAGAGAATGTCCTTGTTCTTTGCAAATATACACTGCGAGGGATAAAGAGGCATGATGAATGCAATTTTCACTCCAATGGTTCAACAATACTATATATGCATACATACATACATATATACACATATACATATATACATATATGTGTGTGTGTATATATATATATACATATATACATGTATATATATATATATATATACATATATATATATATATATATAGTAGGGAGAGAGTACATATGATAAAGCAAATAAAACAAAATGTTTAAAAATTGGTGATTCTGGGTAAATGGTATGTGGGAATTCTTTGTACTAACATTGCAGCTTTTTGGTAAGCTGGAAATTATTTCCAAATCAAAGATTAAAAAATAGTATAGTGGAGGTTATATGGTAGGGTTATAAATAGCTCAGAGAAGGAACTGTCCTTTCATAATTTACAGTATTTATTTTAGTACAAATCACATAGGGAAGGTTGTTAAACATATTCAATTTCTTTTATGTGCCAGGTAATGTGCAAAGTGTTTTATTTTGTCATTCAATTCACATTTAACTACATTCTTGTGAAGTGAGAATTACCATTATTTTATAACTTATTTCATAAATGAGGAAACAGACTCAGAGAAGTTAAGCAACTTTTGGGAGATTATAAAGTTTATAAGTGGCCCAGCTCAGATTCAAACGTATAAGGAGCTGACTCTAAGAGGCAAAAAAATTATTTATATAGTAACTAAATAGCAAACTGTGTTCATACCCAAATGATTTATATATTATTAGTTCATTAAAGAAGATAAGCTACTATCATTAGCTGAAAGTAAGCAGAAGTTAATTTCACATGATTTTTGCCAATCAAAATAATGACATTTCCTTAGAAATATTTTTAACCATGAATTTGATATTTTAAATATAAGCAATGTTAGTAGAATTTTACATATTTAAGCAAAATCTTTAAAATTCTCTCCTGTATATAGTTTCGGCAGCTTCTGATTGCAGCCACTGTACAAAGGCAGCCTAAATAATCAACCAAAAGATTAATGCCCAAAAGCAGAGAACAAAGAATTGATTCAAATGCTGAGAAGGGCAGCTTCCTTTTAAAGCAGTGCTCTTCTGTTTTACCTACATAGCTTTATAATTCCTTTTAAACCCAGAACCAAAGAAAATAAGCCATTCATCCCTGGTGCTGCAAACAGTGGGCTTTGGCGTAGGAACACAGAGGGCTGGCAGGAGGGCAGGAAAGACATGCTTTCCCTGGATATGGGTTGCATATAACAAGGAATGGCTTTCAGGATGACCTGCCCCCTAGGCTAAGTTCAAGTCTTCCTTGACATTCTGCCCCAAACTTCACTTTTCAGTGATAGAGAGAGAGAGAGGTGAATGTAGATCAAGAATTCCTGCTGTGAGAGAGAACAAGCTTTTTTCTATAACACTTGGTCTTGGAGAATAAGACATTTGCTGATCTTGCCCTTCTTTCAGTAAAAGAAAATGGCTTTTTGTTTGTGCGTCAAATGTGGTAACTATGACAATCTGCCTATGAGAATCCTGAAGTTATACCTTTAGCACCTAGGAATTAGCTAGCATTTGCTGAACACTTGCCATGCACCTGACGTTGTGCTCACCAATGACACGGGTAGTAATTCAAGTAACTGGGATTTAAACCCAATGTTACTGATGTTTGCTTCATGACTAATTCATATTTCTGCTTTGTGAAAAGAGCCTGGAAGGATACAAAATTAAATCAGACATCGATAGCAGTCTCAGGGATATTATAATCAAGTAGTAGACGTAACACATATAAACAGTTCAAATATACAGTAAAATGTACTAAATGTCATAAGGAAGGGCTATGGGATTTCATGAGCATGAGAGTTATCTATTGATGTGAATGAGGTAAGACCTTCTAGAGCTAGGGAAAGCTGAGTGGAGCTATTTCAATGTTAGGTATAATTAAACAAATGAACAAAATATCATTCTCATTTTTAAAAATCATAAGGAAAATATGGTTCTGGAAAGCAGGAAATAGGTTTGAGATCAGCAATGATTTCACTTTGCTTGAGAAGCAAAGTTTGAGAATAGTTCATGGAATGTCTTGAATGCCAGCATAGGATGTTTTCATGGTACATGTTAGGCAGAGTCAAGCTTTATAAAGTCTTAAGGAGAGGAAGGATATGGTCAAAGCTGTGCTTGAGAACTGTAATGTTCAGTGCAAAAGCTACCAGCTCCAGTAGTTGCCTAAGTTTAAATTTAAATTGATCAAAGTTAAATAAAATCAAATACTCAGCTCAATTGCATTAACCCTATTTCAAATGCTCAATACCTAGGAGATCTCATATTCGACAGGAGACATATGGAACATTTGTGTCATCACTGAAGACTCCATTGGACAAAGATGCCCTAAAACATTAATCTGGTCCTGCATTACAAATGGATTGGGTGGGGAGGAAACTATAGAAATGGGAAGTTGATTTTAACAACCAGGGTTAGGGAATAGAATTTAATTTATAAAATGCACACAATTACCTTGTACTTTTCTGGGTTTTTTTACAGATCCGCATGGTAAGGACCATTTATTGTCCTTATCCAGGGACTCCAAGGACACCGGTCAGAATTTAGATCCCTCATATTCCTCAGGAGGAATTTTATTCGGCACGCATGAGCAAAGAGAGAACATGAAATGACTCACAAGATTATGAATATCTAGAGATCTCCACTTCCATTGGAAACAGGGGAACTCAAGCAGATGGGCTTCCTGAGATTCATCTCATGTGGGGATTATGGGTAATAACCATCTGGCTTCCAATTTGTTTTGAATTTTAAGGAAGATCCAAAATCATTTTGTTGCTTTGTAAAGTCTGTTTACACACACATACAATTATTAAGAATTTACGCTTTTGATTTTTGTGAGTTTTTCTGTAATTATTACTATCTAGAATGGCGGACTTTCTCATTTTACGTGTAAGGAAACTGAGGCCAAAATTAAGAGCCTTACCCAAGATGACACAGCTGGTTAGTTGCAAAGCTAAGGTAATCACCAGTGTTCTGGGTTCTTTCCCCTGCACCCTGGTGTTTTCAGAGGAACTTAGAATTTTGAGCTTACACTATTGCCTTCCTAGCATACTCCCCAGTTAGCAGTACCCATGGCTCTGCAATTTAACTTATAGTCAAAGTATTATCACGTTTAATATATACGTTATGGAGCATTTGCTTGCAATTGGAAGCATGAAGGCTTACATCTCTCCAACTGCCACATGGGTCCATAAGACCAAAATATCTAAAGACCCCTATTCTAGGTCGACAGGACCACTCTCTGGCCCCAACACTGACGTCTTCAGCGTCCCCACACTTCAGAGCCCTTACTTGTCTTCCTGCCTGTCATCCCACCAGACGGATGCGTGTTCAGAACAGGGTTCATGTGGTACTTAACCTTTGTGCCCAGCGCTTATCCCAGTGCTCAGCTCCCAGAGGAGTGGATGAATAATGTATGAATGACACATGGAGAGAGAGGTAATTTGGGAACTCTGCTTACGTCCACCCTTATTAATCTCACTTCTGACCTTTACAAGTACACAGGCTTGCCAAGCAGCATGGAGGAAAGTCTAGCTTGTCCTTCCAGCACGCTCGGCATGCAATGTAAAACTGCACAGTGCAGCCGAAGGAGACTCAGCAGAACCCTATTCTCTCATCCCCATAGAAGTTTACCAAAATAGTCCTTCAGCATTCCTGAGTCCCTTTAATACAAAGCTGTTTGCTTTTCGAAGTCCATTGAATTGCCTTTTTTTTTCCCCTTGGAATGAAAGCCAGCCTGGCAAAAATTCGCAAAGGTGAGACTGAAGTCCTCTCTGGGATGCCCGGGAGTCCTAGAACCTGTCTGCCACTCTGCAGGGGGCAGGATGCTGGCTGTGCTCTCCACAGCTGGGTGGCTCTGTTCCTCCTGTATGGGCCAGGAGATGAGTCAGAAAACAACTCAGTCCTACCATTGCTATTTGTATCCTGAAAGAGCAGGTAGAGATTTCAAGTTGAATCAAATGGTTTGAAATATAAAGTATGTTTCCTGTGCAAAAATTCATAGACCCAGACAACAGTTTAGTGGTTACCAGAAAGAGGGGTGGTGGTAGAAGAGGGAAAAGGGGTCAAATATATGGTGATGGAAGAACTGACTCTGGCTGGTGAACACATAATGCTATAGATATATGATGTGTTATAGAATCGTACACTTGAAACCTATGTAATCTTACTAACCAATGTCACCTCCAATAAATACAATAAATAAAAAATAAAATAAGTTTTCCATGAACACTAAAATCTGAATCAAAACAAGATAGAAGTCATTTGTTATATTCATCTCAAAAATCAAGTGACAATGACTAATTTAGCAGCACCAATCTGGCTTCCTGCACCAACCGGGCAAAGAGTTAACATGCATCGCAGATTCCCTCATGATCCAAAACGCAACCATCCAGATACAAAGAGACATTGTTACGCTTTGTTTTAGGCACTGCTATCTCATCACCGCTTCCCATCTCCCTCCCTCCAACACAATCAGATTTCTGGCGACATCTCAGTAATTAGATGCGTAAGTTATCAGACACAAGGGCTCCCCAAGCTCCTTTACAACTCTGTGTCTAGTTCTTATTACTGCTCATGTTATGATAAGGAAGTTGGGATGCAGACATTATGTGTTTTACAAGACTGGCCTTTTGTGGCAATCAATGCTATCAAAGGCATGTCTTAAAAAATATGCTCTTCATCGTATTCCCAACAGATGACATAAAACAGTTCCTATCACAGAGAACTTACTCTTCACAAGTGAGTAGTTTTTAAAACCCTCATTGAAAACATGTATCTACCCATCCCAAAGCAGTCAAGTTTGGCATCACAGCCTTAAAACTACCATTACAGTCCTATGAGGTTATATTTTTTGTTTGTATTACCACGTTCCAGGCATTAACTGACATTCATGCTAACACACTTCGGTGCAGGCTGTGACACTCTCATCCCCAACGGAAAGGGGACGCTATTGTTAGAAGTGCATGGCTTGACTTGTTTAGGCTCAATGCACTTACCACAATTCTATGTCCATTGGATAAATAAGTAAAGAGTCAATAATTGCTTTAATTTTTCTAAGTTTTATGCAAAGAGCAGTGTTACACAAAGTCAGAAGTATATACAGGGTAATAAAATCCCTAACCACATGTGAATATGGGTACAGAGTCAAGCACCTAATAATTTCTAAGCAGTTTCTTGTTTTATTTCTAATGAGTCTAAAAGCCACACTTTGTTTCAATTGCCTTGAGATAAATTTTGCACACAAAAGCCCTGACTTTCATTAAATTTTATGTGCAGTCGGTTTTGCTATAATACAACATACGTATTCCTGAAAATTATTGCACGAGGCAAAAATCTCACAATAGAAAACACAGGGCTCACCCCCAACCTCCATCCCATCTGGGGTGAGTAAAAAAGGGGAAAGGATTAAGAAGTACAAATTGGTTGTTACAAAGTAGTCATGGGGATGTAGGGTACAGCATAAGGAATATGGTCAATAATATTGTAATAATTATGTATGGTGTCAGATGGGTACTACATCTATCAGAGGATAGATGGGAGGGAGGTTGAAGGGCAGGATGAAAAAAGATGAAGGGATTAATACAAATGGATAGTTACAAAATAGTCATGGGGATGTAAAGTAAAGAGCAGGAAATATAGTCAATAATATTGTAATAACTATGTATGGTGCCAGGTGGGTACTAGTCAGGAGGATCATTTCTTAAATTATGTAAATGTCTAATCACCATGCTGTACACCTGAAATTAATATAAAACAATATTGGATGTCAAAGGAAGGAAGAAAAAAGGGAGGGAGGGAGGGAGGGAGGGAAAAAAAGAAAGAAGGATGAAAGGAAGGAAGGAAGGAAGGAAAGAAACAAAGAAACAAAGAAAGTAAGAAAAAGAAAGAGCAGGGAGGCAAGTTAGAGGCTACTGCCTGGTTCAGGCAAGAGAAGATGGTGAGTCAGAGCAGAGTGGTAATAATTGAAGTGGTAAGATGTAGATGGTTTGATCATTTGGGGTTTATTTTGAAGGTAGAGCCAGTATGATTGCTTGCATGTTAGGTATGAGACAAAGAGTTAGGGCTTATCCATCCCTATCCCTTGTTTGGTTTTAATTTGTAATACACGATAAGATTTCCAAATTATCTATAATAAATAACAGCGCAATGGAAAAAGAAAAACAAAACACAGGGCTTATGGGGAAAATGGGTCAGGGGCACAAAACTCACAAACTTCACCAGTGATACATATATAAAAAATAGGAATCATAAAAGTGGCAACAGTTTTACATATGTTACATGATTAAGAAATTTATAAGTAGCATACTAAATATGACACTTGACTTTGAAAGTGACCGAAAGTTTGTCCGTGGGCATTGGAGGTGACCCAGCTTGTGAGTTTTGTGAAATGGTATAAGGACTGTTACCTGAATTTTGAAAGAAAGTTGTAGTGCCAGAGGTGTATCGGTGTGTCTCCTGCACAAAGAGAACTGAAGAAGCCTGTAGATATTTGATGTGTGTGCCTGTGTGTGTTCTGTATTTCTACGCAGCTTGCTTCAGCTGCATGTAGTTTTGTGCATTTATCTCATATGTCTTCCAAGTGAAAATGCATATAAGCCAACATGAAATTTGCATTGTGCTCCAATATATCATTTCATTGGAATAAATTTGTTTTCAAAACAAGTGTTATAGCAGAACTGATGGCACTACAGTTTCTGAAGTCATTAGCATTCCCTGGGAGTTTTCTAATAGCATCACTTCCCAGATCCCCGTGGACAAACAATGAAACCTGTCTGGGAGGCTGGAGGGAAAGTCAGAGTCTGGGCCAATGGGTTAGAGATTCGTACCTTGTACAACCAGACTTGGAGCTTTTCCTCCTCATTTGTCATCCAGACAAGTTCACTCAGCTGTTGAACTGATCAGATACTAAGTCCATTTTGGTTCTCTTGGGCACAACATTTCACAGACTTCAACGGTAGACCTTGGAACATATGTCTGACTAAGTGGAAACGGAAACATTAAAGACCTTTTGAAAAAGTTTTGAAAAGGCCTCACCTTCCGTTGGGTATTCATTGCAGATAGGATCAATATCTTTCAGTGATCAGGATTTTTCTTTTTCTTTTTTTTTTTTTTTTAGTGAGGAGACAGAGACAGACCCTAGACTGTTTGAGGCAGGTCTGAAGCCAGTTCAATGCCTACACAGTCAGCTCCTCAAGTTTGTGAACCCCTGCTCCTGTTTGAGCTGGATTTTCTGTCACTTGTCACCTGGGTACACTGCTCTAGTCTGCTCAGATATGCAAAGAGAGAGGCATCAAATGGAAACAAAGCCTCGCAGTGTCTCAGTCCTGTGTTTCTGGTACACAATTCCCATATACTGAGCACCTGCTCTAAAGGCTCATAGGCAAACCTCACAACTGGCAATTTGCACCAGTGTTTAGAATCAATCAGTCCTTGCTCACACTTTCTGGGCAACCTGAGCTGGTCTTTAAGGGGGTGGGGTGGGCTGTCTTCCATGCCCTCCCCTCCCCCCAGCTCACCCCTCCTGGTGGCCCTCAAAGCTCATTCTCATTTGGCACCCTTAGCTCTCTCTATCCCAGAATATCCCCACACTCTCTCAGCGACACTCTCTAATCCTCAGGAAACAGGCTCTACTTCTCCTCCACTCTTTCCTTCTTCCTATTCCTTCTGTCTGACATGCCTTTCTGCTCTGTTCTTCCTCCATCTTTCACTGTCGTGTGTCTACAAGAACAAAGCCCACAGATGCCCTCTGAGAGACATGTCCCTGATCCCTGTCCCCCGAACTGGCACTTATGTCCCTTCCACTGCCTCCAAGAGTCCTGGTCCGAATCTGGAGGACAGTGTTCTGTGATGTCCTGAGTCTCAGGGACCCAGCCCAAGCCTACGCTGAGCTTGCTCTGGGTTCAGAGTGGTCCCAGCACATCTGATGAGGCAACAGGGCTGGGTGGGGTCACCTGACCATTTTTAAGATTTGAGGCTACATACAGGCCCTCTCTGAGCTTCAGTTTCCATAGCTAGAAAGGGTGGATGGGAAATAATAATGCCTATCTCATACAAGTATTGTGACACTCAATGACAGAATATAGTTATGACATAATTTTCTAATGCCATCACATACAGAACAATACACTAATAGTAATTTTCATGTTTTCTTGTATCTGTTTACTTAATTTTTAAACTTTTTATTAAAGTAAAATATATAAACAGAAAAATCCAAATGATAATTATGTCACTCAATAAATTTTTACAAACTGATCATATCTTTATAATCAGATCAAGATTCTCAACAATCAACACACTAGTAAAACTTCATTTATATTCCCTTCCATTACTTTCCCCTGGCAAGGATAGTGTAACTGCTATCTTTACGTCTAACAGTGTAGCTTAGTTTAAACTTTTTTTTTACTTTATCTAAATGGGATCATTCAATATGCTCATGTCTGGCTCTCTCTCTCTCTCTCTCTCTCTCTCTCTCTCTCTCTCTCTCTCTCTCTCCCGGCTATACCTCACGTTTATAAGTTTCATCTATGGCATTTCATGTGGTTGTGAATCTATTCTCTTGGCCATATAGTATTCATTGTGTTGTTATATCACAACACACAGCTTGATAAAATATGATATCAGCAATATCTGAACTATTTGACTTATAAAACCAACAATTTCATATGGTTCATTCTAATATTCATCTACTCCACTATTGATAAGCATTTTAGTTTTTTTTTATTTTTGGCTAATATAAATAGTGCTGCTGTGAACATTTGACCACAGGTCTTTAAGTGAACATATGTAGAAGTGCTGGGTCAAGGGGCACACATATGCTGCGCTGTAGAAAGAACAGCTAAACAGATTTCCAAAATGACTGTACCAATTGTCTCTCCCAACCACATCATATAAGGATTCCAGTCGATCCAACACCAACACTACGCATTTTTTCCTCCTTTAGATTTTAGCCGTTCTGGTATGTATGTAGAATTATTGTAAGGTGTTTCAATATCCATTTCTCTAATGAATAATAAGTTTGAGCCTGTCTTCATAGGTTTATTTGGATCTCCCTTTCACAAAAAGTTTTTGCTCATTTTTTTTTCTAATGTATGATCTTTTTCTTATTGATTTGCAGGATATCTTTGCATATTTTGGATGTGAGTTTTGTCAGATATATTTCATTTCTTTTTCTGATCTTAGTCCATTGAATAGAACCACCAGTACAATGCTGAATAAAAATGGAGAGAGTAGGCATACTTTTTTATCCCCTGATCTTAAAAGGAGAGATTTCAATATTTTATCATTGAGTATAATGTTTGCTGTAGGGGTTTTATAAATATTCTTTATCAGATTAATGAAGTTCCCCTCTATAACGAGTTTGCTATGAGTTTTATCAAGAATGAATGTTGAGTCAAAAGCTTACTCTGTATCTATTGAGAAAATCATATATATATATATATATGATATATACATATATATCATATATATAGTCTATATACACATATGTATTTAGTTTTTTCCTTTTCTCGGTTAACATGAATTACATTGATTTTGAAATGTGAAATCAGCCTTTCATGGGTAGATTAAAATCCACCTTGTTGTGTAGTATTTTTTCTTTCTTAATATCACTTGATTTAATTAAAATGTATGTTAGCAATTTTTACATCTATGTTTATGAGAGAGACTGGCCTCAAATTTTTCTTTCATACATGCCTTTGTCAGGTTTTGGGTTACACTGGCATCAGTGAAAAAAAGCTGGCAAATGTTCCCTCTATTTTTATTATCTGGAGAGATTTCATAAGGTTGGTGTTAATTTCTTCCTTAAACATTTGGAATAGTTCTCTGGTGAAGCACTTTCTTTATGGGAAGATTTTTTTAATAATGGATTTCAAATTTCTGGTAATGATAATTTATGTTTTCCTTTGACTTTTTTGTTTCTGTTTTTGTTAAACATTCTGCTAGAGCTTTATTCATTTTGCTCCTTTAAAAAAAGCTTTTAGCTTGGTTGATTGTATCATTCTATTTCATCATTTTCTGCTGTGCTCTTTTATTTTATTTTCTTCTCTTTAGTAGGATTGATATGTTGTTCTTTCTCTAGCTTCTTGAGATGGAATTTTAAATTATTAATTTTTGAACTTTCCTTTTTGGCTATATATGTACAGATATACATGTTCCTGTAAACACTGATTTCATTGTGCTTTAGTTGCATCCCACAAGTTTAAATAAGTTATATCTTCATGACGACTCAGTTTAAACTAATTCTCATTTTGATTTCCTCGCTATCCATGTATTACTTAGAGATGTGTTATTTAATTTCTAGACAGTGGGGCTTTTCTTTTTATTTTGTTATTGACTTCTCAGGTAATTGCCTTGTGATCAGAGAATATACTCTAAGTTATTCCAATCTTTGAAATTTTCAGAGATTCTTTATGGCCTATCAGATCATTGATTTTGGTAAATATTCCACGTGAACTTAAGTTTTGTTACTGCTGACTGCATATGTTTGTGGATCTGCAATATTCCAGCTTGGTGCTCCAGGCCACACAATGGCCAGAGGCCTGCCCGGTTCTCTCTCCCAGCAGAGGCTCTGCACACAGGCCAAGCCTGACCCTCTGCTCGAACCAGAACTGGCAATTCCTCTGCAAGAAAACTGCCCAGTGACCCAAAGCTCTTTTGTGTAGTTTCCCTCTTTGTGATTTTACCCCACCTACTCTTGGTTGCTTGCATCGATTTTGGAAATCCTTAACACTGTGATCTTTTTGTAATTTATCCACCCTTTTCATGTTGTTAAGTGGGAGTATTAGTCTGCTATGAACTACTACATCCTACAGGAAAGCAAGTCTCTTAAAATATTTGTAAGAAATAAGGATTCTTTTTTTAAAGGAATCAATCCAAGCAGTTTTTGCAATGCAAAGAGCAGAGTTCTGGAGCCGTGATTTACTCTGACAAACATTTACTGATTATCTGCTGGTCACAGCATGACACTGTGTGCTGTGAATGAACAGTGAGTTATGCAGTCCTGGTACCAGACGAACTTGCAGTCCACGGAGGAGCTGGACATGCAAACAGATAAATTATAGCTCATGTTGTAATAGGGAGAGAAGATAGCGGCTGGAACTCAGAGAAAGCAAAGACTGCCTGCCCATAGGGTTCAAGAGAGAGTTCACATATAAATAAAGTCACACTTGATCCTGAAGCCTAAAGGGAATTTGCCAGGCGTAAATGGAAGGTTGAGAGTCCAGGCAACGGGACAGCATTTGCAATGATTTACTCTCATGAAAGGGTATGGAATATTGACTGAAGAGTGAGACATGAATGTACCTAAATAGAGTCACATGAGTGGATCTGTGAGGTGCGTGTGTGAACATAAGGTCAGAGGGGTAAGTTTGGGCTACGTTAGGAGGGGCTCTGAATGCCAAACCAGAGGCTTTAGTGTTTTTCCTGAAGGCTATCTAGAACTAACAGAGATGTTCAAACAAAAGGAAATAAAAAAATTAGATAAGTTATTTAAGAAACAGAGTTCTGGCAGCAGCGGAGAAGCAGAATCAAAAGTTAAGGACCTAACAAAAGGGAGGAATATTTGCAGGGAACTAACTCAATAAGGAATTTTTCTAGAAGGTTATCTATAGATTAATAATGAATTTTGATATACTAAACCATAAAAAGGACTGATAAAGTCACCCTTTAAAATTTATTAATAGAAATTGTAATTGGCCAAAACCTCGCTCTTTTTTTCATTAATTTGTGTTTTGACGCCACTGAGTAGGTCTCCCTCCAATTGGAGTTGTTTGTTGTATAGTGTGACTCTTAATTTCTTGAAGATCCTGAGAGAAATCTGAAAAGCATCTTTTTGGACCTCTCTTTGGTATGCAATGTTTCTTAGTAAAATGTAAATAAGTATCATTTTATCTTATGTAGCTAAAACACTTTAACTTAATTTTTACATATATAAATTTGAGAGAGAGGGAGGGGGAGAGAGAGAGAGAGAGAGAAATATTGGTACGGAGGAAGAAAAAAAAATGAGAGGATTGTGATGTCATGCTGCGAAGCCTATTTTCTAGTAACAAGCTCTGCCACTTATCCTGGCCTTTCATCTTGTGCATTAGAAATATTTTGCCAGCAAAGCTTTTGGAATATAGCTCCTTCTTCGCATAACTGGGATAATGTCTACCCTGTCCAGCTTTAAAGTACTATTTAATGCAAAACATTAGTACACAAAAGTGATAACTTTAGATCCTTGCCCATACTTTAGCCTTCTTGCTATTTCATTTGATACTTTTTCACGTAGAACAAAGATTTTAGACTGATTAAGGGTTTTCCTACAGGCAGGTACCTCCTGTGACTTAAAAAGTTTGGCTGAAGTGAGGATAGGTACAAATGCAGAAGAATCTCATGTAACTTCAGAGGTCCCAGATTGCATTTGAGATATACTCTAGCTAGCTTGGAAGCACTGGAAAATAATAACTCAAGATATTACGGTAATGTATAATTTGCAAATTTCTTGAACATTTCTTATTCATCCTGTAAGGCTGTCCCCAATTTACTGAATCAAAAACTCAAAGCCTAAAATGTTAAAAACAAAACAAAACAAAAAGCCCAATGCCTCACAATTCACACAGAGGGATTAGAAGAAAGAACTTTTGGTTCCAAATCCAGGATTCTTTCCACATATGTACTTTTCATTTTTTCCCACATATGTACTTTTCCTTATCATTTCTCTTAGCCATATTCCTGTTATTCAACCAACCTGAGAACCAAGCTAACCACCAAAAGTTTCCTAATTTTGATAGATTGAACTATTATTGTATCATTTCAATCCTCTCACAATGAGAAAAAAATCCTATGGTAACTTTCTGTAAATTTGTATTCAGTGGACATTGACTGCTATAAGTAGCATTAATATTTTACATCCTCTTGTCTCTTGAGTCAAACTCATATATACACGTGTCATTTCTTTTGTACTTGAACCTGAGGTGATTTTATCACAAAAAGTGCAATTTCAAAAATGTAATAAACGTCATCTGTCTGAAAGGCAACATTTTGCTGACATAAGTAATATCTATCTAGAATGGTGCTACCAGGTTGTAAGACCATATGACAGCAGCCATTTGCAAACACATGAAAACATTTTGAAGTTCTTTTCAAAGGCTTTAAGTGTTTGTTTATTTGCCCATTTGTTTATTTTATGACCCTAAAGTTTACTTGCTTGCCCTCTTTTCAGAATGAGCTATATTCTCCTGGTCTATCTTGGCTATATATACTAAGACAATTTCTAATTATTGTTCTCCTCTCCTACAGAAACCTATGTTACCCATGAGTTAACTTTTAAAATTTTCCCCAAACTTCCAGTTTGCTGAAATCACTTTGCTCTCTAATATCTAAGAGAAAATGGACTCAAATGTGACCACCAACATGGTGAAAAACTCACAGTAGACACCATATATCTGAGAAGTCATAATTATAGCTTCAAATTTATATTTTCACTCAAATGTCAGTCTCTACATGTCACAAACTTTTCTGAGCTTCTGGGACACTTTGGGGGTTTATATTTCAAAACATTATAGCAATTTTTTTTAATCAGGGGATAACTGACATATAACATTACATTAGTTTCAGGTATACAACATAATGATTCGATAGTTGTATATATTGCAAGATGATCACCACAATAAGTCGAGTTAACATCTGTCCCCATATATAGTTACCAAATTTATTTCTTGTGACAAAAACTTTTAAGATCTGCTGTCTTAGCAGCTCTCGATTATTAACCATAGTCACCATGCTGTACATTACACCCCCATGACTTTTTTTCTAGCTGGAAGTTTGTATCTTTGGACCCCTTTCACTCATTTTGCCCCACTTCCCACCTCCCTCTTCAGGCAACCACCATGTTCTCTGTATCTATGAGCTTGTTTCTTTGTGTGCGTGCTTTTTTAAGATTCCACATATAAATGAGCAAATGATCTCACATATAAGCATGTAGGTTTACATTGAATTCTAGATTGCAGTTATCATAAAACTTATTAAGCACTCTGGCCTATGAATTTTCACTGATAACCTTTTTTATTGGAACCATGTTGGGTGTCCCTTCTCTATCTCTTTGACCACTTTTTCTGTTTTGCTCCTAGTTCTCCAAACACATATTTATATTTGTAGAGCGAAGCGAAGTTTAATTATCTTTTTATCTCACTTCTGTCCAAATTGGCTGAGATATGCAATGCTAATTTTATAATAGGTATATAATATTTATATATTATCATATATTATATATTAATATTTACACATTATCAATATTTATATATTATTAATATTTATATATTATTAATATTTACATATTAATATATTTATTTTAATTATTAATAGTATTACTATGTATTTATAGTATTTATTTGCAGTATTTATAATATAAATGCATATTTATATAAATATAAATATAAATATAAATATAAAATACTATATAGTATTTATAGTATTATTATAGTATTATTACTATATATGTTTATAGTATTATATACTATATATATTACTATATAAATATTAATATTAATACTATTAATATTTATATATTATTATATATTATATAATAGGTATTATAATATTTTATAATAGGCAAAATAATACGTAGATTTGTCAGGTAACTCCCAATGACCTCCCATGAATGTAGTGAAAACTGGCTTCTAATCATTAAAATGCAGTGATGGAATATCACTCCCATCATAAGACTACATTACACGACAAAGGTAAAGGGAATTTGCAGGTGTAATTAAGGTCCCTAATCAGTGAACTATAAGTTAATCAAAAGTGAAATTATCCTGGGTGGGCCTGACTTAATCAGGTGAGCCATTTAAAAAAGGGTCTAGAAGTCAGACTCTCTGTTTTCTGGACTGAGGAACAAGCCACCTCAAATTTTACGGATTCAATGAAATGCATTCTACCAACAAACACGTGAGTTTAGAAGAAGACCTTGGATGAGAACCTAGCCCCAGCTAACACTTTGACTACAGGTGAGCCCCAAAGCAGAGGACTCGGTTAAGGTGAGCTTGTACTCCTGACCCACAAAGAATGTGACATAATAAATCGATGTTGTGTTAAGCTGCTAAATTTGTGGTGATTTGTTACACAGCAATCGAAAGCAAATACAACTTATTTTTCTAATTTGACAAGGATCTTAAACTAGCCATTTCTTTTCCTTACCACAGTAACCACTACTTTTTAAAATTGATATGTTTGGAAATCCTGACGGTGCAGCAGAATCAATGAAAATCAACCGGATTAATCATAAAATGAAACAAAAGTGAACATACCAGAGGAACAAAAATCATCAGCCAGTCTGCAGAACGTTTTATGATCATTTCAATAGGAGAATTGCTAAGAATGAGAGTGGTTGGAGCACTGATTTTCACCCAAATAAATGAATAGTTGGCATCTTCCATTGAAACACAAACACACACAAGCTGAAATAACTATATTTTCCTTCCTTTATTATGACATAATCCTCATATATGACAAATGAAGCTGCAATAATGTCATCAGGATATTTAATTTAAGAAGTTTCTTAATAATGGTAATGGATTGTGTTTATTTAGTCACACTCACCTACTGGGTCCTACTATATGACTAATCACTGTCACCTCTAAACTGAGAAGCCAGTGTTATTTCTAGCCTCAGAACAGACAGCAATAAACAAACCTATACCAGGGCCAAGTAAGAGAATTTAGTCTGTTCAGAACCAAAAAAAAACTCAAAAAACCCAAAACTGAATTAATTCACAGCCCCCCTCATCACCTAGGTAAATGTATCTTACAGCTATAAAATCTGTCCTTAGTCCTATGGGGTACCTATTCTTAATTTTAATTATGTCTGAGGATTGCCAGATTTAAATTTGAATTTAATAAACAACACATATTTTAGTATAAGTATGTATAAGTACATTCCATAAGGACCTCAAGATATATATATATATATATATATATATATATATATATATATATATAATTAAAGTTTATTGGGGTGACAATAGTAAAGTTACATAGGTTTCAAGTGTACATTCTGTATCTATATATCACATTGTGTGTTCACCACCCAGAGTCAGTTCTCCTTCCATCACCATGCATTTGATCCCATTTATCGTCATCTAGCATCTCCCTCCCCCCTTATATATTTTTGATAAGTATCCTGGGTGACTCTTTGGCACTTTAGCATCTGAGAACAAATGTACTTTATATTAGGTCTTGTGCTCAGCTCTGTGGATGCAGAAGTAATCTAAGACAGTCTGTCCCCTGGAGCTTCTCATTGACAAATGTGAGGTGTAGGGAAATACAAAAATAATTACCTGATCTTTCCTCCTTTTACTGCCCTGTAAACTATCACTAGTTTCCAATTTCTTTAGTTTTATTATCAGAGTTTTACGGGATGGTATTGTTAGCTTGTGACCTTACTCAAACTTTAGAAATACAACTGATGTTTTTTAAATAGGTTGCGTTTACAGCGTGCAAAGCAATCAATGAAGCATTCATTTCTTTGTTGTTTTCAAAATACATCCTAGTTGCTCTGTCCTACTTTCTCTACGTTGGTGATTATTAAAGATGAAAATCTCCCCGAGAAAGGGACATGCTCAAAAGGTTCTTAACAAGAGATTTTGAAATATTTGACCTGTCAGAAACAAGGATTTCAAAGGGTGACAGTTAAGTTCATCCAATTCCCACACAACTGCTGTGCCATCAGAATTCAGTACTACTGTCTTCAGACTAAAAGCAGAAAAAAATTACACATAAGACATAATAAAATTCTTTCTGTGATTTGGAAGTCATTCTCTGCTTGGAGAATATTCATGTCCTTGTTAGAAGTGCTAGTGTCAAAGAGCAGATTTATAACTAATATAATTGCCCCATTTTCAACTCCCCTTACCCTGATGCGTTTTCTTATCTTTTTTTTTTTTTTTTTTTTCTCCATAGCACTTACTGGCTTGTAACATACTATGTCGTTTATTTGTCACTTACCTTGATTGCTTATTATCTATGTGTCCCAACTAGAATGAACCTCCACAGAAGCAAAAATTAAAAAACAAAAACAAAAACAGTTTTTTGCACTGTTACGTCTTCAGTGGAGGACAGCTAAGTGGTATATATGATGTGCTCATTAAATTTGTTGAATGAGTAAGTTAATTAATAAAATAATACCCAGTCACTCTTAGTCCTAATCCGTATCCAAGAGATGAGGCCATTCAAGTACTGCTCTGCTGGTTTTTTTTTCCGGATGCTAGAAAACATCTTTAGAAGGATAAAAATAATGCTTATCTTTGTATAAGGAAAGGAATTACTACTGAACGACCATATTTGCTCAAAAATAAGACCGGGTCTTATATTAATTTTTTTTCTCCAAAAGACACAGTGGGGCTTATGTTCAGCGGATTTTATCCTGAAAAATCATGCTAGGGCTTATTTTCCGGTTAGGTCTTATTTTCGGGGAAACATGGTAACAATGGGTTCCCCACTTTGACCTCTTTACTTGTGTAGGGCCGAGTTCATGCTGATTCACTCCTATCCTTCCACCTGGAGATTTTCTGACCAATGACCAAACTCTGAAAATATTGCTGGGATGGCTTAAAAGTCGCTAGTGAAGAAGGACCACAGCAAAGGACCACGTAAGGACTAAGGGCCTAACACTGTCCTCATTTAAATCAATCGCAAGGATATCATGTTTTATGTAATTTCTTTTAATTCTACAGGACTTATGAAGCTTTGTAAATGGTCAAAACAGAATCCATTTTGAAATATCTCTTTTCTATTAGAGAACACGTTCGATTCATGGATAAAGTCTAGAAATGTCATTTAAAAACTATAATTTGGATCTCTTTCCATAGTAAATGTTTTTTACAAGCATATTTTATGTCATGCTTCCGTCCAATTAGTCCCCGCCCTCTGACGTAGGGACAGATGTGTATTGGAGGCCAACAGGTGGAGAGAAGAAAAAAAAAAATATATATATATATATGGAGAACATGGATGGTGTACTAATTCAGCCATAGGTAATTAGTAAGCAGTATATTTACCTAACTCAGCACATTTCCTTTACTTTTTCTTTAGTCATATGCACACAATTAAATATCACATTAAAATCATCATTTTAATGGCTCTCCAGCTGTGAGAAAGCAGAAAGAGCCCTAGATTTAAAGAAGAATACAACTTAAATTCCAGCTCTTCTGATTAGCTATGCTACAGTTGCAAACTACTTAAATTCTGTGAGACTCAATTTTCTCTTCTGTAAAGCTGTCAGAACAACTTTTACTGATCGGGTTCCTGGGGCAGCTCCCAGGTGAAATATGTGGGATCCCTCCCCCTACAT
The DNA here is from genome assembly GCF_964194185.1 of Rhinolophus hipposideros. Taxonomy (NCBI): domain Eukaryota; kingdom Metazoa; phylum Chordata; class Mammalia; order Chiroptera; family Rhinolophidae; genus Rhinolophus; species Rhinolophus hipposideros. Next base: position 10,414,856 of record NC_138071.1, read on the forward strand.
CCTGGTTCCCAACCCTAGTTGTTTCTCAAGGACTTCACTCCATCAAGTCTTTCTCTTGATGGCATTCTTTTGTATCATTCCACCAACAGACAAACATGCTTCTATTTCACTTTCTTAAAACACATATACTCCCACAAGGGATGGTGGGCTGTGCCCTCTGCAACTAGCAACGGCAGCTGACCTGGAGCTGAGCTGCGCCCTCCACAACTAAGACTGAAAGGACAACAACTTGACTTGGAAAAAAGTCCTGGAAGCACACATTGTTCCCTAATAAAGTCCTGTTCCCCTTCCCCAATTTAGAAAAAGATCTTTAAAAAAAACGAAACACATACTCACTCCCACATTGGATTCCAGGTTTCTCCAACAACCACTCTATTTCTCTCATTTCTTTCAGAGTAAAACTGCTCTAAAGTTTATAGTCTCTCCCCATTCCCTCTCTTACATACAATCAAGCTCTTTAACCTTCAACCCCACCTTTGTTGATGTCACCTCTCCTCATCTATAACTCCCGTAGTTATTGTCAAGTTGCATCTTGCGTAATTTATCAGCAGCATTTAACCCAATAAGGCTGTTGGTTCCTTCTGTCTTGAAATACTTTCTTAACTTGGCTTCCAGGACACTGCACTCTCCTGGTTTTCTTCCTATCTTGTAGCCACTCTATCTCCTTTTCTTTTCCTCATTTCTCACTTTTCCAATCTCTTAATCTCAGTTTGAACCTGCCATCCTTTCCAGCTAGACTTATGACCTGGGTGCGTTCCTCCATTCAAGGACTATAAACACCACCCACACTCTGATGATGCCCAAATTTACATCTCTAATCAAGACCGCCCTGCTAACCTCATGATTCATAGACCCTACTCCCTACCCGAGTTCTCCTCTGAGTTGTTTGACTGGCTTCTCAGACTTAACCTTCCCCAAATGAGGTTCTAATCTTCACCAACCTGCTCCCATTAGTCTTCCCCTCTCAATTCAATCCTTCCATTTGCTTAGTGCAAAAATCCTTGTTATTATGCTTAATTCCTCTCGTTGGCCCACTCTCCATCAGCAAACCAAGTATTGGCTTTAATTCAAAGTATATCCAGATACTGACCACTTCTCATCATCTCTATCACTAACGCTCTAGCCCAGGTTGTCATCATCTCTTGTCTAACTGGTCTCCCTGTTTCCACCTTGCCCCACTACAGTCTATTCTCAACATCATAGCAAAGTGATTTTGTCTAAGACGTAGGTCATACTATGTCTCTTCTTGGCTCAAACCCTCCAGTGCTTCCCATGTCACTCAGAGTCAAAGTGAAATTCTTACAACAGTCTATAAGGCCTTACCTGATCCAGCTTCTCATTCTCTCTCTGATTTCCTCTCCCACTCTCACCTTCTCTAAGTCACTGCCCCCTGGCTGTTCTGGGAAGACTCCAGGCACAATCCTGCCTCAGGGCCTTTGCACATCCTATTCCCTCAGCCTGGAATGCTCCCCTCCCAGGGAGTCATGTGGCTAACACTCTCATTCTCTTGTAGTCTTTGTTCAAATGTCTCCTTCTCACTGAGCTCTCCCTGGCTTGACTATTTAAAATTGCAAACCCCAATGCTTGGCATTCCCTCTCCCACTTATCTGCTTTTTTTCTTCATAACATGTATTAATTCCTAAAACACTGGCAATGTGCTTGTTTATTTTTTGATTGTCTTTGTCCAGAAGAATAGAGGTGCCATATGGGCTAAAGTTCTTGGGGGGGTTTATTCCTCTTGGGGGGTTTATTTCTAATGTATTTCCAGTATCCAGAATACTACCTGGCCCATAGATGTTTAATAAATGCTTGTTAAAGGAATAGCAGACATTAAAAAATTAATTCATTATGTAAACTGCCAAAGATCACATATTCACCTACACAGTTCAGTCCCACTTATAATTTGAATAAGTAAAATGTGTAAAACCTTATACTAGTATTTTATTTATACATTTATTCAGTAAACATTAACAGCCAAACTCTGGAGAGTACAAAAATAAATAGGAAAGAGTGTATATAATTTAGGAGAAGAGTAAAGATATATGTACAAATAATTATAAAATTATTGTATATTACATAACATTCAAATATGATAAGGAAACAATAATAAGATATATTACATAATTAAATGCTTGTCATCTATAGAGCACTTTAAATTTTAACAATGCTTTTATCATACAGACTAAAATACCCAAGATATGTTTAGCACAATATTTATAAGCAAAGTCAGAGACTAAATAACCTTGGATAACTCTGGATTAAAATTAGATAAAATAAATTTGTTTGCTGTAGAATTAATCAGAGATGATGTTAAGGTACATTGTGACTCAATGAGAGGAGAAATACCTAGATTTAATTTGGCCAAAGAGCTAATATATACATTTCTTTCATTTAGAGCTCGACTTCTCCTTACTGGTCAAGGGCTCACAGCCCGACACACAAAGTCAACGGCTATTGAGTGAAGGCTTTTATTGCAAAGTCGGCCCACTAGGAGACAGGAGTCAAGGCTCAGATCTGTCTCCCTGATCCAAGGTTTGGGGCTAGTTTTAAGGGGCAAAAGGAGTAGGCTGACATGCAAAAGTGCTTACGGGAGCAGATTTTCTTTGGAGGGTTTGGGGAATTTGCCCCCATTTATGGTAAGATATGATAAAGGGCTTCAGCACCGGATCTTCCCGGATGACGTGCCCTCCTCTTCTGAAAATGTTCCAGTGCTTTGGTTCCACAGGGTGGGGAGTGAGCCTTTGCAACTGGAAGTCAAATTTCTCTCCTCTGTGCATGCTTTGTTTGCAGTGACTTGCAGTTTGGGTCTATTGTCTCAGAAAAGCAACTCAGTATCTTGTTGGAAACAGGATAGGACCAGTTTGAGCTGGTTCTGAGGTTGCATTCTAAGGTACATTGGAGCACATGGACAAAGACTTTTTCATTTTATTCTCAAAAATGACTCTTGGAATTAGTGGACAGATATATTTGTTTAACAGACGAGGAAGCTAAGGCTCAGAGAGAGTTAATAAATTGTCCAAGGTCACTTAGCAAATTCACAGGTTTTCCCAGTGAAAGACCTGGAATGGAACAGGGTGTTTTGATTCCTAATTGAGAAATCTTCCCCCACCTAAATTAGGTACACTTTTCGTGGCATGAAAAGGCACAACCCTCTTATTGTATTTGCCACAACGTTAAATAATTCCTTGCTTATAAGATTTTCTTGTCCACTACTCTGTACATCCTTGTGATCGGAAGCTGTGATTCATTTTTACATCCCCAACACCTAACACAGTGTCGGGCATGGAGAAAGGGTTCAATAAACACCTGTCGAAAGAATGAATGCATGAGTACATGCATGTATGTATGAAGGAACGAACGTACAATTGTATAATTAAACAAATTGTTTGATTACAAAACTGCTTTTTCGTAAGCTCATAAAATGTTTATAAAAAAGATAAAATAGCTGTTGAAAAAAGTAAGAGCAAAGACTAGTAAGTAACTGCCTTACCTTTTTTATTTCAAGTAGAAACCTTTTGTGTTTAGATCTGTTATATGTCATTACATCCTATAAAGAAAATGAGCAATAACAAAAGAAAATACTCTGAATTCTTCTCTGCAGACTAAATCACTAAGACCTTTGGTTAGATCACTAAACTCTTGGTTAGATCACTAAGCTCTGAGTATTGTTTTCCTCTCTGATCTCCACATTTTGCCTACCTCAATTTTGTGCTTTGTCTTTTTTGGAATAGGTTGAGATCCAATATAATATGAAGCAACTAATAAGTACTGAAGAAACTAAGTATATGACAACTTGCATTGTAAGGTATTTCATCTGAATGTTTAACATTTTTTTAAGTTGGAAAGATTATAAAAAATTTTATATTTTATATGTACTTAGATTCAAAATTCTAAAAAAAACCAGGTATCCATATTAAATATCAAAAATTAGAAATATTTCAATTTTTTCTTTTAGAAAAAGGTTTGAACTTACCTCATAATTTTGAAAGTATGAGAAATACATATGTTCATGTAAAACATGTTCTAGGAAACTTCTATATTATTTATAATTAGAAAATGGTGAGCTTTTTAAATAGATGTCATTTTTTTAGCAGTTTCAGGTTCAGGGCAAAAATGAGTGAAAGGTACAAAGATTTTCCATTTACCCCTGCCCGTACATGTACAGCCTCCCCAGATATCCAAAAGTTATTCCTTTTCTAGTTTCTTTAGCTTTTTCACTTGATGTTAGGTCAGAGTGGCCAAACTTCTTATATGCCACACCAGTGGTGGCGGTGGTGGGTTGAGGGTACTTCAGAAAACATGACATCAGATGAACAATGTACTGTCCAAAAACAAAATTCAACCAAGTAAATGTGAAGATCTAATTATATGTATTAAGGGATTCAAGAACCCAGTAGCACCCCATCTAGCAACTAGAACAGTGCTCTAAGAGGTTGGACACAATGGAAGGTTATTGTAGGAAGAAGGGTGGGGCAGGGGAATCATTAGCAAAAGAAAGGATTATTTTAAGATTAAGACATCTTCTTTAGAGGGGGAGGGAAAGGCAAGGGATTTATGATGCAGATTGCCTCTTCTTCCTATGAGGTATGGAGACGGCCTACCTAACAGATTACCAGAAAATTTCAGAATCGTCAACTAAGATCGCATTTTTGATGAAAGCTGAAACTAATTGAGTCAGGTATTAAGTCCAGGTTTATAGTGTCATGGACATCAGCACAAGTGATGCCATTTTCTCCCTGTGGTTTTCCCTTTAACAGCAGTTTACCTCTGAAAGTCTTGATTATTTTGTAAAAAGGCCAATATCTCACAATGGATGGAAAAAAGACTTACAGATAGGATTTCAAATTGGCTAAATAAAACTGATGCTGAGAATATGAAAGATAAAATTAACTCTATTATTAATGAAATAGAGCTGCAAATTAAAATGATTCTGATTTTTTTCAAATACATGTTCTACTTGTGAAGATGTCATTGAGCAAATTCCATGCTCCCTGAAAGTTCTATGCTTCTTTTCTTTCAAATGCAAAAAGACTTTGTGTCGCTGAGTTAGTTGGCAATTTGATAATAGCTCAGATTTCTTTAGAAAATTTAGGCATTGCCCCTTTATAATTTGGGAAATAGAGATTGAATTTAGAAAAAAAAAGCCAAACATTGACAGGTGAGTTGAATAAGTCTTATATGGGCACTGCAATAGAGAGTCGCTGGACTGTTTATTAGTTCTTTATCAGTTCTTTTTTTTTTTTTTTCATAAATTTATTTATTTATTAGTTTCAGGTGTACAAAACAAGGTAATACTTAGACGTTCATCAAGAACGGCTTGAACAAAAATGCAGAGGGAATAACAATCCTGATATTTACTTACAAGGTACTTTGTGGGCTGAGTTACTGAATCCATTAAAAATATTTATACTCTCCACATCTTATTCCCTTGAGAAAAGGTCCTGAGTCCTTCCAAGCACGTCTGGGGCTGACTACTTGGAATTTCAGTGCTTTGTCATCAATATGATCCTTGGAATGAAGGCACATTTGGGTTTAAATATTGCTAATGCCGAGAGAGGTGAGCAATTTCCCTTGAGTTTCTGCTGCTGCTCTTGAACAAATTTGTTTTTCTCCAACCGCTATTTAAACTTAAGTAGCACCCAATGTCCAGCTTGTTATCCTCCTCCAAATGTGAGTGGCTGTTTCCAGAGATGACTTGGCATACTTTTGATTAAAGATTGTTTTTATATGTCCAAGAAAATAGCGCAGCTCACTGTGGAGTGTGTAGCCCAGAGGATTAATGAAGACCAATGAGCACTGACAAATGGGGCTTATTTGTTCTCTTCCTATTATTTACGCTTATTCTTCCAGCACAGGGGCTGCCTAGCATCAGCAGAAGCTGAAGTCTGGTGGGATTCAAGCATCAATCAGACATTGCAGCAAAGAAGCAAGAAATAAGAAATAAAGCAGAAATAAAATCATCATATAGTGCAAATACAACTTTTACAAAGAATTAAAATGGGTACTTTACCTCTGGAGATTTCACATACATCTGCTTAAGAATTCAGCATGATAAAATTTCTAACACAAATGTACTGTATTTCTTTACTGAACAAAAAATGGTATAGAGGTCCTTAAGCAATGACAATCGCATTATATCTTTTCTTGTCGTCATTTATAACCATGTAACGCCTCTTGCAATGTGTACTTCTATCAGTAATGAATAATTCTCAGCAATGTATGCTAATTTTTAGAACTCTTTAGTTTCTGTGAAATTAATCCATGATTTCTTTCAAAACTGTCAAATGCTGGAGATATTATTAACATTTCTCCTTTACTACCGTCCTCTAGATCAGTAATTTTTAAACTTGAATATAAGACATGACTTTAGAGGATATCTACACACAATATTTTGGGCAAATAAGCATTTTTCTCAGGCGTGTCCATACCATTTTCTAGATCCTCAATGGTGTTTAATATGGTGCAAAGAAAGTGTTTAAAAATATTTCATATTGAGTTACATTTATTTAAACACTTGGTCTGATGCTCAGGGTGGTGAACTACAATGACCCTGTTTGTCTCATAAAAGTAAAAGTTCATAATAGCAAAAATACTCAGTTCTCACTAGTTTAAAAATCATCATTGCTAATTTTAAAGTAGAACAGACCATATTCTACTCACTAATTTCTTTTGAATATTTGAAAATATCTTAGAAGAACAGAGGCAGACTGGGGATGTGTGCAAAGTAACACACATCAGCTTCACCAGGACCAGCCTGAAACCCGGCAAAACTGCAGGATCCAATTTCCTGACCAGGCAAACTTTCAATTTCCCAATCCAAAATAGCATCGATCACAAGACAGGTGTGGTATCTCACATACGATAGTGTCCAGTATATATTAGCTTCAACCTCTTGTTTTTTTAATTGCCATAAAAATGTGTAAACAATGTCATATTCTCATTTTCATTTATTTTCTCAGAAGTGATTTCTCAGTTAATGGTAACAGAGCCCAGGGACTGCCTCTGTTTTTCTCATACTCTTTAGAGGAGCACGAGTGACAGGAAGAAAGGTCAATGCTTCAATAAACCTATTTGTGTTTTGGCCAAATTAGTTTTTATAGAATAGTGAAAGCAAATCAATTGGGCTTGCCTAAATTTTATTGCTACTTAACAGGGCCAGAGTTTTGCATACATTTAACAGGCTAACACTGAATGAAACAATTGGAAAGATGCTGGGTAAGTTGTGTCCCCAAGTTGTTTTCCTATGCCATTTAAATAAATAGTTTGAATTTCCCTGAAATTTCTGTTTAAAAAGTATGATTCCAGGATCCGCCTATTTATTCTAACTATCGTTTACAAAATCGTTTCCTGAGGAAGACCGTGTTTATGGGATTCCCTTCTAGATACACTTGCACTTGGAGAAAGTAGCACTTTAATTTGGATTTGGCTCTGAAGGTGTGACTGAAGAATCTCTGGCAAAGGAATTAGGGTACTTCTGTAATAGGGGACACTTCCCTGGAGGACAGGCTCAGGACACCAAGTCACTGGGGTTCCTTCCTGAGAAGAGGAAGTTAGATGGCAAAGACAAACAAACTTCCAGTTGCTCACTATTGCGCAGGACAGTTTCACTGAGCTCTCATCCTGTGATTGGCTATTGAGAAGTCCGATTCTGATTTTTGTGCAGTTCTGGAAGTATTGTTTATGCTTAAATTGTAATGCTTTATGATTCTGGTACCTATAGTGATACTCCCACAATTCTTTTAAAGATTCAATAACATGATAGAATTCCCTGGGTATATCACACCATAGAAATATCTTAAAATAGTCTCTTTAAAAAATGAAAATTAGTATTAAGGGTGACTTTATTAAAAGGAATTATATGACCTGAGGAGGCAAATATCTGAGGTTGTGGTCTTAAATTTCTCCCAACTAATCCACAGCAGCTCACAAAAAAATGCATCTTATTTTTACTTAGAGTGAAATCCAATAATGACTTTTAATCTTAAGTATTTCATATTGCCTGTGAATTCACCGTAACATGTTGAGTAATGGTTACTCTGAATTTTTTCCACTTACTTTTCATTAACTACATTTTTTGATATGGAAGTTATAATGTTCAAACTGCATAAATACTTCATTTTAGGAAAATTTTTACAAAGATAAGACTGTTTCCTCAAAGCATGGTCTTCTATAAATCAGGTATTTAATGTCTTTTTTTAAATTACGTTTTTTATTTTTATAATATGAAGTGCTTTATGAAGACACAACTTTTGTTCCATTGCTAAAGAAGACAGAAAGTACAATAAATCAATTATGCGTAAAGCTAATACAGTGTCTAGCATTGAGCACAGGAATAAAAGTGAAATTATCCTCTGTTTTGAATATTTCCAGCAGAAGACCTACTACAATTATTACACTGAACTTGATCAACACCAGTTCAGCCTGTGAAGTTGATTAGACGACTAGCAAATTACTCAGAATTGGAGACTTTCAGAACTGCAAAAATTCATCACAAGTGGGACAGGACATCCCGTAATACATGTTTAAAATTTGACTAATATCTATGAATCACTTTACTAAGGTTTTCTAATTCATACATAAACTAAGTAGCTTCAAAAGAAGATGTACAAGGAAAAGCAGGAAAAAAAAATGAGCAGATGGAAGGCTTTTCCTCTCTTTTTCTTTCTGTTATTCAAAAAGGAGAAAGTAATGAAAAGGAAAGAAAAAGCCCCACTAGAGTTCTAGAAGGCAAGAAACCTTGTAGGATGACACTGCCCATGGACAAAAGCCCTGGGAATGAGGTGAACAATAGAACTTTTAAGTATGTTCTATTTTAAAATATTTGGTATTGGCTATATAATTGCCAACATTGTTATCTTCTCAATTTTACCAAATCTTCAGTAACGTCTCCTATACCCATAAGCTTTGTGAGATGACATTTTTATTTAATTTTATCCATCACCCCTCCCCTGCACTCCCACTCCCAACCCCAGAAAACACATTTCCCTTTTTTGGGGGGGTGGGGAGTAGGGGGTATGGTGCAGAATAAAAACAGAAAGAGTGGAACTGAGAAGTGTTTTAGCAGAAACATGACTCAGCACTAGGGATAACCTTAAAAAATACAAGTGCTCCAAAATTTTGCAGGAATCTTGGAGAGTACATTAAAACTTCCACATACTATGAATATTTTTATTCAGTCTTAAAAGATCTTTAAGCAGCTGGGTGATCTCAACTAGTAGTTACGTTATGATAGTGTAGTAGGCAAAACAGTGGTTCTCCAAAGACATCCATGCCCTAGTCACCAAAACCTGTGAATACGTTATTTTACATTGCAAAAGGGAATTAAGGGTGAAGATGAAATTACGTTTGCTTATCAGCTGACCTGGAGATGTAGAGCTTATTCTGGATTACCTAGCCCCTGCATTGGTTTCCTCTGGGCCAGGTATCTTTCTCTGAACAATCGGCTAAGGACAGGAAAGGGCGAGATACACCCAAGAAGAGTGACCATAAAGTTACTATTGGTTCAGAAATGAATGTTAAGGTCTGATCAGATACGCAGAACAGTATCTGTTATATCATGGAATTAAAGTTAATATTAAGTAACGTATTAACTCTCATCTCCTGCTCCACAGGCTATCTGCCTCAATACTCCTTAAAATCCTATTCACAGGAAAATCTCCCCATCAGCTTTTCCATTCTTCTTCCTAGACTGTGAATCCTGCTGAAAATGGTCACAGTCATATGGACTGGTGTCATTAGAAATTTACAGTCTCTGATCCTACCTGACTTGCTCCTTTTACCAAAGAGACTATATCCATCACCTAATCACCTCCCCTTCCTCAGGATGTCTCTGTCCCAGAGAAACTACAAGCAGGAAGTACCTGAAGGCCCTTGGTTGTCTCCCCACTAAACATGTGTATCTATCCCTCCTAACTTTCTACAACCTCAGCAGGAAGTGGCTTCCTTCCCTCTAGTCAAATATTATCCATTCATCCAAGCTCTCAAACTGGGCTTTTAAAAGTCTATCCACTCTCTACTCTCCTATTCACTCTTTCCTACCTTGAACATGTTCTTTCAACTGACTCATGCTGCTGAATGCAGTATGCATAAGAAACTCCCATATTAAAAAAAATGTATACTTTACCCCTCATATACCCATCTTTAACTATTTTTTATAATTAATGACTCAGAAATATTTACCTTTCGCTCACATTAGGCTGAGTTGTAATTTATTTGATGATCAACATAGTGAATAGAGATAGAAGATTTCTCTCTCACCCTCTACTTCAAAATAAGCTCTAAGTCTGACATAGTCTTCTTACTAAGTATGAGCTGAATCTGCACACCTCTTTCTATCTCCACGCAATAATTAGATCTAGACCATCATCATTTCTCATTTGGACTAGTCCAACTATCCAACTACCAACCTCTTGGTACTCATATGCATGTCTCCTCATGCTGCAATGGATAAATTCATCTTTGCTTCTTTCTCACCCTAAATTCCATTTCATCATAATGGATCCTATATCCTCTGTTTATCAAGTTCATTTATTATTTTTATCTCCTGCATTATCAATTTGGATATCATTTCCATCAGCATACAAATAAGTGCTATCTTTTTTCTCCTTGAAAACTGAAAATTCTCTATTGACCCCACATAATTCTCCAGCCATTGTCCGCAGTCTCTCTTATTGTTAGAGCAAAACTTCGCTATCTCTATTTCTTTTGCCATTTTCTTTTCTTCCTGTTCTCTCTTGAACCGACTTCAATCGTGCTCTTGTCCCCACTGCATTGGTCAAGAGCACAAATAATCTACAAGTTTAAAATCAAAGGATTTCTTCTCAGGCCTTCTCTTCCTCCATTTATCAACAGCTTTTGATAAAATAGTTTACTTCCCTTTTTGAAACTTTTTCTTTTTAATCTGATTTGTGGAATATGTGGTTCTCTTCCTGACAAAAACACTAGCTACCCCTCATCCTCCTTGGCCAGGTCCTCCTTTCATTTCCAACCACCAATGTTGGAGTACCACAGCACTTGGTTCTCTGACTCATCTTTTCAATATGCACTCATTCCCCAGGAAATGATCCATTTCCATGATTTAAAACAACATTTATATGCTGACAATTCCCAAGTCTATATTTCTAACCCAGATCTCTCCTCCAAATACAGTCTAATAAATACTATTTTTTACTCGCAATCTCCACTTGGATGCTTGTAGGCATCTCAAACTTAACACAGTCATTGTAAAACACATATCACGTATCACCTCTTCCCAAAAGTGTCTTTTTAGCATCTCAGGGAATAGGAACTCCATCCTTCCAATTGTTCAGGTCAAAACCTTGGTGTTGTTCTTTCCACATTTCTTTCAGTCCTATTACAGAAAGCAGCAAATCCACTCAGCTCTGCATTCTAACTTTATCCTGAAATGAACACGCCCCCCCACCTCCACAATCATGACAACCCTTGACCAAGACACTGACACTTCTGTCCTGGAAAAGTACATTAGTCTTCTAACACATCTTTTTGCTTTCCTTACCCTCATAGTTTATTCTCTATAAGGAGATAGAATTATCCTTTGAAAATGACATAGGCTATGTCATTCCTCTGCTTAAATGTGCTATCTCAGGATAAAAGCTAGAGCACTTATAATAGCTGAGGGGACACTGTGTGACCCAGCTCCCAACGACTTCTCTTGTCTCTGCATCTCTACTTGAGCGATCTTTCTGAATGGAAATCTGTGGCTGTCGTTCCACTGCTTTGAATCCTCCAAAGAGCACCCCCCACTGCCTTCAGAATAAGCCCAGATTCTTTAGAAAAACATTCAATACTCATCATTATCAAGTTCCTGCTTACCTTTCTAGTCTCATTTCCTTTTCTAATTGTACCCTATACCCCAGGCAAGCTGAAATTCTTGGTTCTGCCTCAGTAAATTGTACACTCATGCCTCCATGTTGTTGTATATGCTGTTCCTTCAGCGCCAGATAAAGATAACTCTCATCTAACATCCCCTTTTGCTCCTTAGCTAGGAGGCCCCTTCTTTGACTCAACCATTTTCTTTGACTTCCTTTAACCTTCTAAAGTTTAAACTTCTAAAGAATAACTTTCTTCCTCTAGACTAAGCTCTGATAGAATTTTGTATATAGAGTTTACATTTGTTACATCACTTCTTACCACATTGTATTAAAATTGTTAGTCGATTGGTTTCTCTCTCTCTCTCTCTGAACAATGAGCATTTCAGTGACAGAAGGCATATCTGACCTATCCTTGAGAACTTAGTATTTAATAGTGCTTGACGTGTGTAAAGTTTTAAAAAATACTGAATGATATTATCAACTAATACCAAATATAAGTATAACTATGTAAGTGGCATTCTTTAAAATTTTAGCCATTTAATTATTTGACCATCTAAGCTTTTTAACCATTTAATCTAACTTAATAAAATTTAAATGAAAGGATAATCGTGCAGAGAAAATAAAGAGTAAGAAAGTAATTTATATTTTGTTTTGTTTCCATTTTAAACTCAGAAACAAAAGACAATACATTTACAAATTGGGCTAAAAATGTCGAAATAAAATACTCCACGAGACTATACAACTCTTTTGCTTTCTTTTCAAGAGTTTGTGCTCAACAAACTACTACACAAATCTCCAATTCTATTTTCCTTTAACCCAATTCTGAAGCTACACTAGACAACACGCCCAATAAAAATCAAAGGAAAAAACACTGATACCCAGTATTAGGTTACCAGCCTATGTCACAATTCTTAGCATAAAAATTACTTGCCTGACTTCAAGCATCGTAAAAGCATCTCAGATTCTCTGGCCATAGTTTTTCTATTTTTTTTTTTTCTGTGATGGATATTAGTTTAATCATGAAAAAGAAAAAGGGTCAAAACTCAGGGCAAGGTCATGAGCTAACATGACATGTGCTGCCTTTCCATTGGTGTCATGGTGCTTTGAACCATTACTCCTGCCACTCTGGACATCACTGGAGCTATATTGTTTGTTAAGATCATTATATTGTGTGGATTGGGTGAACTGTCCTCACAGCAGCAGGGGTCAGGATTTCCTTTGTCACCTCTCCATCCTGACGAAATGCTAGGGCCATCCATGTTCTGCTTGCTTCATTTTATCCTTCTTTAGCCCCTATCTGACCCACTACATCAGTAACAATGTTTCTTTCATTTCTATGATACTTTCTTGTATCTAAAATACTTTCACAGAAGTTGCCTCACCTGAGCTTCACGATAACCCTGGGTGGTAAGCAGGGCTGGAATTACTGCATATTTAATTAAAACACTAAAGTACCATTGTAGCTACCATTTATTGAAAACCTTCTTGATATTTTAATAGGCATTCTATATTTTATTTGGTCTTCATAAACACACAATTTGTAGTTGAAGACAGAGGCTAAGCAACATGTGCAAGGTCAAATAGTAAATTGTGGCAAAATAGGGCTTTTTAAAGCATTGTTATCATATATATGAAGATATATACATACAGCTCTGTATATGTGCATATTATATATGCATGTGTTTGTGTGTATTTGTGTGACTACATATTTACTCCGGGACCCATGTAAAGCATGAACCAGTTTCCAGGCCTTGTTGTTTTGTTTTTTTTTAATAGCTAGCTTATACCTTTTTCACTCTTTCAGAGCTAGAAGGCAGTTAGCTTTGACTTCTAGCAAAATACATTATAGTCGATAAGATTTAGGACAAGGCAAGGCATTTCCTCCCAGGAGGTCACAAGTCAGGAAAAGGTTTGATGGTGGAAGAGATTTTGTTTTTTAAAGTATGCTGTGCCTTTTTCATCTGAGATAGTATCATTTCTGTTAATTCACGGAAGTGACTGTATTCTCAGGTGGGAAAACCTTAGCTTCTTCACACAAAGTTACGGACAGCGGGAGTTCAGGAACAGAATTGCTAAGTTTACTAAATTGGCTAGCAAGTTTCCAGAGTCTTCTAAGACATATCTGTCTACTTTGCCAAGGTCTTTTCCTACTGTAATGCTAGGAGGTAGGATGGCTGAGAAGAATGAAGCAGGATGCCAGAGAACACAGGAGAAAGGAGAATGAGAGAAGCTCTCTTTGACTGGGACATAAGAAGTCAGCAAGTGATATAAAATAGTCTTCCATTCCTTTGCAAGTCAGAAAATACCCGCAATGTCTAGTGAAGCTAAGAATGGTTAGTGCTGAGGGGTTTTTGGTATTTGTGGAAAGAGGTGGATTATTCTGACACTATATTTTATGGTAAACATGGTGAAACCTGTATGTCTACCTAGAGTGACTTTAGCTGAATGGGCTTTCCCTGTTAAAGAATCAGAATCTCCCAGAGCTCTTCTCCCAATAGGATGAAAAATTTACTAGGCACCCAGCATTAACTAGTACCATAGAAATAAAACCCACCTAGCTTAGACAATTTCAACAACTATATCTGCACAAAAACATTTTGAACGTTAGGAAAATTAGCTTACATTGCCATAATGTAGTAAAATCCATTTGTATATTCATTAGTATTAGTATTGCTTGACATTTGGTTATTACAATCATTTTCTTCATCATTTAGGTTGTGTAGCACTAGACAGTCTGTGAAAATAATTCAGAATTCTTTCGGCACTTGAGACTAGTATTTAAAATGTTTTAGGTAACATACTAAAAGTCATTTCATCTCATTGTTAAAATTTGCCATTCTAATTTCCCTGCCCCCAAATTTTGGTACCCTGAAACACTAGATTTCTACAATTGCAGGTACAGATGAATTTCAAATCAAACAATAGAGATGTGGGCAATTTTCTAAACTTTTCATAAATTGCCATTTCTTGTCATTGAATCTGCTCTAACATCAAACTTGTGTTGAGTAAAAGAAATGGTATCATTTTGATGCATTCCATTGTTTTATAAAGAATTTTGGTTCCTTATTCTTGCAAACATTCAACAATTTCTCTCAGCTCTGCATAAACCCTGAGCTTCTATATGAACCCTGAGGCTTCTATATGAAACCCACTCACATTAGAGACAATTTGCCTTGTAAGCAGTCCAAACAGGGATGCTGAACTTATTACACACACGGCTTTAATATGTTCTGAAAAGAAGTCTATTACACTGAACTATATTTTTTGTCTTTTAAGGGGAGTGAGCAAGATAAAGTAAGAGTACAGACATTTACCCACATTCTGAGTCTCATCATCCTGCACCCGACAGCCCCTCATCAAGATTCCAAGTGAATTCACCAGTAAACTAATCCTGGAAACTCATTGTAAAGCAGTTTTCAAAATTCCATGCCAGGGACAACATTTTAGCCTATAGTCAGGCTTACAGACGGAGAAGTAGTAAGGCTTCTGTGGATTCTCCACTCAAGACATTGGTCCGACTGACCAGTTAAGATGCTTGAGGTTAATCCCATACTCTCTTTAATATAATAGGCTGTTCCCCCATCAAACGCCATTTGCAATATAAATATATTACTTCAGCGAGGAACTAATTCACAATTAACATAAAATCTATTATCAAATTATGGTTCATCAATTATGGTTTTCAAGGTACGTATTAGACACACCTTAAACCTCCCCTGGAGAAGCCTACCATCTAGAGGAAAACAGGACCGATGGGTGACTGGTGTAGAAGGGGGAGCAGGAAAATGACATTTATCATCACAGTCCTGGAGTTAAGAGCTCAGAAATTAGGGCAGCCCTTGATTCTAGAACATGGAAAGAAACATAGAGCAGGTGTAGGGATGAAGGTAAAGGAGGTGAGTAGCAATCAGTAATTCAATTAGTCAAGAAAATATTCATTAAGAGTCTATCAAGTGTGCTGTGTTGACAAGTGTTGACAGCACACTTGGTCCTGGATATCTATAAAACTGGAACCAATGTGAGACTGAATTGACAAAGACTTTGGTTTGCTACGTAGACTTAGGTTGGCTGCATACACGTGAGGCCAGGTTGCAAAGAGTTCCTCCTGGGACGTTCAATAATAAAATCCTATAAATGGAAATCAAGGAAAATGTGCCTTTCCTGAATCATAGCTACTCATTTCTTAGAGAGAGCTCCAATGTGTTGGAAATGAACTGCTTAGTCCCTCAGAAATCAAACGGGAAAGTACTGAAAAATTCGAGTCACTAAACTGGAACAATACTTTAAATATTAGCCTTTTTTTTACATTATGTAAAAAAAAAAAGTTGTATAGTATAGAATTGTTTTACCACAGTGTAATTTTACATTGTGCCATCACTTCTCATGATGCAAACAAGAAACTAATGCTTGAAATCTGCTAACATATTTATTTTAATACATTAAAAAGTATTAAAATATTCTTTACTACAAAAAGAGTACATTTTATTCATGAGGATTTAGTAAGAGAAATGTTTTCCAGTCTTATCTGGAATAAACAGTTTGCTTCTATTTTTCATTATAAAACACATTATTGGTTTTGTTCCTTTCTTTGCTCTTATCATTAGGAGGTAACTGAGAAACAAATTTTCTTCGCTACTGTTGTTGTACAGAACTGGATTGTGTTCCTTTTTGTGCTTTCACCTTATCCTTAACTCTGTTACTTATCCCTAGTTTTTTTTCCTTTTTGTCACAATCACTTTCTCTTCCATTATTTAACCTGATATATATTTCTGCCCTAATATAGCCTATTATCTTGGTACATATATCACATATAAATAAACATATACATACTATGTACACATAATGTATATAATTATTGACATTAATGTAAGAAAAACATAAATACTAAGATTTATATTCAAGATCAGTGGCCTGTGAATATACCAGTAACTACCAATTTTGGTTTCGAGTAACTTCAGACTGTATGCATGTATGTGTATGAATATGCACACATAGATGGATATGTCTATCTATTGCCATCATTTCTTTTTTTTTTAAGATTTTATTGGGGAAAGGGAACAGGACTTTATTGGGGAACAGTGTGTACTTCCAGGATTTTTTCCAAGTCAATTTTTTGTCCTTTCAATCGTAGTTGTGGAGGGCACAATTAGCTCCAGGTCCAGTTGCCACTGTTAGTAGCAGGGGACACAGCCCACCATCCCTTGTGAGAATCAAACCGGCAGACTTTGGCATTAGTAGCATGGAGCTCCAACTGCCTGAGTCACCCGGGACTGGCCCCTATTGCCATCATTTCTTATGGAAGACAAAAGAACTTTTATCCCACAAATTTTACTTAAGTTCTTAACATATTTCCTATTAATGTTTCATTAATTGTAATAGTAACTGCCATTATACAGCAAGATTCATTTGAAGGAAGTTAACTTCCAAACACAAAAGTCACTTTATTATAATTTTAATCCTTCTTACTGTAACCTGAAGACAATAAAAAAAAAAATTAGAAAATTGAGAAAAAGACAACCCCCTGGAAAATAAGATTTGGTATTTAAAGTTTTTTGGGTTTTCTTTAAACTTTTTCGTCACCTATTGACATCTTTATGATAGAAAAGTTGAAAAATATAAAAGTATATTTAAAAACGATATTGTTTTAAAGTACTTTTTGCAAATGTATGTGGTATCAATTAGGATGAGCAAGAGTGTGCCATGCTAACAAAGAAACCCTTAGTCTCAACAAACCAAAGTTTAGTTTTCACATGTTTCATGTCCCATGCAGGTCAACTGGGGTCTCTGTTCCTTATAATTATTGAGAGCTCAGGTTGGCTGAGGCTCTATCGGATCTGCATTATGTCATACAGAAGCCGTGAGCCACATAATCAGTAAACACCTGAAATGTGGCTACTTTGAATTAAGTGTGCTATAAATGTGTATAAAAACATATCAGATACTGAAGACCTAACACACACATATTTACATATATCATACATATATATGTGTATATGTGTATATGTATATATACATATGTATGTATTTACCTATATATTCATATATATACACTTATATAATTAATAACTAATATGTTGATTACATGTTGAAATAATACATGAGATATGTTCGATAAATAAAATGTTATTAAAATTAATGTCACTTTTTTTTATAATGTGGCTACTAGAAAATTATAAATTACATATGCGGCTCACGTTAGATATCATTTGGGCAGTGCTTATTTAGACACTGCTTCCACGACTGCCACAGCAGGAAGAAAAAAATGTAGTACATCATGAACCAGTTAAACTTTTCACCTGGACAGAACACTCATCTTTTCCACTAACATGGCATTGGCCACAAAAAAATTTCATAAAGCCAGGCATGATTCCGAGGAGTTGAGGGACAGAGAAATACAGACCTATCGTGCTTAGTAGAAGAATAACTTTGAACATGACTATACTTTATACCCTCATAACTATGATATAAACCCTCATCTGTGCGTACAACTTTGAAAGTGTGTTAACAAAAGGTAGTTCTTTAATTCTATTAATTCAGTGCTGACCACAACATTCCTATCCTTATTGCCTCGCTTGGATTCATATATTACCAGTAAAATAGAGTATTTCCTCAAAATTAATTTTATGAAGAACAGCATATAGATGGTCCTTACGAAGGAAAGAGGACACCAACAAAGGAATTTTGTTAATGTTTCTGAAAAATGAGAAGGAGAAAATGGAGGGGGAGAATGAGACAGAGAAAGAAGAAAAGAAAAGAGAAAACGTTAGAATCCATTAAGGACAGAAGAAAGTTACTTTGTGGGAAGGATTACTGATCAAAAACATTCTTCACAAGAGAAGGAGAAAACACCCTAAGAATGCTGATGAGCAAAGTGATCTATCGCATTACGTTAGTAACCTGATTTTCTCCTCTGATGCTTGTGGGAATTTTAAAGTATGCTTTTAATTCATAAGCTTTGCCAGGTATATCATAGGGCAAATCCATTTTCATTTATTTTGCCTCATATGTGGTCAAACCTCTCCATCTCTTCCTTCAGCTCCAGAAATTTATCTTCTAATTTCTCTTTATTTCTTCTCTTCTAATTATTAATTTTTCTTCCTTAGGAACACCTAAAATTCTTAGGTTTGTCTCTCTGTTTTTTATATTTATGTGTGTATCTATGTGTCTGTGTGTTTATGTATATACACACAATATACTACATACACAGTCACACAAAAGATATGTTATCTTCACACCTTTTTCTTTCTCTCCATTTAGATGGAAATTTTTGTAATTCATGTACTATATCCTGAATTTAGTCTTCTATAATTTAAATTCTACTTTCTATTGTTTACAATATTGATTTTAATTATGCAGTTGTTCTTTTGGTTTTCTTACAACGCTTAATTATTATTTTCTTTTTATCCAACTGACCTTTTAAACTCTTATCTCCAAATAACTTTTTGTGTTTTTGTATAAAGCAACACTGTCCATTAGGACTTTCTGCAATCGTGGAAATGTTCTACTTCTGTTCTGTCCATCACAGTATACACTAGCCACACCTGGCTACATATAACTAGTGAAACTGAAACGTGACTAGTAAGACCGAGGAAATAAATTTTTAATTTTCTTTAATCTTAACTAATTTATTGTGTGTGTGTGTATGTGAGAAAGAGAGAGAGAGAGAGAGAGAGAGAGAGAGAGAGAGAGAGAGAGAGAAACACATTTATGTCCAAAACAAAAAATATTTTTGAATTTTATTAAATTTATTGAGGTGACTGTTTAGTAAAATTGTATGAGTTTCAAGTATACAATTCTGTAATAATACACCATCTATACTGTATTGCATTATGTGTTCAACACCCAAAGTCAGTTCTCCTTCCATCACTATATACTTGACCCCTTTAATCTTCATTTAAATAGCCATATATAGAGAGCACAAATATAGAAGACATTCTTTCTCAAACACTAATAATGTTGAAAAATACTTTTCTTTGGACTCCCTAGTAGTGTATTATTTTCAGTTATTCTCTTACATTGTTTATTCTGAATGATATTCCCACCATCTGCTATGTTTTGATGTAGCCTTCATTTTTGGTATTTCTATTTAGTCATCTTAGAATGAGGAAGAGGATTTCAAATCTGTTATTTGCTAAGAGATAACTACATGATTTTTTTTACTTTATTTATTCTCCTGTTATAGGAGTGTGGAATCCTCTCAGACTTACAGTGATATGTAAAATGGGGTACAATGAGATGAACCTAACCCAGTTTCCAATGTCCGAAACGTACACTCATTCGGTATGCTCTCATGAAATATGTTAGTGTCTTTTTTTTTTTAATTCACTCTCTGATCACTGATACTCAAACACAGTGAAGTGCATGAAAATTTACAATTTTGAACATATGCAGACTCTTCAGGTTTCTCTTCCTCTCTACTGTAATTAATACATTGGGATGAGACCTCCCAGAGTACAGTGTGTCATTCTGGTTCACCTCCCCATTTCCATATCTCTACGACCTGCTTTGTTTTTTGGGGTGAAGTCGGTATCCTAGTGGATTCTGATTCCTTTGAACGTGACCCTAGTAGTTATTCTTGCCTTTAGATGTGACAAGTTGTTCAAACTTCATTTTGGACACTTCCTGCCCCGAACTTAGAATCACTAATTCAAGAAAGAGCTCTAATTAAATGTCAAATGGTATTTTCAGAGCTTGGTGCCATTGTACTGCCATTGTTTCCTTGGCCTTTTCAGTGGACAGAGCTGGAAATAATTACATACTTGTTTTATTTCATATTAGATACACAATAGCCATCACAATAGCAATACTACGATCAACAATATAACTACTAAAATATTCAAATTTTTGGATGTTCTATTTGACCTTAAGATATTTCATGAAGATTGAATCGTCATATTACTCTAATTTAAAGTCACTTGGGATAGTCCCTAGCTATAAGGCTATGTTACAAACTGGATACAAATCTAAATCCATGTATTTCATTTTATTTTCTATTTCCAGTTTTTTAATTTTTTAAATTTAATTTTATAATTATTTAAAACATAACACCTCAAGAAAAGTAGAAATCAGTAAGTACACATTGACATAAATCAATACATGAATAACAAAATAAGGAAAGAAAGCCCCTTCTTACAGTAGAATACCAACTAATAATGTAGAAATAATGATGAAACCAGAAAATTGCTATTTGGCACCATCACAGTAATAATTAATCCATGTATAATATACTAATAAATGCTAAAAGTAATGGGTGAAAGTGGGATGAGAAATAGGATTTTTGCAGTCTCAAAATATCTCCACTTCCCTCACCCTCCCAAAAACCCCAAACTTAATAATTACAGAGGGGAAAGCTTTTTAGTGGTAAAACCCGGCAGATGTACTACCTCAATGAAGTGATCAAAACTATAAGAAATGACAATCAACATTGTGTGCTCCCTGGTAAAGATGCAATTGAGAGAACACAGCATCACTTCTGTGACCTTCCAGAGAAAAACACATAATCTGTGTCTAATCATGAAGAAACATTAGACAAACCCAAACTGAGAGATAACAAAGAGAACAACTGACCTGTAATCTTAAAAAATATGTCAAGGTCATAAAAATAAGGGAAAGACTGAGAAATTACTCTTGAAGAGAAAAAAAAATACTAAAAAGACACAACAACCAGGTGTCACACAAATCGGTAGATTGGATTCTTCTGTTATATTGGATCTGATTGAAACAACTGAAGACAGCTGACTTGGATCTCTGGACAAAGGATATATGAGTGTTCTCTGTATTACCTTTGCAACATTCTTGTAAATTTGAAACTGTTGGGTGTTTTTCTTCCTTCCTTCCTTCCTTCCTTCCTTCCTTCCTTCCTTCCTTCCTTCCTTCCTTCCTTCCTTCCTTCCTTCCTTCCTTCCTTCCTTTTCTTCCTTTCTTTCCTCTCTTTCTCTCTCTCTCTCTCTCTCTCTCTCTCTCTCTCTCTCTATCTCTCTCTTTCTCTTTCTTTTTTTAACTACATGGCTGCAAAATCAAATCTACAAAATTTATTTTCTTTTTTACTTTTTCTTTGATTTCATAAGTATTTTGGTGGAAACGTAAGAGAATGCTAGTCAAGAAGCTATGTTAAGCCAGAAACTGAGTTCACATGCATTCTTCCAGGAATTTGTCTCTTGCACCAAGAAAAGTATACCTCTATTTCGCAAATCATATTTCTGATGTGTCTTTAAAACAGGTATCTCACATAAGAAATGGGAATCAGTGACAAAAAAATAATTAACAAATATGAAAAACATTCTTTAGCTATTATTTATAAGACACTGACAAAGAAAATTTAAAACAGTATTGCAGAAGTCCCTATAACTTAAATCAAGGTGAAAATTAAACTGAAGTATGTGTAGTTTGAGAATTTAAATAGAATAAGAATCAAGAGTTTTCCATCCATTGACTGAGTGACTAAATGAGTTTCTGGCAACATCTTTTATTTTGAATGATCTGAAAAAGTAAAAATTAATATATTTCCAGCTACCCAGACTCCTCCAAAGTATTATTTCCAAGTAGATGAACAAAATTTGAATCAGTAATACTCCCCAGTGAGTCAGTTAAGCAATTCTCCTGCATTATAGAATTAATGTAATCAATATTAATCCATCCATTAACCTGACTTCAAGGATTTTATATTATAGAATTCCCTTTTCTCCAAGAGTTTATTCTGTTGCTGAACCTTTCTTAAAATGATAGGACTTTCAAGTCAAATCTTGAAGAAATTATTTTTCTGCCTAGAATTTTAAGTTGATTAATACCTTATTTTAAGATGAATAATCATAAAATTGATCCATGGTCTCTCTAATATCTACCTTTATTTATTTATTGGCACTTGGATCACTCCTTTCTACTGTCTTCAAGTTGAACTCATTTTTCTCATTTATTCATAAAACTTCCATGAATTTATATTAATTTTCTTCTAATTACTTCTACAGATTTGACTGTAATTTATTTATCGCTTAATATAATATTCCAAAATCAAAGACACATCCAGGAAAATAACATAATAACCATTCATGTTGAACTAAGTTTCCTGACTCCTGGAGGGATTTATTATATGAGCTTATGTTTCCTTAGCTAGAAAACTTCAGGTAAAGTAATTAAACTGATTTCATTTCATTTTCCATTTTAATAGATTTGCAATATGGAGTTTCCAGCTTACAGATTTGTTTATATTGAATTAACTCCAATTACAGAATATTAAATTAAAAACTCATAAATGTTTAAAACTGGAAGTAATTCTTTTAATATGTAAGCACTAACTCCAAAAATTTATTATTGCAATCAAATTGTATAATTTGGAAGAAATGTAGACAGGAGTTAGATTCAGATGTTCTGACTTAGGTCTCAGGTCTGTAAGTACCAACTAAATAACCTTAGGAGAATCACTTAATTTCTCAGAGAAGATCCTTATCTATAACATAAAGATAATAAAGATTTCATATATAGATTTTTTTTTCCAGGAGCCATCTGTCCAATCTCTGTCCCCAAGGTTTTGACTTGCAAAGAAGACTGTTTCAATTCCTGGAATAGCAAGATATTCCTCTAAAGTCAGGGATAATTCAATGGACAAGAACTCTACTCTGGATGAATCCCAAAGAATGATACAAAGTTATCTCTTCCATTGGGAATAATCCCTAAAGTATTCAAAAAGAATACCAATACCTTTTAGTTTACCAAACACCCATTATGTGCAGGTCCCGTCGAAGACACTGCAATCATGAAACCAAGGTTCCTTTTGGGGGGTTAAATGAGCTATCCTCACATAGAGACCAATCTTCCAGTGATAACAGAATTGAGGTATCACATTTTCAAGAGAAATATTCCCCTTTGGGTGGGAAGAATGACTCTTAAACAGCACACTTGTAGGAAAGGCAACAGGATGGCACCAGTTGCATTAGCTGAAGAGACACTGGTGGATTGGGCATGGCATCCGCACAAAAGGGCGCAGCTGACTTCCTCATTCTTGTTGTATCAATACCCACATAGGAGGAAAGTCAAAAGGCAGCAAGACAAGGCAAGAGTTAGAACTCAAGTAAAGACCTGAAGTCAACAGAAACTGCCTCAAGGTTGACAGCAGTAATCTTTTATCAAATAAAATATTATATTATGTTTAACATCAATAAGTGAAATGGATGAAAATACTATAATAAATAAGTCCTCAAAACATTTAGATATTCACTATTTGTTAGGAAAATGCTTTCTTGTTTGTGACTCTAAGGTGTTTTTGCCCAACTACTGAAACAGACAAATCAGAGAGAGAAAAAGAGAGAGCCAGAATGATTTGGTTTTTGCTCATACTTCCATTGTAAAATACAGCACATATTTACCTTAGCACTATCTTTCATTAGCCTGAGTCGCAAATTCCAGATGAGGAAAATGTTAACCTTTTAAAACTACCATCCATGCGCTTAACCACAAATCTATGCCACAAAAATTATTATCCCCATATTATCTATAAAAAATATTAAGGCCAAAATAGTTAAATTGTCTAAAATGGTCACTAAGCATTATTGCAGAACCACTGTTCAATGGTTTTCTGAAAGAATAGCACTTGCAGCTCTGCAAGAGTAGTTCTGGAAAGCCTGGGACTCCCCCAGGTACCTTCAAAGAGGAATTAGAGAGATCAAAGTAATTTTAAGATTAAACATCATTTGCGTTTTTTGCTCTCCTCTTATAAGTGTACAGTTGAATTGTTCAGAGGCTACATGACATGTGACATTGCAACAGCCTGAAGACAGGAGATATGAAAATCCAGATATCATCTATTAAACCAGACATTAAGATATTTGCAAAAAGGTACATTCCAATGTCACTCTTCTCACTATTTTTTTATTTGTTTTGGTAAAGATATATTTTTCCATAAGAATGTATTATTTGGGTTAACATACAGTAGCTTTATTATTTTTAAATGAATTAAACATAGATGTTTTTAAAATATCTTATTATTAATTTCCAGTATAATAAATTACAAGAGATATAACCCATGTGAGCAAAAGTTCATTGAAGTCCTCAATAATATTTAAGAGTATAAGGGCCCCTAAGACCTAAAATGTGAAGATCATTGCTTTTTAGAAACACTTTATTCTGTGCCACCTGGCCCAATAAGGCAGTAAGAAATGACTTGAACGTGAATCTGACGTATCCAAGTTATTGTCTATTTGTTTTACCTGGATAAGTCATGCGGCTTTTGTATCCTTAGCTTCCTTATCTGTTCAAGAGGTCCAAGCACCTAATACTTATGACTTTTCTTATATTCCAAAGCATTAAAAATGGCTAACTTGTATTGTTTTCATTTTTATCATGGCATTTAATTACCTACTTCATAATAAAGCACTTTGCCTTTTAAAAAATGTAACGTTAGGTAGAGCTCACTAGCTTGACTTATGTTGTTTTGATTTTCAGTTTCCAGTATTTCTGATTCTGAGTTTGTTTTCTCTTTTGAACAAGTTATAGGCTATGGGAAGAGCAAGGTTTGAGAAATAACATAATGAATTCAGTGTGAGGCCTGCAGAGTGGCAGGTGTCCATGGGCCTTTATACAGAGATACCCTGAAGGCAGCTGGAGAAACAGAGCTGAACCTCAAAGAGATGTGCATTCTGTGTCTACAGATTTGGGGATCATCAACATATAGGCGGAAATATAAGCCACGAGAATAAATGACTTAAGAAGAGAGCACACAAAGACTGAGAGGAGAAGGACAACAGGAATAGAGTTGTGGGAATGCCATCAGTTGAAATAGGCAGAGGAATCCTGGAAGGAAGCAAGAGCTGATCACAGAGAACTAGGAGAAGATGACATCAGGACATGTAGGAAGTACAGAAATTCAAGGAGAAAATTGTCTCAAAGTCTAAAGCAAAAAAGAAATCCAATACATGACTGAAGTTTCCAATGACTTGCAAGAGAAGTTTCAGAGTTATCTGTAGAGTTATGGGCTTGAGGCCAGATTGTAGAGGGCTGAATAGAAAATGGGAAGTGAGAAAGAGGATATATCAACCACTCTGTCTTCACATTGAGGAGACATCAGATTAGGGAAGAGCAGGGACAAGCGAGCCTTGAGCCCTTTAAGAAAAGTAATCTCACCTATTTTTCATGAAAACATTCATAGAACTCAAATGTTCTATTGAACACTTAACCATGCACAAACTCTTAATCAATTCCTTCCAGATTAGTTCCACTTACTAATCAGCTCTCATCCTCTAATTACAGAAACGCTCACAATGCACCACATTAACTGCAGTACTGAATATCCAAGTGATGGAGTGATGCCCACATGCCTCTGCTGTCTGGTCACCACGTGGGGGCTACCAGCCACTTGAGTCTTCACTGTCTGTCATGAGAAAGGTCTTAACGTCCTCTGGAACACAGACTCCACCCAGAATAGTGAAATGAGAAGTGATAAATTAATTTCAGCTTTCAAATTCAAATCCCAATGAATATTTCATTTTCCTATCTGCTTTTAAGCCCAAAGAAGTCTTCCTTTCAAGATCGAAGTGATAACTGTTGGGGGCATTAACAGCCCTTGAATAAAGAACATCTTGCACATAATAAAGGGCCACGTTCTCATGTTAACTGTTCCTTATCCATCTCAGTGGAAAATTTATTTACAGCATGTGCTACATTTTATTTGAACCTAAGATTCCATTAAAACTTTAAAAATTACCAGGTACGTCAGTATGTCTGTATCCTAATGAGTTCTGATTCAAGATAATGGTGCCGGAGGCTGGACTCACCTCCTCCCACGGACACACCTGACCTGCTGCTGAACCTGGAACAAAGTCCTCTGTAAAACCCTGAAAAGTGTCTGACGGACTCCTAGGCATCGAGCAAACGAGAGAAGGCGCACATTGAAGCGGGTAGGAGAGGTTGGGACACAATCTCGCCATAAACGCCATCCCTGGCAGTGAGCGACCCACAGTCGGACAGACCCACCATCGAGAGAAAACTCAAAACCTGGAGCTTCTCCCTGAGGAGCTTCTCCCTGGGGGCACCCTGGCTTTTAAGACCTGCACCTGAGAGATGAGGCCTTCAAACATCTAGCTTTGAAAACCAACACCTTTCCTCTAGGAGACGCACAGGCTACAGAGACCTGAGAAGGGCCCTTGGGATGGGGCGCCCTGACTCCCCTGCTCCAGGGCTCCGCCCAGAGCTGCTGCCGATGCACAGGCAGTCTTTCTGAGAATGGAGCTCGTTTGTCAATCTTAAAGCATTGGCCTGAGGGGCAGGATCTAATTTAGCACATATCCAGGAAACTGCTGTTTGGAGGTGCCATTGTCATGCTCTCCCTCAGCTTGCTCTAGTCGTGGCCGCTACCTTTTTTTTTTTTTTTCCTTTTCCTCCTCCCACCCCCACCACCCCACCTCGTGGGCACTGTCTATACATACATAGTCCATCTGCCTAGTTCCCGCTGGCAGGTGCAATCTTTGCGTTCTTGCCAATGGGCGCCATCTCTCCCCTTTATTTTTTCTTGCAGAGGTGCCCTCTATCCTCTCTGACTCTGCCTGATCCCAGCCATGAATACCATCTTCTGCCTCATCCCAGCCATGAATACCATCTTCTGCCTCATCCCAGCCATGAATACCATCTTCTGCCTCATCCCAGCCATGAATACCATCTTCTGCCTCATCCCAGCCATGAATACCATCTTTGTGCCCTCCCTCTGCCACATTCTGGAGCGCCAGGATCTAGGAGGGGAGTTTTTACATGCCTCTAGTGCCCTGGTTTTTGCAGTTACCTCCCAGGGGACACTTCCAGCAGGCCTTATGCTATGGTGCATAGGACTGTATATATTTCTTTTTTTAAAAATTTTATTTGGGGAAGGGGAACAGGACTTCATTGCGGAACAGTGTGTACTTCCAGGACTTTTTCCAAGTCAAGTTGTCCTTTCAGCCTTAGTTGTGGAGGGCGCAGCTCAGATCCAGGTCCAGTCACCGTTGTTAGTTGCAGGGGGCACAGCCCACCATCCCTTGTGGAAGTCGAACCCACAACCTTGTGGTTGAGAGCCTGCGCTCCAACCAACTGAGCCATCTGGCCCTGGCCCATGTGGGAATCAAACCGGCAGCCTTCAGTGTTAGGAGCATGGAGCGCCAACCACCTGAGCCACTGGGCCGGCCCAATATTTCAATACTTTAAAAGGTGCTGCCTGAGGGTCTGGCTTCCAATCACCCTGAATCTAGGGGCTGACTGAGATCCTCCCCTTTGGGACATTGACAGGTCTTGGCACACCCTTCACTCCTAGGAGCCATTAAAAATAAAATAGGCTGCCCGAACAATCACAAAGGTTTGAGAGACAACCAAGAGCTAGGGCAGGGTTAAATGATAAGGCTCATTTCCTACACAAGGCTGCTGCTTCAACTGGGAGAGGTGACGGTTCCATTTAATGCCTAGCAACCAAAATAGAGTCAAGCAAAATGAAGAAACAAAGGAATAGGTTCCAAACAAAAGGACGAAATAACGCTCAGAAAAACACATGAAAGAGAATTAAGTAATTTATCTTTATATCAATTTTCTTAACTTTACCTGTAGATCTTTGATATCCTGAATACTTAAACACCAAATGTCTACATCAAAGTTTTGTTTGTTTGTTTGTTTGTTTTTAATTCTCTAGGAATACAACATCTCAAAGCTTCCCCACACACTTTGTCATCTCCTAATGAAGGAATGTTCACCTAAATCGTCCTTTCCTATGTGGCTTTCAAAGGCTTTGTAGTTAAAAACATAGGGTGGTAATCCACCAAGGATTAACATGATCATACCTTCTCATGTTGGGTCTTAGCCAGAGTGACCATAAACTTTATCATCCAAACTGGGACACTCAGGAGAATGAAAAGGGTTTTTTTCATAACTATACAGAAAGGTAGGCATTGATTAGGACAGTGTCAGGGAAACCTGGATGTGTGATCACTCCATTTTTCAGTTAACCTGTACCAAGAAAAACATAAATACTTAGGAACTACAGTAATTGTGGATAAGCAATGGAGACAGTGAAGGTCTGTGTCTTGTGTTTACAATTCTGTGATTTTATAATCCCCATTCTCACTTTGTTGTGTTACTATCACTTCAAGATAACATTGCCACTACCTGAAAATGGTTGCCTTAGTTGTAAACCACTGTATCAGACTAATTACTTAAACTACATTCCAACGTTCTCTTTTTCTCCAGCTTTCTGACTTCACTATTTATTTTTGTCCCATTCTTGGCCTTGCCTCATTCTTTGGACTTGCAGTGCATAGCACTGTTTTTTATTTTACTCTAAACTTGGTTTCCTTTCAAGCATGATTTGGGTTTTCCCCTAGGCTAAACTGGGTTTAATGCCAACATGAGACAACAGAAAATGCTGAAATTACTTATCCAACTTTTCCATTACTCTCTCATCATAGAAAGATGTACGAGAGCCATAAATTAATTCACTCTCAATGACTTTGAATGCTATAATTCTGGATCAAAAAATATCTTTTTTCTGAATATGACCAAACAGGTGTAATGTTTAATATTAACATATTCTTATCACTTCCAATTTAAATTATTCAACAGAAAATGGATGCATGTTATTTTATAAGCAGTCATCAAACCTATGGAATAGGTTGCTAGTTTAGAAAATGAGTCATTAAACCTTCTTCCATTATTATCTCAATAGCTCTACAAATAAATGTGTCATTTAAAGAGTTGCTTGGCAAGGCTGAGTGACATCCAAGTTTATTTTAAATCAGGGCTTCCAGTTTTGGAGTTTTCATGCAAAGATTCATTTATGACTACTCATATGTTTCCTTGTGCCAATGGAAATGGAAGGAAGTTTAGTGTGTATCTTTGTTTTAATGCATCTGGAAGACGTAGTACAAATTAGGATGACAGATGGGAAGAACGACTATTGATTTTGGGCAATTCAGAGAGGGTTTCTAAGAGCCCATTCATTTAGTGTCCCAGAAGTTTAGGCACCAGCTTGAAAATAATAAATTAACTATGCTAAAGTAATGAAAAAATCCTTTGCTTTTCTATAATGAGGAAAGGCAGAAATAATATACATCTGTTTCAACACCTAACCCAATGACTGTTTAGACCCTTAAAACCCTTAGCAGTTTATAAGTTATACCTCTACTCTAAGGTGGGAATCAATTGCAATTAAGGACATTTGGGAATTCTAAAGGATACTCTTAGGCTGGAATTATTCCAGTTCCCATCATGATATAATTTTACTCAACTCTGAGAGAAGGAAAATAATATACATTTTCTGCATGAAATGTCTGTTCTGTATGTAGATCCAACCAATTGCTTTTAGGACCAGTATTCACCTGGGGTAAATTAAATGTAGTAGATGATCAAGGAATGGTGTATAGGGTGGGAGAGCCTAGTTGGTGAGATGCTGGAAAAATACTGCTTAAACTGCACTTAACATAAATAATGTCTCTTCTAAAGAATCAGTGACTTCTCAAACATCATTTTATTCCCCCAAAATGTATTTATTTTTAAAACCCATGGATTACATGAATGTATTATTAAGGAAGTTGATCTGTGGGTCTTTAAGATATCTTACTTGAAATCTGAATCATACCCTGTAAGAAGGACAAATGTTTCATATCATTTATATTGAATAGATGTTAAACCTTATTTCTGAAATCTGAAAAAGGCAGTTACGTTTATCAAAAGGGAGATATATTTTCATGTTGCTTTTTGAAATTTTACCATATAATTTCTTCCTTTAAGATAGAAAAGTCACAAAATCGCCAGCTGAACTTAAATCTTGCAAACAAATAAGTATATAAAGAGCTCTTCTGGATTGCATTCAGCTCTAGGCCCCCTAGTGGGCCACGTCTAAAGAATTAAAGACTCCAGGTCACCTCTGTTAAGAAGATGGGAGGTGTATGCCTGATGAAGCAGTAATAGGACATTTCAAAATAAAAGTATCAGTGTTCAGCAACCTGAGCATTTCAATCAACATCCAAACTTATATAATATCTGCATATTATTAAAACTTCTCATACAACACAAAATCAAATGTAAAATTTTTGTGTGTCATCTTTCAGCTTCATGTGTTAGTGGGTATATGTGTATATACATACACACATATCCATTCTTAGAAAAAGAACAATTGTAAAACACTAAGAGAATTTTCTGGTATCTCCCAAGAAATCTAGTCAAAAGGATACTGAGAAGGGAACAAAACCTAACTTCCGTCCAGTTTTCATAGGGCAAAAGCAAATGAAAATTCTAAGTTAATCTGAAGAAGTGGTTGACTCTTTTCAACACTTATGGCCATCTGTTTGAAATCCAAAGAGAATGCCCAACCTGTACTATGGTTTTATATATGTCTTGAGTCCAAATCTTCTCTAATGCCTGAGTGCCTTGAATCAAGACTGGTCATCTAATTTGTTTACAGTACAGTCATAATTTCAAAACCGTTAAGTTTCAGTGATCAAAAACCCAGATGGCACACTCTGGTCACAATTAAACCTGCACTCCACAATTCCATGCTCTTTGACAAAATGTCAATAGAAGCAATCAGAAATAAAAACTATGCCAACTTCCAAGCACCCCATCTGTCCCCATGTACTCTGACTTCCTCCTGTTAAAACAATTGAACTATGCTGCTTCCTTGCTGAAGTCACTCTTTCTACTTGTGCACCAGACCCCAATCGTTCTTTTCTTTTTAAAGATTTTGATTGTTGCAATTATTTTTCTCTCTTTCCTGAATCAATAGTTTCTTCCTTTTTACTGTTTCTTCCTATTGTACAAACATGCTATAACATTTTCTAACAACAACAATAAAATTCCTCCCTAGGACCCCACATTCCTCTCTAACTACTGCCCATTTCTTTGCTTGTTCTTCTAAAGAAAAATTTTCACAAATAACCACTCTTCTCACTTTCTCATACATCACATCTTCCATTGTCTCCATAATTTTACTCAATCAGCTTTCTTTCCCTCTACACCCCAATCCATTCTGGTGGATGTCTCCTCATCTTGCCAGTGATAATTGATAGTTGATCACTCCATCCTTCTTAAAATACTTTCCTTATATGACTATCTTAACACCATGTTTTCCTGGTTTTCCTTCTACTAAACTGACCACTACTTCCTAGGTTTCACTGGAACTTCCTAATTTACCTGATCTCTAAATAGCAGAATAACCCAAGGCTCAGTCTTCTTACATCACTTCTATCTGGAATCACTTTCTAGATAACCTTATCAAGATCCATGACTTCAAATAGCATCTATAAACCAATGATTCCAAATTGTATCCCATTCCAGTGTCTCCTTTTAAACTACGGATGCACATATTTCATGGCCTTTTTGACACTCTATGCAATAGGTCTAAATTGAAACTCTGCATTTCCCATCTGCCCTCCAAATTTGCCTCTCTCAATATCTTCCACTTCATTAAACAAAACTACAATTCACAAAACTGTTCAGAATAACAAAAGAATAATCCTTGACATTTGTCTTTTCAAGACAGCAACTCCCAATCCATCAGTAATTATTGTTGGTTCTGCCTTTAAATGTGCCCAAATTCACCATTTACTACCACTTTCACTCATACCTTTCTAG
The DNA here is from genome assembly GCF_964194185.1 of Rhinolophus hipposideros. Lineage (NCBI taxonomy): Eukaryota > Metazoa > Chordata > Mammalia > Chiroptera > Rhinolophidae > Rhinolophus > Rhinolophus hipposideros. The sequence continues at coordinate 10,447,258 of NC_138071.1, forward strand.
TCCAAGCCATCATAACCCCTCACCCAGACAAGTTACCAGTCTCAAGAAGCCCCAACTGGGTCTTTAGTCCTCCTGTTATTTTTTTTCATTTCACAAATGTAAAAAGGTGTATCACTTCCCTGTTTAAAATACCCTAATTTCTTGCCACTAGAATTAGAACACAATCCAAAGTCCTTGTCATGGCTAGGGATCTCTGCATGATCTGACTTCTCTCTCTCTTTGACCTCATTCCCTCTATCTTTTTCTAGTTTGTTCTTCTCTATCCATGTTAGTCTTGTTGCTTTTCCAGTCTTCTCAGGACAGAGCATTTGTCCTTGCCTCTTTCTGTACCTGAACACTTATTCCCTGGATGTTCACCTGGCTCTCTTCATGTACATATTTGCTCAGTACCACCTTCTCAGAGAACTCTTCTCTGACCAATTAGTCAGAAATACCTGAGGTTTCAATTATTTATATGTGAAACCTTGTTTAAACCATATGACCTTTTTGGTATTGTTTACCCATTGTATTAGTTATCTATTGCTGCATAACAAATGGCATAGACTAAATGTTTGTCTTCCCCCAAAACTCATATATTGATGTCCTAACTCCCAAGGTGATGATATTAGGAGATAAGGTTTTGGGGAGGAGATTAGGTCATGAGGGCATAACATAAATATATTCTCAATGACTTATTTGCACATAACTTATTTCAAGTCTAATATAGTAAACCATGGAATATATGTAAGGTTGATAGGATAGGTCTCTTGCAGATGAAAATAATTTAAAGGGAATTTCACAGGGCACAAAAATTATTGTTAGAGTTATGAGCAGAAATCCAAACATAAAATGCCATTCTGTGTCTTATGCACTTATTTATGTTTTGATTTCTTTATCTATAAGTGGTGCCAAGTAGTATTTTTAATGCATCTTCCAACAAAATTCTACATGCCAAGTTTAATTATTCTAAATATTTAGAATCCTCACAGGAAAATAAATGTACTTCCAGTATTAAACAATAATGAGCTTAGCCACAGATTTTAACTCATAAAGTTAAAATAATCATAAGCTTTAGAACACATATGAGGTCTGAAATACAAACTGGGAAATTATACCACCTTGAGGAAATTAAAGTATTACATATTTTCACATAGAAAAGTAGTTTATAGATATTATTTTAAAAGAAGACCATTTCAAAGGAGATCCAAGATGTTGGAGTAGATAAACACTGTGCCTGCTTCCTTCCGTGAACACATTAAAATTGCAACTAAATTATAGAACAATCATCCTGGAGAAGCATCTGAAGTCTAGCTGAACAGAAGTTGTCACACAGGGGACCCTGCTCGCTGCGCCATTTGTCGTGCGGGGCATCCGGCGGGGTCTCTGGTCCCACTCCCAACATAAGAACACAGGACACGGTAAGGCCAAAAAGGAACACCCATGGAGCCATAGGTAGGGAAGTCAAACCAATATATTCTCGCTGGCGGCTGGGCTGGAGATACAAGAAGCGGGATCTACATAATTTGCCTAACAGCAGTCCGCGCTTGCCAGCCACCATCTTCTTGCTAGCCCCCATTCTCTCTGCTAGCGTAGCCACAGCCATTATATTAGTGGCCAATGGCTTACGGGTTACAGCTGACAGCCAACTAGCTACAGCTGCTGGCCATCTGATCACAGTTGATGGCCATTTACTACCAGAGCCAGCACCTTTCTATGTGAGGCCGAGAGCCTGGAAACTGTTTTTTGGGGGCTTTGTCCCCACAGAAGTTTTATAACTAAGGATATAAAGAAGCCACACTGAGTCTGGTAGGAGGGGCGAAGATACAGAACAGGCCCCACACCTGTGTGTGGTGGATGAGAATCAGGAGGGATATCTTGGTCATCGTGGTTTCCCCCTGAGGAGTGAGAGACCCGAGCCCCACACTGACCTTCCAAGCCCTGAATACCTGTGCTAGGAAGAGGAGCCCCCACAACATCTGGCTGTGAAAAACAGTGAGGATTCTGACAGTCTAGGTGGGACCAAAGGCGCGGGAAACCCAGGCATCCTCTTAAACAGCCCACACGCAGACTCACTCACTTGCAGGCACTCACCTCAGGCGCCAGCAGAGGGACGATGACTCAGGAGGCGTTGGAGGCATACAAGAGGCAGACTGAGGTGTGTGGCATCACAAGTGCTCGAGGACAGTCGGCATTTTCCCTGTGAGGAGGTCCTCCTCCCGTGCAGTTGGCAGACCGGTATCATCTTTCCTGTGTTGAGCCCACCCCCACATGGCCAAATCTGAATCTGATTGGTCTGGTGAGCTCCTCTCACTCCACTCTGCTGACTCACTTAGACCCCACCCCACCCAACTCCCTCAACACCTGAGGTACTTTGTCCCAAGCATCCAGCCCCGCCCACATTTCACTCTTGCTTGGAAAACTGTTGGAGTCCATGGGCCCCAAGTGGGCTACTATTGACCTCACTGTGCTCTGAGGCTTTTGCTGACTAGTTCCAGGCTCAGCACTTTCTTTGCCCTTTCACACCACTTTATAATATAATTATAATATAATTTATAATATAATTATAATATAATACTTTTCTGCTTCAAGAGAAGAGAGGACCAGGCAGTTGGCTAGAGGAGGGTAATAAAGAAAAGCTTTAAATAGGTGGCAGCACTTAAGTATTAAATCATTAAGTAGGTTAAGAAAATGGTGGGAAGAGGGTGCCTTGGAACATTCCAAATGAAAACAGGGTAAGTATCATCCACACTGGCATTTATAAATAAAAATATGCTAATTATAAGGTTTTATGCAAAATCTAAAAAGATTGTCTTTCTTTAATTATAGCTTTATCTTCCCTGGCATGCCACTGAGGATATTCTAGAAAGACCTTAGCATGTGATATTATTTGCCTTCAATTCTTTCTTTATAACTAGTTCAAAAGATATTCGTCAAAATATATTGAGAGAACAGTTCATCTCAAAGAATTCAACTTGAATGTTGATTGTTTTACTTGTAGGTCTTAAGCAACCTATGCACAGAAGTAAGTCAGGAAGATGGAGTATGGACCTACTTCAGCTTAATGAGAACTTCAGACTATTAACCTTTGTCTAGGAGCAACTGCAACACACCCCTGGATTGTATAAATGGATACTCACCTCAGATAAGTTTGACTTTATTCTGCTATCCTATTCATCAGCAGTACAAATCAGTGAAGCTGTATATCATAAACACACTGATGTAAAATTGGGGCCAAATCTCTTCCAGGGCTGTACAATTCTTTCATAGAGCAGTATATATGGATTCTGAGATTATTCCCCACTTTTTTTAGTGACAGTAATAAGTAAGAGCATAGACTATAGTAATAGGCTTCTAGGATTTATAACTCTGTTTCTGGTTTTTACTACATATGTTTCATTGGGAAAGTTACTTACCATTTCTGTGCTTCCATTTTGTTTTTTTTCTTTATTTCATCTGTAAAAGGAAGACAATGCTAGTGGGACATAGGAGGGAAGAGTCTAAACTGGGAGGTAGGAAACATCTTAAATCGGTGAATCTCATTCTCATTATATTTTGTACTCCACACATATGCTTTAAGCAACAGCTTCATGTATATGTAGCCCTACGATCAGCTTTGAGTTTTGACATGTTTTCATTAATTTTTTTATAAATATCCTTTTTCATTTTGTTCCCAAATAATGCCAATGATATTTAAATTTATTTTTTTCTGTACATTCTAAACTTGAGGTCAATCCTTTTTGTCTAATTGCTTTTGGTAATTTTTTAATGTAAGATTCACTTTCCTCAGCTCTGTCTAACTTAGAAATTAATTCTTAGACTTTAACATGTGTATGGATCACTGAAATTGCTTTTAAAATGTTAACTCTTGCTGTGTTAATTGATTTCAAGTTTTTTTCAAAATGTGTCAGAAATCAAAAAAAAAAACCCAAAAGTTGATATTTTGACTAGTTTATGCATTTCATAATAACAATTTGAGTTGCTTCATATATAAACGACATTATTTTTATGTATAAAAATTTCCTATTGTTATTCATTCTTGAAAAAACACAAAATTATAGAAAAATGTACATGTTTTCTTAAACTTCCTTTCTGGAAGTTTCCATCCGCAGTCAGCAGATGGAAATATACATTCACATATATCTGACTGTCCAGGCAAAAGAGCTAAAAAATGCAGATTCCTGATTCTAACCCTGATATTCTGACTCAGGAACTGTGAAGTGGATATTAGACACTTGACCACTACCTTAGGGGGTTCTGACATAGGTGGTCCATATGATACACTTTAAGAAACACTGATCTTGTCCATTGATAAATACTCTAAATAGCATTTTAGTTCTCACCCCCAAGGAGTACTATGAACACTGTCTCCTCAGAATGAAAATACTCCATAGTGATTTCTTCACAAAATCATGCAACCTTTAAAATGATATAATTAGCTAAAAAAAAAAAAAAGTGGAATTGTTGCTTGAGGTGGAGGTGGAAAAGACAAACTTAAGCATAGATACATATACAAGAATGAAAGGCCTACTAGGCAGAGACTTTTATCTGAATTTCACTACTGAATTCTTAGCACCTAGACCACTGTCTGGACATGGTAGATCTTAATACATGTTAAATACTATAAAATGTTAAATACTATAGAAATCAATTATGGAAGCAAAAAGGAAAAATCTGTGGTTACTCTATTATAAGTTTTGAGCTATTCAAGAGCCAAAGAAAGTAAAAGCAAATATAGAATGTGAAAAACCAAGAAGTAGCAAGGTATTTAAAATTATGCTATCCTCTTTCTATGTTAGGGAAGAAATTCATTAAAGGGTGAGTTCAAAGTAGAGGAAAGCCCCCACTGATTCCTCTACAGGATGTCATCACATACACGTGAAAATAATCTCCTATTACTAGCAGAAACAAATTACTGAAATGCACCTGAGAAAAATGAATTTCAAACTAGATCAGACTCTTCTGGGAAAACTCTCCTGAGTTTTAAATTAGTTTGTACTTTCCATGTATGTATTCTTTGTAAAAATCTTCTGTCGTCCTTTAAAGGTAATTTTCCAGTGTCCAAAACCACTGTGTTCCCTCTTCACCACATTTAATTTTTAAAGTGTGTAAAAAGTAGCGGTCTTATGAAGAAAGCCTATCTTTCAAGAAACTTTAAACCTATAGGGGATAGAGATTTTATTTTATGGGGAAAAAAATCTGACTCTGACATCATCCTCTGCTCAGAAATTAGTTTATGAAGCGAACAATTGGCAATTTAAAACAGTTCTCCACTAGTAGCACCACTAGAGACATTTGGTAGGATAAATGTAACCGTTTAGAGACATCAGCTACCCACAAGAAGAGGACTCTGCCTTATACAAATATCCTGGTAGAACACATGATGTATAGAGCCCATTTCTACATTTTGATTGTGCTGTGTGTATTGTAAATGAACGTATTTTGCTCCAGTCCTTGTTCCTTTGACCTTTTAGAGTCTTAATGAGAATCCAAAAGCAGAAATCAAAAGCACAGTGTTCCGTTTTGAAAGCATTCAGAAAGTCATGGACTTTGGCTAAACTTAGTTGTAGCATTCAGAATTTCAAAACACATCTGTCCATCTTTCTAGGAGAAACATAGTTATTCGCTTTTGATTTAAATAAATTGGTCAAATAATAGTTGCTTCTTCTTAGCTTACTCATGTTAAAAAAAAAAAAAGAGGGGTGCTGGGGAGGGCAATAACAAAAACTGACCCATGTAAGGCTTTTTAATGGTTACAAGTCAGGCATACTCATTTTGTAGGACACCAAACAATGGAAACTTTTGTGTTCATTTAAAAAGATTCTGGCTCAGAAAACAAATTACAAAGAAAGTTGAGGCAACACAATTAGAAGCTGAAAGCGTTGAGAAGTGCTCATGTTGAAAAACTATTGTCTGCTTTATCAAGGATTATATTTGGCACAAACTTCAGAAAATAATTGAAAGTTTGTAAGAAAAAGGAGAATTATCTTGAACGTAGTATTTCATCTCTGAAATAACATGGGACATATCATGTATCTTAAAGAATTCAAAGTTTGTTCACTTAACCAAAAGCCTGGATTTTAAGGCTTATATTGTTTATAGCACTTAGTCAGAAATGTTTTTCTAGGTAACATAATCTAAAAGAGTACACCAAGTCATGGAAATTCAGTTCTTTGGCTCCACAAAATTAAGTCCTGACTATGAAAAATTGCTAGATAAGAGACTAGATATGATTTGCAAATTGGAGCCTAACTCACATGTAATCTAGCTGTCTGTACTGGAAAGCTAGATTTTTAAAATCAGCCTTAAAAAAAAAAAAAACACAAAATATTTTACTGTGGCAAGAACACTTAACATGAGATCTAGTTTCTTAACAAAATTTTAAGTGTGTAATATAGTATTGTTCCTTATATGCACAATGTCGTATGGCCGATCTCTAAAATTTATTCATCTTGTCTGAGACTTTATGCCCATTGATTAATAAACCCCATTCCCTCTTCTCTCCAGGCCCTGGCAACCACCCGTCCACTTTTTGATTCTATGAATTGGACTCTTTTAGATACCTCATATCAGTGGAATCATATAGTATTTGTCTTTCTGTGATTGGCTCATGTCACTTAGCCTAATGTCCTCCAGTTTCAATCCATGTTGTAACATACTGTACAATTTACTTCTCTTTTAAGACCTAATCGTATTGCACTGTAGGTGTAGACCACATTTTCTAAAATAAAAAATAAATAAAAAGCAGTTTTCCCAGAATTTACAAAATTGCACATGAAGAGAAAAGCCAGGCTGGTGACTTAGACAATGAAGGCATCTGTGGACCTCGGTGCTGACATTAGCCAGCAGCTAATTAGCCAGTGAGAATTCAGTGTGTAAGGAGGAAAGTAAGGACAGAAAATGGATTCAGAAAGTTAGCCTGACTTCTCCTCTCCTGACTACCTGCCATCATGGATCTAACCTGATCCATGGGGTAGTGTCTTTGGTTGGTCAAATCTGCGGGGCTTGGAGAAGCTCCAGGAAGAGAGGAGGATGTGGAAGGAAGAAAGTGTGAGAGGAGCATGGAACTCCCCTCCCCGAGACCAGCTTCTGCATTCATTGGTTACGGTAGAATTAAAGCATTTCCCAAATCCCTCTATTGCTCCCCTCAACGAACATGAAATATATTTGCACTCATCTACACAGATCTCTACTTCATCACATGTAACTGTAAAGTTCCAATGGTCTATAATTTTGGCAATTATAAATAAGTTGAGCATAATTGTGCATTATGTCCAATAAGTGGAGGAGCCAAAATCAGACCAGGTCAGGTGTTTTCCAAAATCATGCTCTTTCCACACGAGCACAGCAGAGAGCTCCAAATAAATACTAGCAGTGAGAGTGCCGTGTGAGGAAGCTCACAAAACAAAGTCTAAATAGAGCAAGCAGAAACCTCACCAACCCCTACAAGTATTTAAGGGCTTCCCGAATTAGACTGTGTGTTAATAATAAAGCTCCACTAGGGCGAATTCTGGAAAACGTATATCTCTGAGTGTACAACAGGGGTTAGGATCAGTATATAGTCACAGGAATGTTTGTAGATAACGAGCTGAAATTGAGTTCTAAGTGGTGTCTTCTGGCACAGCAGTTTTATTTCAAGAAATGTTCTAATTTCAAAGGCATCATTTCAGAAGTCAGCAAATTATAAGCAGAAATACAGAGAAAATGCACTGAAGAACATTGATGAAATCTTCCCCACCCCCCAAAACCACAAATCTTGAGTGCAGCCATAGAGAAAAATGTTTGTTTGTAAAACACTTAGAAGTAATTGTGAGAGTCCAATTTCAAACCTTGATGAGGCAAGTATTATTGTTTGGCATGTGTTTGCAAAAGCAGAAACGACATGTTAATAAGAACAGGGTGAGTCTGGGGAGATTGTCTAAGGCCATAAATTTAAAAAATTGGGGGCAGGTGCTGTCTGCCATCATTTCAAAATGGACACAACAGAGCACAGAGGTTAAAACCAAGGGCTGTGGAGTCAGGCAGGCCTGGAGCTACTTCTGTCACCCACAGCTTACTGGTTATGAGACCAGGAGCAGTTAATTATACCTGTCCGAGTCTCAGTTTCATTATCTTTAAAGTGAAAATAAGAGAATTACCTCATTGCATACTTGTCGGATTAAGCGGGACAAAGCCTATGCATTCTTGAGCCCAGTGCCGGGTACATACCGTGTTTCCCTGAAAATAAAACCTAGTCGGACCATCAGCTCTAATGCATCTTTTGGAGCAAAAATTAATATAAGATCTGATATATATTATATTATATTATATTATATTATATTATATTATATTATATTATATTACATTACATTACATTACATTACATTATATTATATTATATTATACCTGGTCTTATATTTTATTAAAATAACACCAGGTCTTATATTAATTTTTGTTCCAAAAGACACTTACAGCTGTTGGTCTGGCTAGGTCTTATTTTTGGGGAAACACGGTAGTAAGAGCTCCGTTCATATGGGTTGGAGTCTTTTTCAAGTTGTTTCATTTTCAGCCAGATAAATTGAGAAAATGCAGCAAACATCACTTTTGATCTGACAACCTATCCCTATATTCTGTCTCTGAGTGTAGAATCAAAAAGTATTTTATGAGAGAACTTCATAGCCCCCCTCCATGCCTCAATATCCTGATATGGAATTGATCTAAGCCCTTATCTGATGATAATAATAATAATAAAATGGTTCTTGCTTATCTTTTAGGATCACTGTTTCTGTAATTTTTTTCTTCTTTACATGAATAAGTGTTTTCTTTAAAATGTGTATTAGCGCTCACTTCGGCAGCACGTATACTAAAATTGGAACAATACAGAAAATATCAGCATGACACCTGTTCAACGATGACATGCAAATTCATAAAGCATTCCATATTTTTACGAAAAGAGTTCTGGATATGGAATGTAGTAATGGTTGCACGACAATATGAATGTATTAATACCACTGCGACCTGTCCATTTAAAAATGATTAACATGGTACATTTTATGTTATATGTATTTTACTAACATACAAAAATTAGGGGGAAAATATGTTAATACTGCTTCAATAAGAGGACCCCAAGTTCTTAAAATGCTGGTCCTTTGTCAACAGTTTTACATATTTGAATGGTCATGAGATAGATAAATGGCTGGTCCAGTGTTATTCAGCAGAGCAGAGGCAAACACAGCCTTCAAACTCTGAATATTGCAACCTGAAGACACTGACTTGAGCAAGCTGGATTTTGTTTTTTTTATATATATATGTTTATGCTTACTACATAACAGCTCAGAAGAATAACAATTTGTAGAATCACCTGTTATTACTGAATTTTCCACTATTGTATTTTTTTTTACTTGTGGACAGACACGCTGGATTGGAGATAGTAATCAAGGCATAATTATGCATCAGGTTGATACCCAAACAGCAATTTAAAACACTGTAAAGGTTCTTATGTTATTTATTTTCCTGTACAGAATTCACTGGAAAGATTTCCTAGGGACTAAAATTACTGGTTTAAACAATGTGTGTGTGAACACGAAACATGAAAACAATTGACTCCAAGTGAGTGCTCAGAAGTCCTCTGGCAGTTGCCATTCTGTGATTTAACATTTCATCATGCAGCAAATACGGTGTGTCGGGCGATTCTGAAAAATGTACAATTGTTTTCCTTTTTCTTTTCTTGCAATCTGAAGATAACGGCCTCTTGTTGTCAATATCAAATTGCTCCTATACCCTTAAATTCTACCTTCTCCCCGTTACAGTGGATGAATTGTTCTTCTTTCTACCTATCAACCATTGCCCTCCTTCCATCTCGCGCAGTGATCACCTCCAACCTCAACTTTCTCAACCTGCGAGCAGCATTAGACACAGTTATCACTCCTTTGTTGACATGTTTTTCTTTTTGACACTTACAGTCCTAATTTTCCTGCTTCTTCAGCAGCCTCTCCTTCTCACTCTCCTTGCCTGCTCCTTGTTCTCTTCCTAACTTCTAAGTGTGAGAGTGCCCCAGGACTCAGGCCAGGGCTCCAATTTCCCCAGCAACATTCCCTGTGGCCTCATCTAGTCCTGCATGTAAATACCACTGCTCTACTAATGATTACCCAATGTATCTATCCCGCCCTGACCTCCCCCTGAATCCCCGGCTCATATTATGCAACAATTGACGCATCATCTTCACTGGATGTCTATTAGGAACCTGCCCAATTACCCCTCCAGAGCCCACTCCTTCCAGGTTTCTCTGTCTGACTCAGTTGATAAGTCCAAAACTCCAAAAGTTATCTTTCCTTCCTCTCTCCATCTCCCCTACGATAACTCCATCAGCAAGCCCTGTCAACTTACATGCATCAAAACATTTTCTAAATCTAGACACTTTTGTTGCCTTCCCTGCTACCATCCTTGGATGGTATGATTAACTCTCATCTCAACTAGTGCACCAGCCTCCCCGTCAGTCAACTTACTTCCATTTTTGCCCTTGCAATTCTCCATGAGCAGACAGACAGAGCTTTAAGAAACTAGATCAGGTGATGTCATTCCTCTACTCAAAAGCTTCTAGGATCTAGGCATCACATTTAGAATAAAATCCAAACTACCTTTCACTTCCTGGCCTGGCCCTGGCCACCTTTCAGATCTTATCTTCTACCATGCTTTCCTCCCATTTCTCACTGCCCTAAGCAAAAACATATTATTCCCCAAACATGCCCATATGTTTCCTGCCATACTCGTAGGGCTGTTTACTGACATGTAGTTGATTTTTGATAAATATCTACTAAATGAATGATTGTAAGCTGGGATGTTTCTCTTCTCCACTCTCACTATAATTTTCTGTTAATGTGTACCCACTCTGCATTACACCCAGAGAAAAAGAACACTATCAGTATTATTTTAGGGTTACTCACTGTGGATTGTTTCTTTTTCAAGTGAGAGACCTACAGGAAGGAGTAGCTGTCTTGACTTAAGGCATCCTGGGAGCATCTCATAAAAAGAAGTCATGCAAGATGAGGAAGTTCTATAAATGCACTGTACAGTACGGTGGTTATAGTTAACAACATTATATTATACACTGAAACATGTGGTAAAAGACTAGATCACATGTTAAATGTTCTTACTACAATAAAAATGTTTTCACTCTTAGCTTACGTTAGATAAACTTGCTAAGACACAACACATAGAAACCTCAAGCTTGTGTTGGGGGAGGCGGCAGGCTGCTGCTTCTGGAGTTGAGCACATTGCAGCTGGGGGCTAATAATTTGCGTTTGTACGAGCATCATACTCGTCTTTTTACCTGATTGTGATCTGGTCAGCTCTCACTGCTGTTTCCTGCCCATGTCCCAGTCTCATTTACTCTATCATTCTTCTGCAGTCCAGTGCTGCAAAGTACCAAGTACTTCACATATTCATCTCACAAATATTAACCAAATTCTTACTTGATCCCAGGTATTATGTTGTCTCTGGTGACATAAAATTTATAGCAATAGATTGACCTGTGCCTATAGTATATAATTCCCTTACGTTCCTTGAAGGAAATTGCGACATTAATCTAAATATTTTACAAACTTCCATCTCAACTTCCTCCCCTCCCCTCTATTTTCCTATCTGTTAGCTTCCCACTGCATTTTCACTGCATGCTGTAAGGCCTCAGTAAATGACATGGACTGGCAGCTTCCATTATGACCCTTTGCCTACGTTCTTCAATTTTGTATATTCTAAACAATTTTCTACCTCAAATTCAAAAGCCAATCTGAATTCTGATTGATTTAGGAAGAATAAGTGGCAGAGTCAGGTAGTAAAAGATTTTGGGGGATGGGGGAGTAAACCCCAATGCCTCCTGCTGTGCACCATGCACGTGTGTGTGTGCGTGCGTGCGTGCGTGCGTGTGTGCGTGCGTGCGTGCGTGTGTGTGTGTGTGAAATACTGAGAGACCACAAAATGAAGAAGGCCAAGCATGGTCCTCAGGACCTTATCATCTAGTGGGTGGATGTAATAGAAGTACATTATGAGTAGAATATTATGACCTAAGAAAAATCACAAAATGTGGAAATCCTGTGTGATTAAGAGAGCCAAGAGGACTTCTTGGAGGTGGCATTGTATTAGGTGATAACAAGTGAGCAGGATTTCAATCAGCACAAATAACTGAACATTCTAGACATAGAGGCCAGTATGAGGGAGGAGCAGCATGAAGGGAAGAATCCTAAATGATGATTCTTCTATCCTGTAGTGACAAACTGGGCTTTCTGAAATCTCATTCGACTTGCAGACAAGATTACCTGCCAGTCAGGGTTTAATGTTTGTTTGAGGATATAACAAAGTAGAACAATACAGCGTCACTCTAACGGGTCAATATGAGTGGCATTGGTGCTATCCAGTGAAGGCATCGCTTCCTCAAAGAGCAGGACAGAGAAAAGTCCAACAAACATGGGTAGAAGGCATTCTTCAAGGATCCCATGAAGCCATAAGAAAGGCAGTTGTTATCTGCAGCTAGAAAATGACAACAGGAGACAGGCAGAATTTCAGAGTTGTAACCACAATAAATGTGATAAGGATTGTTGGAGCAGGAAGAGAAAGCCAACTCTTAGACAGTAAGACATGGCTACAAACACACAGAGAGGAATGTAGGCAGGTGGTTCTTATGTTTCTCTTCATAAAACCTTTCAGACTTGTGCATATAGAACATACTGTGTGAGACCCAGAATATATGTAAACACTCTCAGTGCTAAGCAGACTGTGAAGGAAACAGAGTTTTGGGCTCCCTCTCATATCCTCAGCAAGAGCCCTTCTATCCTTTGGGAAACCACTTCCTCAGCTTTTTTGCTTTCTTTTTTACCTCTGCTCCCCCAAAAAAATTATATTTGGAGTTTTAAGTATAAATAGAAGGAGTAACTCTGAGTTCAAATTCTTTCCCTGAAGCACACCCGAACAGCAAAAGTTTACCTATTTCTACGTTGGCCTGGTAAATTAAACGTAGAAATTTGAAGAGAAAGATTGTTTTAATTAAAAAAAAAAAAGAAAGAAAACAGATAGAGAAAGGCAGCTGTATTTTACAAGTGGCTGTCATGCAGCCTACAGTATTTCTAAAGTAGTTGAATACTGTCATATGAGTCAGAGCGCCAGGGGACCAGGTCTTTAGAACAGTAATTCCTGCTGCTGCTGAAAGATGCTGTCACACAGTAAAGGGTGGTCCCTTTCACGAGAGATGTTCAGTGCAGGGCCATGTGTTTCGGTGGCATCACTAAGAAAGGGGTTGGATGAGGTCGCAAGGACTCCAGGACAAAGGTTCTCAGTCTCAGCTCCGGAGGGGGTGTGTCTGTGAATGGACTGCAGAGCATCTGTGAATTCTAGAAATTGTATGCGAAGTTATGGCCATTTGCATTTCTAAAGAGGGCCTCGATTGTTCTACTTACATTTTTCAATAGGATACATAAAGTCTAAAATTATGGAGGTCAGTGCGTCAGGGAACATATATTAATTTGCAAGGACTGCCTTAATAACAAAGCGCCACACACTGAGTGTTTTAAACAACAGCCATTTACCGTCTCACAGTTTTGGAGGCCAGAACTCTGAAATCCATGGATTGACAGGGTTGGTTCCTCCTGAGGACTTTAGAGGAAGGGCGTGTGCCAGGCCTCGCTCCTGGGCAGCCTATGGCTGTCTTCATGTTCACACGGCGCGCTCTCTATATGTGCATGTGTGTCTTTTCATAAGGACACCAGTCATATTAGATGAAGTCCCACCAGACTCCAGTGTAACGTCATCGTAACTACTTTCACCTATTTCAGAATAAGGTCACATTCGGAGGTTTGGGGGATATGACTTCAACATATGAATTGGAGGGGGTGGGATGCAGTTCTAACCATAACAGAAAGCACAGAAATGGGCTGTAATGTCCCATCCCAAACATACATCTCCTGGCTTCCATCCTGGGAAGACGGATACTATCGATATACCTACGAGAATGTTGTAACTTCCATAGCCAACATGAATATCATGATATGAACACCAATCACAAAAGGTTAAGTAATTTAATACATGAAAAGCTCATAGTACCCAGCACCTAACATATGTTAGATAAATATTTACCATCATTTATACACGTTCACTGGTAATTTTCTGTCTCGCCATTTTCTCTGTTTCAAACATATCTGAACCAGAAATGTTCTAGCGTTCCCTATGATTTTCTCTTCCTTTCCCATTTGGGCTCTTCCAAATTACGGTTTTCTCAGGCAATAGAAGCATCTGATATCACACTGCACAAATTCAGTGGGTACCTGTAACGCCTAGGATAACCCTTTCCTTATCACCCTATGGGCAGTGTTGCAAGGCCCATGACCAGACTGATCTGCTAAAGAAAAGGTCGATATAAGGTTGCAAACCCTTTCCCTACAGCTCTTTCTCTGCCATGACCAATATCAAGTACATATGTTGAAGCCTACTTTTCTTTATTCCCCTTTTCTGACTTGGTAAGATATAAAATTGATTCCATTTGAAAAAAATATATATTATTATTGTATCTACTTTTTTCAGAGGATTTTGGCCTGTAAACACAGTTCATATTCTTTTTATGGTTTCAAATGGATATGTTATCGTAACTTTCTGTGGCATTTATTAAAGGCTGAACATTTGTGATCTTTCCTTGACATGTATCTACTGTTTTTAACCTGCTGCTTTAGTTCAAGGGGGACTCATTGAAAAATCAACTTTTTTCACTTTCTAAACAAAACTCTTTCCCCTGTAAATTTTGATTCCTTCTGTTTATATCTTCCTGGGTATTATAATGTTGCACAAGAAACCTCACGTACGTTTTATCAAATAATAATAAACATAGCGATTTCATTTTATTTGATAATTATTGAATTGCCACCACGTCTTGGTCACTGTGCTTGTCACCAAAGATAGAAATAAAATGAAACAAAGCAAGACTGCACTTTCCTAGGAAAGAGGGCATGATAAAGAAGGGCACTAATAGCTATTAGAAATTGGAAGTCATCGTGGCACATGTGAAGATACATGTTGTATCAATATCAGTATATGAGAAAATGGAGGAGCAAAGGGCAAGAAAGATTTACACAGATTGTATGTCTGTGGAGAGGCAAAATCTAACTGCAAATTTAGAGACCTTTCTACTTTATTATGCTGTATTACTCATTCTACAAATATCATTGCAAATCTATGAATGCCAGACAGACTGAAGAAACTATAAATAAAATAATTAAAGCACAGCCATAATCACTACCCACATGAAGTTTAGAGTCCATGTAAGACGGCACATTAATCAAATAACCAGTCAATTTTATTTAAAACCTCTATTTTAAAATATATACTAGGAAGAAGAGAAATGTATGGTTTTATGTGAGTCTCTAATAGTCAATTGATTTAGGTCCAAAGGAAAGTCAGAATTGGTTCCCAGTGGAAGGGACATTGAGCTAAGATCTAAAGAACAAAGTGGAATTTAAGAGCCCAGATTTATCCCCACTTCTGGGAAGATGAAGTAGACATTTGTTTTCCTATTGTTTATGCTAAGTACAACGAAAACTTCTGGACATTATATATGAAACAAACATCAGAAGACTCTGAAAGGTGGAGAGAAGGCAGTCTGGCGAAGGACCACAGGACCCAAGGAATGATAAGGTGGCAAATTCCCTGGGCTTTTTTTCTGTCATGTGTATCTTAGACTTATAGCCAAAGAAGCTAGTAACACAGAAACACCAATGAGTGCAGACAAACAAACAAACAAATAAGCACAAAGTCTGTTCTCTAGCCAAAAGAAGAAGTAGCAAAATGGAAAACACTTAGACAATAATCATTCTACTCTAGTCAAACACTGCATATAAACTGACAAAGGCTATGTGGGGAGCTTAGACTTCTATCCTCAAGAGGCTGTAACAAGTGCTTCAAAAAACTTGCCAGGGTGATGTCAGAAAAATAACCTAGGGAGACAGGATTTTAATCCCCACTATTCAGTAATAAGTAGCCCCCTCCTCCAAATGTATCAGTAGAAATCACATAGGGAGCTGAGAGGAGAGTCAAAACTTTTTCACAATCACCCAGAGATAATGAGGTTACACCCAGTGTAATGTCAGTGGATACCATTTATACAGCCAAACTCTCACCCCGACCCAGCAGTAACAAAGAGCCCCACTCCCCACATCTCATATGTCAGTGGAGGTTGTGTGGGGAACCTGAACTTCTACCTCTACTTGGCAGTAATAAGTTAGTAGCCCTCCCTCCCCTCCTTCTGAATTGGTGTTAGAGGGAAAAGGGTTTAAATAAAATCCAGAATTTCAGAATATAATGGGAAAAATGTCAAAGTTGCAATAAAAATCTCTAGTCATGCCAAGAACCAGAAAGATCTCAAACTGAATGAAAAGACAATCAATAGATGTCAACAATATGACAGAAGTGATATAATTATCTGACAATAATTTTCAAATGTCTGTGATAAAAATGCTTCAACATTCAATTATCAGCATGCTTAAAACAAATGAAAAAATGGAAAGTTTCATCAAAGAAATAGAAATGTTCAACAAAGAATTAGAATATATAAATTGGTACCAAATAGAAATTTTAGAACTGAAAAATATAATAACTGAAATAAAAAGTTCAGTAATTGGCTCAACAGCAGAATAGAGGGAACAGATGATACTGAACTAGAATTTAGTAAATTAGATATTATGCAATCTGGAAAAAATAGAAAATATATACTGGAAAAACATGAACTGAGACTCGAAGACTTGTGGAAACATGAAAACATATTTAATGTTTATGTCTTCAGAGTCCAGAAGAAGGGCAAGAGGTCAGGGCTGGAAAAGTACTAGAAGAAATAATGGATTAAAACTACAAATTTGGCCAGAGAGCTAAACTACAGATTCAAGAAGCTGAGTGAACCCCAAATAGGAAAAACCCAAAGAAATCCATGGCAAGAAACACCATAATTGAACTTCTGAAAACGAAAGACAAATTAAAAATTTTGAATGCAGTCTGAGAAAAGTCACACCTTACCTGTAGAGGAAAAACAATTCAAGTAACAGCAGATTTCTCATCAGGTACTACAGACACCAGAGAAAGTGGCACAGTATTTCTCAGGTGCTGAAAAAAAAGAATTCAACCCTGAATTCTATACCTGGTGAAAATAACCTTTGGAAATAAAGAAGTCAACATATTTGCATATGAAAGAAAACTGAGAGAATTTGTCGCTAGGAGACTGCTCCTAAAAGAATATAGGAGGGCCATTGTATTTCTATATGCTAGCAATTAAAGATGTGAACAACAAAATTAAGCATACAATATTACTTACAATTGTTTAAAAATGAAATATTTAAATGTAAATCTAACAAAACATGTATGCTTAAATAACATACACTGATGAAAAGGATCAAAAATCTAAATAAATCAGACATATCATGTTGACAGATTGGAAGGCTCAACATAGTCAAGATGCCAATTCTCCCCAAACTGATACAAAGGTACAATGAAATTTCTATCAAAACCCCAGCAAGACTTTTTATAGATGTAGACAAGATTATTCTAAAATGTATATGAAAAGGCAAAGAAACTAGAATGACTAAGACATTTTTTAAAAAGAAAAATAAAGTGGGAGGAATCCATCTACCCAATTTCAAGACTTATTATATGGCTACAATGATAAAGATGGTGTGGTATTGCTACACAAATAGACACATAGATCAATGGAGAAGAACAGAGAACACAAAAATGGATGCATATAAATATGCCCAACAGATTTTTTGACAAAGGTTCAAAGCAATTTAGTAGAGGATAGTTAGATGGTCTTTCAACTTACTGCTAGAGCAATAAGACATCAATAGGCCGTAAAACAAACCTTGACCTCAGTCACACAACTAACACAAAATTAACTCAAAACAGATCAAATACCTAAACGTAAAATGTGAAACTGTAAAAAATGAAAGAAAATCTTGAGGATCTCAGACTAAACAGTTGCTAGACTTAAAATCAAAAGCATGATTCATAGCAGGAAAAATTAATGAACTGGACTTCATTAAAAAACAAAACTGTTACCGTGCAAAAGACTGTTAAGAAGATGAAAAGACAAGCTTCAGAGTGGGAAAATCAAACCATGTATCCAACAAAGTATCTGGAATATATAAAGAACTCTCAAAACACCAGTACAAAATGAAAAAATCCAATTGAAACATGGGCAAAAGAAACATTTCACAAAAGACATGCAGATGGTAAAAAGCACATGAAAGGTTGTTCAACATCATTAGCCATTAGGAAATGCAAATCAAATACGCAATGAAATATTACCACAGGCCTACCAGAATGAATAAAATAAAAATTGGTGACAAGAACAAATGCTGGTGAGGACACAGAGAAACTGTGTCGCAGATACATTGCCGGTGGTAATGAAGAATAGTACAGCCATTCTCTACAAACAGTTTGGCAGGTTTATCTAAAAAACACTTAACATGCAACGACTGTGCAACCCAGTAATTATACTTCTGGGCAGTTATCCCAGAGAAATGAAGATTTATATTCACGCAAAAATATGTACCCAGATGCTTATAGCAGCTGTGTATATACTAGTACAAAACTCTGGAAATATCCAGATGTCCTTCAGATTAAATAAGCTGTAGTACATCACTATATATATATATATATATATATATATATATATATATATATATATATAATATATATATATATATATATTATACATAATATATATATACATACACACATATATATGTGTATATATATGTGTATATATATATGCATATATATAAAACTATTGATACATAGAACAACCTCAATGAATCTCCAGAGAATTATACTGAGTGAAAAAAGTCAACCCCAATAGTTTATTTGATGATTCCATTGACAGAACATTCTTGAAATTAATGGTTGCCAGAGGTTAATAGGGGGTGTGCTCACTGGAGGAAAGAGAGTCTTTTTATAAAAGAGCAACATCTGGAATCACTGTGATGATGAAAATGTTCCTGTATATGGTATTCCATTATAGTTTTGCAAGATGTTACCACTGGGAAGCTGGATAAAGGATACCCAGAATATGTCTGTCTTGTTTCCTACACCTACATGTGAAGCTAAAATTACCTCAAAATAAAAAAAAAATTAATTGAATAAAAGACAAAGGGTGATAGATATAAATTATTCCAATCATAGGAAACAGTTTATGAAAATACCCTGGCAGGAGAAACTATAGCATCACTAATGAACCACAAAAAGCCAGTGAGGCTGAAATGCTGAGAGCAAGAGGTGCATATGTAGGATCCAGGGCAGGAAGAGAGAGACAGATAAGTAAGGGACAGGTGTAAGGTGACTATGGAGAGGTAGGTATACTTTGCAAAGTCATGTGGGCCAGCTTGAGGACCATGGTCTTGATTTAAAAGCATGAGGAATCATTGCAGTGTGTTAAGCAGAGAAATGGCTAATTGGAATTGTGTTTTGAAAAAAAAAAAAAAACATGCCTGTGATGTGGAAAATAGATTAAAGGGACAAAAAAATGGACATCTACCCAGAATGCTACTCACAGTTTAAATATGCTGTCCCAGCTACAGAGATTCAGTCTGTGATGGAAAAACTGCCTAGAGAATCATAGGATACACTAATCAGTTGCCTTAAGCTAAATTCTCCTCTGATGTATCCATGGAAAAATTCCCATAGAGTTAAAAAGGAGAAAACTTTTGAAAATTAGTTTGATGTGCTGACCATTTTAATTCATCAATGATCAAAAGCAACCTGAGTATTCTTTGTGACCTCTACCAAAAAGAAAAAAAAAATTCTTCTAAAATAATTTCTCAGAGACATTACAAATATTGATGATAACATGTTTCACTTTAATGTTTGCTAGAAATTTAATGCATTCTGACACATTTAAAAAGTTGCTCATGGATTTTCTGGTCAAGATGGCAGAGTACGTAAATGCTGTACAAACCTCCTCTCAGGACCACATCAATTACAACTAAACCACAGAACAACCATTATTGAGAATCACCTGTAGTCTAGGTGATTCTCAGCCCTACAACTATGGACACAGAAGAAGCCACCTCAAGATGGGTAGGAGGGCTAGAGACACTGAACACACTGGTCGATCCCATACTGGGGTGTGACCATTAAAAATTGGGAGGGGGTTGGCCCAGTGGCTCAGGTAGTTGGAGCTCCATGCTCCTAACTCTGAAGGCTGCCGGTTCGATTCCCACATGGGCCAGTGGACTCTCAACCACAAGGTTGCAGGTTCAATTCCTCAAGTCCCACAAAAGATGGTTGGCAGCACCACTGCAACTAAGATTGAACACGGCACCTTGAACTAAGCTGCCGCTGAGCTCCCGGATGGCTCAGTTGGTTGGAGCGTGTCCTCTCAACCACAAGGTTGCTGGTTCAACTCCCACAAAGGATGGTGGGCTGCGCTCCCTGCAACTAGCAACGGCACTGGACCTGGAACTGAGCTGTGCCCTCCACAACTAAGACTGAAAGGACAACAACCTGAAACTGAACGGCACCCTCCACAGCTAAGATTGAAAGGACAAACTTGGCTTGGAAAAAAAGTCCTGGAAGTACACACGGTTCCCCAATAAAGTCCTGTTTAAAAAAAAAAAATTTGGGAGGAATATCTCAGCTGTGGATGTCCCCCTTGAGGAACAAGGGGTCCCAGCTCCTCCCCAGCCCAGGGTTTCAGCGCCAGGGAGAGAAGTCCCCACAACTTATGGCTGTGAAAAACAGCAGAGATAAGGTAGCAGAAAACACCCAATCAGAACAGGAAAAAGAAAAAAATATTTAAAAAGTAAGGATAGTTTATAGGGCCTCTGGGACAACATCAAGCATACCAACATTCACATCATAGGGGTACCAGGAGAAGACACAGACCAAGGAATTGAAAACCTATTTCAAGAAATAATGATTGAAAACTTCCCTAACCTGGCAAACAAAATAGACATACAAGCCCAGGAAGCTCAGAGAGTCCCAAATAGGATGAACCCAAAAGGGCTCACACAAAGACACATCATAATTAAAATGCCAAAGGTTAAAGACAAAGAGAGAATCTTAAAATCAGCAAGAGAAAAGCAGCTAGTTACTGACAAGGGAGCTCCCAAAAGACTGTCAGTTGATTTCTGAACAGAAACTGCAGACCAGATATATTGGCAGGAAATATTCAAAGTGATGAAAAGCAAGGACCTACAACCAAGATTACTCAACCCAGTAAAGTTATCATTTAGAATTGAAGGACAGATAAAGAGCTTCCTAGACAAGAAAAAGCTACAGCAGTTCATCAACACCAAACGAGTATTATAAGGAATGTTAGACAGACTTCTTTAAGACCAAAAAAAAAAAAAAAATTCAAAAATATTAAATGGCAATAACTGCATAATATATCAACAATTGCTTTAAATGTAAATGGATTAAATGCTCCATTCAAAAGATAGGGGGGCTGAATGGATAAGAAAACAAGACCCTTACCTATGCTTCCAGGAAGAGACTCACTTCAGATAATAAAACATACAAAGACTAAAAGTAAAGAAATGGAAAAAGATATTTCATGAAAACGGAAACAAACAAACAAAAATCTGTGGTAGCACTACTTAGACAAAATAGACTTTAAAACAAAGACTATAAGAGACAAGGACTATAAGAGACAAAGAAGGATCCAAAAATCCCACTTCTGGGTATTTATCCAAAGAAACCCAAAATGCTACTTCTAGGGGACGTGTATATCTTTATATTCATTGCATAATTGTTTACAATAGCCAAGATATAAAGGTAACCTGGGTGTCCCTAAATGGATGAATGGATAAAGAAGAGGTGGCACATATATACAATGGAATATTACTCAGTTGTAAAAAAGAATGAAATCTTGCTATCTGCGACAACATGGATGGACCTAGAGGGTATTGTGCTGAGTGTAGTAAATCAGACAGTGAAAGACAAATGTCAGATGATCACGTATAAGTGGAATCTAAAGAACAAAATAAACAAACAAATGAAACAAAAACAAACATAAATATAGAACACATTTTGATGGTTGTCAGATGGGAAGGTTGTTACAGGTGGGTGAAAAAGGGGAAGGGATTAAGGAGTTCAAATTGGTTGTTACACAAGAGTCATGGGGATATAAGGTATGGCATAAGGAATATAGTCAATAATATTGTAATAACTATGTATGGTGTCAGATGGGTACTAGATTTATTGGGGTGATAGATGGGAGGAGGTTGGAGGGCAGGGTGAAAAAGGCGAAGGGATTAAGAAATAGAAATTGGTAGTTATAAAATAGTCATGGGATGTAAAGTAAAGCATAGGGAATATAATCAATATTATGGTAATTATGTATAGTGCCAGGTGGGTACTAGACTAGTCAGAGGGATCACTTCTGAAATTATATAAATGTCTAACCACTGTGCTGCACATCTGAAATTAATATGAAATAATATTGAATGTCAACTGTAACTTAAAAATGAAAAAATCATGGTGGAGGGGAGGTAAAGGGGCATAAGAGGTTCAAATATCCAGGTATGAAACAAATAAGTCATGGGGATGTAATATACAGCACAGGGAATATAGTCAATAATATTGCGATAGCGTGGTACAGTGTCAGATGGTTGCTGGACTTACCATGGTGATCGCTTCTTTAGGTACATAAATGTTGAATAACTATGGTGTACACCCGGAACTAATATAATATTGTATGTTAGCTATATTTTAAATAAAAAACTTTTTTAAAAAGGGAGAAGTAAATAATAAAGTGAACTACTTTAGCACAGGGAATACAATCAATAATATGGTAATAACTATGGAAAGTGCCAAGTGGATACTGTTAAAAAACTGTGATGTACACTTGAAACTATTATAATACTGTATGTCAGCCATGTTAATAAAAATCTTTTAAAAAAATATCTTTTTGTAAACAGAAAATAAATTAGGTATAAAGTAAGTGGTTAGTACACATTAACTTAGGATCTTTAATGAAAAAAGAGTATCTTTCACTTTTATTATTTTATTTAAATAACAAATATTTAGTGAGAACTATATCCCCTGTGCTAGTTGCTAGAGAGAGGCACTACTACCTTTTGCCTCAGGGCAGTCTATTGTCATCTAATTGTACATTCTTACATACAGGTCCAGAGATCACTGGAAAGTATGTTGACAATGATTTAAAAATATAGAAAGTAAAGTGTCCTCATATTAGTATTTTTCATAGTGCTTTCCATAGAAAATTATATGCATGGAAATGAGTAGATATTACTTAGGGCGGAAATTCTATTTTCAGACAGAACTGGGGAATTCGAAGATAAACGAAGCTAAACAAACTACTTTACAGCAGGTTTATGAGCCTTTGTTTTTATTTATTTTATAAGTCTTTATACATCTGCATACACACGCGTTCAAAAGACTTTTAAAAAGGCAAATTCTTTCAATCCTTCTAACAATACTGGGAGATAGGTATTTTTTTTTCCTCCCCCTATTTTACATATGAGGAAACTGAGACAGAGAGATTAGGTGACTTGCTGAAGTTCACAGAGCTTCAGAATCTATGCTCTTAACACCCGTGCTATATTGCCTACTTCCTAACGCGCATTATAAACCTCTAAGACATATGTAGCAGGATCTTTGGAAATTATTTGATTGTGAAACACATCCCTTACACACACAGAGCATTTCTATTTGGCAAGCTATTTTGCAGTAACTGTGGCATAAGGAAACGTTCTACGTCCATTAGCTAATTGCACCAGCGCCCCCTCAAACTGGTTCTCAGTTTCTTCTCTGTGACTTTGTAGCTATAAACTCCTGCAGTGAAAGCGTCAAAGTCCAAGATAAGCCATATGTCCAATGGACTCACAACGGACTGTTCGTGTGGTCAACACTGTTGAGAAGTGAGTGTCCTTGGGGACTTACGTCTGAACCACACCCAGAAAAGAATAGAAAACAAGAACTAAACCAAGAAAAAGGTTGAGGAGAGTGGCACTCTCTGTCTCAACAAAGCAGCTGCGGCTCAGTATGGCCTGATCTATGATACGTTGAAGGAACCATAAACAAGAAGGAACACCTAAGGTGGTGGTGGAGACTGTAAGAGGTGCACTGGTGGGACGTCATCAAATGATACTGTTTGTAGCATCCTGTGGAAGGCAGAATCATGGCCCCCTAAAGAGGTCCACGTTCTAATTCCTGGAACCTGTGACTACATTACTTACAAGGCAAAAGGCATTTTGCAGGTGGTATTGAGTAAAGAACGTGGAGATGGGAGACTGTGCTGGATCACGTGAGTGGGCCCAATTAATCGCAAGCGTCCTCGAATGTGTAAGAGGGAAGCAGAAGAAAGTCAGAGGGAGATGTAACTATGAAAGAATGGTCAATGGGATGCATTGTCACTGGCTTGGAAGATGGATACAGGCGACCATGAATCAAGGAAGGCAGGGGGTCTTCTAGAAGCTGGAAGAGCCAAGGAAATAGATTCTCCTCTGGAGTATCCAGAAAGGAGCACGGCTCTGCCAACATGTGATTTTTAGCTCAGTGAATCTTGTGCCAGACTTCTTATCTAAAGAACTATAAGATAATAATTTTGTAATTTATAATAATAAAAGCTTTTAAGATAAAAGTTGCATTATTTTAAGACACTACATTTGTGGTAGTTTTTTACAGTAGCAATAGAAAACTAATATCTCCCCCTAAAGGACGTCAGGCTATAGGGGACAAGTCGTAGTTGATGTCTGGTGACACTTCTTCAGGCAAACATATTATACAATAAAGAGAGTGAAGAGCAGGAATTCTACTGGGTATCAAGTAGGGAGGACCAGAATAAGAGATGAGTTACAATCCCCTGAAACACATTGCTCTGTGACAAAGATCTTCTGAAGGTTCATCTGGAGGCCAAGTTATTTTTAGCAAAATATGATTAAAACCAAGATACAGAACATAGGTTTAAGGAAAACTTTCCTATATCCCCACCTGAAACCCTATCATGGAATTCAACAAACATCATGCTTTTGCAATATAGTGTTTAAAGTTAAATAAGAAATACCCAACACTCTCTTCCCCCATCATAATTCTACGTTCTTCCTAAAATACATTCACAATCTCCTTAAATTTTTTTCTCAGGGATGTCTCTTGAAATTATTTAACTCAAAAGGATGATTTCAAAGATTTGTGATGTGTGAAAAATGTTTGGAGCACACAAAATTAGCCTCATTCGGTAGTGGGTTCACTTTAAAAGTGTCTCTTAACTACCCAACCAAAATGCTATTTGTTCATTGTAAAATACCGAACACATTAAAGCACAGTTTCAAACACATGAGTCCTTACGAAACAGGAACTCAGAACAAAGATTTTTGGATAGGTTTTGGAGTGGGAAAGCTTTATTAATCCTGCAAATAAGCATGCACATGCTACCAAAAAAAAAAAAAATCCATGTCTTTATAACTATAATTTTAAGCAGAGATTAACAACCGAGTTCCTTTAGCCAGTAGACTGTATTGACCACAATAATAAACACTGAGTAAGATAATATTATATTAAATTATAAATTGCAGTAATATTGAAAGGAAGCAAGATTAACAAGAGGCTGTTTCAGCATTACATTCCTTCAGGTAAAATGCACATAAAATGTTATCTCCTTCTTGGTTCCAAAAGATATTTCTATTTTTTATAACATAATCATCTTTTCCAAGTATGTTCTTAATTTCAGAATGAAGGTAGAGACATATTGTTTGTTTTTATCTTTCACCTCAAGAAAATCTACTTTTTATTTTCTATGATGCATGTATTTTTTTTACCCTAAGATTCTCTGTAATGTAGTTGTCCACCATAAGACTTCCTGAAAGTGTATGCTGGCAGGTATTGAGTAAAAAAAGTATAGAAGAAAAAAAAAATCAGAAAACCTCAATGTTTTTTATCTAGTTCATGCCTTATAATGATCAAAAAAAAATTTTTAAAAATCAGAGACTGAATTGTCTTTTGATCATACACAATACAATTAACTGCTGGGTTGATGCCAATTATAACTGTTTTGCTGTTCATTTGAAAGCTGTAAAAACAAAACAAAAACAATTTTCTATGTCACTTAATTGAAAAATACTTTAAACTGACTACTAAGATAAGCCTTTAGCCAACCATTGGGTTTCACTTGGAGTAAATCATCAATTAATGAAACATGAAAAATATTAGAAGCATATAAGTTAAAATAATAGGAAAACAGGATAATATAGGTAATCTATTTTAGGAGAAAATAAAATTTTAGTTATCAGTCATTTAGTCAATAATATTAACCTGTATTTCTTATTGTGTAGAAGATTCTTGCTTTTAGATTTCAGGGATTTTAATGGCTTAGCTTGTATGGTTTGGCTTTTAGAAATCCTTGTCAGAATGTAAACACATTTCAACCTGACAGCTGCTCTAATATCCTCAAACACTGGTATTAAAACACTCCTATATTGGGACTCACCACCATCAGGATAATTAGAAAATAGTTGCTTGTGCTGAGAATTCCACGTGCCAAACACGTGCAATGAGACCTTTGACTTTTTTCATGCAAATAAAAAATTTTTCAAAGGTAGCAATCATTCATCACTTAAAAGAAAAGCTTTTTAGGTGATAATTGAAAAACAACAAGTTATCTCCAATGGATTTTAACCTATTTAAGAGAATTCTAAAGTTCAGCATATCAGAATGAAAGGAGTTCTTATGTATAAGAGATCTTCAATTCCAGCGGCTGTTAAATTTTTAATTTGAAAAAAAAACCACAAACAAACAGCACTTCAGGTTCTTTTCTTCAAACACAATTTTAGTCAGAACTTTTGAATGTAAAATGGGCACGCACCATTGCTATTATAGGCAGGCAAGAAGTCATCACCCTCCTGTAAGAACACCATTCAATCACTCGGCCCTCCCTCAACTTCAGCAAGGATCCCTGAAGCACCACTTGAGGATGACGAGGAAATCTGAATGTTTCTACAATTAATTATCATGATTTGTGGAAGTTACGTTTTATAAAGGTGGCACAAACACTAAATTAGCAAATACTGATCAAAGCTCCTAGGGGAAATAGATGGTTAGCTTTTTATGAGCAATTAATATATCTTCCTTATTTACATTAATTACATTTAATTAATTACATACAGCGCTTCTTTATAAGAAAACACTAGCCGAGAAGGGTTTAACATTTTCCTGACCCTGGGTAACACGACTGTAAATTTCTCCGGCTTTCAGACTCATACAAATGCTATCTAATGCACTTTAAAAAAATCAGTTGTTATCTCATGAACCCACAAATGTCACCACTTTTCCATAGTGTCATTGCAAGCTATACATGTTCCTGTAGCACTTTCTAGAGTGTCCTGTATTATTGATTCACTAACATTCACCTCACGGCCCATGGTATTGTAACTCATGCCTGAATGAAGCTTCTCAAACACACCTATTGTCTCCCTATTTTCGTCACAGTTTTCTTCTGCTTAGGAACACTAGACAACATTTCAGCATGATGCTTAGGAACCATTTTACACAGTGAAATCACCAACGAAAAGCACAAAAATACGAACGATGTGGGACTAAGTCAGCTGCAAAAGGGACATTTGGTCACAGTATGAAAACTGAAACATGCAGGCAAAGCTTTGCTTGTTCAGCCTCAGCTGGGAACCTGTGCTGGGGGAGACTCACCTTTTTCACTTCTGTGCTCACCTATGAATAACTGCAAATGAGCTATGAGTATTGATTTTGGAGTTACAAATACACTTTAGAAAATAGGCAAATTTGCAAATACAGAATACACAAATAATGAAGATCAACTATACTTTGTAAAAGTCAAGGCCCTTTAAACTTTAAATTAGCAAAATTCAGGTATGACTAACTATCCTAAGAACTGACTAAAGAACTGTCTTCAAATGTGTGCCTTAAGAGTTTGGAAACAACTAAAACTCCAGTGAATTTGATTTGGACATAATTACAGGAAGACAAGTCTGAAGTGTGTTTGTAGATAGCAAGTAAAAAGGAAAGAAACCACATTTCATCCTGTCTGGAGAAAGACTGAACATAAAGAGGCTGGCCAGCCCCTATCATGGAAAAGAGAAGCTGGAAGAGACAGAAGTTGGCAGAGTTTATGTGACGCTGTGAAGGGGACAAGGTACCGAATAGTCACCCACTGTTGGGGGTGAAGAGCATTCATTGGGGCTCTCATGGCTTGGATGAACTATCTCTTACAAAGACCATCATACCCATTAAGCAACCAGTCAAAATTTACAATCACCGCACCCTGAAAATGGTTCAGGCAAAAAGAATCAATGGATGATAAGTCATGGGTCGAATGTTCAACTAGGAGCAAAGTATGCTCTTCAAATGTTTCCCCACAGATTGCTCATGAGATACAAGGGGAAAATAGCATCTATCCAGCAGAGACACGAAGTAACACCTTGACAATGTGATAAAAAATTAGTATCACCAATGAGGGACCTCCACATCAGATATCCTTAGAAGGACACTGTAGTTAGTAGTGGCGTGGAGAGTCATAACCCAAATCCAATCATGAGGAAACAGCAGATAAACCCAAATGAGAAACATTCTCAAAAAATAAGAAAGGAAGAAAGGAAGGAAGAAGAGCAAAAATACTGACTTGTCTTCATGTAAAATGTTAATGTCATGAAAGACAAAGACTGAAGAACTGTTCCAGATTAACAGAGACTAAAGAACCATGACAACCAAATGCAATATGTGACTCTTGACTGAAGGGGGGAAAAACAGTATGAAGTTTATTATTGGGTAATTGACAAAACGGGAATGCGAAGAGTAAAGTTGTGTATCAGCGGTAAATTTCTTGAACTGGATAACTGTGTTGAAGATTATGTAAAGGAATATCCTTGTCCTTAGGACACAGGCATTGAGGTATTAACGGATAAAAGGTCGTGACATATATAACCTCATCTCAAGTGGTTTAGAAAAAAATTTATATTCATATATATGTGTGTGGGTAGTGAGAAAGAGAATAATAAAAACAAATAGCAAGAGGGTAAAACCAAAAACAAAAAACGACCGCACTAATGTATTTTGTAAATGAAGAAACTCGTTTCCTTTTTACAAAGTTATCTTGCCTGACACCAGGAAGGTGATGTGCTAGAGAGAGAATATGAACATTGTGGTTCTTAAAATTTAGGAATTTTCTTCCTGGTTTATAGAGCAGTAGGTTTTGAATTTAGTTTTTGTCAGTCAATTCACCTGAGTTCAATCAAACTAGGTTTCTCTGTATGCAGGGCTGAGAACCAAACCTTATATCATGGAGAAGTGGCCTACATACTGACCCCTGAAGCTCTAGAAAACTGACCTGGTAGCCTTCCCTAGATACATCCCTGCTTGTCACTGTACCTTTTGTCCAGTCTCCCAATAGCACCATGAAATAGGATAATATTTTATAATGTAAAGAACATCTTCCCATAGGCCATCTTCTTTGTGATTCAGAAACCCTACAAAGAAAGTAAAACAAGTATTATTTCCATTTTACAGACCTGTCAATGGAGAGGTGAAAACTCTAAGTTGGCTAACTTAGTTGCATGGAATTCAAATACAAGTCTTTTAAGTCGGCATGTACTCGTTGACTTTACATAATAAAGTAATGTACGCCATCATTTTTTTTTAATCATACGCCATCATTTATTTTTAAGAAGTTGAATCAGAAGTTAAGATCATACAACAAAAGGGTTAAGTTGCACCTACTATTATGACAGCAGGAAAGTAAACGAATATATTTTGAGTGATGTTTAAGATCAAAAGACAAACCTCTGCTTAACTGTGAATTAATTAGAAAATATTCCTAAATACGTTTCTAGAATACTGGTTTTACAGAATTTTTGCTTGAGGAGGGCAATGTATGTTATATATCCTACATTTCTAGAGCTCACACTGGTTGGACGAGAGGCAGATAGAAGGAAGCCTAGAGGTTTGGGGATGACAGTGCACGTGGTCTCCAATCAACTGGGTTTCTTGTGGAGAAGACAATCCATCTATATCCTCATTTACAAATTATTAACATTAAAAGATCGAACTGGATGATTTCATGATTTTTCAAGTACAAAATTCTCCATACTCCTTTCAACTCTGATTCTGGTCCTCTTGATGACCTGGGGTTTCAGTCAAGTGAAAACAAAACAAAACAAAAATTTATTAAATCTCCTAGTGGTGGATTGCGCCAATATTCTAAACACATCAAAAGATACCTTTTTTTGTTTGTTTGTTTTAAGAAAAAGAAACCAAATGGAGAAAAAATTGTAGATATAGAATGAAAACACAATTTGGCCTGCAATTTAGGAAAGTGAGCAAAAAAGAAACTTGCAAATAATATTACTTAAAAGGTTAAAATCTTTTATAAAAGCACATTTGGTTCATTACTACTTCTTGTAAATAAATTATTTAAAATAACTGGGAGAGAAGACATTTCCAGGCAACTGTCTCCACACTGAACTTATTTATACTTCATTAAAATTATGTGGCTCCAGAGAGATGCCCCAATAGAAATTTTATAGTGTCCTCTTGAAATACTAAAAGTAGGACATGAATTCCTAGGCCAGGAAACATGGAGAGAACAGAGAAGCAAATCTAGAGGAAAAACAACATGAAGGAATCTGAAATCTTTTTATAATTCCTTGGCATCATACTGTTAGCTCACAAACACCCACTCGGGCTTATTGTCTGCAATAAGACATTTTATATGATAGTATTTTTTGCAGTGAAAGAATATGAGACTTGTTTCTCAAGTCACTAAGCACCCTCCTGCTTTAAAACCACAACTATTCCCAAAGCATGCACAGACATTTTGCTGTCCTTTAAAAATTGTTTTCTGTACTGTTAATCCTTTTGCAAATGTTTTGTTCCTGAGAAGCTGAACATTTTGTAGAGATCATGGTTTTCAATAAAGAGAAGGATGAGTAAAGGGTAGGGTCATCTTCCTCATCTTCTTTATCCTTCAGCCAATGTTAGTCATGTGTCAGACACGTTTTCATAGATATATCCTAATGTGATCTTGTCTATGACCTTAGAGCTGAGCATAATTGTTATCCCAATTTCACATTTAATGTACAAGGGGGAGAAAGGATGCTTGGTAGTGACATGGTCCTAGGAGGTGAAAGAGGAGAAGACAGGGCTTGGCTGCCATAGGAGGAAAGATGCCTTTTCTCCTGTAATGAGAGGGAAGAAAAGAGAATGTGTGGTGATATGCTGAGTCACGAAGGCTGAAGAATAGGGTTCGAGGGAGTTCTTCTCTGATTACTTCAGTTTCTTTTTGAAGTACGAGGCAATTTTACCTGCTTAGAGTGATGGGGTAGGAGAGAGGGCAGGAGGTGTGAGAGCAAAGAGTTGGCTGAGTGTACTGAACAGAGAATGTTGTGGATTGGCAGGCAGAACTGAAGGTCCATTTGCATTTGGTGATCTCGTTCTGTGCCCTTCTCAATGGATTCAGGTGCTTGCATAGGTGAGTCGAGTTGATTCCATGTTGGGGTATACAAGGCTCTAGCATTTGCTACCTATAAGTTCTTGGGTACATTATTTACTCTCGACAAATCTTGGTTTCCTCTTTTGTAAAACTGGGGGAAATAAATACTACGCCTATAAGATTATTTGGAGGATAAAATAAAATGAGATGAAATTTCAAAAAAAAACAACAACCCACAAGATCCCTGGTAACAAGGCCAAAGTTTTATAATAGCTATTATTGTTATTGTTATCATTACTGTTCTATCTAGGTTTGAAGCTAAACTATATCTGAAATGTAGTAGCTATCTGAAAATACTGTTTTATTAAGTCATTTGAAATAAATGAGGAACAAACCACACTTTATTATGACAGAAATATCTCTAGAGAATGATCAGAAGAACCATACCTATGAATCTTAAAAATGAAGTTTTATAAGAGAGGCCAATTCCTATCAGTGCTGATCTCAAGGAACCAAGAAATCATAGGCACTCAAATCCTAATGAACATAGAGCTATATTATCATGTTTTCTCTTTGCATTTCAAACTAGCTATTGGAATGGATTTGTTGAGTATGTCAGCATATGTTTCTTCAAAGAGGTAGTTTCAAAGAAAAAAAAATCTGACAGTATTTCATGTGGTGTATTTTTCATATATTTATAAATAATTAATCGTGTTATCACTTTCTCTTTGTTGTCACACATTCAGGATGAGTTTGGCATGTACAAACATGAAAGTCTTTGCCCGAGGGGAATTATTTAAGCCAACCCCCTATGATCCTGAGTACCATCCACTTCACAGACTTCCTTTCTTTGTTCCTATGTCCAAGTAGTATATTTTGTGGCATTTTCCACTAGAGCCAAATATGTCTCCTTTTCTCTCTCTGAGACAAGAGTACTGAAATTACAATGAGATAACCTTTATCATTCAATTCATTGTCCATTGTTCCAACTATTACTACATAAAACATTTTAAAGTTACACAATGAATAGCTATCTGGAGAGCGAAAGAACAACTAGTAAATTCCTATATTATCCTCAGTTTCAGTGTCACATATTTATTGTTTATTTGGATAGCAAATTATGCTTTAAAGACAGGTAAAAACAGAAAACTTTGTTTGAATTTCATGAGCATACCTGTACTTTGTGGTCTTTACTGCCTGTGTCATGCTCAGCTACACTCAGCCAACCTGAAAATAGCTGAGGACATAATATTATGAACTATGATTTTTTAAATGAATATTTCTTCATTGGAATTGAAGAATGTGCATATTTCTAGACTCCTCTTTGACTTTTGCAAAATTATGAGATCCATTTTGGCATACAAAGGTGTCCATGTACTCCACTTAGGGTATTTTTCCCACTCTTTCCATCCTGCTCTACAAGCTGCCACACACATTCTACATGAGAAAAGAAAGCCTGGTCTCCAAAACTTATGTAACATATCTTTTTATTTGTTTGAACCACAAACTCCCAGTTTAAGCAGAGAACATCTGAAATGTAACCAACAGATACAACATGAAGGAAAAAAATTCCTAAGTGATGCCAAGACAGTTTTATCTCAAGTCCTGATAGCAAGTAAGCACTACCATCCGAGCAGTAGAGACCCATTGTGGACTAACGGTTTTGAAAGCCCTGCGCCCTAGCTTCTGCCTCCTTCCTTGTTCCATGTTCTTTGCCAGCATCTCTTAGGTAGGACTAGCCACACGTCTCACTGGAAGGCTCCAAGTCATCCCATGACCTATGGTAACCCTGTCTGAAGCAAGAGATGGCCCTCAGATTTTCCAGTTAATACCCCTTCCCTAAAAACATACACCTCACAAAACAAATTTAATTACTAGACAAAACACAGTAATTGTCACTCTCTCAGGCCCAATCATGATTATAATTAACATAATTATAATTAAGCAGACTGGTTTTACATGCTGCCAGCCTTACAGGCTTTCTTTTTAGCCGCAGTTTCTACCTTGAATCCTTAACTCCAGCTTGGTGGCTGGGGACACTGGAGACCTGCTTTCTTTTGGCGGGTCTCAACTGGAATCAACAACTTACAGACAGACCTTAAGGATGGAGGTGTGCCAGTTGACTCTTGAGTATCCACTATTATTTTGCTCCACCCTCTGACTGGAAGCAAGAACTAAACATACATGGAAGTCTGAGCCCCCGGCCTGTCCTCCTAGAGCTACCCTCTGCTGTAGGATGGGTTCCATTGACCTTGGAATTCATGCCTCACCCAGGCATCCCATCTCAGCCTTTCTCTCCTACTTCATAAATCCCACCTTAGCTACAACGCAAGTGGAAAGCACTCCATGGAGCCTGGAAGAAAACCTTCATTTCTTCTCCTGTATCTATGAGAGAATGTCCTCAAAATAGACCAAACATGTGTATGTCAATTATATAAATTTCGAACCTAGAAAACATGTTACTAGTCAGGATTATAGGTTTTTTTAACCTGTGGAGGTTATTCTGAGAACAAGAGTAACACTTCCCAGTTATAATTTATAGCCAACTATTATGATTAAATTGATGGGATTTATTATTGTCATGATTCTTGACTATCAATATTTTGTGGACAGGCTAAAATAGAATTGGAAAGGACTGTTTCAGAATTCTGAAAAGATGAACACAGGAAAATAAGAGGGACTATTCAAATATCAACTTGAAAATTTTAAACCTCAATTTCTAGGGGAAAAATTCTTTAACCATGTTCTGATATAC
This sequence comes from Rhinolophus hipposideros, assembly GCF_964194185.1. Classification (NCBI taxonomy): domain Eukaryota; kingdom Metazoa; phylum Chordata; class Mammalia; order Chiroptera; family Rhinolophidae; genus Rhinolophus; species Rhinolophus hipposideros. The sequence goes on from NC_138071.1 coordinate 10,481,400, forward strand.
AAATTACAGCTTTAGCTATATGAATGCTATCCATGGTAAATTTTGCTTTCATATCTTTTTTAACTAGAAGCTCATCATTATTAGAAGCTCCCTGCAGAGGCATAACATTATGACTCATTTTGTTTTTGAATAATCATACAGAGATATTGCAATAAATTTCACTGCTGTTTTCAAACTGACGTTTTAAAAGCCTCTCAAAATAGAGGGTGTTCTTTCCCCCGTTTTCCCAGTTCTTAGTGATTTACTCAATGCCCATTTATGAATTTTTGCCTTAGCAAAAGCCTTTTGAACAACTTCCCAACGTTCAAAAGGCAAAAGAGGATTAATTACCACCCCCCACACCTCAATTTGCATCCAATAAGTAATTTGCCAATGGGATGTCAGAAATATTTACAGAAAAATACTGACATTTCTGACAGCTGGTGAGGGAAGATAATTGGAACTAAGATAATCTTCCTGGAGTCTGGATCATTTGGATACCTATTATATTTAATGAAGTTTTGTGATCATTGGGGTTGTGTCCCCAAAGCTATAGACGTTTTTTAGAAATTTTTTTAATCTGTGCAAAATGAGTTGCTTACTCTAGGCCCAGACTTAATGGATAGATAACACTATTTCGGGAACTTCCATTTAATTTGCAGTTAAATCACAGCCTGTAGGACTAAGTTAGTAGAAAACATGCTGAACGTTTATGAGTCTAGAGTGACTGAACTTTAAAAGACCAGGAAAAGGTTTTCTGGACGTAGGAGGCATGGAAGTCCAACTAGTCTTTATACTTAAAAAAAAAAAGGAAAAAAAAAGACTCTACTCTTATTATTTAAAGTAATAGTGTGTAGAAAATGAAATTAATCAGATAAAGCATGCATAGTACTTAGTGTAATATCTAATACAAATATATCACCATAAATGCTAATTATCTCCCTGTCCCCTAAGTTGTATTTAAGTAATGGTAAATTAACCTCTATATTGTTCACTTTTACAAACTCTAATCTGTATGATCAGCTAAGGGAATTGTATTAAGTAACCCACACAAGGATTAAAATCAGAGCTCCATATCATTAACAGATTTTATATAAATGGACCCAAGAATTTTAGACATCAAAAAATCTAAACCTTTTCTTAAAAGGTGGATAACCTAACTCTGAGCAGAACAAGAGAAAACTAGATATGCTTACATAAATAAACTAAGCCTGAAACAAAGAGTCTGATGAGACTATATTTAATAATGGAGAAGTATACTGTCCTATGACTCAGGAAATGTAAATTGCTATCAGGTTAAGTCTATTGGTTTTCTAACTGCTCTCCTGAGGGCCTAACAATATAAGGAATGCCTTTCTAGTGGCCATAGATATAAGTAATCGTGGGCAATAATGAATGACCTCAGTGGGAGAAACCAGTTTTTTCCCCAGTCATTCATTGGGACTACAGCTGTCCTGGGAGATGGCAGGATGACTTCCTTATGGCTCACATATGCGGTCCTAATGGAAGATATTAAGGTCAGAGAGGCTCAAGCACCCATAATGCCTTGGAACTTTATCTCCTAATAGGAAATTCAAAAGCTTTTCAGCTAACAGATGAATCCTAGGGAAGGATTATTTAAATTATTAAAGTCTTTCTTTTTATAATCCTGGTGTGTTTAAAGGAAGCTTTCCTCAGTGGATTGAATGAACTGGAAGTTGTATTCACCCTTAATTCTGTTATTTCAATTATGAAAACTAATGTCAAATTTTTCTCTATCCACTATGTGCAAGTGCTGAAGACTTTTATTCATAGAGCTCTGTATTTAAACTAAGAATTTTGAAATTCAGTGTAAAATATATATGCATATATAAATATGTGGGGCCAATTTTTTCAGTGGTCCCAATTAAATTTTATGTTAGTTTTGCATCTGCCACTGACAGCTATACTTACAACAGTGAATTTTGAATCTAGCTCAACACAATAAAATGACATGTGATCATTTAGTACCTTCATTTTTATAATGAAAAAAACTGTTTATATAACAAGAAGGCACATCATAGCTGTTGGCCTATAAATTATCTTAATCTAGAAAGAAACAGTACAGTATATGAAGCAACACATTGCTATTGAGTTAAAATCAATTCATGTCTTCACGTAACAGGGAGAAAAATGTCATAATAGCTAAAAATTTTTGAAGCATTACTATGCTCCTAGCTCTTATGATGTATTAAGTTACTTCATCCTCACAACATCCAACCATTATCCAATTAAGTTTAAAGAAAATAAGACACAGAAAAATTAAGTAACTTTTCAGGGTCACAAGGCCAAGAAGTTGTAAAACCAAGATTTAAACATAGACTTTCTGAATCCAGAGACCATGTTCCATTCATTCATGCATTCATTGATTCATCTATCCATTTATGCACCTATGCATGTATATATGTCTTTATATTGCATTATAATTTACATATAGTGAAATGTACAGATGCTGGTATACCATTCAATAAGTATTGAAAAGTGAGTACATCTGGGCAACTACCTGCCCAATCAAGATAAGGAATATTTCCATCACCCCAGATATACTTCCATACCACCATCCTACCACCAGTGGTAATTACTATTCTAATTTCTAACACCATAGATTAATCTTGCATGTTTGTAATCTTCATATCAATGGAATGTTATAACATGTACTATTTTACATCTGGCTTCTGTCACTCAGCATAATGTTTGTGAGACCCATCCATGTTGTAGTTCCTTTTTCTTTTATTGCTGAGTAGTATTTCAGGGTAGGGTTATACCTCAATTGGCCCATTGCTTGTTTTTATTGCTGGGTAGTATTCTATTATATACTTATACCTAGGTTCACTTGTTGATGAACATTTCAGTTGTTTTCAAGTTTTGATTGTTATGAAGAAAGCTGCTACTAACTTTCTTGCAACATTTTTTTTGGACATATTTTCTTATATCTTAAGTAAATTCCCAGGAATAGAATTGCTGGATAACATATGTTTTGTCAAGCTGTATTCAACAGTGTCCGTATCATTTTACATTCCCAGCAGCAGCGCATACAAGTTCCAGTCTCTTCATTTCCTCAATAACTCTTGCAAAATGATTCTGCTGAAGACATGAGATGAGACTACATGAGCATATAACATCAGGGAATAATTAGCTGGTGAAAATCATGGTGGCCACCTAAAGCTTTACTAAATATCCTGATTCCAAACCTTCATTTGACATCTACTGTTTAGTTAATCACGAATCAATTTTTTTATCCCCATCTATCTTTAAAAAACAAACAACTATAAAGAAAAAAAATAGAAACAGAAGAAAATCTGAGACCTAGTTATAGAGCACAATTTAGAGGTTATTTCAAAGCTACTGACTTGAAACTGTAGAAAGGCAGCATTTTATTTCAACGTTTTTTGCATAATGACCAAATAAAGCTCAAATCAACTGAGGATTAGAAAACTCATTATGTTCCAGAGTAAATACTCAACTAATAATAGCATAAAGATATAGGGAGTCAAAATATATATTTGACAACTTTTGCCTCACAGGGAGACACAATATGAATACCGATTACTCTGTATAAGTAATTTGGCTAATGATATATTTGACATAAGAACAAAACTGGGTGGGTGTTCAGATTTCCATGAGCCTTTTGGTCATAGATAATAAATAGAATTGTCTCAAACTAGTGTTTGCTTTGAATATACTTACATAAATTTCGTTAGAACGTACACTTGCACAATTTTTTTAAGGAAATAACTAATAAATAAAGTTTGTTCCTAAAGTTCTATCCTATAATACACAGATTGTTATAAATAGTTTTCTAATTATGTCAAAAAAAACTTTAGAAAACCACTATGACTTTTCTTTCCGGCTCAAAATAACATAATTCAATCTGGCAGCTAAAATTTTGAAATCAATTTGCAAAAAGCATTTACTAGCAATTAATAATCAGTGACAGCGCTCTTTTCATCTTCATAATATCAGTAATAAAAGTTTTTCCTTAACTGACCATATAACAACACATTTCTTTTTACAGAAAATAATAACATTTTAGTGATCTTGTTAAAATAATGTTTTTATGTTCAGACACAGAAACATCCATAAGAAATTACAAGTTTTAATGCAGTATATATAGTCTTTCTGTCATTTGCTGCAAATTCTGAAAAGTACCATGGGAATAAAAATAAAAGACAATTTTCTAAAATTTTTGATTTTCTAGAATGTATTAATTTATATGGTCATGCAAATAAGTTTGAGTATTCATCAATGGTGTTTCAATAATCAACAGAGTTTAATTAGCAAAATAGTGTTTCTGACCAATCAAAGAAGTAAGCCCATTTTAAATACCTAACTTGCCTTTTAAAGTAGGAAAACTTATATTTTCTGTATCCGGGGGCATTCGCTGTCCTAGTTTCACCCTATGGACCTTGCTAATTAGCCCCCAAAGGTTACAGCAATTGAATCTACAAATGCTTACTGAGATAGAAATCCCATTCATCATCTTTCTCATTTTCCTTCAACTATTCATGTTTTACTCTGGCCTTACTGACATTTATGGTTTCTATGTAGCCCGTGTTTAGCATATATCATGCCATATGAATGTAGAAAGTTTTTTCTTTTTAGAACAATCATCATCTCTATCCTACAGATGTTTGTGAATGAAATCTCTTGTATAAAGATAGCACAGACATAACCCTATCTTTTAGTTAGACCAGCCATCCTTAGAGTATGGCTGCTAAGTGGTTGTATTATATTTTTATTGAATTGCTGAACAACCCTAAGGATACCACACTTTGAGCATTAATGAAGAGTTAAAAAAAAAATAAGTTCTAGATGATGTAATACAGAATTGTACATCTGAAAATTATGTAATTTTACTAACAATTGTCACCCTAATAAACTTTAATTAAAAATAATAATAAGTTCTATTATTAGATAGGCAATTTTCACCTATCTTTCCCATACTAAAAATTCTACTTTTTTTTTTAAACACTCTGAAACAGGTGGGGATTTTGTTGGCTTGTTTGTTTTTCCAGAGACAAGGTAGAATGAATGGCAGGGAATTGTTTTAGCAAGCTTTGACAATAGACTGAATGTGCCTACTTATCTGGCTATACCAAGATATAACTAGTGATTCGTTGTACAAATTAACCACCTATGAGTGTTATGTAAAAATAAGTTTCCGAAGGTCATCCCCAGTGGTTCTGATTCTGAAGTACTGAAATGAAACCCATGGATATACATTTTCAACAACCCCCTGGGTGATTTTCATCAGGGTGTTAGCAGCCATATTTGAAAACACTGATTTTTTTGTCTGTAGTCTCTTTAACAATATGGTAGAGTACCATATGAACTACCTAGTTAGAGACAGATACAAGGGCTGGCTTGGAGAGAATACTGTAATGTCCAGGATGCCATTCTGGATTTTTCTTCTCTATTTCTGATTCACTTTTTCTTTCTACACTTAAAATTCACCCTTCTCTTGTATCCTAAGTAGGGGAGGATAAGTGGCAAATGTTGCAGGACAGGTGCTAAGTGGTGATGTAGGGTTAGGAAACAGGAAAAAGAAGCAACCATTTTGTGATAAGGAAGTGATTATGACTATTGGTGGACACACAGATGTATATATAGGTTGGGGGAGAAGTGCTGAAGATGAGAGAAGGCAGCAAACACTCCCACCTGAGCTTGTCTGAATGGTACACGTAGGGGTATAATGGGGAGGCCTGTAGTTGTGATTCCTCAAATTGGGTTGCTATGTTGCACAAGCAAACAGAAAAATGCCATACAAAAGTAATGTGTTGTAATTTTGCTTCTTATGGCAGTTAGCATTTGACCACAATTTGATTTTCCCAGACCTCACCTGAATTTCAGATCCCATGACTGCAACATTACTTAAATATCATACCTTAAAAAAATGGAGTGGTAAATCCTTAAAATGACCCTTTGGCCTCCTAGCTGAGTCTGTAACCACTATCCAGTTGATTTTCTTACTCCCAAGTTAATGTATCTGCCATCTAATTAACACCTCATATAACTATACACCAGAGGCTTCTGCTTCAGAATTTCACCTTGAAACAATTAGTCCTCTATTGCATAGGATAGTATGATTATAATTAGGTGGGAGACACAGTGTGATTAAACCTTTGTGGAAACTTCCTTAATGGAAGTGAGGGTCACAATAAAGAGAAATGAAGTTAAGATAAAGATACCTTTCTTTTTAAACTGTGGAACGTTTCCGCATACAGCATTACTTACCTTACTTATATTACTTTGAATGACACATAGCACAAATGAATTTCCTTACATTTTACATTTTGTCAAGCATGAGGACCTTTAACACTTTGTATGAAATTCTTATTCCATGTGAATAACGAAACCCTGTACACAGTTCTACCTCTGAATTTGAATTTTGCCTAAAGATGACTGAGATTATCTGTACTGAAAAGACAGTGGTTTTTATACATCTGAGCAATTATTACATATAAATATGAATCTAATTTTCCCTGTAAGTTTTTAAAATTTACTCATTAAAAAAACAACACTTCTTGATTATTTTCACACTCATATGATTTTTTTTTCATTCTAGACATTGCTGTATCAGTCCTTTCTACAGCAATGTTTCTCAAACTTGAATGTGCATACGAGTGTGGGAGGATGTTTTTAAAATGCAGAATCTGATTTACAAGGCCTTGAACTTTGCATTTGTCTAACAAGCTGCCGAGCCATGCTCGTGTTGCTGGTTCAAGGGCCACACCGGTAGCTCGGCTCTGTCTGGAATTTATCTCTTAAGTAGCCAAGATAGGTATTCATCAAAGAGAAATGCTCTTCCCTAGCTCAGATTTCACAGGTGTGAACTATGAATTATCATTAAAACAGAGTTAGGACTAGGTTAACATAGTAGAAACAGATACATTCTCATCCTTTGAAAGCTTCTAAATTTTATAACACAAGGTATCTCCAACTAATTTCCATGTGTTTCTGGTATTCTACCCGAAAAAGCGTATTACTCTTGTTCTTTCACATGATATGCTTAATTAGTATTCATTAAGTAAACACAAATAACTTGACCAGTCATCCTTCCACTCCCAATCTGGAATCATCACAACAAAAACCCATAAAATATTTATTTGGTCATTGAAGTGTAGGAACACGTGAGACAGATCCTCTTCATGCCCTTAAATTCGCTAGTAGCCAGCACACAAATTCATCTTCTCTAAAGAAGCAGCTCGAATGTGCTACTTTGTAAAAGATAAGAAATTTGACTTTGTTATTTGGCTGCTACAGATGGATAGAGATGAATAGCAAGAGAGAGAGAGAGTAGAGAGAAATAACCCACATGTGCTCATAAAGGAGGAAGAAGAAAAGGGGGTGGGAGGAGTGAACAAGAGAAGCCCAAAGTGAAAACTAGTGAAATAGAAAACACTGGGGTTTCTAACCCGCGCCCCGCTCTCTGGGACCCATAGATAGATGTGCACATAGGAGGTGTAGGGATTCAAGAACTATTCCACTTTCGCCCTCTAGGAGGAATTAAAAAAAAGGGGGGGGGGCTGGGGGGAGAAAAAAACTGTTTTCTTCAGTGACCAGGACAGTTAGGGGCAGAGCTTAGATTTGGTTTGCAACTGAAACAGAGAGAATCCGAAAAGAAAACCAAATAATAATAATAATAATAATAATAATAATAATAATAATAAATAGAAGGCTTCAGATGGGGAGAAGCAAGATTGCGGTGACTGGGCAGCGGCTTCCCAACCCTGGAAATGACCTGTGTCAGCCATTCCTGGACCATGCCCACCCTAGATCAGTGTGCATTGCATACTTACTTCCTGGTAAATCATATCACTGGGAAAGTCTGCACCTTTGTACAGGAAGAGAAATTCAGTATCACCCACGCCAGTTCTTCCAGTTTGTAATTTAGTGAACTAATTCCCCAAAAGGCTAAGTGATGGGTCCAAGGTGCACGTTTAAGGCAGAACTGATTCGGAAACCCAGTTCTCCAGACTCTTTGTTCCCATTTGTGCCACGACATCAAAAAGCCCTGAATTGTGCTCCGGGCACAAGATGAAGGTAGAGGAAGGATAAAGAAAAGGGAACCACATTTGCAGGAAACCCCTCAGCTCCTCCCTGCCTCCAAACCCATAGATGCTGTGTCTTAGAAATGGACCAGACAAGATGGCCTGACGTGGTGTGTCATCTTACTGCGGCCTTGAGTGCTTACGAGGAAACTGCAATCAAAGAAATAAAAATACAACAGTAAGATGAGCTTCTCACATCTTCTGTCGTCCTCTTCTCCACTAAGACCCCAGTCAGATTTTAAACCATTTTACATACTTGTAAGAGTTACATACGTAAACAGCTTTGCTATTATTAAGGGTAAAATTTTCCTTTACAGACAAAGATTTCTTTAACAATATTGTCAACATTTTCAAGAGCAAAGATATGTGTTTCATTTAACAGAACATTCTTATTTCCTGAGTACATTTTCACTTATGTGCAGTTTATGAGTCCTAAGCAACAATTCAAACAGCAAATTCTCGCTTCAATATTCTGGAAAACACTGAGTATTAATGAGGGACGTATTTGTTGCTTCCAATATTTGTTCCCGAAAACAATAAAAAGCTGTACTTGTTTTGAACGTAATTATAATAGAAATGCTAAATTACAGATGAGGAAAATTTGAGGCAAATTTTTTCTCAAAAGACAAGAGTAATTATTCCACCAACAGCAATTAATTAAAGGTACATGAATTCAGATATTAAACTTTAAAGTACATTGTAGCTGCATCTTCTATTTGACTTATGAGGTGACTAACTAGGCTTAAAGAGACTGCAACCTTCAGAACTGTTATTGTTTAATGTAGTCAGGGTTTAATAGTCAAGCTGTAGTTAGAATATCTCTCCAGCTATATAGGTACCATGTGTACCTCTTATTTTTATGTATGATTTCATATACTTTTCCCTCCATTAAATCTTCTGAAAAACCGAACACTGTGAGGCAGAAATTATTAATCAACATTTAGTCTCAGAAAGTTAAAGTGGCCTAAGATGACAAAAGGATCTTGGTTGTTTCCTCACTATATTCCTTTGTGAAAACTGATAAATAGAATAGGATATTTAGTTTGTATACTAAGAACAATTGACACTCACAAATGTCAAATTTTCTTTCCTGTACTAACAGACAGAAAATTACTATTGACAGTTTCCATGAAATAGCCAACTTTTGGGAATGGTGAAGTTAACATGTTACTTTCAATGCTAAGATCTAGGAAAGCATATGTGAAAATGTAGAAACTAACAACACACAAGTTTAAAAGTTTAAAACGAGACATACTGAACTTTACCCACAAGCACACAGGAGAAACATTTATCAATCATATGAACCATGTTCTACTGCAGAGTACAACAGGCTAATGCCATCGAAAAAGAAATAATTACACATTTTCAAAAATCTAGTCACTATGAGATGCAGGGCAGTCTAGGGGTAAAGATGTGCTCTCTGGAATCAGACCTCTGGTTTAAATCTCAGCCACTATCTATGTAACTGTGAACAAGTTACTATGCAGAAAATAATAGTTCATCCTTTGGTAGCAGAATAATGTCCCCCCAAAGATGCCCCTCCCTAATCCTTTATACCTGTGATTATGCTACCTAATATGACAAAAAGGACTTTACAGATGTGATTAAATAAAGAACCTTGAGATGGAAAGATTATCCTAGATTATACCACTATAATCACAGGGGCCCTTGAAGGAGGGAGGCAGGAGTGTCAGAGAAGATGTGAAAACGGAAGCAGAGGTCAGTGTCGCAAGTTCATGAGCCAAGGAATATGGCCCGTGAAACAAAACAAACAAACAAAACAACAATGACAACAACAACCACACACACAAAAAAACACCAACATAAACAAAAACAGCAAGCCTTTAGAACCAGAAAAGAAGGTAAAAAAATGGATTCTTCCCTAGAGCTTCTAGAAGGAACACAGCCCTGTTGACACCTTAATTTCAGCCCAATGAACCTGACTTCTGACCTTCAGAACTGTAAAATAATAACCTGTGTTGTTTTAAGCCACGAAATTTGAGTTGGTAATTTGTTGCAGCAGCAAAAGGAAAATAATACATTACGTCATCGGATTATGGCTGTAGTTAATATCTATAAAGCACTTAGAATGTCGTCTAGAATATAATTGTTATGTAGTATCAGCTATTATTAACATAAATCGGGTTATTTAACTTTTCTGCTTAAAAATCTGTCTTCACTAGATACCCTGTGAATGAAATTAATTTGCTGAATTGTGTCTTCTAATGTGTTTGTTTGCCTCAGTTCCTGCTGACTTCTCTAAGCTTTGAGCTGCCATCTTCTACCTCACTCTTGGCTGCCCAGCCACACTGGCCTTCTTTCAGTTCTTCCAAAAGTCAAGTGCTTTTGAAGCTCAGGATCTTTGCAACAGCTGTTCACTCAGCATGGAGAGTTTTTTTCCTTCATGTTTATCCCAGCTAAATCCTACCTATATTTCATATTTATTAAAACAGGTTGTCTTCAAAAAGGCATTCCTTGAAAACAAATTCTCTCAGCATATACCATTCTCAATGGGCAGTTAGAACATGAAAAGATGCTCAATATTATTAGTCATCAGGGAAATGCAAACCAAAACCACAGTTAGATACCACTGTATACCAACTGATAGTAAACATAAAACTACAGACAATAAGTGTTAGCAAAGGCGTAGAGAAATTGGAACCCTTATATATTGTTAGTGGAATTGAAAATAGTGCAGCCACTTTGGGAAACAGTTTGGAAGTTTTTCAAAACAGAGTTACTGTATGATCCAGAAATTCTATTCCTAGGTATATACACGAGACACATGAAAACATATGTACACGCATAAACATGTGCATGAGTGTTCATAGCAGCATTATTTATAACAGCCAGAAAGTGTTAACAACCCAAATGTCTAGCAACTGACGAACGATGAAAATATGGCACGTCCGACACAATGGACTATTATTCAACAATAAAAAGGAATATAGTACTGACACATGCCACAATATAAATGAACCTAGAAAACATTATACTGAGAAAAAACAGTCACAAAGGCAATGTATAGCAAGCTTCCACTTCCATGAAATGTGCAGAATAGACAAATCCATAAAGGCACAAAGTAGATTAGTGGTTGCCAGGAACTGGGAAGAAGGGATTGGGAGTGAATGCTAGTGGGCACTGGAGTTTTTGGAGGTATGTCAAAAATATTCTCAAGTTCTGGTGATAGTTGCCTAACTCTGTGATCACGCAAACAACACTAAATTGTATACTTAAAAAGAATGAATTTCGTAGTATGGGAATTATATCTCAATAAACTTGTGATTTAAAAAAAAAATCCACACCATATTCTGTTTCGGATATATTCAGATTCTTTTCGGATTTCTTTTAAAAAATCATATTCGGATTTTTTTTTTTTAAATCCACACCATATTCTGTTTCATGGTAGCAATTAGCATAACCTGTAATCACTGTAAGGTCTAAAAAGCCACACCCACGTTTAATTTGTCTTCATTGAAGTGTTGCTCAAAGTATGTGGTAAGCACTCAGTATCTGCTAAGGAAATGAAAAGGATTCTGACTGGTATTTGTACATAGCGATGACATTAGGAAAGGGGCCATTAGTTTGTACCTAAATGAGGAAACTAAAGGTAACCTTGAAACCAGCTGTTTCTACTTCTTTTAAAATCAGAATCATTCGGCATCATCTGACTCATATAGCAATGGAGGTTATCCACAATACTCATTTCTGAACTAGTTTCAGCAAAGAATAGAACATTCTTCATGGTCAGAGAGTAATTTGGGGCATCACTGTCCTTGGGACACTGTTGATGAGTCCACCAGGGCCTCAATCTTCGGGCAAGGTTCCTGTCTTACAGAACACAGAAAATAGCTGGGTTTTTGCTATTTATCAGGTATTCCTTTGTTCTTACTCATTCAACATTTAGTGCATGCCACATTTTTTCAGGTGACAAAAATTAGCACCACCCTATATGCCCTCAAGAAACCAAAAAACGTGTCATGGGGAGAGAGATAAAGGATTGAGATTAGTTTTGTAATAGAGTATCCTCTTTGGAGTGTGGAGGGAAACACTTTCAGAGACATGCTTGTTTCAGAGACAGAAGTTTTACCACTTCTGTCATGTACTTCCAACCGAGCATAGTATCCAATACCATTCATTTATGATTTAAGAGATTTTATTAAAACCCTACTATGTGCCAGGTGTTCTGGCTGGGAAATGACAACAACAAAAAATTGACAAAAATTCTTGTCCTCACTGAGCTTACACTGCAGTGGTGGAAAGCGAGTCCAAAATTTACTAACATAAAATATATAGTATTCCAGATGATGAGAAATGCGGAGGGAAAAGTTAAAGAGGAGAGGGAGGTGGGGAGACTGGAGATACACATTTAATGGACAGTCAGGGAAGACTTTGATGAGAAGGTCTTAAAGAGAAAGAGGTATTTGATGAAAGGTCTGAAGGAAGGGAGCTAGGAAGTCTGATAAACTAACTGGAGGAACAGCATTCCAGGCAGAGAGACAGAAACAAAGGTGAACCCCTGAGGTAAAAGTGTTCTGGCATGTTAAAGGAACATCAGGGAAGACCAGGTAACCGGGGTAAACTGAGCAAAGGGGAGATTAGGAAGAAAATGGTCAAAAAGTTAAGGAGGGGAACTCAATCCCACAGGCCATTAAATGGACACTAACTTTTCCTTTGAAGGAGAAAAGAAGCACTGGGATATTTTAAAGAATGAGTAGCATGATCTACTTACATTGCAACAGATCACATTGTTCGCTGAAAATAGGTGTGTGGGGGAGGGGCATATGAGGGTTGGGTAGGGAGACCCGTCGGAATGCTACTGCAATGATCGGGTGGGTTACGATCCAGGAGACTTTGACCAGGGTGACAGCAATAGAGGTGATGTAAGGTGATGAGGTGTGGGATATAATGTAAAGCTAGACCCAACAGGATTTGCCGGTTGAGTGGACAAGGAGGTTGCTAGTGACCTTAACAAAGGGAGTTTTAGTGGCATGGAAGGGACAAATGCCTGTTTACAGTGGGTTTAAGAGACATGGAGAGGAAAGGGATGGGACACAGATTATAGACACCACTTCTGAAAAGTTTTGCTTTAAAGGGACAGTAGATGGAAAGGAAGTAGAGTCAAGAGAAGATTGTTTTCTGTTTTAACAAGGAGAAATAATGGCCCTTTGTTTTACCTTGACAGGAATGATATAGCAGAGAGGTACAAGCGATGGGAGAGAGAGGGTAGAATGGCCAAACAGCGGAGTAGATGAGAGAGGATGGCAGCTAGTGTACAACTGAAACAGCTGTTTGATTAGGAGTGTGGACAATGAGTCCATCATGATGAAGGGAAGACAGAGGATGTAGGCTGTGACGATGCAGGTGAGTAGGAGGGTCGTGGAGTTTAGGAGAGTTGTCTTCTCTTTGTTCCTGTTGACTCATGAGATAGGAAGCAAGGTTTTCAGTGGAAATGAAGGGTGGTAGCATCAGAGTTGGACCTGCAAGGAAAGAGATAAGGGTAAGAAGTGGTTATCTGGAGTCGGGGGCGGGGGGGAGGGAGGAAAGGAAAGAGAGAGAGAGAGAGAGAGAGAGAGAGAGAGAGAGAGAGAGAGAGAGAGAATTCAAGGTGTAAGTATGGGAGTAAGTGACTGAGGTTCTGTGAAGGATGTTATTGATGGACAGGAAGCTGAGGAAAAGAGAGTCCAGAATACCAAGTATGGATACGCTGAAATCAAGCAACAAGAACCATAATAGGAAGAATAGTGCAAGACAGTAGTCCAGAGCTGAAATCTTCACGTTTTACTAAACTGTTTGGTTTAAGTTCAAACCTCTGTTTCTATTTTTATTGAACATTCACAATCACAATTTTGAAAATGTTTTATCTTTTTCCAGTTGCAGCTTTTCTTTTATCTTTCTTTAAACAGTGAAGAATGGGCACTTGTATATTATATGATTCATTAATATAATTAAGTAATATAATATAATATAATTCATTAATAATGTAATATAATGTAATGTGATAATATAATTCATTAATAAGTATATATATTTTTCAGATTATAAAGCATATCCTATAATGCATCCAAACTTGATTTAGGCACTCAGAGATTTATACTTAGAAAAGAACAATTCCTATTGGTTAGAGAAGGAAAACTGTATATAACAATATTATTTCTTTGATTCCGTTTTAAAGAAAAAAAAGTTTTTCAAAGATGTGACTGATAAAATCGTGCAAATAAAAAACTGTGGTATTGATTGAGTTCCGTGATTCTAGCTGATGAATGTCTAGCCAGAGAAGAATGTTAAGTGAAATAGTCAAAAAGCAATCATAAGCATAATCCATCACAAACCCATCATTTCACATTGGGCCATTAATCTTCAGCAAGATGCCAACTGCGTATCACATGGATATTTGGATATGAGAGGGCAACATCTATAATACCAGTGTTAATAGAAAGCCATCAGGCCCATGCTCAATTGCCCACTGGTGATGGTCATTGATCTGCTCTTACGGCAAGAAAAAGACTTATGAATTCTGGACCCCATTTTGAAGCAGGTCTCTACAAGCTGCCCCTTCAGGCACCTGCGAGATATTAATCAAACTCTAGCTATTTTTAGTTTCATATGGTTCAGTCCTTTCCAAATTAGATACTGGATAAAGGATATATAAGATTGATGAAGGACCTCAGTTGATATTGAAGTCCTGAAAACTAAACAGTGGAACAAGGATCCAATTAATTTTGGTTGTATCTCAAGGTGTAAGTCTAATCCCTAAAGTGAAAAACACAAACCAAATACAGTGAAATTTATTAACATTTGAGGACTCCAGTGACTAACAGGACTCCAATATCTTCTTCGTGAGGGATCTTAACTTAAATCATGGAAAACTGCACATACTGTGAAATTTGCAGAACTAACCTTTAGTTTCTACATAGTAATGACTCTAATTTTGTTTAAAAGTATTTGCATTTGCTACTTTTAGAAAAAGAAATTTAACATGAAAGAACTGGAGAACCATTTTAGACAATGTACACACTAAGCGAATGAAAGAAAAATTCCTCAAGTTAAAGAAAAATGTAAGAGGTTTGTGGAAAAAGCTGTTGGTGATACAGTAAGTGTGTGTGTCTGGTTGGGGACAGGCACAGAGTGGTTTACACAATTTGGCAACATGACCCAGCAACCATATTTCCATCACTCTCGAAAAGACTCCAAAAAGAAAACCGCCTGTTATTCTAACAAAATCTTAGTAAAACGGAGGCAGTAAATACAATGACCACCATGAATAATACTTTTACCCAGTTGAGGGAGGAGACAGAAGTTATCACATGAGTGTTATATGATGTCATGCATTTGTGGTGAAGCAGCCTGTCTTAGCGAGTTCCAGCTGCCATAACAAATTACCATAGATTTGGTGGCATAAACACAAAGATTGATTTCTCACAGTTCTGGGGGTTGTAAGTGTGAGATCATGGTGCCAGTGTGGTCGGGTTCTGGTCAGGGCTCTTACTTGGGTTGCAGTTGGCTGATTCCTTGTGTCCTGTCATGGTGGCAAAATGAGGGATCTGGCTCTCTGGCTTCTTCTAAGGCACTAATTCTACCCATGAGGACTCCACCTTCCTGACCTAATTCTCTCTCAAAGGCTCCACCTCCAAACATCCTCACATTGGATATTAGTTTTCCACCGATGAATTTGGGGTATTAGATTTGAACATATGGACACAAATATTCAGTCCATAACACAGCTGGTGACTCATGAAAGAAACAGGGACAAAGAGGTATTAGTATCAAAAAGAAAATCAGAACAAAAACTGCAAATTAGAGCAACCCCTGGAGCAAGAAAGTTGATATTTTTGCCTCCTATAGAGGATGAGGAGGAATTGAGTCAACCCAGAAGGAACTGCTGGAAGAATGACTTTTGGAGTTTGGCCCTGGGTTGAATGATGAGGAAAGAACTGACGGAGAATGCTTTTCATGTGGAATCCAGAATCAGGAGCAATTAGTTCAGTTCCATTGTATTTTCCTTCCAGACCCTTTCATTTAGATGTAAATAGAATTGTCTTCATCTTCCACCTTCTATTTATTTCATAGGACTCTTTTCTAAATACTTTTGCTATGTTCGTGGGGTCAGAAAGATAAATGGGCAAGATATTTTCAGCTTTGCGGGTGATACAATCTGTTTTTAACTTCTTAATTCTTTCATTGTAGCAGGAAAGTTTCCACAGACAATACATACACAAATGAATGTGTCTATTTATAAAAATAAGCAGCGGGCTGATTTTGGCCGATGGGCCATAGTTTGTCAAATCTTGCTTTAGATCTTGCTTTTTCCAGTTTAAGTCACATCTAATTCCATAATTTCCAGTTTAAGTCACATATAATTCCCATAATATCAGCTATCATTATAATATATTTGGAGACTATTAAGTCAGCATTTTATCTTGACAACTTATCTGATACTCTCCATAATCATGGAATAAAATATTCTATTTATGCTCTGGGCTTACTATCCTTTTTTAAAAAAACAGTTGCTCACAATATTAGTTCTGTAGGACTATATATAATAAAAGAAGAAACTGAAATAAATGTTACATTTTTACAGAGTATTCAAAACTCCATTTTCCCCGATATATTTTAAATAGATTTTTTAATGGAAACATTTATTTTTTTTCTTCCACACAAATACCAAGAAATAAAAATCTTAGCGAGATAAAGGAAAGAAAAACATGATAGTAGCTACTGCAGAACAAAAATGGATCTGTAAAATTGTTTTCAGAAAATGAGATCATGACTGACATGATCTAACGTCCCTCTATCAGGAAAATACTAGCTCATGCCAAATCAAGTCTGTGTTTATTAGGTCAAAATAAAATGTCTCTGCAATAGTCACATATACAGTAGACTGTTGGAACAAAAAGGAAAAGAAGAGAAAGGGGGAAAAAAAGGAAACAATATGTACATATATACCTGAATCTTCTAGAAGGAAAACAATGCGATTTTACTCTTTTTAATTTCAATCACAAATTAATTTCTTTTATGCAACATATTTTGAATTACTGGAACAAAGAAGCAAAGCGGGAAGCCAGCTATGGCCAATGAATTTTAGCACACAGTTATGTAAAGCAATGAATTATAAGACCCAAGCCTATTTTTGTTTCCTGCTTCAAATAGCAAGTGTGGAGAAAAGATAAATGTATCATACAATAGTGCAGTGTCTCACTGAGCACATCGAGAACACTAATTAAAATCAATTTTATTGTCTTGAAAAAGATCTATGCATGAATGATGTCTTTTAATGTACTTGGCTAGATTGTTCCTGTATATACTCTTGAATACACAGGTTAGTTGGTTTCTAAAGAAACGGGGATAAGTTATTTTGGCTGCTTGTTTTGCTTACTCAGTATATAACCAAGGACAAGAACTTCTTCAAAGGGAAGATAATAGACTAATGTAGACTGAATGGTTCAGGCAAGAAATAGATTGTAATGTGCCCATATGTCCCAACAAAATTTGGAAGTACTTCTACCATGTTTCCCCGAAAATAAGACCTACCCTGAAAATAAGCTCCAGGTAAGATCGTCAGCTAGACTGACGCAATTTAGTATATCATGACGATGTTCCAGAAGATGACATGACTGTATTTGAAAAAATGTTGATTGTTGTACATGAAAAACTAAGACATCCCCTGAAAACTAAGCCCTAATGTGTCTTTTGGAGCAAAAATTAATATGAGACCCAGTCTTATTTTCAGAGAAACATGGTATGTTCAAGTTATTTTGATTGCAGTGTAGCTGCCAAATAGCTGGAGACATCACTGAGATACTGAAGAAGACTGTATACTGAAAGTAGGGTCACCAAGAGATTTGTACATAGATAGACTTCAGAGCAAAGCTGGCTCTACCAATATAAGTTATCAGAGCTTGTTCAAAACACTTAATCATCCAACATGTTGGCTTTCTCAACCATTAAGTTGAGCTATATTATACTTCCAGTATTTGATGGCTTCTAGTCTACAAAACTGGTAATTTCATGATTCATCATCTCTGACTACATCATTCTGCAGTGTGATTAAATAAAATGTTGCTATAAACTTCTAGGTACAATATAAGTGCATTTATCATTTATTATACTTCCTCTGAGTAGAATTCTTGATTAAAAGATATTTCATAACAGTTGCAGCTCATCATTTTAGTTAATTAATTTATATAGACAAATTAATAACAATTAAAAATTTGTTATTAAAGAAATACATTATATTATAGAATAATTTATTCAGTCTTGTGTATATTCTGCGGTCCTGGGATCCTAAAGTTTACTTCATTGCTGGTAGAGCCTTGGCCTATAGTTATGTCATCAGGTGGGACATTTTCTGTCCAACCACATACTCTTCTGATAGTCTTATTACACATATTTGATACCTGTCTTACTCCAAGTTAGCTGGCATTTGTAAAGTTAATTTAATAGTATGGGCACATTCCATTAAGATTTTGCAACAATGATTTCACTTGTGACCTCCATCTCTACGAGTAAGCCTACAGGTGTAGAGCTCCATTATTAATTGAAATGGGATAAAAAAAAATTTAAAAACGTGATTTTTGGTCAAGACAGTGGAGTAGATAAACACTGTGCTTATCTCCTCTCATGACCACATCAAAATTACACCTGAACTACAGAACAATCATCATTGAGAATGGCTGGAAGTCTAGCAGGACCAAAGCCCTACAACTAAGCACATACAGAAGAAGCCACTTTGAGACTGGGGGGGGGGGGGTTGAGGAGAGACAGAACATGCTGTTCTCACACCTGTGTGTGACCATTAAAAATTAGGAGGGATGTCTCAGCTGTGGGGGTCTCCCCTGAGGAGTGAGAGGTCTCAGCCCCACGTCAGGCTTCCCAGCCCAGGGCTCCAGGGACAGAAGTCCCCATAACTTTGGGGTGTGAAAACCAATGGAGATTGTGAATAAGTGAGACGAGGGCACCTGCAGTCCCAGGTGTTCCTCTTAACGGGCCCGTGCATGGACTTACTTGCTGATGGACTCACTCTGAGCTCTAGCTCTGAGGTTGCAGCTGGAAAAGGCACCAGGGACATATGGATAGGAACTGAATTATCTGGCTTCAGGAATGAAGGTTAAAAAAACGTAACAATGAACCAGGCAGAAATAAAGAACATATTAGAGGGAATCAACAGTAGATTAGATGAAGCAGAAGATCGAATCAGCAATTTAGACAATAAGGTAGTAGAAAACATCCAGTCAGAACAGCAAAAAGAAAAAAAGAATCAAAAAAAAAAAATGAGGAAAAGTTTAAGGGGATCCTAGGACAACATCAAGCAATATAACATTTGCATCAACAGGAGTACCAGAAGGAGAAGAGAGACAGCAAGGAATTGAAAACCTATTTACAGAAATAATGACAGAAAACTTCCCTAATCTGGTGAAGGAAATAGATATACAAGCCCAGAAAATGCAGAGTCCCAAACAAGATGAATCCAAAGAGGCTCACACCAAGACACATCATAGTTAAAATGCCAATGGTTAAAGACAAATAAAAAAATCTTAAGAGCAGCAAGATAAAATCAGTTTGTTACCTACAAAGGACCTGCCATGCATTATCAGCTGATTTCTCAACAGAAACTTTGCAGATCAGAAGGGATTGGCAGGAAATATTCCAAGTGATGAAAAGCAAGGACCTACAACCAAAATTACTCTACCCAGCTAACCTACCACTGAGAATCGAAGGACAGATAGAGAGCTTCCCAGACAAGAAAAAGCTAAAGGGGTTCATCATCACCAAACCAGTATTACAAGGAATCTTAGAGAGACTTTTTTAAGAAAAAGAAACAAAAAAAAACATCAAAAATATGAAAAATAAAATGGCAATAACTACATCTCTTTAAGTAATTCCTTTAAATGTAATTAGATTAAGTGTTCTAATCAAAAGATGGGGTGCTTGGATGGATAAGAAAACAAGACCCTTACATATACTGCCTACAAGAGTGTCACGTCAGATTGAAAGACACACATAGACTGAAAGTAAAGGATTGCAAAAAAAGACATTTCATGAAAATGGAAACAAAAAAAGCAAATAAACAACAACAAAAAAGTTAACATAGTAATACTTACACCAGACAAAATAGACTTTAAAACAAGAGATTAAGAAGGACCCAGTAACGCCTCTTGTGGGTATTTATCCAAAGAAATCCAAAATGCTACTTTGAGGGGATGTGTGTATCCATATGTTCATTGCAGCATTGTTTACAATGGCCAAGATGTGAAGGCAGCCTGGATGTCCATCAATTGATGAATGGATAAAGAGCAGGTGGTAAGGGGGTTGGGAGATGAGGGTAACAGGGATCAACTATATGGTGATGGAAGGAGGACTGACTCTGGGTGGTGAACACACAATGGGATTTATAGACGATGTAATACAGAATTGTACACCTGAAACCTATGTAATTTTACTAACAATTGTCACCCCAATAAATTAAAAAAAAAAAAAGAAGAGGTGGTACATAGATAGAATAGAGTATTGCTCGGTCATGGAAGGGAATGGGTTCTTGCCATCTCCAGCAGCATGGATGGAACTGGAGGGTATTGTGCTGAGCAACATGTCAGACAAAGACAGATGCAATGTGATTTTGCTTACATGTGGAATCTAAATAACAAAATAAACAAACAAACAAACTAGAAACAAACTCATAGAGAGCATTTTGATGGTTGCCGGGTGGGGGAATGTTGGGGTATTGGTGAAAAAAGTAGAAGGGATTAAAAAGTACTAATTGATTGTTACACAGTAGTCATGGGGATGTAGGGTCTATATAAGGAACAGAATAATATTGTAATAACTATGTATGGTGTCAGATGGGAACTAGATTTATTGTGGTGATAGATGGGAGGGGGTTGGGGGGTAAGGTGAAAAAGGTGAGGGATTAAGAAGTACAAATTGGTAGTTATAAAATAGTCACAGGGATGTAAAATAAAGCATAGGGAATATAGCCAATAATATGGTAATAACTATGTATGGTGCCAGGTGAATACTAGACTAGTCAGGGGGGTTAATCTTAAATTATATAAATGTCTAACCATTATGCTGTACACCTGAAATTAATATAAAATAATACTGAATGTGAAAGAAAGGAAGGAAGGAAAGCAGGGAGGGAGTGAGGGGGGAGGGAGGGATGGAGGGAGAAAGGAAGGAAGGAAAAAGCATAAAGCAGTAACTAGAAATGAGATCTGTATCTTACACAAACATTCAGTTGCACAGCAGTACAGCTCTGAAATACTCAGATGTTTGCTCAAAAGTAATACACATGCATAAAGTTATTTAACTCTGTGTGTTTTTACAGTATTATAAAATCTGAGGTCTTGAATCAATTATCCAATTGATGTGTCTTACAACTGAATAAACCCCAGGTGAGAGTTGCTTGTTCACATAGTGAGAGGGCAGAGGCAGGACAGCAGAAAATGGTCACTAGATCTCTAGGGTTATTAAGGCAGTTTAATGAGTACTTTTAGAACTGTCGAAACAAAACAGCATCCATAATTAACAATAAGGTCTAACAGATTTGCTGATGTTTATAATTACTATTAAACCTCTTAAGGCAGTTGGCTCCCATTGGAATGCAGCAAGTGGTATGTGGTTGCAACTCACCTCCCACTTAAATTTCTCCAAATGTTCTTTAGATATTCTGCTAAGTTATAAACACTCAAGAAGCCATTTACAGTCAGAAGTACATTGCACTCTTCTCCTTTACATCTGGAGTTTCCTGGAGGTGATAATAGTGAGAGAGACTATGAATCACACACTGATTGCAAACTAGAAGATGCTAGATATTTTATGACTCTTTCATTCCCACCTGCTCCACAGGTTACAGACTGTTCTCCTGGAAGTAACTAGAGATGTAACCTGGATCTTGGTGAATTTTCTGAAGCTTCGAGATTCACTGGAAACTATGCTGAGACCTAAAATCTTGACCACATTTTAAGAGAACACAAAATGTTCACTGACGTAATTTCTCATCACAGGGCCTCTTCTTGTCTCCGAGTGAACTATGGCTACTTCCTAGAGTCCTGGGGTCCTTCTCAAGCCTCACGCAGCCGTTGTCTACAATGGGTTACCTTGGTATCCATTTTTCATTTGACATGCTATTTCATTATTATTTTGTAGTTTATAATAATGGTAACTAACGGAATAAAGAATACTTTTTGCAGTATTTTATATTCAGGAGAATATACTATAAAATAATATATTTTACCTTCAGGAGCAAGTCCAAATGAGTGATGAATGATGTAAATTTCAAGTATTTTAATGATAAAAGAAGATATTTGCTAGTAGAGATTTTGAAGACTTTTCAAAGCACCCTATGGACATGATCCTATATTTCCGCCATATGTCAGGTCAATCCTGTTAAAAATCAATCAAAAAGCATTTCTTCTGTGCCCAGTATTAGACAGGTGTTGTGAAGTATTACAGCATAAGAGAAAGCTCTTCTGAAATATACCGAGTTTTCTTTGACCCTTCTTAGTTATCACAGTGTCATTTGGGAATGCCCAACTGCTAGAAGAAAATTGCCCAGAGGACAAAACTTGCAGCTTGTAACAATCTATCCAGAGCACAGCGGGGCCCTTTGGTGGTAACCACCATGTAATAATCCAGCAGAGGTGTCCTTCAGAAAGGAGAAGTGCCCCCAAAATAGCTGCATAGAGATGCCCAACGAAGAAGGAAAAAAGGAAATGTCACCAAAGAAAAAATCTGGATATAATAATGTGTCTCTTGCCTCAGCTACGATTGCACAGGTATTTTATGGAGCAAGCATATGAAGAGATTTGAGGGGGGAGACGATTCTGTTTGCCCCCTTGTCGTGCAGGGCGTCCGGCGGGGTCTCTGCTCCCGCTCCCCACATGAGAAAGCAGGACATGGTGAGGCCAAAAAGGAACACCCACGTAGCCATAGGTAGGGAAGTCATACCACTATGGTCTCACTGGAGGCTGGGTTTACACGACGTGCAACCTGCTGTCCGCTTTGCTGCCAACCGACCAACTCTCCTCGACTCTCCTTCACTCTCCTCCAGTCTCCTCCTTCACTCTCCTCGGCTCCCCTCCGTAGCCGTGGCAGTTATATCAGTGGCCAATGGCTTAATGGCTACAGCTGATGGCCAACCAGCCACGGCTGACAGCATCCACTATCCGAGCCAGCACCTTTCCACATGAGGCTGAGAGCCTGGAAACTGCTTTCTGAGGCTCTGTCCCCACACTCCACCCCTACAGGTTCTCGCCTCATAATCTACACGACAAGCGTCTTCCGCGAGGGTCCCTGTGCCATATTAGACTATTGACACCTATGGACGAAAAGAAATGGTAGTCTTAGGAACCAATAATGGCAAATCCCTTCCATCTGGGAGGATACACGCTAGCTTTTTGTCCTGGGAAAGGAGGGTCCCTGCCACTGGCACCTTTCCCGGTTTGTGGTACCAAACTTTTATGGCAGTGCTTGGGATCCTTTGCATAGTTTCAACATGTAATAGTACAGGGGACCCCATAATAGACCATAGTGAGAGCACATAGGTTCCCTGCAAAATCATCCCGGTATCGGGACCTCCGTATACTACAGTCACTTGCGGTGGCCACTCAGCCACCACCCCTGGCGTCACTTGCAAATCATGAGTCAAACTGGCCCCCCATGTTAAGGTTAAAAATAGCATGTCTCATACCCATTTCATGGATAATTTGCATAAGTTTCATATATGAATGCCATTGACTCACGGTGTCTGGCAGTTCACTAGCCTGTCCCCATACTGTGTGTACCACAGCAGTGAGCCACTCCATTAGAGAGTGGTTGCCCTGGTCCTGGGTCAACCTATGGCAGTTCTGTAACCTCTGTCGCAGGGATGGATGCACTGTCACAAAGGCTAGCTTTCCCATCTCTCCTGGGGAGCAGAGAATGTTGTCTGCTCCCTCATCGCATAAACATAGTAGCCAAGCCGAGACTGGCTCTCCAGGGCGCTGTCGGCACCGCCCCCCCAGCTCTTGCAACTCAGTGGGAGTGTAAGGGGTGTAGGTCGTGAACTGTCACAGCTGGGTTGCCTGCAGCAACGCCCCCGGGGCCCAAAGGTTGCTCACGTTTTACCCTTTGCTTCAAGATTGGCTGGGCTTGGGGGTTGGGAGCTACATTGTCTCCACTGTGGGGCCCCTCTTCTAACAGGCGGACCCGGGCTTCCAGCGCCTCCAACCGGGACACCTGATCCGGCACCTGGGCCATTTCATTAAGCGCATTTTCTGTGTTAACACTCAAGGCCCTGAGGAACATCCAGCCCACACGGCCAGGTGTAGCCTTCTCCTCCTCCGGCAACTGCTCAGTCAGAGCTTGCAGGGCCCTCTCCATGCTGGCCGGAGAGCCGTCCATGACCTCCCACCCCTCCTTGGGGGTCCAACTCCTGAGAACAGTGGCCACCGAGCACCACACACTGTGCAGGGGCCACACGTCCTCCTGCCCAGAGTCAGACTCCATTCCTACCTGGTCAGAATCTTGCTCATCGTGCCAGGTGTCTGAGTGGGTGGAGGCCTCCGCGGAAGATATCCACAAGCCTCGGAGCCTAAGGCCGCAGCAGATCCCCAAAATAAGGACAACGCCTTCCATGGCCAAGAAGGTGGTGTGCCAGCTGGAGGCTTGAGTCTCCCAGGCAGACCGCGCCTCCCGTTCCCGGTGTCGCTTCTCATGGGCCTCCCAAAGCTGGGCTCTCACACGCACAAACCGCTCCACCATGCTTTGGTAGGATTTGGCTGGCACTGTAGGCTGCTTACGAAACTGAGTTTTTATACGTGTAAACTGCTCCAGTACATTCCTTAGAGTTTCAGCCGACACCATATCCTGCCAACTACGCCATGTGTCATGTGGGGCGTCCGGCGGGGTCTCAGCTCCCGCTCCCCACATAAGAAAGCAGGACATGGTGAGGCCAAAAAGGAACACCCACGGAGCCATAGGTAGGGAAGTCATACCACTATGGTCTCACTGGAGGCTGGGTTTACACAACGTGTGACCTGCTGTCCGCTTTGCTGCCAACCGACCAACTCTCCTCGACTCTCCTTACTCTCCTTCAGTCTCCTCCTTCACTCTCCTCGGCTCCCTCCGTAGCCAAGGCAGTTATATCAGTGACCAATGGCTTAATGGCTACAGCTGATGGCCAACCAGCCACAGCTGACGGCCATCTACTATCCGAGCCAGCACCTCTCCACATGAGGCCGAGAGCCTGGAAACTGCTTTCTGGGGCTCTGTCCCCACACCTCTTTTCCCAAGTACCAAGTAAAGCCACCCTATTCAGCCTGCATTTCTGGAAACAGTTTAGCATGATAGCCACAGTCCTGAGAAACTGGTGCAGCAGTGCTCGTCATTGCCTGAGAAAAATCACCCCTGGTGCTCCTCTCACCTTGTCCCCAACACCTCCTGTGTATAAGTTCAGACTAAAATGAATAGCGATGGATGGCAGTGTGAGTTGGAAAATAATGTAAAAATGCAGCAACTGTGGAGTCCATGGCTCTGTGTACAGTGAACTCATTTACTCTCATGAGGTTATGGGCTGACAGCCTTTTTGGGGGAACAGGAATGGCAAACTGACAACCCAAGGGACAAATGTAACCGGCACATGGGTTTTATTTGGCCTGCACAGTGTGAGATTACAAAGCATTTTTTAAACTTTTTGAATTAATTCCCAACTCACTTCACCTGAGATCAGAATTTCTAGTTCCTTCAAAAACCAAGCAATCTGCCAACACTGGGACTGCATTTCCCGTCCTTGCTACACTGGCTGGAACAGAGTAGCAGGTGCCTTCTTAGATCAAGCATGTCCTCTCCCGGTTGCTGCCAAGCCATCTGTCTTACTGTCTCCATGACCATGTCTCACTTTCCAGCAAATACAGGTGTTTGAGAGTAAGTCCCCCCTTAGACCATTGTGTACCTTTGAACATCATCCAGCGAATCAACCATTGTCCTGCTCAAGTGTCTCCAAAGAACACTGGCTCTGAAGCTATAGTCATGCCCTCCGAGGCTGGCTGCCCAGTAGGAGAGCTTATCCTGGCCTCGGCATGGGCTTCACAGGAATCAAAGACACAGTCGTGCATATGTCTGTACTTTGAGTGCTTCTCTGGAGGGCTCCCTGCCTTACAACTCTGTATGTGCAGGAGTGTGGGCATCAGCCTCTCTGGGGGCAAGACTTTCTCCCAGAGAGAAAGCCTGATTAATGTTATGGATTAATGTTATGTCTCAAATTGCATGTTTGATGTGTGAGGCACTTACTCTTGGGTTTTACTTAAGGGAAGGCTACACTACTAACAAGCAGTGTGTCCCCGCTGTCTCATCCTTCTTATTGCAGTCCATTTCCCCGACAATCTAGAAGGTAGCACAGTGAATATGGATTGTTTCAGCTGCCCACAGTCCTTTCTGCTTTCTCTTGGTAATAATATCCCTACTTCTCTTGAGAGAATTACCTACCACCTCCCGAATCCATTTATGGCAATCTTTGCCGGGCTGGCAATCACAGTACTCTCCCATAATCCACAGGTGGGCATATAACCCAACAAAACTAATCAAAGTTCATGGAAGGTCTGAACCTTGAGCAGATGGTACTGGCAAGAAAGGGTTTGGTAGATTTCTCTCCATCGTGCTTCTCATAGTAAATTTGGATCCCAGAACTACCATGCTTCCTGTATTTTCAGATGTGAGCCACCCCTGTCCTTTTGATAAATTTGTTTTGTCACTTAAATTAAGCAGAGAAAGCTTCCATTGCTATAAACTATTGTGCTAGTATGAGATAACTGACATTTTTAAACTCTTGCCATTTTTCAGAAGGGCACATCCGTGGTATAACAGCATCAGAATTCTGGCCTGAGAATGGTAAGAGAATAGATTCATGTTGTTTCAGCCACTACATTTGTGGTAATTTGTTACAATAGCCATAGAATACTAATACACCTAATTTCATACAGATTTGGACACCCTTACACCCACGACGGAACACATCACAGGGCAAGGAAAATGCCACGAGCTGATTGGCTGAGACATAAGTTAAGAAACCCAACCAATTATTCTGAAGAGAAATGTGGGGCAAGAATCAATGAGCTTACCTTTAGAGCTGGGAAAAGCAATGCACACCATCCCATAGTGGGGACTGGGTTGTGGGTAACAGTCTATAATATGTATTGTCGTGCACTTACCTTAGAAAGGATGTGAGACTGCCAAATATATTTACGATGCCATGGTCTGTTCAGCTCAAAGTTTACTCAGCAACGTGGCCTCTTCTTTTCTGTATAATAGGGGTATGGGATCATTTGTCTTCCATGTCTTCCAACTTCTCTTTGTCGATGTATCTTTAATGTCTGAGGAGGTTGTCATTTGTTTCGAGGCCTCTCTGAAGTGAGGTGAATGATGTTTAGTTCTCAGAGACTGCTTGCTTAATGCCTAATGGAGGACAGAATGACTCAGTGGAAGAAAAGTGAGGCTAAGATGCAATTGTGACTGTTTATGATGGTATGATGTGTTAATTACCTAGAGAGAACAATCTAGGAGCACAAACTCATGAAAATATGGCAGCAACCCATTTAAATTTATTATATAATCCTTAGATGTCTTTCAATAGATCTTCCAATGTTTGTATATTAACCAAGACCTGTTTTCAAACTTTTTATACTTATTTCTATTTTTGGCATGCAGTAAATGTTATATAACTATTTGCTGTAATTAATGCTATTTTACTTACATAACAAGTATCTCAATATATGAGATGACTCTGAGTTTCTTCCAGAGTAACTCGGAGATATGAGGAAGATTCTTTCTCTCCGAAGATAAAATTAATGACAACCCCAAACAGCATGCCACATGTCATTCCCTAGACACGTGGGAACAGTGAACTTGGCCAGAAATAGCATTTGATTTAATCAGTGAAAGGAACACAGAGGTAAACAGAAGTGAATTCTTGTGGCTTTTCCACCACTGGTCAATGGAGAGAGATTCAGAATCTGAGGGATATGGGCAATTCTGTCATGAAAGACGTTTGCCCAGATGTCTCCAAGGCCTAGACTAACTAGCCCTCTAGACCTTCCATTTCTCTTCACTCACCAAGCAACCATGTGGTTACTAATGCAAATCCTCAGGCTCTCTGATATCAGGACACAACACTGTGGATAGAGGATATAAGCAAATACTTACAGGCCCCAAAATGTGCACATTCATTGACATTCTTATTACAGCTCAGTGAGTGAGTTTGTCTACCTGAGTCACCTTGTCCCTGGGTTATACTGAAAGAGTTCAAGGCCAAGAAACAGATTTGGACTTTGGCAAATTCAACGCAGTAGGGTTTCTTGCCTGCCAGCAGCCCCACACCTTACCAAGCCTTTGGCTTTTCCATTCAAAGAAGTCGACAGCTTGTTAAACAAATCTTGGAGATACAGCCTAACAGTTTCTCCAGGAAAAGTATGTATCAAGTTACAAATAAGTAATTAAAAACCCTCTTGTAACAATATTTTAAAAGTCAGGAGTTGTCTACATGTATGCTATAATTTTAAGGCTGAATGTTTCTTTTCATATGCTAACTTTTATAAAACATGGTAAACTATGAATAGTGGCTAAGCTTCTGTATTTTTCAAAGTATTTCAATCACCATAATACCTTACTGTGCTTCTGAATCTGCCAGATCTGGCAGCACTCCACACCTTCCCAGGGACATTTGCAAATATGGGGGTTGGGAGGAAAAGGAAAGGTGCTTTCTCTTATCACAACCACTAAGAGATGTTACTGATATCTGGGTTTTGGGGGCAGGAATAGTAAACATGTTGCGACATTGGGAAATATCACACACAACACAGAACAACAAAGAACTGTGTTGTCCCAAAGGCCAATTATATTTCTGTTGAGCAACATTGCTTCTAGTCCCTTCCAATGTAAGGATTGATTGTGACTTTCTGAGATAAGGCACTGGAAGGCTAAATGCATTTCCTGCTGCTAGATCAGAAAACATCAAAACGTATTACCATTTTAATGCTCCACTTCTGTGTGTGTGTGTGTGTGTGTGTGTGTGGCTTTGTATGTGTTTCTTTATTCTTCCACAGTCTCTAACAATAAAATATAGTTTCTGTCCTTTTTCAGTGGCTGAAAGCTGATCACATAGTCCTTGGGTGGGTAGGAAAGGAAATCAAGTTGATTCTAGTTAATTCGATCAATCAAAGTGGCCAAGTCAGATGGTTCACCTTGGCAACAGGGAATTGCTACATTGGGAACAAAGTCA
Organism: Rhinolophus hipposideros; assembly: GCF_964194185.1. Lineage (NCBI taxonomy): Eukaryota > Metazoa > Chordata > Mammalia > Chiroptera > Rhinolophidae > Rhinolophus > Rhinolophus hipposideros. The sequence continues at coordinate 10,510,698 of NC_138071.1, forward strand.
CCATCGTAACTCAGGCACGATCAGTCACTCTGTGTTGTTAATTACTCACATAACACTTCTTTCCACTCGACTCAATCATCCAAAGGTGACGGTACAGGGGGAACCTCTGAATATCCAGGCATTTTCTCATCCAGTTACAAAGCCCAGTATTATACGCACACTTTGCTGATGTAGAACTAGGTTGAAATACGAATAGAAGCTGATCAAATATCAGCGTGGGGCTGACCATTTTCACAAAGGCATTCATTCCAGGGGCCCATGCAGCTGGATCTCACAGGCCTGCCCTAGACAAAGAGTCTTCAGCTGAAATCCTTTATGAGTGAGGTCTAAACAATCACACCATCAGTTGGCATTACAGCATCCAATCTTTTTAAACTCGGTGACTAAAGATCAGTCCCAACCAGTGAACTTACTAATTGTTGCAAATGCCATGTAAATGCCTGCCTGGCTTGTCCTGCCCCAAGGCTTTTCAGGAGATAAAAGTTAATTCAGAAACAAAGTTCTGTGGAAGTCAATGAAGCCTTTTCAAGAAGCATTATTGAGATTTTTTTCATCTCTTGCCAAAATGAAAAAAAGAAAAAGTGAAATTTTTGTCCAACAATCTCAAAATCATCAAGACAAAGAAAAATAATCCAACCCCCAAAGCCAACAAAAGGCCCATTTACGATCTGACACCCTGGGTGGACTTTGAAGCCACACTTCTCTAACAATCACTGTATTATGCCCATAGAATAATGTCAACCTGTTAATGTGCGGTTTGTTCAATCCATTTGGAATTCAAATCAGAGTAAATTGGGGCAAAGTGCTGTCCTAACACCAAGTCACTGAGGCTAATCGAACAGAGAAACAAGCAAACAAAAGTCTTCCTTCCAGGAGGAGTGAAAGCAAGATTAAAATTCCATAGAACTAAACTCTGTCCACATCAGCCTAACTCTATGATAGGAGAGCATATTTTCCAAATGAAACCAAACCTAACACATGTGACTTTCAGGGACTTAAATGTGATTCCTGGTACCCTTCCTGTCCACATGCTGATAATTCACAAAAGAACATATTCATCTTTACAAACTTTTCTTAAATGCTATCGAGTTTTAACTTGAATCGTTAGTGTGTTAGAAGCAAATTAGAGTTTGTAAGTATGTTGACATGTTTTTAAACCCAAGTGGGGATGTGCTTTTAGAATGACTGAAGCACAATTGTACTTCCCCATTACCAAAATGTTTCCTGACTTAGGACCCTGCTCCCTGCATTGAAAGCACTGTTGCCAAGGTGAACCATCTGACTTGGCCACTTTGATTGATCGAATTAACTAGAATCAACTTGATTTCCTTTCCTACCCACCCAAGGACTATGTGATCAGCTTTCAGCCACTGATAAAGGACAGAAACTATATTTTATTGTTAGAGACTGTGGAAGAATAAAGAAACACATACAAAGCACTGGTGATCAGAACCCACTTTCGTGGCAAACAGAATTAGAAACTATAAGAGATTCGGGAACAAAAGTCGTTAGAGGGAATAAGAAAAATTTGATTATTTCGTTTTTATGAACTCTGTTGAAAGCTTACCTCACAACCATCACTATCTCTTCTAGACATTCCAGATGTTTTCTCTCTCTCTCTCAGAGACATTATTCCCTTAAACTTCCAAATTCCGTCTGAAGCAAACTTCCAGATTTTATCAAGTTCAAAATATTTGATTAGGGATAAGAAATCCTAGGCAACCTAAATTTCTAAATATAGTATCAATACAAATACAAATGAGAGGAATAAAATCACAAGAAAACTCTCCTGGTAAAAACTAAGAAAAACATGTTAAGATTAAATAGAAAAATTTTTAATGTCTATGATTATGCTTAAATTCAGTGCATATAAACTCTATTAAACGGACCAATCACATGCCTGTCCGTAGAGCAAGGCATTCAACACAGAAGGTTTCTATGGATTTCACAGAATGCATTGCATTTGAATTATTTATATCTTAAAAATTCAAGAGAAAATATTGAATCGGTTTGTAGAATCGACCACAATGGACGAACAGGATATGTAAATGTCATTTAACAGCCATGTGATTGATTAAAGTATCTCTTGTTCAAGAGAATTATCACTTCATGATTGATTAAGCTATATGATTTTTTAAATTAATCTTCCAATTCTGAGCACTTGAGCCAAAAGATCTCTAATCCTCTACAAATTTATAGAATGTAATGTTAAATTGATTTAGCACCAGAGTTCTAGGAATCAAAAATCTCATACTATGATCGTAAATAATAATTATCTTCTACTTATAGTAATACAACCTCTTCAATCAATGAATTATTATCCTATTTCAGATTGCAATATTTCAGGTGCAAGTGTGGAAACACACTCAGTGAAATATAATGAAAAATCAAGACTGAAAATTGTGAGACCGTTACATTCAAACATTTAAGAAGTCAGTTTTTCTTGCATAAGCCACAGAAGGGCTGTCTAACATTGATAATGTGAAATTATTCTACTTATATAACAGATATCCATTAAAGGTGAATGGCAATTTGTTTCATACAAACTCTGGTTCATGCACCTACTCTGCTTGCCTTGGTTTTTTTCCATGCCAGCCTCCCAGGACCTTTCTTGGTTCCCGTACTTGCTCTATTCTGTCTTCACCCAAAGCCTTAACACAATACTTCCCTCGACCTGGCCTCAGCCACTTGCCACCCTCAACCCTTTCCTAGCATTTTCTCAAGAGAACTTTCTCTGACATTACCACCAGGTCAGGTTCCTTCACTACATACTCTCAGAGAACTTTTCTTTCTGAACTTTACTTTCTCGGCACTATTCTCATTTTTGCTAAATATTTGATGGACGAAATAATGTTTAATAGCTGTAGGCACTGCCATAATATAAACTCCAAAGGAGACTGAATTGTATCTAATTCATACACTGTTACGTCCCTAAGATTTAGCACAGTGTCTGGCATATAGGATTGAACTGAATGAATGGAGGGAGTGAATGAGGGAAAGAAGAAAATGAGTAAAGCAACAAAGGGGCTTTTAGGATACCTAGACTTAGTAACTTTGGGATAGAGTTTGAAGATTCAACTGTAGCACCCAGATGCTATAATTTGTCTAGAATATATACCATGTGTATGACCATAGTATATGTATATCATTTAATTAATGCTATGGCCTGCACGCTATTATAAGAAAATTATACTTACTTTTCCCTTTGATGCTGCTTCTTAACTCCCAGTCATGGTTTTCCATTTGTATTTTGTTAAACTATGTTTTCTGCATGTTCTTCCAGTTTAAATATTTGTTTATTCTTTCACTGAGCAAATATTTATTGAATACCTACTAGTGTTAACTGAATCAAGACAGTATTTCATAGATTGCTGTGAGTGTACTAATGAAATAGAAGGAATTATTATTTATAATCCCCCAAAGGTGGTCTTCTATTCTTGGAGTTCTTATGCTAAGTCAATATTTAACCAGGATCAAATTATGTGACTTTGGGTAAGTCAGTTAACTTTTCAGAGAATCAGTTCCATGTATATAAAGAAAAAATTGGGTATATTGAAGACTTTGAGATCACTTTGAGCTCTAAAATTATGTAATTCCAGTCTATAACATAGGAACTATGTTGAGTGATTTCAAATTTGGAAACTGACAATAGACGAGTAAGTAGCAAAGCAAAAGTGGGGTTCAGTAAATACTCTTCAATTGCATTCACTAAAAGATTAGGACAAAGAAAATATAACGTATTTTTCTACTCACTGGGAAGAGGGCAGGAACACTCATAAAACATGATTGTGAAATTATGAAAACTTTTAATATGTTTTTCCTCTACTCTCTTAATGAGAAAGGTTAGCCATAATCAGATATACTGTGAACATGCTGCCTGGAAAGAGAACATAGAAAGCCAAACCAACAGAAAATAACTAAAGAATACTCGAAAATGCAAAGTGAATTCGAAACATCAGGAAGAAAATTAACCTATTACCTTGGAGAATGCTTGAAGAGTGGAAAAAGCCCATCTATTTTTAAGCGAGGGGGAAGGATTGGAGAAGAAACGTTCTTGAGTACAAGTATCTTAAATGTTCCTCAGAGGACTCAAGCTCCCTGCCAAACACTTTTCAGTTCAGAATGAGACGTGAATGTAGGGGGAGGAAGTTGCTATACCCGATGCTAATGAGCACATGGTATGAGAGTATAGGGCAGGGCAGGCAGGACCTCTCACAAGAACGCAGACCATTTACAATGCCAAAGACAAGGTCAGACCCTTTTATAGTATGATCTCAATGCATATTTTCGTCAGTACTTTCCAGAAGGTGTCTATACGCACATACCGTAGGAACCGAACTGGACTGTTTATTTATTCTTATGAGCCACACCTCATGCTTCCTTCCTCCAGTCCTTTGTTTAATTAGCTCTCTCCTTCTGGACTGTCCACTTCTCACAATACGTTTCATCAACTCCTCTGAAAGCCTATCCATCCAGTTATCTATAAAGCCCTTCATGATGTGCTCTGAATGATCGTAGATCTTCACACTTTCTTAACAAGTCTCACCTTACATCATAATTGTTGATTTACTTGCCTGACTACTTCCTTCCCATCCCAAGGCTGTCTGGTTTTGTAAAGTCTGACATTAAGTTCTATTGATGTTTATCTAGTGCAGGGAATAGCATGGAACCTTTTCTATACCCTGTGCTCAATCACTGTTTCTTCATCTATAAAGTTGACTACACATTAGGAGACACTGGGGAATCACAATTGTTGATCTCTCAGCAACCGAAACCTAGTTCAGGTGTCCTCGAGACGTTTTCCCAAAACCCATTACAGGTTTCTCTCAGAAAACCATGGTGCCTTGTTCTTATTCTCCCTCAAATCCCGTAGAATACAGACAACAAGGGAAAAAATCTCTTTGAAGAGGACTGGACTGTGAAAAAGATATTCTAGGCACTGTCATTTAGTCAATCTGGGTTTCACGTGGAACATGAATGGTCTGGATTCTTCAATTCTTTAATTCTTCTTGCCCTAAAGTGCAATGATTTAAATAACATCATGTTATCATCTGGAAGAAAGATGCTACTCAGTTATGCTAAACAGTACAGAAACTGACAAGCAGAAACCTTATAGGGTGGTTTCCAGTCCGAACACTGGATTCCCCTCCATGCTTTTTCTGAAGACAGAGACATTACAAAGCTCTGTCACTAGGTCACTGTCACTGCCATCTGATTAGACATGTGACCCACATGGCAAGCTTCCTACACCACTGCCGCAACGTGAACTCCTTGAGGAATTCAAATGATTCAAATGGAGAAGGCTAGTTTTTTTTGTTGGCAGCTTATGGAATATCGACTTAAAGGGAGCATTTGAATACTTAAGTGTTATAATCAAGATATATAAATATTTTATTATTCCTCCATGGTACTTCTTTTCTACTTAAAGAAATCAAATTGCATCGAATCAACCAAGCTCATTTTTTTAAAGGAAAAAAAGAGAATTCAGAATGCCTCACATAGAATTCACAGGGCATCAAAGATCAGTGTTAGGAGGAAATCAGGAGACAAGTACGTTGTTTTTCAGTCCTCGATTCTGCTGATAATTCCTCAGAGGAAAACCTGTGGCTCTATAGGCTTGTTCAGAGATGAATTTTTTTTTTAAAAAAGATACTTTCTTCCTACTCTGCTATCTATTTATATTTTATAAATATTTGGAAGTAATTTTACATCGATAGCTGAATATTAAAAATACAATTTGTTTTAACATTCAGTATAGTTTTTCATGCATATAAAAGAGTGCTATTAAGAAAACTTTATCATATAGTGATTACCTGCCTTAAAAGAAAATAGAATTAGAAAATAATAAGGCTGATTTTAAATTGTGCATAGAACCAGTAATTGTGTACGTAAGGCAATTAAAAGATTTATTGAATCTTGGTTAAAAGCAGGACAAGGACATTAAAGAATAAAGTGTAATTTATTTGGTGCTACTTTGTGAATGCTTCTTATCTACAAATCATCTAACGATACCATATACAATATACTTTCCGTCTCAACTCAAACATAAAATAATCTATAAAATCACGTGGCTATAATCCATATACAGTGATTATATTTTTAAAAGAAAGAAAATTAGCAATTAATTAAGTTAAGGTGCCATAACTTTTTCCCCATAAAATATTAGCACCATACCAGAGAAAATGACCTAAACTGTTGGCCTCCTCATACGTCTTAAATAACTAAATATAAACATTTTTTTCAAAGCACAAATATTAATTTGCAAAATCAGTCCTACAGTAATTAATATTTCTCTTTTTGCATTTATTTCCCAGTAAGGAAAAATAGGAAGTAAAAACTTCCACAGGGTATGAAAATCAAACAGACAAACAAAAACGTCTAACCAAACCAAACGTCATCCTTCAGCAATGAGTTCCAACAGAAGCAAACGTGGACATTTCACGGCGGATGGTACTGAACGGCGAGAGTTCCAGTTCCGTGGTGTATTCGTTGTCATTGTCGTCGCTGGTCACTGTGGATGCCTTCTGAATGCACTCGTCACAGCAGCAGCAGCAACACTCCATGAAGGCGCGGCTGAAGGGTTTGCACAGACAGAAGAGAAGGACCGGGGTGACACAGGACTTAAAGAACAACAGGAACTGGCTGATAACATTCAGCAGGTCCATCGTCTGCTGGGAAACCCCTGTCGCCATGTAGGCAGTCACAATGTTGCAGATATTTTCAGGAATAATGCAGAATCCATACAAAATGGTCAAAGCCACCACTGTACAGTTCATCTGGCTTTCTAACTGAATCTGCCGCTTGTTCCCTCGGGTACTGGCTTTCTCTGCTTTGCGGATTTTCCTGGCAGTCACTAAGGAGCAGGTGATGGTGAAGAGGGTGGGCAAACAGAAGTAACAGCCAAAATACCACCAGAGCCTCGCACTGTCGTAGGTCAGGGCTAGCACATAGACGGTGTCTGGTAAGTCGGGAGAGACCTTTATAACGCAGCGCTCCACGGGCGCCCGGCCGCTGACGCCCAGCTCCTCCTTGCTCAGCTGGCGCAGCACCACTTCTGGGAGCGCTAACAGCAGAGCACCAACCCAAATAACAGCCAGTTTGGCCGTGGTTGAGGAGCAGTTCTCAATCATTTCATAGTACATCTGGACGTTGGTGGCAGCACGGAAGCGGTCTATACACAGAGCACACAAGGTGAAGGTCGTGACGCCGAGAGATGCGACCTGTGGGAGGAACACAGGATGCAGTCAGTTATCCTGGGGGGTTCTCTGGTAATAAATGCAGATCGGTCAGAGTGAAAAAGGAAAGGAGAACACGTTCCTGGCATAACAAGGCTTGGGTGACTGGACCCAGGGCTTCAGCTGAAGCATTGTGAGGATGGAAATTGAAAATGGGGGGTGGGGGAAATGCAGTGGTTCAGGGTCGTGGAGTCAAAAAATGTTAGAGCTGGAAGGATCCATAAAGACCATTTAGTCCACCACTGTTTTATTATAGATAAGAATGCAGAGATCCCACGAATTTCAGTCACCATGAAAATGCCCGCCACCAGGAGATCTAGAAAAGGAGTAAGGATAATTGAGTGTGTCCCATTTTCATTGCTGAAAAAGATGGCTGTGTTTTCCAGTGGAGGGGCCAGTAGCATGCCTTACACACAGCAAACTTTCAAGAGTTTTTTGTTTCCAACAAACTAGATGAGTACAGATCTCCTGCAATTTATCCTAAATGCAAAATATTTTAATATTATTTGTACACGCACTTATGGAAAACAAGAAAGGGAGATTCTCCAGATGTCAAAATCAATGAGAAAACTAATTCCAAACAGGTCAGGGACCACGCCACTGCCCCACACTGCATGTCTGCCCTAAGGGCATCTGCCAATTTGATGAGATTTTCAAGTCGGTTTTTAGCCAGACAGACGGAGCCAGGTGTCCAGGTCACAGAGGTAGACCACAAAGCTGGTATCCACGTGAGTGGGGATTAAAGATCCTCTTATGAATTTGGAATGCCCCGAATAGTGACATCTCCATGGGCATAAAGAGAAAAAAAAAATCAAGGGAGATAGTGGAGAAACTTGTCTGCATTTTAGGATATGGATGTGGATGAATTGGGGGAAAGGGAGGAGAAGCGCAAATTCTAACCGGGAGCCCGAATTTGCATTGGACTAAAGTCAGAATTCACACCATCTATGTGGCTCAGAAGAACCCCAAATGCAATTTTAAATTGTCCCAGGCACATGACAGAAGCAAACACAAAACCTCTCTGGAAGAATTCATTTTCAAACCAGGCCTCAGAAAAATCCCACAGGTAAAAATTCCAGGGAAGATGGATGAAAACTCACAATATGCAAGAGACAACCCTCCACTGTGAGTTATTTATGTGACAAAGGAAACAAGTTATGGAATCAGACCTAAGTCCATCTGTCGTGAAATAAACATGAGCATCCCATTTAAAGAAATATGAGATGAGAGAATGTCAAAGAAAGTAAGAGACATAAAAAATAACCACAAAAATGCAAAAATGAACCAAATAGAATGTCTACATATTCCAGCCATAGGATAACTTCAGATCAGAAAACTCCGATGCTGACCACATAGAGAACTGCTCTTACACACATATGGCCCAGACATCTCAATAAATCAACTTAAAGGTTAAGAACCCAAAACATGCACATATTTCTTTTCCACACAGAGGCTTTTCCAGGGATACAAACACATGTTCCTGATGTAAACACGCTATCATTCGATAATCTACAAAATAAGCATTGAGCTTCATACGTGCACTCTAATGGGTTACCCAGGTGTACATTCAACACAGGCACACGCTTACTCATATCAACTCTATGCCAAGCACTCTGCTAGATACTGAGGACATAGAAAGGAACAAGAAGCAGTTTCTTTCCCTCAGGGGGGTCAAAGTCAACCAAGAGGGGGAACGAAGGTCATCCTCAAGGTCATGAGATAAACAAAGTGATCCTACCGGAGCATCAAATTTACTCAACTCTTTTGGGGGAAATGGAAGTGATTTAACGTTGAGTAAATGTGGTCATTATTTATATATTTATACAAGGACAATGAATCAGAGGTAAAATATTCATGAGGATTAAGATAAAACAGGAGATGGAAAGAAAGCGCCCTCCGCGGATGGGAGGCTTTGGGCTGCATCCTATCACCTGGGTATCTATTGCATCACTCTCCCCTGCCTGCAAGTCGGAGTGTTTAAGAAGCACAGCTGTACAGCATGCCTTGGCAAAGGGGCAAGGAACAATGGGTAGATATAATGCTCACGTCTACACTTTTTAGCACGCACAGGGATCATGCTGACAAAAAGAAAACCATTTGTCATAACATTTTTAACACTCAAAACATTAGTTGTTTATCTACTACATTCAAGCTGTCACTCTCCCCAGCACGATGCAACTTGCCTTGGGGCTTCTATGAGAGTTCCAGCATCAACTATTCTCTTCTCCTCTTACACACTACACAATAGTCAGTGTCTACTACTTCTAATACGGAAAATAAGGACACTGTCTCTATGCCCTGACTATTTTCCTAACTGTCAGTGACGGCAGTCTGAAAATGAGATATAATGAGGGATTAACTATTTGAGAAGCAAAATGAAGAAAGAAAATGACTAACATAGATCTAGGTCCGTACAGATCAAGAGGTCATGGTTGAACTTCTAACCACAATTCTTATTCTACACAATTTTCAGAAAGTTTCCCATACATGCCAGTATAAAAAAAAAAAATCAATCAAATATGACTGCCAAAAAGAGTTATCTTTATTTTCACCTTTTGAAATTAACTTTCAAATTAATAAATGGTTCACCTTGATGAAAACTTATTCTGCATCTATGCTAGAGACTCAAAATAATTCTTAAAATTGAGATCCACATTATGCAGCTGTCTTAAGAACGGGTTATATTTTTTAATGTCAGTAACTGCCACACTTTGAATGGAAATCTGAGAAGAACTTGGCATTTTCTGAAGGTCTACCTCAAACAGAGCTAACTGGAAATTTCAGTATTCTATTCTACAGCGTTTTGACATTTTACATTTATATATTAGTTTTTCAAATCCTTTGATTCATTTTCTGTAATAATGTAAAAACAAAACAAAACAAATTCTCAACTATCAAATAGACACAAATTGTCAGCAAGGCTTTCTGTGCCATCTTCACTAAGACAAATCTTTGTGCGTGTTTCCCTGTCACTGTGTATCCTGAGTCAGTCCACAAATACAAAGGTAAAAGCTTTATACTGTGAAGTCTTTCTAAATTAAGAATAACATTTCTATTAACAGGATAGCTTGGCGATATAAAAATACTAGAAATTCTGAAGACAGGCAATCTCTCAGAGGCTTGGAACATCTATTTGCTTGGTAGTTTTCTATCATTACTTAACCAAGAACACACAAAGGATAGCATCTCTTCCCTGATTAATTGCCCTAATTTCAAATCTCTAGATTTGAATTATCACAGAGCTAGCATTTGTATACCTAACTCCAATTATCCAAGTCAGTTGCAAAGCATTTCATGAGAAGTAATAGCAAATGAATGTGGATGGACATGTATTAAAGTGTGGACGCTAGATTGCTACTCCTTAGATATCATAAGCTGTGTTGCACACCCACTTTTAATTAGAAGATGGTCACAGCTTTAAAAAGAAAAAATAAACAAACAAACAAATAAATAAATAAATAAATAAATAAATAAGGTTTTCTAGATTCTGTACACTTCATCTCACATGATAACATAAGCCAGGGCAAATTTTAAGCAAGATTTACATGTGCTCCAACTTTTTGCTCAGCAGTTCTCCTGCACTGTATTGTATTTGAAGATCCTCAGTTCTTCAGCCATATTCCCAAAAGCTTCAATATCGAGTCAGAACCTCAGACATGTCTGATCTATCATCTTCTTGATGATTCATAGGTTGAGGGAAACGTGCCAATGTTCCTACACTAATTTCAGGGAACTCCTGCCTCCAGCTTCCTGGTTTCAAATTGTCCTTCTCTCTGATAGCGTTCTCTGCCATCAGCTTCCAGCTAAAACAGGGTGAACTGCCCAGGAAGGTCGAGGAAAGGAGAGTGGTTAAAGGAGCCTCTAAGGAAAACGCTACCCCCAAAGCAGAGACAGCTTGCCATGCAGTTGCCAACAGCAACCGAATCCAAACGTTAGTCCTAGATTTCTACTCTCTCCTGTTGCCCCCGCCTGCAGTGTTACTTCAGATATTCTGCTGTCAATTCACTTCTGCACTTGCTTTTATGATGTGAAAGAACCAGAAAGGTGGGAAGCCCATGCTCAGTACTTTCCCAAATTGTTTCCAGAAGGTTTTAAACGTCCGTAAAGAATCAACTGCATACCTCAGAAATGAACTGATAAAAATCATCTAGATAATGGATGGTGAGCTAATTTCCGCCTACTCAGATATGAAATCTATCCATGGAATTAAAATGGATAAATGTTGGGGTAACAGGAGAAAATTTTACCACAATTTTTAAATAGCCTTGTTTACATATAGCACATTAGAAATTCTACCAAGATGAACGGCCGCAATTATACGCAATTATAAAACTGTATCATGAATGCTGGATCTTCTGCATTTAATGACCACATCTGATTGCTAAAATTCAATATCACTATGAAATATGCTCTTGGGAATAAAGCTGTTACGCATTTGCTTAGATGGTTAGTTCTTTGAAGCAACATCCTGAGAGATGAAATGAGTAAGATGCAATCTCATATTAATTAAACAGCAATGGGAGGCATAATTAACATCAACAAAAGCAGAAGTGTAAACACTTCACAGACAAGACTATTCATTTTGAGAATCAAGCTCAGAGGGAAGATGGAAGTAGACATTTGTAACGATTTAGGAAAATAAGATATGGAGCATTTTGAGGGGACTGGCATCAAAATACAGAAGCAAGAGAATCAAAATCAATAAGTCTAAACTCTTTCTTTCAAACAGCAGCGTTCTGCTGGCCTCTGCATCCCAGAGTAACAACAGTAAAAGCTGCCTCAGCCGTGCCTGATCAGTAGTACCCAGGGCACTCAGGCTCTGGGCAGCTGCGGGCACCTGGAGCCTTGTCCATGGCACAAACAGGTGCCGGAAAAGTCAAGACCAAGCACTCAGGTGGGCAAGCAGCAATCCAAACTGAGGGTGCCATACAACTTCACCCCCAAGGAAACCTGGGCCACTCGATTCACTTTGTACTGCATGAGACCCCTGCTCATTCACCATGATGTGGAGAAAGGGCATACAGATCCTCTCTAAAAAAGGTCATCTTTGAAGATCCTGTGTGGGAGCTAGTGGCCCATTTCTCAGCAGCTGACTGCAGAGCCACAAATAAAAAAGCACTAGGAATAAGAGGAGGCTGTGAAATACAAAAGACAGATTCCATAACATGCAACTCTTCACCAAGTAAAGAGTATCTTTTGCTAAACATTCTTGCATAAATAGGTGATAACACCAATGGGGGAAAACGGCCAATGAACTTCCAAGCAACATTACTTTCTGACGAAACTGAATCTACATGCTTTGTAAGTTCAGCAAAGCAACTGGAATACACTGATTTTTATAGAATAGGGAAATTTCTAACCAGCTCTGACTACTGTACTCTAGCCTAACGGACTTTACCTCAATAAGAGGTTTAAGGGCATCTATTTCTGTGCTGTCCTTTTAATACAAATAACTCTCAAAACAAGGGCATTATTGTTAAGCAAAACCATTGTTTGGGCCATGAATGATTATCTATTATAAGTCCCTGGTTGCAGGCCTAACAATCAGTCAGGAAAAAAAGCAGGAGGAGCACAGGGCAGAGTTTCCTGTGAAACTCTAAATGGCTGGAACCCCTATGCTTTTGGCTTTCTCTTGCATTTTCCATAATCCTCATCCTTCTAGCACTTCCCCATGAAACAGACAACTTCCCCACGAAAGAAATGGTTCTTTGAGCACCAGTGGGCACAGCATGTTTATCAGAGTTTCTGTTTATCGGACTGCTGTGAATGAGATGACCTTTATCAAAAGGGCTTCATTTCAGAGTGCATGCAAATCATGATACTACAGCAGTGACACACTTCCATGAGTGTTTCCAAACCAAAGCACAGTGAGTGGGAGATCTGCCTCACCGCTGGCACGCATGCACACTTCTCTGAAATAAAATAGAACTTTCCACGTCCACTCTTCCACAGCCAAAGAGAAGGCTTCCTACCTTTATCAGTATCACTGATATTTAATAAGATACACCAACATATCATAAGTATCCATTTATTTCAATTATGTCCAGCCTATTTTATCTATATGTGAATCTCAGTGTCATGAGGAAAAATATTTTGAAAGCATCAACTATAATTATTACTTCATTTTCCATCTTCCTCCCTCTTAGGTAAGCTTGGTAACATGCTCTTACTTATTTAAGAACAATTGAGACTATTTAAAAGCCAACATATTATCCCCAAATTTGTTCTTTATAGGCCCACCTTGACATAAGGTTTCCTACCAATTGCAACTTCTGAGTTCTGTAGCACAGTGCATTCCTTTTGCAGTAAAAAACAGGAAAAAAAAATTACTACAACTCATCTAAAATGTTACAATTTAATTATAAATGTGGCAATGCTCATTAGTATAAAAATGTAAATGAAGCAAGAGTAACATCATTTATCCAAAGATGGAAAAACCATCTATTGGAATCAACAGCTCTTAAGGAAGTTATGTATTCGATATTTATCCTTTGTAATTAGAAATTCATTTCAAAATGTAATATTTTCCCCAAGCCCACAGTCCAGTTTTCAATGCTTGGTAATATTATGATGTTTCTAATCAATCTTCAAGTGACCTAGCATTTCTGTCTGTCACGTAGGGGTTCTGATGAGTTTCCAAATAATAGTAACAAATTTTCACCTATTGTCCGTACAACCAATGACAGAGACGTGGATGATGGTGAACCAACACTGAAAACAAAGTCAGAGTTGGCCTCATCCATTTGTGCTTCAGTAATTATGATTTGAATGATACTGAGAAACCACATTTTAGGACAAATTTTCTCTGCTTTTAACCAAAATTCCCTTGGTAGTCTGTTAAGGAAGTAGTATAGTGCTCTTTCTCATTCAACCCTCTTATAAAAGGCAAATACCTCTAAACCTCCTATTAGTTAACAGGATGTGAATTAGTTAACAGGATGCTTTTCTTATACAGAGAGATGTGACCCAAGGAGAAGACAGTAAAGGTAGGAGGAAAGACGGAAGGGAGGGAGGGAGGGAGTTACGAGGAGGCAGAAGCCCTGAGTACCATCACAGACCCAGCGAAAATGACTCACTCCAGGCAGGGATCAAATCAGTGACCTCATTAATAGTACGAATCACTCCAGTGTGCTGACAAATAACACTGAACACTATCATACATTCACAAACTGAAAGCATTCTGTTTCAAAAATAAGCCTGGCACTGTGATTATATCCCGCGTTTTATGGAAGTTTCATGGAATAGTATCTACACCTATTTTGCAAATAGAAGACCCCATCGTTGAGGTTTTAGCAATCCCTTTCTCCACTCCGCCTGGACATTTTAGATGAGATCATCTCTTCTGGCACAAAGAATGCCATTCTAATTGCAATACTTAAGAGTTAGTCTTGGCAAGGAGGTTGAGTTGATTATGGGACCTTAGCAGGTCAATTCTTGGGAAGTTAAATGACAGGAGGAACCCTGGGGGATGAGAGGAGAAGTGCAGTGCCAGAGACTCACCTCACTGCCTGCTCAGCCCTCTCCCGCACAGCCCACAGCCCAGACACAGATCCCTGTGTCCAATGTGACACTGTTAAATAAAGTTGCATCATATAGGAAGTGCTATTACAGGCAGGTCCAGGCAGCATCAGGGCAAAGGCTAAGGTAGACCATCACCGACTCAGCTGTGGTAGACACGTAAGCTCAGAACTATTCTGCCTCTACAGACATATTTGCTCCCTTTTTGCTGTTGAAGGATGCTTTGTTGACATAACCAGATGCTTTGGCAGCCCTCAGGAACCCAGGATAAATCCTCACTCTGATGTTGTGCTTGAAAGATTAATCTAATTCTTGGGAAAGTGTCTTTATGCTTCCTTCCCCTCTACTCTATAATAGGGTCTAAAGTACTTCCCTTGTCAGCCTTTGTTTCCAGGTTCTCTAAAGTCAAATTAAATCATTGGTATGCTTTGAGATTTTCAGAAGAAAGGGACTCAATTTAAGGTTATTACATTGCTAAATAAATCAGTCATTTAAGGAAAGTTTTTAAATTAGATTTAATTAATGTCCTTATGGTTAATAAGGACTCATAATTACCAAAGCAGAGATGACTATCTCAGGCATTATATTCTAAATAACAATTAAATATTTAATAACATTTACAATAATTCTATATTTTAACACTTCTAGGACTGTCCTATCTGGAAAATTATCTTGCCAATTATTCTTATGGACCTCCTATTCCAGGAAAGATTGAAAAAACAAGGAAGCAAGAATGTAAAGATTTTCACAGTTGTACCTTTTCACCACACATCTAGGCTGTGTGGCATTTATGAAGATGAACTGTAAGAACATGATTCAAAAAGAATTAGAGAGAGTGCGGTTTTCACTTTAATTTCTCTATCTTTGGTCATAACCAAGTACCAGGAATGGTGAGCTGATCCATTCCAGGTCCATTCCTGAATTTCCATAACAACTTGTTTAAGCCTTTATTATAGTATTCATCACATGGTAAAACATTATTTTATTTTTCTGTAACTTTAGTAACAGTAACTCATCTATGTTGTTCATCTCTGGAAACTGTTTCCTCTCTTTCCCTCCCCTTTCTAGTCCTGTTTCCTCCTGACCCATTCAGTGTCTGTCATAGAAAAAAAAAACCAATAAATGTTTGATGAATGAATGGATAGTGAAAAAAATAAATGAATGATGATATATATGGAAAAATATTATAGAACATAATAAATTATTCAGACAGTTCCTTAGTCACTTATTGGGTGCTGCTGTTTTATATATAATCCTTAAAAGCTGAATGCCAACTAATATCTCTGAGAAGGAAAGTAAAGAAAAATCATGTTCTTGTTTATACCTCATTGGCAAGTTTTAGAAAAGGATTCCATTCTTATTACAATAAATAGGTAAGGAAATTATTTGAATTTCACATTTGAATATCAAAAAGGTTTTATTTCTTATATGGAACCCAAATTCAGTAAACTTCACCATATACTGTTCATGAATGGAATCAGAAACAAAGGCACACTCTACAACTTTGTTTTGCTTTTATTTTCTGCAGTAGTTATCAGCTAAATAGTCTTATTTGCATGGGAATGTAGGAAATTATTATAAAGGGATTAACGAGAAACCATGAAATATTTTTTAAGCACCATTCTCATGTGTTGAGTCTATTTTCCATGAGAATATTATTAGTTAACTGAAATTGCTCATAAAACTGTATGTTTCCACTTAAAAGTCCATTAGAATGCCTAATGGCTAATCCACCACTCAAGCAAATTTACCATCTGCCATTATAAATGTGCTATTACTTGAATACAGAAAGTCTCGGGAAATCTGTGTAGACTCACATACCCATGATATTGTCTTCAGCTTCCAGCACCTTCCTTTCTTATGTGTCGGTGCTAACTACAATCTAAGGCAATGAAAGAGCCATTTGCTTCACTCAGTTTAAAACCAGTATTTCCAAGCCATTGGAGAATCTGGCTCTTTTTGTCACAAAAGATTCCAGACTTTCCACAGATCATCCCTCGTCCAGAGGCCCTGGTGAGATGCATTCCTATTATCCATCCTCCACCCTGATGTAGGACTCTTGAATGCCAGTCAAATAAGAAGTGCACTCAGCGCTGGGATTATCTTAGAACTCGTCGACATCTTCTTCTCTGCCACACACCATGAAGGCGTGAGGTCTTTAAACTAAAGGGGGAGCCTATATTATTCAGAATCTCCAGTTAAGGTCCAAACAGAAATAGATATTTAGCAGTGGGTCTGGATCAGATGACACATTGATTTTGGTTGGCTTCTATCAAGTCATCGGCAAAGAGCTGTTCCAACTGCCACATTCAATGCCTGAATTACTTGGCTTTTACCATGTGTTAAATCCTTAAGGGAATGGTGACGTAGGAACTCCTCCTCCATTCTCCTACTGCAATCCACGCCCAGACCTTCATCTCTCTCTCGCTCTCCCCGCCCCACCCCAATAAATTTACTGCTTTGAATATAGTTTTTCTGGTGATGAGCTCATAAATCAGTTTAAAATAATGCGTCTCTTAGGATGGCCACCATCCTCTCAGGTCCCTTCTCTCCCATCCCCCTTTCCTACCATTCCATCTGTACTTGGTCCTTCTGGGACTTATCACTAGACAACAAAGGCATCATAATCCTGGAAAAGAAAGAAATAAGTTAACAACTATAATAGTTCCTTGTACATGCCCACTCATAGCAACAGTAAATATGATAAAACTCCCTTTCTAGCAATAAATCCTGCAAGCTGAATCCTGCTCTCCTCAAGCCTTATGTCAACACATTGAAATGAAAAGAATATTGCACAGATCTGTAATTTCTGCTGCAGAAACACCTCCTATTTTTCCACACACACCCCAGTCTCTCCAAAATTCCACTACCTCCTTAAGATTATGCTAATATTCAAGGTGTAGACAAGAAAGCACTCTGGAAGGAACAGGCAAAAGAGAAGATGGGAGGAAAAATTTGTAAAGAACAACAAAAATGAACTGTGGTTACTATGAAAAACAGCATGGAGGTTCCTCAAAATCTTCACAATAGAACAACCTCATGATGCAGCAATTCCACTTCTGGGAAATGAACCAAAGAAAACAAAAACACTAACTTGAAAAGATGTATGCACCCTCATATTCATTGCAACATCAACTACAATAGTCATGGAAACAACCTAAGTGTCTGCTGACAGATGAATGGATAAATAGTGGCATATATACGTACGATGGAATATTATTCAGCCATAAAAAAGAACGGAATCTTGCCATTTGTGTCAACCTGGATGGACGTTGAGAGCATTATGCTAAGTCAGACTGAGAAAGACAAATAAGCATGATCTCACTTAAATGTGAAATCTATGCACACACACACACACACACACACACACACACACACACACAAAGCTCATACATACAGACAACAGACTGATGGTTGCCAGAGGTGGTGGTGGTGCTGTAGGGTGGAAGAAATGGTTGAAGAGGGTCAAAAGGCACAAACTTCTAGTTATAAATGAGTCATGGGCATGTAACATACAGCATGGTGACTATACGTAATAAGATTGCATCATATATTTGAAAGTTGCTAAGAAACCAGATTTTAAAAGTTCTCATCAAAAGAAAAAATTTTTTGTAACTATATGAGGTGACAGATATTAACTAGACCTACTATGGTGATCATTTCACATTGTAGACAAATATCAAATCATTACGTTCTACACCTGAAACTAATATAATGCTATTTGTCAATTATACCTCAATAAAAATAAAAATACAAATTGATTATGGATACAATTTTAAAATAACCAAACAATATTAAAAATTTCAAACATTAGAAAAGGCAAGCAGATTATAATAAAAATGGTAAATCAGACATTATAAATCAGTAAGAGGATTGTGGTTGAAAAAAAAAAGAAGAATAGCCAATACATAAAATAAATGTAAGAAAGTAAAGAAAAGGAAAAATCTAAGTAATGAAAGGAGATATATGTCAAATATTTTTAGGAGTCTTGTGTTTAAGAGGAACAAGATTGGCAAGGAGCAAATTTTGAAGAAAGTTTAAATAAACGTAATGTATTTGTAATGTCCTTCACCAATATAAAATACTTTGTTATTTTGATAACATAAACTGTAACCTATGTAACTTTATTTGATCATTAACATAATTATGGTTGGCACTTTAAAAAGTGCAGTTGTCTCAGATGAAAATTTTAACAATTTAATGAGCTACCACCCACTGTGGAACTTACTGTCAATTTATGAAAAGCAAGATAAAAGAGATTAAGAATCTAAGAAGCTATCAATTTCACCATATAGCGATTGACGCTGATTATTTTTTCCTGCCCATTGAAAATCCTTTTTAAAAGATGCCAAGGATCAGGAATAAGGAAACGCTCACTGAACAACTGTGCCTCATAGATGGTCGTCTAATAAGTAAACATCAAGTGTTGAGACAGAGTCTGGTTGCCACTGTGCACGAGGCTTAGGATGATTGTTTCTCTTCTCTGAGCCCCATGTTTCATCTTTAAAATCAGGGGGTTGGATTAGAATGCCATCTGGTTCTAATAGAACACAGTAATTCAAAAGCTATTATAATGAGGCAATGGTTCCCCACGCAGACTGCCTCCCCCCAGAAGTCCTTCCTTCAGGAATGAAGTGCTGAGGTCCCCAACCACTGGGACTATTAGTGGTCAACGGCTCTTAGCTGCATCCCTCTCTAGGAAGTGCCCTTGACAAAAAGACCTACCCAGCTCAAGGTCATGCCACCTTCCTGGGAGTCTCTTGCATCCAGTTTCTGGTCCATTAGGGAACACAAAGTCTGGGCCCTCTTGCGTTCACTCAGGTTATCCCTGCAGGGTCACCCTAACCTTAGGGCTCCCTATGTCTTTGTGTCTTTGTGGCATGTGCGTCACAGTTCAACTTCTTCTGGCCAATCCTGTTTTCTCCATTCCTTACCAGGTGTTGAACCTCAGTGCACACCCCAATAAATTTCTTGCCAGCCAATCTCCACATTAGATCTGTTCTGGGGGAGACCCGACGTGGAATAGGCACTAAATCTCTGTGACTTCTGTAGAAATAACAGTGCCTCCTGGAGGCACAAATGCTTTATTTTGAGATTTAGACTGTATTTCTTGTTCTCATAATCAGGAATCGTGGGGCGGATACTACCCTCCAGTAATTATTTTCACGAAGCATGCCAAAACATTATAAAATTATTTCAGAAGACTAGGACTAGGCAGGAATGTAGAAACACAGTCTACATTTTAGATTAAAGATTAAGATTTTCATTCCTGACTTGAATGATAAATAGTATACATTTAAAAATTTACATTGCAGTCTAATTTTTCAAGAAAAAATAATGAGTGAACCCTTTCCCCCAAACCTTTGCTTCTCTAGGGATAATAAAGCCTGGTACCAATAACTAAAAAATAGATGTATAAAGAAGGGAATAAAATACAGAGAACAAAACATAACTACAATTGTGTTAATAACAAGAGAAGAGATAAAAACAAAATATTTTTAAGGAGATGATAATTAAATTGGAAGATGAAATACAAATGAAATTACAGCACACAATATTGTAAAATACTGAGACTTAGAAAGAAAATTAAAGCCCATGTGTAACAAATACCATCACTCAAAACTCATAGGTCTCATTAAACTAAGCAAAGTTTGTATATTCTTTTCTGTATTTGGATGGGATTCTTTTCTTTTAAAGTTGTTTTGGAGAACTTTGGTAATGTTTTTTTTCTTTCCTCAGTTTCCTTTTTCTGTATACTTTATTGTTTTTCCCTCTAATGATAAAGGTTTCTACATGTCCAGTACATTTAAGGCAAGCCAACACACTCCTCTCTTACTGGGTAACTCTCCTGTTCACTTTGTAGCTTACTTTGGTGTCTTCCTTGCATATGCCAATTTCTCCTGCATTATTCAAATCATCAGAGAAATTTGAAATTGAAATTGACCTTGAAAAGGTTACTGGTAGACACATATTCTCCAACAAATTCAACTACCTCCTCTGTAATTCAAAAATGAACTGTTTACCAAATAAATTAGATGTTTCAAAACTACTTGGGGCTGGAGAACAAGAGAAATCCTGGATGCTGGAAAAGCTGCAACAGCTGATTTAGCACGCATGGAATCATTCTGCATCTGATCCCTGCCAGGAAAACACAGGGTCTTATTCACTGTCTCTTGCCTTGGTCCTTCTGAGTAGGTACTGTTTTCTGTTTACTTATCCCCTAGCTTTAGGCCCTGGAACAAAGTTGAACATAGTGTCACTCGCCCTGGTGCCAGACGGGATCAGAGGCTCTGAAATATTTACAGTTTCCCTTCTTCTGCTTCCATAAATGAAACAGGCAGTCTGAATGGGGGAAATCAAGGGCCAGCTGGCTAAAACCACAACTGGCAACAAAGCACTTGGGCTCCTTCCAAGAGCTGGTGTTTAGAGAGAGGCCATTTAAAGAGCAAATTCCAACAACCGTGATAATGCGGCAGGACACCTGCTATAGCATGAAACAATAAAAGTGTACTCAGAAAGAGTTTTGTTTCCCAAGTTTAGAACCTCTGAGATTACCCCTCTTCTTTAGGAAATTTCCAGTCTTAGAGTCAATCCCTTAAAAGAGCCAATCCTTTACACGCTAACGAATGACATATATCATATACTTTGAGAATGTTAAATAAAGTCTGTGCCATGATGGATAAAGAGTTATTTTTACTTAAGCTCATTCTCACAAAAACAAATAAAACTGTTAAGAAATTGAGAACAATAAAGAAACAAGAAATGACATAAGAATTTAGATGGGACAGCCATGGCAGACAGCCAAAAACACTTAAACTAATTTGGGAGGTTATTAATATCTCATGAGACAACTGACAAAGAAAGGCAGATTTCCTTTGTTAAATAGAATACTATTCTAATTTTGTGTTTAAGAAACAATAGCATAACCTTCTTGGGGGTGGGGGATAACCATGTTGAAGGACTATAAATCTAGCCTTATAGACAAATGATACCGGTTTTTTCCTTGCTGAGTTCTCATAATAATAACCATGAACTGGCTTTAGTAACTGGCCATTTATTACAATCCCTGCTAGGTACCAAATCAAAAATATATATGACACGATACTAAGAGAGATAAACTTGAAATCTAAACAATTCTATACATTATGAGATAATTATTTCACAGTCTGGGAAATGTGTTTCAAGGTGACTGAACAAAGATGCCCAGATAGATAGATGATACATGATAGATAGATAGATAGATAGATAGATAGATAGATAGATAGATAGATAGATAGATAGATAGACAGACAGACAGACAGACAGACAGACAGACAGACTGACTGACAGACAGACAGATGCATGAATAACCGGCAAGAGAAATGAAGGAGGGACTCAGAGAACAGTGCAGGGGCTCAGCAACCAGCTAGGTGCACGGAGCAGAAGTCCGGAGGCCGTAAGTCCCAGAGGTGTGTAAAGCCAGTAGCTTGAGACTCCCTGGAAGGCATTACCTCGATGTAGGGCACGATCTTGCAGGAGAAGTCCTCCAGCAGCCACTTCTTGGTCAGCTCGTGAAAGATGACGAGTGGCAGGCAGAAGAAGATGAGGAGGAAGTCCCAGAAGGCCAGGCTGGCCAGCAGGGAGTTGGAGATGCTCCGCATGTAGTAGTTGTGGCACACGATGCACATCACCGCCAGGTTGCCGATGATGCCGGTCCCGAAGATCACCACCGACAAACACATGACCGCGTAGGCTCCGTACGACTCCTGGGTCAGCGGGTAGAAGGGGTTCTTCAGTCGCAAGCGCCGGTTCGTGCCGTTCCCCCGGCGGGGACCCCCGCGTTCGGGGATCCCTTCAGCCCAGGACCCATTCTGGGCCAGTGCCCTGCCGGGGGCTGCAATCACCCGCCTTTCGTGCCCAGACGGTCCACTGACCGTCCTGGGTCGGGGGTCGCGGTGGGAAGCCTGCAGTTTCCCGGCTCTCCTTGGCCAGTAATACAGGTCGCTGGCTCCGGGCTCTGTCCTCACACGCGGCTCCTGACTGCGCCCGGAAATGCCGCTGCCTCTTGGACCCTTCTCCTCCTCTTTGGTCTGAAGGAAGAGCTGAAGAGCCGCGGGGTTCCCTCTCCCCAAAGTTCCAAGGGCTTCCTGACTCCGGGCACCTTCCCACCTCCAGGCGCCTGCGGGCCTGGCTGGGGGGCCCGAGGGCTCGGCTGGTGACGCCCCCGCCCCTCTGCGCGCACCCGGGTCAGCTCCGCGGGCGGCCGGGAGGTCCCACGAAGGCGCCGCGCGCACTGCTGCCTCCTGCTCTTTCCTGGGCGCACGGGTTAGTAGAAGGTGTCCTGCAGAATTCCCTGGTCCCCAACTGTCCCTGCTGCGACGCTGGTTCAGTGCAGGTGAACAGCTATGCCCCAGACAAGTTTCGTTCCTGGGCGCAGGGGCGGACCCGAGGGCAGGAGACGCAGAAACCTTGAGCAGGAACAGAAGCAGCAGCCGCGAGGTTCGGGCCAGAGGCGCGCCTGGGGTCCGCATGGCTCGGGGAGGGCGCCCGGCAGCCGCCGCTCCTGCTTAAGACCAACACCTGCTGCCAAAGTTGCTGCTGAGAGTTAGACACATGTCACATACTCACCCCCGCCCCGCAGCTGCGGACGGGAGATTCCGGGGAGGTTGGGGGATGGGTCTTGGGGTCACAACCCTCCCGCTCTACAATCCTTCCTCGTTCGGTGCCCTGTGCATTTCTCAGCCAAATCCAACCTGAGCGCTGCGTATCCCCAAGGTTCAGAAAGGGACTCGCTGCTCCTGCTGGCTGACCTTGAAAAGTTGCAACCAACACCTGACTGATGATTAATGTTGCGACGGAGCCCCGCGCTCCTCCCTGCCCTGGGGTGATGGCCTTCTTGGTAACGGTTGCTCAGCCTGTTTACATCCTTTCAATACTGCTTTCTCCAGCAGCGAGACGAGGTCGCCAAGGCAAAGAAAAATAAGTTCCCCTCCTTCAGATGACTAGTAGCTGCAAGCCCGCTCCCCGCTCGCTGGAAACAGGTTGCAAACCGCCAGACGCAGCGCAGATGCGCCCAGGAAACTCTTGCTCCCCTAACCCCAGCGACTAAAGAGGCAACTGGTGCCCAGGAGAAGCGGGGCTCGAAACCCGCGGCCACTGCCCAAGTTGCTTCTCCTCCTGTTCAAAGTTGAGCAGGAGCAGCGCAGGCTGCAGGGCTGCGTGTCCCCGCCAAGAAAGGAAGCGGCGGTGGGGGTGGGGCGGGCGGGCGGGCGGTGCTCCTCAGTGGACAGTGCCGCGGCCGCAGGAGCTTGTTGTTGCGACAGCGACAGCGGGCGCAGCCCGGGCGGAGAGTGCGGTGCCTGGAGCCGCCGCGGGCGAGGCGGTGCATGGCCCGGAGGGGGCGGTGGCCTGGCCTCTCCCCGCCGCGCCAGCTGCCGTGCGCTCCGGCGACACCGAGCACTCCGCTCCTCGCCTCCCTCCCCTCCTCTGCCTCCTCCCAGAGATGCTGGTCTGTGGGGAGACGGGATCCCCTGGTGGTTTACGACTCACTGATCCCACACACGTTTCATTCAAGCCCTTTGTAGCGGCTTTCATTCCTAGGAGCTGGAATCCGGGAAGGAACCAGGGTGGAGGTGCGGAGCCTGCGCGGCTCGAGGCTAGGGATGGGCGGGACACGCTAATTCCCCAGATGTCGGAACCAGCCCAACCGGTCTCGGAGCCCGGAGCAGGAGGAGAGAGCGGTGATCGCTCCCAATCCGCGGTGGCCGGTGCGCATGCCCAGGCCTCGGCCCCAGGGAGGAGTAAGGCGAGGCGTTCACCCCCTTAGGTATTCCCACTAGCTGAGAGCAAGGGAAAGGCAGCTCGGAGGTTTCAGAGAGAATGAGCGGTTCCGAGAGCGGGATGCAGAAGAGGGAATGCTCAGTGTACACCATTACCTTTAACGCTGAGTTAGGAAGCACCCTACCAGGCCTTCCTGACCCTGTTTCCCGGAAAAGAAGACCTAGCCGGACCATCAGCTCTAATGCGAGTGTTGGAGCAAAACTTAATATAAGGCTCGGTCTTATTTTACTATAAGACCTTATATAAGGTCTTATATAAGACCGGGTATGGTATAATATGATACGATATGATATATGATATGATGATATGATATGATATGATATGATATGATATGATATGATATGATATGATATGATATGATACAATATAATATATACAATACAATATAATATAAATACCAGGTCTTATATTAATTTTTGCTTCAAAAGACGCATTAGAGCTGATTGTCCAGCTAGGTCTTATTCCAGGAAACACGGTATACTACCATCTATCTGTGCAACTCTTAGAAAGCACACAAAGCAGTATAACAAATCATAAAATGATTTGTTGTATCATAAAAGTATAAAATATATGGATGGGAAAATATACTTCGTCAACTTCAGAATATTAGTCCCCCTGGGAGACAGAGGGATGGAAGTGGAATGGGAGAAAGCTGTGACTGTAATATTTTATTTCTTATAATGAAAATTCAGGAGGGGATAACCTGGGTTAATTGTGGAACAACAACAACAAAATGTTGCTAAAATAAAACTGAGGGTATTGACTTCCTTGTCACCTCCTTAGTTTCAAGTTTGGGTTATTCATGTAAGCTATTCTTACATCCTTGTTACTCTAGGTCACATTAACATGTCACTAACGTCCTTCTCTACCCAGAAAGGACGCCAAGCTCAATAGGGAAAATACCCTTGCCCTCTTCCCAGAAACACCACTGTAACTGACACACGCTCGGCCTGAGCTAGCCATCATTCTCAGAGTGGTCAGCTGCAGAACTGAGTCTCCAGTTTGGAGGGTGGCTTAGGAAAGTCCTGGAGGAGGGCTGCCTGTGCTTGTCTGAGAGGTTACCTCCTTATTTACAAGCAGTTCCCTCCTTAGCCTGAACAAAGATGCCTTCCTACTTGGATGGCTGCCATGCTCTGGCTCCTTAAACAAAGATGGATTGTGACCATGAAGAAAATCAGCAGAGTTCCAGCCACCCCGTTGGAGCCTGGGACGAGTTGATTATCTATTTTGGGGGGAAGCACAATTTTCTTTATCTGTAAAAAAAGGATACTCATATGCGCTCTGAACTCCGCCCACTCAAGTTGTTATGATGATCAAGCAGATATGAAAATACTTCATAAATGTACAATATTTGTTGTTGCTTTTAGTAGTTCAACTATTTTTTGCTCTTAGCAAAATTTAAACGCCATCAACAACATACAAGTCTTGAAGGAGATCATGCTTGATAAAAAAGTCTAATGAGTTTACTTTCTAAGAAAATTTAGAAAGCATTCACTGCAAAAAGAAAAACAAATGTCTTTCAAATCTTTCCCAAAACTTATCGCATCTATAAATATAATTTTTAAAGTGGGAATTATCCTAGCTTATCTATTTTTGTAATTTCTACTTTAGAAAAATAGATCAGAATATATGTTGGCTAATCACTGTTTGCTTTACATCAAAGGTCATTTATCTGTACAAGAACTGATTTGAACATGGATTTTTCTGTGTCACCCTTCCACACGGTTTATAACATATAATATTGATTTTTTTATATACGAAAGAAAACACGCAAATTATTACCTGTCGTGGCATTTCTACATAATCTGTTAACTTCATTTAGTGTTTCGTGGGCTGAAATAAGACATCGCAAAGTAAGAGAAATGACTATTTCAAGTTTTAAGACGCATCTTTGAACAGAAGTTTTACTCAGCACCCAATTCACCACTCAAATAATTTTTCTTTCCTTTTGGCTCCAGAGAATTCAAAAGGACCATTTTCCTAAAAGAAAATTTAACATGCAATCAATAAATTATAATTTTCTGAGACTGAAAATGTCTTTCTTTTAAAAAAAGTTTTTGGTTGCAAACTTCCTCTGTCCCTAAATTGCTAATTGTTAGTTTAGAAGCCTCTACAGACAACGTCTACCTTGTAGATAGAATTAGTGAGGAAAATGGGTCTGTTTGGGATACAACAACAATATGAAATATGTCTATCTCAAAAATCAAATATCAATATTAAAGTATTTACAATTTAATATGAAACAACAATCATTAAAATAGTCCTTTATTTATGATAGAAAAAAGGAATGCGTCAGTTGGGCTATATAACATTTGTTTTGACCACTGCATGTTACTGCATAGCCAAGTCTTTTTTCTTTTTTTAAATTGGAAAGGAAGTTGAATGCCAAAAGGGGTAAAATTAAAGATGAATGAACACATGTATAACCATGTATAACGCATGTATAACCAAGCTGGTTCACAGACTCTTTTTTGGGGACTGGCTTCATGAACTCAATACCCTTCCCGGAGCATCCATTTTTAGAGTAGGGAAGGCTTTCCTTTAGACTCCCAGATAACCAAGAAGCCAATGACCTCCTCTTGTATTAGGGAGAGGACATACATATGATAATACGACTGAGACCCCTTCTAGTGCTCTACCTTCTTAGGGAGGTGACCCCAATTATTGCAAGGTGTCCACAAGAGTGGCTTATAGGCAGTGTAGAGTCAGGTAGGTGTCAGGATTCCAAGATGCTTTTCAGCTCACCAAAGTAAAGACCATAATTTTTTCTATGACAAAACTTCCATTAATATATCCATTGGACTTCATAACAGAATTTTATTGATAAAATAAGAGAATTTGGCTGCTAAAAAGAAATTAAAGAACAATAATCCAGTGCAACCCCTTCATTTTAGAGGTAAGGAAACTGAGAAGTAAGGAAACTGGGTGAGTTGTGTCCTCTGTATCATGCAGTGCAGTAGATACTAACCTTGAACTAAAAACCAAGTTCTTTGAGAGTAAAGAAGAAGGGTGATCAGTCAGTGGGTCAGAAAGACCTCCTGAAAGAGATGGATGGTAGAAGTTAGTTACTGAAGTAGGAGGAAGAAAAATTTGTGTTACAAGCAGAGGGATTGACTCCAGCAACGACAGGGAGAAGAGAAAAAGGAAGTGTGTGGAACCAGGAGGAATTCAATGGTGCTAGGAATAATGCACGAGCATTAAAAAAAAAAAAAGCTTAATGTTAATTTTATTCAACAATTCTTATTGCTTACCTCCTCTGTGCCAGAAACTGTGCTGTGTGCAAGACATATAGTGGTGAACAGACCAGCTATGGCCCATCTCCATCTCCAGAGCTTACACTGTAAGAGAGAATTCAATCAAGTGAATAGGCATTGAATGAGAATCTAACATGACCAAGTTAGCTCTAGAATAGAGAAGGTGGGTGGCTAACGAAGACATACAGAGCTATTTTATGCAGACTGTTCAAGTAGGGTTAAATTATATGCCCTTGAAGAAGATAGTTTTATATTGAGCCCTGCAAGTCGATGAGGGCAGCGTGGGGGCAGAGAGAGCTGGACATGAGGAAGAAATTAGGACAGAGCTGAAATTCAACAGATTGGACTTGCCATGGTGGGGGCAGTCCAGTGTGGCGGGAAACTGAGTTGAAAGTGGAAGTGGGGAGAGCAGGTTAGAGAGGCAATAAAGGGACACATAACCCCCTTATGAGGCAGCGAATTTTCGAGAACATCCCCCTGTAGGAGGCCTTACAGAATGCCTGAGGGAGAGATGGGAGTGAATGTAGGTCCAGGAAACTAATTGGAACCAACCAGGATCCATCCTTTGTCTCTGTTTCTTCCTGCCAGTTGCTTCTTTCCTTTCTTCCAGGATCCCAGCTTCTTTTGCACTTCAAACATATGATAGAATACACCTGCCAACACATTCTGCATTTACACATTAAAAATTCAGTCATTAGAGAAAGATGCTGACTTTCCCCTTTTTAATTCCAGTATCATGGGAAGGGACTCAGCCGGGCTGGAGGACCAGACCTGAATCTCAGATGTGGCCAGAGGGCATGCGCACATTGAAGTAGCAGACAGCTTCCACAGACACCTCAAAGCTATGTTATGCAGAGAAGTGAGTTTACCAAATTGTGGGGACGTTTCCCAGTCTGAGAAGGGATTTTGAACTGGAAAAGTCATGGGTCTTCACTGAGTAACAAGGTTGTTTCAATGATTGAAAAGGAAACGTACGTGAAACCAGGGCACATCTGACATACAGTGGGGACTCAGTAACTGTTATTTAACTCATTTGTTTTAGTTGTTGGAATATCAACAGAGAGACTGACGTTTTTACAAGGATCACTTGCTTTGCCTTACATCCAACCACACATACTTTGCTGGGAAGTATGCCCACATAGTTTATTGTCTTAGTCCTGGCTATGTCAAATCGACCAAAGCTTGGCCAATTAGTCCCATGCCTGGAACTTTTCTAACTGGGAAAGAAACAGGAAGATAGGATATGGGAGCCGTTGGCAGCCATATTTCCAATGAGGATAGAGGCACCTAGAAAAGCAACCTGTAGCTAGGAAGACAAATGAAGGAGATGGAAAGAGAAACCCAGCAGAACTACAGACTGTGGTTCCGTTCCTGAAATCCAGCTTCCCCTCAGTCATTGGAATCCATGAGACATTCCAGTGGGTTTCTACTATGTTAGGTTGCATGGTGGCTCATTTACTTGCAATTAATTAATTAATTAATTGCAATTAATTGCAATTACATTGCTAATATTCATTCTGTATCCTCACTTTATTACCGTTTTTGCTATACAAACTGCCAACCTTTAAGAAAAAAACTCGTAAGTATCATCATTGCAATGACTTATAATGTACATTTTAAACTTAGTAGAATAACCATAGGTAGAATTTTACACAACAGCAGAATATTACACAAAATTGTTAGACCATGGAAGTTTTCATACCTAGAAAGATTTCCTCTGTAGCTCGATAAAGGAGGGGAATAAAGAAGGGAAAGTCATATCTCTTTCACACCTCTACCCACTGAATTATCAGAGATCAGCTTGAAACACAGCACTTCTGTGGAGATGTATGAGAAGTTGACTGATTTGCCCCCTTTTTCTCTGGGTGCCCTTAAGGACACACAAAATAGGGGTGAGGGGGTCATTGTAACTAGGTCTTTAGCTCACGAGAACAGGTTTATCTGACTCTAGCACAAAATATGGGATGTAGGTGGAAAAAACATTTCTCCTCTCCAAGCTCAAGGTGAAGAGAAATGAAACAAGGACAATATGTAAGAGACGTGGAGATCATATTAAAGAAAGAAAAATGATTGGAGGCAGTCAGTCAATCAAATAAGCTTCCATCGTACACCATCTTTATGTGGCTCTGTGCTGCGTGCCTGACAAAGGGAGCTGAGCCAACATAGTTCTTAATTTTCAGTTGTTTACAATTTAAAGCTGGACTTCAAAATTCTATACAGGACTTCGGAGGCAATAACACAGGGCATTTTTATCTAACAAATTCTGAAATCCTTTTAACTTCAAGTGCCATTTTGAAAGAGCAACACCGTTTTTGGATTTTTTTTGAGAACATTTTGTTGCTGGTCTGTAATCACTTATAAAAATGCTACAGTTTTTAATCTATTAATGGGAAATTTAATATTTAAAAGTGTAACAGAGGAAAGTAATAGGAAGAAAACATACCCTCAGACCATTACAGCGTACTGTTCACCTAGACCATAAAAATGAGATTTTATCAGGTATGTATATATGACAATATTGAGAAGAGATCTGGGTTCTAATAATCCTGACTCTTTCATTAACTATCTGGCTAGGTAATCTTGGGAGTGTCTAATCTTTATATACTAATGTATCTTCATTTGTAAATGGTTCAGTCACTTTAAGCTTAAAGAATATATAGTATTCTTCAACAACAAAAAAACAAACAACCCAATTGACAAATGGGCAGAGGACCTGAAGACACATTTCTCCAAAGAGGACTTACAAATGGCACATAGACATATGAAAAAATGCTCAACATCACTAATCATCAGAGAAATGCAAATAAAAACCACAATGAGATATTACCTCACCCCAGCAGAATGGCTATCATCAGCAAGACAAATAGTAACAAGTGTTGGAGAGGCTGTGGAGAAAAAGGAAACCTCATACACTGTTGGTGGGAATGCAGACTGGTGCAGCCACTATGGAAGGCAGTGTGGAGGTTCCTCAAAAAATTACAAATAGAATTACCATATGACCCAGCAATCCCTCTTTGGGTATCTACCCAAAGAATTTGAAATCATTTATACATAAAGACACATGTGTTCCAATGTTCACTGCAGCATTGTTTACGGTGTCCAAGACATGGAAACAACCAAAATGTCCTTCGATAGATGAATGGATAAAGAAGTTGTGGTATATATACACAATGGGATACTATTCTGCGGTAAGAAAAGGTGATAAAGGATAAAGGAACATTTGTGACAACATGGATGGATCTTGAGAGTATAATGCTAAGCGAAATAAGTCAGACAGAAAAAGCAGAGAACCCTATGATTTCACTGATATGTGGTATATAAACCAAAAACAATAAAAGAACAAGACAAACAAATGAGAAACAAAAACTCATAGACACAGACAATAGTTTAGTGGTTACCAGAGAGTAAGGGGGTTGGGGGGAGGGAGATGAGGGTAAGGGGAATCAAATATATGGTAATGGAAGGAGAACTGACACTGGGTGGTGAACACACAATGGGATTTATAGATGATGTAATACAGAATTGTACACCTGAAATTATGTAATTTCATTAACAATTGTCACCCCAATAAATTAAAAAAAAGAACTAAAATAAATAAATAAATAAATAAATTTAAAAAAAAAGAATATATAGTATTCCAAAAAATAGTATTTTAAATGTGCCTACAATTTCCACATTAGTGATGCACATCTTTTATCTTGTTTATTAAAATCTTTGGTACAGGGTTTTATGGAAGAGATAGAAATCTAGAGATCCTAATATAGTTCTCACATCACTACTAATATTTATGATAATAAGAATAATAGCTCATCATAAGTACATGTTGCTATACCTTTATACGATATATGTACAATTAACTAAAAACATGGACTGTATTTAAAACTATTGTGTTGTATGTGGTCCATGCATAAAATAACTTTATGGACAGAGAATAATTAAAGACATAATCAAAAATATTTATAGTGATTCCCCAGGTGGTGCATTTTGTATGTATAGTCTTTGTTTATATATATGTCCCCCCCCCCCATTTCTATAATAAACACGTTATCCTTAAAATAAGGAAAAAGTAAACTTTAAAAGAAAATTGTTCGGTTAGAATTAGCCAAATTGTTGGATTCACTGGTGCGCTTTCTTTCACCTGGAAGACATAGACAGCCCCTGGCCTCCTCAGTCACTGACAAACTCCTCTCGTAGATTCAGGCACTTCTGTACCCTCCCTGCTCCTCGAACTAGGTTGATTTCCAGAGTCAAAATCAGTTGTATTTGTTTCTTTTCCTGTGAATCCAGTTGTACTTGTCACTCTAAGTATTCAAATTATCACCATATAAAAACTAACATAGGGATTGTGAAAATAAAGGATTGGATTTGAATATTTTATAAAGAAATGATTACATTGGTATTAAATTAGGTGGCATTGAGACAACTGTGAAATATTATGAAAACAACTTAAAATGCTTTTACGTTTAGATTGCTTTAACAAGTGACAGGTTCTACTTGAATTAAATGAGAGAATTCCTATTACAACTATTCATTTAGATGCCAGTTAAATTAAATAATCAATCTGTGGCCCTTTCCTATTCCGTCCATTATACACTTGAACCTGAAACCCTTCCTTTCTCTGCAAATCCTTTATCAACAAAGCAAAGATATACCCTGAACTGTAATAAACTGAAAGAAAATAGCCTGAACACGATGACCTCAGAAGTGCCCATTAACAGTCTGCTTTTAATCCTGACTATTATTCTCATTACTGAGACTTTTAAGGGAATTCATTTCTTGGTCAATTTAGTTCGTTCACCCAACTTTGTTGCCCCCCTGCAACTATACTCCAGTTTACAGTTTTGAATGTTAAAAAAAAACAAACATTTTGTTTTGACTCAATTAAATGAAGTGTTACTGTTTTCCAGAATGGTTTGTGAAGGGAGAAATATACACATGTTACTATTTTAAGTGCTTATTCATTCACCAAATATTCACTGGCTATCTGTGATGAACAAGACAGTACAGTGTGCTTGTATGTACACCCCCAAAAAAGGAAAAAGGAGATCTTATATAAAGAAGCTTGATATGCCTTTTGTCCTAGCTTTAGGAAAGGTTTCTTTTGGTGATTTTAAACCAAGAAGTATGAAATAGACAATGTAAAAAGTGAAGTGAAATCCGATAGTATAGCTAAAAAAATTCTCTGATGAAAGCATCTTTCCCTGAAAAATACGAAGGTAAAATGCATTAATTTTTAAATAGGTGGGCAAGAAAAGAAAACCAAAATAACAATATTTTGAAAATCAAAATACCAAAGAAAACTCAGGATTTAGATTGAAGGTTTAATCTATATTTCACATCCTGAAAATTCTTTATAGTTTTCTACTGAAACCTGTATGTTGGAACAATGCCTGACATGTTTTCTCACTGCGTGTCTTCAGCATTGCATGGTTGCTAGTGACAGCATTTGCATATGAACCTTCCCTGCAGGAGAGCTACAGCCTTTGGGAGACTTGTCTATAGCAGCAGACCTGCCACAGCTGATCTGTCAGGATAAGTCAGACAGGCATTCGGCCCCCGAGGACAACAAGAAAACAAATAAACATTAAACAAAATGCAAAATCAAAGGCATTGGGAAAATTAGTAGGTGCCCTAAGGAATCAAAAGCAAGGGCAGAAACAAATAGGACGTCATTCATTGAAATCCTTGGATTTCAACATTCCAAACAGACAAATTAAACCATCTATTCTGTCTTCTGATATTCAATTGCACAAACACACGGGCTTGAAACCTGGCCAACACTACATCCTTTCACACAAAGCTCTTATTCGTTTCTCACAGCTTATTTGTCAAGTTTCTCCTCCTCCAAGGCGCAGCACTGGGCAGTGGGGGATGCCATGGTGAGCAGAAACTGGCAGAACTCTCCCTCACTACGCCCACAGTTTAAGGAAGATGGGAGACTGGCATAATAATCACATGATCACACCAGCAAATATGAAACTGCAGTGAATACAAAGTTGATGGTGTGCTATGTGATTCTTAGAATCTATGATGGAGCGTTTAATCTAATCCAGAAGGTCAAAGATGACTTATAAAGAAGGGCTCTTAGAAGTTAACTACTCAACAGGGGAGGGAAGGATGCTCCAGGTAGAAGAAATACCTACCTTCCATGGCATGGTTGCAGGAGGGGGTACGATCAGTTGAGATTGAAGGAAGCCATTGGCTAAAGCAGAGAGTGCCAACAGGCTGTGGGACGTGATGGGGCTGGAGAGAGATGAGGGCGTCTGACCATGAAAGACCTCACAGGCAGGGTAAAGGGAGAGATGTATAAAGTCATCAGAACATTTCAGGTGTAGGTGTGTGTGTGTGTGTGTCTGTGCGCTCCTGCATGGTGTGTCTGCTGGTGGTATGTCACACTATTTCAGTTGCATGGCATGATTTGGTTTGCTTTCACACTCTATATTTAATCACTTCTTAATTTTACCAACAGATAACTGTCCTTGTGAACAGTTTCTTCATACTCATATGGAAAGAGCCATTGGAGTTGAATATAAAGTAGTTTATACCGTGTTTCCCCAAAAATAAGACCTAGCCGGACAATCAGCTCTAACGCATCTTTTGGAGCAAAAATTAATATAAGACCTGGTCTTATTTTACGATAACATAAGAGCGGGTCTATAACATATATAATATAATATAATATAATATAATATAATATAATATAATATAGTATAATATACAATATAGATGTATATATAATATCTGGTCTTATATTAATTTTTGCTCCAAAAGATGCATTAGAGCTGATTGTCAGGTTAGATCTTATTTTTGGGAAAACAGGGTATATAGATTGTGGAAAGCACAATTAAAGCATCATATATAAAGAAAATATTAAACCAGTATACATAAAAACACAATCACGGGCCGGCCCAGTGGCTCAGGCGGTTGGGGCTCTGTGCTCCTAGCTCCGAGGGCTGCCGGTTCGATTCCCACATGGGCCAGTGGGCTCTCAACCACAAGGTTGCCGGTTCAATTCCCGCAGGGGATGGTGGGCTGCGCCCCCTGCAACTAGCAATGGCAACTGGACCTGGAGCTGAGTTGCGCCCTCCACAGCTGGGACTGAGAGGACAACAACTTGACTTGGAAAGGGGTCCTGGAAGTGCACACTGTTCCCCAATCAAGTCCTGTTCCCCTTCCTCATTAAAAAAAAAAAAAAATCTAAAAAACAAAACAAAACACAATCACAAGTTTTGCATGTTTTTGTTTGTAACAGTGTAATTGAATGGCTTTTTTAAATGTATGATTTGTATTCCAAAATAGTGTAATTTGCTGTTAACGTGAAGAGAATCAAGAGAAAGCTTGTTTTGACTAAAATCAATGAAATATTTGAATAATCACCTTTAAGTATATACATTGTGTTACCTGAGCAAAATAATGAATATTATATACCCACCAGTATTGGTTACCTTCAAAGGTGAATATTATATCCTAAATTCTCTTAAAAAGAACACATTTTCACAATAGAATATGAATAGCTCTCCTTTTATAGGGGTTTAGGATATAGTAAATGTACAAGAGGTTGGGAATGTGAAGAATCTGCATATACTCTAAACATAGGACATGGAATGATAATATACAATTTAACACATTCTAATAATGATAACAACTTGTGGGTGACTTCAGCAATAGAGAACCCAGCTCATAGGATGTTATCTTCTTAAATCAATTTAGTAATACAGTGATATACATAAAGAATTATGGGCAATATTACATGTCACGGAATTCCAGGTTTTAATTGATTGATTGCCTGTTATGTGCTAGGTGCTTTAAACACCCCTATATTGAACATCTGTGAGCTAGTTGTTTTCAGGCAGCATGCTCCCAGAGTTTGAAGTGCAGGCCTGCTGAAGCCTGATTGTGGGAAATGGAACCTCACTTCATCCCACCTCCACAAAAACACTCATGAAGATGCTAATTTTGTTTTGCACTAGTTATTTGCACCTAGGCATGGCATGTAGCCAGTATCCAGAACAGCCTGCTTGGTATCAATAGTAGGGTACTAAAAAGAAAAAAGAAAGGAAAGAAAGAAAAAAAAAAAAGAAAGAAACCTTGAAAAGGGCAAAGGAAGCTTTCTCCAACCTGGTGGATCCCTCACTCCAGGCAGGCAGAGCCATCTGAAGCTTCCTAATTCCACTGTAATGCTGGGGGCGGATGAGCTGCCCTCCCTGTGCCTGGAACCTCATTGTTCTAACCCCTATGTTGTGGAACTGCTGTCTGTTTGCCCATCGCTGCAAATTTCTTAACCATTTACCACTAACAACCTTGTATCTCTGGGTTCCTTTACCATCTTCTAGTGGCAGTGTAAAGACGATTACACCCACAGCAGAACTGAAGTCAGGGGGGCTGTGAGCATTACAGTAACTCACCCAATGAACAAGCAGCAGGGCTGTCGCTCTGGATGCAGCTGTTAGAAAGGGGCTGGGAGGCCGGCTGTGACAGGCGGCAGTGACAGGGTGAGCACGGTGAGGAGAAGACCTCATCAGGGCCGTGAATGTGTCACTGGGACATGGAGTGGACATGGGGGTACAGGCATCGCACCATCCAGGTACCCGTTGCTTACAGCTACGCGTATACATACAGATGTACACATATAGAAGACATATGTTTTCATTTTTAAAAAATAAATACCATGTAAGTATGCGCAGTTTTAACTTCTCAAAGGACTTTTCGTCTGCTGTGCCCCACCCTGCACATTTGACAACTCTGTAGCCAGGACTCAGAGGAGGAAAGAACATTGCACTGGGACAGCTAGACCCAGGGGTCCTCACTCACTGCCTTTTCCTCGAGGACCCAGATTGTCTCCCTCGCTGAAGATTTTACTTGAAGAATAGCTAGATGGCAGTTTGTCAATAAAATGCTATTTGAGTTCCATTTTCCTTATTTTCCTTGCAAACATACATACCTTCCTGCATTATGTTCTGAATTTTAGAAAGCTACTGAAATAAATCATTTCGGCATGGTAAGCTATGTTTGCATAAGATGTTTCTTTTTCTTCGAACAACAAACGTAATTCAGCTACTACATTCATCCTATCATGATTCAGTATCAACCCTGTTTTCATTTTCAGTCATTGGCTGAAACTAAGAAATGTCTGTTGACGTGCTACAAGCAGGGACATAATGCTTCCACTTTGGGCATGAACTGCAGTGACTGGGATGATAAAATGAGCACCTCAAAGCGTCTATAATGTATAACACATAAAAGTAAGTCAGAAGGACAGGATTAAAGATAACCATTCTATCAAAAAATAGGCCTAGGTGTTATCAATATAGTGATTCAGTAGATGTTTAGTGTTAAGGCCTGGGAGAACACCATCCTCTCTCATTGTTAACTAAAATAAATAATGTTTGCACACTGCTGATAATGCTTTAAGTAAAGACAGGAATGTCATGACAATCATAGTCCAAAGGAAAGCAGAACAAAAAAAAGGATGCAGGAGAATTCGAACTGTTGAGTTCCCAATAGAGCCAAAGTCATGATTTAAAAAGGGCAGTGGCAGTTCAAAGCTTCAACCCTCCAAAGATCATGAACTTTTAGTTCGTAGTTCAGGACATATGTAAAGGAAGGAATACAGAATCCAAAGTCAAAATCTTTCTATTCAGAGTTAGGGTATCCTCTACCTTCTAGACCCTTACCCAGGAGGGAAGGCGGCCCAACCCCTACACCAGTAATTATCCAGGGAAATCTGGAAATCTTGTCAGAAGGCACTCCCCCAGTTAGTCTGGTTTGGCTCCAGCACACTTAACATTGTACGCTGGGAGTGCACTTAATGAGCTTCCTGGGTGGAAAGCCCTCTTCGTTTTAGCCCTGAGGGGACACTGTAACTTTAGTATTCTTCCCAAACTACTTGGAATCTGTGAAAGCCTCAACCAAATTGAAAAAGGTCCTTGTGCTCCCAGCTGTGATACGTCTAATTGGTCTAACTATGTTTCTCAAGGTCTCCAAACATGGCATTGTCATGATGCTGCTTGAACTTGAACTTGTGTGGTGTTTCCTCTGACTGGGCTGGTTCCTCCAGCCCTACTTCCTCCTAGAGGATGAGGCCAGAATCCTGTGGGAAAGAGCTTCCACTTGTGCCCTGCAGAATGTAATGCCACTTCATACAACTGCCAGGGTGGGTTCCTTAACTGCCTCCTGCACCCAAACTGTTTAATCGGATCACATAAAGTGATCAAATTACACTTCAGTTTGGCTAGATCTTTTCTATATTTATAGTCCTTGATTTGGAAATCCAAGTTTCATGTATAAATAAATGTATAATTGAAACATCAACTATAGATCACATATATAAACAAAATGTATAACTTGTGCAGTGGCGATAGATGGTCTTCAGGAAAACGACAATTATTTCATATGAGGTTATGGAATTAATAGAAATCTGTTTTGTTGTGATTTATGTGCACTTCCAATCTGAGATTGTTACAGAGAAAACTGTGGCCGTTAATCAACATGCAAATTACATGTTTATGGATGAGTTGAAATTAATTTTGACAGAGGTATGGATGTCAAATATTACAATTTAAAGCTTTAATGAAAATGACACAAACCACAGAAAGCTCTGCCTTACCTGTAGACATACTAAAGGTCAAGAGCATTTTAATTAATACTTGCCAGATAATTTTTCACTTGATAACAGGTGATATAAAATACAAATACTCAAAATGCTATTATGTACTAGGCAGTGTGTACTAATTGCATTACATCGATTATACTCTTGTACTCAAAACCTCACCTCCATCACAACGTGTTATTGTAGTATTCATTTCAGTAAATGGGGTTTTTAGGCAGTCTTCTGAATTAAAATGAGTACATTTAAATGACCATTCTGAGACAGAATAATTTTTTTTCTGTTCATAAATATTTGAAAATGTATTCCTGTTTCTGAATCTCAATCACAAAAATTCAACTCTTTTTTCGAAACTCTACGAGATTCTGAATAAAAAGTTGTTATGAAAAAAGTATGAGATTAAAAGATAAACTAAGTAATTAAAGTAATTTTCAGTAATGTCACTCATTTGTGCTTTCTTTAATTCTCATCACTCATTTGGAAGATCTTCAAGTTAATATGATTTAACACTTACAGGGTGTTCCATTATTGTCAGCTGCTATTACGTACGAGGCAGTGTGTACTAATTGCATTATATCGATTATCCTGTGAAAGCCTCAACCAAATTATCCTCTTTGAACCTTGAGAATTCAAGGAAATTTAAGCAAACTGAGGCCACAGGAATGAGATAACTTGACGAAACTCACACTGCCAGGAATTAGTGGAGCTCTGTCATCAGCCAAGGTCTGGCCCCAGACTCCATTACCCCCTACACTACACATTTCAGATGAAATAACTGACTAACAACAATGCTTTCTCCCACAATCTTTTGCCAATTCCTGGGTACACTACTGGTTAATGAATTTGGTGTGGAACTGAAGTTGGAGTTAAAAGATCCAGGATAGCACCTACAATGACAAGAAAGAGCTAGGGAAGGAGAAATACTAGCCTTTGGTGTGAGAGACAACCAGAAGTCAAACGAAGATAACTAGAAAGAAGACACGAGTAAGCAGATTTGGTTGGGATCTGGGCAGAGATTAATTTAACTAATGATAGGGCTTCAGTGAGCTGATAAGATAGAGAATGGAATGGGTGTGACAAAATGTAGAAGGATAAATGTAAAATGTATATTAAAGAAATGTAGTTGTAGAGTGGAGACAAAAAATGAACAAGTAATTTGGAAAGGGCTGATGGAAAGAAGGAAGAGAGAAAGGAGAGAGTGAGATAAAGGAAGAGAAATTAAAATGTATTTAGAATCCCCCATGGGATAGGCATTTTTTATATGTTTCACTCCATTTAATTTTTATATTAACTGCTCCAAGAACAAATATCTTAGAATGTTTTTTTTCCCCCTCATTGTTATAGATGAAGGGAGTAAATAACATTTTGGAGAACACTTAGCTGATAGAATTTAAAGAGCCAAGATTTGAACCCACACTCTTTGATTCCATTGTTGCCATTTTTAAACATAAAAAGGGAGGGAGATAATAAAGAGAGATGCTTTAGATGATTTTGAACAGATACCATTTGGTTGCTAAATCAGAAAAACTCTGCATATTATTTCTAATTATAACAACTGTACACATTTATGGAAAGAAATGAAAAAAAGCATTTTCTAAAATTTCCTACTGTTTGTTGCATTCTTTTTAAAAAGGAAATATTTGTATTTTTCGTGTTATGAACTGGAATGTATTTTTATACGCTGATAATGACTTTTTCTTTCTTTTTACTCCATCTTTTAAAGGAAGGTTGAAATGGGGTCTTGAAATATGGCCTATCAGCCATTGGTATCGATCCCTGTCTGAATATTTTGAGTACAGAGGAAAAGGAAAGGAATAAACTTAGGCTGCATATTTACTTGACAAGCTAAGAGGTCCAACAGAATGTAGGAAGTGAAGAGATGCATACAATTTCTTTGAAGACAGTATTTTCTTTGTTTTGATCAGCAATGGGGAATTAACTAAGATAGGGCATTCTTTTTGTATGAATGATAAACCAGGACATGTGAAATCTAGAGAATACAACATGTTCACTGCAGCTTTAGCACCAAATAAGGTCCCCGGGCTCCCCAGATGGTGAGCATCAAGAGTTTCTGTGAGAGATTCTCCCCCTATTCCGGGCTACACTTTGTTGTGAGGGGACAGCTTAGCTTTGTTCTTCATTCTTCTACTGGTTCTGTGAGTACATGGAGTAGAAATCTCTCAGTTTTTCAAGCCTGGCTATCATTATTCCAAATTCAACTGCGTTGGTAAAGGGTTTCTTTTCTTTTGTCTTTCTTTCTTTTCTTTTTTTTTTTGTTTGTTAAATAATCCATTGGGCATTTAAGGGCAAACTTTATAGAGGGAATTAGACATGTGGTAATGTTGCCATTTTAAATCTAAGTCGCTTTTGAAGGGACCATCTTCATATATTTTTAATGAAATTTAAGTCTTTCAAAACTAATAAACATGTGGGAAATCCTCCAAGTAATATTTTGTGCATATTTGCAAACCTATTGTATATCTCAAACTACTTTTAAGTATATCGTACTAATGCAAGAATCATATTGTAAATGTTTTATTTCCCTTTAAATAAATGGATCTATTGTTTTTGTCTGGCTTGTTATTATGAGTCACAATTTAACTAAAATGTTATGGGGCTGCCGATATAAGGATCTGAACATAGTGGGGCCTCAGTACCTGTTTGCAATAGGAAATATTTTTTCCTTTAGATATTTATTCAGATCACATGTTATTTCAAAGATTCTTTCTAAAAATCATTTTTAAAGAATTTTAAAGAAGTCAAATCCTAGAGGTCAAATCCTATATAAACTAAAAAATTCTCAGCAAATGTTACTTATGAAAGTTCACTGCCCATGGGAAGGTTACTGTTCCTCCCCTTATTCATTTCTTTACATATTACTAAGAAAAAAAACACTTAAGTTCCCTGTCGATGGAGAACTTGTACATTTCCCCAAAGGCTGGAAAAGGTTTTTTTTGGCCACATGAATACACAGTCTCAGAATGAATCCAAGCGATACACACACTTACTGAACACACTTCCTTTCCTTTCTCAGGATCTCCATCTGACCTCTCTCCTTTGAACTCTATTCATTTGTAAATCTTCTGTCCCTCATCTCTATATATTTCTTTGATCTGTGTAGTGTCTTTCTTCAGGTAGTCTCTCAGTTTTCCAAGCATCTTCACTGTGTTTTTCTCCTAGTTTATATTATCTGATATTTATCCTTCCGTGCTCTTTTCGCTCATGAAATTACCTGCCATTTCTATCTTCTATCCTTATAGTCTACATTCTCCATTTTCTCCTTTGTAAGCTCAACCACTCCCTTTATAGCTCTACGGCCAGACTGTGTAGGAGGAAACGAGGGATAAAGAGTAAAGCTTGAGTACAGCTTGGACCCCTGAGTACGCAGCCCTCAGAGTAAAGGTAAATGAGAAACAAATTCTCTCTTTAGAAGAGGATAACAAAGAAACTTGTCTGTCTAGAACTTGATGCCTCCTCTGAGGATTTATAACCATTAGCAAGCTTTCACCTGAGTCTCTAGTTCAACTTATCACCACTTTTGTTGTCTGAAGAAAGTTGGAGTCAAAATTTTAATTTAAAGTAGTCCTGGCTTTCATTAAAAAAAAATTAACTTTAAGAAATTGAAAAGACAAATATTAAATAAATCAAATAAAAGTATTACATAGCAGATTTGCATAGCTGAAGAGAGAACGATTGAATCTGTAGGGCGAAAAAAAGAAATGTACGGAAAGTAAAAGCAGCAGGAAGAAGAATGGAAAGCACAGTAAAAAGACTATGCAGCTATTGAAATTCCAGAAAGAATACCTGAGATGTTTGAAGGGATGATGGCTAAGGATTTTCCAGACCTGCTAAAGGACATCGATATTTAGACTCAGGCAACTCAGTGAATCCCAACCAGAAAACAATAAACAAATTCACACCTTAAAACATTATAATGATACCAGACAAGGAAAAGCTAAAGGAGTTCATGACCACCAAACCCGTATTGGACGTTGTAAAGGGACATCTTTAAGAAAAAAAAGATAAAAAATATGAATAATAAAATGATAATAACTGCATATCTATCAACAATTACTTTCAATGTAAATGAATTAAATGCTCCAATCAAAACACATAGGCAGGCAGAATAGATAAGAAAACAAGATCTTTACATATGCTGTGTATAAGCGACTCCCTCACTTCAAATCGAAAGACACACCAAGACTGACCATACACAGATGGAAAAAGGTATGTCAAGTAAATGGAAATGAAACAAAGAAAAAGCTGAGGTAGCAAAAAAACATTATAATGAAACACAGGAACCACTAAAAGCCAAGAAAAGCTACCCAGCTTTTTGTTCTCAATGGTCTCCCAATCTGGAGACATGTAAAGGACCCAGCTATCCCATTTTACAGCAGTTACTTTTGGAATGAGAGGCCCTAGTGATAATTGCTTCTAAAATACTATCTTACCCTCCATTCCACTTCCATTCCTCCCATGCCCTGGTTAACAGAAAGACTGACTCCTGCAGAGTTATGCTTTCATTCTGGCTCCAGTTAAATCTTGAGAATCCAGAACCTCCGGCACAGCAGTCCGTCTAAAACAGACTAAACGTCTCCTCTCTTAGTGCTGCTCTCTGTGGTTCTCTCACTTCTCACGTTTGCAATCTTTTCTGCTTGTCTATGTCCATCATGCACTCTGCCTACATTTGTATGCTTAACAGACCTCTCAGCACATGACTCATTTTTGTTCTCTTCTGGACACAAGGATCATCATTTCTATGAGCCGAAAATAGGACACAAAAACTGTACAGGAGAATGATCATAACCTCTCCACACACACACACACGCACACGCACACGCACACACACGCAAATGTTAAAATAAGAGAAGCCATTGGAGTAAGCCTCCAGGAGCTTACTCAGAGGGACCACACAATGGTGAATCAGCAAGAGCTAACCGGTGTCGAGAGGTCAGAGATGTACCCTGGAAGTGAGGGCAACTATTGTGCTCCTCCGCTTCCGTCTGGGGAATCAGGCTAGCTGGAGAAGGATGTCACTGAAGGAAGTATTTTTCTGTCCGTTCTTTCTGAGACAGGTTCACATACTCTGCAGCCATATGCTCTATACTAACCTCTACTCCCCACCTCTGTCATCTATTGACTTCCTGGTAACTCCGCTCCACTTACTGAAGCCTTTAGTGTCTCACTCATGGTTTTCATCTCCACCACAATTTTCACTTCAAAATTCAAAAAAAAAAAAAAAAAAAAAAAACAACAAGTGAAAATCTTACACAGTATCACCTTGGCTTTCTGTATCCAATGATGTTCAGCTTCACGCAACATCCATCACACATTCCCAAAGCCACACCTGGGCTTCATCATGACGTAGCGTTTCTCTACCTCTGGAATCTTAACTGGAAAGACCCATTCTGTACAGATTTGTACTCTTCCAGCTCTTTCACTCTGTTACTTCCATGAAACATTGTTTTACTGCAGAGTGCTCAGTTCTCCTGAAGACACTTCTATGAACTCCTTTAGATACTCACATTCTTTGTAACTCAGAAGATTCCCTTCTCTTATATTGCAAGTCCCGGACTATAAATTCTTTATTTCAGGAATCTGCACTCCTCTCTCGATCCCATTGTGATACTGTGATTTATAATAAGAAATACATATTTAGTTTTCATCTCATTTCTGGCATAGAGCTCCTAAATCCCTTGGAATTTCCGGAGAGCAGACAGAGCTATGTTTTCTTAGGTTAATGAGGTGACTTCTAACGATGGGGACTGGTTGCCAGAGAAGCCAACCATATGATTAGAGGGTTGGGACTTTTAGTCCCACCCTGACCTTTGGGAGGGGAGAGGGGCTGAGACGGAGTTCGGTTACCAATGACCAATGACTGAATCAAGCCTGGCTATGTAACGAAGCCTCCATAAAAAACCCGAGGACTGGATTCAGAGAGTTTCTGGGTTGGAGAACATGTGGAGACTGGGGAGAAGGGCGCCCCTGTAGAAGGCACGGAAGCTCCATGCTATAAACCCATGCCGTGCTCTATGCAGCTCTTCCACCAGAATGTTCCTAATCTCAGCAAAATGTCTGAATTCTGTGAGCCTTGCTAGCAAATTAATGAGTCCAAGGAGGTTGTTGGAACCTCCAGTTTGTAGCCTATCAGTCAGAAGCACAGGCGACAACCGGGAGTTTTAGTTGGCCTCTGGAGTGTGGAGGGGGGAGCATGACAGACTTGCAGGACTGAACCCTGAACTGTGAAATCTGATGTGACCTCTGGGTAGACAGTGTTGGACGTGAGTTGTAGGACACCTAGCTGGTGTCCTGAGAATTGCTGGTTGGTGTGGGGAACCTCCAACTCCACACTGGAACTGGTACCAGGACC
This sequence comes from Rhinolophus hipposideros, assembly GCF_964194185.1. Taxonomy (NCBI): domain Eukaryota; kingdom Metazoa; phylum Chordata; class Mammalia; order Chiroptera; family Rhinolophidae; genus Rhinolophus; species Rhinolophus hipposideros. The sequence continues at coordinate 10,555,500 of NC_138071.1, forward strand.
TACTTACCATTGTCACCACCCCAGGTCAAGTCACCATAAACCCCCATGTGTATTACTGAATATTATCCACTGTTGTCTTCCTGACCCTTCCTTCTAAATTTACTCTCCAGTGCACTCTCTACGCTGCAACCAGAGTGATCTTTCCACAATACAAATCTGACCAAATCCCTGCTCCATTTAAAATGATTTCCAGTTGCTTCTGGAATAAACTACAAAGTCCTAAATATCTCATATCACTTATACATTTTCCATGACCCAGAACCTACTTTCTTCAAAAACCTCTCTCTCTCTCTCTCTTTCTCTCTCTCTCTCTCTCTCTCTCTCTCTCTCTCTCTCTCTCTCCCTCTCTCTCTCTCTCCTTTTCTCTAATTAACCTATTTGCTTTACCTCACTCCATATTTCAAATAGACTGAATTATTTTGGGGTTTGCTAAATTTGCCATGCCCTTTCCCACCTATAGGCTTTTGCACATGCTGGTTCCTCTTCCTGGAACGTTCTTATGTACTCTGTCCACTTCCTCTATTATGCCCTTAATCCTATTTATTCTTTAAATCTCACCTTAGAGACCATATTTGTCAGGAAGGTTTCTGTGATCTCCCGAGTCTGAATTACCTACCCTTCCCTATGCACTGTACTTCCCTATCATGGCACTTAACATAGTAGCTCTTAACTTCTAATTGTGGCCATCTCTCATGACATGGAGAGATGTAAGGAGAGCAATAGTAGAACCATAGTCTAGCTACTGAATAAATATTGAGTGAATGAATAAAACAAAACACATCACAGAGTCAGACATAGAGAAATTAAATTAAGTAGACATAACCCTAAATCAGTATATTAAATTAATAAATAGAGAGTTTCTATGAGATTGCATACCTAGAAATATGGAACCTCATCTGCTATCCTGGAAGGCTACTGAAAACAAATCAGTATCATGATTTCCAAAATGATTATACAGTTTGTCTTTATTTTATAGTACTACATTAAACAAGCATTTATAATCCATGAATTCTACACTTTCTAAAAAAAAGTCCATGTTGAGATGGACACATGTGATCTGCACACTCAGCACGTGCCTATTAAAACTAGCACTATAAATTATTTTTTTGATTTCAAATCAGCATATTTTCTGAAGAATTCCTTTGTACATCTTTGCCTCAATGTGATGGAAGGTTACATCTAGAGGCCTAAGAAGCAGGTGTGTATCAAACCGGTCAGGACGTGGCTATAACGTACTGCCAGCGCCACTGGACTCGGGCATTTCTGACAGGTTCTCCATCTTCCGCACAGCTTTGGCTTTCCATACACACAGGAAGTGCTGCAGACTTGTCTCCTTAAAACGTCAGTACCAAGCTTGCTCAGACCATCCACGTGTGAGTGGACACAGGACATTGTGATTCCCCTACAAGTCTCCTTTTCCTATAAAAATGGAAGGGTCTGATGAGGGTAATTCTGTCTACATCAAATGCCTATAAAAGGCAGACAAACTGAGGTAAGACACAAGTTAGCAAGCAGTATGTAAGAATCCGAGAAAGAAACAGCAAGCTGTTCAAACTCCCCAAGGCTTTCCTAACTGCTGTCATTTTGATAACACAGTTCTTGCAGACCGTTAGGTCAGGCCGTATCCAGCTTCTTTCAGCAAACAAGTCTGAGTTTCCTGCTGCTCTCACAATTGAGTGAGGCGTCTATATGAAGGAGAGATTAGCCCGTGAGAGGCCTGAACTTTCATAACATGTGGGAGTTGGGTAAGGTCTACCGACAGTGGTATTTTCAAACATGATCATCGCAAAGTATAAATTCCTGAATTCCACTCCCAATATTCTGATCCACTAGATCTATTTTTGTTAATTTTGTTTGTATGTTTTATTTTAAAGTAAAATTTTACGTACAATGAAATGCACAGATCTCTTTCCTTCTTTTGGGTTAGTTAACTATTAGCATCCCATTTTAAATCTTTAATTTTTTTTTTTTTTTGGTTTTTATCTACAACTCCTGATTTTTTTTTTTTTTTTGTAATTTACATATAGTTATCACATACGCCTTTAGGTTATCATAGTCTCCTTGGACTTAATGTTTTTCTACTTGACCTAAAATGCTAGAGTCTAATAACAGCATGTCCTATCTACCGCCATTTTCTGTGCGATCGTTGACATATGTTGCAAGTCTACATTCATTATACAACCCTATAATATTTGCATTAAAAGGTAGTGGCCTTTTAAAGAAGTTGAAAGAAAAATAAAATGTGGATTCCTTTGCATGTATCCACGTATGTGTCTTCCCTTTGGCTCTTTGACTCTTCCTGAAAATCAGAGGTCCCTAGTCATGATTTTCCTTGAATCTAAAGAAAATCCTTCAGCATTTCTTGTACTGTAAGTCTGCTGGTGGAAAATCATCAAGTTTTATTTATTTGAAAGGCTTTGTTTTGCTTTTCTTTTTAAATGATATTCTTTCTGGAGACAGAATTCTGAGTTGAGAGTTTTCTTCCAGCACTTTCAAGATTTTGTTCCATTGCCTTCTGGCCTCTAAAACATTTGGGGAGAAACCTATCACCTTGGAATCCTTATTTCCTTGTATATGGTAATTTTCCACTCTGACTTCCTGGGTCCATTGCACTCTCCCTCACAGCTCCATGTAGCTAAATACATAATGAGTGTCCACTATGCCTTACCACTGTGGTTAACGGCAAGGGATCAAAACCCAGGAAAGGCCCATCGGGTACGCTCCACCCTGAAAAGAATCTACAGGAGATACAGGCTCATCAGAGGTCACCCGAATTCAGTTTACTAAATTGCGTGAACAAAGTGCTATGGGAGACAGAGCTACTGAGTCTCCCTCATGGAGATTTGGTCTTCGAAAATGACAGAAAGGAGGTAACATTTGCAATAATCTTTGAGAGGTGCGTGCTCATTTGCCAAAGAGATGGTTGGAGTGGACATGACAGGCATAGGGCACAGCATGATAATGGGCCAGGAAGGTGTGACTTTGCATGTTGCATCTGGATGAAATACGAATTCTCGTGCAGAGCAGGGTACATGTGAGGTGGCAAAAGTGACTGGCAGAGATGCAGAAAATGGTTGTAACTAGGTTATGAAGTCCCTGTGTCATTCTGCACGACAGAGGTAGCATTTTAATATGCTGGGAAAGTTGTAGTTTATCTCCCATCTTACATCAAAATAAATCTAGGGAGATCAAAGATTTAAAAAGAAAGCACTTGACTATCAAAGTATTTGAGTAAAATTATGGAAGTCACATGGCCTAATAAATTTTAAGTATGATATACTAACCAAAAAGTATAAAAGAGGCTAATAATTTTAACTTCATAATAAAATTATTTCTCATGACAAAATAAATAACACCCTGAAGCAAAGCAAAAATGATAAATGAAAAATAGGAAAGAATGGATGTGGCTCAGCCCCATTTTTAATCATTGAAATATCCTGATAGAAAAATGGGCAAAATACGTTAACACAAAATGAATTTGTATATAATTTTACTAACCACTGTCACCCCAGCAAACTTGAATTAAAAAAAAAAAAGAAAAGAATTTCAGCCTCACCATAAATCAAGTACAAGTCATGAAAATTATAAAGTAATGAGATTTCGTAGTATGATGGACATTGTTTGAATTCTAGTCTTGCCACTTCCTAGCTATGCAAAGTTGCTTACCATTTCTGTGCTTCAGTTTCTTCATTTGATAAATCCATTCCAAGCACACAGGGATCCATCCAGCCTGCATGCCAGTTTACCTGTAATAAAGCATGGCTTTCCTCATGGTTGTCACGTGGAGTAAAATGTTTAGCATGGTGCTTGGTCCGTCGTAAGTACTCCATTCATGGCAGATAACTGAAAGGTTTAAAATTATAGATCGATTAGAAATGGACGCAGTTGCAAATAACAGAAAAAAAAAAAGAAGTTAAAGCAAACAGGGGTTCGTTTTTCATACGGAACAGTGAGTCCAGAGGTGGGAAGGGAGTTCAGCTTCTCAGAGATGCTCTGATGGTCATGGACCCAGGCTCTTTTTAAACACTGAACTCCCTGACCTGCAGGGTGCAGGTTTCTGTACACAGTACCTCATAATTGCAAAGTGATGCTGAATCTTCAGGTATGATATCTGCATGCCACACAGGAAGAAAGAGAAAGTAAAGGCACAGAGGTTATGTTACAATGAGGTGCCAGCTCAATGTATCTCTTTTTGTCAAGAAAGCAACCCTCTCAGACAGCAAAGTTCTGCTTACGTAGCTCTGACCCAGAAATGTATGATAGGCTCATCACTAGCCGGAATGTGCTAGAGCGAAAGAGGCTAGTAAATGGGTAGGGGCTCAGCCAACCAATAGTGTTTACCATAAAGAGTAACAATGAAAAAAACATCCAGACACTTAGAGTGGCTTTGCCCTTTACTCTTACTGAAACTCTTTGTTGCTTTTTAACAGGAACGTCTAATTTTTGAAAAAATACAACTCTGATACACTTCTCTTTCCATTTCACTAAAATCCCCCCACCCCACACACATATACCCAAAGAAGAGGGAGAATGAGGGGAATATATTATTAGTATGCTGACATTTCAAAATGATTTTGGCACCTGAACACATTCATCAATTTTAATCTCTCTATTGCCGTAGAGTATTAGTGACATTTTTCTGTATTTGTGAGAGATTAAGAAAAGTGAAGACCACTCCCTTATACCATATGTATACACCTTTCTCTCCTTTGTAATAATTCTGAGAAAACAAGACAAATTTCATATGTTCTCAATGGATTTCTTTACTAAAGTTTCCTTCTGTTACAAATACCCACTTCAAGGACAAAGGCGTGAGGAATTTCACACCTAAACATGGAATAAATATTGGATACATTTATACAATGCAGTTTCTCAAACGAAAACTTAACTGGATCCTTTTTTTTTTTTAATAAAGATTTTATTGGGGAAGGGGAACAGTGTGTACTTTCAGGACTTTTTTCCAAGTCAAGTTGCTGTTCTTTCAATCTTAGTTGTGAAGGGTGCTGTTCAGCTTCAAGTTGTTGTCCTTTCAGTCTTAGTTGTGGGGGGCGCAGCTTAGCTCCAGGGTCCACTTGCCGTTGCTAGTTGCAGGGCGTGCAGCCCACCATCCCTTGCGGGAGTAGAACTGGCAACCTCTTGGTTGACAGGACGCGCTCCAACCAACTGAGTCATCCGGGAGCTCAGCGCAGCTCAGCTCAAGGTGCTGTGTTCAATCTTAGTTGCAGGGGGCGCTGCCCACCATCCCTTGGGGGACTCGAGGAATCGAACTGACAACTTTGTGGTTGGGAGCTCACTGGCCCATGTGGGAATTGAACAGGCAGCCTTCAGAGTTAGGAGCATGGAGCTCTAACCGCCTGAGCCACCGGGCTGGCCCTTGGATTCATGTTAATCAAATAATCTCTCATTTCTAAGAAAAGGTCAAGAAAGAAGAGAATGGTGTACTGGAGATAACCAGAGCTTCAAAATAAATACATTAAGAGAGTGGAGAGATGTCTCATCAACTATTATGCACCATGAGAACTATAGAGAGTAATTATTTGATGTGATGGAGCTAGAGCTGTGGCGGTAACCATTTGCAGTATACTAATGTATCAAATCAACCTTACACTTACGTAATGTTCTAAGTCAATTATGTTTTTTAAAAATAGGATTGAAAATGAATGAAAAGCCAATGGATAACTATGAAGTCAGGCTATGTCTGCCTCTGCTTATTTGTAATAAAATCAATATTAAACAAACCAACTTTTTTTTAAGCTTATTGGGGTGACAATGATTAGTAAAGTTAGTAAAGTACGCAGGTTTCAGGTGTACAATTCTGTGATACATCATCTATAAATCCCATTGTGTGTTCACCACCCAGAGTCAGTTCTCCTTCCATCACCATATATTTGATCCCCCTTACCCTCATCTTCCACCCCCCACCTCCTCTTACCCTCTGGTAACCACTAAACTATTGTCTATGTCTATGAGTTTTAGTTTCTTTGACAAACCAACTTCTCAACACAATTTTTGTTCGTATACAAAGGTACACCTTTATAAAATACTTATTTTACTGTTTTGTGATATTTTAGGATAAAAGCAATAGCTGGTATTTAGGGCATAATTGTGAATAATCCTTGTTATTTTTACTTAAATTGTGGAAGAAATTTAAAGGCCAAATGTATCTGCATTTGAGATCAGAAAATGAAGATTTCTGAAATCTTGAGAAGAGTTTTCTGGTGACCTTAATGAAAATGCTTTGCACTAAATTTATAGCAGGCATATGTCCTGATGAACTTTACCAAAGCTTCTTTAATTTTTATAAAAGTTCACTACAAGTAGTTAATAGTGCTTCAAAAGATGGCAAATATATTTGCACTTGAATTTGAAAAAAAATGCAGCCCGAGGAGGTAATTCATTTGTGGTAGATCACATAATAAATTAATGCCAGAAACAATAAGACATTTCAGTTTGGCTGACTTTTCTCAGTCACAAGAACATCCCAGGCCTACCAGATATTCCCATCCTTATTCAGAATTTCACACATACAGAGTTGTCCAATTTGTTCTTGATAATCATTGTGCCTTATGAACTATTATTGTTCCATAGCAGATAATCATACATATATGTTACATGCATGAACAAAAGACTCTCCTCAATGAACCATGTAAACCATTCAGTAAAATTCATTGCCTAACAAACTGATGAAGAGACTGAAACTATGGTATCAAAGGTTTCTAAAGCGATCTAAATTCAATCACAGTTTTTAACTTTTAAACAAATATTGGCGTTCCAATAAGACACAATGTTTTTTAGCCTATTAGTTCTATCAAATAGGATAACAACAGGGACGATTTGGTTTGGAGCTCATAGAACTTTACTTCTGATACTTTTACTCAGATTTATTGAGGTCAAAAGAATTTGCTTTCTAAAGAAAGTTGTATAATGGCTACCTACAAAACTAGTTAGTGTTCTGACATTCTCCCTCTTACTCAGGACTCCCTGATACTAAGGCAACATTTTACACTTTGAAGTCTAAAGCACATGTCTGGAAACGTGCACTAAGTTTCTTTAGTATTCACAAGCCCGATACATCCCATTTTTCTTTTGAAAAGCAATTTCAAATGAACTTCTGATGGAGGAATACACACCCAAAGCACACAAACTACATCTGCTCTGAGTGAAATAGAAAGCTCTGAGTACTGCAGAAAAGATTTTGATCTATGCAGTATATCTAGAAACCTAGTGGAATCAAGTTTTTCCAATGATGACTATAAATTGATACTTATACTATCTGACATCTTTAAATGAGTATTTTTAGCATAATTAAAAATGACAGACTATACGGTGTCCTAGTTTATTCAGATGTTAGATTAAGAGATTTCATACAAATTCTGAATAGCCAAAGCATGAATAATACAGTAGGGTTCTTCCATTTTTGTCCCAGTTCTCTCTGGAGACAACTTGACTACATTTTTAAAGAATACCTCTCTTAGTTGCAAAACGGAAATCTCAGAAAACAGTGTGCTCTTTATAATTAGTTCCTGCCTTATCCCAGAGAGGAGTAACATGTTGTGAAGATTGTCCTAAGTGCTATCTTCACTTAAGGGGACTACTTTTCTCAAGCTGCTTACGAAAAGCACTTTTATTAATATTCTGCTAGGGTTTCTCTTCATCTATGCAGAAAATAAAGTGAGTCAAGTTACAAAAATGTGTTTATGCTTTCATATGACTATGAGTTGATACATGATCCTCACAGGATTCTGGACAGGTTCAAAAAATCGCAAACAGTGAGCATTCGGACTGGTTCTGCCTGTCATTTTTGGCATGCACGTGATTTTGAGGGAAGGGACTGTCTTGTTTACTGCTGCACTCCCAGTTCTCACAGTGCTCATGAAATCTGCTTGCTGAATAAATGCAGACACACACATCCTCAATGGGGTTAGACTGTGAGAAGGCTGGGACTGCACCTCCAGTTTTCTGACCCCAGGGGTGAGAGGTGGGGTAAGCGACCTCACCTTCTAGTTCTGCCTCCATTCCCAAACTTCCCCCAGGCTGGGGCCACCCCGCTGCAGCCTGTGTGAGGGGAGACCCCTGCAGTTGTGCAGTGTGGCCCTCTGACTTTTGTACTTGGAAACCCTGCAGTTCTCTATTTTCAGCAACATGTCAGTTAAGATTTTGGACTACTTTTTAAGATATTCCTAACAACATAAAGTGTTGCCTTTTCTCCAGATTTATTTGCATGGCATGAAGAAGGCCTAAGGAAAGAAGTGAAGCTCTTCCAAGAGGTTCAACCTCTCCCTAGGTGTTCCTTTGGCAGACAGCCAATAATTAAGGCAAGCATGGAGTGGATTCTAGCTTTCCAAGAGAACACTGATGTAGAGTGGATCTGGGGAAATCCTGTTACAAATGTTTCCATTGTTGGATTTACTTATAAGGGCAGTTACTGAATGCCGTGTGTTTTCACCCCCTCTGCCATGATCCTTCAGCTGTGGTCTGATTCTGAAACGTCTGTTTTGTCACTGTCTTAGGATAACCAAGTGTTGTGTCGTAGAGACAGGAATTCACGGAAGCCAGGTTTCAGTCAAGTTTACCTAATGTGTGTCTTCTCTGTAAGAACCAAATCTCATTTTCTGGGGCAGGACAACTATGATACATGGCACATGCCCTTTTTGTGATCTTAGAGTAGAAAGTAATTTTACACATTCAATTTTGGAAATTCAGTGCTTTCACATAGGTGTCAGTTATGGTCTGTGGAACTATAAAATAAGCATTAAAATATCTCACCAAGTATCCTGGCATAAAAAATGCAGTTTGATTTGCATTTAGATTTAACTAAAACCATAGGGACTCAACACTAGTCGTGCATTACATCATTATTCTTTGTTTAAATCTCTACTATAAGAAGAGACAGGTACATGGAGTCATATAATAAGCCCATTCCAAAATTAGATCCTACCAAATATTAAGAAGGAACTTTCTTGATGACTCTGAAAAACAGCTTATGGCTTGTGAATGACTTATTAAATACAAGCACTCTGGAGTGATAAAAGCATTGGGAAACCCATCGCTTTGTGTTTTAGTCTTAAGGGGTTCAAATGAAAAAACTGAAGAAACATTTCCAGACTCTGTTGCAAAAAAGTCTCTAGAATTTACATGATTTTTCCTTCCTTTCCACCATTGTGAGTTGTGTTGTTTTGTTTTTTTAAATCAGACATAATATTTTCTTTCTCAGGGCTTGCACACTGTGCTATTTTCAGATTCCTCCTGTTGTCACTTAGTTGAGCTATTCCCTATTTTAAAATAAATATCAGCCCTACTGCCACATGATTGCTGTTTATCTTGAGTTTCTTTGTTGCTTGGTATTTTTCACAAGAATGAAATATTGAGAACATGAGATTTGAATTAATAAAACTATCAGAGATAGCCATGTAAGGAGAGGATTCTTTGGTCAGCTGGTCCCGTGATATTCACTCCACCCCATTCCCACTGTGGTGACAGCCTCCCTTGACTGGGCCTGAAATGACCCGGAGTGTCACTGGGTACCTGTTTCTCTTTGTCACCAGTGCAGCAGGGCTTTCTTGGGTGTTAAGGAATTGGTAAAGTGGAAGGATAAATTTCAACTCTTCTTTTACAGTGAGTAGCATTAAAATTCATTTTTGTCACCAAAGCATACTAGTACGTAACCCTTTAAGAGGGTTTCCTATGTGCCAGACGCTGAAGGTTTTACATAGATTATTTCATGTAACCCACCCCTCCATGGTTTTCTGAGGTTGGCAGTATTATTAATACTATTCTGTTTTCGAGAGAGGCCAACCAACCCGCCTGAGGCCAAATGCATCTGGCGTGCAGACAGGTTGAATCCATGCATTCCTGAGCAACAGCCCGCCACGATGCCCCGAGACCCAATGCTTTCAAAACTCCCTCCTCAGGTGACCATCATATAAAGCCAGGGTTAAGAATTACTGACTGTTTCAGATTGGGGAGCAAAATGCTACAACTCAAATGCTTTCAGGGCCAGGCAGGCACAAGTCATAAAGCAAGCGGATACAGACCCCATACTCTGAACAATATCTAAAACAATGCATCGGAATCTTTTACCTGAAAGGAATGACCTGGCGAGATTAAAAATGCAAATTACTGAGCCTCCCCGCCCCACAAATCTTTGCTCAATCTGCATCAAAATTATCTAGGTTTTATTTTTAATGCAAATTTCTAGGAGCCGGAAATCACTTTAAGTGCTGATAGTACTTTAGATGCTCTAAAATCACTTGAAGTGCTAAGAAAGTCTAGTATTCTCTGATTTCCAGGCTAGACTCTCGAACATTTTACGCATTCTAGGAATATTACTAGAGCACCTCTTATATGCCAGGGACTTCTGGGAACTGGGTAAACAGCAATGAACAAACCAAATCCCTGCCTCTAAGCTCAGACTCTGTTGGGGAAATAAAACAGTATGAGCAAATCAATACATGTCAGATGGGTAAGTGCAAGGGAGAAAGATATGTCAGGGGCGGGGTTGGAGCGTGGTGGGGTCCACTGGCCTTCTTTACAGCCGGGGGTGGGGGAGCTTTCCGATAAGGTCGCTTCTGTATAGAGGACATGAGGGAGTGAGCCAAGGGACCTGGAGCAGCTCAACAATGTTCACACTAAAGTAACATCAGCAAGTACAAAGTCCAGGAAGAGAACGTTTGCCTGGCATGCTGACAGAAACACGGACACCAGTGTTTGGCGAGTGAGACAGGAGAAGATAATACTAGATGTCAGAAAAGCAGGAAGAAAATGGATCGCACTGGGTGGTGAAGGCCATGATAACTTCACTCGGTGTGACATTAGAATATATTAGAAAATGACAGTATCTGCCTGACATTTTCACAGGTGAGCCTGGTTGCTGTATAGAGGATATGCCATGTGGGGGAACTGTGGATGCAGGAAGGCCAGTGGGAAGGCTGTTGTCCAGGCAGGAGATGGTGGCCCTGCCAGCATGGTAGTAGAGGAAGTGGCAAGAAGTCGTCAAATTCTGGATGTATTTAAAGAGTGAGTCAAGATGATTTCTCAAAGGGGCTGTGAATGAAAGAAAAGAATCAAGGATGATGAGATCTGATGTCAGAGCATTTAGAGTTTAGTAAATCCAGTGTTGATAGAATCCTCTCCTAGCAAATTCCCCCTCGGGCACCACTGTGAAGCTGGTTTTACTGATGATAAAGTAACGCCTTCTGGAGCGCTGAAGGTGAGTACTGGATTGCACATCTTCCAAATGACTGTGATTCATTAAAACCCATGTTCTTCCTGACATGAAACACTGACTGGAAGACAATTCTTTTATTTCATTACCTATAGGAGAAAAGGAAAAGGCAAGGAGAGCTCATTTTCTCAGTGATATTTATATCAGAAGGGAATTAATTTTTTAATTTTCTCCTGTGTTAATTCATTAAGGCTTCTAATAATTCTTGAATACACAGAGATATTGAAACACTTTAATCATTAATAATAAAACCCAAACAAAAAAGTACCTCAAATGAGAGCCAAAGGTAGACAGCCAATGGAAATTGCCCCCTGCTCTGTTCCTTCCATCTTCAGATATTACCGTTTACCATTTGGATCAAATTTCTGCATTTTAAAAGAACTATTAATCTTAAAAATCATTGTTGGTTAGTATGCTTAATATAAAAATTCACTGTTGTTTCTAATATTAATAAATAAAAGGTTTGTACCTAATAACATATTAAGTTGGTGCAAAAGTAATTGCAGTTTTTACAATGATTTTTAACCTTTTATGCCACAATTACTTTTGCACCAACTTCATACATGAAGTAACTTTTGTTATTTAATAAGAGCAATTTAATCTGTTGCATTTTCACATATAATAAGCTTTTGTTCAAAACCTTAGCATCCCACAGGTTAAGGATTTAGAATTGTTTTAACAGTATTCTCTTTATTTAGCTCCTGTCTTTTTGCCTTATTTCTAAAGGTTGTGTCTCATGTTTGTTTTTGGTTTTTACTATAAACCATGTCAAATCCTTTTTGGACAGACACTGTATGAATGATAAATGAAGTGTGAACAGACTTTTTTAAACACCTATTTAGTACTCGGTATTCTTCATTTTAACTTCTATTTAAGCTTTGATCATTGTACACAAACATTTGTCAACGATTCAAAAATTTAAGAACAAGTCTATCGTTCTCGAGTTTTAGCTAATGGGGATTAAGTACAAAGGGTTTCCTATCCAATACAAAAAAAATCTACAACCATGCCTGTCTCCTGCAAGCTCTGTTTTCATCTGACTCCAGAAGTTAGTAATTCTCATTTTTAAAAATGTGTTACCTTTTGAATTAACTATTACACAAGCTCGGGACAAAAAGTAATTTAGGAGGTTGCTAGTCTAGCCGAGGGATTTTAAATTCTAGAAAGACTCCAATGGAGTCTTTCAAAGTCATCCAATGGAGGACAAAAATCTGAGGAGTAGAGTTATATGTCATGACAAACTGGCACTTACCTGGGAATTCATATTTCAAAGGGAAAAGTCATTCTAAAGGTACAGAACAAAAAAGAAGGTATATACCAGAGCTTCAGGACTGTATACAAAAAGGTACTCATTTAGAAACTGCAACAATATTTGATGGAATATTTTATGAATAGATGATAAGTAGATTAAGGTCTTCAATAAATGCATGCTCCCAATCTTCAAAATACTGTGAATAGATGAAATAAAAGCAACTTTTCACACAAGTTGAAAATCTCTTTCTTTGGCAGTTGGGAACTAGTTTGTTAAATAAATTACATTATATAGTAAGTACCCTGCAAAGTGAACTCAAAGGAGTAAAAGCAAGACATACACACACACCTACACACACACACATACACACCCACACACAATACTAATGTGACTTTATGAGCTAGATTTCAATGGGAAAAAAATGGAAATTCATTAAAATCTTGTCGTCGTCTAACAATAGCTCAGGAGTCTGAACTATCCATGTTTCAGCAACTGGCACATCTGAACAGGAGCTTCCATATACATCAATGCATTATCTTTATCATGTAATTGATGCCTGACACTTCTCAACCCATCGAATGCAGTCCTGAATGGAAGGGACATTCATCTCCATGTAAGGTGATCACCACTTTGAAACCATAAGTGATCTCAAATTTCCTAACAGCTTCAATGACAATACTGCAGGGAAAAATAATACATAGTGCTACTGATTCATTTCCTGACTGCCAAAAGATATGATCCCACATACCTGAGCACACTGGTGGGTTTCTGCTTAGTGAGTCCCAATACTACTTCCAAGTACCAGGGAAAGAGAAGTTAGGTCACTCTGCCTAGATGCTATTAGCTGACTAGTCCTCCTTTTTCCTGGAGTGGGTAGGAGGCTTTGACACTATCCAGAGATCCTGAGGTGCCTGCAAAAGAAGATATATTTTATTTTCCCTAAAATGATGTTCTATAATTTTACTGTGACATTATCGCCGTCACAGAACCTGAATTTTATAACGAAAAGTATTACAGGAGGCGTTTTCCTTTCTTACATTAACATAATTCTTTTCACAACGAGTTCTTTAAAGTATGAGAGAATATTTCAAGGTAACTAGGTCATGGCAGAATCCTAATCTGTATTAGGACGTGTGGACAGGCTTTCAAAATACTGATCACCTGAAAACCTCCAGGAGATATTGTGAAACCAGGTCCCAGTGGCTCTAGATTTATTTAAAGTGAAAATAACACCAGGTAAAATACAGACTAAAATAATAATAAAAGCAATACTATGAATAACTATGAAGTAGTAAGAGTCAACAAGAGATAACATGAATATATTCTTACAAAAATGTAAAATTTCAAATTTGGCACAATAATAGAACACTTAAAATAGCCAAAAACCACTACAAAAATAGAAAGTGAAATAATCAGAGAATTTCCCATAAAAAATTTACTTATGTTGAGTAGTTACAAACAAGTTTCCTTGCTCTATGTGTACTGACATAAAACAGTCTATTCTATAGTGACAAAAGCAAGTTACAGAAATATACTTATAGCACAATGCTATTTTTCAAAAAACGTATACACACACACATACACACACACACATATGTATGTACCAGGTGCCAAAAAATGTATACAACTGGACACTTTGGTCAACGTTGCTCAAGCAGTAGTTTGCACAATCAGAAGTGTCTGGACTCTGATGGTAACCACTTTGAGACCCGCTTGTAATTGCAGAAGTCAAACATGACTTGTATTCATCTTTAGTTAATGGTATATATTATTACAATTTTAACACAGTTTTCCTTTCTTAAAATGTGTTTAGTTTTTGGGGCACTCTCTGTATACATACACACTTATACACGTGTGAAAACAGTCTGGAAAATTATACACCAAATTGTTAAAAGTGGTTTCCTCTGGGGTGCTAGTTAGAACAGGAATTCAATGTTACATACTTTTATGTTGTTTCCAATTCTAAGTGCATGTTACTTGATTAAAAAAAAATTCTGGATAAAGATAAAACTTGATGAAATGCACAGTCAAATTCAAAACACTGACATAATCAGAAGAACCCAGCTTTCCTCCCAGATACCAAGGAAGGCTTTCAGAAAGTGTAGAAGAGAATCGCCTGGATTGAGTCACAAATAGTGACCAGCTCGTGCTTTGACTCCGGAAACAGAATGGCACAGTCAGCAGGGAAGTGAGTAGGGAAAGGATTCAGGCCCATTCCTGTGACCCACAAGTAATTAAAACACAGGATCTACAGTGATGCAAAAACGGGGCGGTCTGTGCCCTACTCCACAGCGATCGCTTTCTCAGGTGGATACAGATGGATTCAGCTTTCTCAATTCCACGAACAGCAATGTATAACATGACCAGGAGTTACAAAAACGGGAGTGGTGCACGGCAGTGGGGCATGTATAGTTTCCTATGATAAAGCAGTATATATACTGAGTGGCCACAGGAAGAGCCTGCAGGCAGTGCGTTTCTCATTATCATGTCCACAGAAAGAACAATTGACTGCCTCAGATTTTCTAGCACATGCACTCCCTTCCTCACACGGATGAGTGCAGGGGCCACAGAACAACCCCGTAGTGTGGAAAACAATGGATGCTGCAGACATTGGGAATTGAGCACGAGGCTATACACACACATTCTCAGATTTATGGAATTTTAAATCTGACAGGAAGACTCTACCAGTATTCACGTGGACAATTAAGCGGGCAGGGCTCAAAGCTGCACACAATAAACTACTATCTAGTTGTTGCTCCAGAAACGGAATTCTCCTAATACTCTGGGTTCCTGAGCAGCGCAAGGCACATACATCAGCAGTGGATAAGCTACGTGTTAATGGAACTCTTCTTGCTCGAAACTGAAAAGTTACAAAACAAAACAAATGTAAACTGATGGTGGGAATGCAGATTAGTGCAGCAGCTATGGAAAATAGTATGGAGTTTCCTCAAAATATTAAGAATAGAATCATCATATGACCCAGCAATCCCTCTTCTGGGTATCTATCCCCAAAATACGAAAACATTTATCCATAAAGACGTATGTACCCCTATGTTCATTATAGCACTGTTCACGGTGGCCAAGTCATGGAATCAACCAGTGCCCTTCGATAAATGATTGGATAAAAATGTGGTACATATACACTATGGAATATTACTAAACCAGAATAAAAGATGAAATACTGCCAATTGTGACAACATGGATGGATCTTGAGATTATCATGCTAAGCGAAATAAGTCAGACAGAAGAAGTTGAGAACCATATGATTTAACTCATATGCGGGACATAAAACTGAAAGGAGCAAGTGAACAAGACAAATAAAAACTCATAGACACCGACAATAGTTTAGTGGTTACCAGAGGGTAAGGGGTGAAGGCCTGGTAGATGAGGGTAAAGGGGATCCAATACATGGTGACAGAAGAACTGACTCTGGGTGGTGAGCGCACAATGTGATATACAGATGATATCTTACAGAATTGTACCCCTGACACCTATGTAACTTTGTGACTGACACCTATGTAACTAACCATTGTCATACCAACAAATTTAATTAAGAACAACAACAACAAATGATGACAACGTGGGGCTTTATTGAAAACGGAAACGAAAGAGAAATAGACTATCGTCACGAGGATTCACAGGAAGAGTTTTATTACTAACTTGGAGATGGAGCAGTCTGACACTGAGCCTGTGGCACCTTCTGTCCCTTACTCTTCTCACCTGGGCACTTCCTGAAGGATGAGGAGATGTCTCTCTCCCCCTCGCACCCCAGCACAACATCGAGACTGAAACACATCTGTTCAGTTTTAGAGTTCTTATATTTTTTCCTTGAATATGTTTTGAAACAAGAGTTTAAATCCCGCCAACAGCAGCATCAGTCTCTTTCATGGTCTCAAACAAGCTGATAAATCGGAGATGGGGAGATGGGTAGTTAGGTCTGGAGATGTGCTAACATACTCAGAAACTAGAATTTACAGTTATGATGAGTGCAGGAAATTAGATAGTCAATCCTTCTTGCCAGTAAGGTGTTACAAGCCTTTGGTTAGTGTAAGAAAACATAACAGTGACTCCTCCTATTTCCAGTGTTACTTCAGCTATTTACGGCAGGACTCACAGAAATGCCCATGCTAGCTTTTGTTCTAATTTCAAGTACCGACTAACATTTAATAACTGTGTGAACTTAGTCAAGTCAGCTAATCAATCAAGCCTTGGTTTTCTTACCAGGAAAATGGGTTGTTGTGAGACTCAACTGCATGTAAAGTGCTTAGCATAGTACCTGGTGTATAGACAGTCCTCACTACCTGCTATCTTGACATACCTGCTTTGATTCTTTGCCACAAATCATGTCTCGGCTCAAATAGGGCAAACAAATGAAACAGTTGATATGTGTACATTGATTCAATACTGAACTAGACAGATCTGTAATTCTCTCTCTTTAGCAAATAACATACATAAATCCACGTAGAGATATACAGAAGGCTTTGTATAAAACTGAATATTCATGATTTTAAATTAGACATACTGTCAGATAAAAAGTAGACTATACACCCGAGTTAACAACTCACTGTTCAACCTGAAATACATTTCACATAAGACTATTTTGAAAAGGGTAATATAAGTAAGTCACTAACATCTGACCACTTTATTAAGCTGAGGTGAAATGGAATAACTTCTAATATCATGTAGAGAAATAAGCAATCAAAACACATAATTCTGGTCTGAAAGAAAGGATTTAGCCTACATTGGTCAATATCAGCACTCAAAGAAAGCAATTCCGCCACTTCCACTTAAAGTAAACCACTCTTTTAAGTACAGTGTAGCTCACTCAGAAAAGCATTTCTCTGACGAGTACTTGTTTAAGCAGATCCCTTTGTATAAACACAAAACAAAACAAAACCATCAGCTACTACATAGCATACACTCAGTCAAAGCTGAGAGATTTAAGGTAAGGACATCTCCTGATCCCATGCCCAGGCTAGAATGATCAACATGGCTGATATAAAAATCTGGGCAGGAAAGGAAGCTCAACCAGAGATGGTGGACGGCAGAGAAATCAGTGGCTGATACATGGGAAACCAACAGGAAAAGTGATCGTCAGTGCAGGGTAACAAAACAGCTTCTCTGAAGGGACCACAAAAAGTAAACGAAAACAAGGCCTTATTTATTCAATGTCCTCTTTCTTTTATATCCTTAGCAGCTATCATACTCGATATTTGAGCAACAGGAACATTTTTAACTTACAAGAAGGCATTAAGATAACACAATGTCCATTTGTTAAATAAAAAATTTGTGGCTAAAACAGAAAATAAACTACTGAGCTAAATCTTTTACACGTTTTATAGCAATCTCATAGAAAATAGCAATGTTTTAGAAAATTACAATATTTTACATTATAGTAAGCTGAACGTCAATATTAGGTAAGATCATCTGCAACTGTGGTGTCAAAAATCTGATAGCAAATTTTCTGTTCCGTTCCATTTGTGACATTATACGACTTGATGAAGCATTCCAACCATGGGTATGCATCTATAAATCCAAAAGAAAATGTTACTTACCCATTAAAACTAAACAAATAACTCTTAGGTATCTAAGCATAATGCCTAGCTAGAAAAATTAACATTTAACTTGAAAAGCAAATAAATACATTTACCAAATTTTACTTTATCTACTCTTACAAATTACATATTGGATTCATGTTATTGTTTTGCAGCAATTCCAACCAATTTACATTTTTTCCTAAGAACAGGAAAAAGTAATTAAATGTGGGATTTTCAGAATGTTGACAGCGAAGGTAGTAAGCTATCTCATCATTCCCAATTTTTATTTCTCTTTTCCCCCCGGCTAATTGCCTAATGACCTCCCTGTTTTATTGTTTGTTTTTCTCTTGGTTGACTGCAAAGAAACTAATCCTGAAGTTAGAGATCCAGCTGAAGCCCTTACATTTGTCAAGCTGAAACTACCATCGGGTACCAAGTACCGAGTCAAGGCAAAGTTAGTGGCCACAGATGCTATTTCCACGCTTTGGTTATAACCACAGTGAAGCTATTTACAACATCTAGAAAAGTTTCACAATGATTCAAGTTCGAGTGTGAAAGACATGTATCTAGTCCTCAATATCGGCAAAGGTCAAGAAGACAGGCACTCTCCTACACAGTTGGTAGAACTATAATATAAATAGGTCAAATCTTCTTGAAAGGCAATTTTGAGTTATGTCTCAGAAGTCTACCAGGCCTGTGCTTTTTGATATGGAAGTTTTATTTCCAGAAATCTATCCAAAAGAATCCAACAGTCAAAATTAAAACTGACATCAAATAAAGGTATACGTTAAACTTTGTTACAGTATAAAAAGTATCTTTTTGGAATTGTTACCAAATGCAAAAATTGATCAGGGGAAAATAAAGCCTGATTAAAAATAACCTATAAAAATTAAACTGTTAACAGTTAAATCTGCAGCTGGTAAAATTTGTTACTGATGAAAAAATTGTTAAAGAGTTAAACTGTCTTCATATGATTTACATCTGCAAGTTTCAACATAAATAGCAATAATGGCCACAAAAAGGAAACTCGGTGGCAGTGGGTACAATTTGACCTGATGATCTGGTTGATGAATCAAATGTTATATAGAAAACAACCAAAGCTGATAAAAATAATTAGTAAAATAAAAACTTGCAAAATCTGAAACTAGTTAATATTGAGTAGAAAATTCATCAATGTATTAAAGTGGCCAAATGGAGTTTGTTATAGGAAATGTTTGTCAAAATTTCATCCATTAATATGATTTTAACTAAAATGTTTGTATGCATAAACATAGTATCAAATGTGTTTGTGATCAAAACTGCCTCCCCTTTATTATAGTGCAAAATATTTGAAGTCTTTTCATTTCAGGAATTATAATTCATACCCATTTTATCCCTGCCACTGTCTCCACCAAAAGGTAAATTATGCAGTCATCAATCACTGCTTAGTAACTTATTTGGATTCACATTTCAAAGTTTTCATACCTCTAACAGTCCACAGGTTAGATATATGCCAGGTGATACTTTAAGAAAAAGAATGAATGGGATTGTTTAAATACTGCCTACCAATTTTTGTTCCTGGAGGGCATAACATATCCATGATCATATCCATACTTTGCTGAAGGTCATCACTGTTTAGGATTTCTGATGCCGCAATATGGAAGAATTCACCCTTAAAAATATTATAGACGAAAAAGGAAATGAATGATCTTAATCTTTTATTAAAGTTCTACTATAAAAGTATTTCAATACTATCTAAAATAATCTAGACTGTCACTTTTATCAAAATTTTAGAATTCATAGAGTGCTAGTCTGAATCCTACAATCTGACTTACTACTTTAATCTAAAAATAGCTTTTATATGTATATATAAAAAATCAAGTTAAATTGCTTTGACTTTAATAAAAATAATGATCAGAAAACAGCAAGGCTTACGATACTCTTGATTATGTACTTTGAGTGCCTACAATGTGTGTTAAGTTTAAGAGTATAACATACAGTACATATTTATTTTTCTCTCTCGGCTACTAGATTATAAACTTGAGGATGGGATTTGGCTTGCTTTGCTCACTGAGATCCCTATTCCAAAGAACAGGGCCTGGCACATAGAAAGTATTCATCAAATAGTTTTAATAAATGGATAAGTGAATTATTTAGGCAGGAGAAAAATTCTCCTCTCAACCTTACCTGGGATTCTTTTCCAATGTGTGTAGTAAAATATTTAACCTTCCCAGCTTTTGCCCTTAGCCTCGGGGAGGTAATCTCTAAGCCCTTGGAATATCATGCCTGGTGGCATTGTCCATGTTTGCCTGAGGATGCTGGGTCACACTGGATTGTCTAACAATGTGATTTTAGGGTGAAGTGTTTGTGTCATGTAGTATTAGTCTGACCTCTGGAGGGGATGAAGACTGAGATCAGTTGCACGTATTGTCAACCATGACTACACACATGATGGAGTTTCAGTAAAAACTCTGGGCACTGAAACTCAGTTGAGCTTCCCTGGTGGGCAATACTCCATGTGTACTGTTAAACATTGTTGCTAAGAAAGTAACAATGCCTTCTAATCCACAGAAAAAGGACAAATGAACGTTTCATATTTGAGAGTTTCCTGGACTCTGCCCTATGCCCTTCTTTCTTCCCTTGAATGATTTTAATCTGTATCCTTTAGCTGTAATAAATTGTAACATTGAGCATAATAGCTTTTAGTCAATTCTGTAAGTCTTTCTAATGAATTATCAAAACTCAGGGTGGTCTTGGGGACTTTTGCACTTGTGACTGGTGCCAGAAGAGAGGGGGGTCTTGGGAACCCCCAAATTTGGAAATGTCAGAAATGAAGATGGTCTTGTAGACACTCCCTGGCTTCATCCAGTGTAACTCCCTATCAAAGTAATTTTGCACCCTCTAATAAGAACTGTGGAGGCTTAACAAGCCTAGTGAAATGCTGACAGATAATGCCTAGAACGTTTGGCCATACCTCTGTCTGTGCTCCTGGAATACAACTTCTGTATGGTATAGAGAAGGACTCTTTCCTCCAATTCCTACTCCTTAATTTTTCAATGTTTGGATATTAAGATTTACAGTGTCAAATCAAGAGATAAACACATAGACAATTTAAGATTTATGTGCTCGTATGTCATTTTTCTAAGTTGCTTTAAGTCTTCTCAGTAATAAAGTAGGCATGAATATATTAAAAACCAAAAAAGTATTCTTTTTAGTTAGAAAAATCTTCACTACATCTGTTACTTACAGAATCCATGAGATAAGTGTCTAATACTCCTGTTCCATCGTCAAGAGTAAATGTCATCACAAATACATGTTGGAGGGGTACAATACCCAATACTAGTGAAGGAAAAAAAAGACCAAACAAATCATATGAACTCTCTATTCCTTGTAATCGAAAATTGTTTTAGAATAGTATGTACCTGTTAATTTTGTTTACTAAAATAATTCAAGAGAGAAAAGAACTTATGCCTTTTTGTTCTCTAATATCAATATATTAAGCTCATTTTAGCAGGTCCATTTTGGAACATTACACAATACCTATATAGGAGCAATGGCTTATGAACAATTGTATCTTTTTTGATTAAATAATAATGTATCTTTAAAATGAGTTGATCTCGATAGAAAACATAAAAACTGATTCATGAAATACAATTCATTGCATGTTAGCCTTATCAAAGACAAAATTAAAATACCAGAATGTTCTAAAAAAATAGCATGCAGTTCATTATTTATGATTATGTAACACGTATCTTCCTTTTGCATTATAAGCATAGAGATCATCACATTTTTTAAGAGATACCATTTGGTTGAATGGACAAAAATGTCAGAATCTGGGATTCCATAATTGAAGATGAGGAAAAAGGAAGAAAATGAGATACTAAATTAAATCATATGAAAATGTAGAGGTTAAAATGATCGTCTTACTTTATGTTTGGAAATGGAAGACTTTTAACATGTTTATAAGATGGAATATTGTCTTTCATTTGTGGAATCATTATTTAAATAGACTGAATTCAGAGAGCAAGTAAGAAGAATAAATAAGGGCACACAGACATGACAGAAATTATTAACACAGAGGGACTGAGTTTTAGGAGTCAAGAGGTCTCAATCGGTTTAAACTGTGAGCTAAAACCAAGAAATATGAACGTTAAAACCTACTCTGAGGGACTACACAGACAAACAAACACACCTGGATTAAGAACAGGATAGGGAGAGCAGGCAGGATTGCAAAATGCTCATGTGAAAGTAACCTGGAATTTCACTGGATCACAAACAAAAGACGAGATAGCAGTATCATAGCTGGATTAAAGGAGAAGGAAAACAAAACCAAACAAATAAATATCTACGTAGTAAGTCCTTACTTAGAGATATCAACAGGTTCTTGGAACTGCGGCGAAATGACGTAACAACCAATTTTACCATAGGCTAATTAATATAAATAAGAGTTAAGCACTTAAGGCATCTCATCAATGTTGAACGAGATGACGTTATTCCTTAATGCAACTTTCAGGCTAGTAGAAACAAGTGTCCAATTTTAGGGAAATAAAGGTTTTCTTTATATTCTGAATTGGCCAACATCTGCAGCTCTATTTCCAGCTTTGAATGCCAAGCTTTGAGAAGAGCACTGGCAAAGTGGAATGTTTACTAAGGAAGAGAAATAAAATAGTAAAAAATGTGGGAAAGTACCAAGGAATGTGAGATGCCTGCTTGGAGAAATACTCAAGGAAGGCTCAACAGATACCTTCAAATGCACAGAGTCAGTCCATCTTATAGAGAGGGAACAGATTTACTCTAATTCTAGTAGATAGAATGTGGCCCATATTAAAATTATGGTACATTTTGCCTTACTATTAAGAACTGCCTAAAAATGAAGGGGATAGGTTGCCTTGCAATATAAAGAACCCCCTGTCACTGAGTTTTAAGCGTAGGATGAACGACCAGAGTTGAGAACATGATTTAAAAAGATTCTTATTGTTCCAGCTAAACTCTTGTATTGAGTGAAAAGTTGTAATACCTATCTTTAAAATTTGTTTAAATCCAAAGATACTATGAATTGGAAAGATTTTTGAGAAGTTGTATTTATGATTAATGATTAATACTAAAGCAAATTACTGAATATTAAAATGTGAGTAATGAATAAAAGATACTAGCAGACACTTGAAAATAAATTTCCCAATATTTTAAACATTTATCTTATACTTTTATTACAATCACTGTGAATGGTTTTGCTTAAGAAAAATTAAACTTTAGCTCAGCTGTTGCTTTGATATGGTTTTACTATATCTTCAAATACTGAAATATAATCAGTGAGATCACCTTATTCAAAGACAGTTAAAAATGGAAGACAGAAATTTAGCCAACCTTCGGCCACAGAAGAAGGAATCCATGATGTTTTATCAACCACGGAATTTAGATTCTGTATTGGTCGCAAACTAGAACACCGTTTACATCTGAAATTAATAAAAGACAAAATGTTTATTAATAATTTATTATAATTTATTATTGGAAATCATTCAATATTATAGCTGATTTTTGCTGTTCAAATATACAGTTAAAATATAAAAAAGTAAATTATTAAACAAAAGTACTCACTTCCTATATTGTAATGTGCATAGTACAAAAAATAAGCTTTTTACAATAGAAACAATAAAAAAGATAGTATGGTTCAGAATAAACAACATTAAACTGAGAATAAGAGAAAGGTTCTAAATCCAGATTATTAATTAATTTGGCTGATTTTATTTGGTAAGATGAAAAAGTTTAAACAGACAATCTCTAAGGACTTTCATTTTGTGGCTCTGTGAACAATATATAATAGCCAAGGTCTTAATTAAATAGAACCAATACAAGAAAATTATTCTGATTAGAAATGTCAGCGCTAGCAACATTTGGAGTAATATATTCAGCAAGCACATACTTAGAGGTCTATAGTTTATGATTCCTAATACTATAGTTATTCTTCATAATATAAATCTATTTAAAACTACACATATACTAAAATTATACATTATTTAGCATAGGTACTTTGTTTTATTTATATACAAACATTTTAAGTACAAGTGATTTTTTTATTAATACAGCATAATGTTTAGGCGATGATAAATATATACTTGAATACAAATACTATACAAATCAATATTCAAAAGGTTCATACAGACTCCTTTTCATGTGCAATCTGGGGAAAAATAGAGCGTAACTATTAAAAAAGGCAATATTAATTTACACATTGATAAAGCAAGTATACAAATTAGAAATTAAGTATACAAATTAAAAATTAAGGGTAACAATAGAAATTAAATAGAGAATTCATTACTTCCAAAGGTAAAAAAAGAGGAGAAGAGAAAATTATAATCATTTTTATAACTCAATTCAATAGAAGATTGATGAAAAATCTAAGCAAAATAGTAATAAAAACTGAAGGAGAGGTTAACAGTATTATACACATGTAACTGACAAAATAGTATCTCTCACTTAGAAATAATTCTTACAATCAGTTAAACACACAAGCACCAAAACAGAGATCAGATAATAGAAAAACAGGTAAAAGGGTATGAATATTAAACTCATAGAATAGAAAACCTGAATAGCCAATAAACATGAGGGCTGTTTAAACGCACTAGTTATCTAGGAAATGCGAATAAAAACGCCATGGATACCCTCTGATGCTCATCAGTCTAACAAAACTGCACTAAGTGTCAGAAAACTTGAGGGAAAGTGAAATTCGCACACACTGTTGATGGGACCATAAAATGTTACAATCATTGGAAGAACAATTTGGTATTTTCCAACAAAGCAGAAAATATGCATACCACTAATTATAAACGCCTTACAGTAGTAACTTTCAAATTTTCTGGCAAGAACTCACAGTAAGAAATTTATTTTATATCATGACCCAGAATATAACATACACACAATTGAAACAAAAGTTTAGGAAACAATACTAACCATTACTAAGTAAAAAGGTCTCTGTTAACCATTTTGATTTATTCCATTTTATACCATATCATGCCACACCATCACATATCACATCATTAAAAATAAATACTGGGCATGATCTAGTGAACTTACATTATGACAAAGGAAATACGTAAGAAAATATATAAAAGGACTTCATTTAGCACTGCCTGTAAATGTAATAAATGAAAATAACATATCCATTAATAGGAAAATGGATTAATAAACCATAATATATTTTATATGAAATAAAAATTCTATATAAACATTAAAATAATTACTAACCTACATGAATAAATATGGCTAAAGCTTGAAAATAATACTATGTGAAGGAAAAAGGCAAGTTGCAAAATGAAAAGGCATACTATGAAACAGTTTACATAAATTTTAAAAGCACAAAATAATACACTTATACTCCTTAAAAGTTCACACATATATTATTCTAAGAGCATAAA
Source organism: Rhinolophus hipposideros (assembly GCF_964194185.1). Classification (NCBI taxonomy): domain Eukaryota; kingdom Metazoa; phylum Chordata; class Mammalia; order Chiroptera; family Rhinolophidae; genus Rhinolophus; species Rhinolophus hipposideros. The sequence goes on from NC_138071.1 coordinate 10,580,904, forward strand.
AACAGTGATGAGAAGAGCTGACTCCAAGTTTGGAAAAGTAGTTACTTCTGAGAAGGAAGGGAAAGAAGGGACTGGTATGGTGTTTCTTCTGTTCTGTACAACTTTATTTTTAAAAAACAAAGACTTGAAAAATATGTTAGCATGTTAACATTTGTTGAATCTAAGTGGAGGATATATAACTGTTCATGATGTAATTTTTGATATTGTTCTGTAGTTAAAATTATTTTTCATAATTAAAAATAAAGGGAAAAGTCAATAAAAAGATGTTACCTTTTGCTGATGACAATGAAAGTAATGGAAAAATCTAAAGAAAGTCTTAAAATATGGAACGTTAGCAGAATTTTTTAGTTTATGATGAAAATCGGGGAAAAGTTGAGAGTCATACAGAACTTTATTTTAGCCTTCTAGTAAGTGAAGGATATTCCAAAGCTTCTAACTAATTATTTGCTTTCCTGGTTCTAGACTGGCCAAGGTGACTGATGCTAGGAGGGCAACAGAGAAGACGGAGAGGAAAGAAAGAACGAGTGAGGATGGGCACATAAAAGACAGAAGGGTCATGGTAGTGACTTATTAAAAAGAAACAAGTAGAGTTTGATAGTTTTAGTTTTGAACTAATTATAAACCTTGATAAAGTTGATTCTGAGGTCATGAGCCCAATGAGAGATACAATTATAGGCACTGGGCAGATTAGAGTAAAAATAGCTATAAATAAGGGATTTAACTCAGTGACACTAGTTCCAACTTACAGTTGAAGTTCTATGATATGTATTTTGTATATGGAACAGAACCCAGGACAATCTCCACCTGCCTACCAAAGACCTCAGCGGTCACAATCAGAGAGAGATCATCACTGCAGTATGTGATTTTCAATTGAAATCAAGATTTATGTATTACGAGTATAACAATGAGTAATAATTGCTACAAACAGAAATGCAAAAGGGAGAAGGATGGTACAAGATGTATTCTATAATCCAAGGTTTCTCAAAACAGAGTATTTTCAGGGTGATTGTTTCATCAAGCCGAGAAGCAAAGGAGATTTTATCTCCGCTGCCTCCTTCCAAACCTAAAAACCTGTTTCTAGCTCCTAATGTATTCTGCTATCTTCCAATTACTTAGTGACAACTAATTTGTAACTTTGTGGCACAGAAATTCTGGAATTCAACCACTTAACTTTTATTAGAATGCAGCTATGAACCTTTCTCTGTAAAGAGTATCTAAATCCTTGTGAAAGAAAATAAATGATAATTGGCCTCTAGGATAGCCTTATACCTAGCCTAGGGTAGATCCTCAATATATGTGCTATCGAAAGAATAAATATATACAAAAAAATCTATTATATATAAACTGGCAGTTAATAAGCATCCACAGACTATATATTAGGTTGGTGCAAAAGTAATTGTAGTTTTGCAATTATTTTTAACGTTTTAAACTGCAATTACTATTGCACCAATCTAATAGTAATAAGTAGGATAAGACAATAAAAGTAAAAATTACTCTTAAACAATTTTTAATTCCAAAGAACCCCAGAATTGAAAACATACCCATAGTGATGTGTTTTTCCTTGTATAAGGAATGGTGCAGAAAGGTCAAGGACTTCCAGGTCTTTACGGCCAGATTTCACAGGAATTATACTATGAAAGTTGTTTGCGAGTTTCTGGATTTCATGGAGTGTACCTCCTATCAATGAGAATAAATAAACCCCTTAAGTAGTACAAATGTAATGTAAGCAAAATAAAGTATCTATTAAGTAACAGATGAGGTACAGTAAAAAACTAAAGGGAATGACAGAAAAAGACAATGAAAACAAATGAATTTAGAGATTTAATTCATTTATACATTTATTGTGAAAAATAATGATTTGTAAACTTAGGATCCTACACAGTGATTAAAGAAACCACCACACAAAAATGCTGAGACTTGAGCAAATATATGGCTTGAGAAATTTTAATCATCTTCTTATACAAGTTACTCTCTATGCCAGGAACACTTTGGTTCAGAAAAATCAAAAGATAATAAAGTTGAGAGCCAAAGCATGACGAGGTCCTCCTTATTAAATTTGCTATATACTACTAATGTGTAGGAAAATTTAGTCCTGAGTTTGAAATAAACTTTTTAAATTTTCAGGTGAACATTAAATTTAAATATAGATGCAAATAGTTCATGCAATATGAATTTGTGTACAATGTTTGTTTATTTTTCCTGGGAAAACCATCACAATCACCCTAATTCTATGACAGAGTGGAGATTAAACCATCATGTTGGCTGAAAAGAAACTGCCCAATAGTGCACTGTTATCAGAAGGATATTCTGTAACTAAAAGCTACTGGTAAATTTTCTGGTGTGCTTTTTACTTAGCTTGATAACCATTCCTCTCCAGGAAAAGAGAATATAATTTATAAAAATACTTCTGTGCATTTCCCCAAATTTGCAAAAAATTTGTAATGTTAAAATTTCAGTGTGAGGGGAAGCACTTCTGGCATAGCAGACTAAGGATGGCCAAAAATAACACTCCTCCATAAAAGCAAAAAGAACATTAGCAAAAACTGTTAAATCCTACTTTTTCAGAACTCCAGAAATTAACCAAAGGCTTGCAACAATCCAATAATAAACTTTTTTCAAAAAAAAAGTGGATACATTTTGGTAAGAACAGCAAGCTTTGTGGTGTTTTAACTTAATTCGGCTCCCATCCCTCTCTCTGCAGCTAAATGACAGTTCTGCCATGTCAAGCTGCAGTTAAACCTTAGCCTCTGGTTAGGGTTATAATACTCAGAAATATAATAAAAATGTTACATTTTGATGAAACCCTTTTATATTTGAAACTGCTTTCACATACACTTTCATTTGACTTTCATTAAAAAGCTCTGTAAGTTAAGAAAGGCAAATACCACATGATCTCACCTATATGTGGAATCTAAAGAAAATAAACAAAACAGAAACACTCATAGATACGGAGAACAAACTGATGGCTGCTGGATGGAAGGAGGATGGGGGGAGGGGTGAAAAAGGTGAAGGCATTAAGAAGTACAAATTGGTAGTTCTGAAATAGTCATGGGGATGTAAAGTACAACATAGGGAATATAGTCAAAAATATTATAATAATTACGTATAGTGCCAGGTGGGTACTAGACTTATGGGGGTGGGGGTGGGCAATCATTTTGTAATTTATGTAAATGTCTGAACACTATGCTGTACACCTGAAACTAATATAAAAGAATATTGAATGTCAACTGTAATTGAAATTCTTTTTAAGTGTCCATTTATAAAAAAAAGCTCTGTAAGATAAAATGTTACTTCTTTGGATGTACTTATTTGTTCAGTAAATATCTGATGAGAGCCAGTTACATGCCAGGTGCACTACTCAAGGTAAAGATACATCGATTAAAATGAACATGTATCCTGTCCATAAGGAGCTTCCATTGTAATAAGGAAGCTAATCTATAAACAGACAGATATAACACAAATATAATACCAGAAGAAAAGTGCTCTTTTGGAATTTCACACAGGACGTACTAAGAACCACTCAAATCTGCCTGGGGAATCAGAAAAAGTGCTTGGTACATATAGGTGGTCATTAAATATTCCACATGAACTGCTGAATAAAGGGAATTATTGAGTTTATTTCTGAAGATGTACTAGAGCAGAAATTGGCCGGAAAAAAGCAATGGAATGGCCAAAAGGCAGAGGAAATATACTGAGACTTGGAATTGTCACCAGTGCAATATGGCTGGAGGGTAGGATGGGAATTGAGGCACTGCAGGAGATGAGACTGAAAGTTTGTGGGATGAACAGTTATTAAAGAGGACTGGGAGCTTAAAGGACTTCTTTATTCAAGCTCCCTTTAGACGTTCAAGGCCAACGTGACCAGCACAGAATTCTGTGGGAGACAGGATAACATAGGGGAGCCCTGAGGTATGCATGGCATCCTCTCAGTTGGCCCTACAAGGACAGTTTGTACAGAATCTCCTAAAACCATGGCTTTATTTTATTTTCACAGCCTATACAAATACTCCAGTTTTTCTTGTATGCATGTGTCTGTGTCTTTTTGCTTTTACATCAGTCTCCTGGTACAGATTAAAATATTGCTAATGGAATAAGATATCACATTTCAATTCTCAAAGTAGCCAAGTTTTTAAAGTGCTAGTATATGATGATGATGGTAGGGGAATAAATAATCTCATATGTTGCTAATCAGATGCAGACTAGGATAACTTTACTAGAAATTGGGCAACATTTACTTCATTACTTGTGTCCCATAATTACACTTCATCCAGGGGGAGATGAAGTTCATTAGAGTTACTATGTCAAAAAACAGAGACACTTAATTTCTCTGTGGTTCAGTTTTTCTCATGCATAAAAACAGCTTATAATAGTACCAACTACATACGACTGCTGTGATGATTAAATGAATTAATACATAGAAATTAATTAAAATAGCTTCTGGTATACTATAGATGTATTAAAACAAGAGATGTTCATGAAAATGATACCAATGTTTATACACATGTGTATTTTTATATGTACATATTTTCTAAAAGGATTATGTATTACTTTTACAAATAGAAAAATGTCAGCAATAAAAATGACCATGACCCATTTTAGTAAAGATCATTCATTTATAAAATGAAACTAAAGATTCCTATAATGCAAATTAAAGAGGACATTTTCCTTTTACCATGGAATATTAACGAAGAAAAGTCTCAAGGAAAATAATGAAACATTAAATTTGGCATGGAAAAAATATGAGGTATATATATTAGATAAATACTAGATAAAAATAAGACAAAAGTGGAAAGGCAATACAAAAATAAATACAACTCAAAAGTTTCATTTTTTCAAAACATGTCAAGTTATTTTTAATTTGTTTCAAGGGTCCCTTCCTTGATTTAGATTATCAATACACGACTTTCTTTCTACTTTTATAAAACAACAGCGACATCCAGAGGCTAAGATAACAACAACTATATATAACAAGCAGCCTCTTAATTATTATTCAGCTCGATAATCTGCTTGGATCTGATTAAGATTATATGCAGGAATCTAACAAAATGAACAAATGTAACTACTTGAGTTTAATGTATAATTTCAAAATGTCAGTCAGATCAATTTACATGTGTGTATGTATATATTTGAATATAATTGTTATAGATAATATATTCCATTTTATGAAATTTAAATTAACACTATTTTGACTTTATATGTCCTAGGTAGCCCCTAAAATATATTTAATAATTACAGAAAGACATAAGCAAAAGCTGTAATCTAGTAAGACAGTAACATAAATATCTTACCTTCTATCAAAATTAGGCAATCATTTGAAAGTGGGAGATTACCATTATTTTTCACAAAATGAATAGCTACTTTTCGTCCTCCTTGATATTTAGTGGTCCAGATTTTTGAATTATATAATGATGCATTTTTCAGTTTGGTATTTGGGGTTTTAGCTGCACCCTTTTGCAAAATTATATCCAACTCACTCTCAAATGGAACTTCTCGCCTAAAATCATCAACAAAGCAACAACACAAAAGAATTGGCATAAGCTTGGAAATTCAAATTTCACAAATTATCCAATTAAAAAAATTGTTTATATACTGATGAGCCAGCTACTTATTTTAAAATAGGGAGATAATTCACTTTGCAGATTAAATGACTGATTCAATAGAAAGATATTTGATAATATTTCATGTCTAAGTAGATCCATATCATAATTACATTAACCACCAGCAATTTCCTTGCCTGGTTTTGTGATACCAAGGTTACTTATAATTGTTTCTGGCACCAATTTGTTCTCCTCTGTAAAGAATGCTAAACTTCCCACTGAGAAGAGAAAATGCAGCTGTCCCATCTTTACTCTAGTTAAATATCCACTTACCATTTTAAGTAATCTCACTTTCCTAGGGCACCTACTTTACAAACCAATATTACTTTCAATTCCTTTTAATCTAGAAAAATAATTTTAGAAAGTCATATGGTAAAGTATGATACAGTAGAAATGGAATGATCTAAAATCAAAAGGTCTGTGTCCTCATCCTGGTTCTGATACCAACCAGCTGTGTACCCGTAGATAATACCTCTTAACCTTTCTGAGGTAATTTCCTTATTTGTTTAAGAAATGTCCATAGACCATGGTTTTGTTTCAAAAGTTGTTACAGAATTTGATGAACTATAATTTGATAATACTTCAAGAATTACCTGAAATCTGTATTTACATTTTAATTCCAACCACCATTTCAAGCTCAAACAGGTAAAAGACATCCCCATTTTATTTAAGGAGATGTGATGATCAAAAATCTCCACAAACAGTATAATGCCTAGATTTAGGAGGGGAATATATGTGTATCAATGAACAAAGAAGCATACACAAATAATATATAAACACATAAATATAACGGAGGTGAGTGTGTATATATATGCATGTATGTACACACACACACACACACACACACACACAATATAGAGGGAAGACAGTCAACTTGTATTAAAAAAGGAGGGGGGTTAAAAATAATTTTCAGAATATGGCTTGAGCTAATAAGTACACATTCGTTGTCTTATAATTTTATTTATACGTTTATGAAATAATTGATGTTAGAATCAAGACTGTGGCACTGAGAAATTCTCAATTACTAAAAAAAAAATTAAATCATTACTATACTGTAGTTATTAAGCAGGACAGAAATAATTCCAACAAGACTTTCTATATCATTTAATTAAAAATTTCAATTAACCAGAAGTCTTTTCTATTTAAGAATTTTAGTCAATAATGGCTTATTTTTAAGAATTTTTATTTTTTTTGTGACAAATGAGAAAGTCTCTCCAAATATTTTCAGTTTTTTGTTTGCATTTTATCAGAGCTAGTAAATTCAATCAAAATTTACTCATTGCCAGGACTTCACACTCATATATACGTATAAACATACCATGTTTCCCCAAAAATAAGACCGGGTCTTATACCATATTTCCCTGAAAATAAGACTGGATCTCATATTAATTTTTGCCCCCAAAAATGCATTAGGGCTTATTTTCAGGGATGTCTTATTTTTTCATGTACAACAATCTACATTTATTCAAATAGAGTCATGTCATCTTCTTCTGGAACATAGTCATAAGGTACTAAATGCGTCCGTCTGTCTGACTATCTTAACTGGTGCTTATTTTTGGGGTAGGCCTTATTTTCGGGGAAACACGGTATATATACAAATATTATGAAGTGAAAACTTGTTTTATTATAGAAAATACTTACAGTGAATGACATTTAGGACAATGAAGTTTAACAGACTGAAAGAGGCTTCTGGGCTTATATGACCTCAGTTTTGCTCGGATACGAAATTGTTGAGGAGCTTTTTGTTTCAAAATAGTACATAGTTGGCTGTTCTTCAAATACTGATGATCTGTAAGAACTATAAAGAATTTTTAGATTAAGAATATTAAGTATATTCATGACTTGAAGCCCCCTGCACCAAACAGATACAACAAAATCTAAGTTGTATTGTCAACCTTATTAACATTTTACCACATCATCTCCATTTGTCTTTCTGTACACACACACACACACACACACACACACACTACTTACAGATATACAATTAATATACGTGTGTATATATGTATATATGCATCATTTGAGAATAATTTCCAGACACCACACTCCTTTATCCTTAAATATTTCACACTGTGTATTTCACTGACATCCAACAAGAAATTTCACTGACATAAAACAGTGCAATTTTCAATATCAGAACATTTAACAATAATGTAATATTATAACTGAATTCAAATTTCTCCAACTGTCCCCATAATGTTCTTAGTTAGCATTTTATTTTTGGATTGAGGCTCCAATCCTGATGCATGCAATGCATTTACTTTTCCTGTCTCTTCAAACTCCTTTAACATATGTTAATGGTTCCTCACTTTTCCTTGTCTTTCATGACACTGATAAATTTGAGGAGAGGTCATTTCTTTTGGTGTGTCTGCTTTTTGTCATGATTAGATACAAATGATGCATTTGGGCAAGAATACTACTATATGAGCCATACCGTGGGCATCTTGGTACACCACATCACCGGGCAGAGGATATCAGTGTTTCCATTCCTGAAGCTGGTACCGCTACTCAGTTAGTGAAGGTGGTGGTGTTCAACAGGTTTCTCCACTACAAACTTATTTTTCTCCCTTTTAACTAATAAGAAAGTACTTGGGAAAATAAAAATATCCCAATCTTACACTAAACATTTAAGAACCTGCTACGTTAGGACATATGGGTAATTCACAATTAAATAAATTATTAGTATCGTGCTTGCAAAATCGTGTTTTTTCCTAACTTCATCCTTCCTTTCACATTTATCAGTTGCCATTAAACTTTAATAAGAGCTTTCCATTCAACCTCATTTATTTGTTTTGTTGTTTTATTTAGTATGCACATGGAGTAATAGAGTACTACTTTATTCAGTAAGTTCTATTCTAACACCAGTATTTTTATTTTGATGCTCAAATTGTACCACATTAAAAGTTTCATCATTAACTGAGAATTTCTTTCCTCTCTGGCACAAGGTACTCTAGACTCCTCTTGGAATTCTCCTATCCCAACCCAGGAATGTTCTATTACTCCAAGGAGCCTTGATTTCTTTTAAGGCAGAATATTATTTGTAAACTAAGATCTGTATACTAAGTGTGTTCATTGCTACTGGGTGCCATTGTTTCCATGCCCTTTCGTTGACAGAGGTTGGGCATATGTGTACACATGTTCACACCTGTATTACACACATCATGACCTACAAATATATTCATGAATACACATCCGAATGAATACAGATACACAAATAATACACATCTATATCTATTTCTGTACCTATCTATAAAACCATGAGTACATACTGACATCACCGATTCCAATACAATATCACCAGCTTCTTTCTTTTAGCCTTCCCCCATTTCATAGTAGTTATATATCTTTTCTCCAATAATGAGAAATGCATTTTATAATAGTACATTATAGAACATCATTCAATAGACCTGTACTTAAAAATACTTTTTTCTTAAATTTTTATTTTTTATTTTAGCTGAAGCAACAGAAGGAGGGCATGTGATAGATTTACTATTTTTGTTAATATTAAAGTTTTGGGGCATATTGTAAGGAGCTCTTTTATGGACATACTGCTAAGTGCATAATGTGAACTGATTAAAATTAATGCCATATAAAATATTTTACATTCTCAAACTCAAATAAGCCCTACAGTACTGTCAAAGAGTATACTCGTAGGTTCCATAAACCTTACAGACACATGACTTAAAATACATATTTAATGTAAAAACATATGTCTTTCTCGGTTCCATTTTATGAGTTAGGATGAGGTGGAGGAGTGAGATAAACATAGATATGTTTTTGCCCTCATGGATATCTGATCTCAATATTAGACAGGAATGAATTTGTTGATAAGCATAAGGACAGGCTTTATTATGCTATTCTGCCTGTATTTCAAAAATGAAACACGGTCTTACTTGTTGCTGATAATTGTTGACATCGCTCTTCCTCATATAGTGATACTGATCCAGAGCCTATATAAAGGAGAAGGAAAAGGAATTATACAGTTTTAAAATCCGTTCAAAATTAAATGTGGTACTGAAAATTATAAAGCATTGCTGAGAGAAACTGAAAAAAATCTAAACAAACAGTGAAATTGCCATGTTCATGAATTGGAAGACACTATATTAAGATATCAATTCTTCCCCAAATTGATCTGTAGATTTAATACAATCCTAATCAAAATTGCAGAGGCTTGACTGTAGAAAGAGAAGAGCAGACTCTATCCCTTGGGTGGAAATGCAAAGAATCCAGAATCTAAGCTTGAAAAAGAACAAAATTGGAGTACTTATACTACATGACTTAAAGACTTACATTAAGCTATGCTAACGAAGACAATATGGTGCTGACATAAAGATTGACCAACCTAAGAACAAAATTAAATAGAAATAAATCCACATTTACATGATCAACTGATTTTTCATAAAGGCAGCAAAGCAATCCAAAGGGAAAGCAAAAGTCTTTTCAACATGTAGTGCTGTAACAACTTGAAATTAGTATTAAAAAAAAATGCTTACTTCATATTATTAAGTGTTGAACAGAAAGCCCAGAAATAAATCCACATATCTACCCACGTGATTTTTGACAGACATCAAAGCCATCTTACAGAAGAAAGATGGTGCTATAACAACTGAAAATTCATATTAAAAAAAGAAGGTCTACCTCATACCATACTACTAGCATCAAAAAGGAACAAACTACTGATATTTGCACCCATGTGGATGAACATAAAAAAACATACAGTATGTACAAAAACATATAATGTATTAATCCATTTATTTGAAGGTCTAGAACAGGTGCAGCCAATCTATGGTGGGAAAAACTCAGAACTTTGGGGTAGAGGGTGGTGATGAGGACTGACTAGCATGGGGGAGTTTTCTGTGACAAGTGTATGTTCTACATTTTAAGAGGGATTCAGGTTACACAAATTAATCAAAACTCATGAAATAGTACACTTAAGTTGTCCATTTCATTGCATATAATTTTACCTCAAAAATAAAACAGAATCCTAAACAAATACTGAATTCTAGTTAATGATGTCTATTCTGAAATCTTTAGGAGGTATACTGATGTCTGCGACTTACTTGGAATGCATCAAAAAAAGATGAATTGACAGATTAAGAGAGAGAGATGACAGAGCACATAGAATAAAATGTTAATTGGAGAAAGACTTTGGTTGTGGGTATATGAGTATTTACTGTATAAATGTTTCGATTTTTCTGCACATTTGAAAATTTTTATTATTTTGGAAAAATATGTAAAGGAAATAAAGGGAGAGATGCATAAAACTCATAAACTTACTAAATTCAATTGGATGACTTGCTGATCACCATAAAATAGGATTTTACTTTAACAAGAAAGCAAAAATAGTGAACACAGCAATGAGTTTAATAATGCTTTCTAAAATGAAGAATTTAAGACTTGAAAAATATCCATACTTTATAATTACATTAACTTACATTTTATTATGTACAACAGAATTACGTTTTGCTAATTTATGGGGTGTCACATATAAACATGCATTACTTGTCCTTCTTCCTGGGCATAACTAATAAATGGCGTAAGAATCCATGGCAACAGAACTTGAATGGACATGTTAAACTGGTAGTGTATGATTTCAATGAACCTGATTACTTAATATTTGCCATTCTGCATGAAGTGAAAATAATGGCAAAAACCTTAAAAGTAGTCAAATAATGAGAAAATATGTGTAAAATGTATACACGGTCTCCTATAAACTGATAAGAAAAAAGATAAAGTACCCAAAAGAAAATCAGATAAAGGGTAAGAGCAGATAATTCAAAAATGTAGTAGAAAGGGCTGTTAAATACGTAAGATTTTTAAGTTTCCAAGTTCTCAGAGAAATTAAATAACACGTTTTACCTTCCAAATTGTCACAATATTGTTAACCTCCACTATGCTGAGAGTGTCAGGGAAGGACATTCTGCTACATGGTTGTTTGCATATGAATCCTACGACATTTTGGCACAATCTATGAAGCTGAGAAATATGCTTGCCCTTTGATCCATAAACCCCACTTTTAGGAGTTTATTTTACAGAAATAAAAACATGAAAGCGCAACTGTTCAGAATGTTTATTAAAGCATTATTTGTGAGAGCAAAAAATGGGAAATAACCTGAATGTCTATCAAAGGGAAAATAGCTGAATTAACAATGTAAGATACATACAATCAAATGTAATGCAACTATTACATGAATGAGTTTGAGCTATATAAATTATGCCAGAAAGAAGTCTATGATAAAGCAATTGGTACAGTATGGTCCCATTTTTGTAAAAATTTTAAATAGAGGGAAAAGTCCTATTTGTTTATGTATCAGTATATATACATATGTATTTGTATAAACGTGAAGGTTTTGAAGGAATCACACTAAACTGTTAACATTACCTCAGGGAGTGGACTTAAAGGCATGGGAACCTATGAAACTTAATATTATGATTTGCATTACTTTTGTAATTTAAAAATAATTCTAAAATCCTTTTAAAAGGAGAAAAGAGATTTCAAAAAGAGTAATTACAGATGAGATTAGGCGCTGTCAGGGTGCTATGGCCGTAAAGACTCCACCAAAATAACTGTTAGAAACTAAACAAATGCAGTCAAGCTGCAGGATACAAAATCATTGTGCAAAAATCCATTGTGTTTCTATATACTAACAATGAAATTTCAGAAAAGAAAAAAAGAGAAAAAAAGTTCCTTTTTTTATTTAAACAAAAAGGACAAAATAGGAATAAATTTAACAAAGGATGTAAAGGACTCGTACACTGAAACTACAAGATGTTATTAAAAGAAACTGAAAAAGACACAAAGAAATGGAAAAATATTCCATGTTTATGGATTGGAAGAATCAGCGTAACTAAAATGGCCATATCACCCAAAGCAATAATAGGTTTAATGCAATCCCCATCAAAATCCCAGCGTTTTTTAAAGAAATAGAACAAAAAAAAAATCATCAGATTTGTGTGGAAGACTGAATAGTCAAAGCAATCCTGCGAAAAAAGAATAAGGCTGGAGGTGTCACACTCCCTGACTTCAATTTGTATTACAAAGTGACAATAATCAAAACAGCATGGTATTGGCAGAAAAACAGACACAAAGACCAATGGAACAGAACTGAGAATCCAAAAATAAGCCCACATACATTAGGACAGATGATTTGCAACAAAGGAGCCAAAAACATACAATGGAGAAAAGAAAGCCTATTCGGTAATGGGAAAACTGGAAAATCATGTGCAAAAGAATGAAACTAGACTGCTGTTACCATATACCAAAAGTAACTCAAAATGCAAAGACCTAAACATAAGACCTGAAAAAAAAATGCATAGGAGAAAGAAGAAAGCACAGGTACTAAATTTATGGACCTTTGGTTTAAAGAGGATTTTATTAATTTGATCTCAAAGGCAAGGGAAGTAAAAGCAAAAATAAATGAATGGGGCTATATCAAACTAAAAAGCTCCTGCAGAGCAGAAGAAACCATCTGCAAAACAAAGAGGCAATCAACTGAATGAGAGAAGATACTTGAAAACAATGCGTCCAACAAAGGGATAATACCCAAATATATGTAAAGAACTCATACAACTCAACAACAAAAGAACAATCCAATTGAAAAATGGGCAGAGGACCTGAACAGATACTTCTCCGGCCTACAGATATATGAAAAAATGCTCAACTTCCCTAGCTATTAGGGAAATGCAAATCAAAACCACAATGAGACATCACCTCACACCTGTTAGAATGGCTATTATCAACAGGACAAGTAATAGCAAGTGTTGGAGAGGTTGTGGAGAAAAAGGAACACTCATATACTACTGGTGGGAATGTAAATAGGTATAGCTGCTATGGAAAACAGTATGGAGGTTCCTCAAAAAATTAAGAATTACTACACAGCCCAGCAATCCTTCTTCTGGTTACCTACCCCAAAAACTCTGAAAACATTTATCTGTACATATATATGTACCCCTATGTTCACTACAGCATTATTCATGGTAGCTAAGGCATGGAAACAACCAGTGTCCTTCGATGGATGACTGGATAAAGAAGATGTGGGACATATATACAATGGAATACTACTCTGCCATAAGATGAAATACTGCTATATGCAACAACATGGATGGATCTTGAGATTATCATGCTAAACGAAATAAGTCAGACAGAAAAAGTCTAGAACCATATGACTTCACTCATATGTGGGATATAAAATTGAAAGCAACAAATGAACAAGACAAACAAAAACTCACAGACACAGACAACAGTATAGTGGTTATAAGAGGGGGAAAAGGGGTGATATAAGAGGGTAAAGGGGATCAAATATGTGGTGATGGAAGGAGAACCGACTCTGGGTGGTGAACACACAATGCAATATATAGATGATACATTGTAGAATTGTACACTTGAAACCTATATAATTTGACTAACCAGTGTCACCCTGATACATTTAACAAACATTTTTAAAAAGTATAATTACTAATGATACTGTTTCTAAATGATTGCCAATCAAACTAAATTGGCCTCCTAATGGTTGTTCAAGTAATTATAGCTCAGGCTAAAATGCCATAACCAAGGCAGTAGGAAATGTGGAGAATTTTAAGGCAGAGAGAAAGAAGACATAAATTTAAAATATATACAAAAAAAAATCGAATAGCTTGCATTGGAATCTGACTTTGCCATCAGTTCAAAGCTAAGTAACCCTGGGTAAATTACATGAATCCCCCATTACTCAAAACCTCAGTTTCCTTTCTGTAAAAAGGAGAAAATATTATCAGCCTCATAGGAGTACTGTTAGCATTAAATAATCATGTATGTACGCACTTACTAAGTGCCTACCAAGACACACATATTAATTTTAACGCTTATCATTATTGGTGTAGAATGAGAGTAAATACTGATAAAATGATTCTTTGGCTAATAGTAGAGAAAGAGTTAGATTGTAAAAAAAATACACATATAGGATAGCTATACCGGGAGTGCCAAAAAAATGTATACACATGATTTGTATTCACCTTTTGTATTTGGTATACATTGAGTATTACAATTTTAATAGTTTTTTCCTTTCTTAAAATGTGTATATATATATTTTTGGCACCCTCTGTATATATATCGGATAACATAGATTCCAGGTCCCAGTAGTACAAGGAGACAAAATGATAAAAGAAGAAATCCTTACAGATTGAGTTTTAAAATTTAGAGATTTGAATAGTCACGTATTCAGGTAGACAATATTATAAATACACAACTGTTTGTTAATATCTTTCAATTATGGATTTGATTAACTCAATAAAGTCAGGGGGATATCATGTATACATCTAAGATCTGTACAATCAAAAAATACTTAGGCTGTTTGAAATAAAGCAGCAAAAACAACCTTTGTCCCTTTTAGATAACTGACATGCAAAATAGTTGCCGAATAAATTAATACAGATATTTAATGAACGCACACCCATATACATAAACATATATACATAAATACTACACATATCACAAATCCAGTAATCCCCACCACCCCAATTTGAGCATTTAATTATACAATTAAAGGAAGAACAATGTTTACCTTGGCATAGGACACACAGACTTAGCATGTTTGTTTACAATGAATATGGATTCAAAAAAAAGAGACAGGAAAATATTAAAAGGGAGAATTAATGTTGATAAAGGCATTTTACTTAGCAGAAACTGAACTGTTAATGTTAAAAATTGTACTTACTTGATGGAAAGCTGTCCTCATAGTCTAATTGACAAGTATCATCTGAACACTGATTGGCTGTCAAACTTGCACATTCTAAAGCCCTGTAAGTAAAAGAATGTAAGTTCAGATGTATAAAACAAAGTCAGCACGGTCAGTTTAGCTCTACCCGCAGAAATTAAGAACTCACTAAAATTGTACAGAAAATTCCGTGTGTGTGTATCCATTATTTAGAAGGTCTATAACTTTTATGAGATTATGTGGTGTTTCAAGAGCGCCCCCAAATTAAAAAAAAAAAAATCTGAGTTTAGAAAGATACAAGTATAACAGTGGGATGATGAAATATGAAAACAAAAATAAATTGGGAATTTAATGGATAACATTTTGAGTCAGAACAATCTCACTTTAGATTCAAGAAGTAAAATATTACACAGCTATACACTGCAACACAGAAAATAAAGACTTGGAAAAAAAATAGTGAAACTGAAATAAAATTACTGAAAATGTATATGAAATAGGTAATTTAATTGATTTTAAACTCATTGATTTAAACATATTAAAACAGAAAATATCTATGTCATTCCAATATTTTGAATGGGTATTTTTTATATCTCTGAAGATACGCAAAAGATTTATTTTTGTTTCTCTAGAACACTGGTCCAAAAGTTTCTGTAACAGACTACTAGGAACACATCAAAGAAAAGAACTGCATGTAAAGGAGGATTTAAGATAATACGAACTTTCTGGAAACAACTAAGTTTTAAAAATACCCTAAAACACTTTGATTACCTATTTTAGCAGTCACAGGCACTTTAGAAAGGCAGTCTTTTTTTTCATGGCAGGATCATCTGTTTGTGATGCTAGATATGGATCAAGTTTTCCAAACTTTAGCTAAACTCCAGTATTCACTGTTTGTTACTCGGAGAATGCAGTAAATGGCAGGAGAATATAAGTGCACAAAGTAGATGTGAGTGTGTAAGTAACTAATGGAAACCTTAGACTATAACCCCAGCTCTGCTACTCTGTAGCTATTTGAAACTACAATCACTTGACTTGTTTCCTTTCATTCATCTGTTTTTTACAAAATGGATAATGGCACAGAAGGCTATGACGATCAACTACAAGGAACCTATTAAATCTCCGACCCCAGAACAGGATTATCTTTAAAATCAGTTGAATTAATGCATTATTTACAATTTCTATAGGTATATGATACGCTTACTTTTTCAAGTGATCCACATCGGAGTTGTTTTCTGGCAAGACTCTGATTCCCCGACCATAACCGGTACCTCCGTGGAGATGAAACTCTAGAGCTAACGATGTCGCTTGGTTTTCCGAATTCAGTGACTGAAGTTTGGTATGGAGGCTATAAATTCTAAGAAAGCTTCCAACCTAAAAATAGATTTTCTTTTTCAGAAAATGGAGAACAATTTCTGATACTCAAAATATTTAACAACCATATGAGCACAGACTGACAACCAGGGCACAGACCAATCAGAAAGGATAATGATGCATTATATCGGTGTGTATTGAATAGCTAGCTGCCCCAAGGACACTGTATCTAAACCAAAACATCTGTGTGAATGTGTGTGTTTTCAAATGTAAGAGATATTTCCATTTCAGTGATGTTAAAGTATAAAATAAGACTGAGTCTTAGCATTGATAAAATATAGTAGTTAAGAAATCCATGACCTAAATCAAGTCCAAGCCCTCTGTTTGATTAATAAACTCATTTAATAAGGTTTCTGAAAATAACTTATTTTAACTTTAGTTAAGGTAAGATTTAACTAAATATGATCACTAAAGCACTGTCATTATAAGAATACTAGAAAATATTTTTAAATGTGCTACTATATCAAAGTAATACATCCCCTGTAAGTTCCATGAAAAGAAAACATGTTATAAACAATTTGTGTTTGTATATCATAATATGAAACACATTCTATGAGTTCAAATATAGGATTAAACCAATTATAGTTTTTAATTAAATGTTTGATAGTTAATTTCTATTAGTTATGCTAAACTTAGTCTTAAAAATATCTTTAATTATAGAGTACTTGATATGCTTTTTTTAAATTAAACCTTACTGGGGTGACAGTTGTTAGTAAACAAATGGCCAATAGACATATGAAAAAAATGCTCAACATTACTAATCATCAGAGAAATGCAAATAAAAACCACAATGAGGTATCACCTCACCCCAGTTAGAATGGCTATCATTAACAAGACAAATAGTAACAAGTGTTGGAGAGGCTGTGGAGAAAAAGGAACCCTCATACACTGTTGGTGGGAATGAAGACTGGTGCAGCCGTTATGAAAGGCAGTGCGGAGGTTCCTCAAAAATTACGAATAGAATTACCATACGACCCAGCAATCGCTCTCCTGGGTATCTATTCCCAAAATCTGAAAACATTTATCCATAAAGATATATGTGTTCCAATATTCATTGTAGCTTTATTTATGGTAGCCAACACACAAAAACAACCAGTGTCCTCTGATGGATGGCTGGATAAAGAAGATGTGGTATCTATACACAACTGATATGCTTTTAATGTAGAAGAATTAAAATGAGGCAGATGCAGAATGTTTATCAAAGAAATTGACACCCTTTCAAACTAAGAAGCTAAATAACCTAAATTACATTTATTTGTATAAAGAAAAAATTATAAACAAAAAGAGTTACGAAACAGGAAATTTAATTCATCTGAATGCGGCAGCAGTCCTGACTGCTGATGACTGTGGAACTCTCATTCTCTTTTTTCTGTTCAAGGTCAGAATGAGTAACAGTGATGAGATTCTACACAACAGAAACGCTATATGAGGAGGAATATGAAAAAAGACGAGCTAGTAAACCAACCTCCCACCTCTGCTTAGTACTGTTTCAGTTGATTGTATTTCTCCTCATCACTGTTTGGATTTGAGAAATGAGAGAAAAAAGTAAAGGGGAATAATCCACGCCCAGATGCTACTCCTTCATTCCAGTAATAGGTTTTGTGAGGAGGCAAGGTATTTAGACATTTCTTCTCTGACCTCTTCCACTCACACCTATATCATGGCAGGGGAACAGGTTAGTCAGAGAAGGAAAAAACAAAAAGAAAAAAAAAAAGAGGACAAAACTGATTTTCCTCATGGTCTCTAAAGTAAGATACTGGAAGAAAATATGGAACAACCTGTATCTATTTACTTTTATCTTACTTTTTTGAACATTTATTAGAATCGGCAATTCTTTTTTATATACATAACACAGCAGCACAGGACATGCAAGTCCCACAAAGGACTTAAAGAAGGCCAATGCAAGGAGGATGGTATCACATTCATAAATAAAAAGCTTCATCATTATGAAGATAATTTCCCCCTAATTAATCTTTAAAAATCAATGGAATTTCAATAAAATCCTCAGTGTCTTTCATGGAATTTAAAAAGTTGCTCTAAAAAGATATATGAAAGTGAATAGCCAGGTCAATTTTGAAGACTAAATGGGGAGTGGGTGTTTGACTTATGAAATAGCATTTAAAAACAAAGGTATAATAATTGAGACAGTCTGGTATAAATGCAGGCACATCAATGAACATCGATAAATCCAAAAAATAAGCAAATTACAGTATATGTCTGATGCATATACATTTTTCAGACAAAAGTACATGAAAGTATAATAAACATGGGTGTACGTCCCTACCTGTTAGGATACACAGAAACAGACTATTGGGGAACAAAAAATGAGAATAAACAGAGGTACAAAGAAGGTCCAATAGGTATTTATTTCTTGCAAATTAAAAGTGGGGAAAGGGGGTCAAATATCTGACGATGGCAGGAGAACTGACTCTAGGTGGTGAACATACAATGCACTACAGTGGTACCTCGGTTTTCTAACGTAATCCATTCTAGAACATTCAAGTTCTGAAACGTTAGAAAACAGCCAACAGCTTAGCCTCAGGATCTTGCACTCCCGGAAGCCGCGTAACATGTTCAACTTCCGAGGCAAGCATTTACTTCTGGGTTTATGGTGCTCGTAAACCGAAATGTTCCTTAATGGAGACGTTCGAAAACTGAGGTACGACTGTACGTGGATAATGCATTACAGAACTCTACATCTGAAACCTAGATAATTTTACTAACCAATGTCACCCCAATAAATTTAATAAAATTAATAAAAAATTAAAAGTACCTAAAGTAAGTATGGCAAAACATTTTGAAATATTAAGTTTGAATGGTAGGCACATGGATGTGTAGTACACAATCTTGTCTACTATGGGTTTCATAATAAAACAAAAGTTAAAGACCGAAAGAATTTATTTATATAAACGAGCTATAAAGATGATAAATTGTTATTTCCAGAAATTCCTTCTGGAGTCAGTATTGTATTTTTTTTTAAGGTTGCTAAATATACTAGGAAATATGCCAGATGCTCTATTATAATAGACAAATGTTGATTAGTCTTGTCTGTAATGTGATAGGATTCCAAAAATATAAGCAAAGAAGTCGTAACAAAATATTGTAAAAATTACTTTAAAAATTGTTATAAAAGCCCATTTCAATACAGAAACATTAAAAATAAAGCAAAGCAAATATGGATACTAAGAAATCACTATCCCTTTAGAAATCATTTAAATATTCCTTATAAACTACCATGAATTTCACTTTAGGTTTAATATTTTCAATGACTGTATATATCTGAAAATAACCAAATTATAGTTCTTGAGTCACTGAAGGCCAAACATAATTATTAATACGTATATTTTATAATTATTTTAAAATTGTGTCAGCATAAGACTGGGGATTCAAAATATACTGCTTTAATTTCTGGACGAAAGGTTTGAAATGTGAGAGAGAGAGAGAGAGAGAGAGAGAGAGACAGAGAGAGAGAGTGTTTCTGTGTGTTTCTGTAAAACGCTTAGGGAATAAGACAACTTACTTAAAAGCAAGATTTAGGAAAAATGTTAAGGGCAACTTAAACTGCATACTGTGTTGTATACAGAAGTCAATTACGTTACACTTCATAATTGCCTTAACTGTCTCTTTATTTAAAAACATTTTTTCCTTGTCCTTGTACAACAAAAATACATGTCCATGTATTTTGGTATAAAAATGCAATTTTAAACAGCTGTCTTCAAGTGCGGATAAGAGTTAATTTGTATCAATGTCATGTGCCTCTGGAGATTTCTTAAATTAATAGGAAATGGTTGATATAGAGCCAGGTTGTCTTAGGACAAACAAAATGCGACGTCTATATACATTAATAAAAGCCTACAGCTAAATTACTTATACACAGAGAAAATCCTATTCATTTTTCTATTATAGCAAATAAATAATAAAATGTCCTATCTGTAGAAAAAAATTGAAGCACCCTATCTTTAATTATGTGTGCTCACAGCACCCTCTAGTGGGTGAGATTAAGAAGACATAAAGGGAAATGGAAACCACCTGAAAAAAATGCAGTTCTCATTGATTCATTCATTAGCAGATACTACCGTGTTTCCTTGAAAATAAGACCTAGCCGGACAATCAGCTCTAATGCATCTTTTGGAGCAAAAATTAATGTAAGACTCGGTCTTGTTTTACTATAATATGTTATATAAGACCCAGTCTTATATAAGACCGGGTATTATATTATACCCACTATTATATTATACCCCGTCTTATAGTAAAATAAGACTGGGTCTTGTATTAATTTTTTGCTCCAAAAGACTCATTAGAGCTGATTGTGCAGCTAGGTCTTATTTTCTGGGAAACACGGTATCTACTTCATCATTTCTACATGGAAAGCTCTGTTCTGGCTGCTGTTCAGGATCTGGACGAGTAAGTCAGGACTAGAGGGGAGAGCGGAAAGACCTATAGAAGCAGCATAGGGAAAGAGAAGGGGATTAAATAGGGAAAGTGGATCTAAAATGTAAATCTTTTTCACTTATAAAATAACTCTATTTTTAAAATGACTTTAGAACTTGCTTTATCATTACTTTTTTTTAAATAAAATAATCGATGTAGATAAAATCAGGGGAAAGCATCAAAATATACCTTCAACAGTCAATTTTCTCCAAATGTCAGGTATGAGCGAGCACACGCACACACACAAAGGACAAGAATGCAGTTGTCCCCTTCCTGGACCCTGATTTTAACCTAATTTATTGACTTGAGTTGGGTGGCTTATTTGTAACACAATGTGTGAGGAGAAGTATTTACAAAGGAAAACTGGGCATTAAAATTCAGTTCTAAAAACTGCAATTCACTTGAACTGTTTTCTTCCTATAAGTAGATTGTATAACTTCTATAAACAGGCAGCATAACTTCTTAAAGGTGGGATGGGAACTATTTGCAATAAAATTAATTCTTTATCCTGGTTAAGAGAAGTGGCTCTGGAAACAGACATTGTAGGTTCAAATACCGGTTTCACCCACATAGCTGTGAATTCTTGGGCTTAATTTTTGAGTGTCTCAGTTTTCTAATTTGTCAAATGGCAATGATATTATGTACTGCACAGGACAGTGCTAAACACATACGAAGGATGTAACAAATATTATTATTGTTATTATTAATGCCATTCTTTGCTAGAAAGAATACTTGCAAATGAGATGTAATGGAGAAAAATATTCCTTAAAGTGTTATAACCGTGTTTCTCCGAAAATAAGACCTAGCCAATCAGCTCTAATGCATCTTTGGAGCAAAAATACGAGAGTGGGTCTTATTTTACTACAAGACCCGATCTTATATAATATCCTATAATATAAGATCGGATCTTATATAATATACTATAAGACAGGGTCTTATATTAATTTTTGCTCCAAAGGATGCAGTAGAGTTGATTGTCTGGCTAGGTCTTATTTTTAGGGAAACATGGTACTAAGCAAGAAGTGCAATATCTAAACAGTGTACTTTTACATAAAAAACTATCTCAAAAACAGTGAGCAAGTTCTAATAAACTGTACCCCCCCACACACACACACAAACATACACACACACAGAAACAATTTATGATATATATTAAAGGTAGATTAACATTTTCTTAAACTAATGAGTACAAAGTCACAGGCTGGATTTTATCAAACCAATTATCAAAGCTTAATGTTTAAGTTTACAAATCTTTTACGTATCCCCTGTCATTTTAAAGCAGTATTATCTTGCACAATACTCGTACAATGTCACTTTACTATTTTCATAGTAAAATTGCACACAGCTCTAAGATATTCAGGAAACATTCTTTAATTTTAAAAAGCTGTTCAAGCCAATATAGTTTAATATATCTACCAGATATTTATTTTGAACATACGTTGTATTAAGAACACAAATTAAAAAGTTAAAAAAATAAATTTGGAGTTCATTTCTAGACCTCAACTATCATCTATAAATGTGATTTTTACCCCCAGATTTATAAAAATGAAAAACGTAAAACATGTTTGCTACTCAACATCACCTTCAGAGATTTTGCCACTTGAACATGGTTATCATAGACTAAAACGTCTACTGTCAGATTCTGCAGCCGCTGGATGTCACTTAAATCACCATGAAAAACAAGGTCTTGAATTAAGACTCTCCAAGATGGGAACGGGGTCCTGGTACCATCCCACACCTGCCATAAGAGGGGAGAGCCAAGATTAATGATCTTTTTGTAAAATCGTGGAGGCTAAAAGAGTTTCATTTGTTGGCAATGTAATTTAAAAGTAGTTAAATGTATACTTGCAAATTTCTGCTAAACTTTAAATGACATGTATTTTTTTCCGATTGTAAAAAGGACTACATATATACAGATAGGGCGGAAAACATAAAGAAGTTCAAACTGCTATGACTCTAGGAAAAATATTAACATATTGTTGAATTTATCTTTTTTGCTTCTGTGTACTTACAATACATAAGTCTTTTTTTTCCTTTTTAACAAACTGGCATTATATTCTTTTTGTTCCTTAGTTTATTACTGAACAATTTATCAGGGAATTTAAATATTCTTCTGAGATATGATTTTCAATGGCTTCACATTATTTTATGGTATGGAGGCACACCAATGTAGTAAACTAATCCCCTCATCCATCATTTGGGTTGTTTCAAACTTTCTGCTATTTTAAATAAATTAGTCATTACCATCCTGTATATAAACCTTTATGATGAGTATCTCTGCTAATTTAAGTATAAATTCCTAGCTTTTAGGAATGTATCCTGACCTTTGCCCATTTTCCCACTTTGTTCTGATTTGGAAAATGCCTTTTAAGGCACAGACATGAATATTTTGCTTATGTTAGATGTTATGAATCCAAGGCAATAAACATCACGGGTGCTGGGAAAAGAAAAGGTGTTGGATTGCTGCGTAATGTACACGGAGATAAGGATGGAAACACCGGCAAGGGCAGGGACGAGGACATTCTATCCCATCCTTAGGCCATGAGCTCTCCTGTTGGTGCTAGGATTTGAAGCTGGGCTATGTTATGCTATAAAAGGGTCTGACAAAGATGTTGGTGTGAGGTTGGAATACCTCTGCACATCAGAAGTTTGGCTGGACAAAAGTAAACAGGCTGTTTGAATAAAAAACACTACATTTCTATAGAGAAGGTGTCTGCCGGTGTCAGATTACAGAGGAAGTACAGACCGGTGACAGTGCTACATTTCAAATAAACAAGTACCTGTTGGTGTCATTCACTCTGTTCCCTACATGATTCAAAGAACCAGGACAATCGTTTTTGAGAGCAGTAACATCATTATTCACTAACATTTTTCTTCAAATTTGTTTTCATTTTGTGTACACTGTTTTTGCGACATTAAAATGGCTTTATAAACCAATCCATAAGTCTTTTGGGTGAGGATTTGAGAGGGCAGAGTTACTATAAAAGCATATGCTTTTATGCTGCAGTTTTAATTGCCTAGAAGTCAGACTTTTAATCTTTCTTTACCAATTTGAAACATTGCTTAATGTTATTTTTATCACATATTGAATTACTATAGCTATAATTAAAACTTCCTGAGGTTCCTAACCTTGTTTATTGATCAGTCTCACTATAGCTTTAATTATTATAATTTCATGTTTTAATATCTGATCTGGAGCTCCCATTTGGTTTTCTTTGGCAAGTCTTTCTTGCTTTATTCCTGATCATTTAATGTTTCTAATAAACTTCAGAATTATAGCCAATTAGGAAAAAACCTGTGATTTTAATCTAAATTACATTTTATTTAAAAACACTTTAGGAAAAAAAAATAACAAAAATTTTAACAGTTCAAATTTTGTTTCATGTTTCTCAGTAAAGTTATGTAGTTTTCTTCACAGAAGACCAGGTATTTGTTGCATGAACTTTCTTGTTTTACAATCATTGACACTTTGAAAGATTTTTTGTTCAATTATATGTTCTATTTATTATCGATATATAGGAAGGCTATATTTTACTAATGTTTTAAACAAGTTAGGTCACTGAGTAATTTTATTACTCCAAATAGCTTTACAGTTAATTGTTGGGGTTTTTATATCTTGTGAATATTGACCTTTTTTTTATTTCTTTCTTTTAAAATAGTTAAATCTGTCATTTCTTTTTATCTCAGTGAATTTTCCAAGACCTCCTAAAACATTACACAACAGAAAGTGGGTATTTTGTCTTGTTTCTGATATTATTGACTCCAGAATTCTAACACTACATATTGTCTGTTTACCTTATGACAGAAATTACTCACCAAGTTAAGGAAGCATGCTTCTACTTTACTAAACATTTCCATAAATATTTTAAACATTCAATGAAATGATCATATACTTTTTAATATTCATGGAGATGACCATAATTTTCCTGATATTGAACTATGTCTGATTTCTAAAAATAAACATTTCGGTTTCTATATTAATAAATAAAACTGGGATGCATGTCCTTGTTTTGTGCAATATTGGTCTGTAATTGGTCTAACTCAGTCTAAAGGAGTTCACCACCTGGGCTCAATCACTTCAGTACTTAATTCAACAACTTAAAAAAAACCTGAATTAAATTTAAATTTTAAAAATGAAAAATAATCAATTTAATCTAGACTCATATTTCCTAGCATAGAAGTTGAATATAACATTTTATGAGATTTAAATACTCCCATATATGTAAGCATATATCTTGCATCTTTCCTAATTTAGAAAATTATTTCTTTTAAAAAATCATAATAATAGAACTTTGTTTTTTAAAACTTTTAAAGTGATCAATTTTATCTTCATCTTTTTCTTTTTTTCTTAAAGCATTAACTACATATAACAATTCCTACATACCTTACTTACTGTTAGGAAACAGGCACTATTGGGAAACAGCTTCTTTCATACATGAAGAGTAATTTAGCAAGAGCTACCAAAATTTCAAATGCACAAACTCCTTGAATCAGCAATTCTATTTCTAGCAATTTATCTTCACAGCTCTATGAGTACAGATGTGAAATGACAAATGTTTAAGTCAACCTCCTAATGCATCAATAGGACGCAAGTTAAAAACATGCCATGCCTCCATCTGATAAAAAAACAACAAAGAAACAAACAAACAAAAAAAACAAAGCAGTTGAGTAGTATCCTAAAATTCATGTCTACATGAAACTTGTGAATGTGGCTTTACTTGAAAACAGTGTCTCCACAGATATAATCAGTTAGGACGAGGTCATACTGGTTACAGTGGGCCGTTAATCCAATGTGATTGCTGTCATTATTAAGAAACACAAAGGGAAGACGTCCATTTGACAACGGAGACAGAGATTGGAGTGATGCACCTGGCAAGCCAAAGAATGCCAGCAGCTAAGAAGAGGCAGGGAAGGAGTCTTCCCGTGAGACTTTGGAAGAAGCATGGCTCTGTTGACATCTTGATTTTGGAGTTCAGGCTTCCAAAACTCTGAGATAAAACACTTATGATATTTTCAGCCATCCAGTCTGTGCCAGTTTGTTAGGGCAGCCCGAGGAAACTAATGCAAGGAACTTTTTAGATGGTGATGTAGAAAAATCTCTATGATAGAATTAAGTACAAAAAGCAATGGCAGAATAATGTGTATAGTATGCTATCATATGTACACAAGAAGAAAAAAGTTTATATATGAACTAAAATATGTCTGAAAAGATATTCAAAAAAACTCTCTTCAGTGGTTACCTAGTTTTTTGGGGGGGAGAGACTGAGAAGATGGCGGGATGGGGGCAAGAGAAGGACTTGAGGAGAGAAACTTTCCAATACATATCATTTAAAAATGTATTTTAAATTTCTGGATGTTAAAATTAACTATCCAAAATCAAACACCTTATTAAAATACCACTCCCCGTGCTCTATATAATTTTGTTTTGTTACTTTATTCAATTTTTTGAGTTAAAAGCTTATGCTAATACACTGTTTTTCTTTCTTTGCTCATGAACGTTTTAAATTTTGTCTTAGAGTATATCTCTGACTATAGCCTTTAATCTGTTGTTATTTATATTATACTCTTAGAAACCTTTAATTATAATTTCTCTTGGAAACAACACTGGAGGAACATTGTCTTTTTTAACATCTAAGTTTTTGGTTTGTAACAAATGTTTAAATTTATACGTGTATTGATTTTAGTCAAAAGAATGTATTTTTTAATGTCTCTTTTTGGGGAATAAGTAATTGCAGTATTTTTGCTATGGTAAAATTATTACCTTAGATTCAATCAGACTGTTTTCATTGTTAAATTACAAATATGCCATAGTGTATTCTATTACATTTGAGTTCGAAAAGAAAAATAATTACCAATAAAATAATTTTAAAATTTTAAACAGGAATGTGCATATGTAGAACTGCAACTAAAAAATAGTAATATTCTTTAGTGCTAAAATAAGAAACACATATTTGATTAGTACTAAAATACATAAATATATTTTACTAGTACTATAATTTTATTATTACTCCTATTTTATTAGTATTAAAATAAGAAAAACAAATAAATATAACTTGAACTATACTATATTTAACACATAGATCTGATGATACTATTTTCCTCTGGAAGTACAGGATAAAAAAGAGTAGAGTTGCATGGATATCCAAACTTATTAACAACGGTAAGTTAGATTTTAAGTTCTTAATACATGGTATGCATAATTATTCCATCAAAATCAAAAATATAAGCTCATTATATGCATGTAGGTGGTACCAACCTATAACTGCAAGTGTTTAAACATGCCTACCTTAAGGAGAAATGATGCTCCATCCACTTCTGCTTTGCCCAAGAGCTGACAAGTCAGGTCAAAATACTGCATTGGCTGAATATCACACAATTTTACTAATGTCGAAGAAAGCAAAATATTAGCAGATGCCCAAGCACGTAAGGTTTCTACCATTTTGTGGTCCTCGGATGTGAAGTTAAAACACTTGTTTGAAGTACGAGGTGTGACAGGAGCTCCGACAGTTCCCTCAAATGTCAAAGACGCAAAGCCACTGCCGTTGATACCTTGAGTCTCGTTTTTATGTATTTGGATCTAAGAAAGTGGGACACAGTAGAAAACAAAACAGAAACACACTTAACAGCTTACTGATACAGAATCCAGGAAGTGAAGAAACTTGAGATTATAATAAAATTTTGCCAGCATAGTTAATAAAAGACATCATTCTTTAATATTTCATTTATTTGCATATGAAATTATAAAATTAACTGGGTTCTATCAAGATCCATAAGCACCATGTAAACTGTAAGACATTCTGCAAAATTTATTATTTTTTTAAAGAACAAGGTGGTAGACTCCCTAATCCTATCAATCTTGTACTTTTACATTTGTTTTTTATTAAGATATCATTTACAAAAGGAAAAAGAATAACAAGTGACAGTTACTTATGAAAGTAACGTGGGAAAGTAGAACACTTCAGAGTGTGAGCTGACTGAAATGCAGCTGAGGCTAAGGTTTCCTCAGTCTGACGGAGAGCTGACTTGGGCTTTCTGATTTTGTAGCTCAGGTATTAGACGCACATGCATTTGACTGTCACGTCGTCTTCATAAAGCAACCCTTCTGTCCTTGTGAAATGCTCCCCCTTTTAATCTCTTGTAATACTCTGATATTAATATAGTTATTTCATTTTCCTAACGCTAACTGTTTGGTTTTTGCGTTGTCTCAGCTGAACAGCCAACATATTAAAGAGATAGCTATAAAGTTATTTTTCCTTTGACTAGGTTAGCCCTCCAGCATCCACACTGCTACACCTCTAGTATCTGTTTCATACTTAACCAAAACGCACAGCCACACAGCAGCTCTTGTAATCCTTAAGTAGTCTTGCCCTTATATAACGTATAACCCAGCTTTAAGCAAGGATTCATGGGCAACAAAGCTCCCTAGCAGTCTTTTAGATGCCCCCCTCTGTATAACTCTGTCCTCTCCAGGGAACTGCCTTGAAGATTCCAGCTTTTTCAGCGGCCTTGAACTCTGATCTTAGGCGCCTCAGCTTAGCATGACCACTATGTTCTGCTTGCACTTCAGCGTACTGCTGTGCAGTGGTTGGAAAACTGCCCCCAGGCAGAGTTTTGGTGAACATGTGGCTTAACTTACCAATTTCTCTTCTCTCTCTGATCACAGGTGCATTTGGTCCAGTCTAAAAACAGTTGCCTCAGATTTTGTCCAATTTTATGGATCTTTATAGCAAAAGGGCTAGTCTAACACCAGTTATTTTCTCATAGACAGAAAAAGTTCACTCTGCAGGTTCTAATTATACTTGTCTCATAAAGATCAATTAACTTGATTTGCAAATGCTTAAATGGGTTCTGTTTGTTGCATATGCTGTTTTTCTTTTTTGATTTGGGCTTCACTCAAATGTCTAATAATTCCTGATTCCATGCTCATCTTTCTTTGTATCACCAATTTCACGTTCTCCAGTCTATACTGTTCATCAAAGTTTGCCTCTGCTAACTATCAGGGAAGACCAGAAACAATCTTCTAGCTTAGGTGTGCTGGTAACTTTTTTCACATCTAACTTATCAGCAAGTCTACTTTGTTTCACATTCAAAACATACCTTATCTACTTCTGTTTCCATCACCATCCTAGCTTAAGCCGCCTGCATCTCAAGACTAAAACTGAAATAAATCCATAACTGATCTACTTTCTGGCTTGCCTCTTAACAATCCATTCATTGCCCATGTAACTGTCAGAATGCTTTTCTCAAAATATAAATCAGCTCATTCTATTTGAAACCCTTTAATGACTTCCCATTGAATAGAATAAAATCTAAACAACTTACCTACCATAAGGCAATATATGAATTAGTCTCTGCCTTCCTCCCAACTTTCCTCTTGTACCACCCTCTCCTATGTAGTTCACTAGCATCCATGATGGCCTTCTTTCTGTCTTTTCAATACCATGCTCATAAGTACCCCAGGGTCTCAGTATGTGTAGTTCCATCTGCCTGGAAAATATTTTCCCTCCTATCTCAACAGAACTCCTCTGCCTTATCATTTGGGCTCCGACTCTTACGTCTCGTTAGAAAGGCCTTTCCTGATTCTGTTTTATTTTCTTCATAGCAGCTATCACTATCTGAACTTACCTTAGCTTATATGTTTACTTTTATATCAGCTGGCTCTCTGCATTAAAACATAAGCCTATACAAACAGGCACCCAATAAATATTTGTTGAAAAATAAACAGAGAGACCTTGACTCTTGTTTTTTATATTTTTGCTATGAACCATGATCTCCAAATTACAACAAGCAAAAGAAAAACAAGAAAAAATATTAACAAACCTAGACTTCTAATAGAAATGTCTATATTTTTAATGGCCTTGTCCAACTAAAGAAAAATTTCAGGTCCACTCAAAACTAGCTGAGATATCAACACAAAGAGGGTAAAGATGTACTACTAGAGAAAAATAGGAACATTTTCTAACAAAAGAATAATATCCTAGAAACACATCTTAATCTAAATCTATACAGTAACCTCAATACATATAAAACATAAAATAAAATTAAATAAACCTAAACCCAATTAATATTGCTTCAAATAATGAAGTAAAGATCGACAGAAACAGATAAATAACATTAAAGTCTTTAAAAGATGCTTTTCAATAACTCAAAAGTGTACATAAAATCAGAAAGGATAAAGGAGGTTTGAACAAAACAATTAATAAACATGGCCTAATTTATATTCATAGAACATAGTACCAAACAACCAGATTCACCTGACCATGGAACATTTACTAAAATTGACCATATACTAGAATATTAAATAAACATTAACAAGTTTCAAAATATTACACATTTCAAGGTATGTTCCTTGACCAAAACATACAACAAAAACAAAAAGCTAAATACAAAATAACTTAAATATTAAAAATGCATTTTAATAAAAAATTATAATACTTTATTTTCAATGTATTTATTGATGTATTTTTAGAAGTACATTGATTTCAGAAACATATAAAAGAACCAGTCAGAAATGAAGAATACAGTAACTGAAATGAAGAATATATTAGAGGGAATCAACATCATATTAGATGAAGCAAACAATCATATCAGTGCTTTGGAAGATAAAGTAGCAGAAAACACACAAAAAGAACAGCAAAAAGATAAAATAATCCAAAAAAATTAAGGAAGTTTAAGGGACCTCTGGGACAACATCAAACATTATTGGGGTACCAGAAGAAGAAGAGACAGCAAGGAATTGAAAACCTATTTGAAAAAAGAGTGATGGAAAACTTCCCTAACCTGGTGAAGAACATAGAAATACAAGCCCAGGGAGCACAGAGTCCCAAGAAGATAAACCCAAAAAGGCCCACACCAAGACACATCATAATTAAAATGCCAAAGGTTAAAGACAAAGAAAGAATCCTAAAAGCAGCAAGAAAAAAGCAATTAGTTACCTACAAGGGAGCCCCCATAAGACTATGAGCTCATTTCTCAACAGAAACTTTGCAGGCCAGAAGGGATTGGCATGCACTATTCACAGTGATGAAAAGAAAGGACCTACAACTAGGATTTTTCTACCCAGAAAAGCTATCATTTACAATCGAAGGACAGATAAAGAGCTTCTTAAAAAAGAAAAAAAACTAAAGGAGTTCATCGCCACCAAGCCAATATTATAACAAATGTTTAGGGACTTCTTTAAGAAGAAGGAAAAAATAAAAATAAAAATATTGATACTAAAATGGCAATAACCACATATGTATCAACAATTACTTTAAATGTAAATAAATTAAATGCTCCAATCAAAAGACACAGGGAGGCTGAATGGCTAAGAAAACAAGACCCTTACATATGCTGCCTATAAGAGACTTACTTCAGATCAACAGACACGCAGACTGAAAGTAAAGAGATGAAAAAAGATATTTTATAACAATGGAAATAAAATAAAAAGCTGGGGTAGTAATAGTTGTATCAACAAAATAGACTTTAAAACAAAAGCGATATAACAAGAGACAAAGTAGGACCCAGTAATTCCACTTCTGAGTATTTATCTGAGAAACCCAAAACACTAATTCGAAGATAAGAATCCACATGTTCACTGTAGTATTATTTACGATAGCCAAGATATGGAATGAACCTAAGTGTCCATTAACAGATGAAGAGATAAAGAAAAAGTGGTACATATATACAATGGAATATTACTCAGCCATAAAAAGGAGTATTACTCACCATCTACAACAAGGATGGACCTAAAGAGTATTATGCAAAGTAAAATGTTAGAGAAAGACAAATACCATACGATTTCACTTATCATATGAATCTAAAAAACAAAATAAACAAAACAGAAACAAACTAATACCATGTTTCCCTGAAAATAAGACGTAGCCGGACCATAAGCCCTAATGCGTCTTTTGGAGCAAACATTAATATAAGACCAGGTATCATATTATATGACACCTGGTCTTATATTAAAATAAGAACAGGTCCTATATTAATGTTTGCTCCAAAAGATGCGCATTAGAGCTGATGGTCTGGCTAGGTCTTATTTTCTGGGAAGCACGGTCGATACAGAGAACATTTTAATGCTTGGAGTGTGGGAGAAAAGGGGGACAGGATACAGAAGTACAAATTGGTAACTACAAAATAGTCATGGGGTTGTAAAGTATAGCATAGGGAATATAGTCAATAATATTGTATTAACTATGTATGGTGTTAGATGGGTCCCAGATTTACCGGGGTGATCACTTCGTAAGATACCTAAATATCTAATCACTATGTTATACACCTGGAAGCTAATATAATATTGTATAACAACTGTAATTGAAAATTAAAAAAAAAATACATTAAAAATGTGACTACTAACAAAAAGAAAAAATTAGTACTGGAACATGTGGATATTCATTTACCAAAAACAAATCAAAATAAAATAACTTTAATCTGTACCTCACACCAATAGCAAAAATTAGTGGCTCATAGACCTACATATAAAACCCCAAACTAGAAAACTTCTATAACACATAGAACATCTTCGTGATCTTTGGTTAGACAAAGATTCGTAGATACAACATCTATATCACAACCCATAAGTGGAAAAAAATATTTATTGGACTTTGTTCAAATTAAGAATTTCTGATTTTCTATACACACTGTTAAAATAAAAAGAGAAATCAGACTTAGAGCAATTGATTTGGAAATCACGTATCTGATAAAAGATTTGTATCCTGAATTGATTCAAAACGTTTACCTTTTGTGGTCATTTTGACTTTGGGGAAGAGACAGAAGTCACACGGTGCCAGATCCAGTGAATAAGGTAGATGAGGACACACCATAATGTTTTTATTTGACAGAGATTGCTGTACCAGAAGCTATGTGTGACACGGAGGCTTTCAATTGTGATCACAAAATACGGTGAACAGTGCTGCAAGTGCCATACAAAAGCAGGGATCTTCAACACAGAAAGTGGTGGGTCAAACCTTAGTAACAGTGTGTGACAAGTTTCAACTTGTACTGTGTAGCCAGTCAGGTGTAAGCTATGGTTCAGAGCAGGTATGTTTTTAAAGTGTGCCATAAATTATCCTCCATCATGACAATGCTCCGTGTCACACATCGCTTCTGGTATACAACAATTTCCATCAAATAAAAACATGATGGTGTGTCACCCTCCACCTTATTCACCAGGTCTACCACTGTGCGATTTCTGGCTCTTCTCCAAAGCAAAAATGATTCAGGACACCGAGGAAGCTATGACAGCACAACTAAAGACACTCACGAAAGAGGACTTCCAGAATTGCTTCAGAAAGTGGCAGGAACGATGGGATAAGTATATTCGAAGAAAGGGGGAGTATTTTGAGGATTAATGGCAATGTGTATTTTACTGTAATAATTTTTTTATTTAAACATTCACTGTATTGTTTGATCATACTTCATATATATAATTATAATACATATTCACTAAAAGATATGTAGTAGAGACTGTTTATAACAGCATAATATCCTCAAACTGAAAACTACCTAATTTCCAACAGAAAATACATAAATGCTGACATATGTACATAATGGGATACCACTGAGCAATAAAAATGAACAATGTAAAACTATGCTTAGTAACATGGTTGACTCACATATGCATAAGCCAGCCATTTTAAAAAAAGAAAAGAAAAACTATAGTCTGTTCCCTTTATATACAGAACAAATACAGATGAAAATAATACGTGTTAGACGTTATGAGACTATTCCTGGGGACGGGTGCTAATAACTACCCTGGGTGGGGATAAGAAGGAAGTTTCTAGAGTGCTAGTTAAATGATATACTTATATTATGAATGGAGAGATGTATGTTCTCCTTCGATTAAACAGGAAGAATAATAACTAAAAACGTTAGGAGAGGAGGGTGCATTGTATGAATATATTATAGGACACAACAGTCTGTGAGAAATAAGCTATTTAATTAAGTATGAATAATTCTGTGATATAGTGCTACAATGGTATTTCTATTTCTATGTTTATCTTCACGCAAATATTCTCTACTATTCATCTATTCTCAGGGAAAAGGCACTGATAGATCAAGAAAGTAATTCCCACCATATCGAAGAACAGAACACAACTGGAATATTGTGCTAATTTATGAGCACTGCGTTGACCCTAAGGGACACAGATAAACTGAAGCATTAGAAGAAAAGACAACCAAGAAAATGAAGGGGTTGCATGGAAACCCATGTAACAAGAGGAAAAGATGAAGGATATGAAATGCTTAAAACCTCAGGGATTGAAATATTAAAGTACTGAAAAGCTGATTTTACAAAAATCACCTCTGTTCATATTTTAACATATTTCTCATAAATGAAGATCAAGTTATTTTGACTTTATACTTAATATCTCAATGTTTTCATTGTACCTGAATTAATACAACAAACAGCAAAGAATAATAAAATCTCCCAATCTTTGTACACTTTTGCTGTTGTTGACCTAATGCTTTTTTTTCCCCAAACAAGTGTGTGTGTTTTTTTTCTCAAACTCTACATGAAAAACTTTTAAAACATCAACCTAAATTTAGAAGCAAGACAGAGTCCAACTAACCTGAATCATGGCATCTAATACATTTCTGTGGAAAGAGGGCAAGTAATTTGTTCAAATGAAGAAGTTTCCTACTATAAATTATGTGAAGTCTGACACTATTTTACATTTCTTCTTATCTCTTCAAATACTTGATGTCATGTTCTAACAAAGCAACTACATAATTAGTGCTAAATAGTTTTAGTGAACAATACAGTTCTCTTTAAAAAAATATAAGTTCTAGACAGTATGAATTATACCTTCAGCCTGTGAAAGCGAACAATATCTCCATTTTTATAAACCATCGGATGGGCTTCATAATTCCCACTAAACAGCAGGCAGGTTAACTTTGCATTTGTCGGGTCCACAATTGTTACAACCGAACAGTAATCTGGAAAACATTAAAATATTTCACCCAACTTTTAGTATTTCAAACGATTTGACAAAATAAGAATATAGTAAGTTCAAAACACCGAACAGACTTTACTCCTCCCTTTAATTAAGTCTTCTAAGAACAGGATCAAAACAGAGACATTTTCTTGGCTCTCAAAATGTGCTACCAAATTATTTTGCAAAAGTGTTCTACAAAAACTAATTTTAGCAAAACAAAAATTAAAATACTACTTAATATATTTGTAAATTATCTCGAGTGGTAATAACTTTTCATTACTTCAAAGTTTAAAAATCATGATGCAGATAAACATATTAAAATATAATTTATAAAATAAACATAAATTTAGATTGAAAACAAAAGACTAAAAGAATTTCAACAAATGTGGTGAAGAGTCAATATACTGCATAAAGATATTATGAAAATTGGTTATAAAACCTATGATTTCACAGTAAATGTGTAATTCAAATGAACAAACAATTCATAGAAAACTGTACAATAACAAATTCAAAAGGAAAAATGATGATTTGCTAGTTACCTATAAAAGATTACACACTGGTATAAAAGAGGTATTTTATATAATTTAAACTGGAAAAAAAAATGATAGTTGAGTTGCCATGAATACCGTTACTTCAAATACAAACTGTAACAATGTAAAAATGTAGTACAAACTGTAATAGATGCTGCCTTTTAATATACACGTTTCAGAAAACTCCCCAGTGAAAAAAATACGTTGCTTTCTCTTCCTTCTCAGTACTGCAGTAATTATAATATAGAGACAGAAAAGAATAAACCTAGAACAGTAAAGGGAAAGGAATAGGGAGGAAAAAGAGTAAAGGAAAGGGGAGAAGATATAAACATATTTAGGAAAATGGGAAACTAAATGGTTAAGGGACAAAATGAACAGACTACAAACCAGAAGAGATTATAAAGTGGCAACAGCAAAGATGGGAGTCACTCGGATTAAGGATGGGAGTGAAAAGTAGAGCCAAAATCAAGGTTAATTAAAAGGTTACATACAGAACAACTTTTTCAGTATCCAACCATCCTGACCCCCATTCCCTGTGAAGATGACCTCATGTAGGCAAGCATAGTATCTTAATCTTTAACCCCATCACTTCGCAGAACATAGGCTGTTTTCCAAGGAAGTTTCACTGATTAACTGGGAAGTGGTAAGGCTTTTAATGTGGGTATTAGCACCCAGAATAAATCTTTCCCTCATTAGCACAGCAGGGGGCCATGCCTGATAGACAGCTCTCTTCCCACCCACCCTACACTGACACTTTCAGTGAACATGCCCTATGTGGTACTAAATGTCTCTGTCAGACTTCCCATTCAAGGAAGAAATCAAGTTGGAAAAATAAACTACTTATATATAAAGCAAAGGAGACAAAGTCCACAATCTAGTAACCACAGGTAAGTCGGGAAGCCAAAAAATAGTCTTGTTAGGAGGAAAAAAACAAAAGCTTATGTAGATTAGATCTGCAAGCTATTTTAAAAGAAGCACTGCTGAGAAAGTTGGACAGCTTAAAGCCTCACTCTATGAAGAGGAAGACAGCTAGACTTCAACCCTAGAGTACACTGTTCTGGGACATTCTCTTCGGCAGTTCTTGCCCCGCCATTACCGCCTCTATCTTGACAATCTACTGCTAGAAACTTTTGTTTCCCTTTTGCCTTTTTATCTCCCTCTTTGTTGTTACTTACAAGAGTACAAACAAACAAACAAACAAAAAGTCAAAAAAGAAAAAGAAAATCAAGAGAGTAAGTTCCCATTTTAATGCTTCCTGAGGTCAAACCAAATGCTAACTTGACTTCTTCCACCTGTCCTGCAGGTGATTAGAAGATGAATGGCATCTTGAAGAACATTGCCGAATTTATAAAAACTATAAAACCAAATGAACTTTGAAGCAACTGATAAAACCTGGGTAAAATATGTAACCTTATGACCTATGTTTAATAATGCAAGTAACTGGCAACCTTTACAGCAAAAGTCCAAAGGCAATCAGAAGAGACTAATCTAGTTTCTATCTTCTTTATATGCGTATTAAAGTTTATAGGCCTGTATTTACAATTTTCTACACAAATCAGTACTTAAGCAATAATAATTACAGCTCTCATTTTTTAAGAGAGTCCAAAAGTATTACGGTATTTGACTATATATCATTATGGACAGAAAAAAAATATTCAAAAACTTGTACCTGTAAATGTTGTGGATTTAAGCGAACAAAGTGCCCATACATTTCATTGTATGCAATATTTTCCTCAAAAAATTATAAATATTGAACTCAACTTATTGATAGTTACTGATATACACGTTGAAATGTTTAGGGAAGACGTGTACTGATATCTTCAACTTACCCTGAAGTGAATCAAAAAAGAAATGAATTAATGGATCCACTGATGATGATCATTATATGGCTATTCACTGTATAATTCTTTCAAATATTCTGTATATTTTAATGTTTTTTTAATAAAAAACTGAGAAAAACAAAGACTTTATATTTTTTTAGTTAAATAATTTCTGTCAATAGTATTAATAGCAGTCATTTACAACAACTTTATATAATCTTTTGACCTGTTAAAATTCTCAAAAAATTCTGAATCAATCATATCAGAATTTAAAAGGTTTTAATAAACTTATCTGAAAAGTAACAAGCAGTTTCACAATATTATGAAGGATATTATGAGGATAACAATCAATAAACCATAGTTTTGATCTTGGTTCTTTTCTCAATTTGTCCTCATAACTATAACTCGACGTGAATCTTACTTTCAGTTATAGAAGTGGTACCAGCCTGTGAAAAGTATCCTGTACACTGGAAAACTGAAAGGAGTTATCAGAAGCCCGATGAGTATGCTAAACACTGATGGACAGCTGTTGAAGTGGTGGTGGAGACTGGGGAAGTACTCATTCTGTTTATTATCAAATGATCAAAATTATTTCTAATGCTGATAGAAATTCATTTGAATTTTTCAGTTCTTATTTTATTGTTGGCACATGCTCCCAATAATCTTTTGCTTAAGCCTGATTTATATAACACATACAAATGATAAGTCTTTCAAATATTTAGCCTAAAATAGGAGCTTTCTTATCATGTTTTTGCAAAACAGAGAATATGTTTTGGTTTATCATTTTACTTTAAAA
The DNA here is from genome assembly GCF_964194185.1 of Rhinolophus hipposideros. Classification (NCBI taxonomy): domain Eukaryota; kingdom Metazoa; phylum Chordata; class Mammalia; order Chiroptera; family Rhinolophidae; genus Rhinolophus; species Rhinolophus hipposideros. The sequence goes on from NC_138071.1 coordinate 10,619,060, forward strand.
ATCAAACGCCATTTTTAAAATGGGTAACATACAAGCATATCCACAACTCTAAGAAGTTCTTACACTGCTTTCCAAATAAAGCAAAATATTTTAAATTCAAATTAAAGGCAAAGAATTAAAGCATAAAACAATTATAAAAAAATATTCTAGTGCACTAATTAATTTTAACTGGGTTTTCTATTCCAATCCTCTACTTTTTATCTTTTTCTTTTTTTTAACCCCCCCCAAAATGTCCTGTTTGTTTTCACTCAGGGAAGTGGCAATAGGGGAGGTGGGGTTATGACATAACTCTCAGAAAGTTAAAAGTTTTTTGACGTTAAATTGAAAGACAATCTCTTTTTGAGTAATTTAAGTTATACATTTCAGTAGAATTTCTATTGTATTAAAACAACTTTGCCCTCAAATAACTCATACTATAAATTCAAATGATAACATTAATATATCCATTGTAATTCTTTGTTATATCAAACAGCAAGCATTTCAAAAATGTTCACAGCAAAGCTTAGGACTTCATCAATGCATTAAACTATTTTACTTTATTCAAATAATTACAGCAATGTACAAACATCTGTTGGGGTAACTAAGGGAAGGGTATTACAAATTGCACTTAAAAGAAATACTGCACAGTGGAAAGATAAACTGAAAAATTATAAAACTCCCCTGTACATTATTCTCAAATTTGTTTTATTTCTCCATTACTACAGCTCTAATTTTGCACTACTGTAATAATCTGGAATTATTTTTCCTACCTTCAGGTTTTTATCTCTCCAAACCAAATTACAAACAGATCCATCATGTCACCACTCTTACCAAAGAACTTCTAGTGCTACCACATTATCTATGGATGTTTCTGAGTTGTGGAAAAAATATACACATACATAGATGTGTATATGGTTAATTACAGAATTATCAAAGAACTACTTCCTTAACAAAAAAATTACAAAAGTAGAATTTAAAAATATCTCATTTGAAGTTTGTTAGTTTATTAAATCTACCTGTATAAGTCTTTTCTTTACACACACACACACATACACACACACACACACACACACACACACAAGCAATTCTATTCAATTACTAAGCTTCAGGCTCAGATAGACTTGTAATAGCAACATTCTTGAAAATATCATATAGCTGCTACAATGCAGCTCTCTAGAATGGCATAACTAAACATGACGATGTTCTTAGAATCAACCAAGGTTATCTATAAAATAATGAGGAGTTTCAAAATAAAATACCATTTTATATACTTTGTTTTTGTATTTAAGTATGCACATATTTATAAAAGATGGAAACAAGAATTCGGATTCAAGAAACCAGTAGCATTAAAAAAAATCTGTCTAATAATTTGTTTCTAAAACAATAAAGACAAGTAGTAATCTAAACGAAATATTAAACAGCTTTCAGTTCTTTCAATTTGCATTAGATCTAGGACATGATTGGAAAACAAGCTAATAATTTTAACAAATACTAAAAATAAGTTTTACTTATCTGCTCCAAGAAGTGAAGTGTTCTGCTAAATACATACATACATAATACATACAAATGAGTATATAACGGAATATTACTCAGCCATAAGATGAAAGAAATACTGCCATTTGTGACAACATGGATGGATCTTGAGATTATCATGCTAAATGAAGTCAGACAGAAAAAGTCAAGAATCTTATGATTTCACTCGTATCGGGTATGTAAAACTGAAAACAACAAACAAACGACAAATAAACAGAAACTCATAGACACAGACAACAATTTAATGGTTACCAGAGGGTAAGGGGGGAGAGGTAATAGTAGTAGAAGGTAAAGGGGGTCAAATATATGGTGATGGAAGAACTGACTCGGTGGTAAACACATAATGTGATATATAGATAATATATTATAGCAATGCACACTGGAAACCTATATAATTTTACTAACCCATGTCATCCCAATAAATTTAATAAAAAATTTAAAAAAGAAAGAGTATCTCAGATGCATTTACCAACTGTTTTTCAGTAAGTGCAATGAAAAACAAACCTGTCCGGAGATGGGCAGATTGAAAAAAACAGTATCAGATTGAACCAATCCTTGAAGGATATTCTACTATTCTAAAAGTTATGCATGACTTTTTTTAAAGTACATGTTGTTCCTAACTTAAAAAGCACTACTTTTCATTTCAATCTCTAAAAATAATAATTAAAAAAAACAAGAGAAAATTAAATTTAAATTCATTTGGACTTTTGTTTCATGAAAAACGGCAACATTTTGTGTAACTTTTGCTGTTGACATGTAATCTTATTTATTCATAAATTCTTTTCATGTGCTCTTAAACTATAGTTTACAAAAAAAAAAAAAAAGTATCCAGACATCATTGAAAAAAGACAAATAACCAAACTGAAAAAATAAGGAAGAGAATATATTTTGATTTTCTTAAACAATGATGTGTAAAGTGGGGATGGGTGGGAATAGTGTACTAAAGTAGAAGGTTGTGAAAATGCAGATTCTAGGGCCCTACATCCCAGCACCCTATCCCAAAATGAAAATCAAAGTAATTTGTAACTTGAAGAAAGTAATTTTGGGGATTCTAAATATTATTATACTCCATGAATATTACTATATTCCTAAGAAGCCACTGATGACCACATAAAACCTCCTATTTATAATAATTCTGAATAATCTTTCAAAGGCCAAATGTTAACTATATGATAGTTCTATCAAATAAATAAAGACGTTCATGCATAGATGACCAATACAATCTGAATAATCAGTTTATTATATATGAAAACGAACAAGACAAAAGAAAACTCATAGACACAGACAACAGTTTAGCGGTTACCATAAATTAAATACAGAAAACATTTTTTTATTTAGGTCTAGATTATAAACAAAGTGTACACCACAAAAATATCACAAGTCCTTAATAATGATTCCTGAAAAAGACTGCTATAATAGCATAAAATTATGCATCAATACACTGCTGACATTCTATTGCTTATATTTAATTCAATTTGTTCTGCAGTTAGCTTTGGAAATTGAAAAGTTCCTATTTTCATTATAAAAGACTGACAAGTTTTGTTTCTATTTCTGAAGTCTGGAATGTTAGCCTCTTCCTCATCTATCAAAATTCAATTTATCCTTGAAAGTTCAGCTCAAATGCTATTATCTCTTAGAAGCTATTCCCCTGTTAGCACTAATCTCTCCATTCCCACTCCCACAGCACTCTGCTTGTTCCTTCTGCTACAGCATACCACTGTTCCTTATATTAGCTAGTTGATTACAGTTAGGTCTCCCTTATTTGTAAACTGAAAGTCCATCATTTTTTCAATATGGACAACAAAGTCCAGGACAATGCCTCATTAGGTTTGCAAATAAATTTTTTAATTCAATGAAAATAAGAATGTACCACAAGCTTCAATAAAGAATGAGAAAAACAGTACTGATTTTTATGATTCATTAAAACAATTCAAATTATAAACTAATGAAACATAAGGATAATATACTAAATTAGCAGTCTAATAATTTGTTAGAGGAAAAGGTCACAAAAGATGGAGTCCTAAGACATGGACGGAAAGCCAGATGGAAGCCTTGAGCTTCATCAAAGAAGTCATTCCTGAACATAAGAAAGCAAGCAATATAAAGGTTCAGAAACAGGGGAAGAGAGATTTTTCTCCACCTTCATTCTCCAAGTGGAAACCTACTTCCGGCTGGCACGGACAGAACAGCTGGAAACGAGTGTTGAGAAGAGGCTTAGCTTGCCTTTCCAAATCCTTAGGAAGATAAGGGATGACGAGCCATGGCCTGCTTGCCTTCCATTCCTGAAAGTAAGGCAGCCAAGCACTTGGGAAGAGTCTCGTCTCCCTCAACTAGACATTCTAACTTTTTAGCTCTTGAGAAATAAAAAGACGCATTATCAATTTTTAAAAATAAATAATTAAATATTACATATAATTTGACATTGTACTAGATGCTTAAATCTCTTTGAAGAACCAGAGGGCTCTGGATCTTATGGAGTGCCAATGAGTTATTAATTATTCAGTAACTAATAAATTCTTTTTCAACTATTTTAATGTAGGATACATGGGAGTTTCTTATTCTTCTTTACAAAATTAAAAGGCAATAACTGCATAAGCATTTAATATGCAATCAATATTATTCATACAAAACACAAATTTTCAAACAATTGTGCTGCGTAACAATGCATTAATGGCAAGTCATTCTCATAAGTGAAAATAATATTTACACAGCCAAAAATAACATGCTAGGGTTAGCTGAGATGTTTTTACAGAATAGGAAAAGAAAAATCTTAGGGCCCAATGTCCTAGCACCTTATCCTAGGAACCAAAAGGAAAACTGATACAGGCTCTCATAAGTTCAATCTTTTGGATACTACTCTAAGAAATTTGACTGTAATGATCAGTAAGTGGCTAGGATGGCAGATATCCTTTTATAAGATAGTGAACAGCAAGACAAAAGGTCTGCTTGTAAAAATATCATAACATCCCAAACTAATCAAGTTTAATCAAACTGCTTTTCTAAACCCGAGAATTTTAATAGGAGGTAGGGTAGGAGAAACCACTGAGGAACACAGAGGACTGCTGAGGTTAGGCAGGGAGCCACAGGTGATGTGCCACATGACGTGGCACCAAAAGGCTGAGACCTCAGGGTGTCAAAATTTGGGGAAAGAAAAAGAGGAGAGGAAAAACATAAAAAATGATATGAACACATTGACTATTTTCTCCTTTCTCTGGACTCACCTATTAGGAGAGCAAGCACCCACAGAGTTCCCTTTACTCTTCCCACTTGCTCAGAGTGAGTGGGCATTAGGGTATTAATCAAGCAAGCATGAACCGTATACTGTGAACAAATATGGAAATGTTTCATGGCCTGCACACATTTATCTATTTAGCAAGAACAGACAATAAGAACAGATTAAACGTGTCTCAAGTTTAAAAAACAAACAAACATTAAGCTATTTCTTAAAGTCTGAGACTATGCTAAAATTAAATTCTTCATATGTTTTCTCTAAGAAAATATTATCAATGTTATCTGTGCAAGGCAAAAAACTGCATCTCTAACTATCTAGCCAGCTCTCCAAAGCAAAGTAAACATGAGGCTTTCAGAGGAGATAACGGCTATAAAATCTCAAAATCCTAAGGAGGCAGCAATGACCTTGTCTTCCTAGATGGAAGAGACCACAGTATTTACCCTTGATGAGTCCATTTTGATGATACGTGGTCTTTCAATATATGCTCTTTCCATGAACTTTGAAAAAGTCTCAGTTTTCATGATGAATTTTGCCACAATTGAATAAGAATATATTGATCGTCTTTTTAACAGGTCTGATAGGCTTCTTCAAAAATAAAGGCTACAACTCCTCCAAGACTGCATAATGAAGCTTGGGAAGTAAGGCATTTGCTACCAGAAATAAGGGAGCAGTATGCGATAGGTCACATGTAATCACTGTTACTGAGGATGAGAGGAAAGTCAAGAAATATTTTGTCAAGAAGGAAGAATGCTCAATTGCACCAAACTGCCTCTGTCACATTGAATTTAACAGTTATAAAATACATTTTAATGAAAAACTCTAGCTAATGACATGTAACAGAATAAACTGTTTTCCATCTACCTAAATTTGAGTGGCATGAAGGTAATTTTCCTCCACATAAGTAGTTATGTACAATCTAGATGTAATATTTAGATTGTGGCCTTCTATTTACGAAATAATATTGCTTTCTGTACTATAAAAAAGGCACAGCTGTGAATTGTTCCCGTACATTTATTCTGATACTTCTCAGTGGTGATACTAATGAAGTTGACCCTTTCCTGAACACAAAAATCAGTGCTGTTTGTCTGCCTCTCCTATAGCACATTGAAGAACAGGTTCTATTAACAGAAATAAAAATGTAAAGTATAAATAAAATTATAAGGCAGTTTTAAAATTTTACTGTCTTGCTAGTAGTAAAGACATCTCACTATATCTTAAGACATATTTTAGAGTTTCAATGAAAATGTTCAGATAAAATGGTAACAGTTTAATTTAGTATCTCAAAAGAAATAGAGAAATGTATTATCTTTGTCATAACAGATGGCTTATTATTACTAGTCATATTTTTTTTAATTAAGGGACTGTATCCAACTAAACATATCTGATAGAGATATAAGATATATACGAATATACAATAAATATTATAGTTCTCCAGTGCTTTAATTACACATCATTTAATAACACTGTCAGAAAACAATTATGCCAATAACTTAAAATTAGTGTTCAGTCATCAACGTTTTAAAAAGAGCTATCATTTTATTCTATATTACTGTTATTTTTTAACTAATTTACTAAAAACTTTTTAATGACAAGAATTAGCAACATATGAAAAAAAGTTTAAAAATGGTATCTTCTACCAAGTTAGACAGACATTATTACCAGCAATGTAGCTATTCCACAATTTGGCAGAACAAGCAAAGCCAGCCAGGTAACACTTAGAAATGGAAGAGTATCAGAGTAATCACATCTTTACAGCAAATTCCCAGAACAGGGACAAGTAAGATTCAGGGGGAAAGAAATCTGATGACGAGAAGAAACCACTACGGTGAAAGTATGCAAGTATATGTTGAATGGTATGATGGGGTGGGGAATGTAGTCTGAGAAAAAGGAAAGTCAAATGAAAATATGTGAGAAATACATATTTAAATGAAAATATCTCTGCTTCAACCTTGATGTTTAACGTTTCTCTTTCTGCTAAAACAAATTATCAGGATTTTCAATAAAACATCCCTTTGCAGTCTTCAGACTTAGTTACCACCTATTTCAAACTTCTCATCTCTATATTAAGTCTTAACATGGTAATTTTCACACAGACTGAGTCCTTACATTATACATTAACAAAATATCCTGATCATATGAAAATAAGATTTTTTTCCCCCAGACACCCCACTAAAGGGTATAGTTCAAACTCATTCTACAATACAATTTGTATAATTTAATAAATAAAATCTTCTAAAAATAGGAACTCAATTGAGAACATCTTTGTCCCAAGCATGAGCCACACAGCTCCTGACACCCAGTAGATAAGAAGACAGTGTTCCATCACCACCACCACCACGACCATTTCACATGTTTAACATCTCTAAAATATGGCTACATCTTACAATTGACAGTAAAGCACAGCTTAATTGGCAGTGCTTTTCTTTTCTTAATATAAAATAAATGATGACACATAAAATAATGATGCCTTGTACAAATGATGTTGTTTCAGATTAGATTAAATAATGTAATAAACGTTAAATGGAGTTGAACTGAATTAAACCAAGGTGAAAGTGTGTTGCCTATTAACTATTCATACCTTAACTCTCAGAAAACTGAAATTCATGTTTTTTGGTTCATTCTTTTATGCTAGTCTGTTTGAAAGCTTATGTTATTACATGGAATTAATAGGTTATGCCTTTTTAATTATCTTTAAGAACTCAAGTTTAATCATCTTACATTTAAGTAATTATTGTTAGGGAAGGACTTATTATTGCCATTTTGTTAATTTTTTTCCATCTGTCTTGTACCTCTTTTTTTCACATTTCTTCTTCTCTTATGGTCTTCCTTTGTATGTTTCCTGATTCTGTTCTAATTTCCTTTTGTGTATCTTTTACAGGTGTTTTCTTTGTGGTTCTAAGGAGTTTACATGAAACCTCTTAAAATTGTAACAATCTATCTTAAACTGATAAAAAATAATCTTTTACATACAAAAACTCTACACTCTTACTTCCCCCCATACACAACTTATGTTATTGATGCCACAGTTTATATCTTTTAATATCGTGTAACCATTAACTTATGTTTTCAGGTAACTATTTTTTAAACTTATGTCTTTCAACTCTTTTGCCAGAATTAAAAATGATTCACATTATCACTGCTATAGTATTAAAGTATTCTGAATTTGTCTATATCATTGTTTTCTAGCCTATTTTATACTTTCATATGCTGTCATGTTGCTGTTTATCATCCTATTCTTCATTCATTCTTTAGACTCTAAAGACCATAATTATTTTATAAATGAAAATAGCCAAACAAATATGCCTGAGTGTTGCTTGGCAATTATAAATCAGAATTGAGCTTCTAAGACAGGGTACTAAAGAGGCTGTGTTCCTGAAACCAATAAAGCAGTTCCAGTCCATTAAAATCTCAACCAATCTTAATACCTACCAGTTCCTCTGCTAACATATGGAGGCTTAAAGAACTTCACGACACCATAGACATTGACGACCATACCAGCCTTCAGTTTATTCAGGGGTGTATACGCATAACATGATGCTGGCACCTAAAGAAAGAGAAGACAGCGAATATATCAATAGAAGTATTTAGGTTTTAGAATCACGTTATGATCACATCTGTAAATTAGAAGAGCCATCTAACTGAACTTGTTTCCCTTTAAGTGAAAAAAGGAAATACACAGCTTATAAAGGTTACTACATAAACCACTAGTACTAGTTTTTCGTAGACATAACTGATTTTTAAATGGTATAATTTGTACACAACTCTAAGAAATGCAGTTTAAGATATTTTGGTTCTGGTTTTTAACTTTAACTGATATTGCCTCAAAACTTGTGATATATTAATATGTATATGTATATGTATATGTATATATGTATATACACATATATACATATATATATACACACATAAACATATATATGTATTTTTTTCTTTTTTTTCTATTTTTTCCGATACTGCTATAAAGATTTTACTTAGGCCAAATAATAAACGCTTTGATAATAAATGGTATAAAGACATTAAAAATGGTAATAAGGGAAAAAAATGTTTCTGAAATAACTGTACATACGTTTGGAAGGAAAACAGAAGGTGATTTACAAGGATATGTGTGCATATCAGTCAAATAATCTGTAAAAGAGTTCAGACGTCTGGCCCCATCACCCACCCATTCTATCCCTGATTAAAAATAAGGATACCTATTACACTAAGAGTTAAAATTTTTAATATCAAGTCAAAATTAATTAATTGGCTCTTTCAAGCAACCTAATCCCTCAGGTCAAATATAAGAAGGTCAAAGGCTTAGAAATCGCATCAAACCTTGTTGTAAAAAAAAAGTTGTAGCACATCAATGATGAAAGAATTATGGTCAGTATATAGGACAGAAAAGAAGATATGTACGTGCTCAGCTGACAAAATAACTGGACCCAGTATGTTGTCTTAAGAAGTATCTCCCTAATGTAGAGGTGAGTGGAGAAGGTCAGCACAGCTCAATGACCACAACCGTTACAGGCATTAATTCATAACAATTCATGACCAACAAATACTTCTTAATTATAATTTGGCTTCCCATGTAAATAAGCCAGTATATGTGCACACAGCAGTTAAGGTATATTCTAACAGTTGAGGATACCTGGGCTTTCTGAAGAACCATATCTGCCGAGTTCGGAAGCTCCTTTGTTTACTTCTGCCTTATTTGTGGGTTCATGGATGTTTTAAATATTTGAAGTAGAACTATTTATAATAATTTTAAGAAACACTAATACCCAGGGCTAATTCACATTTTTTTTAAAGTAGGTCAACCCTCTTATTGGTTCCAGTTTCCCTAAATCAGAAATTCAAATGATACTATTATAGTATTATTCAGAATTTGAAACCTGTATCTCATAGTCATTGTCCATTTGGAACCAAGTCCCTGGACTCTGTTCATTAGAAACTAAAGGTTTCAGACAACCGAACACAAACTTAACATTAAACTTGACCAATGTTTTAGTTCTTCCCATTTTCAGTCAGCTACAGGTTAGCTGACCAATACAGGTGGGAACCTTCTTATTGTTATGAGATAGCTAAGTTTTATAAAATACTGAACAAAATGACAAAAAAAGAACAAAATGTGTGCCAAATATAATAGACTTCTTTACTTAAAATTGCATAATTCAGGACATAACAATCTGTTTAAATAGAAGCTGAAAAAACAAAAGAAATACATTTGCCTGAGGTTTAAAAATAGTAAAAATCCCAGTGTCTTCACATAATAAAGCCTTTTTTCCATTTTAGCCTTTCTTATGTATGTAGCTTATACACATATATCATCAGATATTCCAGACAGCAGAATGACCAGATATTAATTACTAGGTAAATGTGTAACTTGAATGTAACATCAAATATCAAAAGAATAAGAGATTATGTTTTCCCATTGTATTGATACTATTTTAAAAGCAGACTATAAAGTGGATTGAATATATATATGTATATATGTACATGTGTGTATCTGCATATTTGTGTACATATTTTAAACTAAAGTAAATATCATCTTACCAAAGACGTTGATTGTGTAGAATAACCTCTTACAGATTTAACATAAACCTGAAAAAAAAAACAGAGAAGGGTGTATTTGTATAGAAACAACTTCCAATGTGATTACAGACCTTTAATTGAAGTAAAACTACACATTTAACTGTATAATAGTCAAACTCACCAGAATGGCATAAAGTTATGGCTTACAAATTAAGAGTGACATGTGCAAAATTGTCTAAGCTAAGCTTTAGTCTACTTCATTAATTTCAGTATCACAGGACCACCCCTAGCCCATATAATGCCCTTGTGCATGCTGGAAAAAAACAGATTTTGGCCTGCAAGCACATGACTTGGCCCAATTCTACTTCCCTACCTGACAGCTTTCACCACATAGGTAGACTCTAAATATGTGTGTTGAGAGTAAGGAGGGGGGAAGGAAGAGGTGAAAAGGGAGAGGATGAGCACCTTCATAAAGAATAAAATTTTCCTCAATAAATAACTATGTTTAAGGGATCTTTCTTTTCTATTTGGAGTCATTCAGAACACAAAGCCAAGAAAAGAATTTCTATTTTTTTAACTTAAAATATTAAACTAAAATAATTCAGTCAGATTAAATAGTTTATCTGCAGAAAAACAGAAATATAATACTACCTATATTCCATCACCTTAGCTCATTAAAACCAAAATATGAATAGAGACTAAAAGTTACACACTTACATAAACAGTCGATTGCAAGTCGTCAAATGCTTTCAAAACTAAGCAATGTTCCCCATCTCTGCTTGTAGATGAAGATGACAAAACAATAAATTCAACCACTGCAATGGTGTCCTATTTAGAAAAAAATGGTTTTAATTATCAAAATGTCTACAATTCTGAATGCCATATAAATCCTTATATTTTATTATTTAAAAACAGTAATCCTTTCTATAAAATGGGAAACTGTTAGCCTAATGTTTAATGCTTTCTAAATACAAGATTGAGCCAACCACCTCCTTTAAAAGGGTACCAACGTTATACCCAAAATAGATGGGTATAATGCCCCGCTTCATGGACCAGGAAAACACTGACTAAATCACTTAGACAATTTTATTTAATGGGACTTCAAAAACTAATGTTTATCTCAATTTTTATCAATAAGTTTGCATGAGTAAACACAATGAAGAGAAAACAGAAGATAAAACAGTATTAAGCCTAGAATTTAAATGAAACAATCTCGGAGTTGAGAGACCACATTGAGAAAGATGTGTCATTAGTATGAGAACTACACATTGTTACAAAGGTAACATATGTACCTATAAATACAGGTTATGAGACGTAAATAAGAAATTACTATTTATAAACTAGTAAGAATTGAGATTTTTCTTTCTACTGAGGTTTATAATAGTAATAAGAAGCCATTCTCTATTTATCCCTGCCCTTGTCATTCTTTAGTTAAATCTCTCTTATTTTCCAAATACTAGAATATATACACTCAACAAGTTCTACCTTGCTGCATTTTATATATACACACACACACACACACGTGTGTGTGTGTGTGTGTGTGTGTGTGTGTGTATATTCTTACTCCTCTAATTTTACCACCAAAATCTTAAAATACGTAAAAAATCCCGGGCTTTACGCAGCTTGCTTCAATAATCTCTACCAAGTGGAAGTCTTCCGCGTTACTCATTATTGCTTTGCTGGAGTCAATCCCCAGGATTCTCTATTTAATCCACTAAGTGGCTGTGAGCACCCTGAAGACAGGGATCTATCCGCTTTGTATCTTCAGGGTTTGGCACAAAGTAGGCCCCACGTAAACAGTCTAAATCAATGGAAGGATCTTATATTGCCTTTCTAATGCCGTGTTTCCCCGAAAGTAAGACCTAGCTAGACAATCAGCTCTAATGTGTCTTTTGGAGCAGAAATTAATATAAGACCCAGTATTATATTATATTACATTACATTATACTATACTTGGTCTTATAATCTTTGCGGCAAAGAACGCATGAGAGCTGATTGTCCGGCGAGGTCTTATTTTCGGGGAAACACAGTATCTCTGGCCCTATGCAGACAGTTTAGCTCTGCCAATTTCTGAATTTTCTTTTTTTCTTTAGGTGAGATTGCCAGTACAATTGTGTCTGTGCTGATAATGCTAAATAACCACACAAGTCTTCGTAGTTATATGGAAGAACATTTTCATTCTCATGGAAGATTTTCTACATTTATACCATGTTTTATGCAATTTTAAAAGGGAAAAAATATACACTAAGATTACTTTTGGAATAAATTATTTTTACAAACTGAAAACTATGGAATGCTTTCAATTTATCTCAGACCAATACATTCTGATTTAAATGAAAAATTAAGATTTTAGTGTAAGATTCATTCAGTGAAACTAACACAGGGAATGGAAGTAGATGAGTCATTGGTTTATCGGTTCTAAATACTCCTACGAGCACAAAAAATAACCTACCTCATGTTACTGTCTATTTTACTTAAAAATCTCTTAAACATAAATATTATATGGAAAGAAATACACTAAAATGCAACTGTTAGGGATACAGATACACGTTTTTCTTTGTATTTTCCTGCATAATCTAAACCTTTTTTTAGAATGGGTGTTTCTTTTATAATGGAGAAAACATTTTATAAAGGGAAATAATTAATAAAAGCTGAACATCAGCATTCCCAAGAAAAATTTTTTCAAAAGTCCACTCTACTTTAACATCTTTAACAAAATTCAGTAAAAAGTTATGACTTACCCTCTTACCATACATTCAACATGTAAATGACCAAAAATATTTTCAAGGAAAGAAAAACGTGTTTATTGTATTTATAAACATGAGCTTGTATTTGAATACACATACATAAATTGCATTGAAGGCCCTCAGTGATCTCATCCCAACTGACCTTGTCTGTTTTATCTCCATATACTTCTATCCAATACCACACACGTCAGATTCTCTTACATGCCTACTGCTTTTCCACATATACTCTTGGCTTATTCTGAGCCCCCATTAAGAATAAAGAGCATTTTTCTCTTTTGCCCACATCTGACCCTATCTATCTTTTGAAGTCTGGGCTGTTAATGCTTCTTCCTTGTGAGGTCTATCGTAGATTTTGTCCCTCTCCCTGAAAAAATCATTCTTCCTTCCTCTGAACTCTCCTACACAGCTTTTTAATCTTTTTCGCTTTGTGTGTTGCTCACAAACCTTTCTTAACGTTTTTAATGCCGTTAAAACTGTAAGATCCTTGGGACTAAGAATGATGTATTATCCATCTGTATATCCCACACAAATGACAGGCAGAGGCTTCTGCTCAGTCACTGCTCAACAACTATCTGTTGAATACATGAATTAATACTGATTAAAGGACATTCCCATGAATTTACAAATCATAATGGCCTTTAAATTAATTCACACACACAGAGGATAAGAAAGATAAATATATAATAGGGAGTATTAGTTTGTACAAACACTCATTAGAGTGAGTTGAAAATGAAATTTAATATGCATTGTTCTAAGTTCTAAGCTTCTGGGAACAGCATACAGAACCCGTTCAAACAAGAATGGGAATTACACATTCAGTGGTAACAGTATATTCTGCTATATCAGAGCGTTGATCTCAATCTGCTAAAAAAGTATTAGGAAACAAGCCTGAGAATACCATGCTACTAAAAGTGATAAGGCTTTATCAATATCTGTGCATGAACATTATAAAAGTGAAAACACATTTGGTCTGAAATATTTGAACTAATTCAGGCTATTCACATATCAGCAAATGGGTTATTTGCCTTTTGTGTCTATACTATCCTGTCACAGTGCCTTAGAAAGAGTAAGCCCTTGTCATGAAACAATTTCCTGTTTAGTTTAGCCAACAGGAATATTTCTATAATGAACCAGTCTCAAAGAAAATTAACAAACTCAGTACAGATCTTTTTAACATAAATAAGTGTTCTTGAAAAATTAACAATTAAAAGGCAAAAACAAACCAGACAACTTACTGCACATTAACAAATATGGTTTTTACATGACAATATGTCCTAATGAAGAACACAAAGTGGTGGAAATAAAAAGCAAATAGGTGAATAACAAAAATATAAACTACAAGATTAGTGTATTAATTTGCTAATTTTTAATAGACAATATATTAAAAATTCTCAAGTTGTTACACTTGAGCATGAAAAACGCATAGAAAATATGAAATGATTGCCAATCAAAAAAGAAAAACACTTACCTGACTTTAACAGGCATTAAGTAATTTTCACTAAATGAACCTTGCAAATATTATTAGGATATCATATTTAAAAAACTGTTACAAAGTGAAAGGATACAGGGATAAGCCAGGGATCTGATATCACTAATAAGTGTAGTGATTGACCGAAAATGTTTCTATGGTATAAAAGTGTTTTTCATAGAATTAGCACTTTTTGGATCATGTTACACCAAGGATATAATTGGAAGCAATCTGTGTAATATTAGCAGAAAAACCAAAATCTTTAAATGGCCTAAAAAAATAATCTGATGCCCACCCATGTCACCAGCCACATACTGTGGGACTCCCTCTGGGATTCTGCCTTCTCACAATTCTTTGGCATTCAGGATCCTCACTCAGGGCCTTTGGATATGATGTTCATCCTGACTGATCGATCCAATTTTCCCAGTACCCCTGTGCTCACTCTTTCTGCTACTTAATCTTTATGGTTACATATTACATCTGGCTACAACAATTAATTTCATAACAGTGATTTAATTCTAGTCTTCTCCACTGAACACTTTCCATAATGGGAAGGTCCATAACTGTCTTATTCAGTTACGATATCTCTGACATCTAGCACAGAAGACAGAAAACATTCAACAATTGTTTAGATAACCAAATATACGAATACATATAAAGAGAATAACTTCATTAAATCTTAAATAAAATAAGCTGTGCATCTACTACAAAATTCACTTGTTAGACTCTAACATTTTACAAATTGAAAAGGACCTTAGAGATCATGTAACCAAACACCTTCATTTTTCAGGTAAGAAAATAAGGGCCAGAGAGGATAAAGGAACAGCCTAAAGTCACATACAGCTAATTAGTTATAAAGACAAGAATACAGATTTCCTGACTTCCAAGAAGGGTACTTACTATTCTACCTCCTCTTTCAGTACTAATCTTACAGAAATGGGACAAATGTATTAATAAATGTCTATAATGTTGACAGTTTTGTGATATATTTTTTAAACTTTCAGGATACATCGGTTTTGAATGTTTTCAAAACCATAACCACACAAGAACAAAATCTTTCAAAGCAAATACCTGCAAGACCACTATATCTCCCTCAGACAGAAAAAGAATATATTTGTGGAGACAGAGTAGTTTCTCCACTTACTACAAGTTCTATAACAAACCTTAGCCTTACAATGGTTATATCTTCACAACAATACTAAGGACCTTTACCACGGATGGTTACTAGAGGTTACTATGTTTATCAAATATATGGAAGTACTTTGCAATCTGTGAAGTACCATACAAATACTCTTAAGAAAAAAATAAGGAAACTGCTAATGTTATTTGTCTTTTGGTTTGGATTTTTCTCTTTTGGAAGGATGAGGAGTCATGGAAAATATCTGTTATGCAAACTAGTCAATAAATTGTTTGTTTTCACTTCATCACAAAGTATCACGGTAAAGTTTTCTAGTTCAAAGAAAAAAATTGTAAAGTTATCTAAGTAACTGAATCTTCTTCCCCTGTGCAATACCTTCCTAATAGTCTTTCATTCATATTCTCTCCTTCCCTGTCTTCATCTTGTCATTTCTAAAGAATATCTTCCTTAAAAAAAAAAAAAATGCATGATATCGGGCTTTTTTTTAACAACAGAAATTTATTTTTGCATAGTTCTAGAAGGTGAAGTTCAAGATCAACTTGCCAACAGGCTTGGTTATCTGAGGCCGCTCTCCTTGACTTGCGGATGGCTGCCCTCTTTCTGCCTTCACATGACCATCCTCTGTGCACGTGCACCCCTGGTATCTCAGATTTCAGACTTTTTTAAACACTGAATTCTTAATAATTGAAAACTGTCATCATAAATATGAATTACTTTAACTAAGCTGAAATAGTCAGTCCTTTGTCAAGGGCAAGAATGATAACAACAAGAATAATAGCAGTAATGACAAGGAGTCTTCACTGGACCCACCCACAGAAGTGCCTCATCAAGATAATTACACAGTGCTAATGATTCCTGCCCCACCCAAATGGCCTGAGGTAACACTTTTGTTAATATTATTTGCTTCTAGGACCTCGCTGTGTCATTCCAACTAGATTCAAACTATATCTAAATCAAGTTTTTAAAACTAGTCATCTAAAATTACTCTATTATTCTGAGAGAAACAGTCTGCTGAACTGTTCTAGGAGTTTGGGGACATGAACTGCATGACAGCTATCTTATTTCCTCAAATTCTAAAGATTTTAACATATTAATACCACTGACTTGATAAGAGCTTTTCACAGGGGGGAAAACAGTATACTGATTCTCGTTTTCTTTGTTTAAATTATAAATTAGGAAAAAAATTAATTTCCTACTCTTCACAGAAGCTTTAGAAAAAAGACAAAACTGGAGTTTGGCAATCTATTTCCAAAATTCTTGTACAAGAAAATTAAAAGGTAGATGTTCTGACAGTTTCCTGGAAATGGATCTTTAACCTAGACTCCAAAGACAAGTTTTGCAAAAAAAAAAAAATTATTTATAATCATCACAACGTGTGAAACCATAGTATGCCAGAACAATTCAGAATTCTCAGCTAATCTAATACCCTCAAATTTTATATTTGATTACATTCAAGTCTGGAGACATTCAATCATTGTTCAAAATCCAACAATTACCAAGAAAAAGCAAGGACCACAAGCCAAACTCCTGGGCTCATGCCCAGTTGTCCTTTCTCTGCCCTGCACCTCACTGGATGGGGCCGCGTCTACTTACACTAAGACAGTAACAGTAATAGCAACACTTAACAGGTGCCACGTACTGACTTCCTACTAAGTACCTGTAGTAGGTAATTTATAACCCTGACAACAATCCAGAAATGTACTATTATCCTCATTTTCAGATTTAAAAATTTTAAATGATTATTTTAATCTTTAAAAATAAACAAAAAAGGTTGAATGGAGGTTAAGTGTTTGGAAAGCCATGTACAAAAGAATGAAGCTAGGCTGCTCTAAGTCACCATCTACTAAAATTAACTCAAGATGGATCAAAGACCTAAACATAACACCTGAAACAATTGTACAAAAGAAAGCATAGGTATTAAATGTATGGGCCTTGGGTTCAGAGAGAATTTTGTGAATTTGATCTCAAAGACAACGGGAAGAAAAGCAAAAATAAATGAATGGGACTGTCACACTAAAAAGCTTACGCACAGCAAAAGAAACCATCAATAAAACAATGAGGCAACCAACCCAATAGAAGATATTTGCAAACAATGCCTCCGATAAGGAACTAATATCCAAAATATATAAAGAACTCAACAACAAAACAATATAATTAAAAACTGGGCCTAGGATCTGAACAGACACTTCTGTCAAGAAAACTTATAAACAACCAAGAGACATGAAAAGATGCTCAACTTCCCTAGCTATTAGGAAAATGCAAATCAAAACCACAATGAAATACTACCACCTCACACCTGTTAAAATGGCTATTATCAACAAGACAAGTAATAACAAGTGTTGGAGAAGCTGTGGAGGAAAATGAACCCGCATACACTGCTGGTGGGAATGCAAACTGGTACAGTCATTATGGAAAATAATATGGAGGTTTCTCAAAAAACTAAGAATAAAATTACCATATGACCCAGCAATACTACTTCTGGGTATCTACCTAAAAAATCAGAAACATTTACCCATAAAGATATATGTACCCCTATATTGATTGCAGCATTATTCAGTGCCCAAAACACATAAACAACCAAAGTGTCCTTCAACAGATGATTGGATAAAGAAGATGTGGTATACACACACAATAGAATATTACTCAGCCATAAGAGAAGATGAAATACTGCCATTTGTGACAACATGGTTCAATCTTGAAATTATCATACGCTAACTGAAATAAGTCAGACAGAAGTAGAGAACTATATGATTTTGTTAGGGTCCGGAGTCAACCCCTCCTCAAGTGAACAGAAGTCACACGATAATGCAAGTCACACAGCGAGGTTTATTTCCAGCTAGCTGGGGTCCGAGTATCTGCCCGACGCAGCGGGTTTCAACAAGGACCCCAAACACTTAAAACCCAGGGTTTATATAGCATCTTCAAGGCACACAGCAATTAAACTACAGGACTTACACAGCTTTAAGGAGTATATGACAAACTGCAGGATTTACACAGCTTCAAAGAGTATAAGATAAGCTACAGGGCCGCTTGTCTCCTCGCTGTCACTGCCCACATCTTGGAATTTACAGTCAGGTTGTGTTTACACTTAGGTTGTGTTTCAAGCCAGGGACCGTTAACCCTGACCTTAAGATAGCAGTTCTCACGCTAACAGTCTTACAATTTCACTCATATATGGGATATAAAACTGAACGCAACAAATGAACAAGATAAACAAAGAAACAAAAACTCATAGAAACAGACAATAGTTTAGTGGTTACCAGAGTAAGGGGAGAAGAGTGGTAGAAGAAGGTAGAAGAAGGTAAACGGGGTCAAATCTATGGTGATTAGAAGGAGAACTGACTCTGGGTGGTAAACACACAATGGGATATATAGATGCCGTATTATAGATATGCACACTTGAAACTTTACTAACATTGGTTAATTTTACTAATCAATGTCACCCCAATAAATTTAAAAAATCAACTGTCCACAGATTTATCTGTTTATTTCGTGACCCTGAATTCTATTCCATTTGTATACACATGTATCTTTATGCCATTTCCATACTGTTGATTATATTATCTTTGTAGTAAGTTTTAAAACCACGAAGCATGAGTCCTTTAACTTTGCTAATCTTTTTCTACATTGTTTCAGTATTCCAGGCCCCTTGAAACGCCTTATGAATTTTAGAATCAACTTTTCCATTTCTGCAACAAGGGTTGGAATTTGCACTGAATCTGTAGATAATTTTGGGTAGTACTTGGGTAGACAGCTTAATATTAAGTCTTCCTATCCAGGAAAACGCAGGTTTTTCCACTTATTTAGGTCTTATTTAATTACTTTTAGTAATGTTTTTTAACTTTCAGTGCACAAGTTTTCTACCACATTTGTTAAATATATTCTTAGGTATGATATTCCTTTAGATGTTATCACATGTGGAATTTTCATTACTTTCATTTCCAGATTGTTCACTGTAGCTATAGAGAAACATAACTGATTTTTGTGTGTTGATCTTGTACCCTGCAACACTACTGAATTCATTTATTAGCTTTAGTAGCTTTCTTTTGGATTCTTTGGGGTTTTCAAATATAGGATTATGTTATCTGAGAACTAATGGTTTACTTCTTCCTATACAATTTAGATGTCTTTTATTTCTTTTTCTTATTTAATTACTCTGTCTGGAACGTCCAGTCCAATGTTGAGCAGAGGTAAAAGCGAGAATCCCTGTATTGTCCCTAATCTTAGGGAAAAGCTTTCAGTCTTTTACCACTGAGTTGATGTTACTTGTGGATTTTTCATAACTGCCCTTTATCATGTAGAGTAAGTTTCCTTCTATTCCTAGTTTTCTAAGTGTTTTGATTATGAATGGGTGTAGGATTTTATCTAATGTCTTTTCTGCATCAATTAAAATGATCATTTTTTTCCTTTGCTCTATGAATGTGATATATTACAATGATTGATTTTCTTATCTTGAGTCAAACTGCACTCCTGGGATAAATCCCACTTGGTCACGGTGTCTATTTTTAATATGCTGCTGGGTTCGGTTTGGTAGCCTTTTGTGGAGGATTTGGCAGGCATGTATTTCTAAAACAACTAGAAGAAAATATTACAAACATACAGAGTTATAGCTCATATTATTTCTTAGTAAGAACTATTTTTATATGAAGGGAAACATAAATATCGTTAAGACATTCTATTGAATACTAAAAATTAAAATGAAGTGATAAGAAAAATTGTCCCATTTTATATTAATGTAACTTTTACTGACTTCATAGAATCATTACAATTTTAAAGATGTTGCTTTTTTAAGTATTATTTTTTACATATCCGCAAATATGTTATCTCTAAAAAAGGTCTGTAGGATGCATATATCATCAATAATTCTAAATCCAGTTCTAAAATAATAAAGACATATGAAAATATTTTACCCCTTTATAGAAAACTTTTGCACAGTCCTTTGCTAATGTTCCAAAAAATGATACATTGATGGTGTTGATCTCAGAATTTGAATTTTCTTGTTCTATAGAGAAAAACACACACGCACAGAAAAACAATTAGATACAGCAATTTTATACACATAAAAACAATAGTTACTTTATAAGATAATCATGAAAAATAGTTAAAATATTTAAAAGTCACTTTTAGTTTACTATAATACTTAATTGCAAAAACAATGTATACAATGCTATTAGGCATTAAAACCAAAATTATAACAAGTTTCAACTAGAATCCATATTGCAAATTTCTGTAAATATCACATTAACATCACATAATGACCACTTTCTATTTATTTTCCCGATTATAATCAAAAGAAATTGAACAAGGTACTAATTATTCAATTTTTATAGTATGTCATATATCACCCCAAAATATTTCATTTTTACTTAACTTCTAGTAATCTACAGTTATTGGTGTATTAAGTTTTAATCTAGACAAGTGTGGTCTTCTCCCCTAGCACCCATATATCTAAGAGTAAAAAAGGAGTGCGTGTAAAGACCAAGCTATCTGTGATTTTAAAAATGAAAATTACTTGGGAATAAGAAATGAACATTCTACAAGTAACTTCATTTGGATCTTCTAGGCTTTGGGGAAAACAAAATATCCATAATCTATTCTCCAGAAGTCACCTCTTATAACCACGGCAGCAGGGCCAAATACTAAGACTAAATTATATCATAAGAAAAATAGTGCTTGTGTGTACTGATCTATGTGTGTACATATATACAAAGTTACCCATTTGTAGATTACAGGGAAAAAGTTAAACAAATGGTCTTATTATATTATATACCTTGTAGTCCAACATTTAAAGTAGCTATTTTGTTTCCACCATAAATTAAAGAAGAGATATGTGAAAGTTTTCCCTGAAATGAGAGAAAGAAAAGTTACACAAAAAGCCAAAAGAGCCTATTAGAACACCAAGATGTAAGTAAAAATTGGAGTAATTTTTTTAAAGGAAATGAACTTACTATCTTTCAAGAAATCAGTCATTACTTGTAAGATGAAAGTGATTTTTCTAGAGAAAAATCGGAGGGCCTAAAAATACTTTAGATTCATAATTTAATTTCTTAAAAAAATCTTATTAACTAATATCAGCTACTCATTTTACATATAAAGATAAACTAGCTTAACTTCAGGTAATTTTTACATGTAATACTGTTGTCTACTATGAAAAACATTAAGAGTTTGTTCCTACGAAGAAATTAAAACTTACTAAATTTCTAAGTACAAAATGATAATCTCATAATTAAGGAAAATGTGGACAAATCAATGGACAAATGCAATTTAGTCTTTGTTCTGCCTCTGTAACTAACCAACTCTGTCAGCCTAAAAAAGTTATTTAATCAGAATCTCACATGAAATAAAGTATTTAATCTGGGTAGTTTCTATAATTTCCTCTGGCTCTAAACTTTAATGATTCTATGAGCAAATATTAGGTTGGTGCAAAAGTAATTGTGGTTTAAAAGGTTAAAAATAATTGCAAAAACTGCAATTACTTTTGCACCAACCTAATATATTATAGGGCTCTTTGAAAACGTTCACACAGAAATGTAATTTATTTAATAAAGTTTAAACAGATTCTATAATACATATCTCCCACACTAATATTCCAGACTTTGATATACCAACAACAACAAAAAATATGTTTTGTTCACACATCAATTTTACTTAAATGACAGGAATCAGAAAAATTAAAAATATGACTATCAGCAATCTATAACGATTCATTCAAAAGTAAAGGTATCCCACATATGAGTGAAGTAATATGGTTCTTGACTTTTTCTGCTTAGCATAATAATCTCAAGATCCATCCATGTTGTCAAAAATGGCAATATTTCACCTTTTCTTATGGCTGAGTAAAATTCCACTGTGTACATGTATTATATCTTCTTTATCTAGTCATCTATCGAAGGATATTTCGGTTGTTTCCATGTCTTAGCCACTGTGAATAACGCTATAATGAACATCAGTGACATATCTTTATGGATAAATGTTTTCAGATTTTTGGAGTAGATACCCAGAAAAGAGATTTCTGGGTCATATGGCAATTCTATTCTTAATTTTTTGAGGAACCTCCATATTGTTTTCCATAGTGTACCAGTTTACATTCATTCATATGTGCTATATAAAACTGAAAGCAAAAAGGAACAAGACAAACAAACAAACAAAAACTCACGGACACAGACAACAGTTTAGTGGTTACCAGAGGGTAATGGGGAGGGTGGTAGAAGAAGGAAAATGGGGTCAAATATATGGTGATGGAAGGAGAACTGACTCTGGGTGGTGAGCACACAATGCAATATACAGATGATTTATTACAGAAATGTACCCTTGAAACCTATATAATTTTATTAACCAATGTCTCCCCAATAAATTCAGTAAAAAAAAAAAAAAAAAAAAGTAAAGGTAAATAGTTCCACTTAGGAGGCAGGAAGCTGGAAAGAACAAAAAAATGTTCGATAATGGGCAAATTCAAAAATTTTCTTCACCCACCAGAGTTGAAGTCGGTAACCAACTAACCAGAAATCCAGAAAGAGAGAAGTACCTCCAAGGAGAGATGGGAGGCAAGTGAGCTGAGGTCACAGGACCACAACCAACCAGAAATCTAAGTAAAGAGAAGCCCTCCAATGAGAGGTAGGCAGTAAGCACTTGCTTACCTGAGGTGAATGGCAAATGCTGCCTGACATCTGTTAAGAAAAATTCATCTAACATTTTTAATGAGTTGCTAAAGGCCTAGTAGGGGCTAGTGAAAAGATAGGGAGCCTCTGGGAGCTGCAAACACAAGGGGAATTCATACCCACTTACAAGCTCTTCTCCACAAACCTGGCGAGATCCAGGCTAGGAGCAGGGTAAGGGTGGTAGCAGTTACTGCAGGAAAGGCAAGAAACCCTGCCTGGATCTTTCTTCCAGAACCAAGTCCTTAAAATGCTAGAAGGACAACAAACCTATGAATCTTAAAGCTCTGGTGAAAATCCATTGCAGCTGGAAGAAGAAAACAGAAAAAAAACTAATACAGAAAACTCTATTTCCTCTGAAATAAAATACCAGGAAAATGGAAAAATAAACAGAATAAAAGATAAACAAATGTCTACCTGGAGTACCTTGATTAGAAGGATAAAACTGACATGTAGCATTATCTCTCTTTTATTACCAGACCCATTTTACTACTAAGCTTCTCACTTCCCTCCTGTCATTCTCTCTTTAGTCCCTAACTTAAATGCAGAATAACAAAAATGAAAAATGCAGTAACTACGTCCAACACAATACTGGATACGGCCGGAAAAAGGTTCAGTGAACTTGAAGCCAGATCAACGGAAATCACCCAATCTGAAAATCCCTCTGCACCAAAAAAAGAACAATACTGAAAAAAAAAAAAAAGGACCAGTACCTCCGAGACCTGTAGGACAACAGCTAACAGCCTAACACACAAATATACACGTGATTAACATGTGTTAGGAGAAAGGAGTAATAATGTGAGAGGGGGAAAAAAAATTCCAAGAAACATTAGCCTCTAATTTCCCTGATACAAACAAACAAACAAACAAACAATGACTTACAGATCCAAGAAGCTCAGTCACCGAAAAGCAGGAGAAATTCAAAGAAAAGCCACAGGGAGGCCCCTGACCAATCTGCAAAAAGCAAACGACAACTATTCCGTGTTAGGAAAAGCCTTACCTGGATATATTTCCCCCTATAATCGCAGCCTGGCTGCAGGGATCGGAAGTGTACTTTCTGAAACTTAGTCAGCGGCTCAACTTGCGGCACCCCGTTGACCTCTCGTATTAATTTAAGCGGCATGGCGGCTTTGCTTCACGGTGCTGTGCAAAGCGAATTCAACCGGGGACGTCGGTGTCCGGCTGCTGAAACACCAAGACCAGTGCTATTCGTCTCCCACCAGTTACTCATCGTTTGGGGGTTAGGGAGGGGCAGTGGGTGATTCCATAACTTTGTTACAAGGACCAATACACGCGTCCTCCCAAAGCACTGGAACTTACTTAACCCCTTTCTACTTAGTTTCGCATTTAAATAAGTACCTCGAAAGGCCAGTTTTAAGCTGTCAAAACCGCGCTAACAAGTGCCCTACACTGTGCTTGCAAATATACGAGCTGCTGAGGAAGGGGGTGGGGGGGGGCGTGGAAAAGATTTGGTTACGTTGTTCAACCCCTTTGGCAGTTTTGATACTGTGCACGCAAACTGGACACCAAAAGGAGATCACTCCCAACACATCGGTGGCTTCCTCCCTCCAGCGATCGAAAGACACGACTGTTTCACTGACGTTCACATGCGCATTGTCGGGGCAATCATATTTCTCAAAACTCTCCACGGGGGGAGGCACCCGGAGTCCACAGTTAATGGTTGTTAAGGTGTACGCACCAACCTTCCCCAAGCCAGGGGAGCTCCGGGAGGGGACAGGCATCAACTCACGTACGCGGCTCCCAAAGCGCCCGGGCAAGCGCGGAACACGGCCGGCTCACGAGGAAGACACGTAGGACGCGTTCCTCCGCCAGAACTCCACCAAAAGTCAGTCTTACGTCTCAGCCTCTTTAGAATACCAGTTCAGGCCCCAACCCACCTTGTATTCACGCAACGAACGGCAAACCCACCCAGGCATTCACGCACCGCGCCCGAAAGCACAAGTTCCCCCGGGCGCGCCTGTGACGTCACACGCACGCCGGCGGCTCAGTTCCCACGCATGCGTACGCGACTGCTCGGGGCTAACGGGCCGCTCGCTCCCGCGCCCGCTGGGAGCTCGCTGCGCGATGGTTCCCTACCTCGAAGACGCCCTGGAATGCAAACTGCGTAGAGCGTGCGGTGCCCGGGGGACGGTCGGACACAGTTCCGATCTCCGCCCGGAACTCTCGCCGCTCCCCTTAGCTCCGCCCCCCTGTCAATTTCCCGCTGTCGGGGCGCGGAGAACCCGTGGCGGAGGCGGGGCCCGATTTCCCCATCCTGTAACCAATTAAAGGCTATTCCAACACCCGGGCGGAATTTGAAATTCGTTAAGTAGATTGGAAGCCCCTGTGGACCGGCACTTCTTTTACCGCCAGTTCCCCGTCGCCCCTCCCTCCCGTCCCGCGCCCCCAAGCGATCACCCAAGTGGACGTTCTCCTCCGTTGGTCGATGGGGCTACGATTTTGTGGTGTGATTGGTAAGACTGTGCACCGCACAAAGTGGGTCAGGTCTTCCTTCAGCAAAAAGGATGTAGTCGGTGGGGGGGGGGGGCGGTAGGGAGGTTTGTAAGCGAGCACGTGCAGCCGGGACAAGCCACGTGGAAAAAGAGCCAGACAACAGGAAGCCCTTTCGCGCAGGGAAAAGGTAAGGGCGGAGGGGCTACAACCGCACGTCGGTTATAACCATAGGGTTCTTCCTGTGGGGCTTCCACGGCTGACATAGGACATGAGAGGTCCACCCACAGGCCCTCCCCATTCCCGTCGTGGTTAAGGTCTCATAAGTTTTGACAAGATATTGATAAATGTGAATCCTCTGCTAATACCTGATTCATGCCTCTGATCATTTCATCTACGTGAAACCACCCCAGTGCAAAACAATAATAAAGAATTACTTAAATATCTCCAAGGCTAAATTTGAACTCAAATATCAGCTGTAGAGACGTATTTGCAGGTGGAAAAAGCTGTTTTTCACATACGTTTTTTCCGCAGGAAGCATTTGGTGTTAAGCCCATATTCCCTCCCACCCCTGCATTCATATAAATGCATCCCCTAGAAGTACACACGACTTTTTCGAGAAAAAGGATGCTGAGGCTTACCGGTACATGTTCTCCTCTTTCCTACCCTGGCCTCACTCAGCTCAGAGATAACTGTTCCTCCTTCCCAGTAAGTCAAGTCCTCCACCTGAGATCTGGTTACTTTCATTTCGTCTCCATCATCAGTTACATCTTCTGTCAATATATTTTCAACTGTTCCTTCTTATTCTTTGCCATCAGATTCAAACACATTCTTCCACAGCCTAAGCTTATTAAGGGCAAGGAGAATTGTTTACTATTATTTGCATAGAGCATCTCTTGTGCTTAGCACATTGTAGGGGCTAAATATTTGTTGAATGAACAAATCTTTGGGGGGGGGGAATGTTTCTCTTTCCTCCTCTGTGGCTTCCCTGTCTTCATCTTAACCACACCCCCACCTCATTATATTGAAACTGTCAAGATTCTTGAAGACCTCTTTGTTGCTAAGACAAAAGAACACTCTCTAGTCTTCCTTACTCATCTTTTTTTTTAAGCATTTTAATTTTTCTGCCACGTGTTCTTAGTTTTCCTCTTATCCTCTAGCCATTGAATCTATTCAAGGTTTTTTTGTTTTTCTCTATTTAGCCTATAAATGTCCATATTCCAGTGTAATGAAGACATCTAACAGAAGTCTATAACTGCTCTTATTGTTGTGATTATTCTCATTTCTTTAGGACCCAAACACTTCCTACAAATGCAAGCACATTCCGATCTTGTTTCTTTTCCACAATCTAATTCCTGGCAGAGCTAGGGATGCAGATGACTCCAGAGCCTCTACTGCTTTCCCTCACATTAGCAATTAGTTTGCTCTACAAATCAAGAAAATTGAACATGAATGTACAGTGCAGTTTAAGATATGAGAGGGGGAAAAAAGATGGAATCAACTACATAAGGCACTGAAGTCATATAAGCCAAAACAATTCATTACTATTTTTGTATGTCTATTGAAGCATAAAAGCTACTCCAAGACTAAAAATTAATGTAATAACTATTACAAGTTGTAATTTTTAAAGGTGCAAACGAGAAACTTTTGGTATAAAATCTACAATATAAAAATGTTTAATTTTAAGAAAAGTGAAAATAAGATTCTCACTAATAAAAAATGAACACTGAAAGTACCTAACTTCCAATTTCCTTCAAATTAAATGCAGTGAAAAGCCCTGTCTGAGAGGAATGCTAGGGGACAAGCCATAAGCTAAGGGAAAAGTCAATGGCTGAAAACAAAAAATCAACGTCTAAAAGCCAAGTTAGCATTACAGGCAATCCAAATGTGTGAAGAACAGCAGGGAGATCATGAAGGGCCAAAATTTCATCATGAAGAGGAACGGATCGATGGTTCTACTGTTTTGGACTATGCCGTGTGACACCTGGGTGGCTCATAATGTTTGGCACAGGGTTGAGATAGGCTGTCTCAATAGAGATGACCTTTGATTAAGTTACACCAAAGATACATATTGAGATGAAAACAACTGCATTCCTAAACGCTAACAGAGTGTTAATTTGGAAAAAGTTTCTCTGACCAGCTTATAGGAAACAACCAAGACCTCCAGGTGCCTATGTGTGGTAAGAACCAGGTTGTCTAAGAAAATGGTTGGTTCTTCAGGTTTCTCTGTAGAGGTGGGGGAGACAGAAAAATTGAGGAGGAACCATAAGAAAAACCAAAAGATAGGCATGATTCTCAAAAGACATGTCACCCTTTGATGCCTGTGCTGTCCCCATTCAACAATTAAAAAAAAAAAATCTGACAAAGTAAAATTATTGAGTTATAGTAAGGAAGTAAGGAACTCAGTTTATGTTCAGATTGATACAAGTATAATTGAGGTAGCACACACAGAAGGGAGATGGAGAAAAATAAGAGGAAAAGATCTGCTGGAAATTAACAAGCGTGAAAGATAAACAAATCAAGGAGGATATTTCAACTTCTTAACACTGTAGAAGTAGGGGTTTATGTCTTGAGTTTAGAGCCTCTCTTTTGTACATGCCCTACATTTTATACCATAAGAATATGTCCTGAAAAACCCTGCAATAATATTCACATAGAAAACCTTATTTCTATCTAATCTTAGACTAAAAAATTGTATTGATGGTTTATTTGTCTTGAAAAGACAATGGTCCAACTCTAAAAGATGGAAGGCACAGTGGCAAGTAGCAATATGTTAGTCTGATATTTTTCTCTTTCTTTACCCTCTTTTTTATGAGAGATAAAAATAAGCACAGTTTAATACTTTTATAAAAAGTAGTTTTGAAGAATGGAAAATTGATTAGGCATTTGCATGTTTTTTAAATTCATCATTTGGACTAATTGAGATCATTTAAGGTTCAAAATGCATTTTTAACACAGAAAGACATTTTGTAACTTTGTTGGATCTTCCTTCTATTAGTTTAAATAGAATCTGCATTTATTCATTATGTTCATACTTTTTTTTTCAGGAAGTGGAAAAACATCGAGTCCTCTTGATGAAAATTGAGGGGTTTTATCCATATTTCACTGTGTACAATAACAGTTAAATTTTCCACGTCTAAATGACAGTTTGTCTTTTCTCCCCACAAATTGCCCATCAAAGATTTTGTGTTGTTAGAATGATACAGTTATAACTACTGTATTAATTAGAGAATAAAATATCATTTGTGTTGGCCCTACTTTTATCTAATTCTCAATAATAAAAAATTAGTCCAAGACATCTTTCCTACTATTAAAGCAGAAGAGAATTGATTACCATATAATCACGTTTGAAATACTTCCTTTTAATGAGGGTATATTCAACCCAGAGTGCAATGTTATAGTGTAGCACAACCAACACAACAGAACAGATGGAGAAAAACACTTTGCCATTCCTACTTATTTTCATATTAAGATGGTGTAAACAGATCCCAATTCAAGAAGCATACTTATTTAACAGAATTTTGTAAGTCTATTAGAATGAAAGGATATGGTGAAAAGAAAATTTATTCTTTTTGTCCTGTTATTTATTTATTTATTTTGTCAGATGACCATCAAGAGTTTTTTTTTTTTGATGTAACCCAAGTAATCTACAATTTTACTCATATTAGACTGACAAATACTAATAATATTAACCTTAATCTCGTTCCTAATTTTTCCTTGAATTAGAAATTCCTCTTTTTCTTGCCATTTGTCCAGATATCCTTTATATCAAATTATCTGTTCGGCCATCAGGAAAGCTCTATCTTTGCCACAGTTACAGATTTAGGAATGATCATGTGACCCAATGCAATCCAAGGAGAGGTGAAGAGATACTTGCTGGGACTCCTGGAACAGATGTTTTTTCCTATGTGCAGAAAACATGACAAATCAGCCTTTCCTCTTCCTAGCATCAAATAAAATAAAAAAAAAGAAAAGAAAAGAAAAACAAGAACAAAAACATGTAGACCAAATACTCCTGGCAGCCATTCCATAAGCAAAAAGAACCAGATTTAAGACGAAGTCAGTGCGTGGTGACTGAGCAGAATGTCAAGTTAAAAAAACAAAAACAACAAAAAAAATACCTGCTATCTTGATGGTAGCGTTAACACTTTGAATCAATGAACTCTGAAACCTTTATTTAACAAAAGATCATTTAACAAAATCTGATACTAGATGGAAGAATAAAAGAAAATATCCTCTAAGAATTCTGATTTTAACTTCTTGTTCATCCTCCTTCCCACAATACCTTGACATCCTATTTACCAACCATTCCCTTGCTACTCTCACTGCAGTTACATGCTCATGACCTCTCAATTTATATATTCAGCTCTAGATATTTATGTCCAAAAATTACAAATTTCATGAACTGAAGACTTGTTTTTTTTTCAACTGCATACTAGACATCTCCACTTGTATATCTAGAAGATATTGCTAATTTTTAAACTATAACA
The DNA here is from genome assembly GCF_964194185.1 of Rhinolophus hipposideros. Lineage (NCBI taxonomy): Eukaryota > Metazoa > Chordata > Mammalia > Chiroptera > Rhinolophidae > Rhinolophus > Rhinolophus hipposideros. Next base: position 10,649,264 of record NC_138071.1, read on the forward strand.
AGCCCCAAAAGGGAACTCTCATTGTCTCAAAGCAACAGCCTCCTAAAATGGTTTCCTAACTTCCATTCTTATCCTCGTACATCTGATTCTGCACATAAAACTCAGTGATTCTTTAAAAAACAAAACCAAATCAATCTGGCTTCTCACCACCTCCACTTTTTTTTCCTCCCAAACAAGTCCCCTCAGTCCCTCTGTGAAACAGCACTGACCTTCTTGCTGTTTTTGAAACATCTCAAGCATACTACCTGAAATTCTCTTTTCCAAATATTCATGAAACTCACTCTCTTCAAGTCTCTGGTGAAAGTCACCTTATCTGAGGGTGCTTTCCTAACAATTTACTCATTATTCCTTTATCATCTTGGAATCTTTTAAAGCAAGTAGGTGACAATATGTTACTAGCATTGCTGTAAATCACAAAGGCCTATAAAAAAGTCAAAATGTTAACGGAAAAATGAAATATTAAAATTGTGAGACTCTTCCCAGAAGTTTAAATAGGGTAATTTCCATAGGCCTATGTAAACTTCAGAATTTCCCAACTTTTCCTGGAATCAAATAATAAAATACATACTACAGTAAAAGTAATATTTGTAGATTGATGGTTTTAAGCATATTCTAATTATAATTGCCTAGTTTGCTTACATTCAAAAATCTTCAAGTTTTAATATAAGACTTTCAAGTTATCTTTGATGTATCCTCCTTTTTTAATGAAAGGAAACATGAGATCAACAGCCATTTATGTGAGCATGCAAATATCCACATTTTTGCAGAGATTCATCTCAGCTATGCCTGTACCCTAATGTTAGCATTCTGTGGTGATGACTACCACAGAAATGAAAAACATGAGCACAACTAAATATCTAAAACCCTTGACAACCTAAATCAAGTTTTAAAAGGCCCCTTTCAATTAGGGACATTAGATAATAAAATTTCTAATGATATTCTTCAGTTCTTTCCACCACCAGTTATTGTGTTTTAGTACACAAAGTATAATCTGGCCGTTCTTCTACCATTATAAGCTGCCTCGTCCCTTAAACACATACAGAAGAACATCTTGCAAGTGGCAAATTCCCTCACAATATTCCCACTAAAATAAACAAATCCCCAAATTTGTAGATGAGACTAAATCCACATAGATACTATATTACCTTCTTAGAAATGTTTAACCCTAGTCACAGAATAAAAAAACACATTTCAAATCAGTAATCACAGGAAGTGCTACACAAGGCCATTATATGAAAATGGCTGACAAAACGAGAGGGTTTTGGCTGACAAAACCCTCTCCAACCCAAATGACTTTTAAATGGCCATACATATTTTACAATATGATAAGTCTAAAATGGTGATGAAAAAGCAGAATATCTTATCAATTAGCCATATCATTTGAGGAATTAGTTAAATACAGAAAGCAGAGATTAGAGGCTCATGCAAATCACAACCCAAAAGGCATACAGAAGAGGATTGAGTGATAAATGTGAAGGGTAGCAAAGGATGTCGCAAGCTCAGAGTAACACATTCAAACAGTTGGGGAGGCCCCCGGGGAAGGGATTTGGGTGAGAGCATGTGGAATAACTGGACAGAGTCGTCTTCTTTCCTGGCCATCAGCTGCATTTGTTCTCAGAGCAAAGTGGAAAGGGTGAATGCATGCATCGCTGAAGCCAAACATAATCAGATAGACATTTCTGGCACTGCCTACCATCATTTTGCTCCCACAATCCTCTGGGGCCAGCCCTGGTGTTAGAACATACATCCACAGCCAGGCAAACACAAATCATCCAACAGAAATATGAGGAGCTAGAAAAAATAACACCGAAGTTTTGAGGAAAATATATTTTATTGACGTAAGTCACCAAACTCAATATGACAAGAAATTAACCTCAAGATTTTAGAGAGCAAACAGAAGACTTCAACATCTTCAGAATGAGTCAAGATGTTACAAAAATATCAGAAATAATAAAGAAGCCTGTTATAGATGTAGAATGTTAAATGAGGTATAGATGTGGAGATGTTAATGGGTGCAAAAACTTACACCAATAAAATTTAAAGGCACTTTTAAAATAAAATGGGCACTTTTCTAGGGAAATATAAATTACCCACAGTGGCTCTAGAGTGGTAGAAACTATGAATTAATGAGTTTATAGATAAAATGGAAAAGACAGTAAAAGCTCAACTCAAAAAATACATAATGGAGACATTCATTCTTAAGCTGGAGGAGGAACAAAATCCCTGCCACTTCCAACAAAATAATCAGTAGAAATAGAAATTTCATTTTACATATTAGCACCAGTAATCCCAAACTTTCAAACATATTAATAAGAGATACTAAATGCATTGAAAATTGGACCATTTTGAGAGACCAAGCTGAGATATCACCAACCACTTCCTGAGCAAATCTGTCGGAGCAGCAGGTTTGCAAAGCAGTGAGCACCATCCAACGGAAAATTAACTCAGTGTCGAACATTAGGACAGAATGTGCAGCTGAAGAAGCCTTCCTGATCCTTCATTGTCTTCAAGGAATGGTGGCAAGGGAGTTGGAGTTGAAGGAAAAATCCTACGTATATTCCATTTTTGCAACAAAGCAGTTTGCCACACTCTTCAGGTTAGCCTAAAGTACACTTCTGGTCTCGTCCCACATGTGCAGCAATGTAAACCAAACATAAAAGAAAAAAAGTCATAAAAGAATATAAAAAGCTAAAAACAAGATGACCAACGAATTATTTTAACATAGAGTAGATAAAAACTGACGTCTTTTTCTATGGAATCAAATTGCTTAGTTAAAAAAATAAAATGCCCCCATGCATGAAGATTTCAAGACAGAGATACAGAAACTCAAAGGAAACTAACAATACAACAAAAGAAGTTGGGATTAAAGCAAAATGCATGCTAAAGAAATGAAGTTCATGTGAGGTTACAGTAATAAAAGACATATTAAACAGGAGAAAAACAAACAGAAGTTTAATAACATGTATACCTCCTGTATACATGAGAGAGACCAGGAAAACTGAGTAACTCTCCAGGAAAGCTCAAGCTCCTGTCTGCCAAAGCTCTCCGAAGGGAGGTGGAACAGTTTATACATATGAACACTTAGTCTCAGGAAGACCTGGAGGAGCAGCTGCCAGGAAGAGACCTGGAAGCCCATGGAGAGGTGGAAAGATGTGGACGGTTCTCTAACCAGCAAAGGCCGGAGAAAGCAAAGTTCCTTGCGGCCCTGTGAGCTGGGAAGTGCTTGCTGAGGCAGCCCGGATGCAGGACTTGTAGTCCCAGGAGGTAACACTTGCAGAGTCATCCCTCACCCTCAAGACAGCCCTGGTGAATGACTATGGACTATGGGGAATTGCCTTCCATCCCTAATTTAATGGACCACTTGACTGGGAACATACCACCATGTAGTGGAACTGGTGGATGTTTGCTTTTGTGTCTTGACCAGCCTCCATGGAGAATATGTGAGAAAGACTGGCTCTGCCCAGAGAGAGTGGCCAGGGCAACCGGTGACACAGCCCGGGACCCTGTGCTCCCGGAGCCTGAGCTGCAACGGGCCTGGCGTGTCTGACAGGAGAATGGACTGACGTGTCCCACGCACACAGCACTACACAGCCACGGGAATGCAGGAGCCCCGGCCGCTCCCAGGAGCAGGGTGAGTCCCCCAGGCAGCCAGTCCCCAAACAGGGCCCGCATCATAATCCATCCAGATGCAGGAACACAGGCAAACTCAATGCCTCAGCTGAGAGGTGCCCACCTGGGAGTTAATCTATGAGGGCTGGCAGGACACGCATGTCACGAGAGTCGGTGTTTCTGGTCAGCCTGGGGAGAGGGCTTGCTGTCAGGAGGGACACCGGTGGCTCTGGGCTACTGGAAAGGTCCCAGGTACTGACTAGTCTGGTGAACACAGGAGTCCATACCACAGCGATCTTTCAACTGTAGACGTCCATGTGGGTGCAGGGAGAGCCTGGTCACCCTCGCAGCTGGGAATTCGGAAGTGCTGGGCAACCACTTGCCCAGCTCGAAGTCTGGTGAGAGGTTGCTCTGAGAGAGAAGCAGGCAAGGTTATTGGGGGCCTCCTGGGGGTGTCTGTCGCACACCTTTGAGTGTCCCCTCCTACCGCCCGCCACACTCTTAAGTTCATGCTTTATGAGACAGTATCCACGTAAAAACGCATCAAGGAATTCCTCATTCAGGAACCAGCAGGAAACCATGGGCCGGTGTTTGATTTTCAGTAGATTTGCTGGTACATCGCTGATGGGTATCTCTCTCTCTCTCTCTCTCTCTCTCTCTCTCTCTCTCTCCCTCCCTCCCTCCCTCCCTCTCCTTTCCTCCCTCCCTCCCACGGCGAGCCCACTGTGAACAAACAGCCAGTGGTGTCTAGTCTCCTAGCAGCTGATCCTGTCCCTCCCTGCTCAGGAGCCCCTGCTCTTCTGACCAAAACCCTTGCTGTGGCACTGAGCTGGGGGTAAGGAGGGAGCTCAGAGGCAGCCCCTTGGCTGGCCAGCCAGGGCCAGAGCCCTCAGAAGGAGAAAGGCTCCTGAGCAGAGCCTTGTCATGGGAGCTGACTGCTGTCCAGACCCTGAGCTGGGAGATGTTAAATTTGGAGACGCACAGCAAAATGCACCAATGGGGGCGGTCCAAAAAAAAAGGCTGCTGGCCAAGCCCCCCCTTGCCCAGCCTCGCCCTGCACCTCTGTCCTGTATGCACCCAGCACCCCACTTCCTTCTGCCCTCATGGCTCCTCTCCGTTTCACGGGTCAAAGCTGTTTTTTGGGGACTCCAGAAAGCCCCACTCCTGCCTTAGAGTTGGGAGACTCGGCTGCACAGCTCAGTGACCCTTAAGCTGCTTTGGGACCCACACCCCTGCCACTTCTCTGACGCCCCTCACAGGCTGGTTCATGTGACTTTACTTACCAGTTGTGGACCCCTTCCTCCCAAATACCACAGGCCACAGGACCAACAGACCCCCTGGGTCCTTCTGAAAACGTTAGGTCAGGTTGAGTGTAGTGTAGGAAGGTGACGCACAATTTCTGCCATTCCGCCCTGCGTGCGGTACAGCTCACAGCCTGTTCCCTCTGGAACCACCCTCGTTGCTATTGGGAGTTGCCGTGATAATTGTCTTCAGTCACTCTTCTTTAGTTGCTCTGACTAAGTGCAAGCCCTCCATCACTACCCGCTTCCCAGCCTGGAGGACGCACAGCCCCAATTCTGTGCAGGGAGGCGCCAAACAGTGTGTCTGAGACCTCTTCCAGCAGCACCAGTTTATTACAAGCTCTGGAAGAACCGGTACTTTAATAAGAACCACCCACACCCCGCACACATGGAAGAAAAGAGCAGGGGTGGGGAGAAGGGCCCCGGGAACAACAGTCCAGTCTCTGAAGTTTCACCCAGGTGGGGGCGAGGGGTAGACAGACCTGCCGTGAGGGCGGCTTCTCCTCTTGTCCCCCAGGGGGCTCCAGGCCGACCTCCAAGGTCCCCAAAATACAAGGTCCCCAGGTATTTGGGGGACAATGCTTCCCTAAGGCCACAGACAGACGAGCCGGGTACCGTCTTGATTTGAATCCGGTGCAGATGACACTGGGGCACTTGGCACTCCTCCACCGTCCGCCAGACCCAGTCCTTCACACACGGCGTGTACTTTTCCCACTGCTCCCAGCCGCAGCTCTGTGTGTCCAGCCTCTGGCCGATGTCCCGCACCATGTGGCCGGTGTGCCTGGCACTCAGCATTTTTGAGTGCAGCATATCAATGCAGGGAGAGTGGCTTGATCTTTCAACAGTATTTGACTGTGGCCCGGTGTGGGGACAGAGCCCCGGCGTTGGCCGTCCACCATTAATGATTAAATTGGTTTAACTTGGCTCCACTTGGTGGACGGCCAACAGCAGAGGTGGCTAAACACACGGGTGAAGGCCCTCCTAGCCACCCGCCAACAGCCTTTGCTCTGGACCGAGGACGTGCTGCTGGGGGTCACACTATCACAATGCCCCGCATGGAGTAAGTCTCTAATCACTGAGCTGGTCCTCGACTCTTTGATGAATAAGCCAAACCTGGTCACCGACGGAAGGCTGGGTAGGCGAGAGCTGGGCCTCGATTCCTGGCTGGCTTGGGCAAGGCTGGTGCCGGATTCCGGGCTGTGTGTGGCAGTGCTGTCCCCCGACTGCAGACTGGCCGGAGAATTAACAGGAGGCTGCTGGGCCTCCTGGTCGGTGGGCTCAACCTGGCGGGTTTGGGGAGGCCTGGGGCTGCTCACCTCCGAGCCAGGGAAGGGCCTAACTTTAATGGTGCGCACCTGAGGCTGGGGTTTCTTTGTGCAGAGGATCAGGTATGTGCCCATTATTTTGTCATAAGTCCTTCTTGTCACTGACTCCTCTACCTTTTCTCGCTGAAACCCCATCTCCATCATCCTCTGCATGACGCAGGGGTCCATGTTCTCACAGGGCGGCTGGCTGTATGGTCTTAGCTGCTCCTCTTGCTTCCAGTTGAGCCACGGCTCTTCCATCACATTGCACAGCGTGGGTCTCTCGCTGGGCTTGAGGGTCATTAACCGCCGCAAGATCACCAGGCACTCGTACGATATGAAAGAGGGCACATGGAAGTGCCCTCTGAGAACCCGCCCGAGCAGGCAGAAGCATCGTCCGGGGAATGGCAGAGTCCCCGTGGTCATTTGGTAGAGAATGACCCCCAGACTCCACACGTCGCTTCCGGGGCCCTCACAGTTTTTCCCCAGGAAGCGCTCTGGGGCTACGTAGGAGAAGTTGCCCCAGAGCATTCTCGGCTTAAGGCCACTGCATTTCTTGTTGCGGCCGAAGCCTGTGATTTTCACATTCAGTTCTGCATCTAGCAGAACATTTGTAGGTTTCAGGTCCCCGTGTACCACGTACCGTTGATGGCAGTATTGCATGGCAGAGACCATCTGCCGGAACATGTGGCGGGCCTTCTTCTCACTCAGGCGGTGGTGGGCCTTCAGGTAGTGATGCAGGTCCTCTCCGCGCACGTACTCCATCACGAGGAGGAGTCTCTGCTGCGTCTCGATGACTTCAAACAGTTTTATGATGTTAGGATGGTTCAATAACTTCAGACAATTGACTTCCCTCTGTCCGCACGAGCCCCGAGAGCCAATGGCTTTCACAGCCACCTCTGACCCGGTGCAAATGTGCCGGGCCAACGTCACCTTGCCAAAGCTTCCCTGGCCGATGGTGTCCAGGAGCTCGTAGTGGTCAATACTGGGCTCCTTACGGGTAGAGGTGGCTGTAAGGCCATTCGCCATGGCGACCCCCTGACTACACTGATGGATAATACTAAGGGTCGATGCTGACTATGCTGACAACCAGCACTAACGGCGCTAAGTACGTGAACAACGCTCACTATGCTTAGCACGAGGCCAATAAATGATACTAACTCTACTATGCTGATACTAACCAACACTAACAAACCATGCAAACTATACTACACTGACACTAACGCTAACAGTGCTAACTGGGATTACTGACGATGCTAAGAAGTAAAAATAAACAACGCTAACTGTACTAACTGCAGTAACAACGCTAACTGTACACACGAGCTCACTGGTCCAAGTCCAACAGGTCACCACGAATCAGCTCCCTGGGCTATCAACGGACAAACACCTCAGCCCAGCCGGGACCTTATATAGGATCCTCTGCAACTCCATCACAGCGGTGCCTTGTGAGGTCAGAGCAAGACACAAGCAATCACAGCTGGGCAGGAGCCACAGGGTTTCTGCCACAGAAGCCACAGAAGCCACTGGTGACGACTCTACTCAGAAAAGAAATAAAAAAGGAGCCACAGAGCTTTGTGTTTGCGTGGAATAGCATAGCAAACGCTGGTATTTACCTTAATAGAAATTAAAATTTGTAAGATACTTCAGTGAACTTTTCATTTATAATTTGAAAAACTGTCATAACTTTTGTCTTTTCAAGACCTTATTAAAGACGCCTACACTTAAAATACTCAATTCCTTTTCCTGAAACTCTGATTGGTCTCAAACTTATGCCACAACTTAACTGATATCACGATATTATAGGAACATGTTGTGTGACACAGGACCAGATAAGGTACATTGTTAACATCTCCAAAGCCACGAGGAGTTATCTTTCATCCAATTTTTCCCAATAAGTTCATGAGCAGATTCCTCCTCAGACATGATGGAGACCAGAGTGCAGTGGGTTGATGTATTCAAAGCCTTGAAAGAAAAGAACTGTCAACTAAGAATCCTATGTCTGGCAGAGCTGTCCTTTGGAAATGAGGGAGACACTTGGACATTCACAGATAAAGAAGAGCTGAGAGAGTTCTTTACCGCTAGGCCTGCCCTGCATGAAGGGCGTTCCTCAGGTTGGTGTGGGGACAGAGCCCCAGGGACCAGTTTCCAGGCTCTCGGCCTCACATAGAAAGTTGGTAGCTCAGGTAGTAAATGGCCATCAACTGTGATTGGATGGCCATCAGCTGTGGCTAGTTGGCTGTCAGCTGTAACCAGTGAGCCATTGGCCACTAATATTGCTATGGCTATGCTAGCAAAAAATTGTGGGCTAGCAAGAAGATGGTGGCTGAGCTGGCAAGCACGGATTGCAGCCTAGCAAGTGGGGTTGGTTGGTTGGCAGAGAATGAACAACAGGTTGCAGATAGTGTGGCTCCTGCTTCCTATGTCTCCAACCCAGCCATCAGCGAGAATATAGTGGTGTGACTCCCCCATCGATGGCTCCCTGGGTGTTCCATTTTGGCCTCACGTATCTTGCGTTCTTATGTGGGGAGCGGGACCAGAGACCCCGCCTAACACCCTGCACCACACATGGTGCAGTAAGCAGGGTATGGTGCTGGCCAAAGGTCTCCGAAGGGCAGTGGAGCAGTTTGTGCGTGTGAACACTCAGTCTCAGGAAGACCAGGAGGAGCAGCTGCCAGAGATCTGGACCCCCATGGAGGGGTGGAAAGACATGGACGGTTCCCCAACCAGCAAAGGCCAGAGAAAGCAAAGGACATTGCGACCCTGTGGGCTGGTAAGTGCTTGCTGAAGCCCTCACCCCCAGTTTGGGGAGGACTTGGAGCCCTCGCCTTGCAGAGACAGCACACATTGTGAGGCTAATGCACAGCCCTGGTCAATGACTGTGGACTATGGGGAATGGCCTTCCATCCCCAATTTAATGGACCGCTTGACTGTTTGTCTGGGAGCGTACCACCCTGTAGTGGAACTGGTGGATGTTTGCTTTTGTGTCTCGACCAGGTGCCGTGGAGAATATGTGAGAAATCTGGTGTTACCGTGAGAGCCCTGGCTGAGTCCAGGAAGTCTGGCTGTGCCCAGAAGTACTGGTGGTGTCCTGAGAAACCCTGGCTGTGCCCAGGGAGACAGGTGGTACCCTAAGAAGCCCAGAAAGTCTGGCTGTTTCCAGAAGGACTGGTGGTGCCCTGAGAAACCCTGGTTGTGTCCAGAGAGCCTGGCTGTGTCCAGGATATTGTATTCACCTCTAGACTCCTCGCACAGGGCCCCTTGTGGAAGACACTTGTTGCGTAGATTTTGAGGCAAGACCCTGTAGGGGTGGAGTGTGGGAATAGAGCCAGGAGAGCAGTTTCCAGGCTCTCAGCCTCATGAGGAAAGGTGCTGGCTCAGGTAGTAAATGGCCATCAACTGTGATTGGATGGCCATCAGCTGTGGCTAGTTGGCCGTCAGCTGTAACCAGTGAGCCATTGGCCACTAATATAACTGCTGTGGTTACGCTAGTAAAAAATGGGGGCTAGCAAGAAGATGGTGGCTGAGCTACCAAGCGCGGATTGCAGCTAGTAAGTGGAGTCTGTCGGTTGTCAGAAAAGCGGACAGCAGGTTGCACGTTGTGAATCCAGCCTCCAGTGCGAATATAGTGGTATGACTCCCCTACCTATGGCTCAGTGGGTGCTCCTTTTTGGCCTAGCCACATCCTGCGTTCTTATGCGGGGAGTGGGAGCTGAGACCCTGCAGGCTGCCCTGCATGACAGCTTCTACCTTAATGACAAAGACAAAAGATGTATTAGTGGGGGATGGAAAGCCAGTTATAGGAGGTTGTCAGAAAAAGCACAGTAAAAGATCATCTAGTTTCATGCAGATTTAAGTTACTGCCTTCTCCACCGATAAGACTTTCTTTTCTTTTCTTTTTTTCTTTCTTTTTGTTTTTTTTTTTACCAATAAGACTTTCTAAAGATCTAGTCATCCTCCTATTTCAGGTACAGAGAGGGAGATACCCTTACAAATGGAGATTTTTGTTATAAATTAAAATTTCTCTTGTAAAAGAGTAAGTTCTAATTGGGTTTAGAGAGCTTCTCTTGTGTCTGCTGTTTCTTAAAAATAATCAGTTCAAGATAATCCTTGTGCCAGAGACATATTTTGGGATGGCAAATTCCGTTCCACTTCAAAAACAAAAATATTTAAGTAGAAAAAAACTTTTTAAAATAGTAGATGTTTAAGCATTTTGAAATTACTTCCATCTCCAAAAGCAACAGCATCAAGGTCCCATACTCTTTAAGAATTTTATAGAGCTTAAGATATTGAAGACAGCTGTGAAATATCTTTGTATTCTCCTTTTTAGACTGAAGTGCCTTATGTGCATGAAAAAGAGGCCACATATTAAACCTGATAAGCTCAGGGGAGGACAGCATGGCACGCCCTACAAACTCAGAGACCCAAAGTAAGCATGGTCTGAACATCAAAATTCCTAATTAAAAGCAGGCCATGGTGGGTAGTCATATCCTGGGCCTGTAGCTTTATTGACAAAGGTGACTCTTTACCTTAGATGAGCCTATCTATTGTCTTTTTTATTTTTATTTTTTGCATCTGCTTATGTTAAAGCCTCCTGTCACTAAACTGAGGCTTAATTACAGTTTTGGGTCATGCAGCAGTGGATTCTTAAATCAATTAATAGGAATCACTTATTAGCACTAGTTAGGAAATCTGCCTCATAGACCTCTGCCATCCCCTATAGCAGGGGTGTCCAAACTGCGGCCTGCCGGCAAACTGCAGCCCACAATCCATTTTTAATTGGCACACAGCAAATTCCAAAAATATATTTAGTTTACTTAAATAAACCAGGTGAGGCAATCGTACTTCACCTCGAGTGAGTGGCCTGCCTGTTTGTGCATTTCACCACATATGGCCCTTGGTAAAAAAATGTTGAAAAAAGTTTGGACACCCCTGCCCTAAAGGAAAGTAACTTTGCAATAATCAACCCACTTTTTTTTGCCTGATAACTTTCTTGTTTCTGTTCCCTTCTGCCTATAAAGTCTTTCATTTTGTACAGCTCCTCCTGTTAATCTGCTTGATTGGATACTGCCCAAATTGAATTGATTTTTGCTCAAATAAACTCTTAAAATTTTATATATACCTCAGTTTATCTTTTAACAAATATTTATGTGTACCAAGCACTGTTTTACATAGAAATATCAACCAGTTAACCTTTATCACAGCTGTATGAGGTGGTATCATTATCATTCCATTTATAGATGACTAAATTGAGGTAGAGCATAGTTACATAATTTACCCAAAGAAAGTCTGACATCGTAAATAGTAGAACCAAGATCTCAATCCAGAAAAATCTCACTCCAGATTCAGTGCTTTATAACCAAGCCCAATCCTGTTCTATGCCAATGTGTAACTCTGTAGTAATATATAAAATTCTGCAATTTTATTACATGATAGACAAATTGTTATTACTGATATAATTATTGATAGAATTTTGTTATTGTTATTACTGATAGAATTTTTGTCAGTATAGTAAAATGCTTTTGGAATTTATGCTCAGAAATTTGTTTTACTGATCATTTTAATTTGTTCTAGAGAACACTTTTTTTTATATATAGTAGTTTAAGAGCGGACAGAACCTAAGAAAGACACAGAAAAGTAATTTAATTAAGTTTCCATAACTTGTTCTGAACATTTTTATCTTGGACTAAGACAGCAAGCACTTAAATATTTCGAATTTAACACTTTATTACGATAAATAGAGGAAATTAACACCTCTCTTGGTGTTAAATTGTTCCAGACTGTCTGGTTTCAAAGAGGCTTCCATAAGAAGCCAGTGCAGTGATTTATAGCATGAAGGCTATCTCTGCAACCAGAGAGGCTAGCTTTTTTATTAATATTTAGTAACTGGAATCTTAGATTGTGTGAACACAGCAAAATCTACAGTGAGAATAGTATCCCCTCACAATCTGTTGATCATAACACAGCACATGAGAAATTTAAAGTAAATCAGCTGAAAAGTGAAGATGTCCTAAAATGAAAAATGTCATATTTATTCTCAATTCTTATGTCCAGCCATTACCTCATGCTGATATTCAAAAATCTTTGAAAGATTGTACATATTTCAGAAAAACTGCTAGGTAAACTATAATACCAATGAGTTTCCCTATAGGAAAGTTAAATATCACAAGTGACAAAAACTTATGCATTGTATTTGGACTTGACATTATTCTTGTAGTTCTACTAATTTATTCAAAAATATTTAAGAATTATTTTAGGACTAAATTATAATTCTTCATATCTAGGAAATTGCCATCATTTTCAAAATCTCTTTTGGAATGGGCTGGAAAATTAACTTTGAATTTTTACTTTCAAATATGAGGTTGCAGCCAGTTATAACTTTTCCCTTACCTTAACAGAAAAATTCTGAGATAAATATACTGAGTTTTTCCTGTTATTTTGGGAAGAATAGCAGTTTTTATTGCATTTATCTCATGACTAATTGAGATAATACTGTATCTTATATCTCATGACTAATTGAGATAATACTGTATCTTATATATCTTTAATGAAAGCCCTTATATTTATTTTATGTACTATTGTTATTTGACATCAAACAACTCATAGGCAATTCTTAAATAATGGATGATGTAAAAGCAAATGAGCTACAGAAACAGATAAAATGTTCTTTAGAAGTTAATTAGCATGATAATAAAACATTGTTTCTAAAGATTTTAAAAGATTAAATTATGAGAAAATGAGATTAGCATCAATATAGAAATGAAACAGTAAAAATTTTTTTTTTATGAAACAAACTCATAGCTGAGGCAGGTTATGTCAGCTGTTAATTTTGTTGAGAAAACATCTGTTTAAAGCATCATTCCACACTATCAAACCTATATATTATAATTATGCTGAGGTAGAATAGAGTTTGCCACCCCAAATATGGCTCTTTGGGATACTGATTATTTTAAGCTAGTTTTAAGAAAGAAAAGACTCAGGAAAAAACTTTGATCTTCTCGCTAACTGCCTAAAAGAATTTAGATAGAGGGCCTGCTCCAAGAGCTATCATCATAGATAACTATAGTTTAATGTGAACTACATGTATGGACAGGGAGGAACCCATCAAGGCCAGTTCGATCAAAGTCCTCTCTGTGTCCCATGGTTAAAAATGGTCCAGCAAACATTTTTGTACCAAACATTGACTTTTCCATCTCCATGTAAATTGCCTTCCTGCCCTTTGGAGTCCCAAACCAACCCGCCTTTCTCCTAAGTTTAAGATCGTATACGAGGTGTGATCACAAAATATGGTGAATGTTTAAATTTTAAAAATTTATTACAGTAAAAAACACATTGCCATTAATTCCCCTCAAAATATTCCCCCCCTCGCTTTGAACACGCTTATTCCATTGTTCTTGACACTTTCTGAAGCAGTTCTAGAAGTCCTCTTTCGTGAGTATCTTATTTCATCCTCCATCATGACAATACTCTCTGTCACACATCGCTTCACACATCGTACAGCAATTTCTGTCCAATGAAAACATTATAGTGTGTCCTTATTCACCGGATCTGGAACCACACGACTTCTGGCTCTTCCCCAAAGTCAAAATGATTCAGGACATTGAGGCAGCCACGACAGTGCAACTAAAGATACTTTGCAGTAAAGTATCTTTGTATACTTTGTAGTATACTTTGCAGTAAAGATACCTCAGAACTGCTTCAGAAAGTGGCAGGAATGATGGGATAAGTGTGTTTGGCAATGTGTCTTTTCCTGTTATATATATACATATATATGTATATTAATTTAAACATTCACTGTATTTATTTAATCACACCTAGTATAAGCCTCAACTGGCCAATTTGTCCTGGGAGGTGGTGGTGGTAGTGGGGACATATTCTTACGGAACCCTTGTATGTACATATGTAATTATACATGGTTATTTTCTCCAGTTAATCTGTTTTATGTTAATTTGATTATTAGACTAGCCAGAACTTAGAAAGGTAGAAGGAAAACTGTTTTTCGTCCTCCACAATGCAAAACCAAATACCTAATAAATTGAAAGTATGCTTGAATTAGATCAATTTTCACCCAAACACAAGTTAAAAAATATATAAAATAAAACAAAGTTTTACATCTGTACACATATCCATGTGCTCCTGTCAAACCTTTATTGAAGATAAGAAAACTAGGGTTATACAGTATAGTACCTATAGTTATAAGGTGTGTAGCTTAGCAGTTGTTCTAAGTGATGAAGTAACCATATCTGTAAATTCATCCATACTAAGCACATTGTATATCTTGGTTTTTGCTTGTCTCCTTTTCTGAATAAATCCCATAGACATTTAATATGAATATCCAACTTGGCTAGCTCTCTGACAAGGTAAAATTAAGGTGATCAAAGATGTGTGGTAGAAGATATTTTGGGGCTATGTAAAATCATCCATATTTTATAAGAAACATTTATTTGTAATAAATATTTTTTTAATCTATTTATTTGAAAAGAATCAGCCTTCGTGTTAAGATACTGATTTATTGCTTCTCCAAATGTATTTGACAGTGTACAAGAAAGGAAAAGCTTTCCAGTAACAAAGACTTTTTGACAAGAAAAACTTTTAAATGTTTAAGAATATATTTTTGTAGCTAAACTTTTAAAATAACATTAATGTCACTGTAAATAAAATCAGTTTTCAAAGAGCTTTAAAGTAAAAATATTAAACGTTTATTTTCTTGTCCCTTCTTTAGAAAATGGAAGATGGATGGTCCATCTCAAGAATTAATGGTAAATGTTCTCAAGATTATTGTAGTTTGTTGTATCATTTCTGTGCATTAATAATTGAACTTGGGGAGTTTCCTAGAGCTAATTATTTTTACAGTAAAATAGTTAAAATTTTCCCTCGAGCCTTTTTTCTGAGACATTAAAACTCAATTATTCAAATCATGCATCTCAATGAATGTTTCATTACAGCGAGGGAGGGAGAGTATTTAGGAATTGCATACTTCATTACAACATATCCTGCCTTATATTTGAACACATGGTCTTGCCTTCAAGTAAATAGAATCTTATATATAATATAAAATGATGACACTATTTTTTTTATTTCAAAATTTATTTGTAAATTAGTTATTTGGAATTCGGAATGCATGTTTTTTTTTCCTACGGAGAAACACTACAGTGAGTATTAAGTAATTCCCAAGGCAAATTATACACACATGTAATCCAATGTATAACTGAATAATAACAAAATTAATATAATAATTTCCATTTTTAAGTAGCTATAACTTTTTCTAATTACTAATATCTTTATTTGGACTATCTCATTTAATCCTAATAATAGCTTTGTACATCCAATATATAAAAAGTTTAGTGTATTCATATTAATAGAATTTAGAGTGCTCATGTTCTTGTTTTTATAGGAGACTACATCCATATTTGCACTTTTTCAACTGTATTTGAAGTTTTAATCGAGACCTTTGATGATGTCGAACAAAATTGTTGTATTCATATTTGAATTGTGCTTGTAGCAAAGATTGTAGCTAAACTAGCTACAATCTAGTTGTAAACTAGATTGTAAACTACCATGATAAATAATTAGAAAAGATGGAAACAGTGTAACTCAAAGTAATATATGTGTAAATATACCTATCTCTATATAGACATGTTTGCAATGAACAAATGAAAATCTTCAAGTGTTAAACATAAAAAGAAAGGTCAATTAAGAACACAAGTTGGTGCTGCACATCTAGGAGGGGGTTATCAAATTCAAAGATGGGCTGCCATGCTCAAGGACTTGAGTTTTAAAATGTAGGCAGAGACAAAAGGTGAGACATTTGGGGCAAATAAGGCATGAGTTACAACTGCACAAATCTGGGGTGGTCTGTGAAAAAGGGTTACAAAATGCTTCCAGCAACTTAGTATGCATTGAGTTATATATCTGCTCAGTTCTCTAGGTGGAAAACAGAACTACTTCATGAGAGGTCAAAACCAAGTGTTGGCCATGCATGGATTTGAAGCCTGATCCTAAACTACTTGTTTATATGTGTGAATCCTGAAATAGAAACATAAGCACTAACATTGGCACTTGTGTTATAAGGATAAACATGTAGATAAATGAAATAGAAGGAATAGAATTGAAAATCCAGAAACAAACCCTTACAATTAAGATCAATTGATTTTTGATGATGGTGCTGTATTAGTCGGTGTTCTCTGGAGAAACAGAATCAGTAAGATATGCGTGTACATATATGTGTGTGTACACACAATGATATGGAGAGAGAGAATAAATATTTGGGTACTGTGGCCCAGCCAAGTTGACAAATAATATTAACCATCATAGGTGTCAAGACAATTTACTAAGCAATGGGGAGTATAAAGATATTAATTAATATTAGACTTTGCCATGTTAGATTACACATATTAGAAATTTAAGGGGGGACCACTAAAACAACAGAAAAATAATGTATAACTTCCAATAATTTAGAGTAGAAAAATGGAAGAAAGACACTTGTTCATCCAAATGAAGATAGTAAAGAAGGGGGAAAAAAAAGAACACAAAAATACAAAGTAAGTTGCAGAAATAAAATCCTAACAAACACAGTAAAGAGAAATGTAATAAGTAAACTTGACCATTAAAAGAAGGAAATTCTATGATTGGATTACAAATTTCAGCTATACATTTTTAAAAGGTACATCTAAAACATAATGACATGGTAAATTTGAAAGGGGAAGGAAAATGACACATCTGACAAATATTAATCAAAATAAGATGGTGTAGCTTTATACCTCTCTGGGAAAACAGCTTAAGGCAAAAAAAAAATTATGGTTAAAGAGGGTCATTATAAAATGATAAATTAAAAAAATACTCACTAGGAAGTTACAATAAAAAGATACAGAAATCCATTTTTATAGCACTTATGAATGTATAATTCTCAAACGGTTTAAAGCTAGATTAGCCATACTTCAGCAAACTTCTTTTTTTTCATTTCTTCACATTTCTCCTTGAAAGTTTAAGACACATTTCTTTCACTAAGCTTTCCAGTATTGATTTTTTCCAACCCTTCTCTACCTCCCGTTTTACTCTTATAAGGTACATTGTATATTGAATCTGATGGGAAATCTCACAGGAGCTTTGTCTTTTATATATTTGTAAGTGCCATGTACCCTTACAACTATTATAAATAATCATCATCATCTTGGGATGAAAATAAAACATAAAAGTGTCAACACTTCAAACAAAAATGAGTTACCTTCCTCTATTTAACCATACCTTAGAGATGGAGTCTTGTAAAAGTCTAGAAACTCTTTCGAGTATATTATCTAAGTTAAAAAGGAAAAATAATAATAATGCTATGTCAGTAAAGGTGAACAACCATCTTTGTTTGACTGATTTTAGCACTGAAGTTCCCATGTCCCAAGAAACTTTTGAGTCCCAGGCAAACTGGGATAGTTGGTTGCTAAATAACATCACTCTTCTATTAAGAAATCTAAAGCACATAAACCTTACACCTTTTATTAGATATTTTATCTAAGCGAAGTTTTAGGTAAAAGATCAAAAGTTAACATCCATAATGGAAAAAGTATAATTTTTCTTAATCAGAGTCCTTGAATCTGTTTCTATTGTTGAAAAGAGAAAATGTCTACACTTTTGTAGCCTAAGTATCTGTTTCTAATTTGATTGAACGCAGGGTATTTTATTAAGTGAAAAATTTGCAAAATGGTGGAAAATTACTTTTCCCTTAAAATAATATTTTTTGTCAAGAAGTCTCTGGTATTTCTGAAATTCTTATTAAGCATTCTAAAGAAATGCACAATTACTTTTAGGCACTATAACATCTGATAAATTGAAGAAAGTTAAGGAGTTATGAAACCAGTCAGCAATTCTTAAGCAGAATATTTCAAAAATTATTTTATAGTCTTGAATTTTCCTATATTGAACAGCTAATGTTTTAGCCAAGAGGTGATTAAAATAGACTATAGAATTTACAGATAAAGAGAAAATATGTGGTGAAAATATAATATTTCCATAAACAAATAATATAAATATCTCTGCTATCTGAATTTTAAAGAAGTATGTTTTCTATATTTGATGACTTGTACAACTTAATTTTTTTTTATGTGGTCAAAATGGTTCTAGGAAGCTAATAATATTTTCTCAAAAATGTTCATTCACTCACAAAACTGCATACCTAGTGGTCTGGAATTCCAAAAAGGAATAACGCAACCCAACCTTTAAGGGGCTTATATCCTGCTAGAATTCACAAGTAGAATACAATACAATTGTGTATAGAAGGTGTCATCATTATAACAAGAAATATGTTACTAAGATGTATAGCAACTCTTCAGAAAGGATATGGTGCTTGAGTTAGATTTTAAACTCATTCGTTTATTTATGCCTGCGTTTATCAAAATTATTAAGCAACTGTCACGCAGGGCAGCCTGCGGGGTCTCAGCTCCCGCTCCCCACACAAGAACACAGGACTTGGTGAGGCCAAAAAGGAACACCCAGGGAGCCATAGGTAGGGGAGTCATATCACTATATTCTGGCTGGCGGCATCCTCCTCTCTGCGATCCGCTCTTGCTAGCTCAGCCACCATCTTCTTGTTAGCCCGCATTTGTGATCACGTCCTGTCATGTGGCCCCAAAGATTGACTGTGACCTACACTTGCTTTTGGAGGTTAGGGAATCCCTCTGAGGGTAGTGTAGACTAGTGGTTAGGAGCATGCAGTCTGACCTGACTGCTGAGGCTCAAATCCTGGCTCGGTTCCTTCCATCCTGTGTGAACTTTGTTCAGTCACTTACTCTCTCTGTGCCTGTTTCCTCATCTTGAAATGGGGATCATAATGGTACCTACCTGATGGGGTTGTTATGAGGATTAATAAGTGAATTTTGTAATAAACAGCTGAGAACAGTGCCTGGCGCATGCAAAACGGAGCCTTTTTGGAGTACGGTGGCCGTCTGGTTTTAATCACACCATCTTAAAGATGCAGCTTGCATCTTTAGGAAACCAGCAGAGAAAATGAGCTCTTGTGTTCCCTCCAGTGTGTGTGCGTGTGTGTGTGTGTGCACGTATGCCTGTGTGCACATGTGTGTATGTGTGCATGTATGCATGTGTGTGTGTATGTATGTGTGCATGTATGCATGCAGGTGTGTGTGTTTCTGTGTAAAGGGAAAGCCCAACGGAAAGGAATGGGGGGGGGTAAGTGGGGAGAAGCAAGAATATGTCTCATGTGACTGAGCTACTGTGCCCAGATATGGTGCTTGAGTTAGATTTTAAACTCATTCGTTTATTTATGCATGCGTTTATCAAAATTATTAAGCAACTTTTTTTTTTTTGGCAGGCACTGAGCTTAGTGCTGACTGTAAATTGTTAAAAGGAAAGAGAGGTTCCTAACATTATGTAGCATACACTCTATTAGGAAAGAGAGGCAATAAACATGTTCACAGATAAATAGAATATATTCATTACAGATGGTAGCAAATGTTATCAAAGAAATAAGCAGGTCATAAAAGAGGCGATTGGAGAGAGAGAGCTGAGTAACAAATAGGAGTTGTTTGGGCAGAGGGAGTGGGTGGGCTGTCTGGCTCCTTTCCACAACACACAGCTGGCACTTCAAATAACTGGTCACCAACCTCTTTGCATTTTTTTTTTTTTTTGTAACTATCTTAAAGAGTAAATCCTAACATTACATCCACCACATTCTAATTGTTTCTAATCTTTCTCCCTTTGGATCTCACGTCATTTCCCACTGTTTATTTATTGCTTTGTCAGACTTGTTCTTTAATACCAGTTTCCTGCCATCTACTTTTCCTTGACTCTGATTCCTACTATTTTCCTGGTAGAGGTAAAGGGAGTCAGAGTGTCAGTGAGGAATATCAAACCAGAAAGCCAAATCTTCTGTAACTTTCAGGGTAACACATGTAGGAGGAGGAAAAGCTAAATAAAATCAAGAATATATCTGGAGAGAGTAGGAGTGATATCAGAAGGAGGAGGAGAAGGAGGAGAAGAGGAAGAGAAAGAAGAGGAAGGAGAAGAAGGAAAAGAAGACAGGAGAAGAAAAGATCACAGCAAGAAGAGAAGGTCCAAATATTTTGCCCAAAACAGGGATGAAACAACCAAAGCTCTACCTCATTGGATACACATATGGGAGTGAGCCTCAGGTAAAGGTCCAGAGCTGTTAGACACCCATCAAACTTTTCACACCAACCAATACTGCTATGAACTGGGAGACCATTTCCTGGCTCTATACAGATTGTAAAAATGATGAGCTTAAGCAACCTTTACCACAAAGATGTTCTATTGCTGTGGTCTGCACTTTCTCCACTCTTCCTTGTGGAGTCCCACTTTCTGTGAAGGCCACCCAATGCATTTGTGATCTGTCTCAGCAACTAAAACTGGGGAGTTAGCATGAACCATACATAAGGTTTTAAATTCCTGCTGCCATCAATGTCTGCTTTAAAACCAAGACCTGAAGAGAACTGTCATCTTTCACCTGTACTCTGCTTGGGTCTCTACCTTGACCCTACATTAAGCAACATCCATGGATAGCAGCTGCTTTGACAGAAGAGTTACCACGTTATAACAATAATTATGAAATAATTACATTTGAAGGTATTATTATCTTAACTGTTATAAAAAAATGGCTTTACAATGAGAGAAAAAAATAGCTACTTAAGTAGAAGTGTTAAATGATCCACAATCTCACTGATGCTTTTTTATCCTCTTCAATGTTTGTGTCTTAATTAATGGGGTAGGTAAGAAATAAATTTGGAAATTGTCACTTTCGTCACATACTTTAAAAGGGAGCAGAAGAGTCTGTTTAAAATGAGATATCTTGGTTTTGTGCCCAATTATCCTTTCCTTTCATTTAGTGTTACACTAATTAGTTAAAACTACTGTCAGATCATATTTAATTCAATTAATTTCATCTCTACCCAACACCTTTGCCTAAAAGTGAACAATAGCTTATTGTTTGTTTTCATTAATAATTTGTCATAGTGACTGCTCTATATTCAGGTGTAATATTCCTTACCTTGGAAGATAAAAAAAAAAAAAAAAGCTCTATACATACACAGACATGTAATTATTAGTTTGCTGATAAATTCTACCAAGAAAAATGCACTTACTTTACTAATGAATTATTTCATAAACAAGAAGTTTTTATTATTTAACTCCTTATGTGTCTTCAAGGATATTTCATTTTGACTTCCTGAATGAAGGAAGACAGTGTAGGTACATGAGATTTTATGGCTATACGAGCCTAAAATTATTTTTAATACATTTTCACTGAGCATTTAACATTGTAAATATTTACCCTGACTATTTCTTTACAGGATATTTACAAGTTACATGTGACTACATAATCTGCAACATGACAGTTTAGTAGCCAATTGAATTTTGTTCTTTTAAAAGGGAAAGGAACAGGCATGGGAGAAGCATTCTGTACTGAGCAATTTTAAGGCTACACAGAGTCATTCTGGTGAATGCATTTTCACTTCCAAATGCTGGGAGAATTATTAATGTACCTGTCTATGTAAAAATAAATTCATACTTGAATATGTTATCAAAATTCTCCCTATTTAGTATGAATTTGTTTTCAAATGGGTCCTAATTTTCTCCATGCATCTGGATAAAGACATTTGCCAAGAAGATAAATGGACATGACTCCTAAGATGACTAATTTTTTGGTCCAGAGAAGAATGAATTTTGTTAATCTCCCAATCACTCTGTGTTTGGAGAATGCTTGGCTCTCCTTGGTTGATACTATAAATGTGCCTCCAGGTTTGGCTGAATGTAAGGGGAATGTAGAAATCTCCCTAGTCTGCATGCCTCCAAGACATCACCTTAAATCTCAAGGACTAGGAGAGCAGTCCTTGTGTGTCATGGGAATAAAGACGAAGAGTCTGATAATGGGATTGACCAGATGGAGTGGGGAGAGATCAGGGGCATCTAGGGCACCTAACATGGGGGAAAGCAGTTTGACCATGGATGGAGAACTTCAGGTTTGCTATAGATTTTTATTTTTAAAATTAATGTTTAACTTTAAAAAATTATGACAAGATTTCCTATATCTTAGTATTCATTAGGATAAAAATATATAAGAAAAACTCTAGATCTTAATGCCAGAAAAAGGACGTCTTGTCCTACAATAAAACTTTTGAAAGATAAATTGCAGTTTTAGCTTTGAATGGCTTCACGTGTCCTATTCCAATATGATCTGATTGTTATGGGGAATGGGAAGAAGTCTGATTACTTCTTTGGGTAGGTGGGAAAGAGCAAGTCTAAGGTGAATATTATTCAATATTTCTAATGTTCATAGTTTATGGCCTAATTGTTCAAAAGAGCATAAAAATGGAAATAACCCAGATGTTCAAATTCAAGGTATCTGTTACAGAAACTATGGGTATTAGTTAGACATTAAGAAATATAGAATTCATTGGAAAATGTTCATAACATTCTAAGTGAAAAAATCAAGTAATAAAAGAGTAATCCATAGATATATCTTAAATACATTAAGTAGGTGACATGGGGGTGTGCCACACAGATTCCCCCTTCAGGAATAGATTGCTGCTCAGCTACAGGGTGTGTAGTTAGCAAACAGCCTCCAGCTGTCACTTCCATGGTCCGCTCAGCTTCAGAGATCTGTTTTGCCTGACCTCACTCCCTTCTTGGGGCAGCCCACACACAGTGGTTGATGCAGGTCAGGGTATAAGGGACCTGACGTAAAACACTATGAGAGGTAATACTTGCTCTAGAGATCTTTTTGAGTTGGCCGAGGCTTTGTCAGCCAACCTGGTTTTCCCTGCCTTTTCACAGGTTATGTGCTGTAAAACATCTTGCCTCCCAAACTCCATCTCAGCATCTGCTTCTGGAGAACCCAATGTGGTAGAGCACTCCCCACCTCCAGAGATGGCCATGTTGTAATCCCAGAAACCTGTAGGTATGTTACCTTACATGCAAAAGGAACTTTGCAGATGTGATAAGGTTAAGAATCTTGAGATGATTCAGTGGGCTAAATTGAATCACAAGGTTCCTTATTAGGACATAGGAGGAAGATCAGAGTCAGAGGAAGGAGATAAAATAAAACAAAACTAAACTAAACAACAACAACAGAAAAACAGAGGACAAAGTCAGAGGGAGATTTGAAATGCTAATCTGCTGGTTTTGAAGATAGAAAAAAGGACAATGATGAGTCAAGGAAAGCAGATAGCCTCTGGAAGCTGGAAAAGGTGAGGAAACAAATTCTTCTGTATGGCCTCTGGAGAGAGCTTGGTCCCCACGACTCACTTTCAATCCAGTGAAATCCATTTGAGAGTTTTGACTTCCAGAACTGTGAAATTAAATTTTGTTGTCATGTTTTATGCACTCAGTTTGTGACAATTTGTTACAGGAAACTAACTCACCATTTAACATCTCATTTTGTTCAATATGATACCATTTTGGTTAAAAATGTTTTCCCAGGAAAAAAAGACTGGGGCAATGTACACTGAAAGGTATACAGTGTTTATTAATGAGTAATGTTTTTCCTCCTTTTTACTTATGTAATTTTTCAGATTTTCTACCGTACATATTTCTTTCATAATATATGATTTTTTAAAGAAGAAAAAGAATGGTTTTCACGATTTTAGTTGAGACACTCAAAAGTATGATGAAATACATGCACTCGATATATTTTATAAAGGAAAATTGAGAAAGAACACTATTGTTTATAGTCATAGAGCAATCCTTTACAAACAGAACAAATAAAATCAGATCAACTTGAGTGGATTAAATAGCAGCTTCATACATGCTAAATTAAATTATTAATGAATTTTATTTCATTCAGTCATCCTCTGTCGATGGTGGTTATTCACCTAAGGTTTTATTTATTTATTATTTTTGCCACCACTAACAATACTACCATAAATATCCTTGTACCTAGATTCTTATCTACTGTCTCTTTGTACTTTTGAGGATAGATTTTCAGAGGTGACTTCCTGAGTAGGTAATTTATATATTTTCATTTCTAACAAATGTTGCACAATTGCTCGGCAAAAATGATGTTACAATTCAAATATCCACTAGCAATGCATAGGACTAACCACTTCCCATGGTCCTGTTTTAGATTTTTATAGACTTGGACACAAATGACATGATGGGTTTTAGGGACCAGGTAGAATGTGCAGTAAAGGGGACTTAAAACTTAACCCAAGATTTTTGGCTGGGAAGTGTTTATATATCTCCTTTTTTTGGATCAGGATTGGTCCTGAGAGCAGGAGGTTGGGCTGAGGCTATTAAGTACTAGCCTGAACCACACGTTGTGCCACCTTTCCAGTCTAATACCTGTTGGTTCCCTTAGCCTTAATCCAACCACATCGAGATACTCTCCTTGCCCTCCTTTAATAATTTTAGAATTTAGGGGGACAAGATATACAACCTTCCACCTAATCCAGGATGCATTGCTTTTTTTCTTACTTACCCTTTAAGACCTAAATTAAAACTATATTATCTAGGAAGCTTTTCCTCATTTCTCAGCTGATATCATTTTCACCTCTATTGGAATCTGTAATGCTTCATTTGTACCTTTTATTTTCTAATCAGCTTAGTACAGTAAGCACCTTAGAGTTTACTCTTCTTCTAAATTAAGATTCCTGAAGGAATGAATTGCTCTTATATATTTTTTATAAACCCCTGTTGCTCCTGAAACAGTATCTTATAATGAAAAGAAATGTAAGTATGTATTGAATAAAATGTAAGCCTGTTTAGGGTACAAATGTGAAACTATTTGCAATTTTGACAAACATAATAAACAAAACAGCTAAATTGCATTAATATACATAAGACATTCAGAGTTTGAGAAGTTTTCTTTGATGAAAAACAAAAGCGAGAAACCCACCATAATCATATCCACAGGAGCAGGAGTGTGTTTATCTGAAGTCAACAATTTGAATAATTTTGAATAGTCCTAAATGTTGGCTAACGCACTTGACAAGTCCAGTCAGCCTGTAATTATTTGTCGTGAATTTAATGGTGTTCTCCAAAATGATGTTGAAGTTCTAATCCCCAATACCTTAGAATGTGTCTTTATTTGTATGTAGGATTGTTGCAGAAATAATTAGTTGCTAATGTGTGGTCATTCTGGAGTAGGGAGGGCTCTTAATCTGGTATGAAAAGTGTACTTATAAGAAGAGAGGAGACATAGAGACAGACACATGCAGGGAGAACACTACGTGATGATGGAAGCAGAGATTGGAGTGATGTATGTGCAGGCCAAGAAACAGCAAGGATTGCTGACAACCACCAGAAGCTAAGAGAGAAGCATGGAACAGAGTGTTTCCTTCAGGGTCTCCAGTAGGAACCCACTTTGTTAACACCTTGGTTTTGGAGTTCTGGAAAACACATTGGTTTTCCAGAATTGTGAGAGAATAAATGTGTTTTTTGAAGTCCCTCAGTTTGTGGTAATTTGTTATGCAGCCCCAGATAACTAATATACCACTCTCCTCCCTTATCCATTTTTCACAGTGAAAATTTTAAATTCAATACTTTCCATAAGATGAGTGATGACCAGCATTCAGGAAAAGTTGAGAGTGGGAATGCTATTATTTGTGATTGCTTCTTCAGGTAGTGGGTAGAGAAGACCCCGGAAAAACCACAATGAGGGAAGCAAAATGAGATAAATATGGTATGTCCAGGCAAGAGAAATATCCAATGCTGGGGAAGCAGACGAAGAAACAGAGCAGAGCAGGTGTCTAAGTTCGTGTAAGTAATCAGCAACAAGGTGATCTGGAGAAATTGAATCAGCAGTAAGAGATGGATTGGTTGAAACATTGATGAATCACAAATCTTTATCAATTGAAAGAACAAGGACATGTAACAAGAACCGTGACGCAGAGCCAGAGTAATGGAGACAGGAAAGGAAAAATCCCGCAGCTGAAGCTGTATGCTCCCCCACATCCCAGCCAGATTCCTTTACTTTTGTCTCATACAGATGAGTTTCGTCCTGAGTGACTCTTGGCTGATTGCTTACAGGTATTAGAATCTAAAAACAAATAGCTGACTACTGTGGGATTGCCAGAGCAGGGTGCCGACACAATTTTCTGGCAGAGGTAGTTTTTTTATTGATCATTTGAGCTAGTCTCTTCATAAAATATTAACACTACATGGCTTAGTTAGAAGATGTTAACTGCTGAGAGCCTCTGGTGAGATCTGAGTTCATGTTGGACTACAACTCCAACATAATATTTCTCTTTTAAATCAGTACAAAGATACTTTTCTTTGTCACTACATAGGAAAATTCAGTGCTCTTGAGGAACACTCTGCAGTTACGGCATAGTAAAAGAATATTTCTCATTTTAGTCTAGTATCTGAAAGTCCATGGATATATAAAAGTATGTAACAATTATTGTCAACATAGCATGGCTCCAACTTTAATTTTCAACATTCAGAGCACAATTAGTGTGGTGTTTTGCCCAGAAACTATGGTAATCCCAAATGAGAAGAAAATGGGTAATGCTGTTGGGCCTGAATGCAGTAGTTCCCGCTCCGTATCTGCAGTTTCTATTTCTGCAGTTTCAGGTACTCTCAGTCAGAAAATATTGAAAGGAAAATTCCAGAAAGAAACAATTTTTAAGTTTTAAATTGTGTAGATTTTGAGTATCATGATGAAATTTCAAGCCTCCACCTCCATCATGCCTGAGACACATCGTCCCTTTTTCCAGCGTCTCCAAGCTATATGTGCTACTTGCCCATTACTCACTCAGCAGCCATCTTGGTTATTGGATCCACCATAGTCGTCTTACAGGGCATGTGTTCAAATGACTTTCATCTTACTTAATGGCCTCGAAGTGCAAGAGTAGTGATGCTGGTTGGCAGTTTGGATATGCACAAGAGAAGTTGTAAGGTGCTTTCTTCAAGCTAAAAGGTGAAAGTTCTTGACTTAACAAGACATTTTATCGTCTCACATCATCACAAGAAGAAGAGTGAGGACAGTACAATAAGATATTTTCAGAGCGACCACATTCACATAACATTTATTACAATAATATATTGTTGTAATTGTTCTATCTTATTAGTTCTTGTCGATGATCTCTAACA
Source organism: Rhinolophus hipposideros (assembly GCF_964194185.1). Lineage (NCBI taxonomy): Eukaryota > Metazoa > Chordata > Mammalia > Chiroptera > Rhinolophidae > Rhinolophus > Rhinolophus hipposideros. Next base: position 10,676,523 of record NC_138071.1, read on the forward strand.
GTGTCTAATTTATAAATTAAACTTTATCACAGGTATGCATGTACAAAAAGGAAACATAGTGTGTATAGGGTTAGATACTATCCATGACTTCAAACTTCCAGTGGGGGTCTTGGTCCCCCCAGGGATAAGGGGGTACTACTGTACAAGATGCTATAATCGATCATCAGGAGATAAATATACAGGGTGAGTCTAAGATGAATTTTTCAGAGATATGTTACCGCCTAAGCATAACACTTGGGTGCTCAAATGGCAAAGAAGACATGCAGCAGAAGACCCAACAGTATATTTCCCCCCATTTATATAAACTGGAAAAGGTCTGCAAAGACCTAAGGTTTTGTTAGGATTTGTTTATTTTGTAAAGGGTATTTAAAGGTAACATTCTCCATGATTTCCTAATCTGCTTATTAATTCATTCAATTAAGTTCCACAAACCTTTCAAATATAAAGTGACTAATGTAGTTTCTATAGTCTAGGACTACATATACAGGGAAGAGACAGATACAAAAAATTAAGTATCATTTATGGCAGAATGTGATGAGTCAATTACAGAATCAAACCGAGATCTTTACGTACACGAGAAAGCATGATTCTCAGTAGGAAGTCAGAGGTGTTTTCTTAGAAGATATGGAGTTTGAGTAACTACACTGAGCAAGGAATTCAGGCAAAGAGAATAGCAGCAAAGTCTTGTAGGCAGTCAGTGTAAACATCAGGCAAGTAAGTGGTCTAGTGAGCTGGAATATAGGGAACAGGGAGTTAAGGATGGATAGGCACATGCAGTTGAGATCACAGGGAGTATAGAGTGCCAAAGTTAAAGTAGTTGGATGATATTCCCTAGGAAATGCCAAGTTATAAAAACGTATAGTGGGTGATAATATATATATTTTTAAAAATCATGTTCTACTCAACATGTCTACCATACAACTGTTTCTTGATTTCATTACCCAGATGATAGATTGCAGGTATAGTTGACTTCCAGAGAATGACTCTTCTTTCCCTATTCCTTGATAGCTTTTCTCTTCAAATTCTAACTTTTGACGTTTGATGTATGAACCTCTGAACTATAGTGTTTGTATTGAATTAATTGATTAAGCCATATGAGAAGCATAAACTTATATTTGTGTATTGTCAGTACACCAATTTGTTTTAAGTCTTGGTAAAAACACGACTACCTTGTGGCAAAATTTCAACATGGATGTCATTACTGTTCTGATAATGTTAACTGAATGCTTCAAAATCAATCTGAGTCACTTTAATCTGATTTCTAGTGTGAGATCCACAGACATCATTCATTTAGTTTTGAAATATGATGTAGGAATAACTGAATTGACATGTATTCCTTAGAGCAACTTTATCCACTATTTCTTTCTCCAAAAGAGTTTTGACAGCTTGTCAAACATTTTCTTATCAACAGTCATCATATGACTACCTTCATCAAACTACCTGTCGGTTTACACTCATTCGGGCTGGAAACCAAATCAGTGTTTTCCCATTTGTTTCTAGTATTGAGAATAAGAATTGCTCGACTGTACACATCCTGAGAGATGACATGTCTAACGGATTGAGCAACAAAGAGAAAGTTCAAAGTCTAGACATCTGTTTCTTGTTTGTTTCCCACAGATTTGTAATATAACGTTAGAGGATTTTACTTCATTTTTGTATATATTCTGTTGTCCAGCTTTTAAATTTCCCTTGTGACATGTGCCATCTGTCATTAAGAAGATGATGCTGATGTACAATATATAACCTGTAGAGGAGAGCATTATTTCTAAAAGCTCTTGGGAAGATACTTAATGAGAAAACACCCTATCTGTTCTTTCTTCCAGTTTTAAGTTTCTGCATCACAATTCATTGTGCAGCTCCAAATTAAAGAGTTCTTGTTTGCCCTTATTAAAATGCTTGTCACATTTTGCCTTTGTTTTTAAGCTATTAGGTCTGTCAAAGTGAAATGTTCCATATTACACTTTTGTTTCTTTGGGACAAAAATGAAATAAAAGAGCTATTTCTAAAGAAAAACAATTGTTTCCACTTTCTCTCTCTCTCTCTCTTTTTCTCTCTCTCTCTCTGTCTCTCTCTCTGTCTCTCTCTCTTTCATTCTTGAGAATGAATAAAAAATGCTTACTTGCATGAAATACCTTTACTATATATATATACGTATATGTACATATATATGGATTTTATTGATGAAAGACTAATTTAGCAGTTCAGTTTCACTCTTTTAATATGCATTAAAAATGGCAGATTCTCTAATGACTTTGAATACAACTCAATTCTCACTGTCACAGAAACAATTTCACTTAAGTTCTACATGCATATCAGCCTATCTTTAAGAAACAAAATAGCTTATTACATATCAGTAAGGACTTTAAAGGGATATCTGAAAACAAAAAGATCAATGTAAAATTATTTTTCAATTATGTGATGCCATACAAAATTTTACTTTTAGCTATTATTATTTTAAATGATTTTGTTGCAAGTTTTTCCGTTAGAGAAAGAAGTATGTTTTAAAACTGGCTACCTGTCAGGATTAATTTAAAAGACAGGAAGAAAATAAAAAGCAAGAAAACATGAAATATCACGAGAGTAAAAGGTGATCAAAAGTGGCCATTTAGGCTTCTAGTAGGTGACCACTAAAAAATTGATTTGCAACCTTTGATGTAATTATTTATGCATTAATCGCATCCTAGCCTTTTAAGAGACCTAATGGCAAATGCTCTACTTTTCCGTGATAGTCAAATTATTTCTTTCTCATTACACTTATGCATAAATATGTTAAGTGCATTTACCTGAAGTATTATGATTAACTTTTACAGCACCATTGAAAAATGATATAACTTCTGACAGATTTGGCCTATTTTTCTCACTATCAGTGTTAAAAAAACTTAAAGACCAATTCAATTGCTATCTGCAGAGTGGGTTTCTGAAAAGTTTAGACACAGCTCTTCAGACAATATTTAATGCTCAGTAACAGGGAAGCTCTTGATTCTCTTTGGATTTGAAGCAACTATCACAAAAGAAATAGATTGTTCACAAGATTTTTGAGCGTTTCTTTTTCCATAAGTATTTTTATTGTATTGCTTTATACTTGCTTGAAAATTTGGTAACTTGTTCAAATTTCAAAATTTCATCATTTTCTCTCAGGGATGAAAATGCATTTCTATCAGCAAAAAAATCTATGGCAAAAAAGTTGTCACTTTTGAATATGATTCATTGTCATCTCTCTCAACTCTATGAAATTCACCACAAAAGATATTATCCTTTTAGGAGATGACATAATTCATTCTCAAACTGGTTCAACTCTATGATGTTTGAAATCTGCTCATTTTTCTGCATCCTAGAATGAAAATAATTAGGTCGGTGGGGTTCTTTGTGATCTCTAATACTATTCATTTAAGTTGGTCTTTGGTTATACAATTGCTCTCTGTTTATATTTTTCTAACTTCTAAATAACTGAAAGTTCTCATTGGATAAAAAGATGCCATTACAAGTACAAAGATCAGCATATCACAAAGACTAAAGCACAATATAAAGAAACTGAGATTAAGTGAATTTCTTCTCAAATATTCACTTACGTTATTTCAAGACTTGAATGCCTATGGCAGTGCTACGAACATCTCAGACACTAGATTAAAGCTTGTTCAACAAATGAATGAACTTTGAATAAAACTGTCCACTTCATTTTAAAACTTTAAAACTAAAAACTAAACTTTAAAACTATTTAATGTGATAGTAAAATATTTGACTACATTATCAACTGTCCAGATGATTTTATTACTTTGCAGAGGACAATTTTTCCATAATCAGTTTGATTTTATGAGACACAGATTATGAAGTGACCATACTTGAAATGTGAACATTTAAAAAAACCACAAAAACAAACAAACAAACAAACAAAAACAACTCGTCACTTTCTACAAAAATGTTTAAAACTAGTTTGAATAGTTTCTTTACAATTTTTATATTTACTTAATCTACTATTTCAAAAGTTTCACTGGTACTGTAAAGACTAATAGGCAATATTTCTGCTATCTGAAAGAATCATATTGATAGAAGTTTATGATGCTGATATAGGAAGATATTCCATGTAAGAAAGAACCCTTATATATATAGCTAGTATGAAAAGAGATAAAAACATATATCTAAGGGATATTTCAATTATTTTCTATTCATAGGTAAATGTGTTGGCAAAGTATTTGTTCAATATTATATCCCCTTACATATCCTTTTGTGTCGTGATGTTCTTTTTTACATACTCTTTGTTTCAATGATGCCCTACTGTATATTCCCATTAACACATGATAGTCACTGAAAATTTCAAAATAAATTTACTTTTCTGGAAAAAAAAGCTATCAGATTACTCACTTCATAGAACAATTAAAGCATTGTATACTTTAATAAGATCCTAAACACAATCTAGTTTAACACCTCACTTTTCTTTCCCCTTTCTTCTATCCCCATTTTGCACTTAGGTAAATTGAAGATAGATGAAATTATCTGAGTATTGAAGTTCATGCTATGACTATTGACAGGAAGAGGACCATTATCTCCTGGTCTCCGATTTTTGTGGCTTTGCCCTCTACATCATTCTGTTTCTTCCCCAACATGTGGGCCCTTGAAATTATCAGTAATTTATGGCATAATCCCAGTCCTTTCAAGCACGATTTTCCATCAATTCACTTTAATCTCTGTATGAATATTATGACCAGGGAGCTAAGGGGCATCCAGAGAATTTAAGAGACATATGTAGGGCTGTGTACCCACTGTGCTTGTGCATAAGGGCCAGGACCATAAACCAAACCTAAGCCTCTTTATTCAGTACAATTGTCCCTAGATCACACAGCTTTTGGTCTAAATGTGCACGCAAGCCAGAGCATATTGGCATGTTGGGCAAAAGGCGAGGGAGGTGATGGTCAAAATATGTAAACGAGCACCTGCTGAAGACCACCAGAGCCATCTGTCTCTTGAATTCTCAGACCCATTTTGCCCACTTCGTTAGCTTTTCCCTTCATTTGTTCGGGAAGTGGAGGGAGGGCCATGTTCTCTAATTATGGAGTTTAACGCATTAGTAACCACTGAGATCATCTCAAAATGAACTTGTCAAAGAAGTGTCTGCTTGATTTAGTGAACTAAGATCGTAAACTGCTTGAAGACGCTGTGGGTTATTATCAGATTGTGGCTTGTGAAAATACTCAAAGTTGACATTATAGATTCCCAGTCATTCATTCCAGCATTCATACCAGCATTGGCTGCTTCTCTGATTTATGATTCTACGATCCTTTAGAACCTCAAATTTCACATCAAATCCAATTAATGTTCTCATTAAATACCTTTCCTGGTCCTATTAGTGTCTAGAAAAATTCCTTTAGTAGATCATTCAATCGAGATTAACTTTATAAAAATAAACCACAGTTACATGGAAAATTGGAAATATACAGAAAAGGAAAAAAATGAAAATAACACAAGTCATCACCTCCCAAATACAGTAGTTCATTTTAGATACATATTTTTTCATTATGTGTATAATTTGTATATAAATTTTCAAATGTAAATAATATCAAGTATGTATTGTTTATGTATACTCAAAACATAGCTAAATCATCCCAGATGTACAAATTTTACCACTTAGGAATATACTATGAAAAATGGACCCTGTTGTCCAATACGCCATTTATAATGGTTGCATGGTATTTCATCATGTTTGACTTAACCATTCCCCTTTTGTTTAATAATTAGGTTGCTAACACTCTGATTAACTTTTATGAAAATCATTACATGTAAATCTTGGCATGCATATCTAATTATTTTTTTAGGAAAATGTTCTCAAAGTAGACATTGCTGGGTCAAAGTGTATGTAACTTCCTCCTAAAAGATACTTTTAAAGACAGGTACGGTAAGACATTTGAGGTGACTTCATTATCCTCCTTCTCACCATAGTCATCATTCTTGAACATTTACTGTGTGCTCGACAGAGCTCACACTACATGGATTACTTATTTATTTATTCATTTATATTGGTACAACGGAATCCTTAGTGTTTACTATTACTATGCACGACTTACTGATTTGGAAGAATATAACTCAGATTTTTAACACTTATATTTCTATATTTGCTCTTGTGAGCAGTACGTATCCTTATCTTTTATGTGAACTGGTTGTTTGTGTAAGCCTTGACTTAATATTGCTAATATTCCCTGTGCCTTGAAGAGCTTTGATTTTCTAACAGAGAGAGGTACAAACTATAAACCTGCTCTGCCAACTGACTCATGAACTTACGACAGGGCACTTCTCTCAAGTCAAATTGTGAATGCAACTACTTGCTACCATTTTTCTTATTATTATCTTCCTCTCTGGCTATTATCTATAAGCCCGATGGATAATTAATAGCCGTGTACTCATTAAGAATCTCTCTCTGAATCAGACACTTGGAAAACAAAACTGATTTCTAAAGAAAATTAATGAGAATTAATTATCCTACCGAATAAAAAGGTACTATAGAGGAGAGTTTTGGGGATGGTTAAGAAGTCTATATAGTGAAAGCTAGTTATTCTACATATTATATTACCTAATGTGGTACATCACGTATTTGGGACTATGTAACAACAAACTATTTGGTAAGGAATTACATAGCATTAGCTAGTAATTCCTTTTTAACAAATGTTACAAGATTAAGTAGAAAAGGAGTTCTGGAAATATGGTGTTACAATATTAAATCATTATGTGTAAATCGATTCATTCTATTTTTAGTTTTTATGCTTCCAGTTAGGTCCTTTATTCCTCTGTGTTAGTATGTTACATTAGATATCTATGCTTGTCAATGAATAATAATACTTATTAGTGGCTTATTTTTGCTAATAATGTTTTAATAAAAATGACTTAAGTATACTGTCCTTTCTATGCATAGATCAACAAAGAATATGAAACAAATGTAACAAATAAAGTTCTTAAATATATAGCTAAGTTATGAAAACTAAGTATGTCAATTTAATTCTACATTCTCAAGAGAATTATTTATCTACAATAGCAAGAAAATTATCACTTTTTTAAAATAATTTGAAAGAGAGCTCAATCAATGTTCAATCAATTCTCTTGAGATTTCACTTTTAATCATCCCACTTCTCTAATTAAAACATTTCCTTTTAGATCTTGGAGCCACAGTTACATTTTGTGGTTTATAATATTATTTCACAACAAAGTATACTTTTCAAGTTATTTTCAAGACTTTCGGTAAAGCTCTCAACTTTTAATAAAAGTGGTTTTTGAGTTTGATTATCTAGACTTGTTAACCAACTGTCACTGACAGTATAATTAAAAGCTTCTATGGGTTTGGAGAGGGAAAACAGGCTGGCTGAGCAATTTATTACTGAGGCTCACAAGCCAGAAGACAGTTTGGCTCCTATCAAACCACTTTTTAGAGCTCTATTGAAAATAGCCAGTTTGCTAGTGTCTTATGTATAGAAACCACGTCTTTTAATTCTGCAGTTTAATTTTGGTTTTCCTAAGGATTTCAGGTTTGTTCAGGCTACATTTTCATTGTGGAGTGAATTCATTTTTCTTTGTCTCTTTTACAATTTTTCCTGCTAGGGATGGCATGTACTAGCAAATCTTATCATGACCTCATTTCTTTCCTAAACTACTTTTTCATTAGCTTTATAGCAATAAAACCAAATTTCATATTCACTTTTTATTATATCTGCCACTCACACATTTTTAGTTTAGTACTAGAAACCCAGGGGTACCATGTTATTATTTTTTTTAACATTGCCGAGTTATTTATTGTACCAGATTTATCAGAAGAGTTTGGACCTTGTAAAAGAGCTTACCAGAACTGAGATCAGCATACTTCCTACTGAAACCCACTGGGCTTGAAACATCCGTCATCCTAGGTTTTTCTTATAGAGTGTCAGCTGTGGCCCTATATTTTCTTGTTCCCAACAGTTGGTGTGGTCATGGAGAATCACAGAATAACTGAGCTGGAAGGGATTTAAAAAATCATTTAGTGCCAACCATTTGTGGCATATTCCAACGTTATTCTTCCTAACTTCCATCAAATCATGGTTTTAAATTCTCCTGTTTTGTTGAATTACTAAGCTACCAAAAAGAATGTATTGAATAAACTAATACTATTTCTGTGGGTCTAATTGTTTCTACTACTTCACTTTTAAATGTTTAAAGCACATGATGGTTTCCCTTTGCACTTAGTTTGGTATCAAACATTTTCAACATGGCCTGTGAGACACTGTATCATGTGGCCCCTGCACAATGGTGTGAAGGAGTTTGTATCCACTTGTAAGAGCTAAACTTTCAGGAAGTTTGTGTGCCAGTTGTTAAACACAAACATTATTTTAAAACGTATAGATATTATACGACTTAAGATTAAATACATTAGATTTGAAACAAAGGCAATAAATACTCAAAACTTTTCACGTCCTAATTTTTTGAACTACAGTTTACTAGTATCTTGAGGCTTACTCTTATCTTATACCTATTGCATCCGCATCACAGAAATATCATATAATGAAGCACTACTGTGCAACTTTTCTCAACTAAGCATTTAGCGATGTCACATGGGTAGCTTGAAATTAGCCATGGTAGGAGTATGACATTACAGAAATCGGCAAATGCTAGAAATTGGATTAATCAGAACTTGACGTACTATTTTGTTGACTGTACGAACATAAGAAAGTGATAGAGAAAATATTAGTCATACAGATTAAACTTGAAAAACATCATAAGTTGTTACAATGTATCAAAACACATTAAATAAATGTTCTTCCAGGTTTGGAAAACCATAATGTGTTTCAACAAAAAAGTCCCTCATGCCATTGACCAACAAATAAGATTCAGAGATATATCTTCATTGCTTCACCTTCATCTTACTTGTTAGTGGAATGAAAGTATCAACCAACATTAATATTGAAGTTACACTTGTTTGTTCCATGGATTAACTACAGACATAAGAGTTCAGCAAAAATAAAAAAAAAAATTGTTCTGTGAGAACCAACTGGCTATATAGCATTTATAACAAACAGTATTTTATATTATTATTCTTTGTGAATTGTGTGAAAATTTGTAATTTTTCCCTGAGAGCCAATTCAGAAATCAGACATAAGAATCAAAGAGGATCCTTTAAAATGTCTCGCACAGCACAGAGAAACATTCTGGAAACAGTAGGGAAGTGGATTGGGTAATAAACTGAAAGCTATACATAAGGCACTGTGAAGGGGGAGGTAGACAGATTGGAGTGACATGAAGGCTGGTAGAATCAACAGGACTTCTTATATAAATCAGGGCTTTGATTAACTTATTTACTTATATTTAAGAGTGAAGAAGGAAGCTTTAAAAATAATTATTCTTTATGGTTTCATGGACATAACCAATGGAACGTAGATCTGATAATATATATTATTTAACTTTACACATATAGGGGCTATTTATAGTCCTTTAGTGAATGATATTTATAAACACATACAATAAGGGGGAAAGGCACACTGCCTCATAAACAGAAATGATGAATTTATGCATTTCATGGAGACTTTTAACAAAAGATGTCTGTTTACTCCTTCAATGCCATATTCATGTGTAATTTTACACTTTCTGAAATAGTCTAATGTATTTTCTGAAAATTGGTTCCAATTTTATACAGATAATATTAAATCAGTTTTGGTGTTTTAAAAGGCTTTTTAACTTGACTGTGACATTTTCCTAACTTTCTTCTGATCCTTAATATACTTTATTTCTTTATCTACATTGTAATAACTACCATTTTGATTTTATCACTTGTATGGTGAGGGTTATACTTCCCAGTTTTCTTTACATCATGGCATATCTACAAAATGATATACGTATACAGTACACAAAAGGCTATGGATAAGGCTTCTTGCTGTGCCCACAAGCCAGGTGCTCTAGCTTACCAAACCCTTTTAAGACCACTCTGAAGCTGGAGGAAATTATTTCTCATACCTCCATAGACTATTCACACTGGTTGAAATTCCTTGAGTTTCAGAAGAATGGAACTTAAAGAGGTCATGGTTATGGGACAGACACCTGCATTGTTCAGCAAGTATTGTGATAGTATTTGACATACCATATAGCAAAAATGCCAGTGGGCTCAAGAAATAGATAGTGAACGTATAGGGATCTTGCAACATGGTATGCATAACTCAGGACAACCTACAATCATTACAGAGAACATGAGTGAAAACACATTTTTTCTTGAAGACTCAGGAATCTTTGATACAATATTATTAATATCCAATTCCTTCATTTCATAAAGGAGAACACTTGAGACTATAGAAAATATGTGCCTTGACTAGAAAGTAAATTACTTGAATAGAGGTTGAACTGACTAGACTGCAAGCTTTCAGAAGTCAGGGACATCTTCTTAACTGCTATATCCCACTGCTTGGCAGAGTCCATAGCACATGGCAGAAGTTTTCTAAAATTTCGTTGAATGAATCAATTGGACAGGGTCATATAGGTAATATAGGTAATATAGGCAAAGCCAAATGAGAATTATAGTCTTCCATCTCACAGCTCAACGATTTGATCCACTGTGTATAGATTGGACGTCATGTTGTTATCAATGTTCTATGAATAATTCATTATGTAGCACAACACAAAAGGTCATGGGCTTATGCTAAAATTGAATATTTTAAGGATTTACCCTTTCTTCTGTTTTGTAGCAGTTACTATCCATCATATACATAAATCAAACATGGAATATTTGGGTTGCCATCAAGCTTATATTGACCTTAATATATTTTTGTAACTATAGGTATTTTAAAAAATCAACAAAGTTGGCCTTATCTGAGCTTTCACAAACTATTTTTCTCTTTTGTAGTTACAATATTTTGTCAGTAATAGAATATTTATCCAGGTTTGTCTTTATTTCCCATTAATTAAATGATGAAATTTAAAAGCTTAAGAAATTAATTGCTGATGTGTCCATTATGCAAGCATTAAAATCAGAGAGAGCACTGTCACTGGAAGGTTACATCACTCAAAAATTCATTAAACATTCATTAGCTTCACCTTAGGTAAAGGTGTCTCTGTTTACATATTTGCAGATTTGCATATGCATGCCCTGAACAAGATTTCAAAAATGTTTATGATCCTATAACCATCTTAATTATGAATCCCCAAATAGCTATCTATGAAATCTTTACCCAATGTGGCCATGCTTTTTTTCTACTAGGTCCTTTACATAGCTCTATATACAAGGTGACACCAAGATAAGAAAAGTGGAATTCCAGTTTGGGTGCCCCCATCTCCCTCCCTTGAATTTCAATCCAGTGGCTGCCAAAGCCAGAACGGGCTTGGAATAGTAAGGTGCCTGGTCATGGAGAAAGCTGCTGTGGTTGGGCTGGCAGATGAGGAAAGGGGAAGGTTTCACTTCTTCACAATCTGAATGACGTCCTAGTCCTTCAACAGATGGTCTTTTCCCACTTTTTGAGAATTCTGTTTCACAGAGAGACATCAGACCAGAGCATATTAAAATTCTCTGATGATGTGTTTGTGAATCTTCATGCAGAAATCCTCTACAGTGGTCCTAGGGTAAGGTAGCACCACTGGAGATGTGTAATCTAGCAACTAGCCTGTAGATTTGGTATAAATTCTCACGAGTTTCCGATAGTCCATGTTTTCTTCATCCGGTCATCAAAATTCCAGTGGTGATGGGCAGAGATAGGTTAATAGTAGACACCTTGTAGGTGATATCCAGTTCCTTAATGAAGATCTGTCAATCTTATTTAACACACAGATACTGGGGATATAAAATGTTTTCTGCCACCATATCCATCAATGAGGTCATACGTTGTGGCATCAAGACACAGAGTTACATGAGCAATGTGAATTTTTATTCAGCCAGAATACTCTTCAGTTTCAGAGTCCAGCTCACTGTGAGGGCAAGTGGCTGTGAGATTAAAGTCTCCCTTATCCTTCTTCTTACAGCCAATGTTAAGGGGTTTGTTGTTCAAGCAAGTGCCAACGCTTTCCAGGTCATTTTGGATGATCTTCTGATGTCCTAAGGGTTTCAGAACAATCAGGATCAAGTTACACATTCCGGCCAATGCAATGACTTTACAGCCTCTACCTTTCCTGTCCTTGGCCCCCTCACGGATAACAGGGGAGATCCAGGAGCTGGATCTTGGTACCTTTGTATCTGATGATACCAGGCACAGTAGTCAGAGTAGAGAAATCACAGGCGGCCACATCAGAATTGACTCCTGCCAGGTTACTGAGCAGTGTTGACTTCCCCACAGATGAAAACCCACAAACCCATTTCGAGTATCACCTGTCTTGGCCATATCAAAACCTACTGCTGGACCACCACCGTGACCACGACCACCAGCACCACCACCAGCTTGTGGGGTCATGTGTTCTCCGACAACCTCAGCAAGGCGAGCCTTAAGTACGTCTAGGTGGTGCACTGTGGCCGTGTCCTTTTGAGCCCGAGCCATCTCCACTTCGATCCCTGCGATCTTGGCTAAGGTGCTGCTCATGGTGGCAAGTCCCGGGGATGGGGGCTGAGAGGTGCAGAGGCCTCCACACTGACTAGCATCACACACCTGCCATGGATCTGCCACCATCACCAGGTGCTACTGCGGTGCGCAAGCGCATTACTTCCCACTTCTCGGGAGAGAGTTCCGCTGAGGCTTTTCCCAGGACTTCAGCGTGGAGCAGTCTGTTCTCCCTCAGCCAACCTTGTTATTATTATTTTGTCCTCCATTTCTTTATTAGGGCATGTGCTGCGTTGTTCAGCATGGACCTCTGTGCAGGCCCCTCTGTGCATACAGGTATGTACTGTCTGCTAAACTGCACACGGTAAAACAGAGCAGACGGATGAGTGTATTGCAAGGGTTTCCACCTGCCAGCCGGGAAACAAGGCACAGAAGCAATGAGTTTAAGTCGCTATCAGACTAAGGTGTTTTTAATTGGGTAAATGCGGAAGTGTTTTGGCTGTTTCTGCTGATTGGTTGCCTAGAGGTCCTCTTATTTGGATCAGGATCGCTGAGTCAAAGGAACCAGGAGTCTGGAGCTGGTGTGAACCAACTACGTGTTTGGAGACTGGGTGACATATTGTGCTGAATTCTGAGAAGAGCTGTAAGTTTCTGCAACTTAGGTAAGCTTAAGTTTTGTTTTTCTTTAATATGCCTGCTTTGGCCAAGTCCATTTTGGTCCCTACATAAGTGACTTTAGTCTTTGTTTTGCTTCTACCATGTACACACATATGTATGCACACATCTGCGGGGGCCAGACCTTCCGTGGGCTGGGGAGGTTAAGTTCTTTGACAAGTAGGTATTTGAAAGAGATAGATTCCAGAGGATGGGTGGCTTCTTAGGCTGTGACCTCACGTTGGTGGGAAGCCAGCTCTGCCTGAACGCAAGGATGCAGCTGACAGTGCTCGTGGGCTGAGGGGGTGGGCTGGGCTGTGAGAGGATCTTGGGTGGACACAGAAGCCTCCGTCCCCCCTTCCTGCCCTGTACTGGTGGCCAGGTCCAACTCTGGCCTTGAAGCAGGTCATCAGGCTGTGTCTGCAGGGAAGGGGCCCTAAAGACTCCGAGTGCTCTGTGGGACTATTCCTTGGGCTCTTCTCCTGTCAGCGTCCATGACTCTTCATCTTTCATGATAATTTATCAAACGATTAAAAATAAGTGATCAAATGCTTGGGGGAGGAATGATACATTGAATTTTTGGTTATAATAAAATTCAGTACGGAGGGTTCCATAAACTGTGGCTCAAGCACCCCTAGGACTTTGGCAGATTAATGTGAATTATACTGTTGTCCCTTTCACCATTTCTCCATCCAGGCTGTAGTGTTTATAAAGCAGACAGTCATGTGGAGATTTAGCAGTTGTCACATTGTCTATAATTTCTGAGATATTATGGAAAAGAAAAGGTTACAGAATTTAGAGTTAAGGAAAACTAACAATTTGACTTTTTAAAAAGGTTTTGTTCTGAAAATTGTGGGTCATTAGGTTTGTAGTTAATACTAGAGCAGAGTCTGGATGTTTTTTGCTTGTGAAATGGTTTACTCACATACAGAAAAGGGTATATTGATTAGTAAGAATTAGTATGTGATGATTTAGAATAAACTGTCAAAAAAAAAACCAACCCTTTTCAGCATTTGACAAGGTTTGGCTGGTACAGCAGAAACAGTGTATCACAATGTGTCATGTTTTTAGCTAATCACTTAATGTTTTTTTAGGATATACTCTAAGGCAAAATAAAGACGTGCCAACAAGACGATTATAAAGATGAGTACATTTTTAGCTTGTTATACCAATGTAGCAGAAGAATCCTACATAGAAGTTGCACAAATAATTGGCACATTTCTGTTTGAAATTTATCAATGTCTTAAGACATAGAAGCATACTTATAAAACTGATCAACATTCATTTGGCAGTACAAAATTAACAGCTAACACAATCTGGAATAAACTCGGTATTCCAAAATATCTCTAGAGTTGGAAATAAAGAGTTGAATTCAATAAAAAAGTATTTATATGAAGTGTCCAGAACAGCCAAATTCATAAAGAGAGAAACGTAGATTAGTGCCTACCAGGACCAGGGGGAAGTCGAGAATTGGGATTGAATACAAATGTTTGGTTTCTTTCTGGAGTGCTGAAATATTTTGGAGTTAGATAATGGTAATGACTGCATAACTTTTAGAATATACTAAAAACCACTAAATTGTACACTTGAAAAGGGTGAATTTTATGTAAGTGAATTATATCTAAAAGTTTGCAAAGGCATTTATGGTTAATAAATGGAATAGAAGAAAAACTGATGAAGAATAGAAGGGAATTGAACACAGTAAAGAATTTTTATGTTGTACATGTAGCCAGGTGAAACTCTAGTTGTATTTTCATAAACTCATGCATGAAGAAAATAAAAACAGAGGTATGTATTTCCATTGTTATCACGCGTTGTTTTAGGTATTCTAACCAGGATGTATGTTTTAAATATTCTAACATGGTATAGATCATATTTAAATACTGGGAGAGGCAGTATTATATTCAGTGCAGAGGATTTGATTGTCTATATAGAACACACAAAGGATTGTAAATGAAAGCGATGAATTTGAAAGAATTCAAAAAGGTGGCTCGATTAAAAAAAGAAATGTTTAAGAAAGTCAACAGCTTCCGCATATGTTATCAACAAGCAAATAAAACAGAAAATAAAACAGAAAAGAGAGCTCATTCATAAGAACAGTCTAAGTAATAAAATACTCAGGAGTTAAATTCATGAGGTATGTGCAAAAATGAAACCCTTATATGGGTCTCAAAGAGAGGGGTAATTACAGGAAATTGAATAAAAACAATTCTGTTTATGTACATACTCGTACTTCATTTTTCTAGATAGACAACCTAAAACTACCACGAGACTCTCAAATTACTTTAAGATACAAGAAAGCTTACATATCATTTCCATTGAGCATCATTATCTAGAATAGTGTATTAAGAATACATTGATAAATAGTTAGAAGACTAGCTTGGCAAATAGATTGACATAGACAGATAAATGAAAGAATGTAGAAAATAAAAAATTAAGAACTAATATATGTATATATTTGGTGTGTGATAAAGATGGCATTTAAAATAGTAGGAGAAAATGGATTATTAAATAGTTTCCAAGAAAAAGATAATTAATTAGAAAAAATGTTTTTTTACCTCTTCCTATACACCCAAATTTCAGATTTATTAAAGATTTTATATAAAAATTAAATCTTAAAAGTGTATTAGAAGAAAATACGGACGAAATTTTGTGTAACGTATGCATCTTTAAAAAGACTTCAAGTAAACCATTATTAAGAAATGAATATTCTTCTGAATACAGGAAAATATAAGAACTTCACATATAGTATTAAAGACAAATAACAAATTGGGAAAAGCACTGCAATATAGATGACAAATTTTAATGTTATTAATACATAAAATATTCTCTAAAGAGAGATCAAAAGGAAAAGCGGTCAAAGGCCAAGAAAAAAGGAATTTCTCAGAACAATAAAAATAACCATTGGACATGTAAAATATTCAACATACTAGTAATCAAAGAAATTTAAATTTAAATAACAATACTATATCATTAGCTAATACTAAGAAGTCTGATAATACCCAGTGTTTGAACAGGAGTTAGGAAATATTCATATACTGATGGGATCTACTCTGCCATCATGTTCTGAATCTCAATTAGCCAATATCTATCAAAAGCCTTAAAAATGTGCATAAACTTGGATTCATTAATAACTGTTTTCAGAATGTATCTAAGGGAAATAATTGTGTAAATACTCACAAAGGTATAGTTGAGAATTGTGTTTGCAGCATTTTTTATAATGGTGGACATTTAAAAAGTGTTAAGTAGGTTAAATGAATTGTGGCTGTGGCGGTAATGATTTCCAAAAATAAATGTAAGTTGTTTCTGAATCTTGTCATTCACTCCGCCATTTACAGCCTGAGTCTCTTTTCCTTTCTCCTGAACCTAGGCAGGACTCTGTGGCTCCCTCTTTGATATGAATATGATGAAAGTGAAGTTGGGTGACTTTCAAAGGCAATGGGACTATCCACCGGGCTCTTTCTCTTCTAGGATTTTTCTCCCTTGAGACAGAGCTTGTTGTGAGGAAGCCGAGACCACAGGGCAAGGTTACCTGTAGGTGTCTAGCAGAAAACTCTAGCTGAGGTCTTGCTGACAGCCAGCATCTACTAGTCACGTAAGGTCGAATGAGATTTCATTTTATTCCAACCTTCCAGCCTTTGAGCCACTATTGCTGATTCTTAGTAGAGCAGAGACAAGTTGTTGAGCTCTTCCAAACTGCAGAGTTGTGAGCAAAAGAAATATTGTTATTTTAAGTCATTATATTTTGAGGTGGCTTTTGTTACATAGCCATAGTACATGGAACGATGTTTCATCCAAAACTGGAATATTGTGAAGCCATTATGAATGAAAATATAGATGAATGAATATGTATCTTAAAAAATTTAGACAGTTACAGAGTGCAACTTAGAAAAAGGGGTGATCATTAGAATATATGTAATTACATTGTGTGTGTGTACGTGCACAAAAATGCACATAAATAGCCCACATTCAGCATAGGTATACATAGAAAAACTGGTTGATAAAGTATTTACTAAAATGTAAATGGCAGTTGTCCTCAAATGTTTGGAATGCAGGGATGATTTATACCTTTTATTTTTGCTCATCTTGCTTATCTTGCTGTATTTTCCAAATTTTCTACTACTGGACATTGATTATTTGTTCAATAAGGATGGAACAAATTTGGACTTAAATTAATGGATGAATTATAAAATATAGAGCAACCTGGCTCAATAGCTCTTTATAAGAAAAAGACTGGTGTTTTAGTTGATTACAAGTTCCAAATCAGTCAGCAATGTCCTACAAATGCCAAAATGGTAATGCACACTTAGGTAGCAGTTACAAAATTTCTGAGTTCTGAGGACCAGAGACAATAGTCCAAGTATATGACACACTGAATCAATGACATTTTGAGGTACCACAGTTTAAGAAACACAGAGATTGGATTTCTCCCAGAAGAGACAGACTGTGATAGTAATGAGGTCCGAAACAGGGTTCTTTCAGGTACAGTAGAAATAGTAGAAACAACAGGGAGTTCTATTGTGTTAGAAAATAAAAAAGAAACAGAAAAGAAAAAAAAGAAAAAACATAACAGATACAGGTATAAAGAAGTGGGGTTAGAATTCATATGGCTAAATTCAGAGACCAAGAATTAAACAATAAACTTTCAAAGAGATAGATTTGGCTCAATTGAAGACAATACTTCCAATTAAATTCAACTATTCAAAAATTGAAAGGAGAGCCAAAGAATGTAGTAAGAGTCCTTGTCTCTGAGGTTGAGTATCCCAGGTGTCAGGACGTTTAGAGGAAATCTACACTTCATGGGAGGTCTAGCTGGGTATCAGTTAAAGTCTTGTCCCTACAAAATCTGCAAGTCTCTGTCATGTGGTGAAAGCCCCAACAATACACTGTCTGGGTAGTGTATTCCCATGCAGAAGACTCTTTAGAATACCTTTTGTAACAGCCTGATTTTCTGAATTCCCAGTCTTTGTTAACCAGCACAGCTGAACTAAGTTTGGCAATGATTATCTCAAAATGAAGGAATCATATCTGAGATGATGTGTGTCGTAATTCAATCTCCTCATAAAACTCTCTAGCTCTGCTTGTCAGTGTGTCTCCACACAGCACAAAATAGACATTTGGCCATTTCTTACATAATTTGATTAAGGTAGACAGACAGCTCATCTCAGTCATTGAGCCCCACAAAGGGAATTTTTAGGATTTTTTTTTTTAAGACAGACTGAGTACATGTTCCTTTTATGTACATCTTTTAAGATGGATTCCTGATATACCTGAAAACCCTCCAATATTATATTAAATTGTTTGAAGGCAAAATACATATTTCCTTTTTTTCACCTACCAGCAATTATGAGGAAGTAATTACAATGGAACTTTTGAGGGAAAAGCAAGTCCTCTACCAGTTTTGTTATGATCCATATAATTTTCCTATCATGAAAATCCTCATGTGTGGCCCTCCCCTCTCACTCTCAGATTTATCTTGCACTCTTTCAGGAAGTCTGTTATATGAGAAAACTTCCCCGTCCTTTACTTTGCTAAAACATGGGCACGTGTCTCTAAAACCTTGATATTTTGGCCAGATGATTCTTTGGTCTTGAAAAAAGAAGGAGGTGAGAGGGGTTATGAAATTAGGAGGATATTACCTGACAATATATAGGCCTATTCTCTTGACTTTCTTTTGGATACATTAAAACAACTGGACTCAGCATATGGCAGTAACTCATAGAGGAATTTTATGGTATCTAAAAAATGATTAAATTTGACTTGTTAAACTATACCTAAAATGAACTTAGGCAGTTCTTTAATATAATTCAATCAAAATCTTACACAATAGCAGAGAAACTCTGTGTATAACATTCAGAATAAAATAAAGATACATTATAGATATTTAAATATTCCACTTACTGGAAACAGTGTCTCTTTGAAATACATCTAATAAAACAACTTAAAGCATTTGCTGTGGAAATTAAACACACGCACAAATTTCCATTCAGAAGACAAATAACAGAAGCAAAAAATAGTAGAGATATATGAACATATAATATATTTAAAAGTCTTTACTAATCACCTGGAAAGCCTTTTCAGCAAAAATTCACATTGCAAACTATGTTCAAATGATCTGCACAATTTACTATCAGATGTGACATGAACCACTTTCAAACAAAATTATTCCTAGGGATAGTCCATCTATGGCTAACATTCGCTTTTACTAGTTGTGAAAATTTCTGAACTACTTGGCAAATTGGTGAAATGTTCTGTTTTTTGCAGGAAGTACCATATAATGGTGTATAGGAGAGGAGGACTTGCACTAACTTCTCTTTGTCCCCTTGAATGGGACACATTGAGTTGAACTTAATTAATTTCCACCAGTGACTTCTGATCATTTGCTGGGCAGCCCCTGAATTCTATTTTTATTGATCAAGCACCAAAGAAATTGTGATCTCATTGACAGATACGAATAGGATAGAAACAAAAACAAACAATACTCCCTATAAAAAAGCACCCACATTTTAGTTTAACATTCTCTTAAGTATAAAGGACTGGAAGTGAACATAGTGAAAGAACATGATGATCCCTGCATGTCCCTTGGGAATACATAGTTATATACTTACTGGAATTATGTATGGGTTGATCATTGGATTTGGGAGAACCTCAAGTTTGGAAGTCAAATTTGTAGCCATTGCTAGGCCAAGCGTATGTTGAGAAATCATGACCGTCTTTTCAGATAGTGTCACCCTCTCTGCTTTTACTCCACCCCTAGTCATTTCACTCTATGGCAGGTTGTATTTAATGGTTGAATTTATGGGTTTTGGGTATGATGACCTGGTCCCATTCTAGCTCTGTCAGTTCCCAGCTGTGTGACTCAGACAAGTTACTTAACATGCTGAAGTTCTGGATCCTGTATCTTTAAATTAGGGGTAGTACTCTTACCTCATGATTTTGTGAAGATTAAATAGGCTAATGCATGTTGCATGCTTAGAGAAAGGTCTCATGGAGGCTATAGTGCAGGACTCGATGATAGCCATTGCGGTTATTATTACTTTAACAGTGTTTGTTGTACACAAGTGAAAGAAATAGCAAATCTTGCTTTTTGCACTGATTCTGCTCTCCATTATTTTATGTGTGATTGAGCAGGATTTTTTTTCCTGTGTGCTCTGTGGTTGCTAATATTTATTTTTATACCTATCAGCATTATTTTTAGGAGAATGATATACCAGTCTTGAAGATTCACCACATAAAAGTGACATCTGCCAGCCATTTCTCTAAGAAACTGATCTAATTTACAGGAACCAGATATCTGAAATTTGAGAAGTATACCACTAGAAGCAGGATTCTGTTTAGTAACACGACATTTTCTTTTTCTAGTAAAAGTATTTCAAAGAAATTAAAAGAATGACTTGTCTTAGAAAACGACTTATACAGCATGATTTCTTTAGTCCCAAGAAAACATAAATGTCATTTGGAGCAAGATTAAGTGAAGAATATAGGTTCAACTACAAACTTGTCGATACCATCAGTGGTTCCCAAACCTGGCAGCTCATCAGGATACTGTGGGACGCTCTTTAAAACAAAGGCTTCTGTACAACCTTGGTCCACTGGGAGCTGAGTAGGTACATGAAGAGGTGGGAATCTGGTCACGATGAGGACGACGGAGGTCTTAGACTCTAGGCAGGAGGAGGTGGAGTATCAGAAGAGAGCTAAAGTGAAGAACATCTCAGGTTATGAGACCCTGTGGGGTTGGCACATCCTTCCTATTGCTCTAATGCTGTGTTTCATCCTGACTCTTGAATTCCTTAGAGAGAAAATGTGGCAATGTTAAAGGACGATTATTAATGGTCCAGTTATGGTTATTAATGTTTCAACTGCCATCAATACATCCACCCAGGGGTAAGAATCCTAGGGCTGAGTGCGAGTGTTTTGCCCCAGAGGCAGCAGGAGAGACCAGGAGGCATAGAACCAGGAATGGGCAAATATCTTCTACGTTTGACCAAGATACTCAGTGAATCGACCTGATTTAAGCACCTGCTTTAAACCACCCGTAATCTCAGAATGAGGATTTAAAGCACCTTCTTTAAATCCTCATTCTGAGATTACGGGTGATTTAGGGAGGGTTTAAAGGATTATTCTAACACAGAGTGTCTGTGTTACACAACCTCCCTGACTGTTAGCTCTTTAGTCTTTTGAAGTCCCTGTATTGCTTCCAAAGGGAGATGTTTACAAAATTCTAAGACCGGTGTTTGAAGTTAGAGTAGTGTAGTTAGAGTATTGTAGCCTTTGTTTTGTGGTACCGGGAAACAAGCTGTACTTTCGTTAGTATTCCTCATTTCAGTAAATGCAGGGTGATCGTACATTCCAATGTGTCTAGTGGTGTAGAGTGCAAAATGGCTACAATGCTTTGCAGTAACTCTCACCAAATCATAGAGTCTGGTTCCTTACCCTTACGTCTGGGGCTGGCCTCGTGTCCTTCTTTGATACAATGGATGCAATAGAAATGATGCGTGACAAGTCACGTGAGTTTTGAGCCTGAAGGAGCTTTGAGCTTCAACCTTTTTGCATGTACAACCCCATTGCTACCATATGGATGAGCCATCCTGGGAGATAACGCGAGGCCAATGGCACGTTTGCTTCCATGCCCTGGCTGATAGCAGCCTGACATGTGAGTTTAGAGAGACCCAGAGGCCATCTTAGGCCATTCAGCCACCAACTGGCCTTCTCATTCTGTCTGTGAGCCCAAAGAAAGCTAAGCAGGCCCCGACCACAAAATGCGCCTGACAGACTCAGAATCATGAGCTAAATGAATATTGCTGAAATCCAATGGGTGGTATGCTGTGTAGCAAAAGCCAAACCATACACCTAAAGAGCCCTAGTTTAGACCTGTTGTCCTAGTGTAATTATTAGTAATGCCTCCTTTCATTCTCAAAACTATCCTTGTTCACGTGTTTAAGTTCTACAGTCAATGTAAGTAAATATTAGGTTGGTGAAAAAGTTCATTGTGGTTTTTGCAATTTTTTTAACCTTTTAAACTGCAGTTACTTTTGCACCAACCTAATAGTACTACCGTCTACTCATTTGCCAAGCAAATTTTACATTTAAAAATGTAAATTAGATAGATATTTTCTGGTAAACCCCTTAAATGAATCCTTATGTCATTTAGAATAAAGTTCAAAGCCCTTTCATGATCTGTATGAGCTGGTCCTCCCCCACCTCTGTAGACGCACTCATGCCATTCTCCCTCTTGTTCCACAGTCAGGGACTCTGGCCCCCTTTTTGTTCCACAAACGTGTGAAGGTTTTTCTTTAACCTCGGGTACTTGATTTTCCCTTCTGCTTGTAATGGCCTCGCCTGCTCTTCACAAGCAGCTTCTTCTGATTCTTTTGTGCTCAGCTTAGTGCCACAACCTTTGAGATGCCTTCCCGATCCCACCACGAAAAGAGGCTTCTTCTGTCTTACAGCACACTCTTCATTTCCGTCATGCAATTTATAACAAAATGTAATTTAAAAAACAAATCAGTTCACTTGATCCCCACTACCAGTCTCTCCCACTAACAAGCAAGCTCCTGAGAGAATTGCACCCTAAGATCTTAGCAGAGCACCTGGCAGAGAAGCTAAATCCATATTTAGGGAGTAAATGCTGCAGGCTCAACTCTGGACTTGGAATTGAGAGTCCTGGATTTGAGTTTTTCCTCTTCTGGTTTTAGGGTGTTTTATTTTCAATAAGTCACTTACCCTTATGGCACTTGTTTCATCATTTTGAACATTTATGTTAAATGTGATCATCAATGTAAGGTCAATTGGAATGCATTAGTAAATGTCAGTTATTACTATTTGCCCGTATCTCGCCAAATGATGGGATACTTTTTAATGTCAAATGTGTATTTATTTAAGATGTATTTTTTAAAAAGAGATTAAGTGTTTTCCTTAAGGTTCAACTTCCTTGCTTGCCTGTAATCCCCAAAGTGAAAATAGCACTGCCAGCCCCCTCCCATTCTGTCCCATGTCCTGTGAATTATTGCTTCTTTGGTGTGTCTGATTGAGCTGAAGGCATAATAGTAGTGGCTCATTGTACTATACATCTTGTCTTCTGTCACTTATTTCTTGTCTTTCAGATTATAGCTTTTTTTTTAAAAGTTCATTTTTTAAACAGACATATTGACTAGTTCTCCTCACAGGTGCTTTTCCTGACAACTAAAACAATCTCTGAGACTGATACCTCATCAGACCACCTCAGTATAGCTTTGAAAATGATGAGATTTACTCCTGATTTGATGTTGAATGATCACAAGACCGGAATTATGGGGATCAAAAGGCCAGTGCTGTTTTCCCATAAATCCTTCTGGATATCAGTACATGTAGACAGAGCACAATGCAATTATTCTATTAATAAATAAAACGGCTAATCATATCATGGTATCATATCTTGATATGGGATATAAACGGTATCATATCTTATACTGGAAACACATTTCACAATGGCCTTTTGAAACAAATTACTATATAAAACAATTCAAGTAAAAGGTAACAAGCTATATTTTGTAATATATTTTTTCCTCAAAAGCATATTTGTAACACCTACAAAATGCATATTATTTATGTTTGTAAATGACCTTAAATACTCTCTGTCAAAACACTTGCCCAGGACTGACCATGGGCAAGACTGTGATATTGACAGTTGGGGTTTTGTGGTTTTTCTTTTCTTTTCTTTTTTTTTTTTTTAACTGAAATTATAACTATGCACATAGTAAACTTTTCAGACAGCGCCGTAGTGTTTATAGTGAAATGTCAGTACTCCTCTCATGGTAGATCCTTATTTCCCTTGTCCTCCCTGAAGTAACTGCTGCTGAGTTTTCTTCTATATGTGTGTTCTATGCATATCCATACATGTTATACATACATGTAGATGATGTTTATCTTAAGCACCAAGAAGAATCTCTTTTTCTTAAATGGTTTTCTCCCTTGGACAACTTACTTAACCTATGTTTATGTCAGATGCCTCGTCTATATAATTAACCCAACTTCACAGAGTTAATTTGGAATTAATTGGTTGTTATGCATGAATGCCCTGGAAGAGTATCTGGCACAAGGGAAGCACTCTGTGCTAGCTATTATTGTATTCACATTTTTGCCCAAGATCTTGCATCACTGATTGACATAATTACCTTTTAATAGGTGTATTTCAATTTTGAATCCAAATGACTTCAACTGAAAAAAAAAAGCTATGGTATAGACTGTAAAAAATAAAAAACTTCACAAATAGACAAATTCTTACTAAATTCAAAAGAGAATTAAATACTATTTTAAGCATGAACTTAGAATATTCACTGTAGAGCAAAATTTACCTTTCCTTAGATGCCTTTGCTGTAATGCTAAGTGCCAGAAGGAAATGAAGCAATACAGATAGGAATATACTTTATTTTTAGAGCAGTTTTAGGTTTACTGAAAAATTGATCAGAAAGTACAGAGAGTTCCCACATACCCCCTTCTCCCACTGTTTCCCCTACATTTAAATCTTGCTCTAGTGTGGTACATTTGTTACAATTGAGCCAATATTGATACATTATTATTAAAGTCCAGTAATTTACATTAAGAATCACCTTTTGTATAATACATGCTATGTGTTTTGACAAATATAAAATGACATGTGTCCATTATTACTGTATCATAGATAATAGTTTCAATGCCCTCAAAATCCCCTGTATTACACCTGTTTGTTCTTTCTTGCCTCTCCTAACCTCTGGCAAAACTACAAAACTGCTAGAAGATAACATTGTTAAAAAAATCTAGGTAACGTTGTGCTTGGTGATGACTTTTTAGATAGGACACAGAAAAACATGATCCATGAAAGAAAAAAAATTGATAAGTTGGATTTGATTAAAATTAAAAACTTCTGCTCTGTGAAAGACTGTTAAGAGAATGATAAAAACAAGCTACAGACTGGGAGAAAATCTTTGCAAAACACATATTTGGTAAAGGACTGGTAAGATAGAGTTTTTACATATTTCTTTGCATTTACTCATTTATTTGTTTAAAATATATTTACTGTATCTTTACTCTATACCAGACACAAACCTAGGTGAATAAGAGACAAATAATCACAGTCCCTATTATTGTGGAGTTTACAGAATGGTGGGGAAGAAATTTATTGATGAGATACATATATGATATTATAACAAAAGGTGAATTGCAATATGTATTTGTGTGTGTATATAACCTAGTATAGTGGAGGGTGTGATGGAGGCCCTTTCAGTGGAAGTCTGAAGAAAAAACGATTTTGATCTAAGAATTTTATTTCCAGCCAATTTGTCATTCAGTTCTGAAGGCAACTGAAAGTTATTTTCTGTTATTGAAAGGTTTATAAAATATACCAGTCATATATTCTCCTAAAACACATTGTTGGATGATATATTCCAATAGAATCTCTTTCTCATTCTCTTTTCCTTGACAAAGCCCTTATTCTTCCTGTTCATACAGAAATCTACAAAGTCAATCTGAATGCTTACACTAGTTATTATTTACTTCATTTTCATTTCTTACTTTATAAGGTTTGTGTTAGTTTATGCTACTGTGCTTTTAATTTTAGTGTGTATTATTAATAATAATGTAAACTTTATATTTAGTAATAATGTACATTATGAATGTTAGGCATGTGGTATATCTATGAAAAAAAACAACCCTGATCTCAGTCCTCATACCATAATTTGATTTGTTTCATATTGATGCATATTTTGATATCACAAAGTTAAGCTTTGCTTTTAGATCATGTGCTTCAATGAATAAGTGTGTGCATCTATATCATTAGATAACCTATGAAAGTATATCTGAAAATATGTCTTATGTTAAATTGTTGTGTCAAAGCTTTCTGTAATTTTGATAGCTATAGCCAAATTTTTGTTCATATGAATTGCACCAATACACATTCCCATCAGCAATATAAATTACCTCTGGTGGAAGCTGACATCACTTTAAGCCTCAAATAAAAGTGTTTATCTAACTAATTTTGCAAATACAATGTCTATAACATAATAAAAAAATATCCAACATATCAAGGCACACGATGAGAAGAAATTGACTGAAAAAAACCCAACAGAAACCAGCGACAGGAAAGAGTCTCAGGGACCCATATGGTAAAGCCGTCAGAGACTCTGAAATAACGAGTTCACTCTGTTAAAGGAGATAAAATATGAACTTAAAAATTTGGTGGAGAACTGGACACTATAAAAATTAAAATTTTAGGACTAACAAATATAATGACCAAATTTAGAAACAACTGGTAAAGATTTAGAGGTATATTAGGTACAGCATCTGTGAATTAAGAAAGAAGAAAATATCCAGAATGAACATGGACAGATCAAGACTAAAAATGAGTAAGAGAAGGTAAGGTACACATGTGAGGCATTCTAATGCAAGTAAGGTTGTCAGACTAAGAGCAGAGAGGGAATATAACATTAAGAAAAATGTGAAAAGAAAATGCTAAGTGCAGCTGAATAAAAAAAAAGATTGACTTGAAAGCAGCAATGATATCTGACTGACAGGTGAATCTTGGTAGAAAAAAAATGTGATGTTAAATATATTGTGACAACATAGATGGACCTAGAGGGTAGTCTATTAAGTGAAATAGGTCAGACAGAGGAAGACAAATACTGTATGATTTCACTTATGTGTGGAATCTAAAAAAAATGAAACAAACAAACAAAACAAAAACAGGCTCATAGAAACAGAGACCAAAGGGAGAAGGCTGGAGGGACAGGTGAAAAAGGTGAAGGGGAATGTAGTCGATAATACTGTGATAATTTTGCACGTTGACTGATTATTAATTAGGTTGGTGCAAAAGCCATTGGGGTTTTTGAAATTATTTTTAACCTTTGAAACCGCAATTACTTTTGCACCAACTTATAGAATTAGTGGGGTGATCACATTATGTGGGATAAAAATTTCAAATCACAGTATTGTATACTTGAAACTAATATTAATATAATGTATTGTATACCAACTATACTTAAAATTAAAATAAAAGAGGGAAGGCTGGTTCGCTCAGTGGTTGGAGTGCAGTGCTCTTAATACCAAGGTCCTTGGTTCAATTCCCACATGGGCCAGTGAGTTGCGCCCTCCACAACTGGATTGAAAACAACACTTGACTTGGAGCTGAGCTGTGCCACCCACAACTAGATTGAAAACAGTGACTTGACATGGAGCTGATGGGTCCTGGAAAAACACACTTCCCCAATATAAATAAATAAATAAATAAATAAATAAATAAATAAATAAATAAATGATAATGAAATAATAACTTCAAAATACTAACCAGAACTTAAGCAGGAGTTGATTATCTAAGCTTCCTTGGGAAAGAAAGAAGTAGATATTATAGGCCAGGTTAATGTCATGTTTTAAAAATGAATTCATCTGTGAATACAACTTAACCATAATACATGCTCCTTAAAGAAAAATAAAATTCTTTATTAAGTGAAAAAATTCATTAAGAATGAAAGTGAAGTTAACAAATTTTTGGATGGACAATAACTGAACACGTGTCATCAGTAACATGCACCAAAGAAAATGCTAAAGAGTTTCTTTCAGGCAAAAGAAAAACTTTTCCAGAGGGAAGCTCAAATATACAGGAGGAAAGAAAGAACAATGAAAATAGAAATCACATGGTCAAATCACTTCAACCTCCATTTTTATTTAGGTCTAAGCTCTACAATTAGGTGATTTTAGTAAGACTGACTGATTTTCGTGATTTCTTCAGTAATTTCCTAAGTAGATCTTCAAGAAAGTTCATGGCAACAGTACTAGAATTAGTGTATGTTACATTTATAGGGCAGTTTGTCTGGATAATAAACCCTGGGCTTATAATTTCTCTCTTTGATATCTTTTAGGTTTTGCTCCACTCTATTCTGATATTATCTATTGTTGCAGAGAAATTTAAAGCCTGCCTTATTCTACTTTTTAAAAAATTTTCTTCTAGTCGTATATGTATTGTTAAAGCTTAATAACTTGATTGGGATATAGCTCAGTGTTGATTATTTTGGCTCACTTTTAACTAGCTGACAATGTGCTTTGCCAGTATATACATACGTATATTCAATGAATATTTTCTGGAATTGAATATTGTATATTACAGATTTTCATTTCATGTTCTTCCTTTGGAGACTCCAATTATGAATACATTGGCTTGTTTTGCCTGCCTGCTGTATTTATTACAGCCTCTCTAATTCTCTTCAACTTTCTTTAACTCCATTTCTTTATATTTGATACTTAAATTTGTATTCTGTGTCACTTTTTATATTTTCAGCAGTTTCTGTTCTCTTCTGTGTTCCTTCAAAATTTGCCTTCATTTCTGTGCTTGTTTCTATTCCTTCTACTTCTTTCCCAAGTTTTAACTCACACGTTATTTCCCCTGTTGTCTCACCCTCTTTGTCCTGAGTTGTATTTCAGCTTGTGATTCCCTGCAAAAAAGAAATGGCATCATTAAGTTTTCTTTCTTTTTTTCTTTTTCTTTTTTTTTTTTTTTTAGAGTTGTGACAAAATAAATGGTACAATTTTAATCTTGCTTAAGGATTTACTTTCTGGTGAATTGTCTTTGTCTATAAGTTTTTATAATATCCTCTAAATACTTGGTTTCGATATGCCACCCCTCCCTGATTTCTGGTGCATTTTGTTGGTTTATTGTTATTTTTATAGTGCTGTACAAAATAAAATATTTGTCCTGAGTGCGAACTTCATTACGTGACTTTTTGTATGTGCTCTATTTGAGTTTTTCTATCATTTCCTTCCATATATTTGCAGCATTTTCATTGTGTGTCAGGCTTTGTTCTAAGCTCTAGAGATGTACAATGAACAGTAAAGGCAGGTCTTCTGCTTTCATATAGCTTATAAGATTAGTAAAAGAAAAAAATTAAATAAGCGAATTCAGTTCAATAAATGCACTATATACTATGAGAGAAGAAATGTAGGATACTATGGAAACATATGTTAAGAATATTAAACATTTAGATTCTTATGTGTCCTGGAACAAGTCCTATATTTTGGAGAGAATCAAGGATTTTTCCATAAGTTTCTAATGTTTGGAAGGGTCATGAAAAGATTCCTAGAGGAAGGAATGTCAAAACTGAGACTGAAATCCAATTAAGAGTGTTCTAAGCTGAAGTAACTGTTCATGATAATATAGAGGCAAGAGAAAGCAGAAAAGAGCATAGTATTGGCAGGTGAATGAATTTCATTGCTCTGTTTCCCTTTTATTAATCCATCAATAGAGTAAATCTATGAAGCTCCTCATTTTAGAAGCACAATTTGGATTTTAAATACGTTTTATCAGCCCCGTTTTGAACTGTCTTCAGAAGCAGGAAAAAGTGAAAAATGCTTCTTAAAAAATATTCTCTCTATGTAAGGAAACTTAGAGTAATTTAATATTTAGAGTTAGCAAATTTCAAGTAAGATACAATCCTTCTGATTTTCCACCCAGGATTTGGAAAATTCTTTTTTCTCCTTTTTTTTAATCACTACAGTTTCTTTTTTCTTTTTTAATTAAAATTTATTGGGGTGACAATGGTTAGTAAAATTACATAAGTTTCAAGTGTACAATTCTGTAATACATCATCTATATATCACATTGTGGGTTCACCACCCAGAATCAGTTCTCCTTCCATTACTATATATTTGATCCCATTTACCTTCATCTACAACTCTCCCCCCGCCTTACCCTCTGGTAACTACTGAACTATTTGAAACAACTATAGTGTCCTTCGATAGATGATTGGATAAAGAAGATGTGGCAGAATTACACAATGGAATACTACTCTGCCATAAGAAAAGATGAAATAGTGCCATTTGCGACGACGTGGATGGACCTTGAGATTATGATGCTCAGTAAAATAAGTGAAAAAAAGTTGAGAATCGTGATTTCACTGATATGTGGGATATAAAACTGAAAGCAACAAAGGAACAAGACAACAAGAAATAACAACTCATAGACAACAGTTTAGTGGAAGATTCTTTTTTTGGGCAATCCTTGTGGGTTGAGGCTCCTGCTCTCACTCTTAGTATTAATAGCTACCCCATTGTGAATCCTTTGCCAGCAGGCACCTTCCAGTCTGCCTAGCACCTGCCCCAGCTGAACTTTGAAGTTTAAAAAATCTGTAGACCAACGTGAAAGCAGCTGTTGAAGGCCTTCATGATTATCCCTTGGAAAGCAGTGTTGTAGGCTCTCATTTATAGATTCTTGCAGTTTCACAACATAGGCTGCTATTAATTTTTTCTTTTAACAGATATCACCTGCATAAGACTGTATTACTTTCCCCCATACTTCCCCTCTGCACTACAGAATTTCATAAGCATTTTGTCCAGGAGCTGCCAGCTAATTGTGACTATTGTATTCATAGTATACACATGGCAGGTTTTCTGCTTCTCAGTTACAGTACAACATCGAGGTTGACTTGTTAGATACTTGACTTTGTTTCTGTGTTTAGAGAAAGGACACAAACATTAACTAATCTATCGTATTGATGCCACAAATGTCAGTCTTGTTATAATTAAATCCTCTGAGTATTTCCTTTTATGTATGACAAGGAAAACATATTTGGGCAACTATAAATGCATGTTTTTTTATTTTTAGAATGCAAACTATAGCTTGTTTACTTAATTGGTTTGGCAAGGAAAACACTGTTAGGAGAAAAACAGAACAACTAATCTGTGGTCCCTTCTCATTTATCCTGTGTTTCCAAATATAAGCATTTGATCCTTTTTGTAACTGAGGACACACCCCCTCAGAGACTAGAAATTTGCAAATTATAATGAACTGCAAGTAGTATAGTGTGAATCCTTCTTAGAGCCACGTCAGAATAAAATAATCATTTGACAAATATGAGGTAAGCTGTTTTTTAAACTGTGTAAAAAAAATGTTGGTGAATAAAGGAAAGCTAAAGAAATGTTCCCAGAAATATTAAGTTAGTTCCAAATTCCTCGAGGGTAAAACTGGGGAAGGAAGGGATAAAAGGGGTGCCAAATAGATTTACTCATTTGATACTGCCAAGTTCGTTTTCTGTTTCTGACCCTGGCAGGTGTTTTAAGCTGTTTCTCTCATGTGCACTTTTACAGGTTCCTGTACTGTAGGGGTGTAATTTTCTCTGAAGGGCTTTTACCTTTCTTCCTCCCCACCTCGTGGGTTTCTGGAGGTCAACTTTACCTAGGCTATTTTTTGTTTATGATGCAGTGTGGTACTAAGGAAGCTCTTGAACTTGGCTGCCTGGGTTCAAATATTGGTTCTATCACTTACTGATTGTGTGACCTTGGGAACGTTGATCTCTCTCTGTCTCTCTCTCTCTCTCTCTCTCTCTCTCTCTCTCTCGCTCTCTCTCTCTTTGTTGTTGTTGTTGCCACACATGACTTTAGTTGTGAAGCCTTGGGCACATCCCGGACTAATATCTCTTGTTTCAGTTTCCTTATTTGAAAGTGGTATGGTGATAAATAGAACTAATTTCATAGGGCTGCTGAGAGTAAATCCTCCCCCACTCCCTTCCTTCTGTCCTTCCTCTCTCCCTCCTTCCCTCTCTTCATTTCTATTCATCCCATAGTAAACATGATCTAATAATCATTATCATTATTTTTCCCTATGAGAGAATCTACAATGGATTCAGTCTAGCTTTCTCTCATATGTTCCTTTACTGATCCACGGATAGGGCTTCTTTACTATGAGCTAGCCCTGGAGATGTAAGCGATGGTTACCAAGGCAGCCACCTCTGCTTTGCTCATTTTGAACTTTGGGCACAGCTGTCTGGTGTCTTTGCCTTTTACACTTTTCAGTCACCTGTGTCACCTTTAACCTCAGGAGACATACATGGTTTTCTGGGTAGTCCCGCAGAAGACCCTTAACCAGGCTTAAAGTTAGAAGCAGGCCCCATGTGGTATTGGAAACTGTTAAAGATGCCAGAAGTTACAAACATGGGAAAGGAAGAGGAGAAATCTCTTGTTATTTTGCAGGTGGCATTTTTGTATACATAAAATGTCTAAAAATATTCAATCCAGAAGTACATTTAGTATTTGTTGCCTATTCCACTGGCGAGAACATTCGGTGCAGTGTTGAGTAGATAGGGTGGTAGGGGACACCCATACTCCACATCGTGTTGTTTCCATCTAGACCTGTTTTTCTTTTTTTAAACTTTAGAATTATGGATCCATTTACTTGAACAGGTAAAGGCCTACTGATATTTTGGAAGCTGAATTTTTAAAAGTCAGTTCAAATTTATTGACATAATGTTGCTGTTACTATTTTTTAATATTTGTGGCATATGTAATATCCCTTTCTCTTACATATATTGTTATTGTCTTTTTTTTCTTGAGCAGACTTTCCAGAGGTGCCTCATTTTATTAGTCTTTTTTAAAAAACATGATTTTAATGTTCTTAATTTTCTCTATTGCATTTTCCTCTTTCCTTGGTTTCTGTTTCTAATTTTATTACTCTGGTTTTTTTTCCATTGGTAAATTTTAGTATGTTGTTCTTTTCTATTCTTGATATAAACGGATAGAGCATTGATATTCAGCCTTTCTTCTTTTATAATACTTCCATACCTTTTTCTTTTATAATACTTACACTACTTTATGTGTTTTCCACAATTTCTGAGATTCCATGTTTAAAATACTTTCTAATTTTCATTCTGACCCCTTCTCTGATTTTATGAGTGTTTAGATGTGTGCTACAAAATATCCAAAATTTGGTAATTTTTTGCTGTATATATTTTTAATGATTTCTAGCTAATTTCACTATCATCAAAGAGCATATTCTGTATCTAATGTATCAGTTTCCTCATTTGAAATTTTAGAGACTTGTTTTGTGACCCATTTTATGGCCTATTATATAAAATGTTTCTACGGAGGTGAAAATAAAGTGTCTGAGGAGGTGGAAATAATGTTTGCTGTCTTATTGTTAGGAGCAGTGTTCCATATTTATTATGTCTTTTGTCAATTCTGTTTTACAAATCTAACATTTTTCTCTTGGTTGTTTCATTTTCTTTTCTATTAGTTACAAAGGGATGCGTGTTAAGACTTTTCAGTAGATTTGGAATTTGTCTATTTTGCTTTTCAGTTCTGTGAGACTTTACTGTTACCAAAGTTGGTGGGTCTTTTGCCCTTCACATATAGAGAAACCAGATTCTGAAGCAACAGGTTTTTCACAGAGAAAAGTGTTTTTTATTCTTAAGGCAGCCAGACATGGAGATGGTAAAAAAGCCCAAATCCAGCTCCCTGAAAAAAAGATTTGAAGCAAATTTAAAGAATAAGGTGAGGAGGGACTATGCATACAAGTATTCATTAATTCTAACTCAGGAAGTCTAGTTGGATAGTCTTGAAGTAAGACTCCTCAAGTAATGAATGTGAAAGAGGGCAGGAAGGAACAAAGTAATTTCAATCTGGCAGAGTTTGATTGGTCAATTCATATTTGGTCTAGGCACTGGATCTTCCTATTGGTGGACTTCTTGCTTTTTAATAGGTTCCTGTTGACAAACAACAGCATGTCTGTTACTTGAGTTCCCAGAATCATGGTTCCATATGCTCTCAAGGTCACTTGAGGGTCATTTGGTTGCTAACTGAGCCTTCTCAAACCTCTGGGACCAGTTTGATCCAATTAGGTTGGTGGTTTCTGGTGGGCTCTGCTATGAGGAAGCCCAGTGTTATCTGTTGAAAATCATTACAAAGAAAAGGGGGGGGGAAGTTATTAAGGTCTGGTTTCGTTTTAGGTCCCTCAGGGGCCACCCAGTATCAGTATTAGGGCATGGTTTCATTGTTTCATCTATTTTGGTGCAACACCATTAAGTCCATACAAATTTAGGATTGTTATATCTTTCAGATGAATTAGTCTTTTCATTATTGCGATTATTAATTTTACATGTTGACTTGACTGGGTAATGGGTGCCCATGTATTTGGTCTAACATTATTATGTGTGTGTCTGTCGGTGTTTTGGATGAGATTGACATTTGAATCCGTAACTGAGTAAAGCAGGATGCCTTCTCACTATGGGTGGACCTCATCCAATTAGTTGAAGGTTTCAATAGAAAAAAAGGTTGGTTCTACCTAGATTAACAGGGAGCTCCTCCTGCCTAATTTCCTTATAAATCTTTGGATTTGTCAGGCCCCCATAATTGTGTGAGCCAATATCTTATAATAAATCTCATATCTATATATAATGTATATATATCCTATTGGTTCTGTTTCTGGAAAACCGTGAGTAATATACCTAATCATTGTGAGATATTTCTCTTTTCGTCTAGTTATTCTCCTTTCCTTGATACATATTTGTGTATAAATACAATTACATATCATATATACACATATACACACACACACATATATACTCTTAAAACTTCACAAGACATTATTCAGCACAATCAGTACTGATTTAGATTTACCCACAGGTCAACACTTTCCAAACTTATTTATTCTTTTGAATGACTATGCTTCTATTTCCTGAAGTTCTACTTCCTGAAGAACTCCTTTATTATATCTTTTAATATGTTTGTCCTTGAAATAACTTTTCTCAGATGTTATTTATCTGAAAATCTCTTCATCTCATCATCATTTTAAAGATGTTTTCACTGCCTGAAGGCTCCTAGGTTGGTATTTATTTATTTATGTTTTAGTATTTTACAGTTGTCATTTTATTGTCTTCTGACTTGCTCTGTGAGCTGTCATTCTTATTGTCTGTCATTCATTTGAAGGTAACTTGTCCTTTTTGCCCCTCTCTCTTCTTTTATGTTTTTCTCTTTTTCATAGCTATACAGTTCATGAGCCTAGGTGTGTTTCTTCTTTATTCTCTTTGATCTCAGAGCTTTTAGATCTCTTTTATATGTTTGATGTTGCTGGCTAGTTTTCATTCATTTTGGAAAATTCCCTGTCCAATACATCTTCAAATATTCTTCTTTTCCACTCCTTCTTGGACTCTAATTTCATGCATATTAGATATGTTCAATGTTCCCATATGACTCTCAATTTCTTCTATATGTATTTAATTCTTTATCCAACTTGGTACTTCATTCTGTTTATTTTTCTGATCTGTTTTCTAGTTAATAATCTTATTTTCTGCAGTGT
The DNA here is from genome assembly GCF_964194185.1 of Rhinolophus hipposideros. Lineage (NCBI taxonomy): Eukaryota > Metazoa > Chordata > Mammalia > Chiroptera > Rhinolophidae > Rhinolophus > Rhinolophus hipposideros. Next base: position 10,711,698 of record NC_138071.1, read on the forward strand.
CTAATCATTTGTTAAATATATCTATTAAATTCACAATTTGATTGTATATTTCATTTTCTAGAATTTCCAATTTATTATTTTTAATATAATTTAGTTTCTTAATAAAAATTTCCATCTCCTTATCTACTTTCTTGGGCATATTATTCTTAGTTATTTCAAAGTCTATTACTGCAGTATATTAAAAAACTACCTGTGAATATCTTTTTGTCATTTGGCTCTTAATCTTTTTTTTTGTTTCCTTGTTTGTTTTGTCATTTGGTGAATGCTATCATTTTGTAGGAAAAGTTATACAGGCCCTAGATGATGTTTTCTTCCTCCAGAAAGGATTTAATTTCCTTTTGGTAGGCAAAGAAATAACCTTTTTCCAAATATGTATTGAAACCATTTCAGAAATTTTTGGCTCTAGTTCTAATTTCACTTTGCCTCTACACTAACGTATAGTCCTTTGAGACTCTCAACTGAAAGCATTAAGTAATTTCAATAGAAACTTCTCCTCGGCGAACCCTGAACTCCAATTTTTATAACCTCAGAATTGTAAGACTGACAAAATCTCCTTACAGCGTTTGATCCTTTTATAAAAGCTTTTTCATATTTTCTTGATTTTTCTCCTCTGTCTACTCAGATTAGTTATCAGCAAATATCTCAATGAGAAACTGTATGCCATATGTTGCATTCACTTCTTTGTTGTTCCCCTTTCTCTAGATCTTGATCTTTCAGATAATGGCTGCTTTGTTAGTCCTATTGCCAGACAGCTTCCCAACTGAATATAAATTTGAGGATTCATGAAAATGTTTAAAAATGTTAAGTACAGTTGGTATACAATATTATGTTAGTTATATTAGTTCCAGGTGTACAATAGTGATTTGACATTTTTATACCTTACAATGTGATCCCCTCACTAAGTATAGTAATCATCTGTCACTGTGCAAACATCACAGTATTATACTTACTATATTCCCCTTCACCTTTTCACCTATTTCCCCGACGACCTCCCCACTGGTAACTGTTTGGTCTCTGTTTCTATGAGTCTATTTTTTGTTTTGTATGTTTGTTTGTTTTATTTTTTAGATTCCACATATACCTGACATGATGCAGTATTTATCTTTCTCTGTCTGACTTATTTCATTTAGCGTAATACCCTCTAGGTTCATCCATGTTCTTGCAAATGGTGAAATTTCATTCTTCTTTATTGCTGCATAATATTCATGTATATATTTCATATATACATTCATATTTATATATATATATATATATATTTCATATATATTCATATTTATATATATATGTATAGTGTGTGTGTATGTGTGGGAGATATATATCACTTCTTTATCCATTCATCTATTGATGATGGGCATCTGGATTGCTTCCTTCTCTTGGCTATTGTAAATAATGCTTCAATGAACATGGGGTGCATATATCTTTTTGAATTAGTGTTTTTGTTTTCTTTGGATAAATACCCAGAAGTGGAATTCCTGCGTCCTATCTATGATAGATTTATTTTTAATTTTTTGAGGAGTCTCCATACTGTTTTCCATAGTGGCTGCACCAATTTGCAGTCCTACTGGCAATGCACAGTGTTTCCCTTTTTTCCACATCCTCACCAACACATGAAATTTGTTGACTTTTTAGCCATAGCCATACTGCCTGGTGTGACGGGGTATCTCATTGTGGTTTTGATTTGCATTTCCCTGGTGATTAGTGATTTTGAGCATCTTTTCATATGTCTGTTGGTCATCTGTATGCTTTCTTTGGTGAATGTTTTTTCATGTCCTTTGCTCATTTTTTGATAAGATTATTTTTTGTTATTGAGTTGTGTAAGTTCCTTATGTACTTTTGATATCAACCCCTTATTGGATATATCATTTGGGAATATATTCTCCCATTCAGTAGGTGTCTTTAATTTTGTTGATGGTTTCCTTCATTGTGTGGAAACTTTTTAGTTTGATGAAATTCTATTTGTTTATTTGTTTATTTTTTGTTTCCCTTGCTCAAGGGGACATATCCAAATAGATATTACTCAGACTGATGCCAAATATTTCCTATGTTTTCTTCTAGGGAGTTATATGATTTCAGGCCTTATATTTAAGTTCTTAATCCATTTTGAACTTACTTTTGTATATGGTGTAAGAAAGTGGTCCCATTTCATTTTTTTCCCTGTATCTGTTCAGTTTTTTTCAACTCCATTCATTGAAAAGACTGTCTTTACCCCATTGCCTCTTTTGTTATAGATTAATTGATCATATAAGCATGGGTTTATTTTGGGGCTCTCCATTCTGTTTTATTGATCTGTGTGTTTGTTTTTGTGCCAGTACAATACTTTTTGATTATTATAGCTTTGTAATATAGTTTGCAATAAGGGAATGTGTAATATAGTTTGAAATCAACTTTGTTTTTCTTTCTCAAGATTACTTTGTCTCTTCATGGTCTTTTGTGGTCCTATGTAAATTTTAGGATAATTTGTTCTTGTTCTGAGAAGAACGTCGTTGGTATTTTGGGAAGGGTTGAATTGAATCTGTAGATTGTTTGGGTAGAATGGTCATTTTAACAATATTAATCCTAGCAATCCATGAACATGGTGTATCCTTATACTTTTTTGTGTCCTTTTCAGTTTCTTTCTTCAATGTCTTAATAGTTTGCTGAGTACAGGTCTTTCATCTCCTTGGTTAAATTTATTCCTAACTATTTTATTCTTTTTTATGCAATTATAAATCATAATTTTAAAAAATTTTGCCTTTTGACTGTTGTTATTAGTGTATAGGAATGTGATAGATTTCTGTATATTAACTCTGTATCCTGCTACTTTACTGAATTATTTTATTAATTCCATTAATTTTTTTGTGGATTCTTTATGGTTTTCTTTTCTTTTTTTTTTTTTTAATTAATTTTATTGGGGTGACAATTGTTAGTAAATTTACATAGATTTCAGGTGTACAATTCTGTATTATATCGTCTATAAATCCCATTGTGTGTCCACCACCCAGAGTCAGTTCTCCTTCCATCACCATATATTTGATCCCCTTTACCCTCATCACCCACCCCCCACCCCCTTACCCTCTGGTAACCACTAAATTATTGTCTGTGTCTATGAGTTTTTGTTTCTCATTTGTTTGTCTTGTTCTTTTTGGTTTATATACCACATATCAGTGAAATCATAGGGTTCTCTGCTTTTTCTGTCTGACTTATTTCACTTAGCATTATTCTCTCGAGATCCATCCATGTTGTCACAAATGCTCCTATATCATCTTTCCTTAACGCCGAATAGTATTCCATTGTGTATATGTACCACAACTTCTTTATCCATTCATCTATCGAAGAACATTTTGGTTGTTTCCATGTCTTGGCCACCGTAAACAAAGCTGCAATGAACATTGGCGTACACGTGTCTCTATAGAGAAATGCTTTTATATTTTGGGGGTAGATACCCAGGAGAGCGATTGCTGGGTCATATGGTAATTCTATTCGTAATTTCTTGAGAAACCTCCACACTGCCTTCCATAGCGGCGCACCAGTCTGCATTCCCACCAACAGTGTATGAGAGTTCCTTTTTCTCCACAGCCTCTCCAACACTTGTTACTATTTGTTTTGTTGATGAAAGCCATTCTGACTGGGGTGAGGTGATATCTCATTGTGGTTTTCATTTGCATTTCTCTGATGATTAGCGATGTTGAGCATTTTTTCATATGTCTATTTGCCATTTGTATATCCTCTTTGGAGAAATGTCTCTTCAGGTCCTCTGTCCATTTTTCAATTGGGTTGTTTGTTTTTTTGTTGTTGAGTTTCATGAGTTCCTTGTATATTTTGGATATTAGCCCCTTATCAGAGGAACTGTTTGCGAAAATCTTCTCCCATTCAGTTGGTTGCCTCATTATTTTGTCAATAGTTTCTTTTGCTGTGCAGAAGCTTTTCAGTTTCATATAATCCCATTTGTTTATTTTAGTTTTTACTTCCATTGCCTTTGGAGTCAAATACATAAAATGCTCTTTGAACCCAAGGTCCATAAGTTTAGTACCTATGTTTTCTTCAATGCAGTTTATTGTGTCAGGTCTTATGCTTAAGTCTTTGATCCATTTTGAATTAATTTTGGTACATGGTGACAGATAGCAGTCCAGTTTCATTCTTTTGCATGTAGCTATCCAATTCTGCCAGCACCATTTATTGAAGAGGCTGTCTTTCCTCCATTGTATGTTTTTAGCTTCTTTGTCAAAAATTATCTGTCCATATTTATGTGGTTTTATTTCTGGGTTCTCAATTCTATTCCATTGGTCTATGTGTCTGTTTTTCCGCCAATACCAAGCTGTTTTGATTATTGTAGCCCTGTAGTACAAGGAAAAATCAGGGAGTGTGATACCTCCAGTATTGTTCTTTTTTTTAATATTGCTTTGGCTATTCGGGGTCTTTTGTGGTTCCAAACAAATCTGATGATTTTTTGTTCTATTTCTTTAAAAAATGTCATTGGGATTTTGATGGGGATTGCATTAAATCTGTATATGGCTTTGGGTAATATGGCCATTTTAACTATGTTGATTCTTCCAATCCATGAGCACGGAATGTCTTTCCATTTCTTTGTGTCTTCTTCAATTTCTTTCAAAAATGTCTTATAGTTTTCAGCATATAGGTCCTTCACATCCTTGGTTAAGTTTATTCCTAGGTATTTTATTCTTTTTGCTGCAATTGCAAAAGGAATTGTTTTTTCTATCTCTTTTTCTGAGATTTCATTGTTGGTATATAGGAAAGCAATGGACTTTTGTACGTTGATTTTGTAGCCAGCAACTTTACTGTATTCATTGATTGTTTCTAATAGCTTTTTGGTGGAGTCTTTAGGGTTTTCTATATATAGCATCATGTCATCTGCAAAGAGTGACAATTTAACTTCTTCATTCCCAATTTGGATGCCTTTTATTTCTTTCTCTTGCCTGATAGCTCTGGCGAGGACTTCCAACACTATGTTGAAAAGCAGAGGTGATAGGGGACAACCTTGTCGTGTTCCTGAACGTAGAGCAAAGGGCTTCAGCTTTTCACCATTAATTATGAGATTAGCTGAGGGCTTATCGTATATGACCTTTATTATGTTGAGGTATTTTCCTTCTATACCAATTTTAGTAAGTGTTTTAATCATAAATGGATGTTGTATCTTATCAAATGCTTTTTCTGCATCAATTGATAGAATCATATGATTTTTGTCCTTTATTTTGTTTATGTGATGTATCACATTGATGGATTTGCGAATGTTGAACCATCCTTGTGCCCCGGGGATGAACCCCACTTGGTCGTGATGAATAATCTTTTTAATGCATTGTTGTATTCGATTTGCTAGAATTTTGTTTAGGATTTTAGCATCTGTATTCATCAGAGATATAGGTCTGTAGTTTTCTTTTTTTGTGTTGTCCTTACCAGGTTTTGGTATCAGGGTAATGTTGGCCTCATAAAATGAGTCAGGGAGTACTGACTCTTCTTCAATTTTTTGGAAGAGTTTGAGCAGGATTGGTATTAGATCCTCTTTGAAGGTTTGGTAGAATTCACTGGTGAAGCCATCTGGTCCAGGACTTTTGATTTTGGGAAGGTTTTTGATGACTGATTCAATTTCGTTACTGGTGATCGGCCTGTTAAGATTTTCCAGTTCTTCATGATTCAGCCTTGGAAGGCTATATGTTTCTAAGAACTTGTCCATTTCTTCTAAGTTATTAAATTTGGTGGCATATAGTCCTTCATAGTATTCTTGGATAATCCTTTGTATTTCTGTGGTGTCCGTGATAACTTCCCCTTTTTCATTTCTGATTTTGTTAATTAGTGTCTTCTCTCTTTTTATCTTAGTGAGTCTAGCCAAGGGTTTGTCGATTTTGTTAATCTTTTCAAAGAACCAGCTTTTTGTCACATTAATTTTTTCTATTGTCTTTTTGTTCTCTATTTCATTTAGTTCTGCTCTGATTTTTGTTATTTCCTTTCTTCTGCTGACCTTGGGTTTCGCTTGTTCTTCTTTTTCTAGTTTTTTAAGGTGTAACATGAGGTTATTTATTTGGGATTTTTCTTGTTTCTTGAGATAGGCCTGTAGTGATATAAATTTCCCTCTTAAAACTGCTTTCGCGGCATCCCAAAAATTTTGGTAGGATGTATTTTCATTGTCATTTGTTTCTATGTATCTTTTGAGCTCTCCTCTAATTTCTTCTTTGACCCAGTCGTTCTTTAAAAGTATGTTGTTTAATCTCCATGTATTTGTGTTTTTTCCTGCTTTCTTTTTGCAGTTGATATCCAATTTCAAAGCTTTGTGATCAGAGAATATGCTTGGTATGATTTCAATCTTCTTAAATTTGCTGAGGCTGATTTTGTGTCCCAATATATGGTCTATCCTTGAGAATGTTCCATGTACACTAGAAAAGAATGTATAGTCTGATGTTTTAGGATGAAGTGCTCTATATATGTCAATTATGTCCAATTCATCTAATGTGTCATTTAGGGCTGCGATTTCGTTATTTATCTTCTGTTTGGATGATCTATCCATAGCTGTCAATGATGTATTTAAGTCCCCTAGTATAATTGTGTTTTGGTCAATTTCTCCCTTTAGTTCTGTTAGTAGTTGCTTGGTATATTTCGGTGCTCCCTGATTGGGGGCATAAATATTGATGACTGTTATGTCTTCTTGTTGTATAGTCCCCTTTACCATTATGAAATGTCCATCTTTGTCTCTTGTTATCTTTTTCACCCTGCAGTCTGTTTCATCAGAAATCATTATGGCTACACCTGATTTTCTCTGGGTACCATTTGCTTGGAGTGTCAATTTCCACCCTTTCACTTTGAGTCTATGCTTGTCCTTGTAGCTGAGATGTGTCTCTTGTAGGCAGCATATGGTTGGGTTTAGTTTTTTGATCTAATCTGCTACTCTGTGTCTCTTTATTGGTGAGTTCAGTCCATTTACATTTAGGGTGATTATTGATATGTGAGGATTTCCTGTCATTCTGTCTTTAGTTTTCTGGTAAGGCTGTGTCTCCATTGTTTCTTTGCCTTTTTGTTGTTGTCTGTTATTTCTGTGTGGTGGTATTCTATGATGTTTCCCTCTGTTTCTTCTTTTATTACAGTATATATTTCAGATTTGGATGTTTTTTGAGTGGTTACCCTTGAGTTTATGTAAAAGAAAGTTTGATATTTAGAGTATTCCAGTTTCTTCAGTACGCTTACTTTCTCTATTCCCATATTCCAGTTCAGGCCTTTACGCTCCCCCTTTTTATGTTTCGGTTGCCACAAGTTGTCCCTGTTGATGGTGGTCTAATAGCCTCCTTTAGTATTTCTTGTAGTGCAGGTCGTGTATTAGAAAATTCCCTCAGCATCTGGATGTCTGGAAAGGTCTTTATTCCTCCTTCATATCTAAAAGAGATCTTTGCTGGATATAGTATTCTTGGCTCATGATTTCTCTCTTTCAATAGTTTGAATATTTGGTTCCATTCCCTCCTAGCTTGTAGAGTTTCTGCTGAAAAATCTGATGATAATCTAATGGGCTTTCCTTTGTAAGTTACCGTCTTCTTTTCCCTGGCTGCCTTGAGGATTCTTTCTTTGTCATTGATTTTAGACAGCTTCAATACAATGTGCCTTGGTGAAGGCCTGTTGGGATTGAGGTAATTAGGTGTTCTATTTGCTTCTTGGATTCGAGGATCCAGTTCTGTCCACAAGTTTGGGAAGTTCTCATCGACGATTTGTTTGAATATATTCTCTGTTCCCTTCCCTCTTTCTTCTCCTTCTGGTATGCCCATTATTCTTATATTGCTCTTTCTGATGGAGTCAGAAAGTTCTTGTAGAGTTCTTTCATTTCTTTTAAGTCTCAAGTCTCTTTCTTCTTCCCTCTGTGTAAATTCCAGGTTCCTATCTTCGATGTCACTGATTCTTTCCTCCATCTGGTCAACTCTACTACCTAAGCTGGATATTTTATTGTTAATTTCTTCTATTGAGTTCTTAATCTCCAGAAATTCTATTTGGTTCCTTTTCAAGATTTCAATCTCTTTTGTAAAATGCTCATGGTGTTCTTTGATTGTGTTTCTGAGTTCATTAAACTGCCTTTCTGTGTTTTCTTGCATCTTGTTCAGTTTTTTCAGAATTGCGATCTTGAATTCTCTGTCATTTAAATCACAAAGGTCCATATCTCTAAGTTCCTTTTCTGGAGACTTTTCACTTTCTTTCTGAGCTATCTTGTTGCCTTGGTTATTCATGGCAATCACTGATTTACTATTTCTCTTCCTAGACATCTACAGGTGTGTCTTCTGCAACAGGTTGATAGGTATGCGAAGAGCTTTTGGAGTTCCAAAGCTCTTTCTGCACCAGATTCAGAGCCCGTTTGTTTCAGCAGTTCTGTTTACTCCTGCAGGGATCCGCCCAGATAGGTGGGGCCAGGGACGGGGTGAGTTGTGAGAGGTGGCCCAGAGCAATGGCGGCGACCACCACCACAGCCAGTCCTGCTTCCACAGCTCCCTCCCCTTTGCCGGAACTAGTTGAGCTGCGAATCTGTGTCTGCGGTCCACAGTTCTCAGAGCAGCAAATATTCTGTCCTTTGATCCGACACTGCTACTTTATCGCTTCTAGCACCGGGCAGGTGGGGGCGGGGCGAGCTCTGGGAGGGTAGGGAGGGGGCGGCTAGTCTCTGTGCCTAAGGCTTCCGTTCTCCGCTCGGCAGTGAGGGCTTAAACCACTGATTTCAGCCCTCTTCCCTCAGTCTTTGCTCCGAGGTCTGCCGTGAGCGAGTGTTGGGTTCAGCGGTTTTGTATGCTGCCCCCTCAGCCCTGTGGGCCGTAAGCGGAGCCCTAGCAGTCCGAGTCCTTCCCTCTCCCGCAACGGCGGTAGTTCTGGGAGCAGCGGGCTCCGAGCACTGAGCTAGGTCTGTGTCCTGCGCCCGCGGGGCTCCGTCTCCACACTTCTCCCTTCCCTCCTCCCCCGCTCGCGCGATTCACCCACCTGGAGGTGAATTCAGTAGTCGGCCTCTTCGTCTTGCCTGTCTGCTGTGCAAGGAGTCCTTTGTGGAGTTATTGTTGTCCGATTCGTTGTAAATTCCAGGGGAGCGTTACAGAGGCTCACCTCACGCCGCCATTTTTCTCCTCTCTCTCCGGAGCTTGTTCTTATGGTTTTCTATATGTAGTGTTATGTCACTGCAGATAGTAACAGTTTTACTTCTTCTTTCTAATTTGGATGAGGTTTATTTCTTTTTCTTGTCCGATTGCTGTGGCTAGGACTGCCAATACTATATTGAATAATAGTGGTCAGATTGGGCATCCTTTTCTTTTTCCTGGTCTCAGAGGAAAAGCTCGTATCTTTTCACCACTGACTATGATGTTAGCTGTGGGCTTGTCATATATAGCCTCTATTAAGTTGAGGTACATCCATCTATACCCATTTTGTTGAGAGATTTTGTCATAAAGAGATGTTGAATTTTGTCAAACCTTTTGCTTATTATCTATTAAGATAATCATATGATTTTTATCCTTGGTTTTGTTTATATGATATATCACTTTAATTGTTTTGTAGATGTTGAACCACCATTGCTTGCCATGTATAAATCCCACTTGATCATGGTGTATAACCTTTTTAATGTACTGTTAAATTCAGTTTACTAATATTTTGTTAAGTATTTTGGTATCTATGTTCATCAGGGATATTTGCCTGTAATTTTCTCTCTCTCTCTCTCTCTCTCTCTCTTTCTCTCTCTCTCTCTCTCTCTGTCTCTCTCTCTCTCTCTCTCTCTCTCTCTCTCTCTCTCTCTCTCTCTTTCTCTCTCTCTGGTGTCTTTGTCTAGTTTTGGTATCAGAGTAATGCTGGCCCCATAGGATGAGTTTGGAAGTATTCTTCTTCAATTTATATATGTATCATCTATATCTATAGCAGTCTATTTTAAGCTGATGTCATTTAAGTTTATTGCATTCTAAAAGCACTACATTTTCCCCCTCTTCTCTTTATGTTTTTGATGTTTTATATCTTATTGTTTTGTGTATCCCCTGATTATTGTAGTTATAGTTCATTTTGCTACTATTGTGCCTCCTGTTTCTTCAGGTGGTTCTCAAAGGTGATTATTCTATAGTTTAGTCGTAATATTGATGTGGTTGTGGGAAGAGGTGAACACAGCATTTACCTAGTCTTCCATCTTTACTGGAAGTCTATGCAAATCTCTGAAATTTTAGGGTCTTCAGTTTCTACATGTTTAATGTGGGGATATTAACTATTTTTCATAGAATTTTTCTGAGAACCAAATAGTTTACATGCATATGAAATTTTATAGAAAACTCAATTAGTTTCTTGACAGATTTTATGTACATTTTCATTTTAATGATTTTTATTATTATACATTTTAAAAAATCAAATGGCCCATATGTGGGGAAATCTACTAAGGAAAGAGCTTAGATAAGATAAGAGCTTACGTAAGAGTGGCCCAATCACATTTTTAATATAACAACATTCTGAAAGCCTATTCAACTTCCTTCTAGGTTCAGTGGACTACAGAGTTTAAATTGAAGCTTTTTCGCTCTGGGATGCATATAGTAGTACAAAAGTCTACAAAGTTTTCACAATGTTCAGTCAAATGATTTATAGACTGATTTAAATTTATGACCCTAGAAATACTATTGATATGTGAATACTTGAGAACAAAATGTCTAAAAAGTGATCAATAAAAAACAATATTAAAGAAAGGTTAAAGAAGACTACTCTTTTCTTCTTTAATGTAATGATGGATTTATTAGATAAGGGAATACTGTGGATCAATGTGCTATATATTATAGATTCAATAATTTGTTTGATGAAATGCCATATAGTACAGTCCCCAAATCATCAATTTTAAAATACCAGGATTTAAATAGTCTTTATTTAAAAGGCAAGCAGGGTCAGATAGGAGAGTGATCAGACATAAAAGTTACTCTAAGTTTATTTGGCAAATGGTTTCTCTACCTTTTGTTCTTTTTTGCATATTACACACACCTTTATTATGATATCAGTATAGCGAATTATAGTTATTTGTCATTTTGCTTCCCCCCACTAGACTGTAAGATCATTCAGATCAGAGAACCATATTTATTCATCTCTGGAACCTCAGTGTCTAACAAAAATGCCTGGCATATTTAAGGAATATTTTTATTATTGGCTGAAAATGGTCAATTTCATTGTTAGTAAAATATATTAATTTTAATCTTAAACTGGGTCAAAAATCCTCAAAGGTTTTCAAGGTTTACAAGTTCCCAAATGTGAAAGTTCGAAAACATTTTTTTTCTGAGGAACATGAAAAGATGTCTCTTCAATAAATGTTTTTCCTGAAAAGATCTTGTTTCAATAAGTGCTTTTCCTTGGAGGAAGAGAAGCCAACAGGACAGAAGTTACTGTAGATAAAAGGGGAGAGGTCTTCAGTTTCCTCACTTGTAAAATAAGTGATTAGGTAAGAGTCAGTGCTTCTAAAGTGCTTTGTTTTGCTTTGAAAATATTTCTAGGATGTAACCCCCCCACACACGTCCAGTGTGTGAGGTACAGTGCTCAGGCTCAAGGGTGTAGAGATGGAGTCCCACCAACAAACCCATTCGGCCAGTTAGTATGGGGGAACTCTGCTAAGATTAGAATTTAGGTAAAGGAAGCATTTTACCTAAGAATTGTGCCATCGTAAATCTGACCACAGGAAATGTTCTATTATTTGTTTAAAAGAAAAATATATACATTTCATACAGCTTATTAATGGCTCCTCAGTGTGGGATTTCTTTAAAGTTAAAAGTTATATAACATAACATTTAATTGATTCAAAAGGGTTTGTGTTGAATAAGTATGTTTAATAAAACCTGTCAGTGTAATTTGGTATTAGTTGCAAAGTTGTGTCAAGTGTAATAGCTTCCGGTATATAACTACCTTGACTGCTAGCTGACAATGGTTTATTATATTTTAGGAAATGTTAGCAGCTCCCAGCAGAGAATATAAATTTGAAGAAAGTAAAACAGGAACCATGAGGCTAGGTGAATATACAATAAAATCTCATTATGGGAGAATTTTGGAGAATCCTGTAAAGAAATAATATAATGATACCTTTATTATTCTCTCTAAAAGTAGATGTGTTGTGCTGAGAAATTAAACATACAAAAATAATTGTAGAGACTTTAGTAATCATTATGCACATCAGAAAAATGAATTTGAAGTGCTTCACATTTTTTCTCTACTTATTAAAACTTGTTTCCTAAAACTAATATTAGACTAAATTCTGCCTGTTTTGATATACTAAAAGTAAAACAAAATGCAGGTCTCGTTTCTCTTAAAATTTTCCATAACTATGAATTTTCACTAATTAATACTGATCTTTTCTACATTCTTAATGCAAAGTAGGGATATGCATAAAATAGCATAAAATATGGAAATAGAAAATATGGATATTTATTTACTAAAGTGCAAGTAGTCAAAACTAAAATAAGAATTCAGAGCAATAATTCAATGTGAAATTGATTAAGTATTTGCAGATATATTTCTAAAATGATAGGGTTGGGGAGTGGGGAGATCTTCCCAAATTGCTGCTTGAAGATTGTCACCATATGGCAATGAATTTGAACCTAAGATCCTGATTACTGTAGAAGACGTGAAGTGGTAGCTCTTTGAAAAATTAGGAATCAGTAAATAACATAAGAATTTTTGCTCTTTTAAACTAATTTTAAACAGGCACTGAAACTTCTCTAGAACTTTGCAACCCATTAAATCAAAGGCAGCTGTGTTAACGTTGTACACCTGAAGCTGAAGCTGAATAATATTGTATGTCAAGTATAATTTAATATATATATATATAAAATCATGGGATATGAAGTACAACATATGGAATAGAGTCAATGGAATTGTAATAGATATCTATGTCAGAGGGACAATAGATTGGGGAATGGGGGCACCCCTCACTCTGTGAGGGGTGAAATGTCTACCTATTACATTGTTTTGTACACCTGAAACTTATATATGTAAAAGCTTAAGTGAGTGACAGTTTAAGAGACACAGATTCCAGTTTTCCCATTATGGGGATAAGAACTAAAAGGCTATTGGGGTTTATTTTTTGCATATTTGATTTTCATCCGAAGCTTGAAGTGAAGGGACAAAATAATTTGGAAGGCTTCTAGGCACTGACCCACACAGCGATAGCTATTCAGTAATAGGGACTTTGGAGCAGAGGTACCCTAGGAAGAAAAAGTAAGAAAATTGGTAGGAAAAATAAAATAGGAGGGAAACGAACAAATAATCAAAGAATTATGTAGGAGCCTTTTGAAGTAGATTGTATTTGTGAGTAAAGTTTTATACCATTTGAGAAATGTAAAATATACCTAAGGCTTCCTGCAAAATTTGTTTATTTATTTTCTTTTCAATCTTATTGTGTCCTCTTTTATTCACTGCTAGTTTCTCCAAATGTGACAATGTAGGGACTCCTTAAAGAACTTAAAACAATTTCCTCTTTACAAAGCATGTATATGTAGGAAACTAATATATATTGAGTAACATTAAATACTACACATTTATATTATTTCTTTTAATTTTTATATTTTACAACTAAAGAAATCCAGTCTGAAAAAGGTGATCCAAATTCAACTCCAACTGTAAGGCTCATGATATTTCTACTACTATCCACTTTGATGTTTGCTTCATTGTTAAAGATAAATGGATAATATTTAAAAACAGGAAACAAACTTCTATACTAAGTAACTAATGTTGAAATCTTGCTGAGATAGTTAAGGTTGTAAGGGCAAAGTTAGTATAAGACAAGGCACACAGAAGATATTTTAAGTTATACAGCAGTGATGGGGTCTTCTTGGCACAAGGTTGGTGATGATGGTTGTGCTTAAGTGGCATACAGAGATGTTCTCAGGAGCACTTTAGAAGTGAAATTAGGGTGCGGATATTGTGGGAGAACATTTATTCACTTAAACTCAAGCATAGTTTTTCATCTATCCCCAGTTAAAATTCCAAGAAGCATAGAACATTGTGTCTCTTCTACTTTGTCTTTACATTGTAGAGGACAAAGTAAGTAATAGATATCAAATTAGTATTAGCATTTTTCTTAATTGCACTTATAACTGTAGCAACTACATTCTCCTGAATATAATGTTTATGTATAGTCTAATTCTGCAATAACATAATCATTTATTTTGTTTTGCTTTATTTTTTCACAACTATTTCGATTTTAGTCTCCCAAACCAATGTAAGTAATCCAGCAATTTCAATAATCTTCATTAAAATGGTGATGCAGATAAAAATTAGTCTTTAGTAATCTCTAAATTCCATCTTATTTTACTTTCTTCATGTTTAAAGGGTCTACACTATTTTGTCAATTATAAGCTTATTTTTTACATGTTAACATGTCTGAAACTGGGATGTAACTTAAAGTCAATGTGATAAAAAGATCATTACCAATGTCAGGATTAATTGGCATTTTTATCTAAATGGTACACAAAAAAGTGGTGCATTTACAATTATGACATCTTAGATTTAGTGTAATTAGATATAAGATATAGCTTTCACAAAGATAATGCCTCCCTGTAGAGATGTCCAATAATAGTTAGGAGAAAATCTTTAGGCATTACTTCTCTTAGGGATACACAGATATTTAATAAACTTTTAAAATGAGAAGTAAATCAAGATGAACAAAGTAATTTTATACTTCAAAGAATGATTTCCTAAATGTAAACTTGCAATTGTGGTGATAGGTCATGCTCATATGTTTCTTGGTCAGGGTCTGTTTCTGGCACCATTTGAAATTGTTCTACTTCTTCCAGTCTTAGCTTTTACACTCATTAGTTATGTGACGATAGCCAAAGATTTAGCCTCTTTGAATCTCAATGTCCTCATTTGTAAAATGGAGATGTGTCATCTATCTCCTAGCACTATAAAGAGAACTAAATGAGATGGCAGATAGGGGGAAGTAGCCGTAGGTAGCACATAAATGTTAAATTTTTTTTAGATGGTGGCCTTGAAATAAACTGCTTTTTGAAAGCTGAAATTTGAAAACACAGGTGGTACATAGTATTCCCCAGCACTGGTTTACCCTGACTGTGGACTAGACTGGTAAAGTCTTGGAACGACACACCGTTAAAACAGTCTTGAGGATGGATGTTCTCTGCTCATTTTAGTACATGATTAGCAGGACACAATAGGGTGAAGGATGGGTTTTTAAAAAAAAAAGCCTTCTGTAATGAAGTGATTGCATTCATCAGTCAAGGGTTTATGCCTAATTCTCTAAAACAGAAGGTGTATGCATCATATTGGGAGCATCTCACTGTGAGATTGGCAATGCAATTAAATACCAAAATACTTTTCACAACATTTAACACTAGGTGGCTAGAGGCACACTCCTTGCATAGGTATATAGGTGTAACTTATGAATTCAGTCTAATCATTGTCTCAAATTGTTTATCTCAGAGTTTGAAATCCCTACCATTAGAGTCACTTTGCTTTAAATACATGGTTTCTAGAAGGACATTGCACAAATGCACAGCTATCACAAAGCAAGGGAGAGATATTCTATGGATCCATTAACATATATTAATGTGTCTGATTAGATAGGGAAGGAAATAGAAACCAAGCCAAATAAGTTTCATGGAAACGAGAGAAATTTAGACAGTGTCAGGAGCAGGACAAACGCTAGCAGCAAAGTGAATAATCTGCCCAGATGGAAGGCTCTACTAGCTTTGTTATTGGTAAAAGAGTCAACATAAAATTATGGTTCTGAAAAGCGTGAAATATGCTGGTATTTCATTGCTCTGTCTTCAGTTACTGCACAAAATGTGGTACAAAATAGGCCCTTGATAAATATTTGTTGAATGAATGAGACATTTATAAATGAACTATATTTTTACTGTCTATATATTGCTAACATATCGCAGAGTGTAAACTGAATTGCATCTTTGTTGCTCACGTAAGGCAAGAGCATAGCAGAACACAGACAGATCATGTATCAGGCTTTTGTTGATTTTCTGGAAATGTAAGGTGATATATAAAATACCTAACCCATGCAGGACAGAAATGCCTTAAGATACCAGGTTCTTGAGTGTGTTGATCATACCTCTTATCATCGTAATTCCATTTTTCATTGAATATGATAGGTATTCAATAAATGTTGGCTAAATTAATGGGATTCTAATATACACAGTTAATCATCCCAAAGCGTTGTGCATATTTTGTCTAATAATCCAGAAAATTGACTCTCTAGTTACCATGAAGACACAGTCAATGGTACTCCTCTCTCATCTATTGATGGATTATATTTGGTTCATTTAATTGTGTTTACATTTTGCTGTGTTGTATTTTCTTTGTAAGAATGCATGTTCTTCCCCCACATTTTTGCTGAGCCACATTTACATGTGTATTGACAAAGTAATATATTTCGGTGGCCTTATGTGTCTGTGAAATAGGCATGAGATGCTTTATTTGCAGCATCTGTGTGTTTAAAAATATCATTCTGCTTAGAAGATGTCAATTTTTTATGTAGATGAAGATGAAAGATGAGATTAAAACATTGGTAAAATGAAAGTCAATCTGTAGAATTTTCTGAAAATATGTACTCTAGTCTTTTACTGAAGATCCCGATTTAATTTTGTGGTGGGGATGGGTGAGGAATAGGGAATTCGGACTGTATTAGGTGGTTGCAGTTTTTGAACTTACACCTTGTTTCCTCTCCTAGTTTGAGACTATGAAGCCTATCAGGGTGGGACTAATTGGGATCTGGGAAAGGTACCTGGGCTTCAAAAAACTCCCCTCAAACCACCCTACATTGATTTAACCCATACCTTTCCATTCTCGTGCCAGTGGAGAATTCACAGTCTGAATGTTTACCAACATTTCTTTGTGATCTTAAAAAATTTTTAAATGGCAAGTAACTCCATATTAATTGTTATTGAAACCTTCTTAAGGAGATTGCTTCTGTTCTCATTATCTTGTTTCCAAATTCATTTGAAATGAATTCAGTGAATTTAAGGGAAGAAATAGTGAGAAAAGCTTTAAAATATGGAAGCTGATGAATTGGTGAATGTCTAACTAGGAAATCTGGGTTAAAAACTTTCCTTTAACCTAATTATTTCCTTGTGGTTAAAATCTTCCACAAACTTCTTTTCACCTCTAAATTGTTAATACAGGAAGAAAAAATGTTGCATGATCGAGAAATAGTGCTTCTTAAATTATCAGAGGACAAAGACCCTTCTGGTGAAGCCAATAAAATGTATTCCTTTAGAATATTAAGTACAACCCATACTTACCCACTCTTATTGTCATCCATTCTACAAAATCCAGGACAAATTAAGTGGCAAGAGCACCATTATTATCTATAAACTGGTGATGAGTTCAGTTTTTTTTTTTTTTTTTAAGGAAGAAAATGACTCAATTATTAATTGCTTCAAGGAACTAAGACGGTCATTGTTATAACAAAGTTATTAACAGTATAATAGAAGACCTTTGATCTTTGCAGAAACAAATTTAGAGAACAAGGTGGTTTAGACATCAACTTCTTATAGAATATTTGGGAAATGACTGACATTGCCAAATATTGTATTATTGGTATTGTCACACTTGAGAATATAAACTTATGTACAGTTCTAGATTTTAACTCTTTTTTTTAGAGATTAGGCAAAAATGGAAGGGATAACTTCAGTGTGTAGAACAATGTCAAGTACATAGATAATGATAAATATATCAATATATATTTGTTGAGTGAATACCGCCACAATAAAATAGTTTTGGCAGGTTATAAACATTGTAGACAGATATCATAGACATTGAAAATGCAACATTCTTTATCTCTCACACATTGTAGCCTGTACAAACCTTTTCTTCAATACTTTATTCTTTTTTGTTTAAATATAAATGGAAAAAGTGAGGTGGGGACGGTAGAAGTTTGATATTTCTACAGTGATTTTAGTGCTGATATTTTGACATTTGGCCATTTGGGGGCTGATAATTTCATTCCTTTAGGGACATTATGTCAGTTTTGGTGGTAATTAGTTTAGATTTCTTCAATTACATATGCGACTTAGTGTCAGAGAGAGAGAGAGAGAGAGAGAGAGAGAGAATGAAGGTAATTGAACACATATATTTACCAAACTTGTGATTAACAGGATGGTTTTGTCTGATCTAACTTGCTAAGAGAAATGTTACCTCACTAATCTAAGTTCATTATCTCTAAAGTTTACAAACATTGAAGATAACATATATGGACCAAATTTGGCCCATGACTTCTCTGAATCAAAGATCAAAAATGATGTTTGTGAAAGCTAAGGTCACCCATGATCAGTAAATAATTTTGTTATTGATTTTTATGTGGAGGCCCTTTAATAAATGTTTCTGAATTACGGTAGAATGACTTGAAGGTAGGGTGTGGATTAAACGTGTATCAGAATCACCAGGAAATTTGAGAGGTTTTGCAAGAATTCCTGGTGATTGTGACCAACCTTCTGTGGGTGAACAGAAGAGGGAAGATTTGGTAATGTGGTAATGTGTTTTTGCCATTTTTTTCATATTACAGAGGCCCCATCCACAACCCCTTTTTGATTATAAATACATCATTCTGAGGTGAGAGGATGCTTTGAAAATAAAAATTCCAATTGGTTCAGAAATAACAATGCTCATTTCCATCTCCACACTGCTCACATGATTCTTCCACATCTACAAGGCTTTTGAAGATTTTCTGTACGTGTTACACACAATATGTGCTAAAATAGTGATACTGCTTCATTATCTAAATGTTAAGAAAGACTCTGAGCCATGATAAGTGGGGGCGATTTTCTAGCTCATATTGAGAGAAGCAGGAAAATTAAAACCACGTTTCTGATTCTTGGGAAGGAAATGGCGTATGATGAGGTTTTCGTCCTAAATAGGATAAACGCATTGCATATAGTTTGAGTAACTAATACAGTCTTACTCATGATGGGATGTGGCGATAAATCAATGAGACAGGTTTTATCTGATTTTCAAAGATTTTTTTTCTCTGTTTGCGGTGTTTCTCTGTTGCTTTGGATAGTCAGGGATCTAAAATAATTTTTATATATGTATCTAAAAAATTGTATGGAAACATCACCTAAACTTTCCAGGTGAGGAAATTGAGGCTCAGAGGTCTTTCATGCCCCAATTCCCATTTCATTGCTGTTTATGCTAGAGTCTGACGTTGTCTATCATTTTCACCCTACAGCCTGTACAAATGTGCCTGAGCATAGATAGCTACAGCTGTAAGACAATGGAGACTATTTGGGCTGTATTTCTCTCTCCATCCTCCATTTAAATCTTATGGCTGTTTGTTGTGTGTTGCTGGTACAGTAAGGGTCACAGAACCCTCTTCTAGATTTACATTCTCCAAATAGCCAACAATAGACATTGAAATGTGTTACAATATATTATGTAAAAGTATCTTCCAGGTAGCATTTAAAATATTGGCATTCTTTTTCTAAATCTGGACAGCCACTGATACTAGGAGCTAGATTTTCCTCTTCAGTATCCCTAGAGACTAACACATCACAGATTCTCATTAGGGATTTCCTGCACAAATCAACCGATTATGAGCAAGCTGATTATTTGATGCCATCCATTTTGCATCTTAGTTTTGTGATGGTCAAAGGTAAGAAAATAGCTATATACATAGACATTGTAGAGTTTGGAGTTAAAGACATACTTCTCTATCACTGAAACTATTTTACTATGCAGATGTTGCTCATTTAACAAGTGTTTCCTAGGTATCTACTCTATGCTTAGCCCAGACCAGGTGTTGCCAGATTAGCAAGGATAGCCTGTGAAGCGTGTTATTTGACTTCATTGCCTCCAAGTGAAATCTGTAATAAAACCAAAGCGATACTTGAGTTATTTCAGAGAAAAAACTATTCAGAAAGACAGTTCCATATTTTCAGGCCACTTATCAGGTCAGATGCCTTTGGGTTCTTTGCATGACTGAGTTAAAGAGCTAGAATGTATATAAACGCTTAGTGAATTGTGTTTGCGATTTCACTGAACAGCCATAGGTAAAACTGGATGGAGTTTGTTGGGGCTTCAAGTGTGACCACTGAAGTGTTTGCTTGTGATTGAATTGCAGCTCTGTGGAAATACATTACTGAAATTGGACAAGTAGCTGGTAGGTATTTGTGGAGGACAATTAGTTCTGATGTTTGTCCACATAAAGATTCTCCCTTTATATGTATCACATGCAAATGGAAAATTAAGCCAGGAAATAAGATTGAGTTGTTTTGAAGAAGGAAACTAACTGCTAAGAAAACAAAACTTTTACCTATGATAAAATTAATCTCAAGTCATACTGTATCTGTAGAAACCTTCCTTTAAAAAAAAGCTTTTAAATGTATTATACTGATAAGTTAACTCTGTTAAAATAATCACAGAGAATTTTTTTTTATTAACCACTGAAAGTGTTTAAGGACATCAATGAAAGTGAAAATATTTAAGGCACAAAGTCCCTAATTACTGCTGAAACCCAAATTAACATGAAACTATTAAAGTCCAAATAGCATTTGCCAATGTATCATCTGGGACACATTTTCCCCTGGCTACGCTTCCTACCACTGCTGGGTGAATAGTCAGTAATTATTACTGGGTAGCACACATTTCACAGAAACTGTCAGAACATGCAATTAGTCAAGAATGATAAAATGGCAATAAAAGAGGTAGGAATAATGAATTGGCAATGTAAATCGTCAATGTGTGATACATACATTTCTTAAAATGTTTTATAACCTACTGGTTTTTAAATGTAATCATGACCGGTAAAAGCAGATGAAATTTGATTTAGGGACTCAAAAATGTTTAACTCTCACTTGAAAGTGGGCCATGTTTGTTTGATTATCTTGGCCCTCACCATCCCATAAACGACTGTAGAATTCTCTGTAAGGAAATCTGCTTTAGATCTGGGGCCATTGACTGAAGACATTTATTACAGAAAGTTGTACAAATGCCTCAGCTATAATATGATTTCACAGCATGAATGCAATGAACAGTAAGTCTCCAGAGAAGCTGTAAAAACGTTTGTGGCAGCTGAGCTCTAAGGTTGGAGTTTAAGACAGAATTGATTGTAAAACTTTGACTTTTGCTATAACTTTCAACCTTTCAGCACACAACTTAAGTGGTCAAAGAATGCTAAATATAATGCCTTATTTTTCAGTTCCTGTAAATGAACATATAGTAACAATAAAAAGATCCTAACCATCCCTATCATCACTGTCACACTCTTTTATATTTTCCTATTTTACCAAATCACACATATATAGATATATAGCTGTAATTTAGACTATGCTGCTTCTAAAAATAGGCCACTACAATTCGCATTTTGAAAAATGCTCAAGCTTACCAGTCACAACAATTTAAATCATTAACTAGTAAGAAGTGACGATCTGTGATGCTCCATTTCTCCTTTGACTGTTGAAATCACACCCTGGAGGTAACTATATTATAGTGATGGATGAAGTATTTGGGAAATTTCTGTGATCCAGAACTTCTAGGATGCAAACTAATATTTTACAGGTGTGTAACCAAAGAAGAGTAGCTTACCATAATGTCTCTCATCCTATAATTCAAATTACTTTGACTAGAGAAAGAGCACTGCTCGTTTATGAATTCTTGAAGGTGGTGACATCTGTCATATATCTGAAATGGGAGACTGAATTTCATATCCATAATTAAGCGTCAACAATCAGGCTTCACTTTCATGCTTGGCAATATTGTATTGACTTTAATGAAGAGTGGTACAGAACTTGCTGTTATGTGGCAGAGTTTTCACTGAGCGTGTTTTCAAGCTCTCTATGAAGTAATGACTTAGAAATTGGCTTTGAATTCAACTTGGTTCGCAGTTATTATTTGTTACATAGATCTCATGAGAGAGTAGATTGCAGTTACCCAGTAGCTACTTGGAATTCTGCGTAGCATTACTTGGTCACATTAAAGATAATTCCTAGGTTTTCCATCCAAATCAAAAAAAAATTTGAGGGTTTACTTTCCCATTTATGGTGTTAGGTTGGAGCCTCATAGCACTACCGTGGAGAACGCAGAATTCAGGATAGAGTGGATGTGTTTTTTTATTCTATCCAAGGGGATTTATTACTAGAAATACCCAAAGGGTCCCATTGTACCAAGGTTTCATTTATAATAGAGCCCCATGGATCCTGTAGATAACATTACAGTATAGTTTCAAGTCTTTAGGATGAAGAAAAGCAGTTGATAAAAAAAAACAAAAAAACAACCAACAGTATTTTTTGTCACAGGTATTTGGTTATGCATAGTACTGTCTTATTAGGAATGCTGATTGAGTTAAGATATCTTAAGCACTGTACTTGATAAGTGTTTGTTACACGTGAACTTTCAGGTTGTTCAGGCTGTAGCATATTCCATATTCTGTTTCTGAGAGAA
Source organism: Rhinolophus hipposideros (assembly GCF_964194185.1). Lineage (NCBI taxonomy): Eukaryota > Metazoa > Chordata > Mammalia > Chiroptera > Rhinolophidae > Rhinolophus > Rhinolophus hipposideros. The sequence goes on from NC_138071.1 coordinate 10,734,042, forward strand.
CCAAGAGCTGGTGTTATAACGCTTCCCAATTATTTCCATGCTGTGATCTCCAAAGGTTAGCCTTCTTCTCAAACACTCTATAACATACACTCGGTATTCATGGCGAAGCTACCACCCATGAATCTGTGTTCTTCTTGCATTTTTATTCACTTATATTTGATTTTATTTTTGGCCTCTAATACCTCTTGTCTTCATCCACTGGGGTGTAAAGGACTACTTTCTTTTATATTACCTGACACTATTTCATTCACTCATTATGGGATAATCCCCAAATTCTTTGAGCCTAAGTTTCTTCTTTTGAAAAATCAGAACAATAACCAGTTTTATTCTCAAAATAGAATGGATTATAGTAAGTACAATTTCCTAGCACATTGTAGGTCCTATTTTCTTCCAGAATCTATTACTTTTATGTTGTTTGCACCCTTTTGTAGAATTCGGTTATATTCCCTTTCAAGTTTACTTTTTTGAGATTGATGAATCTTATTTCCTTGTATGAAAATTTCTACATACAGTAGTCTCCCCTTATCCACAGTTTCACTTTCGGTAGTTCTAGTTATCTGTGGTCAGTTGTGGTACATGAATATTAAGTGGAAAATTCCAGAAATAGATAATTCAAAAGTTTTAAGTTGCATGCAGCCCTTCTGAGTAACATCACGAAATACTGCACTGTCCTTCTCCATCTCACCATTCATCTTCTCCATTCAGACATGAATCATCCCTTTGTTTAGCTTATTTATGCTGTATATACATACAGTACAATAAGCTATTTTGCGAGAGAGACCACATTCAAATAACTTTTATTACAATGTATTATAATTTTTCTATTTTATTACTTGTTAATCTTTTACTGTGCCTAATTTATAAATTACACTTTATCATAGATATGTATATAGAAAAAAACATAGCATATATAGGGTTTGGTACTACACATGGTCAGGCATCCACTGGGGGTCTTGGAATGACCTGTGAATAACTGAGGTACTTCCATCCATCGTTTTCCATGGGATCATATTGTACATATTACTTTGTTCATTTTATTTTTTTCTCTGAATATATTGTGAACATCATTCTGTCAATTAATAGAATCATTCTATCACATAAAGTCCCTGTGGTTTATATAAATAATCCTGTTTTAAGACATCTAGATTGTTGCCAAAGATTCCCTTCTTTATTTTCAAACATATTCCCTATGTTTGTGTGTAACACAAACAAGCCAAACAAAATTAAAAATGTTGTCATTTTTTTATTTACATGTTTCTCACATGGTTGGCTATTTTCTGCAGAACTATATATTTAAAAAAAAGATCTGGTGCATATTGCCAAATAACTTCAGAAATATGGTACAAATTTATACTCCTAAAGTAATGTATTTACAGTCTTAATTTTTTTTCTCAAATTGTAGCTAAAACCTGGTTCTTGTTTTTAGCTTACAGTTCATTGTATATGAGGATAACATTATTTTTTGGTTTATGTATTAAACTTGTTCTTTGTTTCATTGTTATTTTATCACTTATAAAATTTTACTAATCTTATTTTTCTCAGGTGGTTGGTGGTTGCCATCTTTTTCTAATTGATTCATTAGAACTATTAACATTTTTAGGGAGCTTACTATTTGTCATTGATGATGATTATCGTAATGATTAGATTTTAGAGTTATAGAGCTATGGCCTATTACTTTTCCTTTCATACATGTTAAGAAATGATGTTCAGTTTTTTGTTTGTATTTTAATTTTGATAAGGTATACTTAGAAAAAACAGTCTATTTTTGATGTGTTGGTTTTCTACTCCTGATCATGTTGGCCAGTTCTCATACTTTGGGTCATGTATATATGTGGTCTTCTATATAGAATGTTTTCTTGACATCTTGGAATAATGTTTTTTTGTGATTAACAAAACACAAGTACATTGTGTTTTTTATATATGCATGTACTGTGTATTGCACACAAGATATACTTATATATAAAGTATGTATTACATATAAAAAGCATAACATATATAGCTTTATCTTACAATTTGGCTTACTTGAATTAATGCCATGTTATAGCAATTTGACAATAACTTTAAAAGGTTAGAAGTCAAGGTTAACAAGTAGCAAATATTAAACTGTTAAGGCAATGCTGTAGAATGCAATTCTAGACATTTGTTGCAATGGATCAATTTTTCATTAAATTCTCTAAGTGATTTCAATACTTTTCAGGTATAAAACCAACTGCCTTTCTTAATATTTGCCAGAAGATGGCGCTATATTAATAAACTAAGATCTCTGTATTTTAGAAAATGCAGACAAATATTGTCCAAGTATTAAAATAAAAACAATTCCTAGGACTTGAGAAATAACTCTCTTAGATGTGCTCACCTTTATTTTTAATGCCTGTATCTTAAAATGAAAAGTTGCAATGCATTTGGAGGAGGAGGGCTTAAAAATATGTTACTCAGTATAATTTTTCCTTGTATTTTTACTCTTCTTCCTTTTCAAGTTATGCAAACAACTTGTATATTAAAAAGGTTGTTAATTTGTGGGTTTTTAAACTAAAGTTATATTTGGAATCATTTGAAAGTAGTATGTTTACACAACTCTCTCTTACACACACATACACACCACATACACACACAGAACTGCTTTTGTGCAAAGATGAAAAAATGTTTGAAAAAAAGAAACCAAAGTGAAACCTTTAAACTGTAGTCATTTCATGGGACTAACCACAAAATGCTAACTTCTGTGTTTAAATTATTTACATTTAACAGTAAATCACTAAAATTCAGCTTGGGGGGGCATGTTTACATTGCATTATATTTACAGCAAGACACAGTCATTCATCAGAGGTTTTGTAACAGGCCAAAGATCCCTTCAACCACTGCTTTCATTTAACGTCATGAAATGTGTCTTTCAAAAGACAGCTAATTTAGTATAAACCGAAATGCCGCAATGTGTGCTAACAACAGAAGTTTTATCCTGCATAAAATGATGTACCTTAATAAACTTCTTCCATTCTGTATTGCTCCTGATTCCAGAATTTCTCAATGAGTAGCAACGGGAGCTCAGCAACCACTGAAAGGTTTCTTAACCTGACAGTAATTATGTCTAATAAGTAGACAGACCAGAGTATTCAGCAAAAGTTCCATTGTGGTATCCAGTATTACCTTGCTAATTCTTACTAATGACTGGGAAACAAATCACATGCCTTGAGATTGTCCACAAGGCACTGGTTCAGGAGACAGAACCACAGAGCGAGTACAAAACTTTTCTAATGAACAGAAATAGCATTGGTACATGTGTAGTTTTGTTTCGGTTTTGGTATTATTCCCGCAATACCTCCGAATCCATATAAATACATAGATTGCAACATCCTGCTCTTTTGTTGATAATGTGTAGCCCGATAATTATCCACCACATTTATTTTCTTCTGTGGCCACTGTGTCTTCAGAGGATTCAGAAATGAAAGGTACATTAAAAAAGATATAGAAAGCAATGTTTTTTTAGAAACAGGCCTTTAATTAGGGAGATGGAATAAACATATTCAAGTAGAAAATAGCAAAAAAAAAATTTATAGTGCTAAGTAATCTATGTAAAATGATTGTGGAATGGGTTAGTGCTATTTGATTTCTGATCGATGCTTTTATTAGAATGTTACAAAAGCATCAATATGCCATTTAATACTCATGGCAAGTCTACTGTGTAGATATTATTACATATTTTCTCTTTTTGATAAATGAGGAAGTTAAGTCCCATAGAGGTTGACTAATTTACTTGGTCCCACAGCTACCAGGCCATGGAACAGTATGTGGACTCACCCTTTCTATATCCAGAGCCTGAGCTCTCTTCAAAATGCCAAGGAGAGCTCTGAAACCCTTACAACACACACTTGCACCCAACTTAGGCTCACACTCATTTTGTCTGCCTCCTAATGTGAAATTTTAGGTTGCCTGTCTTTACTCCCTTCAAATAAAAATCCTGCAGAAAATTTTTCAGAGTCAGGGTTGAGATTGATTTCTGTGATTCATTTGTCACTGTGAAAAGAGATTAGAGCTGAAAGAAAAGTGATTCATATGATGGCTCATGTTCACTGCTGCATGACTGGCATGACTGGCAGCTTCTAGAACAGAAAAACAGACTTTTCCTTTCTTTTGGGGAATAAGCAGCCTGAGAACATTTCTTTCAGTAAAGCTGACAACAGTTTTTATTTAAATTGGGCACCCTAATTCTCTCAGGATCTCTGTACAGTAATATTCCCGTGCCCATTAAATTTCAAGATAATCTTTTCCAAAGGGGAATGCATTCTCTTTTTTGCAACTGTTTGCATTGTTTGCTTGTCTTGTAATATTTTCTACAAGATTATCTTATGTATTTAGGCCTTTAGAGAAGGAAAGTTGTTCTCTGAAGTCTCTGGAAGCATAACAGTTAAATATTCCTTCATCTGATTTGCCCAATTCCCTCTCAATCTACTGATTAGATCAGTTAGTTCTCAACGGTTCTCAGACTGTATATGTGCTTTGAAATTCTCTAGAATTTATTACTTTGCTAACTTAAAAAAAAAAAAAAGGATGTATCCTTACTAGAAAGTGTTTTGCCTAATTTGCATTTGTCTAGATTACTTATTTTCATTCCTGGTTTCTAGTAATGGAGCCAAAAACAATTTGGGGTTATAATTAATGATTACGCTGGAAATTACATCTCTAAGTCATTGATGAAACTATGTCTTAATCAAGCTCTAGTCAACAAATGAAGAGGCATCATGAGATCTGAATAAATCTATACTGGGAAACAATATCACAGAGGAGCTGGAACATGCCTGTGGAGGCAGATAAACCTGAACAGAAATCACAGTGAAAGCTTGGATAAGTTATTTAAATTCCCTCAGCTTTGATTTCTTCTCATCAGTTTCAAAGGCTTCTAATAAGAATTAAACAAAATTACTTGTGTGTGTGTATGTGTATGTGTGTATTTTTATATGAACATATATTATTTAGCACACTATCTAGCACTTAGCAACTACCATGTTTTGCATTTTTCTTTTCTTTGATGGGTTTTCATTCTTTATTCACAAACTAGACATTCCCCCCCCCCCACATTTTCATCACAGATATGTTCAGTTTCTTATATACAGAATGACCAATAATCTAGTGCGACAATAATGCTCTAGAAAAAGAAGTAGAATCCTTAGTAAGATACAACAATAAACATTTGTTTTTGCTCACAAGCCCCTGGTTTGGTGTTCATGCTGATCTGGGCTGGGCTGGGCTAATATCTACTATGTCTGTGGTCAGCTGCAAATCATCTGGCTTGTCTAGCATTGTCTTAGATGGGTCATCTGCTCTCTGACCCACATGGTCTCTCATCCTCCAGTGGACCAGCCTCGGCTGGTTCTTTTCCAAGAAACAGCATGAGGAAGCTTGCAGTGTTATTGAGGCATGGGCTTGCAACAGGCACAAGGTCACTTCTGCTTTATTCTTGAGGCCAAAGTCTCTATCTTCTGAAGAAAGAAGCTGCAAAGTCAAAACTGGGGACATTTTTACAACCTACTATAAAGACAAGGTGGCTAAGGAAAAGAGACTTCTTCCAAAAGATGCTAATCTACTTTTGACAATTTTTGCATCTGTTGCTTTCAAGTTCTCATGATTTGTACCTTCATAGCTAATTATCGTGCAAATTATTATTCTATACAAATAATCATAGCTAATCATCATTGACTCTGCTATGTGCTAGGCATATTGGGGTTTTCATTTTTTTTCTTATTTAACTTTTACAACTACCCTTCAAAACAGATATATATGTATTTTTTTTATCATCTCTATTTTAGAGAAGAGGAAGTCTTAGAGAAACAAGTAACTTATTCATGGTCAGAATGCTAATAAGCAGCAGAGCCAGGATTAGAATCCAGGTTGGTTGTAGTATAGAATTTGCCATGTGGTACTGTCTTCCTACCCTCCTCCATTAATCCTGACTCTTATATATCAGCCAAACCAAAGAGGGAAGCAAACAAACACGGACCTGTTAAGTGATTTGTACTTTGTATTCAGTAAAAAAAAAAAATAATACATGCCAGAAGCTATGGTTTTGAGACATAGTTATTTCATATGTAATTATTAAAAAATATGAGCTAGAAAATACCGTGGACATCCCTTTTTCACCTACAGTGTAGCAGAACTCACGCTTTCAGAAACTATTCTAATTGGTAGCCATGTTCCTATAGCAGAATGAACCAATTAACTAAGTTGCTATCCAGCTTCTTGCTAAAATGTCAGGATTAAAAGGGGATTCATTTAAAGGCATACAATAATAAATGGGGTCCATTTAAAACAAGACATCCTGGGCTGTATTCCTAATTAGAAGACTGGAATGATTGTTAGCCCAGAAATTGTAACATGTTCTCAGTATTTTCCTGATTTTATTAGATGTTCTGATGTCTAATTTCACCTGAGTCACTGAGACATTTTTGGAAGGTTTTCTAGTACATGAAATAACCTTCACATTGTCTTAGATGCATACGAACTGTATAAATTGACAGGATAACTGTTAACCTGGGCTCCTGGCAAACCTCAGAATCCTCCTTAATTTCTCTTTTCCTTTTACTTCCATCGCTCCCCACCTGTACTCCCTCCCCCAATGCCAATTTCTCAGTGCATGTTTGTCAACCTGTATATGAAATCCCTTTCATTTTTCCTATTTTCTTCATGGTTTCTGCCACTGTCCTGGGCCTGACTCATCTTTCTTCTGGAATACAGGTAAATCTAACAGTTTTCTTGATTTTAGTTCCTCTTTCACCCACATTCATTTCAATTAATATTTCAAGATAAATATCCCAATTCCTTCATTTTAACCTGGCTCTAGTACTTCTATGATTGACTACCCTCGTCTTTCTAGAATTGTCTCTCAGATTATTAAATGGCTCAGAGAGGTCTATATGTCTGATGGAAAAATCTCCATCGGATTCCAGTCATTTTTAGGTGAGAATAGGACAGCTACGGGCAAGCAGAGCTGGGACAGGGAACAATGGCGGGACATAATTATGACCAGGTATACAGGATATTGACTGCCACTCACCACTTAATGATAAAAGGATCACATGGCTATTATGTAGTCAGGTCAACTGGAAACTGCGTCCAGGGAAATCAGCTAACATTTGATGGATAAGTACCGGAAAATGGAGTTTTTTCCAGGAATCACGCAGTGGTCTAGGATGAGTCAGCTAGAGAGGCACTAGGTGCATGGAAGTAAAGCTGACCTCCGCAAAACCTCAATGAACAGTTAGGGTCACAAGAAAGACATAGGAGGCAGGGTCACAGTGATGCTGGATGTGTGACCATAACTGGGCTGTTGTGTGAGCAGGTCCTGGTCATCGCTGGCTTCTTAGAGTGGTTCACTCGCTGGATTCTTCCCAGCTGATTTCAGGAGACGAGAGCTGTATGTAGAATGTCCTTCCTTTTCTTCCCATTCTCACCGGGCTGAGCCCCAGGGGGCTTAACTTTATAGAAAACTGCAAATAGCAGAGGAAAAAGCATGATACTAAAGAAACTAAATGATCATTATATATGAAAAATCCTCAAGCTTATCAATAAACGGAGATCTGTAGTTTGAAATGAGGTAAAAATTTTTCATTGATAAAATTGACATATATAAGAATGTTTGTGGTCAGTGTTGCTAAAAATGGGTGGAGGTATATATTTCCTGTGATTTCAGAGAGAATTGTTAACTATCTTTTGAGGATTTGGGGAGCTCATCTTTGATATTACCTCCTACACTGTTGGAAATTTTAGTACAAAATATTAGAATTTGGTTTGGTGACATATATTTAAAGCTTAAAAATATCTGTATTGTTTGACCTAACATTCTACTTCTTATAATTTGTCCTACCAAAATAATTGAAAACGTTTCCAATTTTGTACAAATAAGGACATTTATCACAGTATTTTGAGCAATAGTAAGATTTTGGGAACTAGCTTAAATATTAAATATTCTATAGCAATATGGAATTGGTTAAATACATGCTGGTACATGAATGCGGTGAGCAGCCATTAAAACTTATGCTGTAAAATATGTACTGGCATGAAGGAACTAATCCTAAAGTTTTGTTATGAATATAACAGCCGATTAAACAACTGTGTTTTTGTAAAAATTCAAATGTATATGTGTGTACATGAAAAATCCTGGGAAGATTATGTATACAAATGCTTTTAGTGATTATCACTGAGGGCGAGATTATTAAGGACATTTATTTCCTTCTTTGTATTTTAAAGTATTCTTTGATGTTTGCTTTTGCAATCAGAACAGAGCTTACACATTTTATTTTTAAAAAGTATTGATTAATATGTTTTATATTTGTTCTTTTTTTTCTTGTTTGTGCTTATCTAGGGAGAATGCCCATGGGGGATAGTATTATTTTAAAATGAATCTATACGTTACTCCTAATTATTTGAATAACAGTGTCACTATCTCGTTTTTAACATCACACATTTAAGTAGAAGCACTAACACATAGCATTTATTTAAGTAGTAACATTAGGATGGAAATTCTTCACAGAGAACACCAGCGATAGCACAAGGAAGGAAAAGGCTACAGAGGAAGTCGTAATCATGCTGCTGACAGCTTCTTAACTAACCTCCTAAGTCTCCCATCAATATCTGAAAAAATCAATTTTCTTACTCTCAGATTCTTCCCAGTCTTAAAGCTAAGACTTGCTTTAAACTGGATGAGTCTGGAGGTTTTGGGGGATTACCTTATCAGGATAAATTTATCCAGTTGGTGATATGTGAATGTTTACCAAAATATATTGGTAAATTTAAAATTATAAAACTGGACAAGATGGTTGATACTTACTAATTTAATGAAAGAGATTATTTAACAACTCTCTTTAGGCTATTAAGATATTTACATAGCGTAAGTTTTTAGAATAATTCTAGGCATTCTCAGTGCATTCCATTCAGCAGCATCTTGCACGCCTTCAGAGAAGCTGTATAAACAAAGGAGCAAGGTCATGTTATGAGGTCATGATTATGGTTTCATCTATAGATGTATCAGGCTGTGAGATGAGCTCAGGTCATCTTACAGGGAGTGGGCACTTGCAGCCCTGCTTCAGTGGTTTATACCAGGTATCTGGAGCTGAGGCTGTAAGACTTGGAGACAGCAAGAGAGAGCGCAAATCATCTCCACTCCATGCTCTCTGAGAGTTAAAGGCAGGGAACAAAGTGCTGTCCCCTTCCCTTTACATCCCAATTTTTCCACAAATGGCACCAGCTCTCTGCCTGGTCCAGAAGTCTATGCCATAAGGCTGCCGGACATGATAGAAAAAGCAAAGCAAACAGACAAAACCAACCAAGTTATTTGTGAAGTAACTAAGATAAAGACATAAAAATGCCATTGGCCATTGGTATATATACACTAATGTATATCTTTATGTATATCTTATGTCTTTATCTTAGTTACTTCACAAATAACTTGGTTGGTTACACAATGGAATACTATTCGGTAGTAAGAACATTTGTGACAACATGGATGGATCTTGAGAGTATAATTTTAAGCGAAATAAGTCAGAGAGAAAAAGCCGAGAACCCTATGATTTCACTGATATGTGGTATATAAACCAAAAACAACAAAAGAACAAGACAAACAAATGAGAAACAAAAACTCATAGACACAGACAATAGTTTAGTGGTTACCAGAAGGTAAGGGGGGTCGGGGGAGGGAGATGAGGGAAAGGGGAATCAAATATATGGTGATGGAAGGAGAACTGACTCTGGGTGGTGAACACACAATGGGATTTATAGATGATGTAACATAGAATTGTACACCTGAAATCTATGTAATTTCACAAACAATTGTCACCCCAATAAATTTAAAAAAATGCCATTGGCTAGCTTCTTTAGGTAAAAATCTTTAACAATTGAAAGCCCTATAATGTGATGCTGATTATTTCTAATGATTTACAATAAATCAATTAAATGATGTGCTTATAAAAGACTTTTAAACTTCTGAATCTAAGATTCATTTAACCTATATGGGATTTAGGTATTTATCAATAATACCATGATTAGCATAGATCTATTTGGATGCTTAATATTGCTTTGACATTTTTGCAAATCAATTCCTTTGAACAAACAAACAAGTTTTCTATAGCGAGCATAAAGACAAAAGGTTATAGGTCTTATGGCCATAGTAAATAATTGTCTGGCAACATAGTTTGCTTCATCTGTCAAATACCTTTTCCCTTTCGAAATGCTATTACATTTCAAAGAAATAGAGCTTAAGAGTACTTATCCTTTTATGTCACACCTGCAATTTATTTCTGTATCACAACTGCAGGTAAGATTCTCCCAGAGGGATAGTGGATGGGGGCAAGGGGGTTCACAGTGTGAGGGATATAAATGATGAACATCTAAGTATTACCTTGTCTTGTACACCTGAAACTAATAAATTAAAAAAAAAAAAAAAAGATTCTCCCAGAGTCCAAGTCAGGAAGTAGTACATTTCAGTCTTGAAGAACAGGTAGATTCTGGAAATAGAAGAATCCATATTGTTTCTTTTGGCAAGATAAGGAAGATAAGGGAAAGAAAAAAGAAAAATAATGTGGCTACTGTGGATACATACATATATAGCTATATATCTATATCTGACTTCCCACTAGAATGATGAACATATATGTTACATGTATAATTATATATATATACATGTACACATACATATATACATATAATCATCATGAGAAATAACATGGAAGATTATTAATACTATCTATGTTATCACTACTTGAAATTGAACTCACTATCAGAGTCTGAAGATAAAAGTGATAATCATAAAGTTTTGCACCCTCACGTATAGTATGTCTCCAAGATTCTGAGAATATCTATCCCCCTCGGGAGAAATCCCACATCAGACTCCTGTTGTATGGTTCTGTCCTGTGGTCCTAATAAAACAGTCACGTAAAAGTCCTGGTTAACCAATCTTAAAGAACACCATGTGTATTAATCACAGCCCAGGCCAAGTGGGGATGGCCACGCTCAGTTCAGTTCTTTTTGAGTGTCTTTTTATTAAGGGTTAAAAATGTCTTAGAATAATAAATCATTTTTAGCATATGTACTACAAAGGGTCACAAATTCAGATGTCTTTAGGGGCTTGGCAATTATAAACACAAAAGTAGTGTTGGTCAGTGGTTGTCAAAATGCAGTTCTGGGGCCAGTAGCATGAGCATCACCAGGGAACTCATAAATAATGCAAATTCTCAGGCCCCACGGAAGAACTAGCAGATCAAAATCTTGGGCTAAGGTCAGCAATATGTGTTTTAACAAGTTCTACCGGTGATTCTGATTCATGCTCAAGTTGGATAACAACCGGCGTAGACTAATGGGGAGTTATGGACTATAGTGAACTAGAGAGCAAAAGTACTAAAGCATTCAAATCCGAGTTCAACAAAATGAGCTGGTGAAATCACAATACAAATACCACACATGAGGGAAGAGTTTAATCCACAGTACGCCAATTTACGTCTGTAGATTGAAAGGGATTTTTGACACCTTTAATTTCTAGAATGGTCCAATTTTAATTGGTTGTAATTTAACTATCTAGAAAACACTTCCCCATGGTTATCTACTTTGCTGTCCCCAATTATACATATGCCCTCTAAACAGCACATACTTAACCATTCAAATCATTTGGAGTCAATGGGACCTCGTATAATAAGAATGGTTGTCCATATGTACACATTTCATAGGATGGAGTGATCTGTTTTAGTTGGCTTTCTTACTGGATCGAAAAATCTGTAAAGCTTATAAAAAGGTTTTCTGAACCATCTAATCCAACCTGTTCATTTTATAGATAAGGAAAAGATGTTGAGATAGGGTGAGCAACATGCTGAAGATGAAACAGTGAATAGATGCTGTAGTGGTTATGTTGTAATGGTGGGTAAGAGGAGAAGTTAAATGTGTGTATACCATGAATTGGAAAAGCTCTATGCTTTTTGAAATAAATGTTCATACTTATAAATTAAGAATATATGACATATAGAAAACAAACATTTTCAATCAAAATTCATCTATGAAATTATAATCAAGGCCAGTGTGAAATGATTTAGTATTCACTTCCTGAAGGAGTGGTATGAGAATTCTTTAAGTATTCCTAGTATAATTAGCATATTTAAATATGTGCAGCATGCAGCATAGCAAAGTAACCCAATTTTAGTTATTCTGTCGGATTCTTTTATCCATGGATCGTAGGTTCGAATATCATGTATACTTGGTGCTCCCTTCACTAAAAGAAAGATTTGTAAGAGAAAGGTTGCTGTTTTCCAACTTTCTGCTGTATCCTACTTTCTAGAATTCTTGGCACAACTGTCAGTATTCAATAAATATTTGTTAAATAGATGAAAGTGAAGACATTCATTTTCCTGTCTGTTCACATCACTTTTTTTTTCTGAAATTATGCTCCCGTAGACTTAACTGTGTGACAGTGGGGTCTGCATTGCCACCCTTTTACCAGGGCATGTATGTATAACAGATAGGATTAGGATAAATTTGGTTGATTACTTCTTTATCCCGAAAGTATAGAATTGGGACATGGAGACTTCATGAAACTGTATTCAGCCTTTGACTGGGTGCCATTAGTTTGGCTATTTTCTGTGAATTTTTCGATGGGTAATGATTACCACTTACTATCTCTCAGGTGATAAGAATATTTCAGTCAATAAAAGCATGCCCTTATGCTTGCATTTATTGGGATGCATACATTATTAAAATGTTTCCACAAATGTTAAGAAGTTAGTGGTATGAAGAAAAATAAAGCAGGGCAAGATGATAGCAAGGGGAGGTTTTATTTTAAGTAAGGTAGTCAGGGACTGACTCGCTGAGCTTTGAATATTTGATAAAAGACTTGCATGAAGTGAGGAACAAATCATGGGGATAGTTTGGAGGATAACTATCCAGGTGGGGAAAATAGAATGCACAAAAGGTCAAAAGCATGAAGACCAAGTTGGCTGGCGTGCAATGAGCAAAGTAGGTGATGGTAGAAGATGAGACTGGAGATATAGTCAGGAGCCCAATCCTTTGGGAGGGTCAACATAAGGACTACATAATTTTTTCTAATGGCACTGTTAAATCTTTTAAGAGTTTTAAGAAGGGAAGGAATTTGTGTTGTTGAAGGATCATTCTGGGTGACAAAAATAATGGGAACTGGGAAACCAATAAAGGTGTTACACTGATCAAGGAGTAAGTGATAGTGGTGGATATGCTGATGGTTAGATTTAAGATATATTTTGAAAGTACATCTGAGAGGATTTGCTGTTGGTTTGGATATGAGGTGTTACGTAAAGAGCAGATTTATTGGGTGAATCCACTAGGTGACTGGGTGCCATTTATAGAAATGGAAACACTTAAGGCAAAGTAAGTTAGTTTTGGGGTTAAAGTGGCAATGAAATAGAAAGTTTGGTTTGGGCATGTTAAATTTAGGAAGTGTATCAGACATGGAAACGAATACATTGAGTAGGTGCCAGGATATGTGTCTAGAGCTCAGCAGTGTTTGACAGGGGCAGTTTTATGGGATTAGTGGGGAGAAGATGTGTGAGGTGAGCTCCAGAGTGAATAAGAAACGATGAAGTAGAGACAGTGGACATAGACAAGTGCCACAGTGAGTTTTTGAACAAAGAATGGAGAAATAGGATACAAGCTATAAGGGGATCGTAGATCAAGGGACTTTTTTATTATTAAGGGACTTTTTAATTTTTATTTTATTAATATTTTAAAACATTATAATGCAAACATATATATGACTATGGGAATGATCTAGTAGAACATGGAAAAATAATGCAAGAGAATAGGATAATTACAGGACTGACATCCTTGAGCAGGTGAGAGGAAAATGTGATCTACTCCATTGATGAAGGGGTTGGCCATAGACAGGGAAAAATTTTTCTGTTGTAGTAAGAATGAAGTCAGGGTGCATGGGGGCAGACACAGGTCCTTTGGTAGGTATAATGGTAGGGAGAATGTTTAAGTGCTTTGGGATTACCTCTCCTTTTCAGTGAAATATGAGATAAGGTTATCAGTCGAGAGGGATATGTGGGAAGGGGTGTTAGAGATTTCAGGAGAGAAGAGGTGTAAAATTAATCTTTTCAAAGCATGTAAGTGAATAAATTAAGAAAATATCTTATGAATGAAAGACGAGTGAACGAAGATTAATCTGAACTCTAAAAAGAAGACCAAATGGTACAAGAGAGATGGAAACGGTGGCCTTGGTTCCAGTCCCAGAAAAGGTCCTAGTTATTTGTCTTGCCCTTGGTTGTGTCTCTTTTTCATAAATCCATCTCCCTTTCCTGCCATGTTTTGAAAAATCTCTGTTAATTTCCAGCCATCATTGTTTCTTGATGAAGACATTGCACAAAAATAGGAAGATATTGTGATATACTAACCAACCTGTATTTGGTCCTGGTAGTTTCTTTAAAGCCTTTTCTCATTCAATCAACAACAATCATTGCTTCAAAAAGCAGATAAGAGAAGAGTTAATTTTTATCTATAGAATTACTAAATAAAACCCCGAAAGATACAAAAAATGAAGTTTAGGATATCAGAAAATAATTTTGAAGAACAGGAAATCAATCAGAGTCAGTTTGTTTTCACTCTGAGTGAAGATGGGTATAAAATGCTTTTAAACCTTTTGCAAGTCATGGCACTCATAAAACATTATAATATTTGTAGAGGCAACTAACTGTGGGCACCCTATACCACGCCATTCCCAGCTTTCCCCAAGGAATGAGATGATGACGGAACCCATTTACAGCACAGATGTGCTGTGGTATATACCCACTGGGAAGTTCTAGGAGAGGAAAGAGGAGGGCACAGATACTGATACCTGTCCATTGGCAGGTTCTGAAAAAATTGAGTTACCATTCTTCCACACTCATGATTCTGGCGTCAATATTGTGATTTTTTTTTTTTTTTTCAGAGAGAGAGAGCATATATGGAAAGGTGAGAGAATCTGGCTTCTTGTCATTGTTTTCCTCCCCTCCAACTCCCTCTAAAATCTCAGACAACAGATTTTTCCTTTTTTTAGGGATGTTGTGTGTGTGTGTGTGTGTGTGTGTGTGTGTATATGTATACGTATATACATACACATAGATATACGTATATATACATATATACGTATATATATATACGTATATATGTGTATACATATATACGTGAGTATGCATATATATATACGAGTATATGCTATACTATGCCACTGAAAGGAACAGACGAGAACTGAGAATTGTAGATAATGTATGAAAGCAACTAGCCCATAGGCTGGGTATATAATTTGTTTTAGAAATTTGTTGAATGAATTGAATGAAACTTTAATGAACAGAGTAGCTTTAAACTTCCTGATTGGGAGTGTCCTGCATCTTTGATTCTGTTAACATGAGTGTTGGCCTCTTGTTGCATATGACTTTTTATTTCAGAGTGATTTAGAAATGTGGTTTAAAATGAAATCATAGAACTGTTAGGGATCCAACAGCAAGTTATTAATTACCTTTAAAGTAGAAATTTCTGTTCCTTTTCTGAGATGTTTTCTCTAGGCTATGAAGTAATTTGGGTTAAAATTATGATTATTAAAAGAGTTAAAAACACATTGATGTGACTAATGCTGGAAATAAACTTCCTTCAAGGTCCATGATCAGTAAAAAAGGTGATTGCGTTTCCTAAATGACTTATACTGGATGGTCAGAAATAAATCACACCATTTGACCATATGGAGTTTAAGAAAGAAAGAAGCATAGTTGTGTAAGTACATTATTAATCCTAATTTGGGGATGATAGCTCCTAAAAGTTATAATCTACTTAATACACAAATTCCTCAGAGGACGCAGGGAAAAGTGAACAAGATTTACAAGCAAATCAGCAAAAAAAATCTATGCTGATAATTTTGTATTGATTTCTCACTGTATATAAATTAGAAAACTTGATTAATACTAAATGTGGAAAAATTAAAAACCAAAACAAAAATGGTGGAGCTTGGGAGGAACATAAGCATGATCCCCAGAGTGTGGAACCCACACACACCATGTATAGTCAGATGATTACAGGGAGAAGAAATATGAGTATTTGGATTTGTGGGCATAAACAGAAGCTAAAATAGGATTCAAGGGAATGTTCAGGATTTTTTTTTTACATCGTGCTCCTAAAAATATATTCAATTTCTTGAGAAATTTAAAGACGTTTTTGTCACATTTGCCCATTAATAATCAAAACAAGATGAAATTTAAAATATTTTTATATGCAGTCCATCCAAATAAACTGCAATTATTTAACTGTCTTTTTTGCTAAATTGAATAATCTGTTGTAGTTTGTCTCGTGTTCTGGTAATTTGGTGTGAAGACACAGACAGCCTTCTGTTGTTTTGTTTACAAGTTCTCTTAATTCTATGGTTCCCCAGGCAGTCATTCAATTTTTTTTTTTTTTTTTTTTTGCTACAAGTAACAGAGTTACAAGTGCAAAACATTTATTTAATTTGTTTAGATTTATAAAACCATGCCCATTTTATAGGCCTTTGGGGGCATGCACTGGATAAGAACATATGGCATCATCTATTATTTTCTCAACTCTACTTATGTGGTAAGACATTGTTTAAATGTCAATGAGCAAATCTCAGATTGGTCTCCTTGGAACACTGATTTCTTGAATGATGTTCATTAAATTTAATAAAATCACATTTTATTTTCTTTAAGTAACTCACCAAGGCCATGGTTTTCAATCTTTTAAGGATAGTAGGAAACGTTTATAATGCCCTTTCTACTTCTGGAAGGCCAAACAACCTATTAGCCATTGTTGAGCTTATTGTTTTAAAAAAACATCTTAGTAGGTTGCCAACAGTCATGACATTTTCAGCACTGATAGTCTTGCACGTGGCAAGTCAAGGAATAGACCTTCAAAGAGTATTATTTTTTCACAGTTTATATTGCTATGATTAATTTTGGCAGAATGGTTACAATTGTTTTAGACAATGTAAAAATGATTACACTAAACAGGGAAAGAATGGATGGAGTATGCCAGGTTGAAATTTCTGAAAACCAAAACCAAACTTTTTTTTTTTTTTTTTTTTTTTTTACCAGAAGCCAAATCTAGAAAACATGGGCAAAACACTGGCAACTTTTCTCAGTGTCTTTGTACTGCTTTCCTCCCAAGTTCCTACTGGTATTTGTATATACACACGTGCACATGCATTTGCATACACTTTTAGGCCATTCTCTCTGATGGTTGGGTAGGTGAATCACTGCTTTTTCTCCCAATTTACATCTTGGCTTTTATTTACATTTCTATCAAAAAGGCTTTGCTGAACACTTATAGTGCTCATATGTTAAGGATTTACCATTATTTTTGCTATAAAAACGTAATGCCATCAAGAATTTCAGTTGTGAAACTAATAAATAAATAAATTTATGAAAAAAAAAAAAAGAATATCTTAATTTCTAAGAGGTAAAGGCTTTTGTTTTCTGGGTTTTTTTTTGTTGTTCTCAATTTCTAGTTTTCCTATATTGTGATCAAAAAACGTTGTTTGTATAATTTTTATTTTTGTAGTTTATTGTGATTCTCTTTGTCAATTTTAGTCACTGGTTCATTGTCATTTGAAATGTAAGTATTTTCTATATTTTCATGGTATAGAACTTTACACAAATGTATGTACAGACATAAAACTTAAGAAAATAAATATTAAAATTAAAAAAAAAAAAAAGAATTTCAGTTGTATTAGAATTATATTATCCTTCTTCTGCTTTCTTGGACAGGTCCAAATGGCCTGTTGAAAATCTTGGAAGAGATCTTACATTTGAAGGAAACTCCATATCATATGCTGTTAGCATAGAGCCTGTCAAGAAATACGATGTAACTTGGATAATTAGAGCATCATTCTCTTGAAAATTGGCCTATAGATATTTTTCTCATTTAACAACAAGTACTATTAACATTCATGGAAACAAAATTTGAAGTTAGGAGACTAAAATATCAAAGAAAACATAGGAGGATTTCTTTAAAAGAACTTGGAATGGATGTTTATTGTTTCTAGTGGTTTCTCTGAAGAGAAATGGTCATTTCTCACTAATGATTTTTAATCTATTTATTTGGATAAGAGACTTAATGAAAGATCATGACACTACCTCATATTTAGTAATGAATTTCATGTAGGCTCAAAACATTTTATACCTAAAGAGTTATTTTCCCAATATTTCACAGCAAAAGAATAGACCTCTGTGCTTATGCCTTCTGAAGCACTGTCATTTAGCACAGATCTTCTGGAGCTCCCTCAAGTTGGCCACACATGGAAAACTCCAAGTCAATTAATCAACTGTAGAGCTAATTATATTCTTGAATCTTCTCTTACTCTTGTATTCCCCATCTTACAAAATATGCACTTCTTACTCTTCCTTAACACCACCCTGAATCAATGACAAATCTGTTTAGTTCTGCTTCTATTATATCTCTCAGATACAGTCAGTATCTGTATTTCCTCTAGTTTAGTTTAAGTCCTTTTAGTTTTCACTCCTAGATTGTGGCAACACATTCCTAGCTCCTCTTCCTGCCAATAATTGTAATCCTCCAATCTTTCAAAGTAATTTTAAGAAATGCCAATCTGAACTTGATAAATCCTGCTTAAAACCCTCTCATAGCTCCCTATTCCTGTCATTATGAAATCCACACACTTTGACATAGTATTTTTCCACTATCATTAGTTAGTATCATAAAAGGGGTGCTTTAAAGAGTTATTATGATGTCGTTTGGCCTGTCTTATATGGGAGATTGCCTTATACTGAGGTGCCCAATGCTACTAGCTATTAAGAATGAATGGTATGAACATCTCAGTCATGATTTGAAGATAAGATACTTTGTCTTGGGTAATACTCAGTATTAAACAATACTTTACTTTAACAGGCATCTATATGCACTTTAATTCTATAAAGTAGATCCTGCTAATGTTTGGAATTTTAAAATTTTGATGTAAATGTCCAACTTATGGAAAGGTTATAAGAATAGGAAGTTTCATATACCTGTTTTGTTGCAGTTTCTAATTGTTCACATTTTGCTCCATTTGCTTTATTTTTCATTTTCTCTCCTCTTTCTCTTGCTTCCCACCATACACACACACACACACACACACGCATAATTTTTTCTTACACTTTTGAGAGCATGTTAGACATAGTTCTTCAATAGTCCTAAATATTTCAGCGTTTATTTCCTAAAAACAAGGACATTTTCTTCCAGAGCACGTTATAATTTTAAAGTCAGCATTGAAACAACACTATTATCTAATCCATAGCCTTCTTTCAAGTTTTCTCAATGATCTTAATAATAAGGCAATCATACAATATTACACTAATTTTTTCAGCTTATTTTGCATAGCAAAATATTTTTGAAACTCATCAATCTTGTTGAATTGTATTAAGTGGTTTTCTCCTTTTTATTGCTGAGTAGTATTTATCTAATATACTATAATTTAATTATTCATATGTTAGTGAATATTTGATTTGTTTCATTTTTGGCAATTATGAGAAAGATCTGCTGTGAACATTCTTGTTCAAGTTTTACTGTAGCTTGATGTTTTTATTTCTCTTGGGAAATACCAAGGAATAGAATTGCTGGATCATAGTATAGATTTATGTTTAACTTGCTAAGAAATCTCTAACTTTTCCCAATGTACTTGTGCCATTTCACACTCCTTTCGAGAAGTTATGAGTGTTCCAGTGCCTCTGCATCTTCGGCAATATTTGTTACCAGTTCTAGGCATATTAGGTATTTTCTATTAGTAACTGGCTGTGATTTTAATTTGTAATTCCCTAAAGACTTGCGATTGAGCGCCTATTCATGTGCTTATTGGTCATCATATTTCTTCTTTATTAAGTATCTACATCTGTTCCAATATTTGACTGATGTTGCTTTTTATTTTATTACTGAATTGTAGGAGTTGCTTATATATCAATACATAAGCTTTTGTCAGTTATGTTTTGCAAGTATTTTCTCCCAATGAAAATTCTCCCATTGAAAAATCTCTCCATGTGGTTTGCCTATCCATATTATTCATGGTGTCTTTTTGATGAACAGAAATTTGTAATTTTAATGAAGTATAGTTTTGCATTACAAATAATTTTGGCTTTGCTTTCCATGTCTAGTTTAAGAAATCGATGTTTAACCCTAAACCACAAAAAATAGTCTGTGTTTTCCTCAGGAAGCTTTAGAGCTCTAACTTCCACACTTACATTTATGACCCGCTTCAATTTTTTTTTTTCTGTATGATGTGAAACAGTGGTTGAGTTTCACTTTTTCCATATGAATATTCAATTATCCCAGAACCATTTGCTGAAGAGACTTTCCTTTCCAATGTAATTACTCTGGCTTCTTCGTTGAAAGTCAACACAATGAGATTTCTTCTTCTGCTTAGCATCTATAAACTGGAAAGAGTGCCTTGTTCATTTTAAAGACAATCAATAGCTGGATAAAGCATGGAATCAGAACTTCTTGAGACTATCGAAAAGCTGAAGCAACAGGGCAACTGAGTAATATGGAATACATGGCAGAAATGGTCCTTACAGGGAGTGACAGCACACACAGAGTGGCTTACCTGTGGCAGAGCATGGGCGGAAGGGGTGCTGCCAGACAGGCAGATAAGAAGAATCAGTTAAAACTTTAACGTATTCTTGGAGGCCAAGTGTGGGCTGGCATGTCAGATCATAGTTTCCCCCGGTAGCTAATCTCTGCTAAGACTCATGGAATTTCACCCTGGGTATGCACAGCTTAGTATATGACAAATACTGAAGGAACCCATATAACATTTCTGCATCTTCTCTTCTCTGGTCCTCTGTTCTGTACATAATCCAAAATGAATTAATTAAGTATTAATGATAATTTTTGTGTGCTCAATGTCACTATGAGTATATTAGGTACTCATAATAGTTTAAGAACTAATAAAGCTGTGTATATGCACATGCAAATTGATACGTTTACTTGAAGCTTTGTCCATTAGGGACATTATCTTCTGAAGGGAAGGGATGAAAGAACACCAAAGGACGTTATGTGTGAAGAAATGTTTTCCCTCTATGGTTCTATACACAAAGGTTGTATGGATAAAGCACTACATTCATCTATTTGTTATAAAAATGTCTTCTTGTGTTTGAAGGAATAAGAACAAAAGGGCTAGTATTCCTGAATTTGTGCAATAAATATGTGATTACACTGTACATGAGCTTTATTTTTTCAGAAGTTTCAAGGAGCTGCAATTATCTGAAACTATGCATAACTCTTTACACTGTGCCTGTATGTCTTTATACACTGGCATAATTTTAAAAATATTTTTATTAAAATATGGCTAACATAGAATATTATATTGTTTCAGATGTACACAATTATTATTCAACATTTATATACCTAAAGAAGTGATCACCATGATAAGTCCAGCAACCATCTGACACCATACTATGCTATCAGAATATTATTGACTATGTTCCCTATGCTGTACATTTCATCCCTAAGACTTATTTGTTTTATACCTGGAAATTTGAATCTATTATTCCCCACCCCCACCATTTCTCCCCCTTTTTATTACAGGTGACATTCAATATTATTTTATATTAGTTTCAAGAGTACAGTACAGTGGCTAGACATTTATATAGTTTATGAAGTGATCCACTTGTCTAGTAACCACTTTGCACTATACATAGTTATTACACATTATTGATTATATTCCCTATTTGTATTTTACATCCCTATGACTATTTCATAACTACCAATCTGTACGTCTTAATCCCTTCACCTTTTTCACCCTGCCCCCAACCCTCCTCCTATCTGGCAACCATCAGTCTTTTTATTGTCTGATTGCTGTGACTAGGATATCCAATACTATGTTGAATAAAAGTGGTGAAAGTGGACCTGTTTGTCTTGCTCCTGATCTTAAGGAAAATGCTTTTAGCTTTTCACCATTGAGTATAATGTTGGCTGTGGGTTTGTCATATATGACCTTTATTATGCAGAGGTGTGTTTCCTCTGTTCCCACTTTGCTGAGAGTTTTATCATAAGTGGATGCTGGATTTTGTTAAATGCTTTTTCTGCATCTATTGATATGATTATATAATTTTTATTCTTCATTTTGTTTAACTGGTACATCACATTAATTGATTTGCGGATATTGAACCAACCTTGTATTCCAGGAATAAATCTTACTTGGTCATGGTATATGATATTTTTAATGTATTGCAGAATTCAGTTTGCTAATATTTTGTTGAGGATTTTTGCATGTGGTTTTATCTGGCATATTGGTCTGTTCTTTTCTTTCTTTCTTTCTTTCTTTCTTTCTTTCTTTCTTTCTTTCTTTCTTTCTTTCTTTCTTTCTTTCTTTCTTCCCTCCCTCCCTCCCTCCCTCCCTCCCTCCCTCCCTCCCTCCCTCCCTCCCTCCCTCCCTTCCTTCCTTCCTTCTTTCTTTCTTTCTTTCTTTCTTTCTTTTTTTGTAATGGCTTTGTCTGGTTTTGATACCAGAATTATGCTGTCTTTATAAAATGAGCTTGGGAGTCTTCCCTCCTCTTGAATTTTCTCGAATAGTTTGAGAAGTGTAGGTACTAATTCTTCTTTGAATATTTGGTAAAATTTACCTGTGAAGCCATGTAGTTCAGGCCTTTTGTTTGTTGGGAGTTTTTTGATTGCTGATTCAATTTCCTTTGTAGTAATCTGTCTGTTCAGATTTTCTGTTTCTTTTGACTCACTCTTGGAAGATTGTATGTTTCTAGGTATTTCATTTCTTACATATTGTTGAAATTGTTGGTATATAATTGTTCATAGTATTTTCTTATAATCCTTAATATTTCTGTGGTGTCAGTTGTCACTGCTTTTCTTTCATTTCTGATTTCATTAATTTGGGTCCTCTCTGTCTCTTTTTTTTTTTTCTTGTTGAGTCTGGTTAATGGTTTGTCAATTTTGTTTATCTTTTCAAAGAACCAGTCTTGGTTTCATTGATATTTTTATTTTTACTTTTTATTTTTTAGACTTCATTTATTTCCACTCTGATCGTTATTATTTCCTTCCTTCTACACACTTTCAGTTTTGTTTGCTTTTTTTTCTAGTTCCTAGGATTAGATTATTGTTTTATTTTGATATTTTGCTTGGTTCTTGAGTTATACCTGTATTGCTATGAATTTTCCTCTTAGAATTGCTTTCGATGTGTCTCATAGATTTTGGTTTGTTATGTTTTCATTTTCATTTGTCTCAAGGTGTTTTTTGATTTCTTCCTTGATCTCATTATTGACCCAATCATTGTTTAGTAAAATGTTATTTAGCCTCTATGTGTTTGTGTGTTTTCAGGTTTTATTTCTTGTCATTGATTTCTAGTTTCATACCACAGTGTTCAGGAGAAGATGCTTGGTATCATTTCAGTCTTCTTAAATTTACTGAGATTTGTTTTGTGGCCTAAAATGTGGTCTGTCTTGGAAAATGTCCCATGTGCACTTGAAAAGAATGTATATTCTGCTGCTTTGGGGTGAAATGCTCTAAAAAATCAATTAAATACATTGGCTCAGAAATGTAATTTAAGGTTTCTATTTCCATGTCGATTTTTTGTCTGGAAGATTTATACATTGATGTCAATGGACTGTTAAAGTCCCCTACTATGACTGTATTACTGTCAGTCTCTCCTTTCATGTTGGTCAATATTGGCTTTATGTAGTTAGGTGCTCTTGTGTTGGGTGCATACATGTTTACAAAGGTTATATCCTCTTGTTGGATTAATCCCTTTATCATTATCAAATGTCCTTCTTTGTCTCTTATTATAGCCATTGTTTTAAAATCTATTTTGTCTGATAAAAGTTTTGTACCCTGGCTTTTATTTTTTTCATTTACATTTGCATGAAGTATCTTTTACCATCTCTTTCCTTTCAGTCTGTTGTGTTTTTCAATCTGAAGTGGGTTTCTTGTAGACAGCACATGTATGGGTCTTGTTTTCTTACCCATTCAGCTATGCTATTTCTTTTGATTGGAGCATTTAATCTGTTCACATTTAAAGTAATTGTTGAGAGCTATGTAGTTATGGTGATTTTATTATTCATATTTATATTGTCCCCCCATTCTTTTGAAAGAAATCCCTTTAATGTTTCTTGTTATACTGGTTTGGTGGTGATGAACTACTTTAGCTTTTTCTTATCTGGGTAGCTATTTATCCCTCATTCTTCAGTGGAGTCCTCTGAAGCCAAGATATCCCACCCAATTTTCAACCACCACATGTGGCTGTGGGGCCAGCCCATTTCATGTTTCCATCCCTTCTACCAGTCATGATCTGGTTTCTTCTTTATTTTCATAGTTATAGGACTTCTGTTCATCTAGTCTTCAGGTGATTCTTCAAGTTGATTGTTGTTTTGAGGGGGATGGCAATGTACCCAGTGAATAACAACTCTTGATTTCTCATCCAAAAAGAGTTTGCATCAGATATATTAAAAGTGATGGCTTCCAGTTATATGCTAAATACGTTTTGGGGGTATAATGCATAGCATGGTGACTACAGTTAGCAGTACTGCACTGTTTATTAGAAAGTTGCTAAGAGTAGATCTTAAATTGTCTTGTCACAAGAAAAAATATAATTGTAACTGAGGGTATGGGTGTGTTAACTAGACACTGTGGTGATCATTTCACAATATATACATATATCGAATCATTATGTTGTATACCTTTTATTCATGTCCAAAATTCAACATTTTTTCTTTTTTTCTAGTTTAAAACCTTTCAATTTTAGAAAGATGGAGGAGTCAAATCTTTAACTTTGAAATAAACGGTTTCTTGTATTTGTAGCTAACATGCAAATAATCTGAAATCACGTGAATACAGCATCTATATAATGCCTAAACAAACTGGTAAAAGTGAACATTTTAGCAAATCCAATTAAATACTGTTAAGAGACCCAAAACAACACAAGACAAACAAACAAAAATATATCTAGGCACCAACAGATATTTTAAATAAGTTAACCGTCCAAACCCTGCTCTTAAGAGAATTCATTGAGTGAAATTGGTGGTGTATTTGGCCATAGATTAAGACAAACTGAAATTTTCAAGGTGACTAACTCCTCAGTCTGAAGGAATTTATGCTTGTCAGAAGTTGTTAAGAAAATCTGACTCAGTTTAGTAGTTTCTTGCAATTTTAAAAATATTACAGCCTTACCCAGTGCCCCTGAAACACGTAATATAAATATCTGTGGAAAATGTAAGCAAATAATTTACAGTGATTATGAATTAGAAAATGCAAGAAACTTTTCAAGCAAAGGAACTTCCTTACTAAATGATTCCTGAGTCCAAGAAAAGAGCAAAACTCCTGGGCCTGTACATATTGGTTATGTATGCAGATAGTTGATTCATCAAGAAATTTTCTCTTACGTTTATATTTATTAGTAAAACTTGTTTCCTAATAATTATATTAAAGATGGAAAATAGATCCAAATGAACTCTTGTACCCTGTTGCAATGATATTTAAGTTTTAGTATGTAATTTTTTATTTTAGAATGCTCAAACCTTTTGGAGTATCCAACTCTTTTTTTAATGGATAAGAAAATAAATAGAGAAAATCTAAGAAGAAGAAAAATAAAGGCTTACCATTAAAAAGATCAGTGAAAATATATGTTTAGTGCTGAACAGTAATACTACTTATATTATTTATTGAGCATTTATTACATGCCATAAAGTCTTTACAAATAACAGAAATATAAGATTGTTATTTGGGCTATCCAGTATTAGTAAGTATAGTAAATTGAACATCTAGATAGAATAGTATGAACTCCAACTATGATGGAAGTATCAGAGAATTTAAAGCATCAAGGCTTAAGGTAAAAACAAACAAACAAACAAAAACAAAACAAAACAAAAAAAACAAAGAAAGAAATGAAAAAAAGGAATGATTATCCTTCTTTTTCCCAAATATTTTTACCATGAGCAGCTAATAAGAATAATAAGATTGAGATAAAAGGTACTCTATTCAAGATTGTTTTCACCAACTGAGAAAAAGTGTAATAAAATTAAAACTTTCCACAAATTGGGAACTATTCTTCTCTTACATGGAATAATATATAGATTGCCCCTTTACACATTTTCATCCTTTTCTTTTCAATTCCTTTTCTCATGTAGTAAGCTTCCATAAGAATTTTAGGAAATATTAAGAATTTGGGGCTATTATAAGTCAGGATTTTTCATCCTCAGCATCACTTACATTTGGGACCAGATTAGTCTTTGTTGTGGGGTTGTACTGTGCCTTGTATCATGATTAACATCCTTAGGTCTCCTCAGTAGATACACGTAACACCTCATACTCCAAGTGTGATTACCAAAAATGTTGGAGACATTGTCTCCAAATGTCTGCTAGGAGGTGGACTACCTCCCTACTGAGAGGCAATGTTATAAAGGGTTTAAAATTTCTTTGTCGACAAGAAAAAGCGAGCTTCTCCACGCCAGAATTAAAAAAACATACAAAAACAACAACAAAGAATGTTTTACGGAGAGAAGTGACAAAATACAACAAAGTATATAATATAATTGTATACTTTCCAATGATTATGTATACTAGCACAGAAGTGTGAAACTTAAGACTGAATATAACAATACATGTGTATTGTTTAATCCAACAAATATGATACTGCATACTGCAGTTGTTTCTTATTAAATTTGAACTAGTTGCTGTAGGGAAGATGTTGAAGAAAATTTGTCTTCATTGGTTGATGTGAACTTTTGTCTATTAGCTTTTATCTGTTCCTGTATGTGAGGTGATTTCTGTGCTGTGATCAGGGGTTGAGTAAATTCCCCCTTTGGTCTCATTCTCCCGAGCAGGGGAGATATGAGATGATGTTGCTTTCTGGGTCTCATTCTCCTGAGCAGGGGAGATATGGGATGAGGTTGCTTTTCTGTTCTCCTTTGGTCTCATTCTCCCAAGCAGGGGAGACATGGGATTAGGTTTTCTGTTTGGTCTCATTCTCTTGAGTAGGAGAGATACGAGATGATGTTTGTTGTTCTGTCTGTGTTGTGACTTGATGGGTAGCTTAGGGTTAAAGAAATTCCTGATCAGGCGTTGAGAGAATTCTCTCTTTGTTCTGTCTGTTTCTCCCACATCAGCAGATGAAGAGAAGAAGTAACTAAGTTATATCAGGAAGACATGACAGGCATGTTGCCAGGCTTTGGAAGACCTTGGGCTGATGGTCCCCAAGCAAGAACAGTAGATATTGCTTATCTGGATGAATTGGCCCTTTGGCTGGACAGGCAACATTCATATCAGTAAATGCCGGACCCTCCAGGAACTGGCCGTTCCTAGAGGAAGAGGTAGGAATACAAAAACTTGACTCTGGGGTGCATCTAAAGAGATACATAAAACAGACCTCAGATGGATTGATTGCTGTTTTAAGAAATTGCTATTCAGAAGATTTGCTGTTTCAGGACTGCTTTTTAGGATTGTTTTTTTTCAGAGTAAGAGGTCAGAACTTGCCTCAATGGACAGCAGAGACTTCTTTTGTTGGTGAATTGTCATCATTCTAGCATCTTTGGGAACTTGTATGTGACTTGCAGCTTGCAGTATTAGAAAATGTCTTAACTTCCAACTACAACAGCGACAACACCAACAATAGCATTCTTGGGAACCAACAAGCAGTGGTGTGGGAGACGCCTGAGTTTCTCTCAGCTACAGACTTGGCAAGGTTTTGATTTACGACTTTTCCAGTGCCATTCCCCACCCCAGTTTGGTGAGCTTGTGGCATCTACTGTAATAGTTACTATCCTATAGAGCTTATTACTGTTTTTGGATACTCTTTACTGATGTTATTTGTGTATTTAGCCAAGTGATTTTTGGTCAATAGTAAACATTTTGGAATCTCTTAAACTTATAAGTGTGTGTACTCCTTTGACATGACATTGGTATCAATGTATCAAGTTTAGTCTTAACCGCCTCTACTTTCTGTCATTAGCACATTCTATTAATTGCCTTTATCTTTTACTATTGCATATTGCTAAATAAGTTGATTAGATATTACTAAATAATCAATTAGCCCCATTCTAGCGTGTGTCCCTCCTCCTTCTTTTCCTCGCTCGTCATTACAGTTGCCAGCATTTAAGATTGGAATTATTTTGCTGAAATAATTAATTATGACTTCTGAAAAATCAGAAGTGCTAGCAAAACTATAATAATTTACCAGATATTATTACCCTCTTTAGATAGGACATGTGCACTCTAATTTATCACACGTGACCTGTTTATTTTTTAACATATACATTATATTACCAATCCAGTTTCTATAATCATTTGAATTTGAAAATCCAATAAGTAAGTAAATCTAATTTTTAATCAAAAGCTCAATGAACTTTAAGGAATGAATTCCAAGCTCTAAAAATTAGGAAGAAAAAGAGAAGCATTATTGGAGAGTCGTACTTGGTGAAAAGAAAAAAAAAGAGAAAATGATTTATTATTTTCTTCAATACAATGGACCTGAGTATTAGTATTATTATAACTCATTAGCATATTAATTGGCTTATTAGGAAAGCCTTTGAACTTTTCAATAATCTTCTTTTTAAACTCATAGTAGGATAACTAAAACAGCATACAAGGATTATTATCTAGGTTGCAATCATTGAAAAAAATCAGGTGAATCCAGCTGTGGACAAGAGTTACAGTTTAGAGGATATTTATCTTTATCAAATACATAAAAACTATGGGTTAATTGTCCATGTCACTCAAGCAAAATGCGTTTCTCTAAAAATGTATACTGGAATGTTTATGTTATGGATGTATATTCTCTATCTAGTAATGAAAATGGTACAAATTGCCACCAAAATATGTCATATACTTTTATGTGTTATTTTATTTTATAGACCAATTGTGGAAAATTGTACTGAAATATAACATACACTATAGGTAGGATTCTTTTGAAATTAGCTACAGGTGTTTGTGTTGGGATGGGGAGTATAGAGTTGTAGCGTGGGGTTCTGTACTGTAATTTGGTTTCATTAGTTCAATTTTTTGTTAGTAGTCACTAGAAAAATGCTTTCCAAACCATTGTAATAAACAGCAATCTTTCATTGACTCAAATTGAGAGAGGGTGGTTACAAATAAGCATGAAAATGGTATTTAGAGAACATTTTTAAAATCTAATATTTTATGGATTCAATAATTCTGAGAAAACAATTTTGTGTCTATAAGAGGTTACTCTGGAACAACTTTTAAATAAATATAAGTTCTTATATATAAATTGCATATTAATCCTTGGATGTATTTTAATTTTTAATTAGCCTGCTCCAATAAAGAAAGAAACATTGACTGGTATTTGCAACAATTTCAAAAATGCTTTAAATTATTTGCATCTATAATAGTTATGAAATTTAAGCAAATAAGAGATATATTGAAATATTTTAAAATATTAATATCTTAAAATAATTTAAAGGCAAAGGTAATGATTCATAGTTAGCAAATCTTTAACTCATTGACCATAATTGCTGTTTACCAATCATTAGGATTTTTGCTTTATTTGTCTTAAAACTCTAACACAGCTGTCAGGAGTGACCTATGAAACTTTTAGTGTGCAAAAGGACATTTTATAGTTCCCTTCTGAGGGTCAAGCAAGGCATTATTCTACACCAAAAAATTGATGTTTTGAAAAATTGTAATGCATGCACATTTTATACATAACCAAGAAAGATAATATTTTTGATGAGTTTTTAATTAATTTTTGATTAGCATTTTAGTTATCAGAGACTTCCTGCATGTAAGGAAGGCATGGTTTTATAATCTAGTGCTTTTTCCTTTTATAAAAAAATAGTTTAATATTAGCTAGCAAGGGATACTCCTATAAGAAACAGAAAACTTACCTATTAGTAACTTAAATAAATGAAGGGTTTTATTATTATTTTTTTAATGTAAAAAGAGTTTGAAGGTTGGCAGCAGTTGGACATAGTTCATTTCAATTTGTGATTTCTTTGGATAGTGATGGATAACTTCTGTATTTAAGGCACAACAAGAGGAAAATGCAGTTCCAACCACATCTCCTTCTTTTAATTAAGAATATAAAAGCCTTTTTAGTCTTCCTCTTGTGTTTCAGAAGCCAGAACTATGTCACATGACATTCTGAACTCTAAAGGGCACTGGGAAATAGAATATTTATATTTCTAAACCTTTACAGTTAGAGTCAAACAAGGAGGTTGGGAGGGAGTATTGGCTACAATCTATGCCTAAATAATAATTTAATTTAATTTGATCATGGAATGATGTATCATGTCAGTGAAACGGAAAAAATCAATATTTTGTAAGAAGTTCATTTTCCCCGGTAGACTTCAATCCAAATTCTAGCAGTTTTTTTTTTCTCGTGGAAATTTACAAGGTCTTTGAATGTTTTTATGGAAAATCAAAGGCCATGAATAACCAAGGCAATCTTGAACAAGAACAGTGCTGAAGGATTTATATATCAGATACAAGCTTTATTACTTAAGAATAGTAGTTAAGAGTAAGGTGTTAACAGAAGGATAGACAACTAGAGCAATGAGGCATAAGAATTCTTTTATCAATCAACCACACATATACGATCTCTTGGTTTATGACAAAGGTGACATGATGGTGTGGAGGGAGAAGGATGGTCATTGTAACACATGGTACTAGGTTAATTAAAAATCTGATAGAAATGAAAATAAACTATAATTTCTATCATAATGCACATAGAAAATCAGTTCAAGATAGATTGCATTATGGATTTAATATGAAAGCTAAAACAATAAAGCTTTTAGAAACTTTGAAATCTTTCTCCTGTTTCCTCTTTTTTTAAAAAAACTAAAGTTTACTGGGGTGATAATTGTTAGTAAAGTTACATAGGTTTCAGGTGTACAATTCTGTAATACATAATCTATATATCACATTGTGTGTTCACCTCTCTGTCTTTTGTGTTTAAAAAGTACCTAAAAATTATAGTGCCTAACCATTTTGTTCGAAAGAACTAGATTTAGCTTCATGTGTATGAGTGTGTGTGTGTGTGTGTGTGTGTGTGTGTGTGTATAATTGATTGCTTTGAGTTAGGAGAGTTGGGTAGGTCTGAGAGAGGAATGAGCGTAGAGTGGGTTTCTAAAGTCAATGTATTGATCATATGCAGAGAATTGCCTGCCACCCCCATGCTTTACACCCATTTCATGTCCAGGGAATATACAGAAGGAGAGTTTGTAGTATTTATGTGGCCTCAGGTGGTGGCAGATGTCTGAACTGGTCGGACAAGTGACTACAGTAGAGGTGGCTAAATGGTGAGTGCTGTTATCCAGGTGACAGAGCGATGATGGTACGGGACTACAGGGAGAGGGGGAAGCCCTTTCAACTGAAGGATCAGAGGTGATTTTGTGGAGAAACTAACATTTTACTAGGGACAGGTGGTTAGGATTTGGAACCAGAGAGATTGCTGTGTGAGATGCTGCTGGCAGTGGAAAGACCCTGAGCAGAATGATAGAGGCAGGCATGAAATAGATATATGTCATTCATCAGGTATAATTTAAATAATTCAATAAACTTGTTAGAATTATTATACAGGAAGCCCAGAGATTACACTAACAAAATTACAGAAACAAATGGGAAATTTACTTTTCAATAAAGAGAAAAGATGTAAATGATCTGCAATCACATGCCAGTCTGGAATTTCTGTGATTACACTGATGAAGAAAAATAAAGGTTCTCCACCAATCACAGCTGTTAAAACAGAACAAACTATTTGAAAATTATTCTTTCACATCCTGCCTGTTAAAGATAATTCTTCAATTTGAAAATGCAGTACTTAACATAAATATCACAATAAAAATTACACATATTCTCATATAGCACATGGATTTTAAACTAGTGTGACTGGGTACTCTAGTTTCTCTAATCAGAAATTATCTAGAGTCACTCAAAGCAAAAGTAGGTCATGTGGGATGAATAGGCATTTCATATTGTCTGACACCCTTGCAGTAACTTTATTTTATTTTATATGAAGTAGATCATTTTGTACAGCTGGAAACCTTCTGTTATGCATGGTTCTCCCTGACATCCATGTCATATTACTTGCTTATTGTAATTTTTTTTTTCTACTTCTCAGCAGTCTGCCATGTCAATTTGTAAAATCAAGGAGTTTTTACCTTATATATTAAAGATTGATACCAGAGATGGTTACCTGCTTAACTATCAATGTCTATTTTAAATACTCAAAGACTTCAAAAGGAATTTTTCTTCCTATATTTTATTTTGAGCATATTAAAACAACACATTTATTTAGAGCATTATATCAATTTCAATTTATGTGAAGCTTTACAAGGTAGGTCAAACAGGAAAGAAGAACAACTTGATATGAAGTTTGAATTGCATATTAATTTAGCAAAAGATAAATGGCATAGAATTGACTGAACAACATCTGTCTCATTGCTAACTTATTTTTCAGGTTTCCTCATTATTGTTAGATAAATATAACAAGGATAGAAAGATTCTGATGTTGACATCTTTACCCAGGCCAGATAGGTGCAGTTTATTAGAACTATATGGAAAAATAGGGTTTGTGAGAATGTATCTTGAAGGAACAGTCCAGCACAAAATGTGATGCCATTTTTAAGTTTAAGATTTTGCATGCTCTGTTTTTAGTCCTTCTCTTCTTTTGGAGAAGCCATCAACGGGCCACAAACACAGGTGTAATTAGGAAATTAGAGGTGGATCTTCCCTTGTTTACTTCTTCATTTCATTGAAACACATCCTCTAACAGCTTACTGAGAATCATTTGAAAACATGAGAACTGCATGTTTAGGAATGTATACGCATATATCCTACCCTCACAGTAAGTAGATTGAGAGCACAGTTCAGCATAGAATTCTAAGTGAAATAATTTTCTTTCAGTGATTGAAAGCATATTCCATTGTCTTGCTCCTGGCTGTCTTTGTCTGGCTGTTGAAGAATCTGATGACTTTTCTCCCTTGAATTTTCATAACAAGTTCATGCCATGCTATGAATCTTTCTTTTTCAGCTTTTACTGAGTACTTGATGAGTTTTCTAATCAGAAATCTCATATCCTTCAGATAGCCTTCCAGACTCTTTTTGCAACTATTTTCTTCATAATATATATTCTTATTTTTTCCGTTCCCTCTTTCTGAACTGTTATAATTCAGACGTTGAGTGTCCTGAACTCACCCATATGCCATTTTATTTGCTGTTTTCCTCTAATTTCTTCAAGATTGCTTCAATTGTATCTCACCTATATCTCTTGAATAGCATTTTCTTCAATTATTATTATTAAAATTAGGGATATTGAACTTTTTATTTTTTTCTTTAGTTTTTTTTTTGATTTTTTTTTTTTTTTTTACTATTTCTGTACCAAAAATAGAACAGATCATTAAATCGTGGTGTGTTATATTATATTATATTATTATATTATATTATATTTATTATAGACCTGGTCTTATATAAAATAAGACTGGTTCTTATATTAATTTTTGCTCCAAAAGACGCATTGGAGCTGATTGCCTGGCTAGGTCTTATTTTTGGGAAACATGGTAGGAATCATAGGCACAACAGTGTCGGTGGGTGCTTCTGAGGGAGTGTGGCAGAGCAATGGGTACAAATGGGCTTTAAATTACTGTTAACCAGGAGGTTAGTACCTGGGTGTTCCTCAGATAATTCTTATTGAAATGAACAGAAATAGTTTAAACATTTTGTTTATATGAAATATTTTTCTTCAAAATTAAACAAAAGAAACTGCACAGCCAGTATATTAGACGTGTGAGAGGCAGATCAGAGGGACTGAGTCCAGGCTGTGATGGGATCATAAGGAAGAGAGATGAGAAGGAAACTTCCAGAAGTAATGAGCCAAAAAGTAACACAGGCTTTATATGCAGTGGTTTTCACAAATAAATAGAAAGCAAGAACATTAATCCCATCAGCTGATAGGGGGTGAAAGATAAAAACAAACAAACACTCATTTGGTAATGCTACAGGAAAAGCTGTCATCCAGGCACATTTTGAAAGTTTAAATCAGTTATAAGACTGGTTACAACACAGGACGGTGATACTTTGGGAGACCATAGTTGGGAGGTCCAACCTTTGGCTCTGGCATGAAATTAGCAGAGCTAGTGTTTAAAATCTGTTCCAGGACAGTGAGCAATTGGGTGTGAGAGCGTTTAGCTCATGATAAGTTAGGCCTTTTGATTTAGGTATTTATTTATTATCACCCAATGGCCTGGTGATGCTACTGGGTTCCTATTTTTGACACCGGTATATCTCTCAGAATATGTAATCAATGAACGTACAATGACCTTAGATGATTTTTGTTGTCACACTTCTAGTATCAGTTACTTGGAGATCTCTAAGAATATGATTGATTTGGATCTGTCCTTGCTCTCTTGTAGCTCTTTGAGAACAGAGGGAGGGATCATCAATAAAAGCCTTTTCTGTATGTCTTTTTGACTAAATCCTGTTCACCCTTCAGGTTCTAGTTTTTACATGACTCCATTAGGGAAACCTATCTTAGTCTCTCATGTCTGACTTATATACTCCTTTTAACTTATCTTTCCATGCTCTGTCCTGTCAGAACACAAATCTCACTGCACTGTCATTGCTGACTCAACTAAAATTTCAGTGTTTCTCTTCAGTTTCCTCTAGATAACTTAAAATAGCCCTCTCCTCCAGCAGCCACAAACTTCAGCAGTCTCAATATTGAGAATATTGAAATAGTTACCAAATATTTTCTTAATGCCTATCTCTGCACAATGCTGTATTAGGTCAACGTTATCACCTACCACATGAAGAGATATTTTAGGATTGGCAGTTAAAACTTGACAAAGGCCAACCAGTCAACACTGACTGGATAAAAGGATAACTTCATCTTGAACTGCTGAGAAGAAGAGGTGATAGGAGTATGTTTCCATAACATTAACATGTTAAGAGAAGGCAAGTAGGATTTCCTTCCCAGCTAAGGCAATACAACTGAAATACTGAACCTGTCAGGCTAAGTTAAACAGGGGTAGACTGGGTCAGTATTTGGTGATGTCTCTGAGGAATACTTTGTGTAGAATAGCTGTTTTAAGAAGTAATTCAGTAACAAGGCTCTCTTTCGTCAAGTCAGTCCTAAACCGGCCTTCTGGCCAGATATTCAGGGAGTATTATTCCAATGGAAATGCTGCCTTAATAATGATTCTTGCTTTCGGTCCTCCATATTGGTGATTATTATTCATCACTGGAGACCTGGCTTTCTCACGCAGGTCAGTCATCCCCTGCAGTCCTGGAAGCAGCAGAAACCTGTCAGGATAACACAATTTACCAATTATTTAGTCAGTAAGGGCAGAATTTATACTTTATCTTCTTCCTCCACTCTCCCAACAGCTGAGATGTTCTAGAGTAGGAAGGATAGGCAGGAAAAACCACTTGCTTCATGCCAGAAGGATAGGGCTATTATATCAAAATCAAAAACAAATTCCTAACAAATGCTGATAGGGGAAAAAATCCACTAAATTGAATATTTGATATCTCAAGGGAAAAATAAAGTGGAAATAAGCCTTGTTCTGAAAACCATCATTGGGATAGTTTAAAAGTGCCAAATATTTAATAATATACTATTAATGGTCTTATAGAAATTTCATGAGTTACTGTGTTAATCAGTGGTTTATACTTGTGTGAGGGGCAAACTATTACATGTAAATATTTAAAACTTTCATCCTCCTCACTCAGGAGATTTTCTGTATTTGCCTCCTTGACTCCATGAGTTTTATTGTGGTTGGCTTAGATAACGGATGAACAGGAGACAACAGGTGATTATATCCAGAGTAGCACCGATAAGCCAATGCTAGGTGACAACTGGTCCTTTCAAGGAGGGTGGAAAAATGTTGGCACAGATTCTAAGCCAAAAAAAGATTTTACTGATGGATGTAAAAAAGAGAAGAGATTCTCTGCAAGTTGGCTGCTGTGGGCAGGAGTGGAATGAGAATACATGCTTGCACAGGGAAGAGTGAGAATATATGCATAGACAGAAAGTTAAGGAGATAGTGACAGACAGAGAGATATTTGCTATGATGAGCAAATATTTTGAGAGATAGATGACCAATAGCACCACTGTAGACAGCAATTATGGTGATTTTTTAAACCATGTGGGGTGTCAGACTGGTGGGTAAGCTTCTTTGTCTGTTCTTAAACCAACACTGTGCTGAGACTGGCCTGAAGGAAGTACAGTTACATTCAGGAGTGACATTTAAAATAATACACAAGGGTGCAGACCAATAAGACAGTTACCTGACCCATGAGAATGGAGGTCAGCCATTATGCTGAACTGGTGTGTACCCACTCACCAGGTTACCATTATGAATTAACATTATAAGATATTAGCATTTTGTTCTTTGTTACTTTAAACAAAGTCATATAGAATAATGAATATTTTTATTTTATATATCACATATTATGTAGATTATATATCCATATTATCATTTTTTACAGTCAATCATTAGGAATTCAAGGGCACAGAATTAAATGAAACTGCATTAAACCTCAGGTGCTATAGTCTCCATTATGATGCTTCATATAATTGAAAACACACTTTAAAGAACATGAAAACACAGATAATTACACTTGAATTGTTATAATCCCAATTATGTTTCCAGATATCAAAAATACTTAAAAAAATGAAAAGGGAGTTATTAGAAAAATCATCAATAGACCAGCTCAATAGCAAATGGAGATTTGCTCATTTTTCTTTGCTATTTTAAATAAGTTCCAATAATCTCTGAGTAAGGAAAAAGGTTTTTTATTGGGCTTAATATAATAGTTTAGAAGGAAATAATATTCTGATTATCAACTAATAAACTAATCTGATAATTTTTAAAAACCTGAATTATTTTGAATGAAATCTTCCCATTGTGGTATAACAAACAGGTTTTCTAGGACTTAAAAGTGTAATATTAATAACATTTTTTGAGACGTAATGACTGGCATTTTTTTCCTCAAATAAACTTGCAAAATTAATATTATAATAGATACAGAATAACTGATAAATTAGTAGAAATCATTGAAAAAATACATTGTCATTCAGAAAAAAGCTTTATGTGTCTTTAAAGATACTAAGTTCTATGGGTTTATGTATGAATGTTTGTATTGTTTGCCTTAAATTTTACTAAAATTTCAGTTAATGTAGTAAGTTAATAAACAATGATATTAAAATTAAAAATCTTTTTTTGTAGTATGGTGGCAAACATTGCTAAGAAATATTTTATAGCAAGTTACAAGTGGGAATTGGACTTTTGTTTTTTTAAACGGAAAATGTAATTTCAAGGAAAAAAATTTCATATCTTTGAGTCTGTATTTCCATTCTGAGCTCTAAAATTTTGTGGATATGTAAAGTAGCTCTAAGTGCTAAATGATCACTTTAAAACGCTGGTGAACAAGGATAGGAAAACAATTTTTGCCACACGCTAATGTTTATGTAGGTTTGATTATTTTGCCAAATCCCATAATTCATTCTAATTTCAAGGATCACATAACTGAGGTTTGAACAAGTGACCACTGGATGATGTGAGTGTAGTGTGTTGTTAGATTAGCAGACAGACCAGTTTTCCCACACGCCATCTTTTAATAGGTTAAGGTAAACTCATCCATTAAAATATAACTGTGAAATCCACAAACAACGTAGCTCTAAAAGCAAATTTCCTTACAGGGAAAGAACGCAAGACACAGTTTGTTTGTTTGACATTTGCACTTACCTTCTCTTATTCCTATGTATATAAACAGTAATGAAAGCTAGTACAAAATTATGATTAAATTCTTCATTCTTTTCTAAGGCATAGTAAAGCTCTCATGTTATATACTCTTAGATACATTGGCTCCAAGCTTCACGCAATAAATTGAAACTTGGTGGTACTGTATTCTTATATTTAATTACTAATTATTCAATATTAGAACAAGGTCAGAAGTTAAGGATATCATAATGAAAATTATATCATGAACTCATTTCCACAGAAGACAGGTAATTTTTAAGAATCACATTAACTTGGGCTGAAATTAATGTAAAATAGAAATCTGATGGGTATTACTTGTTCCATAAAGTCAGATTTCTGAGAATAATAATAATCTAAATTTCTAAATTCTCTCTCCATCTCAATCTTAAATTAAATTCTAACTTTAAACCAAACCCTAATCTTCTGTTTTGAAATGAAGTAGCAAGGGGGTTCCTTGATCATCAATTCAAACGTTTCTTCTGGAATATGACTTAAGAACTTTGGTGAGGTGGGAGCCCCTAGGATAGCCTCTGGTCTCCCCAGGTGAGCCATGCCAAGAATTTAGCCTTTCCCTTTCTTCCTAGAATATTCTTCCACCCAGTGAAAATTCTGCCTCTCTCTGCCATTCCTCATTGCTTTCAATGGGAAGGTGTAGCCTCAGATTTCTTTAAATGTCGGCTGTATGGGTTTTGCTCCTCCAAAGATGAGAGGAAATGGCTTGTTACTGTGACTCCATCTTGCCTCTTTCACTGAGAAATAATCATTAAAGAGAAGAACACTTTGTTCTTCTCACTATCTTTTACACCATTTTCTTTCTAAATGCATCCTACATTTGAGGAATCCATTCTTCTTTTAATTCTTACACGCTGCCAGAGGCAATAGAAGGTTATTGAAGAAGTTAATCACTGGCCTCTTTTGTAGTTCTCAGATAAAGTTTTCTGACCAGAAAAGGAACTAAACTTACTTTCCACTGAGAATAAGAGTTTTACTTATATCTTTTAATTGACACAAATATGAACAATCTCTATTACAAGTTGTAATCTTGTGTACGTGATTAATAATTTCCCCACGTAACATGCAAACAATGTAGGAGGCATATTTATACATCCAGTATACTCTGAAAATGTTAAGGAATGGTTATCACTGAAAATACAAATTCTACTAGAATAATGCCAACTATATCATAAGTCCTAAATTATGCATCTGGAAAGCTTGTCCACCATGATACTATTGAGTATCATGGTGGAGGCAGGGATAGTTAGGAGAAGAGTCAGAGTCAAAAGCAAAAAAAGGAGATGGTAATAGGGTTGTAGAGTAAGTCTGGAAAGTGAATCTGCTGAGACTGGTGGAGCTGGGTCAAGCCATACTTTCTGCCTTTAACTGTGAAGAAGCTCTGTTTCTAGAAATTCTTGGATCAGTCCTTAAGGAGATGCCATTACAAAGAGATGCTTTTCCTGCAAAAGTTTTGTTATAGGAGTCAGTCCTCTTTATTAACATTTTCATTCAAATACATTCTTTCAATGCAGTCATTTAAATACATGTGAAGAAGATAATTTCTCCTTGACCAAGTAAGTGTGCAGCCATTCACAGCATTGCCATTGAAACGTCACTCGTACCAAACTTTTGCTTATTTACATGGAATTTACCTATATACCTGGCTGCATTAATTTTGCAGGTTACTACTTCAAATATTTCCTAGGTGGATTATTAATGACTAAATGGACACTATATCTTGAACATCTTAATATTCAAATCATTTTTAGACAACCACAAAAGAGTATTATTTTCATTTAAAAATATTTTTATTAAAATATAACTAACTTACAATATTATATTAGTTTCAGGTGTGCACCATAGTTATTCAACATTTATGTACCTAAAAAAGTGATCACCATGATAAGTCCAGCAACCATCTGACACTGTACCATGTTATCACAATATTATTGACTATATTCCCTATGCTGTGCATTACATCCCCATGAATTATTTGTTTTATACCTGGAAATTTGAATCTCTTATTCCCCTTACCTATCCCTCCATTTTTAATTTTTAAGTGACAATTACATTCAATATTACTTTATATTAATTTCAGGTAGTGGTTAGACATTTATTAATGTCTAGTGGTTAAACAGCATAGTGGTTAGACATTTATGTAATTTAAGAAGTGATGACCATCTAGTACCCACCTGGCACTGTACATAGTTATTACCATATTATTGATTATATTCCTTATGCTTTACATCCCCATGACTATTTTGTAAGTACCAATTTGTACTTAATAATCCCTTTACCGTTTTCATCCTGTCCCCCTAAACCCTCTGCCATCTATCATCCCAATAAATCTAGTGCCAATATGACACCATACATAGTTATTACAATATTGTTGACTGTATTCCTTATGCTACGCCCTACATCCCCATGACTACTGTGTAACAACCAATTTATATTTCTTAATACCTTCCTCCCTTTCACTCATCCCAATACCCTTCCCATCTGGCAACCATCAAAATGTTCTCTGTATCTGTGAGTTTGTTTCTGTTTCTTTGTTTGCTTATTTTGTTCTTTAGGTTCCACATATATGTGAAATCAGATTGCATCTGTTTTTCTCTGATGTACTCCACTGAGCACAACACCCTCCAGGTCCATCCATGCGGCCGCAAATGGCAAGAACCCATTCCCTTTCCTGACTGAGTACTATTCCATTGTATATATGTACCACCTCCTCTTTATCCATTCATCCATCGATAGACACCCAGGCTGCCTCCACAGCTTCGCTACTGTAAGCATTACTGCAATGGGCATGAATACACATCTCCTCAGAGTAGCATTTTGGGTTTTCTTAGATAAATACCCAGAAGTCGGATTACTACATCCTTCTTTGTCTCTTGTTAGAGCCTTTTTTTTTTGAAACTAATAAATTGAAAAAAAAAACAAAAACAAAAAACAAAGAGCCTTTGTTTTAAAGTCTATTTTGTCTGGTATAAGTATTGCTACCCCAATTTCTTGTTTGTTTCCATTTTCATGAAATATCTTTTTCCTATCCCTTTATTTTCAGTCTCTGTGTGTCTTTTGATTCTAAGTAAGTCTCTTGTAGACAGCATATGTAAGGGTCTTGTTTTCTTATCAATTCAGCCCTGCTATGTCTTTTGATTGGAGCATTTAATCCATTTACATTGAAAGTAATTGTTGATAGATATGTAGTTATTGCCATTTTATTACTCATGTTTTTGATCTAACAGTCCTTGTAATACAGGTTTGGTGGTGATGAACTCCTTTAGATTTTTCTTGTCTGGGAAGCTCTTTCTCTGCCCTGTGGTTGTAAATGATAACTTTGCTAGATAGAGTAATCTTAGTTGTAGGTTCTTGCTTTTCATCACTTGGAATATTTCCTGCCAATCCCTTCTGGCCTGCAAAGTTTCTGTTGAGAAATCAGCTGATAGTCTTATGGGAACTCCTTTGTAGGTAACTAACTGCTTTTCTCTTGCTGCCTTTAGGGTTTTCTCTTTGTCTTTAGATTTGACAGTTTAATTATGATGTGTCTTGGTGTGGGCCTCTTTGAGTTCAACTTGTTTCAGACTCCTTTGTGCTTCCTGGGCTCGTATGTATATTTTTTTCCATCAGGTTAGGAAAGTTTTCCGTCATTATTTTTTCAAATAGGTTTTCAATTACTTGCTCTCTCTCTTCCTCTTCTGGTACTGTTCTGATGTGAATGTATGTATGCTTTATGTTGTCCCAGAGAACCCTTAATCTATTTTTATTGTTTTCAATTCTTTTCACTCTTTGTTTGGGTGTTTTCTGCTGCCTTATCTTCTAAATCACTGTATCTATCCTCTGCTTCATCAAATCTACTTTTGATTCCTCCTAATGTATTCTTCATTTCAGTTATTATATTCTTCATTTCTGACTGGCTCTCTTTTATGTTTCCTATCTTCGTTTTTAATGTTTCCTATCTCTTTGATCAAGTTCTCCCTGAGATCATTGAGCAGACTTATAAGTAGTGTTCTGAATTTTGCATTTAATAGATTGCTTGTCTCCAGTTTGTTTCATTCTTTTTCTGGAGCTTTATTCTATTCTTTCACTTGGGACATGTTTCTTTGTGTCCTCATTTTGACTGCTTCCCTATGTTTGTTTCTATGTATTAGGTAGAGATGCTATGTCTCCTAGTCTTAGTAGAGTGGCCTTATCTAGAAGGTGTTCTGTGAGGCCAGTGGCACAGTCTCTCTGGTCACCTGAGCTGGGTCCTGCAGGTGTGTCCTTTGTGTGGGTTGTGTTTGCCTTCCTGCTGTAGTTGAATCTTAGTTGGTGTTTGCATTTCAATGGGAAGGATTGACCCTCAGGCTGATTGGTTGTGAGGACTTGTCATGACTACAGTGGAGAAACTGTTTTGCTGGGGCCAACTCTATGGAGCAGGATTCACTTTAGCAGGGATCTGGTACCTGCCTAGTCTGAGGAGTGTTGCCTGAGGAGGCTGCTCAGTGATACTGTAGAGTGGAAGCTGGCCAGTCCAGCACCTCCTGGCAAGAGCCACAAAGCAATATGCACATGGCTGCTGCCCATGCTGGGCTTCAAGATGCTTTGAGAGGCTAATCCATTAATCACGGCTGGTTGTTGCTAGCTCTGGGCTTAGGGCTGCTCAGCTAGAGGTACAGGACTCAATGAAGACAGATGCTGCTTGTTTGGGTTTTGTGAACCTTTGAGAGATTTTAGGAAAGTCTGCAGCATGAACCAAGACAGGCTCTTTGTATGGAAAAACCACTGGAAGTGGCTTGGGTAGGTCTGCAAGTTAGGTGGGGTGGGGTCTCAGGGAATCACTGGGGTGGGGTGAACAAATGGTATTAACCAAGTGAGTCCATCCCTCCCAACCAGCATGCACATGCTGGTACCATATGGCACCAGCATGAGCATGCTGGTTGGGAGGGATGAGCTCAACAAAGGAACAACGGCTTCTGCTAGCACTTTTGTCTGAGAGGAAGCTGCCCCTCTAGCCCCTGGCCTAAAGCTAGACAATTCATTTCCTCCCAATATGTCCCTGGCACCTTTTCAGCTGCTACCCAGTGCTGGAGCTCAGAGGTGGTGAGTTCATCAGTGAGTAAGTCTGCACAGGTCTTTTAAGAGTAGTGTCTTTTAAGAGGGACTACAGGAGCCCTCATCTCTCAACCACAATCTCTGCTGGTTTTCACAGCCAAAAGTTATGGGAATTTCTCTCCCTAGCACTGGAACCCTGGGCTGGCGTGCCTGGTATGGGACTGGGACCCCTTATTCCTCTAGAGGGGAACCTCTGGCGCCAAGGTATACCTCCCAATTTTTAAAGGTCACTTGTGGGTGTGGGGCAAGCCCGTTAAGTGTCTCTGCCCCTTCTACCAGTCTTGAGGTGTCTTCTTCTGTATATCCTTAGTTGTAGGGCTTCTGTTCCATTAGACTTCAAGTGAGTCTCAATAATGGTTGTTCTGTGGTTTATTTGTAATTTTGATGTG
This sequence comes from Rhinolophus hipposideros, assembly GCF_964194185.1. NCBI lineage: Eukaryota > Metazoa > Chordata > Mammalia > Chiroptera > Rhinolophidae > Rhinolophus > Rhinolophus hipposideros. The sequence continues at coordinate 10,777,198 of NC_138071.1, forward strand.
GTCATGAGAGGAGGTAAGAACAGCATTTACATATTCCACCATCTTGGAGAGCATTATTTCTTTAAAAATCCTTAAGGCAATGTTACGAGTTATGTTAGGATGGTAACAATGTATTAGTCATTTGTATGGAGCATCTGGAAGCCAGTTGTTACTTATATGTCCCTATTTGCAATAGAGAAACATGTAAAAGCTAGAGGTATTGTTTAAAGAAGTAGGTTAATAAAGTCTTCTGCAAATACTTTGGCACCAAGGAAACAGTAAACTTTGTCATAGAGGGGATTTTTTGGCCCCAGCAGGATCCAATTTCAAAATGTTGCCTATGAGATTATGCAGCTATTTATAAGTGAGCTAGAATAAGAAAGTAAGCCTGGATAGAAGAACTAGAAATAGGAAGCAACTGAATATTTTTAGATAGGACTAAGGAAAAATTAAAAATAAAATGACAATTGAAATGATGAGGCCAAGGGATAAGTGTAAATAACAACACTCTCTATGCTAGGAAAACATAAGAATTCTGCATGAATACTTGTCACTAAAGCCCTTTATTCTTCCTCATTTATCACTGGCTCTGTAAATATAGCCATAGTAACCTGTCTGGTGATGAATAACAATTGAATTGATTCTCACAGATTCCTTTTCTGAACAGACCACATTAACATATTTGGCCATGTCTAGATATAATATGATGTCAAATCAACCAGTCAAATAACAAATATTTTAGTCAGGTTGACCTTTTTAGCATTGACTAAAACAATGGTTTTGTAGTTCTTTAAATCTGTAACACATAGGAATTTTTTGGAATTTGCCCTGGATAAAAACCAGAGAAAGCAAGTGCCACATTTGTGAAAAAAATCTTTTAAATATGTACACAAATACAACCCAGCCATCATCCCTTATTTTCATACTAAATGATGGCATTATTATTTTTTTCCAGGCTTTTCTCTGTTTTCCCAGTCAAAATTAACAGATATGTGTATAAAATTTCAGGGGCATTATGATCGCGTTTTGTCAAGGACATCTTTATAGGGAACTAGTCTTCTGTTCTTGGGAAACATTGAGCACAGAACTGCTGGAGCCTAGAGCTGGAAAGAATCAAAGATTACTTAGTCCATTTCTTATTTGGTGCCCATCCTCTCCCCACACCCTGTACCTTTATTATCTCTGCACTTATTGCAAATAACCTGTAGATTCCTGTGGTGCTATGAAGAATACATTCATAGCCTAGAAATTAATAATTCTTCAAATAACTCCTGTTTTATTTCATTACGTTTATATATCGCAGCCATAATACCCCGAAAGATCACAAGTGATTATGACATATTCTGAATGGTTTTAGCCCGTTCTCCTCTTCTTATAGTTATACATCCAATTTTTTATTTAAATATTTTAATTTTATGTCATAAAACCATTAGGAGTGTGTGGTAACAGAGGGCTATGTGCGTTAAGTAGTACCCAGTTAATTATGATTTTTTTAATGACTGAAAAAGATCATAATAATTATTAAAGTAAGTATAAATGAAGAATATAAAAATGAAGAATATAAAAAAGTTGTGAAAAATCTGCATTTAGTGTTATTAAAAGTAAAAAAAAGTTTAAAAAGTACATGTGAATTAAGAAAAACAACTTTTCAGCATAGAAATATTCACAGTACATGAAGTGTAATAAAGTGACCTACAATGAATACAAATCAGTGTTAACGACTGAAAATCATCTGTATGAGATGACCCATGAACCTGAAAATTACTTCAGATATTTGTACAGCTGGACAAATTTACATGTCCATATCTGCCATGTCAGTTTTCGTTATTTAATATCTATTATTAATTCAACTAATTTTACTATTAAAAATTCAGCTTGATCTTTAAAGGCTAATAATGGGAGGAATGGGTGAAGGGAAGAGAAGGGAGGAAAGAAGAAGGGAAAGGAGAAAAGAAAAGAGATGGGGTGAAGGGGAGGGGAAGGAGGGAGGGAGAGAAGAGAAAGGGAAAGAGAAAGATTATGGGTAAAGAATGCCAAATGACTTGATATGTACTCAGTGGAATCTGTTTTAGTCTCAAATAGATAATAATAATAATAATGATAATGATAATAATAATAATAATAATAAAACAACGAAAGTCTGATGAGTGATTGAACTTTCTACTTTTTAAGATTTTTGTTTTAGGGTTTTAGAGGCACACCCAGAGACAGCCGAAGCAAGAATTCCTAAAACTATCTGTGGGTAGACATTAGACTATGAATTCATTGGGAATGGGTCTCTTAGTTTACCTTCACTTATTCCTTCTTTGATGCTCTTCCTTTCTCTATGTAGATCTGAGTTTCTGACTGATATTATTTTTCTTTCTCTAAAGAACTTCTTTTAACATTTCATGAAAGGGAGGCAACACATTCTCTCAATTTTAGTTTGTTTAGGAAAGTCTGTACTTCCTCACTTATGAAGGTTAATTTCATAGGATTAAAAATTCTAGGTTGGTGTTTTGTTTTTCTGTTTTTCTGTTTTGTTTGTTTTTCAATGCTTTAAGTGTTTCACTCCCCTCTGGTCCTGCTTTCATGGCTTCTGAGAAGAAGTCAGATGTATTGTTATCTTTGTTCCTCTATAGGTGAAGTGTTTTTTCCTCTGGCTTCTTTCAAGGATTTTTTTGTCTTTGATTTTCTGTGGTTTGAAAACAATATGCTGAGGTGCAGTTTCTTGTGACATTTATTCTGCTTGGTGTTCACACTTAGCTTCCTGGATCTGTGGTTTGGCGTCTGACATTAATTTGGAGAAATTCTCAGTCATTATTGTTTCTAGTATTTTTTGTTACTTTCTCTCTTTCTTCTTCTGTATTCCCATTATACAAATGTTACATCTTTTATAGTTGTCCATAGTCCTGGGATATTCTATTCTGTTGTTTTCAGTCTTTTATTTCTGTTTGCTTTCCAGATTTAGAGGTTTCTAATGAGATATCCTCTACTGAAAGATTCTTTCCTCAGCTGTGTCCAGTCTACTAATAAGCCCATCAAAGTCATTGTTCATTTCTGTTAACAATTTTTGATCTCTAGTATGCATTGCTTTTTGTGTGTGTTTTTTTTTTTTTTTTTTTTTTTTTTTTTTTTTTTTTTTGATTTCCATCTCTGTGCTTGCACGGCCCATTTGTTTTTGCATGCCGTCTGCTTTATCCAATGAACCCTTAGCATATTTATCATAGTTGTTTTAAATTCCTGGTCTGATGATTACAACATCTCTGCCATGTCTGGTTCTGATGCTTGCTCTGTCTCTTCAAATTGTGGTTTGCACCTTTGGGAATTCCTTGTCATATTTTCTTAATAGTTGGATATGATATATTTGCTAAAAGGGACTGCTGTAAATAGGTCTTTCAAAATGTTTGTAAGTTGTCAGAGGGAGGGGAAGAATTCTACAACCTTATGATCAGGTCTCTGTTTTTAGTGATCCTGTGCCTCTGGTCTATGACCTTCACAAGGGTTTCTCAGGTTTTTTTCTTGCTGGTTTGTTTGTTTGTTTATTGTTTTTTCCTCTCTCTCCATAGGTTGCAGAAAATAGCTATAGTAGACAGGAGTTGAGTATTTACCTTCTCCCACATGGAAGTCTAGAGTGGCTGGAGTTGGATGTTTCTCTTTCCCCAGGTCAGTTAGGCACTGCTAGTACCCAGCTGGTTAGTCTTTGTTAACTAGTTTCCCCTGAGGGTAGTTCTTTTGTGAAGAACAGAACGGTCTGGTGTATTTCAAAATGGTTCCTTTTCCCCTTTCCGAGCCAAAAGGCTGAGGGGAGTTTTCTCTGATATTTACTGTGAGAATTTGGTCAAGCTCCTGGAGATAAGTGTCATAAAATTGTGGGAGTTTCCCTATGACTGGATCCCCCTGTAGTTTTTAACTCCCAGAGTGAGTCTCCAACAATTCCTCCATTACCGTTCAGCCTTTCTTACCTAGCACTCGTTCCTGCGGTTCCAGTCCTGAGTCTCTGCAATGACTCCCTGTTTTCACCTGCTGGACTCTTCAGTCTTGGGATCAGTGGTTTGCCCTATATCTTCACCTCTCTTGTGATCCTAGAAGAGTTGTTGATTTTTCAGTCTATTCAGCTTTTACTTGTGTGGCAGATTGCTGGCATTCAAGCCCCTTACATCTGAAACTGGAAGTTGCTTTCTTATTTTACATACTTTATCTTGGTACATATTTGTGTTGAATTAACATTTTCTTGAGCTGCTATGTGAATCTGCTATATAAAAGTAAGCATGAATAAATGCTCTGTCATTTGCAGTAAGACCCTATCTATCTCATTTTAAAGACATCTAATCATTAATGAGAATTGTCTTTTTTTCTCTGTTAGGAAAGGAGAATTATATATAGAGAAAAATAATAAAAACAACATAGTTAAGAAATGCAGTCATTGATTTATTTATTATGGTAACCTTTTGAGTTATGATAAGCAAATAATATTAACTAACTAGACAGTATTTTCTTTGGGTTAATACTTTTACTATCATGTCAAACATCATGGTATGGTTAACCATGGACAAAAGTTAAGTGGACTGAAATTGTTATTTATAACTTCTTAGTTTTGTTGCCTCTTCTCTTTACCCTTAAATGGGGTCTCCTCTACCTGCTGCAAAATGCCACTACTCTAATGCTTCCATGGCAACTCTACACCTCTCCTTTAGCTCTAATCTCACTTCAGTATATGCCTCTGTGTCTGCTGGTCTTACTAGACTGTGAGCTTTTTGAAGCATAACAACTACTTATTTATGATTATGTCTTCAATGTCTTTAAATACTATCAAATGAAGGTAAAGTCTCTCCCAGAACCTTTAAGCTAATGTCAGACTCTTCTGGAATGAAGGTTATACCACAAAATAACCACGTGTCAGTGGACTTTTCACAAGTTACCTTGCCTCAACCTGACGTGTGCCAACCAAATAATTCATTAAGCATTTATTGAGCATCTACTTTGGTCAAGTACTCTTCAAGAAACTGAGAATATATTTGTGAACAAAATCGGCCATGATCCTGACCTCATGGCACTTGAATTCTAGTAGGGATGGCATGTGAATAAAGATATAATAATACAAATATAAGAATAAACATAAAGCAGGATAGGTATGTATATTGTGATGAAGGTGATATTTAGGTTAGATGGCTAGGTAAGGTTGAATAATCATTTCTAGAATACTTGCATTTATTTTTTATTTATGGCTTTACCTTCCCATTTAATAACTTGCATTTCCTGTCTTATTTAATGCTCAGTCCCAAATATTTGGCCCCTTTCTGTTGCTTCCTTTTGACTCTCTTCTGGTTGTTCGATCTTTAGCAATAGGACAAGCACCATAAATCTAAACTGTTTTTAGGACAACATGTCTCTAAATAGATGAGGCTGGGAGCTCTAATGATAATGTACATAGTGGCAATCTATTTGAGGATATATCTAGTACTTCTTCCCCTTTTGTTTTTCTGAGACTTTTGCTTCCCTTTTAGGAATATGTACTCCTTTTAGTTTAAGTATGGCTTCTCTTAGTAACTGATTTCATTACATTTGACCTCCCCTTGCCTGTCACAGGGCAATTACACAGGCTGAGCTAATCATAGTAACCATCTTTCTGGTTACAGTGATTGGTATGGGGAATGGGCATTGAGCCCATACCAGGTCAGAATTCTTATTTAAGTTTATAAAACTAGAACCAGTTGGTAAGAATTTCTTTTTTCTCTGATTACAAAGCCATAGGGATATTGTATCTGTTAGGATTCAGTCAGAAAGACAGTGAATTCTATGTACTCCTGATGTTAAGGGTTTTAATACAGAGAATTAGGAGCTGTTGGAAAAGCTGAGGGAATGAAGATTGGATAACCAACCACTGACTTTCTCAGCTGCAGCTCTGCAGCTCACCCAGAAGACAGTGCAATTATGGAGAATCTCTAGGAATTACCCTCCAATTGCTGCACTCTTCAATTGGAGGCTGCAATTGGAATAAAGAGGCAAACCAGATGCCAGTGTGTGGGGACAGAGCCAGGAGTGCAGTTTCCAGGCTCTTGGCATCACGTGGAAAGGTGCTGGCTCAGGTAGTAAATGGCCGTCAACTGTGATTGGATGGCCATCAGCTGTGGCTAGTTGGCTGTCAGCTGTAACCAGTGAGCCATTGGCCACTAATATAACTTATAACTACTGTGGCTATGCTAGCAGAAAATGGGGGCTAGCAAGAAGATGGTGGCTGAGCTAGCAAGAGCGGATTGCAGAGAGGTGGATGCCGCCAGCGAGAATATAGTGATATGACTCCTGGGTGTTCCTTTTTGGCCTCACTATATCTTGCATTCTTATATGGGGAGTGGGAGCAGAGACCCCACAGGAGACCCTGCACGACACAGTGTGTCTTGCTCTGTTCACTTATGATCCTTCTCATCCACCTTCTAAATTTTGTGTGAGTGCGTGGCAAATTACAACTCATAGTATACAGCAAAGGGGATTTTCAGAAATGTATTTTCTTTGTGTTTTTTGTTTGTTTGTTTGTTTTGTTTTTCTGTAATTGCAGAGTCCTTACAAGGAGTTGATGGTAATAACATACAATTGATAACAGAAAATCTAGCACAACTGGGATTCTTATGTTTGGCTGGTTTACCCATGCATTGAGAATTAAAAAAACAAAAACAAAAACAAAACACAAACAAAAAAAAAACAAACAAAAAAACCCACAAACTCAATGCAACAATGAGAGAGGGATGGGGAGGGAGCAACCCAAGTATATGTATCTAACCAGCATTGATTTTCTGTTATTTTAGGGGGTGGGGCATTTAGGTCTTGTGATTTTCTTTTTTAATGTACAATTACCCTATTTCTCTTTTTTTCTTAAAATTTATTTATTGAAGGAACCCAGTAGATCTGACCTGTGGAATTTCCCACTGTCTATCTGGAGTTATTGCAACCTCATGCCATAATTTCATGTGCTCTTCTAACCTCTGTATTCGAAATTGGATCTAGAGACTTGATTCTACCTAGGTTAAATTTATTTGGCAAGAGTACTTCATAGGTGTATTGTGTATCTTTGTCTCTTTTTTTGTGATTAGTAGACATGGATGTTCAATGTCTATGACATTTACTTCATTAAGGATATTTATTTATCAATGTGATATTTATTTAAAGGGAAACATCTCTCATACAGGAAAAGGCAGAATACATATGTGATACCTAAAAATTTAGTTTCCTATCTTTCCTATCTTCCTCCAAAGGAGACCAAAACCTTTTTTAATATATAATTTTTTAGTGTGAATTTTTAAATACCTGAACAAAAGAAATGTTGTATATAGTCATACAAAAAAATGCATATTTAAGATTAGATCAGAAAACCTATGAATAAAACTATTTCATTACTCCCAGCGTCAAATACAACTTTGAAGGTATTTTTGTTGTTGTTTTACTTATTTATTTTTTAAGGAGTTTTTTGGTGACTATTGAATGTTTACATCCTAAAACTATTTTTAAGGGCTCGTAGGAAACAAGTCTGCCACACAGTGTCTGCTGTAGTCTTATATAATTGTTCCCCTCTCACCACCAACACCATGAGATGCAAAAACAAAACAAAACAAAACAAAAAACAAAACAAAACAAAACACCAGAGGTGGATGAAAAGGCATCTCATTATCTGTTGCCATTTAGAGCAGCAAATCTTAAAGAGGGTTTTGAAAAGGATGTTAGAAAGTGACGATTTCTAGCACACAGGATCATTAGCTCATGTAGTTGACTACCTATTGCCTAAAAGTGTATTGAAATGTTTTATATATTTAACGTCTTGTTAAGAATTGTTTCCATGGGATATAAAACTAAAAGAAACAAATGAACAAAACAAATAAACAAAAATCATAGTCACAGACAACAGTTTAGTGGTTACCAGAGGGTAAGGGGAAAAGGGGTTGGTAAAAGAGGGTAAAGGGGGTCAAATATATGGTGATGGAAGTAGAACTGACTCTAGGTGGTGAACACACAGTGCAGTATACAATGATGTATTACAGAATTGTACACTTGAAACCTATACAACAAATGCCACCCTAATAAATTTAATGAAAATTAAAAGATTAAAAAAAGAATTGTTTCCTTAAATCACAGATTATTTCAATGTGTAAGAAGATAAGTTTATCTGCAAATGGACCTTATTTATAAAGCAATGAAATAGCACAATTTAAGGACTTGTAAATTGAGATTCCTTCAGATGTGATGAAGTTTACACTGAGCTATATGATTAAATGATTATCACATTACAGATATGTTACTTTTCAGATATTTAGGTGCAATGATATTTATTTTAAGCACTTGAATATTAGTAATTTGATGTCTTAAAAAACTTCATTCCAGAGTAATTTGAATCCTGAACATGTTGTAATCTCATTTTTTTCCTAGTGTTTTTTTTTTCCCTTTGTGGACAAAAGCATAAAATGTAGATTGTTCTATGTTTAAGAGCTTAAAATAACACCTAAATAGGTGCTAATAGGCCTGGTTTGCTTTACATTTCCTAAAAAGGAAAAGAAAGTATTGGTTTTAACTCAGCACCTGAACATTTTTCAGGCTGTTGGATTGTTCACTAGGCTAGAGTGAGCTTCATGCTCTAGTTGAGCTGGCATTTCAGTAAGCCTCTCTAGGGAAGCATGCTTTCCAGAAGAGGCAGATTTATGAAAATGCACTGGAATATGAGATGTGTCTGTGCAACTTAGGCAGCCCATGTGTGGGTCCCATTCATTTGAGTTAAACAGTTGCATGCTATAAAATGTTTATTGTCTCATGAATGCAGAAGATACTCTTCAATCAGGTGAAGATATCATCTGTCTGCACATCATAAACACAGTTTGAAGCTACATGGGAAAACAAATCTGTCTAAAACTGAATCACGTTTTGGGGTGGAAGAGTCTAATTTTAAAAAGTTTATTTTTTAATGGGTCATTAATATGTTTGTTTTTAAGCTTGGATTTCATTTTATTATATGGTTTGAAAGTTCCAAATATTTTGACAGTATAAGTTTCATCTTTCAAAGAGAAATACATCACAAGAAGAAGAAAAATTATAGAGATGATTATTTATTTTGTATAGCATAAGAATGGTATGCTTTTAAATAACTTATTATATTTACTGTTATATAATTAGCTGACATTTAATTTGAATGTAATTTTTCAGGAATTCAACTCATGTATTAAGCAAAGTAGTCAACTAATATCAGACATCAATAAATAAATTCATAAATAAATTCAAAAAAGTTAGATATGATTTATTTGTGTTACTATATGATTAAACATGGAGTTTGATATATTCAAAGAATTAACTAATTCAATTTTCAGTAAGTCAAACAGACTACATGTTGTCAGATACAAAACTTATTCATAAGTATACTTTTAAACACGCAAACTTTTTTTTTGTATAAAACAAATTCATTAATACATTGTGTGACTATAAATTATCCCCGAGGTTCCATATGAACTTCCAAATCCTAAATTGGTAGGTCAGAATATTATCTATCACCATGTTTGTGGCCATTAATGATAAAAGTAGAGAAAATGATACAGGCTTGATTAAAAGAACTTAACCATAAAGTTTACAAGACAGGAAATGTAGGACTACTTTAGAATATACACGTTTGAGGATTCTCAGCAGCGATTATGCTTGGGTTAAACACCACTTAAAAGTATTTCAGCAGAATAGCAGATGAGTGAGTGGATTTATAATTTATGTTTTAGGAATGAAAACATTCTCCTATTGCACTGTGTTGTGTCCCTGCAGTGTTTGTCACAGAAAACAAAAACAAACAAACAAAAAAACACACTTGGGTTTTGGTGACTTCCACGTCCACTCTTCCTGAAAACAAAGGGTCTGTATTATTTAGTAGATTTTACTACATTGGCCAAACAGGCTAAGAATAATCTAAAATGGTATCAACTCCGGTCACCTATGAAGTCCTCAATAAATGGAAGCCATAAGCATTATGTCATTTTCTTAAGTTATCCTGGGGAAGGGCAGCTCAGGAACAGAATGAAAGGAAAAAAAAAAACTATGAACTAGAAAAATATACGCGTGCTGCTCTGAGATATAGAGTACAGGAAAGGGCTGAAATTATTTTCCAATATCTCGGCTTCACCTGGCAAAACCATCTAACCTGAAAAGGAGAAATCGGGGGAAGGAAAAGGGGAATGATTTATTGTAATATTCTGTTCACTACCAATAGTCAAAAGTGAAAACAGCAATTTTAGTCTCTTGTAATTTTGAACAGTATACTTTGTTTTTTTCTATGTGATAGAGTCACTGCATGCACTAGAACTTGAACAATTCCATTAGAAGAAAACATTGAAAATAAAATGAATAAATTGCATATTATTACTCCTGTATTTATGCTACTAGAGTTGTTATTTATCGTGGATTTTTCTCTTTTTGTTTGTTCGTGACTGTAATCATCGATGATTTCTTCCTTTTTTGACAAAAGGCCAAGGACAATTTGATGCCACCATTTCTTTTGGATCAGTTACCATTAGTGACCTATAAATATAGTGAAATAAGTTACTGTTACCCTGAGGCAGCAAGGATTTTATGACTCAGACTCCTTCCTTCTGCTCTTCGTCCTATCTCACCTGAGTGGAATGGAATGCCTCAGTACATTTTGTGACAACTTATATAGCTTGATGGGTTAGTTTGCTCAGTGGCTAACACAGTTGCAATAATTCATACTTCACATTGTCCTACAAACGTCCTGGCCCTGGGCTACATTACACATATACTTTTTCGCATGAACCTCCAAAGCCAAAATTTATCTTCAGATATTCATAGGCAACCTCCATCAAAAAATGATTAAAGAAATATTCATTGGGGAAAAGAGAGTATCTAGGAGTCTATTTACCTTTTCAGGAAAAGAAAAAGTATTACTGTGATTACAGTGAAGTTGCAAGTTGTTAGTCAGTGCCAGCTGTCACATTGAAACGATTTTATTTTGGACCTGGATCATTTCCATTCATATAAATAAATCAACAAACACATTTTGGTGCATCCGTTTTTGCTTTCCTTCTTTTTTTTTTTAATGGGCATGCCACACTAATACTAAGGTTGCTTAGCAACCACAAAATAGTGAGATAGCAGGATTGAAGAGCCCAGTAAAATAAGCAGTTATATTTACATAGAGTGAGAGGAATCGTGCTGGTTTGGTCAGCCTACCGATGAAATTTACAGCATTCATTGTTAAAATTGTGGGCCAATTTTACAATCGTATCCTTGTCATCATGTGCAGTTGTATGACAGCTCTGTGGAATACCATCTGCTGATTTCCGACAGAGTCATTCATTATGTTACCACCCAGGCTTTGTAAAGATTTCAGTGAGCAGTTCACTGCTCAAATACATAGTATGTAAGAAAGACTCAAATAGCTTTCCCAAGTATCCTTTTTCAACCATGTAATATTTTATGGCTATATGCAGGATTTGGTCTAGATTCTTTTTTTTTTTTTTTTTCTCTTTCTGTTTGTTTTATGAATCCCGTCTCAATGGACTTAGGTAGCAAACAATGACACAGTTGAAGTTTGTGTTTATATAAAGTTAAGAAATAAAATATCCTAGCTCACTTGAAGTAATAAGTGCTCAATATGTACATGTTAATTTAATCGATATATGTTTAATTACTTTTGATCAGAAAATTGTCCCTCATTTATATTAAGGAATATATCTATGGGGCTTTGTAAGAACAGAATCTAAATGCTAAATATATATAGGTTTTCTTTCTGGTAGGTAATACATTCATTTATAATCTGTTAAATGCTTAGCACATACTGTTATACACTGAGCTTGGACCTAGGTGAAGAAATAATACATAAGATCATTGCTATCCAGAAACTCACAATATAGTAAGAGTTCTAATTTCAATACATAATGAGATGCTAACGTGGGGGTACAGTTTGAAAATGGAGAGTTAGTAACAGCCCTTTCTGGAAGAATCTGGGTAGTCCTCATAGAGTTTTCCTTTGTTCTGGATGTTGGACAGTGACGAGGATTTAGTCGTCAAAGAAAGGGGGAAGGGTATGTCACTGAGTGTTTGCAGGAGCACAGACAATATGGAGGCAGCAGCAGCAGGTGTTTCCGGGGACTAGCCAGTGGGACCCACTGTGTCTGCCTTAGACTGGGTCATGTGGAATGGGAAGACCCATTACTAGGAAGGTCGATTCAGTCCAGCTGGTCTTGTAGAGAAATTTACTCTGGAAAAGAAATTTTAAGTAGAATGAAATCATATCAAAAATAGGTCTAAGGAGCTTGACTTTTCTCAAGCTTTTATTCAATGGTGGGCTTTCCTGACGACCTTTATTTGTCGCTCACCAACTACACCAAATATGTCGAACACTTATATAAAATGATTCCTACTTGACACGATTTCTGAAATTTTGTTAGCAAAGCGTTGCCCACAGTGAGTGTCAGCTTTAGTGCTGCCACAGCTCTCATCAGTTCCAGCAAGGAATATTCCTAAAATCTATACCTCCACATCCCATATTTTTACCTTTACAAGTTTCCCATTGCTGCTAGTTCAAAAAATATGTCGTTAACAGCATATTAGAAACTTAGCAAGATTTTAAATCTTCTTAATTTCACACAAATTCCTTGAACTGGTGCCAGAGAACAACAGGTTTGATTTTTTTGTTTGAGTTATCAAAGTTAGGTCTCCGCAGGAAATAATCACACAGTCAATTTTGAGAAAGTTGAGGTGAGTGTAATAAAAGGCTATTACAGAAGTGTGGACAGGTTCTAGGGAAAACACAGGGATGGTTCTGTAAGCAGGAAATAGTAGAAATAGGATGTCCGCCAACCCCATGCCTGAAGCCATGAGGCGAGAGGGTGGTTTTTTTAAGAATCCATGGAGAGAAGCCCCTGTCAGGAGACGGCCACGTCACAGGAGCCACTGTGATCAGCAGCCTAAGGAGACTTCACAGGGAGGAAGCTCAGGAAGTAAATTCCAACCATACTCTCCTCCTTCCTTGCCATCCTCTGCCCACCATAAAAAGTCTGGGATGTAAACCCTGAAGGGCAGCCACTCAGGGTACAAAGCAATGTGGGAGGGGTGGAGAGCGTGTCCCTATGGATAAATGGAAGGTGTCTAGCAGAGTTTGTTTTTTAGATTAGTTTGGTTTCCATTCCCTTAAATCGTCACCGCAACACTAACATTGTAATCTAAGATGACTTGGGGAAACGTAAGAAGTGATCTGACATGTTCCCTTACTAACTAAAGAGAGCTGAACCGGCAGCTGCACCAGTTTGAAAGAGCTGAACGTGTGTGAAATCGGAAATGAGTCGGGACAAAAGAGTGGTATGGTGGATAACTAGTCTAACAATTTTAGACTTAGAGTTTTAGTCAAATTCTTACATTCCTATAGTTTCCAGGTTTTAATTAAAGTAGAAAGCACAATTATAGTCACTAAAGAAATTAACATTCTTACATACATAGGAATAAAAATTTGCTAGTAGTTTTCTTAAGTGTCTTTTACTAAGACATATACAGAAATTTAATCTTCATTTATACTCAACTATTAGATATTTATCTATCCTTTTTCCCAGTCTGTTTAATTTTTCTTATGTAGTAAGTAACCAAACCTCATTTAAACCAATTTGCCAGAATCACTGGATGCATTAATTTCATAGTATTTGTCCGTTACAATGTTTGTGATGCTTACAGATCTTATATATTGCACATCTTGCATTGCATATGTCATTATGTTTTTGTATTGAACTGCTATGGTACTGGTTATTTTATTAGCATGGCTTACAATCACTCAGCTCTAAGACCAATTTTGCAATTTTTGGTTCCAAATTTCACTATGTTTAGTGAGGATTTCATTCAATAATGTGACCTGTGAGGCTGCTGGATACATTCTGTAGAAGAATAGAAGACCACCTCAAAGAAACAAAATACTGAATAAATCAGTCATTTTGAAAGTTTGACAGAACAAATCTGTTTGATTCAGTGGTTAAATTTGTCCATTAAATGCACAGAACATGGTACCAACAGAATGGAAACCTGGAAGGCACATGCCACAATGTGGTGTAGGAATAGCTCTCCTAAGGTGGAGATCACACAAGGAGAATCCTGGCTGCAGGTAGTCCAATCAGGCAGGGGATACAGAGTGTCAGTTGACAGACTCTGTTCAGACAAGCAAGAGGTTCCTTTCAGCTGGTACCCAGGAAATGGAATTGGTGACTTAGTCAGGAAGTGAGGCAGGCAGGCAAGATTGAGGATATTTAAGACTGGATACAAGGAACTCAGCCAAAACGGGGATTATGGAGTAAGGCTTTCAGTGGGAGGAACAGGTTAAGAAAACTTAACACAGAAGGAAGGTCCTGAGCTCAAAATCTATTTACTAGAACAGATTTTGGAAGGGGATCTGGAAGGGGATGCCTATGGAAATTTGGATGAAAAAATAGACTCTTTGATATTCAAACTTTTATGTCACTGTCTGCCAGTTTTGTCACACTCATCCGAATATTTATGCTCTTAACCTTGCTTTAAGTGTTTTGTCTATTTCTCTCCTCTCATCCAAATCTCATATTTACAGTCCTGTCTCTTGTCACACCCCTTCGATAAAAGTCTCTACTACATTTAATCCTTTTTGATTGCTGGCCACAGAGCATTCTTCTTAGTTAAGTCTATTTTAATACTTTATTATATTATTATGTAATATTATTTTGCATTATATTATTATGTATCACATTCCCATGATGAAATATATTTTTCTCAACTTAATTGCAAGCTGGTCAAAGTCAGAGTTCCTGGCGTTAGTATCTCTGCTGTTATCCACAGTGCTTAGAACAGCATTGGACACGTACAGTAAAGAGTCAATGAAAATTTGTAGAATTAGGTAAATATAATGATACCTTCCATTTTTCATTGAAAAGCTGCCTATTAATAAAATGTATTCTAACATTGTTTAGGTTAGAGATCGTGTAATGTATTTCTTACTATATTACCCACTTCTGGATGCCATGTGCCTCTGCTCCAATCAAGGTGGTTTCTCCATGTCAGGATTTTTTTTGGGGTGGGGGTGGGGGGTGTTCTTTACAGTGACATACAGAGATGGATACATATCCAACACTCTAGAAACATCTGCATTGGTATTTATATTTGAGAATGGGTGTGAGTGCCTTGAAATGGCCACAGTTTAGGGAGCCCTTTTACCTGCACACACAAGCCAATTTGGAAAGTTAGATTCAATTCTGCTGCTGTTATTTGCCTTTCCAGGTTGACTATTTCATGTGTTTCAATAAACGGCTGAATCAGGATCACTGGGCACTGAGGCTGTATTCAGAGTGACTTAGCTCTACCAAGCCGAGCATATGAAAAATCAAATCGAAAAGACCCATGTAAGACAGAAGGATAGTCTGAAAGCTATTACATGGAAAGTGAAGACAGATAACTGCAAACAATTGAACAGAATAAAATAGATTACCATGAAATACTTCACTATTTGTCTCCAAGAGACATTACCATTTATTCCTAGGGAGCCACACATAGGTCAACAGGGTCCTTCTCACAATGTGTTGTGAAGCCAGAGTCAAGAAACAGAGCCATAAACAATAAAGTAACCCAGACCATACATGGGTTATTTCAGCTTCATTCCTGTGCCATGGAAATTCTTTTTCCATCAACAGTAATTTTGTCAATTTGGTAGCAAAGGTCAGAAATAAAATATTGGCATACTCCTAATCTAAATGGAGGTTTAGGAAGAAAACAGGTGGTTCTATAGATGATTGTGAATAATTCATATTTCTTAGTTTGAATCCCATATCTGAGAAGTAGGTGAAAATGGCATCTGTTCCCTCATGTTTAATTTTTTTAATTAAACTTTTTATTTTGAAATGATTGTCGATTTACATGCAATAGTAAGAATAATACAGAGATGTCCTATATATTTACCTAGTTTTCCCCAGTTGTAGTACCTTCCAAAACTGTAGTATAACATCACAACGAGGGTATTAATATTGACCTAGTTAAGACAGAGAACATTTTAGTCACCGCAGGAGTCCTTACGTGTATATGTTCTGTGGCTACTTGAAAAGAATGTGTATTCTGTTGTTGTTTGGGTGGAGTGTTCTACAAATGTTGAACGGTTCCTAATATTTTAAGGGATTATTGGGTTCTTCTATATTCTGCTGTTTAACTGTGTAGTTGTTCTATCAATTCTTGAGAGCAGGGTGTGTGTTGAGCTCTCCAAACTACAATTGTGGATTTGTCTATTTCTCTTTTCAGTGTTATCAGTTATAGCTTCACACATTTTGCAGCTGTGGGGTTTGGTACATACACATTTAGGATTGCTTTGTCTTCTTTGTGAATTAAAACATTTATGTTTTTCTATTATGGTATAAAAATCTGGATCTTATTTAAACCTTTTATTATTTTTAGATTAATACTTTACTTTTTAGAGCAGTTTTAGGTTTACATAAAAATTGAACAGAAAACACAGAGTTCCCATATAACCTCCTTACCCCCTACTCAGTTTCTATTGTTAAAATCTTACATAAAATTTGTTACCAATTGATGAGTCAATATTAATATATTATTATTAACTAAAGTTCATAGTTTACATTAAGATTCACTCTTTTTGTTATGCATTCTATGGATTTGATAAATATATAATGAATTTATCCACCATTACTGTATCAGGTAGGATATTTTCACTGCCCTAACAGTTCCCTATGCTGCATATGCTGCTCTTTTCCTCCCAATCTTGAAACCCTGATAGCCACTGATCTTTTTACTATCTCCATAGTTTTGCTTTTTCCAAATGTCACATAGTTGAAATCACACAGTATGTAAACTTTTAAGATTAGCTTTTTTTTTTTTTTCACTTAGCAATATGTGTTTAAGTTTCTCCATGTCTTTTTGTGGCTTGATAATTCATTTCTTTATTTCTTTATTTTATTTTTTTTTAAATGTTAAATTTATCGGGGTGACATTGGTTAGTAAAATTATATAGGTTTCAAGTGTACATTCCTATAAAACATTATATATTATATTGTGTGCTCACCACTCAGAGAGTTAGTTCTTCCATCACCATATATTTGACCCCCTTTGCCTTTTTTACCATCTCCCCGACCCTCTTACCCTCTGGTAACCACTAAACTGTTTTCTGTATCTATGAGTTTTTGTTTATTTGTTGTCTTGTTCCTTTGTTGCCTTCAGTTTTATATCCCACATTTTAGTGAAGTCATGGTTCTTGACATTTTCTGTCTGACCAATTTCACTTAGCATAATGATCTCAAGATCTATCCATGTTGTCGTAAATGGCATTATTTCATCTTTTCTTATGGCTGAATAGTGTTCCATTGTGTTTATGTACCACATGTTCTTTATCCAATCACATATTGAAGGACACTTCAGTTGCTTTCATGACTTGGCCACTGTGAATAATGGTGCAGTGAACATAGAGGTACATATATCTCTAGATAAATGTTTTCAGATTATTTTGAGTATGTACCCAGCAGAGGGATTGCTGGGTCATATGGTAACTCTATTCTTAATTTTTTGAGGAAACTCCACACTGCCTTCCATAATGGCTGCACCAGTTACATTCCCACCAGCAATGTATGAGGGTTCCTTTTTCTCCGCATCCTCTCCAAAATGTTATTACTTGTCTTGTTGATAACAGCCATTCTAACAAGCGTGAGGTGATATCTCATTGAGGTTTTGATTTACATTTCCCTAATAGTGAAGTTGAGCATTTTTTTATGCGTCTTTTGCCCGTTTGTGTGTCTTCTTGGGAGAAGTTTGTGAGTCTGCTCAGGTCCTCTGTCCATTCTTTAATTGGATTTTTTGTTGCTGAATTATACGAGTTCTTTGTATACTTTTGATATTGTTTGCAAATATCTCCTCCAGTTCGAAAGTTCATTTCTTTTTGTTGCTGAATAATATTCCATTCGGATCAATTATCTGGATCCATTATCCAGATCCATTATCTGGGTCCACAGTCTGTTTATCCATTCTCCTATTGAAGGACATCTTGGTTGCTTTCAAGTTTTGGCAATTATGAATAAAGTTGCTATAAGCATTTATGTACAGAATGTTGTGTAGACATAAGTTTTCAGTTCATGCAGGAAAATACCACGGAGTGCAATTTCTGGATCACATGTTAAGAGTATGTTTAGTTTTGTAACTGTTTTCCAAAGTGGCTGTGCCATTTTTCATTCACATCAACAATGAATGAGCATTCCTGTTCCTTCACATCCTCACCAGCATTTGTTGTTGCCAGTGTTTTTGATGTAGGCATTCTAATAGGTGTATAGTAGTATCTCAGTGTTTTAATTTGCAATTCCCTAATGACATATGATGTTGGGCATCTTTTCATATGATGATTTGCCATTTGGATCTCATCTTTGGTGAGATCTATTCAGATTTTTTGACCATTTCTAATTGCATTTTTTCTTTATTGGTGAGTTTTAAGAGTTCATTTATATTTTGGATATTATTTTTTTATATAAGATATGGGTTTTGAAAAGATTTTCTCACAATATGTGGCTTGTCTTTTCATTTTCTTGACTATATCTTTTGTATAAAAGGGTTTTTCATCTCAATGAAGTCAATCTTATCAACTGTTTCTTTCGTGGCTCATTCCTTTGGTTTTGGTATCTACAAAAGTCAGCACCAAACCCAAGGTCATCCAGGTTTTCTCCTATTTTATCTCCAAGTAGTATTTTGTTGTTGTTGTTGTTTTAGCATTTTATATTTAGGTCTGTAATCCATTTTGAGTTAATTTTTTGCAGAGTTAAGGTCTGGGTCTAGATTCACTTTTTTTTTTTTTTTTTTTTTTTTTTTTTTTTTTGCGTGTGGATATCCAGTTGTTCCTGCATCATTTGTTAAAAAAACTGTCTTTGCTCCATTGTATTGCCTTTCCTTATTTGTCAAAGAACAATTGACTATATTCAGATGGGTCTATTTCCAGGCTCTTTATTCTGTTCCATTGATCTCTTAACTATTCTTTCACCAGTACCACACTGTCTCAATTACTGAAGCTTTGTAGTAAATCTTGAAGTTATATAGTGTCAGTCTGATTTTTTTTCTTCTTCAATATTGTTTTGGCTCTTCTGGGTGTTTTGCCTTCCATGTATACATTAGAATTAGTTTGTCAATATCCATAAAATTCCTAAACCTTCTGTTTTAGCTCATTTTCTCTGATACCATTTTGCCACCTTTTTACTAGCTTGTGGATGTAGAAGTCCAAGCTTGTCCCTAGGGCTTTGTTGACACCTGTACTTTGGTCTCTTTGTTACTACTATTTGTGGGTGAGACTTTTGCTCCCGGTTTGGTCTCCACTGGTACTACGGTGGTGTGTGGCCTTGTTATTGCTGAGTGATGGTGAAAACCTTGACTTTTAACAGCCTCCTCTGACATCATCCTGCAGACATGTAGATGAATCTTATTGCAGTCTCATGAATTTGAAAGGCTAAGTTTCCTATTCATTCATTGCTGATATGGGAGAAGGTGGAGCTACAATTTTGTTTTCTGTGGTGTTTTGTTGGGATACTGCAGTTGTTGTCTAAATATTTTCTTCCTTGGTAGGTTGACCATTTCAAATAGGGTTTTCTTGGGGATTTCCCCCTTCCCCCCATGACTGTAGGTGTTTTCACGTTTCTAGTTTCTACAGCTCTAAATCTGGTCTATATGAGACAAAAAGAAACCCAGGAACCTCACCACTACGCGTATGATTTTCCTTGAATTTCATCTATCAAATTAAATTCTACTATGAGGTATTTGCTATTATTACATAATGTATATAGTAATGTATTAAAATACTTGACACATAGAAAGAACTTATAAGTATTGATTCTCTCTATTGACCTTAAGTTTGTACTGAAAACAATGTCACACTCAAAATTTGTGCTGTGCTTTTATGTTTTCTTTGATGCAGTTCCTTTTTTTTTTTCTGGCCATTGATTATATTTGCAAACATAAAGGCAAGGATGAAAAATGTATTGACTGTTTTTGGCCCATGAATGCTCATTATGTGACAATCCCAAACTATGTAATTTAACTATCAATATTACATACTTTATTTAAAAATTAATTGAAACTAATCTACACAGTATGCAAATATTTTTGCCAATTTTGTTCAAATATTATGTCATTGGCATATGATACAGCAAAATTTTGCTTAAGGCTGATATTGGTTGGTAACTCTAAAGAATTTTGTACAAAAGAGAGCAGAGAAATGGGGTTGCTTGAGGAGGTGAGTTCAAGGAAAGCTTTTATGAGATGGAGAGTATTTGCATTGTCTTTATTCGCTCTAACTTGTCACCTTTCATTCTCCCTTCAGTGCAGTAAATCAGGTTTTTATCCTGTGGTAGATACTGCTTGTGCTCACCAATGTTCATGTTCTCTCCAACATGTCCCAACTTTCCTTGCCATGAAATTGCAAGGCTAATATGCATGGAAGTTAAGCAATCTCAAGCCAGATCTTTAAAAATATACCGTGCTTTCTCACTCTCCTCCTCTACTGGGACACACTTGCAAACCATTTGTTTAAAATGCATTATGTAAGATGATTGAGAGCTGCCAAACTGGAAAATAGTTCAATTGATGATTGATCTCTAGACATTGCATGTTTAACAAATCAACCTTTGTTGGGATAATACTCTGATATTTAAGGGTTTATTTGTTATCATACCAAGCCCTAACCATCCTTCGCTTATATATAGCCTCATGGACCCACTGATATAGCTCTTGTTAATATCACCAATGTCTGCCATCTTGCTTCTGTCCTCATCTTTTTTGACCTCTCAGTATTCAACACAGTTATCTACTTCCTCCTTCTTGAACCGTTTTTCTCTTGACTTTCATGATACCAGTGTCTCTAGTGTTTCTCCTCTCTCACTGATACTCCTTCTTAGCGGTCTTTGCTCTCTCCTCTTGTGCTAGACCTGTAAGTGCTGCAGTATCCCTGGGCATGGTCCTGTTATTTCTCCTTATATCATCATCCAGTCCTATGGCTTTAAATAGCAGCTATATATGTCTATGACTTTCACATTTATATTTCTAATTTATATCTTTCTTTGAGCTCCAGATTGACCTAGCCAACTTCTTATTCAAGATCTCTAATAGACATCTTGGGTGTCTAATAGACATCTCAAAGTTAATATTGAAGAGGAAATCTCTGATTCCTGTCTCCAACACAATCTACTTCTTCTTAGTTTTTCCATCTCTAGCAGTGGCTCCACCACCCACCCATGTACTCAAACCAAAAACTTAGGAGTCATTTATTGATTGAGTTTTTTTCTTCACATCATCTCCCCGTCCGTATTCAGGTTTCCATGAATTCCCACACTTCGGACCAGGTCTACTGCTATCATTGTATTATAGCCACCCTCATTTCTCAAGCTGGGTTGGTATGGGTCCTCCCAACTGCTCTCATTGTTTCTTTTAATTGTCTATAGACCATTTTTCATTCTCTAGCTATTTCTAGAGAATCTACTACTACTTTTTAAAGTATAAATCAAATCATACCAGTCTCTTACTGATGATTCTAAGGGTTCTGTTTTCTTATCCATTCAGTGATTCTGTCTTGATTGGAGCATTTAATCCATTGACATTGAAAGTAATTGTTGATAGATATGTATTTCTTGCCATTATTTATTCATATTATTGATCATTTTTTTCTTTTTCTTCAAGAAGTTGCTTTAACATTTCTTGTAATATGGGTTTGGTGGTGATGAACCCCTTTTTCTTGTCTAGGATTTCTATCTCTTTTCTTATTTTTTCATAGTCTTCATAAGACTTATAACTGTGTGACATTATCTTGTTCACTTAGTTATCAATACATTTATATTATATATTTCATTTTTCTTCTACAAGAATATGTAAGCTACACTGAGGGCAAGAAGCTTGCCAGCATTAGATAGAGCTGGACACATATCTAGCACTCAGTAAACTGATAAATACATTAATGGAAGAGTGAAGGAATGAATAAATGAAATTATCCTTTGCAGAGAGGGGTTAGCACATTATCCTGTATAGTTCTGTGGGCTATATTTAGAGGCTTCAATTTTTCGAAACATCCATCATTCCTTACTTATACATGTAGTATTCATTGTTGTGGCAAGACCACTTCTCACGTTCTCAATAGTCTGCTCTCCTATGGACGAAAATAAGTAGTTTCCTTCTTTATACTATCTTCTTTAGTTTTAGGGCTGTGACACCACAGGTTTTCTGACATTAGAAATCTCAGGGAATCTTATTTCTTAGTTTCTTCCTGGCAGGGGCCATTTGTCAATACACCCCAAAGGGAGCTGCTCTCTAATGGCCCTAAGAGCCTAGCATTCTCCATGGGAGACTAATTCTCCAATTGTGCATGGAAGTGTTAAATCCCCGCAAACAAAGGAACACTGTACCTAAGAATCTGTGTGATCACCATTAAAACTTCTCTTTCTAAGGCTTATCCTTCTATCTGATTTTTATTTAATATTTACTGAAAAATAAAAACAGTTCTTGGAAAATGAAAACAAGAAATCTGAATGGTTTTCCGTTTTTCATAAAAAGTAGATCTTAATCATTCTGCCATTTCTTTGCAGGAGTCTTTTTTACTTTGAAAATGAAATGCTCAAAGATGAAAAAGCTTAATCGAAATTGGGCAAAGGAAGTAAAACATTTTCTGCGATGAGTGACTTTATTGCTTTAATACATGATAATTTTTAGAAGACTTTGTATATTCTTTTTCTCTGGACAGGGAAAGTGCAATGCTGTGACTCATGCAAATTTTTTCTAATCTCTGTCTCTAACAAATGGCTTTGTTTGTTTGTTTGATGACCTTTGCTGAGAGCCTTTGATAATAAAGTTGAGAATTAAGATTTCACCAGACAGTGGTGCACAGATGGGCTTCAGCTGATATTTTTTAAAAATAACATCTTTATCCTCCAGTTATTTCCCTATAAATCCAGCCATGTTACTGTTTCACAAAATAACTACTTTTTAATGCTACTGCTACTTTTTGCCATGATTAAAAATTGTCCTACTATTTCTGTCCTCTAAATAATTGTGTACATAAAAAGCAGAGAGCAGAAGCAACTGAAATCTCATAAGAAGGCAGCACTTTGTCCAGATCAAGCATGCTGACATTTTTGAGCGTCACTTTATGTTTCTGGAATGCTTCTTTATGTTATACCACCACAGGTCTGAAAATGAATTTGTAGCTCCATTGAGTCACCTCAAAAAATTAACTTTCTGTGCTTGTGCTATCTCTGGGATTTGAGAAATTGGTTTCATTTTTGTTAGAAGGAAACTATACTACTAGAAATAAGGTTTTCCTTGTCATTTTTTTTCCAGAGCTGTTTCAGGTAATCAAAAATAACTAATAAACCAGGAAAGAAAATAAAACTACCTCCATTGCTTAAGGCTGTAAATAAATTAGGGAAAACTTTGAAAAATTGGTCAGTGGGACTGAAAACAAATGTTTGAACTCCATCCACTCTCAATTTTGTATATGTGTGGATGTGGATGTGTGTATGCAAGTGTGTTTGTATGTATGTGTGTACTATTAAAGAAGCAATATGAATACTTCTATCCTACATGTAAATCTGGTCTACCAAATGGCAGAATAAACAATGATCACTGTGATTTAAGTTTAGAAGTTGGAGGGAAGACCCTCCGGTCCTTTTCCCAATCTCTTCTACCTACCTATTGCCTGAGTCCTGACACCTTTTACACATGTGGCAAGGCTTTTAATTCTGCTCTTAGATGTCTGAATTAAAATGTAAAATCATATTAACATAGGTCCAGGTATGGATATAAAATAGTGTATATTAATATTAAAAGAGATAAAAAGGGTAATGGATTTCACATGTTTAGTGACAACTACATGATAGACATATTAATATTCGTTATCTCCCTTAAGATGTAGAATAACCCTGTTATTCTAATAAAATAATTCTAATAAATAAATAAAATAATACTAATAAATAAATAAAATAATACTAATCTAACTAATTAAATTGGTATTAGTTTATTTTTCTCTGAGACTATTAAGATGAAAGGTTAACTAACTTTTCTAGGATTATAGAGAGCCAGAATTGGTGGAACAGGATATCAAAATTGGGTCCATCTGACTATAACAGCTCTGGGCCTATTGCTCCATTAAGCATGGTTAGAAAATCTGGAATAGCTATTGGAGGGGAGAGATAATTTAATTAAAGGTAAGCTTGGTATACTTCACAATTTTAAATGTTTATATTTACTGACACTATATTTATATACTGTAGGGAAATGCGGGAGTATTTTAGAGCCTCAGAAGCAATGGGTATGTGTTCCATTGAGAGACAAAGTTTATAAATGATCATTCATCCCTCAGATTTTAGTGCAACTAGTTACACAAAAGTTGGTTTCAAACATACTAAGTTTGTATTTACAGAGGGTCAAGTTCATGGTCTTGTAAATGCTCAATAATCCACTTTTTTTTGACACCAACTGCAACCCTCACACACACATACATTTGTACATATTATTTTAATAATTTAATAATGTTTATATACATATAGTTATATATTTGTATCCTATAAGATGTCAAAGTAGACCATCATAACATGTTTTTCCACTGGGATGTGTATTTCTGATCTCACAGACAGGTTATACCCTTTTGCTCATGTTTCCATACTCACTTGAGTGACCCTCATCACAGTTGTCATTAGTGGTTTAACATCTGTCCTCTCTGCAAAAATGTCATTTCCATGAAAGGAAAGCCATGACTATCTTGTTCACTCTCATAGTCATGTCATCAACTTCTAACAAAATGAAGGGTATATAATAAGAACTCAATAAGTATTTAGGTATTTAGTGAATTGAATTTAAATTTAAGTATTCCTGTTTTAAAAGACAACTGTCCCTGAGATGGATGACACATGAAGCCATGTTAAATTAACAGTATATATTTTCAGGCAATATCCTAGAAGCCAATGTTGAAGAAGAAAATTATGTCTAAATGGTATAAAGATGCTTCAAAAAGTTGGTTTGCTGAAACCAACTTTTGCGTAGGACTATCTCATATTTGTAATACTATCTATTCTCTTGGAAAATATTTTTGGTAGGATTCTAAGAGAGTGAAAGCTTGAAAGATAAATAAGATAGACTAGTTAAAGAAATGGACTCTTAGGTGATAGACTTTTTTTTTTTTTTTTTTTTTTTTTTTAGACTCTTAATCAAGGGAAAATGCATGGTACTTAGACCAAAGGTATTCAAATCTTTGCTAGGTATTCCCAAGGAATATTTGAAAAAAGTATGGGTCCCTTTACATTTTAAAATTAGTATCAAAAATTTTATTATATGTTTAAAAAGAAGTAAAGTGTGTATTTCTGACATATTTTAAATATTGTAATTAAAAACATAAAAAATACATAAATCTTTTACATTTTAGATTTCAGTAGAATCTAAATACCATTGCACTTTAATATCCACAACCAGTTATTTAATAATTACATTAACAAGCTTTTCTTTAATTCTTAGAAATTTTATATTATGTATTTTATTCTCTAACCTCATTTGTGTTTCATTTGTATGAGACAATTTTATTCTAAAGTAATATATCTGTAGACTCGTATCTCTTCTAGTTAAGACTCATATCTCTTTATACTTCTCTATAAGAAAACAATTATTATAAATTAAAAATTTATTTTTATTGTTTTTTGACTTTAAGATTCTAAATATTAAATTTCTTCTCCTGGATAGAATTATATTTGTAATTACCATAATGCACAATTGATAAAAGCAACAGAACTATATAAAACATTTGACAAATAATTGCTAAGTATATAAAGAAAAGTCTTGTAAACACTTCTATTAGGACTATGTTTTTCACACAGTTCATAGGTCCAAAAATGATTCTTTCATATTGTTACAATAACAGAGTTCAAAATCAATTATATTCCCATTTTTCATTGACATTAACATTGAGAAATATTTTCTGCATTTTAAGAATATCATTACGAATGTGTCACACATTTTCTTGGACTTCTAAATTTTAAGCTGAAGATCATTGTGCTTTGTCATCATTAAATCTCATGCTTTATCAGCTGATGATTGAATTATGTCTTCCATATCTGGTGAAAGCAAAGACTGTTATACTATCTGACTTTCAAATGACACCCTGTAATTAGAATCATTCACTTCCTCAGTTTCTGGAAAGTTTATCAAAAGACTTCACCAAAAATTATTAGCACCTTAATTTACATTTTACCCCATAACCTAGAGGCACATTGTTTAACCTAATTGACTCAGAAAAGATTGGAAAAAATCCAAAATTGTTAATTTCAATAACAATAAATATTGTTAATCATAACTTTGCTAATATAATATTTTTTAATATAAGTGCTGCCAAAGTGAGCACACTAATATAATATTTTCGATGAAACTATATTATTTTACAATTTTTTGAATAAATTATTTCCAAAACCTTGAAATTGCTGATTTAATTAATTCAATTTATGGAAACTATCCAGCATAAATCCTAATGGAAAAAGCTAGTCCTCATTCTCAAACTAATCAGTCAAATTAGAATTATTTCTTATAAGAGTCTGACTTTATTTTTCAATTCAGATAAACATATTAATGTGCTTTTTTGTAACCTTTCTTGTGACAACTATCTTGCTTCTGAATTCTAATTCTAAGATGAATGGATGGATATGGCCCAAACTCAATCTTACGTAGGTTATACCCCTGATGATATAAGGCCCCTTGGACTGAACACTTTTTACCAGAGCTCCTTTTGTTTGTCATATACAAGATGCTCTCTCAGGAGAAAATGCATGTAAAAGGTTAGAAAGGAGAAATTGAATGGCATCCTGATTTTAGTGTTTTCTCAGGCAGGTCAATTTGAGAAAACAGAACATGAACTTGGAGACCTGAAGATTAATTATCCTTTCATTGCTGTAACCTTTTTAATCCTTGGAGAGTTTTTATGTAATCTTGTATGCACACTTCTAGGTTAACTGACTTGCATAAAGTCACACAATTTGAGTGAATGAGTTGAGATTAGAATCCAAGTCTAACCCAAAAATTCTAGTACTTAACTATTCTGCTTTATTGATGTTCTGTGACATCATAGAAGGAAATGAAGGGGTATCTGTAGAAAAATTTTATAATCCATTCTCTCATTCTCTCTCTCCCTCCCTGCCTCCTCTTTCTACTTTTTTTTTTTTTTTAACGAAGTGGAGGAAGGACCATTATAAAAGAAGAGTTAAAAAGTAGAAATGGCGTGAAGCTGAACTTGGAAGTCTTTTTCAGACGTATTAGTTTTAGCATCTGAATTGGAATTATTTAAAATGATCCGTGCCTACATACAGGTATTCATGGATTCCAGGGCTGTGCATAACGTACGTTGAACATCATTGACCTCAGGAAGAAATACTGCCTGAGACAAGTAAGATGTCAGCCACAGTCTTTTCTCTTTAGTCTGTTAAGACAAATTGGTTCTAAGAGTAGCCTGTCGTCACATTGCAGAGACTGATTTTGAGGGATGGTGGGGGATGGAAATTTTGATAGAAGGAACAGAGGTGGTAGTTGGGAGATTGGGAGACTCATGGTTATTATGCCACCAGGTCATGATGATTGGGCGTATGGGGGTGGGGGGTGCACAGTCTGAGAGAGGAAGGATGAAATGTATTCCACAGTGGGATCTTGGACACCAATACAGACATACTGAACCAGAAAAATTTATGCCATAACCTACTCTACAATACATGTATAACTACAGACCCCAAGTTTTCCAGCCTACACAATGCCCAGTGAAGTATCTTACATTTTAATTGTAATCCAACAGTATTCATGAAAAAAAAAGGTGAAAGAAAATGCAATGAAGGAAAAGTGAAAACGGAAAACTTTGTTTTTATTAATTTTAAAATTTTATTTTGATCATCTTTCTGCTCTTAAAATTGACTGATTTGCCTCCTGCCTGCCCCATGGTATTCATTCCAGGGCTGTTTATCTGCTGTGCTTATAAAAAGTATCTACACTATGCTATGTGCAGGCTACTATGTGTAATGCTGTTCAGCCTCTAACTTCAATCATTGCAAAAAAGAAAACAATACCTTCGTATTTCTCAGTATGTGACTAGACCAACATATCCGTTCTACATTTTCATTACATAAAACCTTCGCTTTTCCAGAAGCAACAAGTAGAGATGCCGTTCATATGTCACTGATCAGTCATATTACAGAAACTTTTCTCCCACATCTTTTTCCAGAGCTGACCCTTTTCTGAATCCCATGCACATGAAAAAAACAACAAGTAAAATATAAATTTTGTTATCTTCATTTATGTGCTTTAACATTGGTGTGATTATGATAAGTGGATAAATGAAAAGACAAGAGTGGTGGTCTCATGAAAAGCTCCTGCTTATGCCCAGAGAATATGTGACTTGGTCGGGGACTCATTTTACTTACAGATTTCTGAGCAGGAATGTCTTCTATTTCAGGGCTTGCAACTGGAATAGCTAGAGAAGCAGCTAACAAAAGACTCCATCAGAACATGTTCTCAGTTTCACTTATTCAGAATTAAAGGTAACTTGGGCAGTAGATTAGGAAAGCAGACCATAATGGGATCAGTGACCCCCATGAGACCCTTTCATTAAAACTTTAGTGTTGAGCCTGCAAGCCTCTATTCCTCTGATTAGGCAATTTACTTTATTTCCACTCTTCTGTCTGCCAAAACATTCCAGTTGCAAAATGCTTTCTAATTCTCTAGACTCATAAAATGTTCTGAGGAAAAGAAAAGGAGAATGGATTATCTTATTTAGCTGTCCATCATGATGCAATCAGAAAACGAGGGATTTATAGATAATATTATAAACTGACGAAGGCAGCAGATTGGGCCGAAGGGTGCAGACCCCTGTCCAAAGCCCGAGGTATATGTCTTTGCTCCTTAATGTGTGTGGATCAGTGATTACTGACATCAGTTAGCAACATGGCAGATGGGACAAACTGGGGCTGCATTTTCACTAAGTTGATTATTGCTGCACTTCACAAAGTATTGTGCAGTGCCTCAGTTTCCACGTCTTTGTGGTATGGATAATAATTCTTTCCATTGCAAGTTTGTTTTGATGTAGTAATTGATGGGGAAGTGTTTTGAAAAGTTTTATATAAATAAAAGGATGTTATCTAACTTTTATAAATTCTGACTTTGCTTTTTAATTCAGATATAGCTATGCTGAGGGATTATTATTAAATATGGTCATCGTGCGTTTATTATACTTACGTCTTGTTTAAGGATAACACTAATTAAAGAATGTCAGGGCAATATTTTGTGGACTCATTAAAGTATTTTTGTTCATATTTTTCAAAAAAATTCCAAGAGACTACATCCCACTCCCATTAGGGATGATTGGAGACACCAGAAAAGACTTTGCTTTTCTTCTCATCTTATTTTCTAAACCAATATGGGAAGTCCCAAATAGATACACCAAAATTTAATGGGCTATCGAATCTCTCAGAAGTGTTTTCTTCTCATCTGATTCAGATGACCTATAACCAGGGTACTAACCAGAAATTTGCTCATAACTAGATTCCTAAGTGTAATAGATTTTTCAATTATTTGTCTTAATAATGTGAGTAAAACCCACTGATGTCACCCTTGTTCATCTGATTAGCTACTAAACATCAGCTCCTCAGAGATGTCCCACTGCTTGTGATAAGTGAGTAGTAGTGAAGGAGACGAGGCCAGCTTGTAAAACATACAAAACATAAATAATGGGCAGAGGAGAAACACAGTTGAGAGAGATGAAAAAGATATCATCACTGTGTAAACATGTTTTCCTTTCCCCAGACTAGTGGCATTCTGAACTGTTGTATACAGACCGTAACCTTTTCTGTAAAAGTATGTATAAAAGTGCTTCTGTGACCCTTATTTGTGATGATTCTATAAATCAAGACAATATCTTCAACAAGGGAAATGTTACATCTGATTATGAACAATGTTTAATGGAGTTAGTTCTTCATGCTTTTTAGATCGAAGAATTCGCTCCTCTCTCACCTGGCGTTGGATACTGTGAATACAAAATTGCATTATGAAATGTTTGGGAGGTTATCAACAAATGTGCTATTTTTAAAAGTACAATGAAATATTTAATGTTTTGTAACTGGCTCCTTCAGGTGAAATTTTAACACAAAATAAATGCAAACATGTACTGCATTTTTAAACTAAAGGGCATTTTAAGAGTGCAATTTGTTTGGTTTTAGTAAAGTTGTAAATTGCCCTGCATGCCAGTTGCTTAAAAGCAACAAGGAACAATGGGGATCTGAAGACACAGGTGTATTCTTAATAGTTTACCTGATGTGCTCTTGGATTCTCAGTAAAAGTAGTATTTCCTGCTTGTGCCATATTTTCTGTCTCCAAGGGGGAAAATACACCTATAAACTTTCTCTTTTGCTACATTATATATCCTGTGGAAGAAATGGTTAAGACATGAACGTACACCGTAGTGATGACTTCCCTAATTGAGCCTGCTTACATTTTACCAGTACTACCAAGCCTCTCCCTTTACATACACCTTAACATACACCAGATATTGGCGAGAAGACAATTTTGAAGGAAATCAAAGAAGAGTGTAAAATATGATGGGCATGTTGGTGTGGCAGCATTAGAATATGTACAGATACCCAGACAAAAGAAAAACAGAGCATTTTGGGTAATATACATCAGCCATGGTATAGATTTGGCACTCCTTCCCACCAAAAACAAAACAAAACAAAACAAAGCAAAAAAAAAAACACAAAAAAACAAAAAATAAACAGGACTGGGCTAACAAAACTTAACAAAATATATTCAACATCTACAAAAAATTATATTATAATTTCAAGAACCCAAAATATAAATATATCACCCAACTCACCAGGAGCAATCAGTCACATTCAGGAGTTCGCAGGGAAAATAAAAGTGACTTCTGATGATCTTTATAGCAGGAAAACCTACGTGTTTAATCAACAATGTGGAATGCAGCCTAGAATCCCACTTAACATGGGAAGTTAGTTCAGTGGGCCAAATTCAGGAAAGCAGCCTAAACTTTTGAGAGGGTGGTTCCAAGGCTTCACTTCAGGAATGAGTATAGAAGGAACTCCAGAAAGATTAGTTGTTAAGCGTCAGACTGGCCAAGTAAATGCGCATAGTAATCAACTGATGTTTTTTCCCAGTACCAAGCTCCACAATATGAAATACTTCTGAGACTGGAATTTGACTTATGGAAGATAGGAACAAAGGAAAGAAAACATCCAAAAGGATGGGATGAGGGAGCAAAGGAGGCAGATCTCAAAACTGCTGAAGATCATTTTTATGAACCTTTTACTATGTTAATAGGAGAGTTCAAAATCATAAATATTGGGAAGCTGTTTTGGCTCACCTTCCTCTATCATTAGTGCAGGAAACCTATCTTGCTATAAACAACATAAAAGGATTACAGTAATATCCCATTGAGAGTTAAAAGAAAAAGGTAATGATCAGAATAAGAGTTTTACAAATAATGCAATAGTCTTTCAGTATGAAATAAAATAAGACAATGGAAACTGTAAAAGAATAAATAAGTCAGTCAGATTTAGATAAACAGACAAAGATAAAAGATGTTTAAGGAAAGGAAAATTTCTGAAGTTATTTGACATAACTCATGAAATATTTAAAAATACAACATAAAATCATTTAGGAAAGTAGATCTACACTAGAATTCATAAAAGAGCAAAAAAGTACATTGGATGATGCCTTAAGATAAATACAAACGGGAATAAGCAGAAATTTTAAAAGAATTGGAGAAAGCATATTGATGAGTAAGTGATAAATATAGAAGATTGGAAAGAATGCAAAATATTTATAAAATTACTCCTTCTATAAGAACTCCAGCAGTGGGGCAAATGAATCCTAAAACTTGTAATTCAAGAAGAAATTCCTGCAATAAAAAATAGTGAACCTATGTATTAAAAGGATACACAATGCATGTGGAGAAAGCAGTAACAACCAAATTTGAGATATAACCTAGTAATTAAAAAAAATACATTGGCAATGAAGTAAAAAGTCCCAAGTCATTTATACGAGAAAGAGAAGCATTTGTCAGACTTTTTAATATCATGTTGTGATCGAAGAAAATTGCAAACCATTTTTTAATCAAAGGAAGAAAAATGGAAGCTAATGATTTTAAATCTTAACATTTTTTTGTGGTTTTTGTACATAAATCTGGCCATTATGTACAAAACCATCAAGCTGCTAAAATCATTCACTAAAGAAATGTTGATTTTATAAGACCTACCTTTAAAATCCACTAGACAATGAACTTCAGACAACCAAAAGTGAGTGGAAAGCATCTGTGTAAATTCTGATAGTGACTATTGCATATATATAAACCTGTAGAACTTAGATTAACTTATGGAAATGAGGGAGACAATATAGGAAAAAATGTACATGCAAATATACAATAAATTTATAAATGTTTAAAAATAAAACCGTAGTACAACGATCAAAAATTGAGAGGACATACAGGCAGTATTTGGAAAGTAGAATAGGCTCCCTTTTCACCTTACAGGAATTAACAGAGGATAAAAGGATATCAGTACAGATTAGATGACTGAAAGAGAGAAGATCACTAGTTAATTTTTGTCTTGTGTAGAGCTGGGAACTAATACAGAATATCTAAAATAGAAGGGAGTCATGGTATTATATTAAGTCATGGATATAAACATAAAACCAGAAGAAAACACATACCTTTTTAATAAGAAAAATGTATATCCCCCCAAAAAAAACAGCAAATAAAACAAGTTACATAAAGAAATACAATAGGACAGAATGTGGTCAAACATACCAACAAACATGAAAAAGTCAAATAGATATACCATACAAACAGTAAGCATAAAGAAATTGATATGTATATTAACTATACTATTATCAGACGAAGTGTGCTTCAAAACAAGGCCTATGGCCAAACATAAGGAGGGACATTACCCAATGATAAATGAGTCAGTTTATCAGAGATGCCAATCCTAAGTGTTTGTGCACAAATAACAGATGCAAATACATGGGGGAAATAAAAAACAACTCAAAAGAGAAGTAGACAAATCCATGATTTCCATAATTATTATACATTTTAAGACTCATCTTCCAGTAATTGATAAAAACAAGCAGACAGAAGTTTAGAAAGACTAGAAGACTTGAACACATTATTGACCAAATTGACTCAGTTCTCCACTAGAACTGATAAAACAGTCAATCCAAAAGAGGACAGGAAAAGAGAGAAAAAAAGGAATAAAGGACAGATGTGATAAATAAAACATATAAAAATCTGGCTGAGTCAAAACCAACCATATCAATAATATATCAAATGAAGACAGTCTAAACACAGCATTTAAATGTTCAAGATTTAAAGACTGGATATAAAGCAAGCTTCAACCGTATGATGTCTACGTGAAAAACATATATAGAAAATATATAATTTGACATAAAAGCATGAGAAATATATATAATGCAAACACTAACCATAGGAAAGCTTGAATGGCTATATATTAATTCCAGACAATATAGAATTTAAGACAAACAGTATTATAGGAGATATAGATAGCTATTACAAATTGATAAAAACGAATGTCAGGTCAAATTGTTGATTTGTTGATGGTGTTTTTTTTATGTCTTCAAGTATTCTTATACATATATATATTTTCTTTGAATATGTATGCAAATTATACACACACACATAGAGAATATATAAATAACTTACAATTCAATAGAGACAAACACCCAAATAGAAATGTGCAAGATTAGAATAGACACTGCACATAGGAAGATAAAGAAATGGCCAGTAATTATATGAAAAGATGCTCAGTATCATTAGTCATCAGAGAAATGCAAATTGAAATCATTTGTTTACATTTCACACTCTCTAGAATAACTAAAATTTAAAGACTGATAGTGCTATGTGCATGTGAAAAAACAGTGACTGGAAATCTCATACATGGCTGTTGGTAGTGTAAAACTGTGAAACCACTTTGGAAAAAAAGTTTGTTAGCTCTTGGCAAGTTACAAATATACTTATTTTCTGATTGAGTGATTCCTAGTTATTTGCTCAAGGGAACTGAACACAAATATCCATAAAAAGACATGCACTTGATTGTTCATAGCAAAGCAGCAAAATTATACACAACAGTCTCCAACTGGAACGATCAAAGTGTCTATCAGCCAGTGATTGAATGTATAAATTGCTTTACATTCATACAATAGAATATATCACTATAATAAAACGGAATGAACTATGATATGCTCAACAAATTGTAAAAATCTCATAGACGTTCAGACACAAAAGATTACACACTTTATGATTTCATTTAAATGAAATTCTTAAACGGGCAAAACAAACTATGGTGTATTTTGTCATAAGAACTCAAGTGCCAATATGTAGACGCTCTCCGTTAGCTAAAAATGGGCATCAAGGGTAATAACTGCTATTGGTTGGAAACACATCAAATATATTTACATACAAGCACTTACAATGATTCCAAAAATTAACTCGTTCATAATATGGGGAATGCTAAGGAACAAACTGGTGAATGCTTGTGAACAAAAGGGAATCGAGCATTTATTCTGCCTTTTCTATACCATCTGCCCTAAATAGTTGATAAGTTCCTTCTTACAGAAATATTCCAGGTAAAGCATTTTTAAAAAAAGTGATAGAATTAACCAATCACCATTTTGCACCCTTGCAGAAATAATGGATCTTAGCATTGAGCATCAATGACTGCTAATATCACACACAGGCAAACAGAAGATGTCACTTGCGTCATGGTGGA
Source organism: Rhinolophus hipposideros (assembly GCF_964194185.1). Classification (NCBI taxonomy): domain Eukaryota; kingdom Metazoa; phylum Chordata; class Mammalia; order Chiroptera; family Rhinolophidae; genus Rhinolophus; species Rhinolophus hipposideros. The sequence goes on from NC_138071.1 coordinate 10,811,952, forward strand.
TGTGTACATAGCTATATGTGAAGTATCCTTAACAAAAAGTAATAAATCTGAATCTGTGCTACCTCTATATCTCTGTATCAATTTTCAGAAAATACAGGCAACAGAGGAGCATGTTAGTTAACACCATAAGAATGCTATCAGCGAAATTCAGATCGTGGGATACTACAGCAAATCAGACTCAATTTCTTCCACACATAATTGTAAGGATCAAACAAAAGTAGGGAGAATCTATAAATAAAAAGAGACTTAAGAGACTTTTCTATTAATTGCAATATATGAACTTTGTTTTTATTCTTATTTGAACAAATACTTTATTATAATTTTATGAGACTATCAGAAACAGGAAATCAGGAAATACGAATACTGGATATTTACTCATATTAAGAGATCTTGTCAAATTTGTAATTATTCTAATAGTATTGTGGTTATATTTTTAAAATAATTATTATTTTTGTAGGAAAAATACACACTTAAATCTATTATGTTTGGGATTTGCCTCACAATAATCTGGTTGGTGTGATATTGGATCTAGCTGAAATAAGATTGGCCATCATCCGCTGATTATTGAAGTTTTGTTAATGGACACTTTGGGGTACTTCATACAACTTTCTCTCCTTTTGGATGTGATTGAGATGTTCCACAGTAAATATATCAATAAAGAAAAACAAAGTGTCTGGTATGGTTTCTGTATCCCCATTAAAACTGGTAATTTTAGACACAGACAATAATTTAGTGGTTACCAGAGGGTAAGGGGGTGGGGGGTGGGTGATGAGGGTAAAGGGGATCAAATATATGGTGATGGAAGGAGAACTGACTCTGGGTGGTGAACACACAATGGGATTTATAGACGATGTAATACAGAATTGTACACCTGAAATCTATGTAAATTTACTAACAATTGTCACCCCAATAAAATTAATTAAAAAAAAAAACTGGTAATTTTGTAGATATTAGATGACGTTTAACGCAGATGCATATGTATGTTCTTCAGAGGGAAATAATCATATATGTATGTTTAATAAAAGATTACAGAGAAAAAATAAAAAAGAAAACAAAGTGTCTTTCTAGCCCCCAAATCAGGCATGAATTTTAGTCAGTGAGTCCCTGAGCACCATCAAAGCAAAATGGTGGCTGGTGATAGATTACACTATTACATGTGGCATCTAAGTGAACTGTTCAACAGATACTTGAGACTATTCACTATATTTCCTTGACTTTTGGGCACGAGCACATTTTCAGTCCCACCGTTTCTGTCTTCAGTTTATCCATAGAGATCTGATCTTAATATTTTAAAAATTTGTCTTCTCCCCTTGCTGTTATTTTAGAGATCACAAAGGGCATCACAGAAGCCAAACTTACTTGTTTGCAGTAATCAGTCTAGTCAATTCTGAACATCCCTTTCTTCTGAAAGAATCTCCTGTCCCTTGTAGTAAGAAACTTTGTTCATTCTAACAGAATAGCTCTTCTTCTTTATCAACCCTTGAAATGTAAGCATTATCTAAGAGTTTGCGTAGGCAATCCCATTGACTAAGCACTGCAAAACAATGGAAGCCAAACGAAGAAATAGTTTCAAAAAGGGTCGTTGTAAAAATTCAAGATGGCAGACATGCTGTATTTGGTTATTTATCTTTAGACAGGGAGGAGGGTGGTTTTGGGGAGTCCAGCAAGTTGACATTACTGAGACTCAACAATTTTCAGACATTCAATAAATAATTGTAGAATGATAGAATGAAAATACAGGATAATTGATAGTCCTATATGTTGAAAAAAGAGTGAATATAAATAGAAATAGCTATTGGACTGTTTTGTTTGGATGATTTTCAAGCGTTTCAATAGACACGTATTGGAATGAACTGAACTGCTGAGATCACCGTGAGTAGGACGGTGAGAGTAGAGAGCTCATCGCATTAGATGGAAGAATGATCGGGAGTTAAGAAGAGGCATTCAAAATAGACTAACATCATATAATGGGCCAATTTCTCAACCTAGAAGTGTAGTCTCTATAGATAGTTATTAAACTTATGTATAAATACCTAGCCCCAAGTGCATTTTCATTGTGTAACTTAGTTTAATTCCCTCAGACAGAACAGATTTTTTCCTTTGCTCCATCGAAAATAATTGGTTGTTGTAATCGAGCCTCATTCCGCTCTGCCTTATAATATGCTATTTGCTATTTCCCTAGTGGAGATTAATTCTTTTGTATGTTTGATTTATTCATTTAACATGTACTAAATGTCTGAGGAAATAAATTTAATCGAAGAAATTTCATATCTACTAAAAGTTCTCCTAATTTTAAGGATTCCAGAAAGGAAATGATATAGATCCCCTTAAAGTAAATGAAATATCTAATGCTTCTCTTTATCTACTTTTCTTGTGGACAACAAAGCTCAATAATAATTGGTGACTTTAAGAGCCAGTGAAACAGGCATCTAGTTGCCTACTAACTATCCATTCTTTCTTCCTTCAGTCACAGAACCTCAAGTGTTTTTTTTTTGTTGTTGTTGTTTTGAGGGGGATGGCAATGTACCCAGTGAATAACAACTCTTGATTTCTCGTCCAAAAAGAGTTTGCATCAGATATATTAAAAGTGATGGCTTCCAGTTATATGCTAAATACGTTTTGGGGGTATAATGCATAGCATGGTGACTAAGTTAGCAGTACTGCACTGTTTATTAGAAAGTTGCTAAGAGTAGATATTAAATGGTCTTGTCACAAGGAAAAATATAATTGTAACTGAGGGTATGGGTGTGTTAACTAGACACAGTGGTGATCATTTCACAATATATACATATATCGAATCATTATGTTGTATACCTAAACTACTGTATTATCATATGTCAATTATGTCTCAATAGGGCTAGAAAACAAATGTGTGATGGACCATCTAAGAAAACTCATTTTGTTTTTCCTCTTCAATTGAATGTAAGTCCTGGCTAATACACCCACCATATATTTAAAGACATTCCATATCAATTATATTTTTCTTAGAATGATTAGATTTAGTTTTTAAACCTTACCTTTATGATTAACTTACTGACTGTCACCATTTCTAAGGTTGTTCTCAGAATCTATCCAAATTTCCCATTTTGAGGATTGCTAAACAGAGATAAAAAAAATCAGGAGTCTCCAAAATAGGAAAAAAAAACCCTTAAAGATGAGAGAAAAACTAATAAAACATGTTAAAGGTAATGGCATCAAAAGTAACTGCACTTCTACTACACATATATTGAGTCTTGGAGACTGAATGAAAGCAACACGATTTTGGCCCATGGTTTCATATCGCCTGTTATTTCCTTTTAGTTGAGGAGACCACAATTGAGCCAGATGTTCCTAAATATCTCTCTTCACTGAGCATTCAGAAAGATTTTTGCATGTGTAGATTTTGTTGTTGAGTTTGAAGTTAGATTTTTTCCTAAGCTGAAAAATAATGAAACTGCATTCTGAAAATACATAATTCAGGTTTTTTTTCATGAATTCAGACCAGCCAGCTCATGGATTAACTGGCACATAAGATGTTTTCTGAAAAAAAAAACAAGAAAAACAAAAAACAACAACAACCAAACAAACAAAAAAAACAAATCTATTGTAAAGTATGACAGAAAATGAAATGAAGAGGTGGGACATAGGAAAAGAAAAAAATTTCCATGCACTTGAGATAATAAAAATACATTCAGAAAAGAGTCAGTTTTATCAGTGGTAATGCCTCTTCAAAATTAGATTTGCTTCTTTAGATTCAATCTACTTTTAGAGGGTTATTGAGGAGTCTGCTAATGATTTTCATGTTTTTAACAAGAGTGACATGGTTTTATTTCTATTAGTGGTCATGCTTTTGAATTTGTATATTAAACATATTTTAATATCCCATTTGATGGAGGTCAGTTAGACTTCATTCTTTCAATTTGCAAGACAGTTCTCAAACTAAACCTTTGGTAACTGCCTCAGCAAGTAATTTTCTGAGAACTTTCTTTGTTCTTTGGTGGGCAGCATTGGTGATTTCAGCATTCTAATGGAATGCTGAATGTTTTGATTTTCCTGAAATTGTAGGTTTAAAATCTTTGGAAGGGTGTTGAAGAGTATATAAAATGAGAGTTGAGTTTGACAGCTGGGGAAGTTGGGGGAATAAAGCAGCATACAAACCATAGGGAAGGTTCTTCCTAGAGAACTCATGTGGATAGACTCATGTATGTGAGTCTATTTTTGGTTTTGTTTTCAGTTTTCAAAGTGGGAAAAGTTTTGTGGTTTTTCATTGGTAAAGAACTGGCCTACAAAACTGAAGAATTATAAGTTAAAGTACATAGTTGTAGGGTTTAGTTTTATTTTTAATGGTTTGTGTTTTACAACACTGATTACTCCAAATTCGTTTCCTCAAGTTTCCTCAAGTATTGTATCATGACTTGAACATTTACCAGGAGGATGGGCGTGTAGCTGAAATTGTCTCAGCCCAGCTTTCATGCCACAATTTTCCAACAGCTGTTATCAGCAGTGTGACTTGTCAAAGACACATTTGAGTTTACAATTTGGGGACAATTCAGAAAGAATTTTGAAGTGTTTATCCTGAAGATAATGTGTTAGTTATATTTAAATAGAGTAGCTAAGGTTGAAAATAATCACTAAACATAAAATAATCTCAAGAATCTGACATATTTCATCCAGTAAACACACATCATTTTTGTCTATCTCTTTTATCAACCAGTGGAAGAGCAATGAGGAACTCTATAGATTTGAAGCGCGGGGACCTGGATTTAAGTTCCATCTCTGCAGTTTACCATCTTCATAACCTTTGGAAAGCTATTTAAATCCTTTGTTCAAGTTTTTTCATCTGTTAAGAATCGTGGATATAATAACTACATCATTGAGTTGTTGGGAGACTAACTATGTAATTATTATAATTTATTACATTTATTGAGTGCTTTTTATGTGTCAGGCATAGTGATAACTGCTTCACATGGAGTATCTCAATTAATCTCCCAACAGCCCTTCGAAGTAGACACTGTAATGTAATAATTTCCACTGAAAGTGAAAACTGTAACTATTAAAATTTAGGTGACTTTCCCAGAGTTACAAAGATTTTAAGTGTTGTAGTTGGAATGTGTCCCTGGGAATTTGTCTAATCTGTCTCCAGAACTCATGTTTTTAACTTTTATGTCACAAAATAATTTGTAAAAATATAAAGTCTATAGAAATGTAAAAGGGTAGCATATTCATTATAAAAATTTGAACTGTGTAATTTAGTCAGTCATCAGGACTGCTTGATATAGGCAGGAAGGTGTTCTATTGGGAGAGCTTTTGGCTGTCAACCACTGTTTCTATTCCTTACTTAGGAAACTTGAGGCAATAAAGATTGGACTAGCTTCTCTTGATCTATTGCTGATTCCACCCTGAAACTTGCTCTTATTCTTGAAAGTATCAAGTGGAATGTAAATATATATATATATATATATATATTAGTTTCAGGTATACAAAACAATGTGATAGACATTTACACCCCTCACAAAGTGATAATCCCCATCATGCACTGTTGGTGGGATTACAGATTGGTGCAGCCACTGTGGAAATCAGTAAAAGAATATTTTTGACGAAGGTGTTTGATCAAAGCATGTGGGGCATAACTTTTTCTCAGCATAATTCCTAATTGCAAGGGAAAGATAACATACTTTCTATATTCTCATTGCTCAAGTATTTTATTTGAATATTTTGTTTGCATAGTGCTATTAAGGATATTAAGTTTTGTGTAATATTAACCTTAAAACTTCAAATTGTTCTGAGTTACACCTTAAGCCTAGGCTGCAGATGCATTACAGTGATCTAATATCAATGTGCTAATTCTCTCATTAATTAGTAAGCCCTTGGCATCTGGCACCATATGCTACAATGTTCCAAAAAAATCACCATAACTTTATTACTACAAATCATAACATTGTTGATGCATGATTTAGTAAGCACAGTGATATTTGATAGAACCTTCGAACAATTATTACAGCATACTTAATATGCACTTCATCAAAGCCTTGTGCATAGCATCAATGATGGCAATAAATGTAATACAAAAAGAACATGAAAGCAACAACAATTATGATCAATAATTTCAGTGAATAACTACTCTCCATGCGATTTTTAAAATGTCTTTACCAATGATTTCATGTTGTCTTGTTAAAATGATGCCCTCTGAAATATAAAATCACTCAATAACAGAAATTGTATATATTTCTAAACCCATTTAATTCCAGCTTCAATTTAATTCCATATCCTTCAATTCTTTAATATGTTTTTAAATACTTTACTTAAAAACACATTTGGATATTTCTTTATTTTCCTCTAATACTTGTTAGTTTTTTTCCCCCTACACATATGTATTTTCATATTCCTTTAACAGACTACCACCTTTTTTTATTTATTAAATTTATTGGGGTAACATTGGTTAGTTAAATTATATGGATTTCAAGTGTACAACTCTGTAATACAACATCTATAAATCCCATTGTGTGTTCACCACCCAGAGTCAGTTCTCCTTCCATCCCATATATTTGACCCCCTTCACCCTCATCTACACCCCTCCCCGCTTTACCCTCTGGTAACCACTAAACTGTTATCTGTGTCTATGAGTTTTTGTTTCTTTGTCATGTTCCCTTGTTGCTTTCAGTTTTATATCCCACATATGAATGAAGTAATATGGTTCTTGACTTTTATCCTTGTTTTTCAGATATGGATGTCTTCAGTTGAGAATAATAGGATGTAATGGTTATTTATTGAGGTATAGTAATTGGCATATATATTATATTATCGTTTCAGATGAATGACATAATGATTCAGTATTTGTGTATGTATATTTTGTAATAAGTACAGTAAGTGTAGTTAATATCTGTCCCCATACACAGTTACAAATACTTTTTTTTCTTGTGATGAGAACTTTTAAGATTCACTCTTGGTAACTTTCAAATATTTAATATGCTATTACTAACTATAGTTACTATGTTGTACATTACATCATTATTTATGTTATGATTTATTTATTTTATAACTGTAAATTTGAACTTTTTACTCCCTTCATCCATTTCTCCCACCTCAAGTCTCTTGCCTCTGGCAACAACCAGTCTGTTTCTGTATCTAAGAGCTCAGTTTTTTTGTTTTTGTTTTTAGATTATACACATAAGTGAGGTCATATGGTACTTGTCCTTATCTGTCTGACTTATTTCACTTAGCATAATGCCCTTAAGGTATTTCTATGCTATCGCAAATGACAAGGTATCATTCTTTTATATGGCTGAATAATAGTCCATTCATTCATCCATTGATGAACACTTGTTTCCATATCTTGGCTATTGTAAATAATGCTTCAATGAACATGGGGGTACATATATATATACATATCTTTCCAAGTTAGTGTTTTTGTTTAGTTAGTGTCTTTGTTTTCTTCAGATAAATACCCAGAATTGCAATTTCTGGATCTTATGGTAGTTCTATTTTTAATTATTTGAGAAAACTCCGTACTGTTTTCCATAATGGCTGCACCAATTTACATTCCCATAACAGTGCACAAGGGTTCCCTTTTCTCCACACCCTTACCAACACTTGTTATTTCTTGTCGTTTTGAAAATAGTTATTCTAACAGGTGTGCAGTGATATCTCATTGTGGTTTTAATTTGCATTTCCTTGATGATTAGTGATGCTGAGCACATTTTTATGTACCTGTTGGCTTTCTTCTTTGTATAAATGCCTATTCAGATCTTCTGCACATTTTTATGCAGAAGATAAAACAATGGGGAAACAACGTTGTATAAGGAAGATAAAGTAGAGGCTATTATTGTCAGCATTCTTTTAAAGATTAAACCATGGAAGCTCAAAGAAAAGTTCAATTCAGTTGGACTGAAGCCGTTTGTGGTTGGTCTTACAGGCATATTTAAAAAAAAATACTTTTTTAGCAATTTTTTGCTATTGAGTTGTTTTTTTTTTACTTTTTGCTATTGAGTTGTATGAGTTATTTGTATGTTTTATATGTTAATCCTTCATGAGATATGATTTGAGAATATTTTCTCCTATTAAGTAGGTTGTCTTCACTTTGTTGATGGTTTCCTTTGCTGTGCAGAACTTTTTAGTTTGATGTAGTTCCACCTATTTATTTTTGCTAATTGGATGTAGTTTCTAATTAGCAAGATAAAAAGTTGTGAAGAGGCAAGAGAAAATGATGGCATTAGATTACTACCACCATCCACTCTGTTTTGAACTGGTAAATTGTTGTGGTGTTTCTGTGACCTGAGCCTGCTCCTCAAATGAAGTCACCTCCTGAATGTCTATATGTTGTAGTTTACTCTCCTTTTTATTTTTTGATAGAATTAAAACATTGTTCTTTTGTGTGTTTCTGTATCCTAAGGAGAAGTGGAACTCCTTATTCAGCAACTTTGAAATACAAAGTCTTTAAAAGAAAGCCAACAATTCATTTAAAAGAATAGAATTTTACAGAAGCAAATGCTTTTAGGAAATAGGGAATTGACCTTGTTAGTTTTACAGTTGAGAGAAATGAAAGCCAGTGAGATTCAATAAATTGTCAAGTTATACATCTTAGATGACAAATTTGGGACCAGGATCTGGTTCTGGTGCATTTGATAGTGCTCTTTGAACTGTGTTTAAGTTTTATTGTTCACTAAAGATGGGTGGGGAACAGATCAAGGTGATGGGCATAAATATTTATTTTTCACCAGATTAAAGGAATCAAAGGGTCTGAGGTGATATCTCTTTTTTTGATGCTTATTGTCTGTCATTGGAACTCATCCTTTAAATAAGTTATAGGAATGGCAATATATACTCTTTAAAATTTTCTGGCTCTTTTAAAATAAATTCCAGTATAATCACCTGCCTTTCCTGCTACACACTTGTTTGGTGGGAAAACATAAAGTTTCAGTGTGATATCAACTAAAATTCTATCAGGTAGTTTATGAAATTTACCCATTGGCTAAATATTTATCAAAATTTGAAAAGAATAGCTAGGACCATCCTAAAATAAAACAAATTTGAATATCAATATTTTCAAGCTAAATGCAAAATTGGTACAACAATAAACAGTTTAATAGAGTCCAGGAACAGATATAGACCCACACAGTGACTCTTGATTTATGATAAAGATGTAACTGACAAATATTGAGGAAAGGATGGTTTATCTCAATGAATCACGCTAGGCCAAGTGTGTATACCCAAAAGTGGGCAAATCCCCAATCACTGCTTGACACAACAGAGAAAATTCAATTCCAGGTAGCTTATATGTCTAAATATGAATGGTAAGCAATAAAGCTTCTTGAAGGTAATAATACATAATTTTTAATGAAAGGATATAAACATCATCACTAAAATAAATTATTAGTAATATTATGTTAAAATTAAGAACTTATATTGATCAAATATAAGACAGTGAAACGTCAAGCCACTGAGTAGATGAATATATTTACAACATATATAGTAGTCAAATGTTTTATGTCCATATATAAACATCTCCTACAAATAAGTAAAATGAGATGGTCCAACAGAACATTACATGCGAGGATTGAGCAAGCTCTTCACACAAAGTGATATCCAAATGGCCGATAAATAAAATATATTAGAAGATGCTCACTCTCGTTATCCATCAGGGAAGTGTAATCTCAAAGTATCCCACACATCAGCCATAATGGCTTAATTATAAAATACTGATAATATCAGGATCTTACAATGATGGGTACCCATCCCATTTCTGATGGGACTATAAATTGTTAAATCATTTGGGAAAACTACTTAGTAGTGTGCTCTAAAGTTTAACATGTGTATACCTTATAACCTAAGAATTCCATTCCTCAAATATTCCTAACAGACATGTGTGCATCTGTGCACCAAAGGACATGTATAAAAATGTTCAGAGCAGCATTGTTTTTAATAGCTCCAAAGTGAAAAGCTACCAAATGCCCATCAGTAGTAGAATGGATAAAGTGTGATGTATTCATATCTTGAAGTACTATATAACAATAAATATGAAATAATTACTGTTGACAATAGTATAGATTAATTCTACAAACATATGTTTAGTAAAAGAAACCAACCCCAAAATATATATTGTATGCTTCCATTTATTTGAAGTTAAATTACAGGAAAATTAATCAAGACGATCAGAATTCAGGGTGATGGTTATATTTGGGGAGCAAGCAAGGGTAGCGATTATAAAGTGGCATGAAGGGAGCATTAATGGTATTTGACTTTGGTGGCAATCACAATTGTATGTTTATTTTGTGATAGCCCTTTGAACTCTGCACATGTGATTTGAATATAATTCTGTGATATGCTACTTTTTATTGAAAAATTTATTAAAAATCAGGCTTATCAAGAAAAGAAGACTTGGATACAATTTTCACTGGTTGTTCATAAAGTCTTAGGCTTAAGATCTTTTCTTGTTTTATACAATTTTCAACTTAGTTAAACTGATTTCTCTTTACATTTTGTATAATCACACCTTATATAAAATCAACCCTGTTGCTAATATTTACTACTGTCAAGCAGTTCATGGCATCTCTGATATTTGTAGTACACAGAAAAAAGTAGGTTTTCAAGCATTCCTAGGAAAATTTTTATTCAGCTTCATTTATGTTGCTTGGAGAGGAATATCATTTCATTATTAAATCATCTGCATGAGAGAATTGAGCACCTCAAATGCAATTAAACCAGCTTGCTAGATATTTTAGTCACAGGAATCAAATATATTTGGTGAATTGAGAGTGAGTGAGAGCCTTATTTTAGCCGTATTTCTAAAAAGTTTATTAATTGTGAGGTTCATTCTTGTGGAATTGGCTGACTAGTTGGTATTGGGAAATGGGCTGAAGGATATGGCTTTTTTCACTTCTGATCCATCTATCTCTAAAATGGAATTAATGTCTTTTAGTATATTGTATGTCTCCAGGCATTTGGAAATGATTTCTCTGAAATAGCACCCAGGCAAATACAAATAAATTGTCTTTCTTTAATTTTTCTATCTTAAATAAACAATCCAAATGCATACAGCTTTATTGAGTGAGCCTAAAGATAATATTTAAGTCATCAATTAATATATGGACACATTTTGAACCTGAAGCAACTATTTCTAGGCAAAATAAGATATCTTGGTAAACATTTCTAATACTATGGATGGAGATTTCTAATTTTACTTTGATGAGTTCAGTGCAAGTGATATTTTCAATTTTTTCAATACTTCACATTTGCTTCTGAGGCTGAGTACGATTTCATATTTGCTATATGTGTGGCAAGTATCAGACATAATCATTAATTTACTTTATGTAGTTTACTTTTTTCCTATTTTATCTTTCACCCTTTAGCTTATTCCACCTGCTAATGCCTACTTTGTACTTTTCTTCACTTTTTATGTTCCTTATTACAGAAAGTAATATTTTTGAATAGATAAGTATAATGGTACACAGTTAAGCTAGTATATGACAATCTATATTTTGTTGCTGTATTAGAAACACATCTTTTTGTAGAAGTGGGGAGCAATGTAATAGTCTTAATAAAAAAATAAAAACTGTCTTGATATGTGTACTTGTAAATGTCCATCTGAGGAGATGGATTAAGAAATTTTTGAATATTGCATATGGAGGTTTATTAAATGATGAGTAAGTTAGAATTGGTATGTGATACACATTGAAATTAAATATACGTAAATTATTGTGGAAATGATTTTTGATGAGGTCTTAGGAATGTGAATGCACTTAATGATGTTACATTTCATAACTTCCCTGGAATAATGGACTATTCTTGTTTAGTCATTTATCTGACATATTGTCAAGTGTAAACTACATATGGGGCAATGACTAAAGAAGAGTAAGATGTTTGTTATTGACAAATTCAATCAGGCTCTTCTGCTGCAATACTAACAATATAGCCTTAGTCTAGTGTTTGAATTTCTGATCAAGAATCTGGGTAGGTTCTGTGTCTTTAACTTATTACTTATATTATTTAGAGGGATCTTATTTATTGCAAAGTTTAAAGCATAACTTTAAAAATGTGAAGTCATGACTCTCAGGCAAAAAGTAAACATATGTCAAAGATTGTATTTAACTCATTAATTAGTGAAAGGACCAGTGTGATATTATGGCTGGTTCAAAGAACACTTGAGAACTTAGGATATTTGTAGGCAATTTATCAATCAATCAATCAATCAATAAATAAATAAATTAGGATAAAATTGGATATGAGATTAGGACGAGTTGAATATAATTCTCTTTAGTGTCCAAAGATCATAAATCTTTGGAGTTACCTACTCTAGGAGACAGAAATTATTTACTTCTTTACTAGAGAGAACCTATAAATTAACAAGAAAGTTTATTAAATCTGGGGCCTTTAATTAATAATAAAAATGAAGTGAACTAAGCATGTTATCCTAGACAATACTTGGGTAGCATTTTTCAGTTCATAATATTGAAAGGATGTGTGTTCCAAATTATTTGCCTTATGTCTAAGTTTTGGACAATTGTTCTGATACAAAATAGATATGCAAATTATCTTCATATAACATGGAATTTGACAAATAGAATTTTTCCCACTTAAAAGCATATTGTAGAAAGGGTAAAATTATCCCCTAATTCAAGTGCCAGGCTACAGGTTATTAAATACCAAGAAGGAAGAAATGTGCTTTCAAGAGGTGCAAAGAACTGTGGGTGTTTATGCTTCCAATAATGCGATGAAAATGACTGTAACTAATAGAGTGTGAAATAGCCTCCCAGGGAACATAATGAAGTCCTAAAGAAACTAGTTTAAAATAGGAGTGGATGGAGGTCTTGAAAATACAAGCAAGGAAAATTACTACTGTGTTGGAAGGTGATTGTTAAGTTGTTACAAAGTGTCGCCTCTAATTTTGTTATTTTCATTCCTGACTGGCCATGTCATCTCAGTGTTGATTTACCATATATATATATATATATATATATATATATATATATACACACACACACATATATATACATATATATACATATATATACATATATATGTATATATACATATACATATACACATATGTGTATATATGTATATATATATACATATATATATCAGAAAACAAAATAGAATAAGAGAATCCAGGGCTTATTACTGTAACTATCAATAAGGTACAGCAAATATTTACTATTTAGATAGTGCTGTCTGGAGGCATGCATTATGAGTGAGTTGCTAAGCTGGTTTCCCTAACATATCACAACACCCATTTTGTGCACCATTGATATTCTAATCATGTGCCTTGTTAAACATACTGAATGGCATAATGGTTTTCTGGTGTATGCTTACTCCTGAGGATCTTCCCTAAGAGTCTGAACTACTTCAGGAACCAAGAGAGTTAACTACAAAGGGGTTTCTGTTATAAAGCAAATATGCTACATTAATGAAAATAGATAAACTCAGTGCATTTTAATAAATATAGTTATAATAAATAGGAAGACATTCCTACTGATTTAAATAAAATGGGAAATTTTATATTTAGAGTCAACATTTTTATATTTATTGTCAACACTTCACTAACATACTTTTTTTTTCATAAATAGTTTACTGAGTGAACCAAAGACTATTTTTTAAAAGCAGATAAACACCGAAGTACGATGTAATATCCATATTTGCTGCAAAAATAATTAGTGGAATTTTCAAAAACATCAATTGAATAAGCAGAATCAATGGTTATGACTATAATTTTCAGTCAATATACAGATTTTTGTTCAAGGTCTAGGCATGCTTTTTATATAATATTATTCATATGTATTCCCTGTGCCTATTTATTATCAAAATGGGGACTGTTGGTCTGGCTTTGCACTGTTTCAAAGATGTCACAGCAGCCAACTGAGAACTTGCTTGCATCTTAAGTCCTAGAAATCATGTCTTCTGATGTTATACAACAGATTATATTTCTGAAAAATAAAATCAGACTTTAGATTCCTTTGAAGTAGTTCAGGTCCCCAAGCTTCTCAGCACAGGGGTATGTGGATGTGCTCACATAGGCTTTTGTCTTTCCAAACACACTACCAGGAACTCGAAAGGGGCCCCACTTTCAACGTTCAACTATAGAAGTTTTTAAGAACAACACTAAACCCAAGTAAAGGCAATGGATGCAATTATCCATTACTTTTTCTGTTAAGGAAAAAAATGAATATGTGAGTCCCTTGGCAAATGGACAATTGTATAGTTACAGAAAATGGTTCTATAAATCCCTCCTTTCAAAATTACGTTCAAAGGTGTTAAAGACCAAATGGAGGTCATAAAAACTGCTAATACAAGCAATTCCTCTACAAGAAGAAAGCTCCTCATGGAAAATGGCTGAGGATCTGGTACAAACTACCCAGGGAAGGCAGATCAATGATAAGATCCAGCTCTCTATTTCTAGCATGCATTCATGACTTCATGGATGTGTGTCTGGTGAGTGTAAATAGCCCCTCCACGTACTTAAACAAAAGTTGAGAAATTAAAGTGAATTTGTATGCTAATAAAAAGCCTGCAGTTACAGAATCTGAGACCCAAGGCCTTAGTTTGTAAGGCAAGATTTTTGTCACCAGAAGTGGAAACAGATGGACACGATAATGGTAGGCACTAAAGGCTGATTCAGCCATATTTGGGCCAGAAGCCTCTCAAAAAGAAGGCAACCTGTGGCTTCTGAGTTGGAGCTTCCACCAAAAAGGCCCACTGAGGCAAGGACAGAAGCCGGCAAGGCACATCACCGGAAATTATTTAGACGCGGCAACAATCAGTTAGATGGGATGACTTGGGGTCACAGGCAGGCGGGAAACCCTTGACCCAGCACTCAAGGTCACTGTCTTTGCACGTCCTGTGCATGACTCCAGGCAGCAATTGCTGGGGTTTGGAAGCGTTACTTTTGCGATATCCCCCCCGGCCCCACTCCACACACCCAAAGAAGATAGGATGGAGGAGCTCCTGGAAAGATGAGACCCCCAAGCTGGAACCTCCACCAGGGGTGGGGCTGGGTGAGAGTCAGAAAGGGCTTTGCTGCCACACATGGCTCCCTCTAGGTCTGGCTGAGTCCTACAAACACTTGTGGATGCCGAGGAGAGCTTTGCAGTTGGGACAGTAAGGATCCACGTCCCGCAGAGCGTCCACACAGCAAGGGATGAAGCAGCAGCCCGCTATGCACCCGAGCAGGCACAGGCTCCCACAGGAGAGCTAGGAGAGGCCACTGGCTTTATGGGACAGCAGCGTCCCAATCATTTTGCTGCTGGAAGGACATCACATCTGGACTGGGCGGTCAAAAACGGAGACTGGCTGCTGCACAGGCAATTGCACTGGCGTTGGGGACGTGCATTGGCTGGGTGTAGCACACAGGAGGGTTCATGCCCTTTCCATACTGGCCAGTCGCAAGCCCCGTGGCTGGCCCAGGCATGGGTGCCACTGTCTCTTTATAGGATGGGGTTGTGGTGGGCACCGTCAAAGGCCCAGCGGCTGCCTGGTTGGATCCTGGAGCATTTTACTGCCGCCCTTGCCACCAGTCGAGCCCGGAGGTCTCCACGGTTCACTAAGATACTTTTAAAAGGATGATTTCTGTCATACATCAATGTCTTTTTAAAAACTAAATGCTACCATCAAACTATTTCTTCATCCTAAAATCTAAGGACTCCTTGTTAGAATATTGGTTTATCTCCCAAACATGAGTTTGATGGATATTAGCTACAATTTTTCTTAGCACTATTTTAAACATGAAAAGTTTAATGCAACCAAACACACACCAGTATTTATAAGTCAATAAATTTCCTGCATTTAATTCTATTTGACCACTTAGATTGCAAGTTTGCAGTCATTTTAAGAAAGTTGATTTTTATTATTGTTTTGTTTTCCAGGTTTGATTTATGTAATTAAAACTATATTAGGCTGATATTAACATAAATGTGTAGTCATTCATAATTAAATTACATTTAAAACCTCATTTTAATGGAATCTTTAATCTTATACACGGAACACTTTTGCTAGCACCCCTATACCATATTCTATAAATATTAATTAATCAAGGCATTAGAGAAGCATTGTTTAGAAATGTCTTACTGTGTAGGAAAAAGTAGCCATCATAAAAATATTTTTTGTTCCTAAAAATAATTGTCATGTCAAGATAATTACTAAAAACTTACCTTATTGTAACTTAAAAATTTTGTGTTCCACAATTATAAGTTGATGCAGAGACATTTTATTTGTCTATACATAGACATTCTGTTTAATTTTACTTTTATTTTGTTTTATTTGTTAAAGTGTGAAACCCAGTGTTTTAAATCATCAAATGCATAGGTGTTTTATTCATATTTAATAGTTTTTTCTATTTTCAACATACTTATAACTTATTTTAGTTAATTAATCACAGAAATATAGCTAAGCAATTTCTAAAATTTGTAATTATCACTAGATGAAACATGACTAATTTGAGATGACTCACCAAAGAGATGAATAAATTGAGTCTGTCATGATGTTATGTATCTATTAAAAATGTTTTGAAAAAATGGCTGCATACACGTTTTAACCAGTTTTCAATTATAATAATAACCATTAAAACTTTAATACTTACATCCTCACAGAACCTCATGCACATTATAAACAAATTCTCTGTGAAAGGTTATCTTAAAAAAAGAATGGAATGTAAGAACTTTCTGAATTGTAATACTTTATATAGGCCATTGGTATAATCAATTATTTCCATATGTATTTGGAATTAAGAGTGATGGCATAAAACATTTATAGAATAGTTTTCAGACAGATTTTGAAGGTTGGGGAGAATCTTAAAACTTGGAAATACATAAAACAAACATGCAACGTAAGATGGAAATTACATTTTCTTGATTATTTTTTCCCCCTGAAAATAGCATATGCTGTGTTTCACTGCAGTGAAATAGTCCAGGGTGATTAGGGTCTATTGTTTATGCATGATTTTGTAGGTAGAGTTTGGGATTGGGATTTACACAACACAGTCATTCCATAAGCATTTGCCCAGCACCTAGTGTGTGTACTGTAACACATAAACTTCAAAAGAATAGAAAATTCTACCTTTAAATTAAATGTATTTGGCATGTAGGTAAATGAAACAGAAGTTCTGTAACAACAAATAAAAGAATAAGTAGATTCATAAATACATTATCAGAATAAAAATGTGACTACAGTTTGAGAATAAACAAAGCTATATTTAAGCATATTTACTTATATATGTTTTAAAGATTTAATACAGTACACAGATATTTATATTAAAAAGGGGTAAAGGAGCTATTATTAGTGTAGAAGTCATATTGATGCATTAAATCTCAGGATCCTAAAGAATTAATTCTGAGGCGTATTACCCCCAGTGGATGTGCTTGAAAGCATTTGTTTTTCCTTGACCCAAGAGAAGCACAGTTCCTTTTAACTACGAAAAAATTGCAGATGCTTCACCAGTAGGTTTCTTGATATGAAGGGGAGAGGCAAAGATCTGTAATAAAGAGAGAGCAACTTAAAATTGCCCCAGACCTTTTTACTTCCTTTATTAGGTTTTATTGGTTACCTTTATGTGCATAATACCAAGCTAGATTAGTTCTGCACCAAGTACTGGAGCAACATCTCTGACCTTTGGAAGCTTTGAACTACTTGCCGAACTAAGAAAGAGGTCCAGAGTCTAATTTCTTTTGTATCCACTTGGGTGGTTTAATCACAGGAAGCACTGTTTAACTTCAGGAATTTGGGGATATGTACCAATAAGAGATATAGAAATTGTGCCAATTAGTTCGGCGAGCAGTTCTCTTGCAGTACCATTGAACTTGGGAAAACTGTCTCTTGGTTCCTGGCGTTCTTCTCTTGGGGATGGATGTGATTCTGATGGCTTTCTCTGAACTATGGCTTGCCTTGCACAGGCACTTTCTTTTCCTATTCCCAGGAAAATGGGGTTAGAGCAGAGGAGCAGGATTGTATCAGGACGGAGTACTAACAGGAAGAGATGTAATACTTACCAGCTTACACCTATCGTATGGCCCTGATTTGGTGATTGGTTATGTAGGATTTATAATAAACAATATTATATATTTATTATTTGTAAATTGTTTTCAACACATCCTTTACATCAGTAAAATTTTATAATGAATGTTTTACCTGTGTGCGTGTACTGTTTTCTTTTTTTTTTCCAGAGAGCGTTTGTTAAACATTTACTATTTTAACATGCCACTGGCCTTTATTTTTGTCTATCAGAGAAAAAGCTGATTCTCATTGTTCCCTCTCTCTTAAGCTCCTACTTTGGCTAGGAGGGGTCATTTCTGGCTTCTTCCTACTAATTTCACCAATGTTCTCTGTTAATCTCCATAGCTTTATAACTTATTTTCCTCCTTTTTACTTTAATTTCCATTCTCCCCACAGCAGTCAGAGTGATCTTTCTAAAACATAAAGCATGCCAGGTAACTTCTCTAACTGAAATCTTTTAAGGTCTTCTTATTGCACCAAGCAAATGTCCAGAAATATCTCCCACTGCTTCCCAAAGTGCATGATCTCTTGCCAGTCAGCCTTTGGTAACATTCTCCCTCTCGCTCACTATGCTCCAGGCACAAGGGCCACCAGCCCTTTGTGAACTACACAAGCCCTTTCCATTCTCAGTGTGTTTCCTGCTCCTTCAGTCTCTAATGCACTGTTTATAGCTTTCCAGAGTGCTTCTTCCTTATCCTTCAGACACATCTCAAATATCATTTGTTCAAAGAGGCGTTTTCCGATCACCCCAAATGAAGTTGAACTCTACCAGTTACAATCTATCAACTGTTAATACTGTTTATTTCTCTCATAGAACTTTTCTCCTCTCATAGTTATATCACTGATATGTAATATATCTATTTACTTGCTTATTGCCTATATCCCACAGTACGATATAAGTTCCATGAGCACAGAATGTTGCCTCTCTTTTTCATTCCTGTAATCCCATCCCACTTACTGTAGAAGACTCAGTGCTGTTTGTTGTAGAAAAGGAAGGGCACAAGGGGAAGGAAAGTAGGTAGGTCCAGGCAGAAGAAAATAACTGCTACAGGGGTGGCTGATGAGCTCAGCTGGTTAGAGTGTGGTGCTGATAACACCATGGCTGCCGGTGACACCCCCGTATGGGCAACTGTGAGTGGCACCCTCCTTAAAAATAATAAATAAATAAATAAATAAATAAATACATAAATAAATAAATAAAAATAACTGCTACTACTCTTAGCGCTACTATTTTTCTTACAGGTCAAGTTAAATAAATCAGATCATTTCCTGTCAGGCTCAACATTGTTTAATATATATTTTTTTATTTAGTGGTATATTGGGCCAAAATATTCCTCCATTCTAAATGTTAATATTTTGAAAATTAATAATTTACCTTTATTTACTGAGGGGCAAATAATTATCTATAGAGGAAAAATCTGAGAACAGAGCCTGAATTCAATTTTTAATGTGAATCCACAAATTTAAATAATCACAAATAGAGCTTTGAGAAATCCCTTTTACAGACATACACGATGTGTGACTATTAAAGTAAATGGTACAGGGTTGATAGAAGTGGAGGTTAACATTCCCAGAGAGAGCTAAGGTGTGCATTGAGGATGCAGTGGGTGGGCCCAGGACTCCTTGGCAGGGGTAATTAAATGAACAATGAACCCCAGAAACTTAGTAACCATCATTCTCAGTTAAAGAGATTGAACCAGATATTTTTTTTTTTATTCTCTACTCTGCTAATATAACATAGTTAATTTTAAAATATGTAATATTGACAGAACCGTCTGACAAAGTGGAATGTATGTTAGCTCTCTCCCCACTAGTACTTTTCTAACCAGAACCTTTTTCTCTAAATGTGGATTTATGTCCAGAGTTAAATGTAGCCATAAGCACCCTTATCTATTTATTCACTTTCTAGGGTCCTATGCGCAGGAAGAGAAGCCCTCCAGGAGCTGGTATCTCAGATCACATCCTCTTTCTAAATTGAGTGCCTTGCATCTGTGAGGGAGACCATGGCTGGTGTAATCATTCCTAAGACATCTAAGCATAACTTTAAATACAAACAAACAAACAAGCAGACAAAAAACCCGACATCTTTGAAGGCCTATATTTACTTCATGCATAGAAAATGAAACACACCTAATATTACTTGGATGAGAAGTAATTTTTCAAGAAAGTTTTATCTAACTATTATGCTAGACTTTGGTGATGTAATTTATTTAATCAAAATTATAAAGTTGTCATCACTTCCTGTGCTCTTATATAGATCTCTATATTACCCTGGTTAAATAGTGACTCAGTAAAACCCAAAAGTACTTTTCATCTTTATTAAGTATTAAAATGTTTGATACAACATAGTGAACTTCTTAGAAAAATATTCAATGTGTAGAAAAGATCGAAAGGACAGAGAGCAGTAGGTCTCTACTTTTTAAGAACTTATCCACTTTTTGTCTGGAATAAAGCTGTCTGGTACTATTTGAAGAAATCTGCTGGTTGTACACATAGTCTAACCTTCTGAAGCAAAGCCATCCATGGGAAGAATATAAGAAGCAATGTGATTTCATGATTGGAGTGCTTTTAATATATCTGAGTTCTAGAGTCTTGTTCTAATCACAAGAAATCATGAATTATTTGGCATAATTTGGCTGTCTAGTTGCATAAGAATTTATCGTCAGGAAGGTAGCACAATGTCACAGTATTTTAATCAGCATGTTTCAACTTGCTATCCAAAGAGTGAATTGATATTATTTTTCAATCTGTTACATAGTCATAATTAGGGGAAGTTAGCAGAGCACCGATTAGGAATCAAAAGTTCCAATTCTGGAGCATACTGGCTGTGTTGTTTTAATGGGGCCTCGGTTTTTAATCTGCAAAATAACAGACTTGGATTTGATGACCTTTGAAGTGATTTCCCTTCAGCTGTAAAAATGTAATATTTTATTCATCTCTCGCTACTGTCATGGAATAGCCTTTAACGCATGATACACACACACACACACACACCCACACACACATATATGCTGAAACATTTGGGTAAGGTATCGTGATGTTAGCAATTGACTTGAAATGATTTAGGAAAAAGTGTGTCTGTTTATCTATCATCTATCTGTGTGTGTATCTGTCTGTTACCCCTCTAAATCTACCTTCATCCATCCATCCACCTATCCATCTAAAGACAGGGACAGAGATGTGATAGACAGAATAGAGAGACAGACAACAGAGTTAAAAACAAATGAGGCAAAAATAATCACAGTTGGTGCATATAAATGGAAAGCATGATATTCTTGAAACTTTTTAAAAACATCGAAAGTTTTCATGAGAAACAATATGCGGAAGAATAAATATAATCCTGTTAGAAACACAAGAAGCAGTGGCAAGATGGCATAAAAGTGAAAAATATTTTGTTTGGGAATTGGTGACAAATATTCCTTAAAGTCTGATTCTGATAAAATTTGGAAGGATGTGCGTCTTTCTGCCTATGATAATTTGGGGGCAAAACAACACTTTTCCTCCCATCTTCTACGTTCTTCTAGCTGGGCTAATAATCGATTAATAGGAGAATATGTGCAAAGTTTATTATTGATGAACATACCAAGTAAGTCCCCCAAACGCACTGTGCAATTGAGGTTTATATACTCCACTGGGAAAAGGAGAAAGAGGACAGGGATCTGAGGTTTCCTAGGAAACAAGCAATTTACAGCTAGCTGAGGAAGAGTGACACACAAATGGCAGGCAAATTCTTGCTAGGCAACTTAGAAACAACGGGATGCAGTGGTGGGGGGTTAGCGAGAGGGGACTCTAGCTACCAGGCCCCCTCCTGGAGCCCTCCTATCTAATGCTGAGGTGAATATATTAAGGTTCCCTTCCTGGAGCAGGCTTTCCGTCTGAATCTGCTAGGCAGGAAAGGGAGAAGGAAGGTCACAGGTTCTTTCTGACTCTTTTGCTTTTTAGTAATCAGGTTAAAAATCAATACCCCAAAAGGCACAGTTTTGGGGTGACAAAACTTGGATCCCCTTCAAGATCAAATCCATATGATGAGTCTTACTACCCTCTCGCTATTTATATGTGTGGTAAGGAAGAAAGAGGGCTAAGCCTGATGACAGTCTGCTGGTGGCATATCCTGCCTTGTCCACTGGCCATATGTTGGCAGAAGGAATAGAGAGACTCAGAGCATATGTGTTATTTTTCTTTTAAATAAACCATGGCTCCAGTGGTAAACACAGCCCAATTAATGTTCTACAATCAAATTAGCAATATCGTCTCTTGGGGAGGAGTGAAGAAAGAGATAGGAGTAAGGGAGCGGAGGGTACCTTCTCATGCATAGAGTCAGCTTGGGCAAATACTCAGCTTATTATATGAGTGCCATAGCAAGTATAGTGTAGTCTGATAGATATGCAGTGTATGTGAATGCAACTAGAGCATGCCTTCTGGAACTTTATGCTTTCTACCTCAGTCTTTTAGTTTATTCTTTCAATGCAAAATCAACCTTAAGTTTGTGTTTTCAACGCAAGCTACTCTAATAACTTTGATTCCCATATCAGGTGACCCTTTGTCTTTTATAATCACCTCTAGCTTCTTAATATGTCTAATTAGAATTTTTTTCTAAACTACATTTCTCAGACATTCTGAAGATTTCTGTTTTTCTGCCTTTACGAAATTTTGGAGAAAAACTGTTTTTCCTTCTGGCTTAATTCGGTTTGGGAAAAAGTCATTAGAGACTACTTGAACAGCATATATTTTATGAAGTCTCTTTGAAAATATGTTGTAACTGAGATGGATAGACCCGTTATAGATTACAAATGCTTGATGGCAAAAGTTCTGTATTTCTAAAACTAAATAATTTACAGATCAAATATATAACTAAAAGAAATTTTTGCAGCAGTTTCTGTTATCTTTTTTTTAAAGTGAACAATTTTACTTATTTACTTATTTATTTTTATTAAATTTATTGAGGTGATATGGGTTAGTGAAATTATATAGGTTTCAAGTGTACAACTCTATAATTCTTAACAATATATTGCATCATGTGTTCACCACCTGGAGTCAGTTCTCCTTTTATGTATGAGTATTTTACTCCCTTTAGCCCCTTTCACCACCCCTCCCCCCTTACAGTTTGGTAACCACTAAACTGTTGTCTTTTTTTTTAAATCTTTTTAATGAGTTTTCTTTTTTTTTAATCTTTGTTTGTTGCTTTCAGTTTTATATCCCACATATGAGTGAAATCATATGGTTTTCAACTTTTTCTGGCTGGCTTATTTCACTCAGCATGATAATATCAAGATTCTCATACATCTATGTTTTCGACAAATGGCAGTATTTCATATTTTCTTGTGGCCGAGGAGTGTTCCACTCTATATATGTATGACATCATCCTTATCCAATCATCTATCATAAGACATTTCAATTGTTTCCATGTCTTGGCCACTATGAATAATGCTGCAGTGAACATCGAGCAACGTTATGTTCACTGCATAACGAACATAATTATTCATTATGTTCATGAATAATGATCTCATCTGTTACCTTATTATAATGAAATCACTAGTATTTGACTTCTCAATTCTTTGAAAAGTATTTAGTTTGGCCCTAGAGAAAGATATGCATCCTAAGATACAGGAAAGTATGATAAGCTATGGGTATGGTAAGCTAAGAGGTACTTAACACGTTGGTCATTCTGCAGTGAAGTTTTTTATTTAAATAGGTACCCTTAAGTTATATCAAAAACTGAAATAGAGGAAGTAAATTATACTAGGTCATATACTGGTTCAAAAATATGAATTTTTTGTACTTAACGTGTTAAGGAGATTATTGTCAGTCAAAGTCTAAAAAGGGCACTGGAGTAAAAATGATGTTTTGAAGAGCTGGAACACTGTTCTGACAGTGGGAGATTCTACATTAAGGAAAAAGAATAAGAATAAGCAGGGATCTCAACATCTAAAGTTTATGTTAAAACCAGTCTATGTCAAGAGGGACAATTGCACAATCAAAAGACTAAGTTGTTACAGTTATGAGTGTAGGTTGGGAATGACCAACATGGATGCAGATTTTCCTGAGTAGGGAGAGATTACTAAAGTTTCTTATAGCCTCTTCTCTTATATCCACCTATAAAGTTTCTTATAGGTGGCAGGGATGGAGAAGGACTGGAGCTGGCTTCCTTACTTGTCTTAGATTCATGACCAATCTAGTATAGTCTCTAAAACACCTGAAGAATGGGAGGTCATGATGACCAAGTACATAATGGTCCAGGTGGACAGTATCTTATAACATTTCATCTTGTTTGACTGTACACTCAACCAGTAACACTTAGAAGCAAGTTTTATTCATACAGTTTTACATAAAAGACATTCAGACTCAAAAAAGAGACTCACCAAATTTATTTAATAAGACAGCTTCGGGCCTAAATTTCAAAACTACAGCTTCTAAGTCTAAGTTTGGTGCTCTTTCTGCCACCCTCAGGAGGGAGAATTCCCTCCCACCCCCAATATTTCACAGCACACGTGTTTCAGTTTTCAATTAGCCAAATACTAAGTTATCTAGAATACTTCATTCCTTCAGAATGCGCTTTAGTAGTGATATTTTTTCTTGGTAACTATTCAACTTTCATTTGAAGGGCATCTTATTAAGATATTATCTTCAAATATACTGAATCTATAACAGTGTTATGGTAGTGTTCTCCAAGGCCAGCCATCTGAGGTACTGCCTACCATATGCGGAGAAAAAAACAAAAACAAAATCTTACGAGTGGGTGGCAAAGTAATTCAGTTTGCATTTAGGAGGCAGTTCTGTAACCTCTGAAACCCCTTTTCCTCTTATTCCTATTCCCAGTACATTAATTCTGGTCTAGTTTTTAGTTTAAACGTCATATGGGGACCTCTTCTACATCAGTCCCAATCCACTTAGACTAGTTGCTACTGTGGAGCCTACTTCCTTGAGGGTCTTCCTCTACCTCACACCGGGACAATTTGATAGAGTCTTCCTTGGGCAAAGGCTTCCTCTAGCTCCTTGTTCCAAAGCTTTTTTGAGGACACAACTTGGCACTCTTGGAGGGACCTTATGGACACTCATGGATGGACAACTGGGATTGGGGTGTCATTGTTTATGAGTCTACCCTTGACCAATAGTGAGAGAGTTAGTGAGTAAATACTCTCCCTACTGTTCTCTGAAATAGTGCACTAGACATGTGCATTGAATAGTGAATTCTGACATGTATTTTTATAAACTTTCTCAGCATGTCCTACACGATCAAATATTGTTATACCCCCGTGTAGTTAGTAATGAAACAATGCATCTCTTAATTTGTTTTTCTTATTTTGCTGTTAAACCCTACTTTTCCTCAACTTCATGGGATCACGTTAGTTGCCTTGCCAGTCTTTGTCTATGGTTCTAGCTTAGAGGGAACTCAGGCTAATGCACCAAACACACAGAGAAGTAGCTTAGTTGTCTCCAAATCTAGTGCACTATTTCAGTGGTACTGAAACCCAAACAACCAGAAGATTGTTGCTGGTAATGAACCTTTAATGAGCCCTGGCATTCTTTAGACATGAATTCCTGAGAACTGGCTGAAGTTTCTGCCCAATAAGATCACAAGGTGGCCTGTTTTCTGGCCCAGCATTAACATCCAGAGGGGAATAGAATGAGGATCAGGGTTTTGCACCCCTTCCAGTCCCCCAGGCACCTGCTCACTCTTTTGCCCCAAGCCTCTTAAGATTGAATTGTCTGACAGGAGTTTAATGGAAAACGCTGCTCTTGGAACTACATCTCAGAGCCAAAAGCAGAGCTAGTAATGAGCCCCAGGTGGTCTGTCCATTTACTGTGCTGCTTCACAAGTTAGCTGTGGCCAAATCTTTTTATCTTGTACTCTCGTACATTTTTTAAAACATGGATTTACTTTATAATTAAATTATAAATACGTTTTTTTTCTACATATGCTTCCTATGGTGTACTTAAATATGAAATTATTTATTGTTCCTCTAAAGAATCCTAATGTAGTTCCAAACTTCCATTCTAATGACCAGAATAATGTTCAATTTCATTATAAAAAGCAACTATAGTATGTGCAATACAGATTATATTCAATTCGTTTTGCACTCACTTTAATTTTTACCTTTAAAGAGTGTAATTACCTTCATCAGAGATATGATTGTTTGCTGTGTTCAGATTGCTAGTAAAATAACAAGTAGCACATATTTTACATGGTAGTTTTAAAAATGTCATTTCTTCTTCTTTTTTTTCTTCAGATTTGTACTAGTATTGAGTATAAAATTTGGATCATTAAGAAAAAATATTGTATACAGTTAGGTGCAAAGTGAGAAGTGCATTACTAAAATATTGTCATTTTAATGGGTTAAATATTTTAATATTAAAATTTTTTTTTTCCTTTCAAATGGACCTATGTAATGTAGTTAAGGCTTATTGCAAAGTAAAATTGCTGGTGACTCTATTTTTCACTTTTACTGAGCACGAAAGTATCCTGAAGGGAGATTCTTTGATATATATGCCACATCTAGTTGAAAGCTGTGTTTTATAAGCTGGCCTTCAAAGCAGAGAAGAGAAATTTGATAATTAATTTATTGGTAGTTTAATTGCATTTTCAATGTCATAAGCCTTAAAAATATGAGTATTTCTCTGAAAAATCTATGCAGACTTAAGTTTCACATGGCTTTGCTTAGTGTCAGTAAGGAAAAACAGCAAATTAAAATCTTTTAATATCTAAGATTATATTTTACATATCAAAGATTTTGGGGGTCATACTACATTTTTATAGCCTGTCCTTAAGCTAAATCAACACTTTATTATCTTATCACTTGTTGATTCAGAGTCTTACTTAACCTAAAAATATTGTTGACTTTCAAAACAAATAAAATAGTCTTTGAATGTTATTTATGAAGTTACTTATAGCACTTCTTCAATGTCCATGTTAACTATCCTTTGGTCATTTTCTCTTAAGATCTATATACATAAAATAGATTTGAAGCTTGAGGGCTGCATGATATTAAACTATGCAATATTTAAATTCTTATAGAAATGCCTCTGTTATGTTCAGTTCATTTGGTAAATTTTACTGAACACAACACAACTAGCCCTAGATTCCATACTTATTTCCCTAATATAATTTCAATGGCATTAAAGCATAGAGCTGTGAAACTAACATTCGGTTGCTAGAGAGGTCTCTTCATACAGAGAAGAGCTCTATTCCCAAACTACCACAGGGACCATCAGCCTTGAAAGTATCGAAAACACACTATTGCTTACACAGCATATTGCTGACAGGACAAAGATGGCGCTACATAATCTATTTAATTCACTGAGAAATCGAGGAAGAAATACTGAAATCTAGGCAGTATGTTTACTGGCTATGTTATTTGTTCCTTTATATTTCCCAGCCCCTGAAATTAGGCAAGATGCTGTCAGTAGTGTGGTCAGTGGACTATGAACAAAAGTGAAGAGAGTCATACACAATTCTGTATAGTGCAACTCAGATGGTGAGCCCTCTGCTGGCCCAAGTGGACTTCTGGAGGACTGCAGAGTTGCTTGGAGATACACTGAACTCTGAGAGAGAGGGAAATAAACTCTTGTTGTTATAAGACATTAAGATTGGGGGTTGTTACTGCAGAACAATTGAGCCCATAAGGATAAATACTGGTATTGGAACCAAAATTGGAGAGCTTCCACAACAAAAACCTAAAATGGGGGCAGCATGAAACTGATATCAAAGCCTAAAAAAGATGATCTTTACAATAGTAAAATATTTAGCAAATGCACAGCTGCAAGGTTTGAGGATGCAGATCATATACCTAAAAACAAAACAAAATAAAAATACTACCACCAAAAACAACAACCATAATATGTGGCTTTCAGGAAAGATGTTGAAAATTTTAGATTTTTGAGTAGTTGTAAATGATTGTATTTGGCAAGATATTATAAGGAGGTGATGAGTTCAGGTAATGGATAACTTTAAAGCAAATATGGAGGAGACTAGACAAAATCTGTGTCTCTCAGGATTATGCAAGTCCACCGTTTCTGGACTCCTATTAATAAAAAATAATATTAGGAAAATGTTGAGAAATAATAATTAAAAAAATATTTTAAATTGATTTAATTGCCTCAGCGTGAATAAAATCAGACTAAGGGTATGGAGTCAGTAAATACTTTCAACTGAATAAAAAGACTTGGGGGAAAAATTTGATTGGGATGCAGAAAAGCACACAGCCTTCAAAATATTCCCCAATTAAATTTCACAGTGATGTATTGGGGGCAAGAATGCACAAATTACAGTGAATCTGAAACTACTCTTGGAAAGACTAACATTGAACATGTGAACTAATTGGAATCAAATAGAAGCTTAGTTTTTGGGGGAAGTATTACATCTTAGAACAAAAACTTAATACTATCTAAGACTCAAAATCAATTTTAGGTTCCCAACATTTTAAATTAAGGAACTGAGGTAAGGTACCGCCTTAGCCACAAAGAGCACCTACTCCCCAAACGTTCACCTGAGACGTGGATAAGGAGGATAAAGACAGACACAAGGTCTACAAAGAACGTGGATGACACTCACTTCTTCCATAGAGCATGGCCAAAGACGGATTCTGGAACATTTTCTACTCTTGTGAGATGGGGTTCCTTATAGTGACTTCCCAGTGGGGTTCCAGAATGGATATACGGCAGACGTCCTTGTATGTATGGAAATGTAAAGGGACAAATGGAATAGTGAGCATTACTATCTCTCACATTATTATGTTCTCAATTTCTCAGTAACTCAAATAGACTACATCACTGTCTCACCCACTTTTCCTTCTTGGATAGCGATTTTAACAGGTTTTCAATGGAAGCTTTATTATTACATTGGAATGTGGAAGAGAGTTGACTTGTATTTGTAATTCAGAAGTCTCCAAACCATATAATCCTCAAGTTTATATGGGACCATAAAAGACCCCGGATAGCCTCAGCAATCTTGAGAAATAAGAACAAAGTGGGAGGTATAACGATACCCGATTTCAAACTATACTACAAGGCTACAGTAATCAAAACAGCATGGTACTGGCATAAAAATAGACACATAGATCAATGGAACAGAATAGAGAGTCCAGACGTAAATCCATGCGTATATGCCCATCTAATCTACGACAATGGAAGCAAGAATGTACGATGGGGTAAAGACAGTCTGTTCAATAAGTGGTGTTGGGAAACCTGGACAGACACATGCAAGAAAATGAAGCTGGACCACCTCCTTACACCATATACAAAAACAAATTCAAAATGGCTTAAAGACTTAAATGTAAGATCTGAAACCATAAAATATCTAGAAGAAAATATAGGAACAAACTTCATGGACATTACCTGGAGTAAGATTTTCACTGATATATCCCCTCGCACGAGGGAAGTAAGAGAAAAAATAAACATGTGGGATTACATCAAACTAAAAAGTTTTTTCACAGCAAAGGAAACCATCAATAAAACAAAAAGGGATCCTACTGTATGGGAAAAGATATTTTCCAATGATATATCTGATAAGGATTAATATCACAAATCTATAAAAAACTTACTCAACTCAACTCCAAAAAAACAAACAACCCAATTAAAAAATGGGCAGAGGACTTGAGGAGACATTTTTCTAAAAAGGACATACAGAAGGCAAGAAGACATATGAAGAAATGCTCAACCTTACTAACCATCAGAGAAATGCAAATAAAAACCACAATGAGATACCACCTCACTCCAGTCAAAATGGCTATCATCAATAAATCAACAAACAACAAATGCTGGCGTGGATGTGGAGAAAAGGGAACGCTAGTGCACTGTTGGTGGGATTGCAGATTAGTGCAGCCTCTATGGAAAACAGTATGGAGGTATCTCAGGAATCTGAAAATGGAACTACCCTATGATCCAGTAATTCCACTCCTAGGCATCTACCCGAAGAAACCCAAAACTCCAATTCAAAAATCTGTATGCACTCCTATGTTTATTGCAGCACTTTACACAATAGCCAAGATATGGAAACAACCGAAATGCCCATCAGTAGATGACTGGATTAAGAAGCTGTGGTACATTTATACAATGGAGTATTACGCAGCCATAAAGAAGAAAGAAATCTTATCATTTGCAGCAACATGGATGGATCTAGAGAACATTATGTTAAGTGAAATAAGTCAGAAAGAGAAAGACAAGTACCATATGATCTCACTTATATATGGAATCTAAAGAAAATACTATGTGAATGAACTAATCAGAAACAGTTTTGGGGACACAAAGAAAAAACCGAGAGTTGTTAGATGGGTGTCGGGGGGGGGGTGTTGGGGATAAGGGGAAAGGTGAAGGGATTTGGAAGCAGCTGGTAACCACAGGAAGGCCTCAGGGTTTTTTTGAAAATTAATTTGGGGAAGGTATTCAATAATGTTGTAAAGATTTTGTTGGGTATCCGATGGACATGCGTCCTATTTGGGAGACCTCCTCAGGGATACTGTGGATACCTGATCATGGCATTGTACACCAGAAGCTAAACATTAATGAATGCCAACTATAATTTTATATATATAATGTGATGGTTCAGTGTGAGGTCGGAGGGATAGTGGATGGGGGGAGGGGGGTTCACAGTGTGAGGGATATAAATTATGAACGTCTAAGTATTACCTTGTCTTGTACACCTGAAACTAATAAAAAAAATGGATCAGAGACTTAAGCATAAGACCTGACACAATAAACTGCATTGAAGAAAACATAGGTACTAAACTTATGGACCTTGGGTTCAAAGAGCATTTTATAAATTTGACTCCAAAGGCAATGGAAGTAAAAACTAAAATAAATGAATGGGATTATATGAAACTAAAAAGCTTCTGCACAGCAAAAGAAACTATTGACAAAATAATGAGGCAACCAACTGAATGGGAGAAGATTTTCGCAAACAGTGCCTCTGATAAGGGGCTAATATCCAAAATATACAAGGAACTCATGAAACTCAACAACAAAAAAACAAACAACCCAATTGAAAAATGGACAGAGGACCTGAAGAGACACTTCTCCAAAGAGGATATACAAATGGCAAATAGACATATGAAAAAATGCTCAACATTGCTAATCATCAGAGAAATGCAAATGAAAACCACAATGAGATATCACCTCACCCCAGTCAGAATGGCTTTCATCAACAAGACAAATAGTAACAAGTGTTGGAGAGGCTGTGGAGCAAAAGGAACTCTCACACACTGTTGGTGGGAATGCAGACTGGTGCAGCAGCTATGGAAGGCAGTGTGGAGGTTCCTCAAGAAATTACGAATAGAATTACCATACGACACAGCAATCGCTCTCCTGGGTATCTACCCAAAAAATATAAAAGCATTTCTCTATAGAGACACTTGTACTCCAATGTTCATTGCAGCTTTGTTTACGGTGGCCAAGACATGGAAACAACCAAAATGTCCTTCGATAGATGAATGGATAAAGAAGTTGTGGTACATATACACAATGGAATACTATTCAGCGTTAAGGAAAGATGATATAGGAGCATTTGTGACAACATGGATGGATCTTGAGAGTATAATGCTAAGTGAAATAAGTCAGACAGAAAAAGCAGAGAACCCTACGATTTCACTGATATGTGGTATATAAACCAAAAACAACAAAAGAACAAGACAAACAAATGAGAAACAAAAACTCATGGACACAGACAGTAATTTAGTGGTTACCAGAGGGTAAGGGGGTGGGGGGTGGGTGACGAGGGTAAGGGCGATGAAATATATGGTGATGGAAGGAGAACTGACTCTGGGTGGTGAACACACAATGGGATTTATAGATGATATAATACAGAATTGTACACCTGAAATCTATGTAAATTTACTAACAATTGTCACCCCAATAAATCTAATTAATTTAAAAAAAAAAAAAAAGAAGTCTCCAAACCAAGCAAAGCCATACTGTGACAGGATATAGACGGTAGTACATATCACTCAGAGATGAGCTTTTGAACTAGATTCATTGATGGGGTAGATCTTTGGGCTATCTCTCTTGAGGAGTCATTCCACATGAAAGGGATATTTGGAGGACAAACTAAGACAGAGATATAAATGGCCACCGAATAAACTGTTTCATTCTCTCATTACGCATTGCAGTTAAGCAGAGCCATAGGAATAACGTTACTAATGAGCTGACAGCAGAAGTGATCTGTATCATTGAGAAACTCATCTCATAGGCAGCTGTGATCCTTTATTTTCTCTTCCTCTGACTAACGAGCTTTATGTCCAGATTCTCCATCAGCCAACATCACTAAGTGGCCACATGGAAGGTGGTTGCTGTCAGATCCACATAGGACAGTGGGGGACAAGAAATAAAAGGGAACAATTTTTACTGGAGCATTACCAAGCTTTTCTTGACTGAAACATGAATGATTGATTAGTTACCCCAAACAAATATAAGAATGGCAAGAAGAAATCTTTCTTTATTGCATTGTATAATAATCTATCTTCCCCCCCCCAAGATTTTAAAATTTTAAAGGCATGGAGTGCCTTTTGGAGATGCATTTATTGCTACACTTATTTACTCTAAATAACCTAATTCACATAAGCATTTTAATTATTCACACATACACTAACATTACAATGTGAAAAAGAATTCTTTTTCAGTGAACCAAAATATCGCTCAGTAATAAAAGCTGTAAGTATGTGTATAGTATTTAGTATTCCATGGATATTTTCAAGCAAGTTTACGTGTAACTATTTAGTTTTTAAAACTGTATAAGTATATATAAATATCTTTATTGTACAGATGAGAAATTGAATGTATAGAGGATCTAGATAACTTTCTCAAGCTCACACAGCTAGAGAGTTGTGGACTTGGGGCAGCCAGTTGTAGTCCAGCATCCCTGTTTTAACCACTCTGCACTGTCGCCTCAAGTTAATATTCAGGCTCAGCTAATTGGACTGGGTTCATAAAGCTCTTAAACTATTGATATACAGGTTAGTGTCTCTTTGAAAAGCATTTATTCACCGATACATTTTAACAAACAAACCAAGTGATGATTTTTTAAAAAATATATTACAAAACATATTTTTAAAGAGAAAGAGTCTCTTGGGTCATTTAAAATGTGATTCCATTTATAGAAAATTCATGCCTGAGTTCAGAAAGCCACATGTATCTGCACACCTGTGTGGAAAATAGAGATATCATTTGTTATAGGGGATCAGTGGTCAGGGATCGACAGGGTCAAAAATCAATATTAGCATCACTGGATAGCGCAGCTTACTTTTTATTATGCCAGGAATAGAAGTATAGTTTGGTACATTTATATGCAAGTATAATAATTTATTTGTACTTATTGCATCACTTTTTATTTTTATCTATAAATTATTCAACTGCTTTTTGTGCTCAACCTTGTGTTTAAAAATTGCATTTTGGGGATATTAATTCATCATGTTAATTCATATAGTTATTTATATTTATTTTATGCTCTAAGTTCCTTTTATATATTTTTGGCACATGTACCCAAGAAAAATTAGAGAAAACATAGCTTGAAAAAAGCATTCTAAGAATGATTTAAGGTATAAAATTCTTAGAGATAATAATTCCCTGAGTAAACTTTGTGTTTCAAACACAAATATTAATAAAGTGTTGATCATTAATAGTAATCTTAAAAAAGTACTGTCAAACAAAGATTGTGCCAAAGTTAAACAGGCAAGGAAGACTTTATTCAAGGCTATTGCAGTAGATTAGAGAGGCCAAAGCTCAGTTTAACTTTAACTGGAGTTTTTAGGAGCTGGTGGTGTTGGTGTTGGTGTTGGTGGTCATGGTGATGGTGTTGTTGTTGGTGGTGGTGCTGGTGGTGCTGGTGGTCTGATGGTTGCAGGCATTAGAGACCATCTGTGTTTGCTAATTGGCTTCTGAGTTAGAGAATTATCTGTATTTCTAAAACAGGATTTGCACATATCACTGACTTAATGATTGTTATCTTTTAACAGATTCTTGTGGGGGAAGGAAAAATATAGAAGATGTGTGGGTAGAGAGAAAGAAAAGTAAGACTGTTTAAGACAGATGTGGTTCTATGGTTTTTTCCAAGAGAAAATGCAAAGTGTAAACCATTATGTATTCTTCTATATTCCTGCTGTGTACCAAAAAAGAAATAATGCTTGCTTTGGACTCTAGCATACTATATAGTATAAGAAAGATCTTTAGGGAAGATCTTTAGGGAATGTAGATGTTGGATATAGAATGTTGGCACTTGTGTGATAGAGTTTTTATGATATTGATGTTTAAATGTTCCTCTTTCTACTTACTAAACAGAATTGACTAATATGCGTAAAGCCTCCAAAGTACTTGAACTATTGTATGCCTTACAACATAAATTTTATATAAAAATTCTACCTTCACTCTAGGAAACCATCCTATTTTGTTAAAATATTCCCAACTGATTGTTTGGGAAATGATTTTTATAGATTGGCTTTACCTCAGAGTATCTGCAATGTTAAAACATACTCCCCAGTGTCAAAAGAATATTATAGCTTCTTTACTTGAGTTGCAAATCTTTTCTACAATGTATAGAGAAAGATGGACGCTTTCGCCCTTAGAGCAGGACAGGACAAAGATGTCCACTATTGCCACTTCTATTCATGTGGTACTAGAGGTTCTAACTGGAACCACTAGCAAAATAATAATAATGATGATGATGATGATGATGATGATGATGATGATGAAGAAGAAGAAAAAGAAGAAGAAAAAGAAGAAGAATAAAAAATAACAAGCATCCAGATTGAAAAGTAAAAGTATCTCTATTTACAAATGGCATGATCTTGAATATAGAAAATCCTAAGGAATCCACAACCCCCAAAATATTATTACAAATAATAAATGAGTTAAGTAAATTTGACATATACAAGGTCAATATAAAAATCAATTTTCTATTGTATTTCTATAGTCACAATAAACAATCAGAATGTGAAATTAAGAAAACAATTCTCTTTATAAAAACATAAAAAATAAAATACCTGAAGAAAATGTAACAAAAGTAGTGGAAAACTTACATTGAAAACTAGAAAGTGTTGTTGAAAGAAACTAAAAAGTTCTAAATAAATAGAAAGACTTCCCATGTTCATAGATCAGAAGCCTTAATATTGTCAAGATGGTAATTCTCTCTGATTTTATCTACTGATTGAACATATTCCCTATCAAAATTGTAGCTAACTTCTTTATAGAAATTGACAAGTCGATCATCAAAGTTGTATGGAAATTCAAGTGATCCAGAATAGCCAAAACAAACTTGAAAAAAAACAAAATTGGTGCAATGACACATCCTGCTTTCAAAACTCAGTGCAGGCGTAATCTCAGTTTATTGTGCACCACTTTACCGTGCTTTGCATATGTTACGTTTTTTACAAATTAAAGGTTTGTGGCAACCATCTGTCGAGCAAGCTTGTTGGCACCATTACTCTAAAAGCATTTGCTCACTTCATTGTCTCTATGTCACATGTTGGTAATTCATGCAATAGTCCAAACTTTTTTATTTTTATTGTATTTGTTATTGTGCTCTGTGATCAGTGATATTTGATGTTATAGTCCAAACATTTTTATTTTTATTGTATTTGTTATTGTGCTCTGTGATCAGTGATATTTGATGTTATTATTTTAATTGTTTGGGGGCACCACAAACCACACCCATATAAGATGACAAACTAAATAAATACGTCTGTTCTGAATGCTCCACTGACTGGCCGTTCCTATATCTCTCTCTCCCACTCCTGGAGTCTTTCTATTCCCTGAGACACAATGGTATTAAAATTAGGACAATTAATGCTACAATGCCCTCTAAGTGTTCAAGTGAAAGGAAGTGTTGCACATCTCTCACTTTAAATCAAAAGCTAGAAATGATGAAGCTGAGTAAGGAAGATGTGTTGAAAGCCGAGGTAGGCCAAAAGCTAGGCCTCTTGCACCAAACATTTAGCCAGGTTGTGAAGGCAAAGTAAAAGTACTTGAAGGAAATGAAAAGCACCATTCCAGTGGACACACAAATGATAAAAGGAAACAACTTTATTGCTGATATGGAGAAAGTTTTAGTATTCTGGATAGAAGCCACAACATTCCTTTAAGCCAAAGCCTAATCCAGAGCAAGGCCCTAACTCTCTTCAATTTTGTGAAGGCTGAGAGGTGAGGAGGCTGCAGAAGAAAAGTTTGAAGCTCGCAGAGGTTGGTTCATGGCGTTTAAGAAAAGAAGCCATCTCCATACCGTAAAAGTGCAAGGTGAAACAGCAAGTGCTGATGGAGAAGCTGCAGCAAGTTATCCAGAAGCTCTAGCTAAGAAAATTAATGAAGGTGTCTACACTAAACAATAGATTATCAAGGTGAATGAAACAGCTTTCTGCTGGAAGAAGATGCCATCTAGGACTTTCTTAGCTAGAGAGAAGTCAATACCTTATTTCAAAGCTTCAAAGGACAGGCTGACCCTCTTTTTCAGGGGCTATTGCAGCTGTTCACTCTAAGTTGAAGCCAAAATGGTTTATGGAATACTTTAGGGTTCATGGCTTCAGTGGAGGAAGTAACTGCAGAAATGGTGGAAATAGCAAGAAAAATTGAAATAGAAGTGGAGCCTAAAGATATGATTGAATTGCTGCAATATCATGATAAAACTTTAACTGATAAAGAGTTGCAGCTCATGAATGAGCAAAGAAAGTGGTTTCTTGAAAGGAGTCTACTTCTGGTGAAGATTCTTGAAATGACAACAAAGATTTAGAATATTATGTAAACTTAGTTGTTCATTCAGTGCTAGTGTTTGAAAAGATTGACTCCGATTTTGAAAGAAGTTGTGTGGGTAAAATGCTGTTACAGTATTGCATGCTACAGAGAAATCATTCATGAAAGGAAGAGTCAATCAATGTGGCAAACTTCCCTGTTGTCTTATTTTCATAAATTGCCACAGCCACCCCACCTGTCAGCAACCTTGAGGCAAGACGCTCGATAGCAAACAGATTATGAATTGCTGAAGGCTCAGATGAAGGTTAGTATTTTTTAAACAATCAAATATTTTAAAGTATGTACATTGATTTTTAGATATAATGCTATTGCATACTTAATAGACTACCGTGTAATATAACCATATCTTTTACATGCACTGGGAAACCAAAAAATTGTGTGACGTTCTTTGTGATATTTGCTTTGTTATGATGGTCTGGAACCAAACCTGCACTATTTCGGAGGTATGCCTTTACAAAGTTAGCTAATCAAGAAAGTGTGATCCTGGTATAAGTATAGACACATATCAATAGAATAGAATTGCGAACATAAAAATAAGCCCTCACATTAATATTCAATTGATTTTCAACAAAGATACCAAGACAATTCAATCAGGGGAAAGAATAATTTTTTTTCATGAAATGCTGATAATGCAACTAGGTATCCACATGCAAAAGAATAAAGTTGGACTCCTACCTCATGTCATAAATAAAAATTAAATTTTTATATACTTAAATGTAAAAGATAAAACTATAAAACTCTTAGAAGAAAACATAGGAGTAATCTTTAAGACCTTGGATTAGGCAATGGTTTCTTAGGTACAGCACCATAAACCAAAGTGATAAAAGAAAAAAAGTTCATAAATTGGACTTGATTGAAATGATAACATATTTGCTTCAAAAGATACCATTAACTGAAAAGACAATGCAAAAACTGGGAGAGTATATTTTAATTCATATATCTGATGTAATTCATATATCTGATGAGGGACCTGTGTGCAGAATACATTACCCAAATAATAAAAAGGCAAATAACCCAATTAAAACATTAGCACAGCAGTTTGATAGACATTTCTCTACAAAAGGTTTACAAATAGCCACAAATCAATAAAGTGTTCAATATCATTGGTCATTAAGGAAATTCACACTGAAACTACAATGAAATACCACTTTTCACCTACTGGGATGGTTATAAAATAAAGTAAATAAACAACATATTGGCACAGATGTGGAGCAATGAGAATTCTCATTCATGCCTCATGGGAATGCAAAATGGTTTAGCTGCTTTGGAATATAGTTTGATAGTTTCTCAAATATGAAATGTAGAGTTATCATATGCTCTAGCAGTGGCACTACCAGATAAAAACTCAAGAGAAATGAAAATATATATCCATATAAAAACTTACACACAACTATTCAGAGCAGCATTATTCATAACAGCCCAACATTGGAAACAATACTAAAGGTCCATCAAATGGTGAATGGATAAACAAAATGTGATCTATTCTCACAATGGAACATTATTTAGCCATAAAAAAGGATGGAGTATTAAAACATGCTATGATATGGATACACAGTGAAAACATTATGCTAAGTGAGAGAATTTAGCTGCAAAACCCACATATTTTATGATTTAATTTAAGTAAAATGTTCATAATAGGCAGGATACATACTGACTGTTAATGGATATGTAATTTTTTTTTTTTTGGAGTGATGAAAATGTTCTAAAGTTAGATTGTTGTGTTCATCGCAAAACTTTGTGAATATACTAAAACCGCTAAACTGTACACTTTTAGTGGTGAATTTTATGATGTGTTAATTATGTCTCAATAAAGCTTTTTTTTTAATAAGATGTTAGCTCATGTTAACCAGTTATTAGGCATTTTGATGTTTAGCACTTTTGAGTGATTCAACTAAATTATTGAAACATGATTTTTTTTTAAGACACATTAAGTGTGTGCTTTACTAGGAATGTAACTGTAAGAAATACAGTTGAACCAATTAATGGTTAACACTAAGATATTCAGTAGCAATAATGAAAAATAACTTTTTAATCCTTTGTTTTATTGTGGAGAATGTTGAAGTTGTGGCCTATGGAAAGTGTGCCTTCTTTATTAATGATTTATTCTTTTTGCAAATGAATTGTTATTGTGCATTTAATTTAATGTTCATTTTCTTACACAATGCCATCTCTCCAAATATTCTTTTAATTTCACTGTCCATTTTATTCCTTATGCCCAGAGATGACCAAAGCTGGGGGCTTTTGCAGATATCAGCTGGGAATGTAAAGTTAGTGAAAAAACATAGAATATTTTAACAGATGAAAATAAAACACAAGCATTTTTTGCCTCATTAATATGTCATTAGTTAACTGTCTTTGTGGATAGTAACACATCTTAATAGTTAACTGTGTGAAAAGATAAGGATATGGAAGAGTTCTACCTAACAAATCTTTATTTAGTTCATTCTGTGTGCAAACTGTTGAGCTGGTAAATGTAAGAGCAAGAAAGGGCACAATTGTTGTTTTCAAGGAAATACTATTTAATCTGGGGACAAAGAGGGCCCACGCATAAGTAAGAGGAGAATTTGAAGTGTCAAGTATACAATGAGAGTGAAAGTTAAGAGAGAGATTACTAAGCACAGAGATAATTTGTAAAATCTTTGAAGAGATAAATGTTTGAGCAAAATCTTGAAAGATGCTATTGCTCATCTATGAATATTAAAGCTGAAGCTCAGAGATTTAAAAGAGTCACCTAAAACTCTGTAACAAATGATAAATCTGCAATAGGAACAAAAGCTTCCAAATTCCAAGTCTGGCATAATCCTGTCTGATTTCCTCCTGGCTGGAGTTTTTGACCAGTAATTTATTTGTGCATATTTATACACAATAAAACCCACACTGACATCATTTAAGGTTACTCGCTGGTGCAGGATTACATTGTATTTGAAAGGACAGTCACTAACTGCTGGGAGCTCACACTAAAGGAAGGTGCGCCCCTTAGAGTGGAAAGCAGAACGCTGGATACAATCACACTGCCATCCCAAATGCTGAGAAGAAACTATTTGGCATAGTCCTGCAAGCTCCCTGTCTAGAGGTTATTCCTTCCTGGAACTTGTCTCTACTTCCTACAGAATGACTGAAATGCTGAACTGATACAAATACCTCCTAAACACACCATGGCAGGAACTATAGGTGAGGGCTATCTGTGGGACTCTAGGTGGGGCCTTGTCAATCTCAGCCTTGTCAATTATTTGGAAATGTTCAGTGGGAGCCGATGGCAGCGGAGATACGTAACTATAACATTTTACTGAATGTTACAAAGAAGACTGGACTAAAGAGACATTATGTCTTTTTTGGAGTAAGACATTGTAAAGATATAGTTTAATTTCCCCCACTTTAATTTGTGAGTTAAAGTCAATTGCAAATAAAATCTCTTTGGCTTTTTTTTTTTAATTGGGCAAAAAAAATCTTCAAATTTCTTTGGGAGAAAAAAATGA
Source organism: Rhinolophus hipposideros (assembly GCF_964194185.1). Lineage (NCBI taxonomy): Eukaryota > Metazoa > Chordata > Mammalia > Chiroptera > Rhinolophidae > Rhinolophus > Rhinolophus hipposideros. The sequence goes on from NC_138071.1 coordinate 10,852,103, forward strand.
GTAAAAATAACCAGAAGCGTTTGGAGAAAGGAAAATAATGAGAAGTTCTTGCCTACCAGATATTAAAATATACATTAACACCATAATAGTCAAAATGAGTGTAATACTGCTCTCAAAATGAGAATAGCCCACAGCATATTGTTTGAATGAAAAAAATAAATTACAAAGTCGTATGTGTCTGTGTCTGTGTAGCATAGTGGCAGATTTTAAAGGTTGAAAACCGATCTGTTATTTCTGATATCCTCTGGACATTCAAGTTTCAATTCAAAGTGGCTCCCCCCGCCCCATCTTCTTTATACTTTTCTGTAATTTGTGAAGTATTACAATAAACATGTATTACTTTCATAGTAAAATATAAGTTTATTTTCATTATACTCTAGAGAAGCAATTAAAATATTAAAGGAGAACATAAACAAAATTTGCAGTGGGAAAAGTCTTGGTGTGACTATTATTCAAATAAGTAAAAATATAATAGGGATGAGTACTGCAGTAAAAAGCTTTTATTATAAACCAAATTAACAGGTACACATGACAAATTAGAAATTATTTTAAACATATATCACAAAGGGTCATTAACACCCAAAGAATACTTTTATGAACAGGCATACCTCATGTTATTGCACTTTGCTTTATTGAGCTTTGCAGATACTGCGTTTTTTTTGCAAGACCCTCCACCAGCAAAAAGACGATAACTTGCTGAAGGCTTAGGTCATGGTTACGTGTTTTTTTTTTGGCAATAAAGTATTTTTTGATTAAGGTATTCCATTGTTTTCTTTATACATAATGCCATTGCACACTTAATAGACTACAGTATAGTGTAAACATAACTTTCAGATGTATTGGGAAACCAAAGTATTTGTGTCACTCATTTTCTTATGATACTCATGTTATTGTGGTGGATTGGAACTGAACGACAATATTTCTGAGGTATGCCTGTAATTTAAAATCAGAAGCACCAATAAAAATGGGCAAACACATGTACAGGAAGTTCAAAAAAAGGAGAAATAGAAATGGCCAATAAAGATATAAAAAGATTTGTTTAACTTCAGTGAACTAAAAAATTGCAAGCTAAACAACAATGAACTATCTTTTTGCCTCTCAGGCCCACTGGGATTAAAAGGAATGAAGACATCCAGTAAGAAAGGAAATGGAGACTCCATCGCTTATGTGAGTTTAATTAAAATAAACTCTGGATCACTGTTTGACAATAAATATCAAAACCTAAAAGTATGCTTATCCTTTAATCAAGTAATTCCATTTCTAAAAGATATAATTGGTTGCTAAGCTAAGTTGTATTTACAAAAATATGCACCCCAATATTATTTAACATGCTTAGAATGTAGGAACAACCTAATGTACAACTACGTGAAATTACCTAATATTATACTCATCCACACCAAGAATTTTATGCAGCAAATAAAAATGATCCTATAAATCAGAGATACTTATTATTCTCATTTCCCTAGGAGTCTGTGGATGGGCTTCAAACAATTTGGTAATTCAATGATAGTTTATTTCAAGTTTGAGTGTATGCAAAAGTCTACGTGCATTTGGAGATGCAGAGTGACACAAGATGTGTAGCCTTTTTTTGATTCTCAGTTCTGTGGCTCAGAGTTTAAGGAGCACTTTTGTAGTGTTCACAATTCATTGTCAATTAAAAGCAGCAGTTTATCATTATGCCAAAGTTTTGTGTATGATATATGTTTATCCACATTTATTCATTAAATGTTGGTTAGTGAATTATGTTTTTCATTTTGCTTATCTCTACGGCTTAGTTGTACCCCAAAATACTATATTACATACCTCATAAATACTATACTACAAGCTTTCACAAAAAAAATGAGCTTAGGCCTACAAGATGACTAAGTATGTTTTAATGTGGAGATATGTCCTTTCCCCCAAATATTTGCTTGTCTATTGCGTTAATATACAAAGTTGAAAAAAATTGCACGTGGTATCTCGTACAGACTAGGCTAGAATTTGGTGATATCAAAGAGGCTTCTAAGTGTCCTCAAACTGTTTTTTTTTTTCCCCAGCCTCCGTTTGTAACTGACATTTTACTAAAACAATATTTTGATGAGTGAGTTATTTCAGAAATCCCTTACTAAAATACACATTATAGGAAGAAAGCAAGAGTTTTTACCATAATATTTGCGTGAATCAGAGCCTTAGACAAGCTAGCAAATTTTAAGAATTAGAAAGTCCTCCAGTGCCTGTGATAAGTTAAAATATTCCTGGAGCTCAGAAGTTCCACACTATAAAATGTTTCATTATTAGTATAGGTCTAACAGGGACCCTGCAGAGGCCAGGGGCCAAGATCTGGACGACTCTGAGAGAAAAGGCACTGAGTGATAGCTAAGACTATAACGTGACATTGAACATATGGCTGTGGATATTGCCATCAACCTTTTGAACGTCTTTTTAGTTGCGTGATTCAAAGTTTGAGACTCATTCACTTTTAAAAATTCTACTTATATTTGTGAGGATATTCATATTAATTCTTTCCTATTAAAACAACATATATCTTTGCCTTTAAATAACAAACCTTAGACAAATTGTTCCATGAAAAAGCTATGCCATTTTATATATTAAGTCCCTGTATTGATTTCCTCACAATTTATATACTCTGAACTTATATTAAGATTTATTGGCCAAGCGCTTTTTTTTTTAAAAGATGTGTTACCATCTGAAATGGATATTAATTTTACTAGTTAGTTAAGTCCCTAATAATACATAGGAACAAAAATCTATTGTCATGATATCTCCTTGCAAGAAAAGAAAGATGTTCACCTTTTCTATTTAGTTAGCAAAACTGGAATTTATTTAAAGTTGATCTTGATGTTTCCACTTTTCCCTGTTTTCATTTATTATTTCATGCTGTCCTAAATACAGAATTATCATTTGGTATTGATATGTTTCTCCTTCACGATCTATTAACAGCAGAAAGGCCAGACTTGTGAAAGTTCTGCACTGAACCATGAGATAAAACAAACAATACTTCACCTCTTATGTACTTTATATTTTCAAATGTTTTTCAATGTTAATATTATTAAGGATACATTTGTTTCTGGTGTTTCAGATTATTTTTGCTTTAAGAGAGCTCTACATCCAGCAGCGGTAAAAAACAGCATTAAAAGTGTATTATGTAAAAGTGTATTAAAAGTAACAAAGAAATAACAACAAACCAAAGCTTTCTTCTAACAACATAGTAGAGTCAACCGACCCGAGTACTAGTGATAATTCTGGTGTTGACTTCCAGGAGCCTTAAGGGACTCAAATGTAATATGAGAAGGTGGACAGCTCAGGAGTTAACATTTCTTCTTTACCCTTGTCTTTTCTTTCTTCCTTTTTTTTTTGGTAAAGATCCCTTTGAGGATCTTATAAAAGCTGTATGTCATTAAATACATGATGAATTTCACCTACAAATAACCAGCTGGGCTTCATGGCATGTGACCTATAGAGTCCTGCAGGGCCCAAACACTTGCTTTACTGTTGTGTATGTAAGTGTGTGACTAATATACTTATGGTTTCAGATTTTCTACTGTCACTGTCACTTAATTTTAAACAAGTGGCTCCATATTTTCTTTGTTTACTGGATCAAATCATGTAGGTGATGCTGCCTGAAGCTCTTGAATCTGATGGTGTAGCTTTGGTGTAGATGGTCTCTGAAAAAAAAGAAGAAAAAAATATTTTTTTAACATTTCATTCTACTCTTAATATATGTGTACCATAACTCTTTATTGACGTTCGTGGTTGCTCTTGAACTAGCGAAGGATCTGCTTTAACCCTATCCCTGAAAATTGTGCCCGGTGTGTCAGAAAGCATTTGGTCTCTGGCTCAAAGAAGGGGATTACTCGTATAATGAGGGCTGGCTTCATTTTAGACAATTTTATTCAGCAATGATAATATTCCTTCATATATTTTTATTGCTTTTGAATCAGAATCGCTCACTTAGAATGCTGTACTTCATAGGAATTTATTTATATAGCTGGTATTAAAATTGAAGACATTTTTTTCAAAGAGCAAATTTAGATGACGAACTATGCCTAAAATCATGTCATTTATTATCTCTAAGAATCAAGTCCCAAGAATGAATGTTTAAAAAAACCCCTTGGGCTTTTATGATTAAATGAACAATTTCTTTTTTAAACTTTTTTTTCCTACTTATTTCCAACCATATGTCTCAACCACAGCAAACTTGAAAAAGGTACAAAGTGTGATATGAAAGTAACACTTTATTCTGAAATTTACTACATGATTGAAAATGGAAGATCAAATCAAACTTTCTTTAAATTCTGCAAGAGTATGTACAAAAAGTGTGTGACTAATATACTTACGGTTTATTTTAATTTTTTGAGTTGTCCTAAACCCCAGGTGAATTAGTAATAAAATATAGAATTACATACAAGGAAATGGATACTAGGGATCCAGTTGATTATTAAAATCTTTTGGAAAGCTGGAAAAAAGACAATGGTTAACAGGTTTAGGAAGAGATCAAAGGAATGTGCTGCTGTCCATCACTCTGTGCATTATGGAGGCATTTAAATGAGCTTTAAAAATGTATTATGTTCATAGTTTGATATCTAAACTGGAGTGGTCATATTACTGGGGCTTGCTACTGTGGTGTGGGGAGTTGTCTGACTACTGATTTGGGGGAATAAAGGAATATTTGAGTTTTTATCTACCCTTCAGTAATGAGAGTTTCCTTGAGATTTTTAATATTTTGGAATTGATTTTATGATGATGACATGGGAATTATTTTTAATAGAGGAGTTATCCAAACTCCACAGTCTTCATTGTTTTCTGTATTCCACCTTTTAATATTTTGTAACCTTTCATATTTGTATTTTCCCAAGGAACCCTCCTTTTCTAATAAATGACTCTTGCCAAATTTAGAAAGGTTTTTCTGAAGGGCATCTAGTAAACTTATCAAGTTATGTTGCCATGTAGTTAATTTATGTGAAATCAAAACCAGAACACATTTGAGCTGGTTGTCCAGTTCATGGAGAAAACTCTAGTGAGAACAGCTATTTACCTGAAATAAAGGTAGTTTAAGTAAATTTGCCAGAAAAAAGGATCATCAGAGTAGCCTTCGTTAAGAAAGTCCTAACCTCACTGTATTGTAGGCCTTGTAAGAAGTCAAGTTACCATCAAATTTTATTTCTTATGAGCTTCATACTAGAAAAAGGAGAAACGAGTATACCCTTGAGTTGTGTCCATATTTTCACATATGAATAGTTATTTCAATACATAACTTTTTGTGACTGACCATTTGACTAGAAGTGAGGTCATTTTGATAAAAATTCAGATTTTTCTATTAAAACAGTTGTATGAACTCCCCTCGCCGGAGGCACAATTAATAGATTTGTAGTACTGTAATTCAAAAACACTAATGCTCACCACTTAGAGGGTTAGCTCATCTTATAATAGAAACCCATTATAGATAATGCTTCTAACAACCTTCAATTGTCTCTCTTTTGTTTAAGCAAACGGATATAATTAAATGCTGCAATATTTGAACGTGTAAATATGCTGTGATGAGAGTACTCATTGTTCTCTCTTTTTTATAAAGTAAAAAGAAAAATGATAGAAAGTATTCTCACTTTTTGAAGCATTGACATTTTGTAGTTAATATGTTTAGAGACAATGTGACTCTAATATCTAATCCAGTTCTCAGAAAATTTAAACAGGTGAAACACTAGAAATACAGCTTTATGTAGAAGCAAAAGTTAATATATTGGCATATATATTATTGGATTAGACACAGCGGATAAAAGGGAGCTAAAATAAAGAATGTTAAACTTATGAAGGATACCTGTTCTCTGTTTAATAAACAATGATAATTCAGGGATGTATAGTGTTTACCTCCATCACATTAATTACATTAATCTTCAACTGATTATGCCATATATTTTGAATATTCACTTCAAGTTTATACTGGGGATTCTAAATGAAATTTTATCTAATCTAATAGCAATCAGGTAGTGAACAGGTCCAATTAAAAAAATGGGCTGAAATCCACATTTCTTTTTCCCCCCTTGTGGTACTGCCATAGAGATAGGCATATATCAGTGAAATAGAAGCTTGATTCCAGAAATAAATCCACATGACTTTGATTAATCTTTTTTCACCAAGTGTGCCAAGAACATTCAAGAAATGAGTAGTCTTTTCAACAAATGGTGCTGGGGCAATAGCTATTCACATGCAAAAATTGTAGTTGAACTCCTACCTCACACCATATAAAAATTAACTCAAAATGGATCATAGACCTAAATTTAAAATGAAAGCAATAAAATTCTTAGAAGAAAACGTAATGTAAATCTTCATGACATTGTGTTAGGCAATGGTTTCTGACATATATCACCAAAAGTACAAACAACAAAAAATAGATAAGTTGGACTTTATCATAATTAGAAAATTTTGTGCTTCAAAAGACACTACAAAAAAGTGAAAAGACAATCTACAGATAGGGAAATATTTGCAATAATATATCTGGCAAGGCACATGTATACAGAATATATAAAGTACTCTTAAAACTCAGCAATAAGAAAACAAATAACCCAATTAAAAACTGGGCAAGAGATTTGCATAAATATATTTTCAAAGAAAATATTGAAATAGCCACAAACACATGAAAGTATATTCAACATTATTAGTCATTAGGGAAATGTAAATGTAAACCACAGTAAGATATCACTTAAGCACTAGGCTGGCTATAATTAAAACAAAAAGATATACAATAGCTAGTATTCACAAAGTTGTGAAAACTTAGAACAGTCATACTTTGCTGGTGGAAAAGTAAAATGGTGCAGCTACTTTGGAAAATAGTTGAATAGTTCTTCAAAATGTTAAACAGAGTTAACGATATAAGCTAAAAATTATACTTCTAGGTATACACCCAAGAGAAATCAAAATATGTTCATTCAGAAACTTATACACAAATGTTTATAGCAGCATTATTCATAGTAGTCAAAAGTAGAAACAATACTAATCTATATCTCTTCACCATTGGTGAGCATTTACATATAAAACATACATGTGTATATGTATACACACACACACACACATACAGATATACTTTAAAAAGGAGAATTTTGTAGTATGTGGATTTTATCAATAAATATGTTTATATGTATACACACACATATATACATCTCAAAGAAGGTGTTTGTGTGTGTGTGTGTGTGTGTGTGTGTGTGTGTGTGTGTGTGTGTGTTGCTCTGGAAGATGATAGGGGAAAGAATAAAGAGGCTGAAGGAAGTAGGCATTCTGGAATTGATAAATTGTGTTCAGTCAAATGACCCAGTGACCCACAGAAGATTATGAGAGCTTACAGAGGGCATACCATTCACCAAGGTCATCATAAACATAGTGGTTAGAGGGGGACCAACATAACTAAGAAGTCCAATGGTAGCTATTCTCTCCAAGCTGGCTGGGAAGGATGGCAGAAGAGGTAGTAACAAACCTGGTTTTATTTACATCAGTGAGAAGAAACAGTAACAGAGGCCAACTGGTGGGTGCCTATTGCATCCCATGGAACAAAAAAAGGAAGCACACCACATGGTAGGCCATTTTGGGTCCAGAAGGCAACCCATTCCACACAGGAATATTGCTCCCACCCATTTATTGACTGGCATGGAAAGCCATCAGCTTTGAGTGGTGACCACTCAAAGTTTGCTTCGTTAGATCCAGGTCATGATGCAGTCTGTCCCACCACTTGGGTCTTACCACCTGGCAGACATATGGAGGTGTCAGTGGTGGGAAGAGATAAAATTGAAGTCTACGGCCAGCTGAAGTAGAAGAATGATAAATAGGCTCTTTGGATTCTGTAGCAAAGCCTCACCATCTGCAGTAGATAATTATGCATCCTGTCTGAATAGCTTTTGGTGTGCTGTTGGGTCCTGGTAAAGATGGAAAAATTGATCATGGGACACTAATTCATTATATCGATCATGAGATAGGGTCTGTCAGACATTTCGAATCACAGTATTGTACAGGCCTTGCAACCGCCCATTGTAAGATGGAAATGGTGCATCAACAAACAAGCCCAAGAAGGACCAGAGGGTATGAATGAGACTTCAAGCGGATAGTTCAGGCCGTCATGTCTTTCACAACTCTTGCATCAGTCCTCTTATTTGCCTGTGTCTATTTCTGTACAAGGTGTTGTAGACTCGTTGAAAGTGGAGGAAAATGCCTGAGCCAGGTTTATAGATGGTTTATGGTATAAGTGCAAGCCAAAAATGGATGGCAGTTGCATTACTAACACTTTCAGGATTGACCCTGAAAGATAATGAAGAGGGAAATATTCTTTCCTGGATATTGGCCAGTGTCCTGGCTCTGTATTCAGGGGCCTAGAAGAGAAAGGACTACAAGATTGGAGACAATGAATTCTCCAATAGAGACATGTGATGTGGATGGAAATACAAAGATAGGCCTAAATTGGGAAGAGTTTATACCACATATTAAGCCCATCAGGAAGCATTCACCATGGAAGAGGCAATGAACAACTGCATAGACAAGATGACTCAACCTTCATCATTAGCCATTTCAGACATAGCTCAATGGGCACATGAATGAAGTGGCCAGGGTGGCAGAAATGGAAGCCATCTAAGAAACTGACAGTATGGTCTTCCATGTACTAATGATGATCTAGCTATTTCTGCCTTTGAACATACAATTCATAGTAATAGAGTCCAATGGTAATTCCCCAATAGAATATATTCCCCTGGTGAGACTAATCCCTTGGTGGCATAATCTGCCTTTTATCCTTGAAGAATTGATACCTATTCTAGGTATGCGTTCACCTTTCCTTCCACACATCAGTACTGTTATCTAGGGTCTTATGATACACCAGAATGGGATCTTATAAAAGCATAATATCTAAACAGGGGAGCCATTATGCAATAAAGGAGGTGAGGAAATGAATCTAACTATTGACCTTTGAATTATTTCAAATACTCAGAACAACACTTTCTGGTAGTAATTCTTTTCTTGTTTTATAGATGAGTCCAGAGAGTTTCTGAGGTCATTAAACTAGTTAAATTGGATTTTAACCAAAATTTATGTCATGCTAAAGTTCATGAGTTTTATACGATACCGATAGTATATGAAGTTCTCTCAGTTATCTCGAAACATACTCATGTTAATAAATTCTAATGGACACATTTTTAAGCAGGTTAAAATATTTTGGAGCTTCAGGTTAAAAAATACATAAATGACGAAGTTGAAGCTCTGATTTTCACTTTTCACAGGCACTGCTAGTCCTACTTCCTGTTTTGTTGAGACATTCTTATTGGTCTAATTTCCAAATACAGGTATACCTAGCTTTCTGAAAATCCCTGTTATGCCACTAAAGACCTACATTACTACTTGTTTTTGCTATCTGAAAGAAATCCAAAAGGATTTTCACTTTTATGAAAAAAGCTGTTATTGTACTAATGTAAGTCTTTCATAAAAGTGAAGTGACATAACGTGAACTTTCAGAAAATGAGGGATACTCTTCACTTTGTACCATTTCAGCGTATGAAAGATTTCGTAGGAACCCTCTACTTTCAGATAGCAGGGGAAACCTATAATCTATAAAGTTTTCTCTGAAACAGTTCTTGGCTAGTTCTCCAAATCTTGACAGTGTTTTCTGGGTGAAAAATAGTGTATAGTATTGCCTTATAATGAATGGCATGTGTAGGCAGTGAGTAATCATAGCACTCAACTGCTGTGCAGACTGAGCAAAATAAGTGGGAGAAATTTAGACTTACAGGGCTCCACAGTTAGGAGTAAAACATACAGAACATTTGAGGTTGCATAAAATTTTCTAGTACGCGGTGGTTATGGAGAGTATATAAACAGTTGTATAGCAAATGTATAAATAAATGTCTTGCTAAGTAGAAGCTGCCATAGGAGAGAATTTATCAAAATGAAAATCAGAGGCATTGCAAACAAATTAAATGATTTAAAGTCTTTTATATTTGTCTATGGACTGTGTTATTATAATTACAATGAGGTCTCATGTTCTGGAATTATCTTCAAGTACAAGTAGGATAATACATTAGTTATCTGGAGGTTACAACCTGCCAACTTTATCAGGAACATACTGTTTGGCATGACAAATTCAATTTGATTGGCTATAAACAGGGTAAATATTCTCTCATTTGCCGTAGTTCACAGGAACTGCCAGTGTACTAAGTAGGACATGTTTCATTCATTCTGTAGAGGAGGGGAAAATTACCCCTTCCCCCCTTGGTTTTACGACTTGTCAAATAATTAAGATGACATAAGGTGGATTAACAGTAGAATATGAAGTTTTAATATGTATGCACAGCTAATTTACATAAGCATAAAGAATTCTAATGACAGTAAAGAAAAATGAGGTGTATGGGTCATTCTAGACTAAGGTGAAAGAGGTAGAGGTCTGTGACTTAAAAGGGAAGTAAGACCACCCACAGGGAGATGAAAAGAATTAATGTTTAGTAAACAAATGTTTTCTGGGCCATCTAGAAACAGTAGGACACAGAGAGGACTTTGATCAAACTGGCCTTGTTAGGTTCCTCCCTGTCTACCACATCTAGTTCAGATTAAACTATAGTTATCTGTGGTGATACCTCCTTCCTGGAACAGGTCTTCTATCTTCAGTTCTCTTAGACAGTTAAGGGGAAGGTTACAGCTTCTTTTTGAATTTTCTGGGCCTTAACAATAATTAGCTTAAAATAACCAATATCCCAAAGAAGCATATTTTGGGGTGGCATGATCAGCTCCCCTTCAGATCATTAACATTCTGTAGCTGGTCCATGAATTTGCTTAGTTTTCAATGTAATATGTTGAGGTGGAAGAAACTTTACCCTTGAAGTTTCTTTCAACTGGTCTAATAATTAAATCTATGCAAGACAGATTAACAAGAGAAAATAACCAAATTTAATCTCACACACACACACACACACACACACACACACACTCACATATGGGAACTCCACATACATGAGCAGTTCAGGGACAAAAAGGGAAAATGACTTCTATATGACCTACTGAGTTAAGAATGAGGTAAGGTACTTCGGGGCTTCAAAGGGGAGGAAGGTCATTGCCAGAAAGGACCACAAGAAGAGCAGATGTTCAAGAATTGGAAGTCCCCTCCCACTATAGATGGGGTATAAAAAGTCATTCCTGGTGATAACTCTTATGATGGGCAAGACCCCTAGTTTAAAGTCTTTAAGGGAGAGGTAAAAGTTTCCCATGAGCTCATGGAGCATCAGTTGCCTTCAGCTCAAAATAATTCACATGCCAAAGTGGCAGGTCTTAGGGAGGCCTGCTCTGAACCCGTTCAGATGTATTTTGGTTTCTCTGATTTCTTTCATTTTGTACAGAAATAAACATATTCCATAGACTAATGAATAACATTAGCAGAGTTCTCCCCTCTCTTTTAATTTGTAGTAATAGGAGAACAGAATTTGCCACCCCAAAACGTGTCTCTTTAGCACATTGCTTATTTTAATCTGGTTATTTTTAAGCAACAGCAGACACAGGAGAAGCTCTGAAAGGAGGACTGCAAGTCTCTAGAAACTTATTAGTGGAGAAGACGACTTCAATCTGCATAGCTTCCCCATAACCTTGTTTACCAGGCTTTCCCTGACAACCTCCCTTAACCGACTCCCACCACCCAAAGTCTTCTTTGGTCTTTAGCTAAAGATGGTATTTAACATGATGGCTTCTGCCATTTCGGAGAATTACTCAGTTTTCCTTGGTGTCTACCATGTAGACTGGGGGTATACATGTTATTAAACTTTGTTTTTTCCCTGTTAATCTGTCTTACATCAACTTAATGATTAAACCAGTCAAAGAACCTACAAGGGAAGAAAGGAAAAAAAAATCTCATCTACTTTGTCTCTTCAGTTAACACATTTTTGAACTGGAGAAAACAATTACACTAACTGTTTAATACTCTCACAGCATGTCTATAAAGAGTTTGGTAGATCCATTTAATGATATGCTTTTGAATCCATGTATGTGGAAAATTTATAGAAAATAATGTTAAGCAGAAGAAAAAGCAGAATAGAAAATTGTAGATTTAATAAGTTTCTCAGAAAATATAAACAAAATTACTAGTAGGAAATACATTAAAATATCAATAATGGTTAAATTATTATTTCGGTATTTCTACATTTTTCTTATTATCTTTTGAGACCATGTAGAGTTAATAAAGATCATTTTGCATTAAAAATACAAAAATGTTTATCAACAGAAGAATTCTTTAAAATAATATTTCAAAGAGAATATAGCAGTTAAATTTCCAGTTAATTAAATAGAATAGAAATAAGCCATAACATGTATATTTTTCCTATAGTAACTCCACTTGCAAATGGTAAAGACTGTTTATGCCCATTCTTGGGAAGAGATCAACTATTAAGCAGTGAATATTTCTCACTTGTATAGAGCATGGCTTTGGAGAACATTCCTTCTTAAGTGGCGCCATTACTTCTGATTCTACACCGTATCTCATGAGGGGAAGGCAGGTAGACTGTAGGCAACAGATAGTTTTTCTGTGATCTTGCTGGGGAGGAAAAGTCATTTTCCCTCTACCCCTCTAGGTTCTTGGCTGATACACCCCCATAATAAAAAGATTAATAGGAGAAAAAAACAAGCAGAAGTTTAATAATGTATACTTTCTGTTTACATGAAGATCCCCAGGAAAACTGAATAATTCATTGAAATGACCCAAGCCAGGACCCTAAATGCCATTTCCAGCCAAAGACAAAAGATGTTGAATGTGGAGGTAATGGGGGAGAGGTACTTATCAGAGGTTGTGAGGAAAAGCACTGTAAATAAGGTTATGAGTTTGTTATGCATATTTAAGTTTTTGCCTTCTCCTTTACTAAGAGTCTCTAGAGAGGTAGAGTCATCCTTCTACTCCCGCTACAGAGAGGGATACAAACACTCTTATTAAAGGACATTTCCCTTATAAATGTAAATGTCCCTTACAAAAAGGGAACTTTTACTTGGTTTTCAGAGCTTCTCCTGTGTCTCCTGTTTCCTAAAAATAACGAGTATGCTAAAGAATCTTATTTTTGGCTGGCATGTTTTGCTCCCCTTCAATCTTATTCTAAAATTGTTGGCATTTAAAATATTCTGCAATGTTCTAATATTCCTCTTTTATGAGGGGCATACAATAGACAATGACTTATTAAGTCAAATAGAAATTGGTATGATACAGAAATGATACAATTATTAACATTTCCATTGAGCACATATAGGTATGCTATAAAACAAGTAGAATCCTTATTTGTTTCAGTTATTGATATCTTTCCATTTATATCTAGTTTGACGTGCATATAGAAGACAATTACTATGATAACCAAAATAAATTAAAACTGATCCTGAACAACACAGGTTTGAATTGTGTGGGTCCACTTAGATATACATGGATTTTTTTCCATAGATACTGTAAATCTCATCCTGATGATTTTCTTAATAACATTTTGTTTCCCATAGCTTACTTTATTGTGAGAATATGGTGTATATATATATATATATATATATATATATATATATATATATATATTTACAAATATATATATATAGAAATATATATATATATATTTACAAAATATATGTTAATTGACACTTGATGTTATTGGTGTGGCATCTGGTCATTAGTAGCCTATAAATCAAAATTAATTTTAGACTGTAATAAAGAATAAAAAACATTTATTTGAGCAAAACGATCTGTAGCTCAGGAGACACAGATTCAGGTAGCAATCTAAATTGTGTTTCACTGAGACAAAAAGAAGTCACTTTTTATATGGAAATTTCCTGCCCAATTAGGTCCATTTTATGTAAATGAAGTATCCAAATTCATATACTTCTGATTGGTCTGAATCAAGCTGTCCTCATCGGTCAGCATTATACATCATGATAGGTTTTTATGGAGCAGTTATGATTGGATAAGGCAGATCTTAGTCTATTGGTAGAAAGACAAAACCAGGGACTCTCTTATAATTGACTCAGACAGCAAAAATGAGCAGGGCATATGAGGAAAGCTGAGAGTTCAGTCTGAGGTTCTTACCAGTATACAGAGTATGTGAGAAATTTGTGAGCCAATGGCCATTAGGCTCTTATTATTTATAAATTTGGACCCTCTGTTGACCATGGGGATTCCATCTTAGCAGATAAATTCTTTCTTGGGTTTCACATCAAATGAATATTTCTCCTCAGCTTCCAAAAGCCTATTAGTAGTAGTTTTGGGAGAGTCAAAGTTATAATATATTTTCAACTGCATAGATGGTCAGCACCCCTAACCCCTGGATTGTTCAAAGATCAGCTGCACAACTTTTACTCCTTAATGTATGAATGTGAATAAAACATATACATATCTGTGACACAATGTGTGAGAGAAATGATATACTTCATACAACAGAAATAAAATGAAGCAAAATATTCCTAATTAAATGCTTTTGTTTTCTCAGCCATTAGTGAAAATAATTAGTGAGCAGGGAAACATACCACCCTTCTCCTTGGGTTGGCTTTCACATCCTCATGAAAAGATTGAAGTCTCCCCAGGGTGATCAGCCTCACAGTTTGAGAAACTCTGTCCTAGTTAGCTAGAAAATCAGATAATTGCAAAAACAATTTGCAATCTCCAGGTAATTTAGAAAAGAAAAGTAGACTGCAAGCTATATTATTATGTAAAGTGACAAAATATAATTAATGCATAGGAAGTCTTTGTTTTTTGAAGCTGCAATTTTTATAAATACTAGGGTGAAGTGAATCACTCTTAATTTGCTTTCTATCTCTGCTTCTATGCTGGGTTTAACCTCTGATCAGACTGAAGTGAAAAATAATTGTTCCTCGTTATAATCTAAAAGAGGAGTCACCTCAAGATAAAAAAAATAACACATTGTGGTAGTAAATTTGTGGGAAATTTATATTCTATACTGGCAAGAGCATTTTGTACATTGCTAGTAATTTTGATGAAAAAAACATGGTCATAAAATAAAATGATCACAGGAATTAAAAAAATATTTCTTGGTTATTCAATAACACATCTGCAATTATAATGTTGAATATTCTGAGTCCAAGTTTTACTTTTATTTATTTATTTTTGATAATAGATCTTTTTTGTATTACATTGTATGTTCAGCACCTAGTCAGTTCTACCATCACTGTATATTTGACCCTATATACAGTTTCCTCTTCTACCATCTCCCCTCCCCCCTTACCCTCTGGTAACCACTAAACTGTTGTCTGTGTCTATGAATTTTTGTTTCTTTGTTTGTCTTGTTCGTTTGTTGCTTTCAGTTTTATATCCCACATATGAGTGAAGTGATATCTCAACTTTTTCTGTCTGACTTCTTTCACTTAGCATGATAATCTCAAGATCCATCCATGTTGTTGCAAATGGCAGTATTTCGTCTTTTCTCATGGCCAAGTAATATTTCCTGTGTATATATGCCACATCTTTATTCAATAATCTATCGAAGGACACTTTGGTTGTTTCCATGTATTGGCCACCATGAACAATGTTGCAATGAACAGAGTGGTACATATACCTTTACAGATAAATGTCTTCAGATTTTTTGGGTAGATACCCAGAAGAGGAATTGATGGGTCGTATGGTAATTTGTTTTTAGTGGAAACTTCTTACTGTTTTCTATAGCAGCTGTACCAACTTGCATTCTTACCAGCACTGTATGAGGGTTCCTATTTCTCCACAGCTTTTCCAATACCTGTTATTACTTGTCTTGTTAATAGACATTCTAATATGTGTGAGGTGTTATCTCATTTCTGATTTGATTTGCATTTCCCTAATAGCTAGTGAAGTTGAACACTTTTTTTTTTTTAATATGTCTGTTGGCCCTTTGTATGTCTTCTTGGGAGAAGTGTCTGTTCAGGTCCTCTGCTCATTTTTTCTTTTTTTAAAATTGGATTGTTTGTTTTTTGTTGTTGTTGAGTTGTTTATATATTTTGGATATTGGCCCCTTATCAGTGGTGTTGTTTGCAAGTATCTTCTCCCATTCAGTTGGTTGCCTCTTTGTTTTGTTGACGGTTTCTTTTGCTGGGCAGAAGCTTTTTAGTTTGATATAGTCCCATTCATTTGTTTTTGCTTTTACTTCCCTTGCCTTTGAGGTCAAATTCTTTAAATCCTCTCTGAACCCAAGGTCCATGCGTTTAGTATCTATGCTTTCTTCTATGCAACTTATTATTTAAGGTTTTATGTTTAGGTCTTTGATCCATTTTGAGTTAATTTCGGTGTATGGTGACAGCAGTCTAGTTTCATGCTTTTTGCACGTGACTTTCCAATTTTTCCCAGTACCATTTATTGAAGCAGTTTTTTTTTCCATTGTATGTTTTTGGCTCCTTTTTCAAAAATTATCTGCCCATATAAATGTGTGTTTATTTCTGCGTTCTCAATTCTTTTCCATTGGTCTGTTTTTCTTCCAATATTATGCTGTTTTATTTATTGTCACTTTATAGTATAAATTGAAGTCAGGGAATGTAATAACTTTAGCCTTGTTCTTTTTTCTTAGCATTGCTCTCGCTATTCAGGGTCTTTTATGATTCCATACAAATCTGCTAGTTTTTTTTTTGTTCTATTTCCTGAAAAAAATGGCATGGGGTTTCTGATGGTGATTGCATTAAATCTTATGTTTCTTTGGTTAATATGGTCATTTTAACTATGTTGATTCTTTCAATCCAGGTATATAAAAATACTTATACTGCTATTTCTTGATTTTTTAAAGTATAGACAATATACAGTTTTAATTGGAAGATGGGGACTTCTCTCTGTATCTCTACCTCCCTACACACTCTCTCTTCCCTGTCTCCCAATATAGTTATATTCCAATTATTTGTCAAGCATGTGTTTCCTGCTTGTGTTACTATGACTTTGTAGATATTGTTCACATAAATTCTGTAATGCACTCTGATTATTTTTTCTTTCTTATCTAAATTTTTGCTTTTCTTGGTGTTAATAACGATTTGTCCCCCCTTTGCCTGTATGCCCATTTGTCTCTTAGAGTCTTTAGAGAGATGCCTTCCTCAGATATTTGGTGATATTTGCTGTCCATTCATATTCAAGAGTGGGACACTAAAATGGTAATTGGAAACCTTGTACAGAGCTCGGTTTTACTGATTGCTGAGCTTTACTTAAGTCCATCAGATGTATTCCCAGATATTTGATTGGGCATTTGTACTGTATACAGAATGGCTATATTTTCTAATAACTCCATCCATGTGTAGAAGCTCAAACACAATGGAATTTTTAGATTCACTTGTCTGGTTAATGAGTGAGTTTTTCTCTCTGGAGTGATTCAGAAACACAGACTCTCTTTATTTTGGAATCCTACTTATCCCAGAGTTTAGTAGTACCCATGTGGCCAAAAGAGAAAGAGAACTTTAGAGACAGCACATTGCTATTTAAATCCCTAGCCTGGAAGTGACGCAGGTCATATCGTCTCAGAGTAGAGTGGCTGGAACTAGTTCTGCCCAGAGTGGGCTGGGAAATGTAGTCTCTGTCTCGTCTCTGGCTCAGGTCCAGCTTCCACTGACAGCTCTGGGCTGGCTGAGGGGGTACTAGTTTTGATGGCAGCTAGCTATCTCTGACACAGGGAACATCAACATCTGTATATCATTGATGTGGGGCTTGCCTGATGAATATAAACAGTATTGCCACAATCTTTTAATTAAACCATAAGTCATTGCTTCATAAACTTTAATATGCATATAAATGCATAGTAAATCACAGATTCTGATTCCATTGGTTTAGTACAGAATCTCAGTTTCTTACCTTCTAACAAGATTTCAGGTGATAAAAATCCTGTTAGTGTGTGGGCAGGCTTTGGACAATGAAGACCTTAGTGACAACATTCTGCCTCCATCCAACCCATTCGTTTCTTAGCCCAGAGCCTTTTTGATGAACCTTCTGCAGTGAATAAGCATTCTCTCTATTGCTGGTGTGTTTGAGAATAATTTCCTGGTGGATAGGGGTGGGGGTGGGGTGCCCTTGTTATATATTTGCTTTTATACAACTTTTCATAGTAGATTTAATATCACTAAAAATTAAAAAAGAGGTACTTTTGAGGAATGTGACACAGATATCAAATCTGCAAGGAAAGTGAAAAAGTGACAAGAATCATTTAAACTGAAGGCCTTTAGAAGGGAAGAGAAGAGGCTGTGTTGGAAAAGGCAGCTCAAACAAGAAGAGTATCTACCACATCTCCGGGTCCAGTGGTAGAAGAGGTGAGGAGACAAACACCACGTGAATGTAGCTGTGTAGGAAGCGGATTAGAGCAAGAAAGTGGCGGGAAGATTCAGAGAAGAATTTGAGGATATAGTGAGTTCTAGAGACCAAAGCAGGAAAGTTTCAGGAGTTGTGGAAGGGGAAAGGTGGATAGAAAAGGAATCACAGAGCGTGTGGGAGCTGAAATCTGGAGAATGAGGAATAACCTGGAGACCTGAGCTTCCTGGGGTGATTGACATACAAAGAAATAAAGGTTACAATTAGTTTCGTTTGATGATTCCAAACAGATAGTGGTGAAAAAACAGCATGAGTTTAGATGTGGGGTCATATCAGCAGCAAGTTTTTGGTCTCTTGACTGATGCCCTTTGGTGCAGGTCTACAGAGGGAAGGTGTAAGTCAGAGTGTGTCAAAGAAGTTTACCAAGGAAAATGAAATAATGTGCTTGGCAGGGCAAGGAGAATATAGATAGGTGTACAATGAAGAAACCCCTCATACTGTGCTCTTATTGTATAAATTACACATCTTTGGGTTTCTGTTTGACATATTATTTGCACAAAGGTGGATGTTATCACAACATAGTCTTTTATTCATATTTTCTAAATGTGACTGATTGTTTTACCTAATATTTGTGAATGATTTTGAAAATAATATGTTATTTCTAAGGGATATGTAATCCTGCAAAAATATAAGCTTGGAAAGCTCCTGAAACTTAAATTATAGCTGATCCATCAATGTATGCTGCATGAGTTGGTTATTTAAAAATAAATAAATCATAAATCCTGTGAGCAAAGTTAATAACAAACATAAAAGCTGTGGCAGGAACCAGACCAGCCTCTTTTCTTCTGATTAACTAAAAGGGATTGATTTAAAATTTATGCTATCAAACAAAAGGCAATTTCTGTATTATCCTCAGGCAGTTACACATTGGTGAGAAACACAGGCATGTACCAAGTCTCTCCATTATATATACTTACCTTCAAATTGTTAGTTTATTTCATCATCAGTCACCCATTCTTTCATTCAGGAAACATAAGCTAGTGGAACAATTTTTTTATGGCACAGTATTTTCATACTTGGCAATATGTGAAACTGAATTCTTCATGTTGTTACGTCCAGCCTTATTTAGTGCACAGGACGGTAGACATGTAGTGACAGACACAAAAGAGCTGAACATAGGAATTGCTCTTTAGAATCTTCTCTAAGCGCAAAGCTCTGAAATGATGATTTTTAACTCACTGTTTGTTTTCTCCTATTGTAAAGGAGGCTAAGTCCAGTTTCCTTTAGCACTTAGGATATTGAAGATCAGATATTGCAAAAGAAACAACCTCTTGTTTCCTCTTTAACGTTTGTAATTACTTCTGTTTCAGTTTAGCAACAGGGATTTCCAAAGCACACGGATAATAAACAAAATGAGTTTATGCAAATTCTGGAACACTGAATATCCTGAGTAAAGGTAGAATGCTTTAATTATATAAATAGTTCTTATCATTTAGAAGTTCAGTTGCTTCTGGGCAGCTTCTTTATCAAATGACCTTAACTTTGAAAACATTCCAAATAGTTTGTATAGTTGTAAATTCAATCACCCATTTGACAAAATTTGAAAAGGAATACGTTGAAGTGAAACTTGGATGTGTGTATGTGTGGGGGGGAGCAGGGGATGTTTCTAAATAACCAAGTAGGGAATGTTTTTCTTTTTAACAATTGTCTTATACTGAAGTTCTTTCCTGTATTGCATTTTCTTTTCTTTGCACTGCTGATCTAATTGTCTGCTGACATATCCATTATCTTTTATAGTCATTTTGAATAGCAAAAGGATTAGTTGCATATGAATTTTACCACTTCTCTTGTACTTGCAACTAGTTCTGCCTGATTGCTTCATTTTAATAGCCTACATAATACAATTAAAAGGCTCTAACTTCACATTGGGTGTAAGATGGCTGTGACCACTACATAGGCAAGTTAAATACCTTGAAAACCATACTGTGTATACAAAGAAAACTACTTTCCTTGAGGGGATGAACAAAACCACAATGTCAGAAATATAGGAAGGCATCGTAGGGAGAAAAACAAATTGAGATATTTTTTTTTTTATTAAGAAATATCCAGTTATTACAAAACTTCTGAAGTTCCTTTGTCAGCCACATAGATGAAATTATCAAACATGTTTCCAATGTTTTTACTGGCACATCTTTCTATTTCAGTAGAACGTGATCTCAGTAATCACACCTTCCATGATTCTAATTTGGAAATTCTAGAGACACTTCTCAAAATATTCACTTTCACATACTCCTGCATTCCTTTAAAAAAAATAGATTAACCTCAGTGAAATATGTCTTTATGAAACCAAATGTTTTTATTTTTTTAAGACTGAAAAGAAATAAGGCTGTTTGATGTTGTGCAGGCATTTGTAGATTACTATTGTCACTTTAATGTTTTCACTTATTTTCCCTCTCTCCCTTCCTCCTTTCCTGTCTCCCTCCCTTCTACCTTCTTTTTCAAAGAAAAGCATCATCTAATTCAGTCTTGGGAATGAATTAAAGGAATCCTTCTTTGGTGAGATGTTAAATCTTCTGAGTAATAAAGTGTCATGTCATATACTTTTTCCTTAAAGGGCTTGGATGATGTGTGGGGTGCAAAAGAATACATTAGCTTTCTATGTATGCATAATGACTTAAAACTGGTTTATGCCCACTGGAAATCAAAGGATATATCCAATAGTGAAAGGTATGTGTGATAGTTAATTTTATCTGTCAACTTGACTGAGCCATGGGTTTCCCAGGTTAGCAGTATTTCTTGGTGTGTGGGTGAAGGTGTTCTAGATGACATTAGTATTTGAATCTGTGGACTCAATACATTGTCCTTCCCAGTGGGGATGGGCATTATCTAATCCTTCGAGGTACTGATTAGAACAAAAGGGGAGGAAGGGAGAATTTGCCCCCTTTTGACCTGCCTGTCTGAGCTGGGACATTGTCTTTCCTTGTCCCTGGACTGTGATTTACACCATTGGTTTTCCTGATTATCAGGCCTTTGAACACCTGTTAGAATTATTACCTGCTTTCCTGCATCTCCAGCTCACAGATGGCAGATGTGGGACGTAGCTTCCACATTCACACGAGCTCATTCTTTATGATAAATACCTCTCTCTCTTTTAAGATTTTTATTAAAAATATAGGTAACATCCAATTATATTAGCTTCAGGTGTACACCATAGTTATTCAGCATTTATATACCTAAAGAAGTGATCACCATAGTAAGTCCAGCAACCGTCTGACACTGAACCATGCTATCACAATATTATTGCTATATTCCCTATGCTGTACATACCATCCCCATGACTTATTTGTTTTATACCTGAAAATCTGAACCTCTTTCCCTCCCATTTTCAATTACAGTTGACATTCAATATTATTTTGTAGTGATTTCAGATATGCAGCATAGTGGTTAGATATTTATATAGTTTAAGAAGTAATCCCCCTGACAAGTACCCACCTGGCACTATACATAGTTATTACCATGTTTTGACTATATTCCCTATGTTTTACTTTATACCCCATTGACTATTTTATAACTACCAATTTATACTTCTTAATTCCTTCACCTTTTTCATCATGCCCCCAAACCCCTCCCATCTATTGTCCCAATAAATCTAGTACCCATCTGACACCATACATAGTTATTACAATATTATTGACTATATTCTTTGTGCTATACCGTACATCCCCATGACTACTGTGTAACAACTGATTTGTATTTCTTAATCCCTTCCCCTTCTCACTTACCCCCAAATCCCCTACTATCTGGCAACCATCAAAATTATCTCTCTATTTATGTGTTTGTTTCTGTTGTTTGTTTATTTAATTTGATTTGATTCCACATATAAGTGAAATCACATTGCATCTGTCTTTCTCTATCTGACATACTCTACTCAGCACAATACCCTCCAGTTCCATCCATGCAACTACAGATGACAAGAACCTATTCCTTTCCATGGCCAGCAACATTCCATTGTATCTATGTACCACCTCCTCTTTATCCATTCATCCATTGAAGGACATGCAGGCTGCCTCCACATCTTGGCCATTGTAAACAATGCTGCAATGAACATATGGATGGACATGTCCCCTCAAAGTAATGTTTTGGGTTTCTTTGGATAAATATCCATAAGTGGGATTTCTGAGTCCTTCTTTGTCTCTTGTTATAACTTTTGTTTTAAAGTCTATTTTGTCTGGTATAAGTATTGCTACCACAGCTTTTTTTTTCCTTTTTGTTTCCATTTTCATGAAATATCTTTTCCCATCCCTTTACTTTCAGTCTGTGTGTGTCTTTCCATCTGAAGTGAGTCTCTTGTATGCAGCATATGTGAAGGTCTTGTTTTCTTATGCTTTCAGCCATCCTATGTCTCTTGATTAGAATATTTAATCCATTTATATTTAAAGTAATTGTTGATAGATATGTAGTTATTGCCATTTTATTGTTCATATTTTTATCTTTTTTTGTGTGTGTGTCTTAAAGATGTCCCTCTAACATTCCTTTTAAAATGTTTGGTGGTGATGAACTCCTTTAGATTTTTTTTGTCTGGGAAGTTATTTATCTGTCCTTCGATTTTAAATGATAGCCTTTCTGGGTAGAGTAATCTTGGTTGTAGGTCCTTGCTTTTCATCACTTTGAATATTCTATGCCAGTGCCTTCTGGCCTGCAAAGTTTCGGTTGAGAAATCAGCTGCCAGTTTTATGGGAGGTCCCTTATAAGTTACTAATTGCCTTTCTTTTGCTGATTTTAGGATTCTCTCTTTGTATTTAAGCTTTGCCATTCTAATTATAATGTTTTTTGGTGTGGGCCTATTTGGATTCATCTACTTTGGGACTCTCTGTGTTTCCTGGACTTGTATGTCTATTTCCTTCACGAGGTTAGGGAAGTTGTCCGTGGTTATTTCTTCAAATAGGTTCTGAACCCCTTGCTTTCTCTCTTTTCCTTCTGGTACTCTTATGACATAAATGTTGTTATGCTTGATGCTGTCCCAGAGCTCTCTTACACTGTCCTTGTTTTGGGGGGATTCTCTTTTCCTTTTTGCTGTTAGATTGCAGTGGTATAAATCCTCCCTAAAACACATATAATACATTCTAAAAGAGTGTCACTTAACTTTCTTATCTTTTACTAATATGAGGTAAACTTAGATTTGGAGTAGTTTGTGGCTTCAGTACAGAAAGTTGGAAATCTCTTTTCTGATTTATACGTAGTTTGCACCTTAATGATGAGTAATGATAGTATGGCATCTGCTGTTTTCAGTAGTGTACTGCATTGGTTTCATGACCAGCATTCAATACTTCACAATGTTGTACATTTATACATATAAAATCAAACCCCGATTCTTAATTTCTACTGTTTTGGTATAAGTACTGTTTTACAAAGTGACTATTTAGAATACCTCTGTTTTCTTAATTTACTTCCATACCAGTCAATTTGCCTAAAAGATATGCAAATGAAGGGAGGGAAAAGACAAGGGCCTCTCTAGAGATTTTGAAGACTTAACACAGTGATTGTCAAAATGTACTGTGCAGGCCCGTCAACTGGGGACGCGTGTTATAAATGACCCTTCCCATATTTTCAAAGTGGGGTGAGAGGCCTGCATGTTCCAATGCATCCATCAGGGTGTTGTGATGCAGGAGAGTCATGGGAAACACTGAAAACATGATGGCATCAGGGTAGTGTGAGCTCGGGAGTCCGTTGATGTGTACGGTGTGCTGTCAACCAAGAACAGAGAACAGTCGTAGAGGCCTGAGACTATGAGGGGACTGCAACTGTCTGAGCTGGAAAGGACATAAAGAGCCAGTACCCATTGAAACCAGAAGATGGAAACTAAGAACAGGATCAGAAACTAGCAGAAGATAATGTAGGAACACGTTGCAAAAAAGGAGAGCAGATAGAAATGGCTACTGTGGGAAACTTTAGCTGGAAAGGTAAGGTTTAAAAGTGACAGGATAGCACTGAACCAACATTCTAGCATTTTCCTTTTGGAGAGTTTTAGACTGGCTGGCAAACTTTGACATCTATTACCTACCCATTGTCCCCTACAAAGTAAAGTTCTTTGTAAAATATAGTTGATTGTAAAATATATTTGATTTGTCAATAAATTCTAGCTGAATAAATCAGGCTATTTATTACTAGTAAATTATTCTAACTCAGAACAAGAACTTGTCTTTAATTTTTTTTCCCTTTTTCCTTTGTCTTTTAATTCTCCTCCCTGTGGACAATTTTTTCTAGTATCCTTTCCCAATCAGCTGCTATTAGAACAGTCTTCAGTCACCTCTTTTGTTGGTGAAATGTAAAGGAATTGTTTCAAGCCCAGTCTTCTGCCCAGTTTCCCTCTCTCTGGAGACTGCGTTGTGGCCCAGTTGGCATCACAGTACCAATGATGGACTGAGCCCCACCTGGGCTGCTGTAATGTTTGAATGTCTCTGTTCTCAGGGCCTCATGAGTCTCTGGCTGGCTCTTATTGGAACGCCAAGTTGGTTCTTGTTCCAGTTCATGGAGTGAATGTTGGCCCAGTGCTAGTTCACTGGCCAGTGGATACCACCTATGACATAGTGTGCTTGATAACCATACCTGAATAAGTTGAAAATGACATTTCCTCTAGAAATACCTTACTTTCACACCAGAGATTTGTTTTTAAGTCTAGTCTTGTGTTGCAGTCTCTGAAACAGTGGTTGCCAAGTGCATGCTTTTCCTTAGAGTTCTTCTGAAGGATCCCATTCAGATATCTGAAAACAATGAAATCACGTTTTAAAATGCATCATAGAGTGGAATTCAGAGTAAGTCAGATCTATCTAGTTCCTCACAAAAATAATTTAACTACCTAAATATCACAATAATCTCATGTGTTTCTCCTGTACTGATGTCCCCAAAACAGATCCCTTAGGGCACTGCTGTGGCACAGGTTTGCTGGTCACAGTGACTGTGAGAGAGCCTGATTTTTGTAATTGTGATTTGTGTGAATTGATATGAATCCAGAATCTAAGCAAAGTGAGACACGAAGCCACAATGAGGTCACTAAATAGATAGCAATTGTTCTCAGTGTGAGTAGAGTTTTTTTCTGTTTTTTTAATCTTTGCTGAGTAACTACAGACTTGAATCCCTTTATGAGGCATTAGCAATAAACATACACAATTGAACTACATAAATCGCAAACTGATTTCGATGAACCAGGCCCAGCTTTGATGTCCAGTACACATGAAGTGCTGAAGGTGTGACGACCCACGCATAGATACAGCTGAGGAGTTTAGCAAAATTGGCATTGGCTTTTATGAGATCTCACCTGGTCAAGTACCATTTATCTGATGTAACGAATGGACTCAGTGAATTATCAAACAAATAGATGCTTTATTTTAATGCAGTAAATCTGTTTGGATTTATAATAGCTCATTGGAGAACATCACAGCCTCTAAAATTTTGCTGCAAGGTGAGAACATATCAGGCAGACAAGTTATTAACCAGAGAGAATACATCACTTCGAACTTTAAACACTCATTCTTAACACATGATGCCTCTTACAGCGACAAATAAGATGACAGATGTATATGATTTATAAAACATTTTCTTGTTTATAAAAACAAAGTGATAAAATTGAGTTGATGGATACAGTAGCTGTGAGACAATCATTCTGTGTCTATGTAAGGTGTATATAATAAAAGCTCTAAAACAATGTCTTCTATTTCTTTACTCAGATGCTGGAGCTATTTATATTGTGCAGTCATCTGGCAAGTAAATCTCTCCGTACTCTGAAAATCTAAATCATTACTGTTGATGTTCAGGAAATTGAGAAGTATGATTGCTAACTCAAAGAGAGATTTCAATTGTGTTTTTTTTTTTGTTTTGTTTTGTTTTCTGAGTTTGAACAAAAGGGATGCTGTGGTAGGTAGAAGAGTGGCTCTCCTAAGATGTTCACATCCTAATCCCTGCAGCCTGTGAATACGTTACCTTACCTGGCCAAAGGAACTTCGCAGATGTGATTAAGTGAAGGATCTTGAGATGGGTATCCTCGGCTATCTGGGTGGGCCCGACCTAGTCACACAGGTCCTTATAAAGTGATTCAGGAGAGGCTGTCAGAGAAGGAGATGTGACAATAGGAGCAGAAGTCAGAGTGATGCAATCGCTGGCTTTTATCAAAAATGGAAGGGAGCCGGGAGCCAAGGAATACAGGCAGCCTCCGGGAGCTTGAAAAGGCAGGGAAACTGTTTCTCTCTTAGAGCCTCCAGAAGGAATTCAGCCCTACTGACACCTTGAGTTTAGACCCAGAAAACCCATTTCAGACTTCTAATCTGTAAAAGAATATTTTTGCACTGTTTTAAGCCATAAAGTTGGTGGTAATTTGTTACAACTGCAATAGGAAAATATGTCTGTTGCCTTAGGGCCATTGTTGGATATTGTCTAAAGAATGTCTCTTAGCTTCATTGTCATTGTCCTGAAGTGCATTTAAATGTGTGAACATTACACATTATGTGTATTTGAATTTTCTATTTTTTAAAATTTTTTAATAAAGTTTATCGGGGTGAAGTTATTAGTAAAATTATATAGGTTTCAAGTGTATATTTCTACAATATATCATGTATATTTTGCATTGTGTTTTTGACATTTTAAATTTACACTTAGGCAATGTTACCTGCCCTACTCCAACTTTTCCAAAAAATTGAAGAAGAGACAGTACTCCCTAACTCATTTTATGATGCCCACATTACCCTGGTACCAAAACTCGGTAAGGTTAACACACACACACACACAAATTACAGACCTATATGTCTGATGAACACAGAGAAAAAATCCTAAACAAAATTCTAGCAAATCTAGCAAATGTAACAGTGCATTAAAAAGATACATCACGACCAAGTGGGGTTCATCCCAGGGACACAAGAATGGTTCAACATACCATTCTTGGTTCAGCAAATTGATCAATGTGATACACTACATGAACAAAATAAAGGATAAAAATCATAACAAAATAAAATAAAATAAACTTAGGCAATGTTTGTAGGTGTTCAGTGAATGTTCAGTGAATGCTCAGTACTACCAGAAGAAGCCTATATTCTTGGTTGATGGATATTTTTACTTCAACAGGTGAAAGACTTCCTTTATGGTCAACAATTGGCCTTATGGATATACCGACAAACTTCCCCAAATTTAACAATATAGAAAACAAATAAAATCAGTTTCAGATGGATTCTCTGGGAAATAAACCAGTAGTCATTCCCTTTATATATATATATATATATATATATATATATATATATATATATATATATATATATATATGCAACAACTTGAAGGAATTTTAAAAACACAACAGAGTAAAACTGTAAATATGTATTCTTTTGTTGATGAGTTGGAGTACATTGCAATTAATGAGTAGAAATACAAATTTGTTTTTCTAAATGACTTTATAAGCTTTAAAACACGACAACAAAAAGGATATTCTTTTAAAAATGATCAGATGAGTGCTTCCCAAAGTGTATTCAGAGAAGCTCACTTTGAAATTAAAGGGGGTGGGGCATCATATTTGGTGTCAGTGCATACTAGCTTCACCTTCTTCAGCTTTTACAGTGGCGTGTTATGAAAGCCTGCCATAAAGAATCTTGGTCACATTTAACTAAGTTTTTCCTCAATTATTTAAATATGGAACGCTTACTTATTAACTGTAGAGAAAATGTTCAGCCAAATGAAGATCAAATCTATTTTATGAAACCAGTGGTAAATAATATAATATACTGATCAAGTTTGAATTCAGGCAGACACTCTTAAAATTATTGCGATGAGGCAAAATACTTTCTATTAGTTTTATACTTGACATAATCTCTTTATCCCCATTTTACAGGTGTAAAAACTGAGGCTAGGCAAGTTATATTACCTGTCCCTGATTATCTGAAATTTAAGTGGTGAAAATACAATCAGTAGGAATAGAACCAGTCTATGCTTTGTGTCCTGTGATATCTTGCTTTTCTGGCATTTTGAAACCTTTACTATCTGTCCTCCTACATTTTTTTTTTTGGCTTATCTAAATAAGAGACTCATTGTTACTTAAGGCAAACAAAGTTTCAGGGAGACCTGAGAAAAACGTATTGTGCACCTGGTGGATTTTTTGCCCCTACTTTTCCACAAAATAGTACTTCCCATACTATAAATTAGAAACTGTGACGGATTTGTGGTGACACTGAATAAAAAATGAATGGCGTATTGAATAGTGTATCGAGCAATAATAATTCATAGACTCTAAAATAATTGATAATCTGATGATAACATCTTCTCTGTGTGTATTGAAGAACTCAATTATCTGTCAATAACAATTTCAATGTTTTCTAATTTCAGCCCTGTAGAATCATTTTTTTGATTCCGTTAAATTTAATACTTAAATGCTCAAGAAAGATAGATTGTAAGATTCAATACTATATGGCCCCAAAACAAAAAAAAAAAGTAATTTTTATATAAATAATTTGCAGTTTTCCTTTGGTTTAAGGCAATCAGAACTCTCCCCTGCTTACAAAAGGCAAGTATGGACTACAGCTTTGATTCTGTCTCCTATCAGGTCCGTTAAGTCAAGAAATGGTTATGACAGTTAAGATTGTTTGGCAGCAGGTGACTTTATTATTCTTATAAACATAAAGCTTAAACAGTGTGCCATATTTATAGAGCACCGAGAAATTTGCCACGCATATGGATTTACTTGTTAGTCATAAGTGACCATTTATATGGGATCCTATTCTCATGGTTATAGTCTATAAACAAATACAACATATGCTTTACACAATCGGATTTTATAAGACTTGTGGTGCCACAAACGACATTGCTGTCTGTAGATGTTCACTTGGTATTGCTTGTATGGTAGCTAGCTGTGACCAGAGATTCCCTTCCTACAGCACTGGGGCTTCTGCCCCTAACAACAGGAGTCCCTGAGATCTAAGATCTCTAGGTATTGAAACACTAGTATTTCTAGAAGAACTTTATAGATAGATGGCCCCCAAATCAGCATATTTCTTCAAAGACAAAGCTGTTTTCTCATGTTTGTCATATTAAGAGGAGTCTTACAGTGTGGAGGGCTCCATGCTTCTGCACACCTCTCTGGAATGGTGGGAGGATCAGGGGCTTCTCAAAAATCACTTGTTGACGTTGGTCCTATGTAGGTTTTCTCAAAAAAGTGTATTCCTAACCCATGTCATGTGTCATGAAATTCATCTTGAATCCTGGTGCACAGCAGGTAAAGGCCAAGAAGGATATGATTTGCATAGCAAGACTCTTTATGATGTTTCAAAACATACTTAAATTATAGTTCCTAGATTGAAAAATAATTATGCACCAACTTTTATATAAAAAAAAAAATCAATGAGAGTTTTAGCATGAGGAAAAATGAGACAGTTCAGTGAAGACCAAGATCTAACAATAGCATTTTATTCAGGGAAAAGAAACATAAAATGAAATATTATGACAACTGTAGATTCACACAATTCACAAAATTTTATAATATGCTTCACTTTTATTGAATAAAAACATCCAGTATTTTATTTTTCAATATATGATTTATAATCATAGTTTTATAGCTTATAAAATCCTCTTCAGTGCTTCATGTAAATTATTCTAAATGTTTTAGATTATAATGCTGACTACGCAATTTGACTACGCAAAATTAAGGTTTTGACTGCTGTGAATGCCACCATACTGTATATAAATGATCAAGTATGATGTGATGTTTGATATGGTAGAGTGCACATTCTGTTTTTTCTGGGACGTTTCTGATTTCTGTCTATTGTCCTGGCATCCATCTAGTTTAGCATTGTTTTTTTGGGGGGACAACAATGGTTAGTAAAATTACATAGGTTTCAAGTGTACAATTCTGTATTATATCATCTGTATATCACATTATGTGCTCACCACCCAGAGTTAATTATGTTTCCATCACCATATATGTGATCCCCTTTACCCTAATCTACCACCCGTCTTCCCCCTTTACCCTCTGGTAACCACTAAACTATTGTGTGTGTCTATGAGTTTTTGTTTCTTTGTTTGTTTGTCTTGTTCCTTTGTTGCTTTAAGTTTTATATCCCACATATCAGTTTAGTGTTTGTCACAGATTTTTCATTTGTTAATAAAGTATTTTAAAAAAAATAGTTTTATTTATAAACAGTATGGGTGTCATGAAACAAAATAGTTTATTTTCAGTTTTTATCATAGTTTCATAATCTACCTCAATATTTTGGTATGAGAAGATGACAGTACTACAGAGGGTGCATTCATGTATTTATATCTTTTTATAAAGCACGACTTTTCATATAAATCAAACGACTCTTCTGTATTAATTGACTTGATGTCTGAATTCTAGTTTTCTTATACACCATGAAGAATGGACTGATAGATCTTAATATCTTGGCTTTGTTAGTAGAAGTACTTCGAAATGGTTTAATTTTTCCAGGTTCCTTTTTTTAAAATTAATGCCATGAAATGTTTCTTTTGGTTATCTATTAATTGAGAGGAAATATAGCTCTAGAACTATATTTTGTTAAAAGTGAAACATCTAACATGCTATTGGAATTTCAGTTAAAATTCAACATGAATGATACAACTATTTGAACCTATTTTGGTAGAGCAAAGCTTTATGACAAAAACAATTTTCACACTAAATTAAGTAAACCTAGAGTGCAGAAATGTAGTTGGGATTGGTTGGTGAGCACACATAAATCTTACTTATACTCAAACAAGGTGGCTATTCTACAGATGGAAATGGAAACTTGAAGTCAAAGTTTATAATTTTTGACCATATACATCCAGGTAAATTAACTAAAAATGTTACGGCAAAACCAATGTTGAATACACACACAAACAAAAGCTCAGTTTTTTTTCTATTTTCTATAATACTTTGTGTTTTAAAAATGTTTGAGATATAAATACTTTGTAAGTCAATCTAAATGCCCTAAAATATTACTGCTTTTTGTAAATATCTACTAAGTGTGTTGCTTTATGTTAAAAATAAATTAGACTTTAACCAAAAGAATGAGCTGCTGGAAAATAACAGATTTCAAGATTTTAGCAAATTGCAACAGATGAAAACAAACTTATAAATATGAAGACACTAAAGTTTATTTCTCTAACCAAGAAAAGAATGGAATAAATCAATTTGTACTTCAAGTGATTTACAATATTTAATTTAGAAATTCTATAATTGTACTTTGGAATGTCTCAAATTGTTGATACAATCTTTAGTTATTTCTACTTTTAATTGGATGAATTGATAGTCTGTGCCTTCTTACTTTATCTTTAGCCTATCTTTAATGATACTTTTTAAGCTGACATTTTCGAATATTCAAAATAACCTTAGATAAGAACAACTAATTTCCTGAGTCTTGTCTGTGAAAATATCTATTAAAGAAATAAACCCTGATTGGGGACAAAAAGACAGTAACTAAAAATATCTTGTGTTTAGTAGAGTTTGTTTTGAGCTCACAAGGGACTTCAGTATTTAGAGTATTTTTACAATAAAAATATATGTGGAGAATCTTCAGTAGAATTTTTTAACAATTTAAAATTTATTGATTAAAAATATAATTTTGAGGACAATTTAGGCAACTTTATAAAAATTAAAAACAATAAGACCATATTTATAAAAAGACACATTATATAGAAGTCTATTGGCATAATTTTAAAAACAGATACAACTAAGAAACTGTTTAAAGCATGTGAACATATGCCAACACTAATTTTTTTATTATTTTTAATGTTTCAGAAGATTAAAGACAAGAATTTTAAAAATTTGCTTTAATGTATATGGATATATACATATATATACATATATATATACATATATATATACACACACACACACACACACACACATTTCTTAATTTTGTAGAAATAATACTAATTTTAAAAATCATTTTTAATGTAACTCTTGCACAGGTCTACCAATATAATGACACAAATAATCAATAAAATATTTTATGAAATTGCATTTTAAAAATTTTAGTCATCCCATTTATTGTCAAAAATTTCCCAGTTTGGAGCAACAAATTATATGATCACCCATGTTGTGAATTCTTACAATTCTTTGCACTTACCCTCACCCAAGATTTGGTCATTTGGTTTCAGAGCATATCACTACATTTTGCTTCTTCCCACTGATTTCAATTTCCTTTTTATTGAGGTATATTCCTTCTAATTCTTCCATCAAGTATGTGTAACTAATAAACATTTCCACTATTTGAAAGAAAATGTCTTTATGTCATGCATAACCTTGAATGATAATTGAACTGGGTACAGATTTCTTAGATACATTTATTTTCCCTTACTTTTTAAGATAAGGTTCCATTGTCTTTTATCCTCTATTGTTCCTATTGAAAACTATTTACTAACAATTGTCACCCCAATAAATTTTAATTAAAAAAAACAAAAAGAAAACTGTCAGTCTAATTATCTCTTTCTATGTAACTCCTCTTTATGGTTGCTATCAACACTTTTTCTTTGCTTTTTGTGAGGTGCAATTTACCTTTTAATTAGATGTGACTTTCTTCTTATTTATTTCGCTTGGGAATAAGTAGCCTATTTCAATTTGATAATTCATGTCTTTACTAAATCCTGGATGATCTCAGCCATTATTTTCTGAAACATTGCCTCATCGACATTCCCTCGCTTCTCTCCTTTTGGAACTCCTCTTAATAAAGGTGGCTAACTGTACTGTTTGGCCATACCACACTGTTCCCAAACTCCTTCCTCTGACACACTGTCACTGAAAAGATCACACCTGCTAAATACTCACTTTTCACATCTCTTGAAACTAGGACTTGCCAAGGGGCAGATTTAACCAATGAGATGTTAAATGGAGTTGTGTTGTTGGTATTTCCAGGGAAACTCTTTCGTGATGAAAAGGGAAACCCAGCTAGTGTTTCTCCTTTCCCCTTCTTTCTTCTTACCATAAATCAAAATGCAACAAGAGGAGTTTCAATGACCTTTATTAGGACCTAAGTAAAAGGCTGAGATAGTATCAGAGGGGCGTCTGTGACATACCTGAAGCACAAATCTATTGCTTATTAGCTGCCTCCCTCCAAATTTCTAATTATACAACAAAACAACATTAGTTACTTTAAACAGAGTCTGTGGAAAGGATTTAGATGCTGAGGAATTAGGTGCTTTACTTAAGAGCACTACACTCAGGGTGAGGGTGAGGGAAACATGAAAATAAGGCAAGGAAAGATGTCAAGCAAAGTATTGAAATGCATTACTACCTGGGTACCAGTTCACCAATAGACACAAAAATATACAACAGGTTCTCAATAAATTTATTCACTAGACACATAAAATATTTTTAAAACATTGAAAGGAGGAACTTTAGAGTACTTCACTGGAGAGATAACAGAGGGCTTGCTGCATCCTATGAGAACACATGACGGAAACACATGATGTACTTCCACATCTCTTGTACTTCCACGTCGTGGTGTCCAGACCCTTGATGACCTTTTATTAAGCTATATAGCACACCTGGTGGTATGGTATTTCATCCAAGATTAAAAGAGAGGAGCTCTTGAAAGGTGTGGTGTGGACCAGGCGAGGAAAGGAAATATTTAGTAGCATCTAGGAAAACAGAACTTCTTTAAAATGTTAAAACTTACCCTGAGAGATTGCATACATCTTCCTCTCTTTATTTTCTATGATAGGTAATACCATGGTGATCTACGTATATTATTTGTTTAACTATTATCTTTCACCTTCTAGTAGTTTATAAGCTATTAATTTATTGGTAGATAATATGTGAAAAAATAGTAGAATTGTAGCCATGATGCCTTGCCCTACTGTCTTGGATAATCTTTGTTTGAAGAATGCTCATCATTCAGTGATTTGGACAGCTTAGACTCATCTCTGCTGGATTTTCCCCACATGGCAGTTAATGAGGATGATTTTACCTCGTATTCTAGTGGTTAAGAGCATTCATTCTGGAGTCAGATTACCTGGATTTGAATTCTAGCTCTGCTGCTTATAGTTGCGCGACCTTGTGAAAAATATTTAAACCCCTTTAAGATTAATTTTCCTCCTTTGCCAAATGATACTATTAATAATATCCATATCTTATGGTCGTTGTAAGGAATATTTACAGTATCATATGTAAAGTGTTTTCATGGTAACCTGGCACCCCATAAGCCCTTGGTGGTATTTTTATCCTCAGGGTCAAACCAGAAAAACAGAAAACACTTGAAATAGTTAAAATAGATAGGAGTTAATATACATAACTTGTTACATGGGGGACAGAAAAGCTGAGAAAAGGAACTGGACCCTGGTAAGAGAACCCATCAATGAGCAATAGCAGGAGGTTACTACCAATTCGGGACAAAGGGATAAGAGAATGTTATGAGGACTCAGGGGCCAGAATCATGTGACCGGAAGCTGATGTCTTGAAGGAAATGCAGCCACTGCCTGATGGCCAGAGATGAGATGATGCCCAAGACCAAAATAAACAACAAATAGTCTTCTCCCTCTCTTCATTTGCCCTTCCATCCTCCCATTTGTGGAGCCCAGCTGGAAGCCAACTGATAAGGGATCGTTGAAAACACATTTTATGGGATCACATCACCATTTTTACAGAGCACAGTGGAGAAGTGCAAGAAATAGATTGGAGGCAAACAGCCCAGGTTCTGCTCCATCTTATCTCTCATTAGAATTATCGTTGTTCATATTCCAGCCTTTCCCAGCTCTGTTCAATGTTTTTGAAAGGTTTTTCTTATTTCTTTAGGATTACTTACAAATTGCTTTCTGCACTATTGCATTTTAGAGCAGACACCATACTTATGGTTATACACAGTCCCTTGTTCATGGAAATACTCTGGCATTTAAGGAATAAATGAGATTGATTCTATAAATCCATATGACTTTATAATAAAACCTTGGCCAGTTCACCTATCTAACAGCTCACCTATGAGAATACACCTCTAATCTTGTTTTCTGCTTCCCTGTTAAAATAAATTACAATTTTTATGCAAAGCAAAATTCCATTATCAGAAATAGTATGATCAAGAGTTATTGTTATGATAGTTTCCAACAATGTTTTCCTTATGCTCTTTATTGGTTATTATCAATGAATGATTCATTACATGTAGCCATTATTCTTTGTGTGTTTTTCAAAAGCCTGTTAGTTTTAGCATTACTGAGTCACATTTTCTTAATTTCATTTGAAATACTATCTATGAATCTGAATTGTGCCCACTTAATAGGAAGTTTTAAGTTCCCCTTCAAAGGTTGTTTAATTCATGAAATTTCATATTGCTTTTATGAAAAGAATATCTTATTTTCTAAATTTGGAATCTTTTTCATGAGAATTTCATTAAACTGATGTATGTTCAAATGCAATGTCAGTTGTATATAGGCCATCCCACCATAAATCCTCTACTTTCCCAGCTGTAAATACCAATCAGAACTAGTTTGATACTTTTATTATATTAATCTTCTCTATTTCTAAAATTATTCTGCTTTGCACAATAAACACTCCTATGTGCTTAAAAGTTTTTAAGATTAAAATCTGTGTAATATTGTTTTCTTCTAGATAGTACACGTTCCCTCTGGCATTGAAACATTCTTTACCGTACTCATTGCACAAATGCAGTGGTTAGAACTGTGACACTTTTCTGTTGTGTGTAAGATACAGAATTTCAAGGTTAAAGAAGTAGACACAAAAGCCCCAATTTCTCATGTTAAATTGAATTTAATAAGACTACTATTTTTTGAGAACAGCTACAATTCCTATTCATGCATTTATTATAAATGAATCTCCCTCTAAAGCACTTTGTAGTCCCCATATGATATCTGTGTCTTTCTTTCTACTTAGATATTTATAGACTCTGGTATGTTTTGAATATTTCCTAAAAATTGTCCCATGTTTCAAACATTACTGGTAATTAGTGGTTTATAGTGCAATATATTTCATCATCCTTTACCACTTCAATTGCTATAGCTATGTCCATAGGGTAAAGAATCTGAAAATTGCCTAGGCCCAAAGCTAGGGCTGAGTGGGGACTGGAACTACAGCTAATAAAGCCATGGAGAAAGGAATTGAGTCAAAATTTAAGTCAAGGCAAGGTCATGGATGGGAACCAGATTTAGGGTTTATTTCCCTCCTTCTCCAACCCCGCACTTCCCAAAGACAGTGAAATATAAGATAAAATCGAGAAAGCAAAGGAATACATATAGTTTACAATCAAGAAAATGTTCAGGAGTCAGAAGAACATAACTTATTGGAAGAGAATGTTGTAGGTTTAACTGTGACTGGGATTTTTTTTTTTCAGCCTTCTTAAAATTCTCCCTGAATCATTTATAGATGAACCTAAGTCTGCAGAATGATGGTAATAGTAGATATCTAACTGATATAATGAAAGTTTTGTTAAATTGTAAGTATTTGGAATAAGTTTTTATGTAGATTTTGCCAATGATAAGATTTAGATCTAGTTTATTTTGTTGCACGTTGAGGAGACTCAATTTAAATGCTAAGGAACCAATTGTTTTGTTTAATTTTTGTTTTTGATGAGTCATGTGCTTTAAAGTGCTATAGAAATATAAAGTGCAATAGGAATATAATGTGGGCGACGTATTTAATTCTGATGTTTCCATAGGATCTGTTTAAACATTTTTTTTTTCATTAAATTTATTGGGGTGACAATTGTTAGTAAATTTACAGATTTCAGGTGTACAATTCTGTATTACATCGTCTATAAATCCCATTGTGTGTTCACCACCCAGAGTCAGTTCTCCTTCCATCACCATATATTTGATCCCCTTTACCCTCATCACCCACCCCCCACCCCCTTACCCTCTGGTAACCACTAAATTATTGTCTGTGTCTATGAGTTTTTGTTTCTCATTTGTCTTGTTCTTTTTGGTTTATATACCACATATCAGTGAAATCATAGGGTTCTCTGCTTTTTCTGTCTGACTTACTTCACTTAGCATTATACTCTCAAGATCCATCCATGTTGTCACAAATGCTCCTGTATCATCTTTCCTTAACGCGGAATAAAAACATACAATGGAGGAAAGACAGCCTCTTCAATAAATGGTGCTGGCAGAATTGGATAGCTACGTGCAAAAGAATGAAACTGGACTGCTGTCTGTCCCCATGTACCAAAATTAATTCAAAATGGATCAAAGACTTAAGCATAAGACCTGACACAATAAACTGCATTGAAGAAAACATAGGTACTAAACTTATGGACCTTGGGTTCAAAGAGCATTTTATGAATTTGACTCCAAAGGCAATGGAAGTAAAAACTAAAATAAACGAATGGGATTATATGAAACTGAAAAGCTTCTGCACAGCAAAAGAAACTATTGACAAAATAATGAGGAACCAACTGAATGGGAGAAGATTTTTGTAAACATTTTATTTTATTTTATTCTTTTATTGGGGAACATTGGGGAACAGTGTTTTTCTCCAGGGCCCATCAGCTACAAGTCATTGTTCTTTAATCTAGTTGTGGAGGGCACAGCTCAGCTCCAAGTGCAGTCAGGGTTTTCAATCTTTAGTTGCAAGAGATTGAGCCCACTATTCCATGCAGGAATCAAACTGGCAACCCCGCTGTGCAGAGCTTGTGCTCTAACCAACTGAGCCATTTGGCAACACTGTTCAAATATTTTTAAAAAAAATAAAGCTGTGTTGTTTGCATTCTTATTGCCTATTTTGTCATATAGGTGTATTGCAAATATTTTTCTCTGTTCTTTCAGTTGCTGTTTCATTTTTTTAATGATGTCCTTTCAACAGCAAAAAGTTATAAAATTCAATACATCACAGTAGGTAATTTTGAAAGATCTGTGTTTTTTTTGCCTGGCTCCCCAAATTTTACAAAATTTTCTTCTAGAAGTTTTATGGTTGTTAATTTTATTTTTGTTATTTAATTTGTGTTATTTATTTATTTATTGAGGAGGTAAGGTCAATATTTTTTTTTCCCAATGGAGATCCAATTTTTCCAGTACCATTGTTTGAAAAAAAATCTTTCTTTTCCTATTGAATTGTTTTGGTACCTTTGTAGAAAATCAACAAACTATTTATGGGTGGGTTCACTTTGGCTCCCTTTCGTTTAACAAATACTAGCTTTATGTTAAGTCTACATTTAACTACATTTTTAAATCTACATTTATCTACATTTATCTACATTTAACAAATACTAGCTTTATGTTAAGTCTTGAAATCATGTATTGTTCTACTACGTACTGCAATTCGTTTACCCATTCATCCATTGATGGACATATGGGTTGCTTTCACCTCTAGGTTATGTTGCTATAAACAGTTGTATACAAGTTTCTGCAGGGACATATGTTTTCATTTCTCAAATGGATTAAGGCCATATACCTAGGAGTTTCTGGGTCATATAGTAACTCTGTATTTAACTTTTTGAGAAACAAAGTGTTTTCCATGCTGGCTGTATAATTTTACATTCTCACCAGTAATGTGAAAGATTTCCAATTGCTTCACATCCTGAATAACACTGGTTATTTTTTGGATTTTTGATTGGTTTTGATAATATTCATCCTAATAGGTGGGAAGTGTTATTTCATTGTGGTTTTGATTTGCATTTTCTTAATGACCAATGGTGGTGAACATCCTCTCATGTGCTTATTATATTAATTAATCATTTGTCTGTCTTTATTGGTGAAATGTCTGTTTAGGTCCTTTGCCCATTTTTTAATTAAGGTGTTTGTCTTTTTGTTGTTGAGTTTTAAGTGTTCTTTATATATTCTGGATACTAAGCTCTGATATGATCTATGATTTTTAAATATTTTCTTCCATATTACATGTGGCCTTTTCACTTCCTTAATAATATCTTTGAGGCACAAAAGTTTTTAATTTTGACCAAATCCAATTTATATAGATGGGTTTCTTTGTTGCTTGTGCTTTTGGTGTCAAATATAAGAATTCATTGTGAAATCTGAGGTCATGAAGAATTAACTCTGTGTTTTCTTTTAATAGTTTTATGGTTTTAGCTCTCATAATTAAGTCATTGATCTATTTGCATATGGTATAAGGTAAGGGTTCAATTTCATTCTTATGTAGGCAGTTATCTAATTCTCCCAGTACTATTTGTTGAAGAACCATTGTTTCCCCATCCAATGGTCTTGACACCTTTGTCAAAAATTGATTGGCCATGGACTTATGGGTTATTTCTGAATATTTTTATTTCCCTTGGGTAAGTATCTAGGAGTGTAATTGCTGGATTAAATAATCTATGTGTTTTAACTTTTTAAGAACCTTGATTGTCTTTTCTTCATCATGATTAATATCTTTTAGCTACCGTGTTTCCCTGAAAATAATACTGAGTCTTATATTAATATTTTCTCCAGAAGACACATTAGGGCTTATGTTCAGAGGATGTCATCCTGAAAAATCATGTTAGGCCTTATTTTCTGGTTAGGTCTTATTTTCGGGGAAACACGATAGACCTATTGCCCTTCTTTATGAAATTTGGATTTCTGTTGGAAAGGAAAAAATGAAGAGTGTTTAGTGTTTAGCCAGTAAAATTCATCTGTCTTTGTCTCAGTGTATTTTACCAGATGCTGATGCAGTCTAAATGATGAACTTTGAACTATCATGGAAAATTATTTTGTACCCTTAGACAATATAGGATAAATATATATTAATTTGTCAGACTCTCATTCTCTCATTTTTCACTATTTTTGATCAACAGAGGCTCCTTTAAAAACAAAACAAACAAAACAAAACATGATGTACCCAACTGAAACATTACATTACAGTTTATTGAACATTTTAGAATGGTGTTCATTGATGACTCTAAGTGTGTGTGTCTGTGTGTGTGTGTGTGTGTGTGTGTGTGTATGTTTTCAATATTAGGTTAATGATGACACATTTTCATTTGTTTCACTTCTAGTTCTGAAAGTAGTATTTTCTAATTTGTGAAAGCATGTGCTCTTTCAGGATACTATAATGTCCTGTATTATATACAGATGATTTGCAATCCCATAGGTTAGAAAATCTACTGTATGATTATGCCCATATGATAGGGAACGATCCTTGGGCTCCCAATTCCATAGTAACAAGCTCTACTATCATGTTTCCCCCAAAATAAGACCTAGCTGGACCATCAGCTGTAATGTGTCCTTTGGAGTAAAAATTAATATAAGATCTGGTCTTATTTTGCTATAATATTTATTATATTTTACTATAATATAAGACCAGTTCTTATATAATAATATAATATAATGTAATGTAATATAATAAAATATAATAAATATAATAAATATAATATAATATAATACAATACCAGGTCTTATATTAATTTTTGCCTCAAAAGATGCATTAAAACTGATTGTCCGGCTAGGTCTTATTTTTAGAGAAACAGGGTACATTCTACTATATATTAATATTAACGTTGCCCTTACAGGTGACCCATAGGAAAAAAGTAGGGTGAGTAAAATCTGTTTTCATTCTATATTTATTTTATTCCTTGAGTTGTATTTTCATTCTTCCTCTCATGAAAATCTTTCCTGGAGAAATACTCTGGGGAGTTTATCAGCACTACTAATTGCTTTAATTATTATTCTGCCAAGGGGAATTTGCATTTAACAAAGGTTAAAGGGATAAAGCACTAGTAATAGTAAAATTTTAGCACTTGAAAATTGGTTGGAGAGGGCTCTTTGGGGAAAAAGGTATGCAAAGAAAGGAGATAGGGTGATGCTCTTAGAATCATGCCCTTTAGGAAATTTCCCCCATTCTGACTAAGCCAAATAAAAATGACCCCTAAACAGGGCCA
Source organism: Rhinolophus hipposideros (assembly GCF_964194185.1). Taxonomy (NCBI): domain Eukaryota; kingdom Metazoa; phylum Chordata; class Mammalia; order Chiroptera; family Rhinolophidae; genus Rhinolophus; species Rhinolophus hipposideros. The sequence continues at coordinate 10,893,095 of NC_138071.1, forward strand.
CTCATCTTAAATCTGTTCTTGGCTTAAAACAAAAAAAACAACAAAAAGCTCAAAAACTGATATGTGCAAAATTAAATGGAGTAAACAGCTATAGTCTATTTTTATTTATCTATAAAGAGTCTTGAGTCAACATCATTTGGTTATAGTGTTTTAGTCAGCATTTGCATCTAAGACAGATGGTTAGCTCTTTCTGGAGTCAGGGCAACAGGGAGTTGGCTCTGCATTAGAGCAGACTTATGAAGACCAGAATACAAAATAGAGTTTAAATAATAATGTACTGCTTTAGTAAAATTCAATTATACATCCCCTTTACCCAAGAAGAGGTTGATAAATATCAACTGATTGTTTTATATTCTTTAAAATATCATTTGGATATATCAATATTGAAGATTCTGACATTGGAAGGCAAGGCAAAAAAGTCAGTATTAGAAACCAATCCTTTATATTATGTTTACTAAATTACTGAGGAACTATCAATTTATTAACACTTGAGTTTCAAATTATCAGAATGTGAGAATTTATAAAGCACCTGGAATATATGTTACCCAGGTAAAAAAAAAAAATGTCTGGGTACCAAATATAGAGAAAACTAAGAATTTAATTGAAAATGTAAGGTTATTTTAATTTTTTTTTAACTTTTATTTTTTAAATTAAATTTATTGGAGTAACATTGGTTAATAACATTATATAAGTTTCAAGAGTACAATTATATAATGCATCATCTATATATCGCATTGTGTGCTCACCACCAAAGTTTAGTCTCCTTCCATCACCATATATTTCACCCCCTTTACCCTCTTCAACCTCCCCCAACCTCCATTAAACCTCTGGCAACCACCATACTGCGTTTGTGTTGAGTTTTTTTATTTGTTTGTTTGTTTGGTTTGTTTGTTACTTTCTGTTTTATATCCACATGAGTGAAATCATATGGTTCTTTTCCTTTTCTGTCTGACTTATTTTGCTTAGTATGATACTCTCAAGATCCATCCATAATGTTGCAAGTGGCAGTATTTCATCTTTTCTTATGGCTGAGTAACAGTCCATTGTACATATGCACATCTTTTTATCCGATCAAATGTAAGGTTCTCATATTTCATTCTTATTTCCTTTAAAAATGATAATGTTAATTGGGGATCCATACAATTTATTTCAAAGTACATTTTGATGAATCCTGAATAGAAAAAACAATGACTCAGTTATGCAATATTCAGACAACATCCTGTTATTGGTGGTTCAGATTGCAAACTACTTCAACAAAAGTGAAATATACATATATATATGTGTATAACAATATGAATAATATGTGTATGGCAATATACATATTGTTGTGTATAAAATGGTTAACCAAAGAATAAAAGTGTTACTGAGTAAAGCATTTTTCTGTTTTATGTATCAGTATCCAAAATTGTATAATATTTTACTGATGGCAGAGAAAGTACAGGACCATGGAATTTTAAGGATAAACTAATCTATAGTAGATATGCATTATTTATTCTTTCTTGACTAGTTATTCCTAGAAAGGTGTTAACCTCTTTAAATCCAATAGAGAAATGCACCTAAGCACATTAGTATTTACATGGGGTGAAAGGATAGAAGTTAAATGATATCATACTGAATCTTTTGTGATGAATCTTTAAAAAGACAATGGTTTTCACTGATGCCCAATTAAAAAAAATATATATATATATATGTATATGTATATATTAATGTAAAGGGATGGATACTGCTCAGACCTGACTTTTAGTAATTTTGGGGGATTGATTTTAGTACTGACAAAACATCTATGCATAGTAAAGGAAATGACCCAAAGGACATGGGCCCTGTCAATTACCAAAGTCCATATAGGGCCATTGTCCACATCACTGACATAATAATCCTGTTCAATTTATGATGCAAAGTCTTTTTGTGCCAAGATGGGGATCTGGGAAGATGCGTACCTATAAAATGTCCACTTAGGGACAATTTTTCAACAACTACTAAAACAAAAAAACAAAGAGTAGTAGAACACTGACTTTTGAATCAAAAGTCATATGAGCAAAAATTCATATGAGACTCGGTCTTATTTTACTATAAGACACGGTCTTTAATATAATATAATATAATATAATATAATGTAATGTAATGTAATGTAATGTAATGTAATGTAATGTAATATAATATAATACCAAGTCTTATATTAATTTTTGCTCCAAAAGACACATTAGAGCTGATGGTCAGGCTAGGTCTTATTTTCGGGGAAACACGGTAGCAGAATTAGGTTAAGTATCCAAATACATTCTAAATGGGAACTTTCTCAGCTCAGCTAATTCTTCATTTTTGCTGCCTGCACAGAGGAAACATTTGGAGTGTAAACTGTCAAGTTGCCCCAACTAGTTATAATTTACATGAAACTTGGTTATATTTTGCTAACATCATAATTCATTGCACACAGGATTACCATGTACCTGAGAATAATCTCTAAACTGGTATTTAGAGATCATAGTTTTGAATTAATTATCTGATATTTCTCAAGCACTATGGTGTAACACTATCAGAAGGCTTGAGCAGTAGTACTGATTCTTGAATTTACCAGCAGTCCAACTTGGAAAATCTCCATGTCTTAGTGTCTCAGTTCCCTCAGCTGTTATAGATTGATAATTTATATTTCCTTTCCTCAAGAGAAAATGTGATAATAGATGAAACAATGACTTTTACATTGTAAAGTGGCATATGAATATGAGGTCTTATCGTCATCATCATCATCACCATCATCATCATCCTCCGGCTGTCATAGCATTTAGTTTAAGCCCCAGAGTGGCTGAAAAGAACAATCGCCTTTACCCTTATATTGCTGACAAAACTCTCATGTCTGGTTGGGTACTTTGAGGGCTGTCACACGTCAGGCATGGAGTTGAGACAAATTCCACAAGGTGACATGGCATGGTCTAAGGGATAAGCTTTATGGTCAGAGTTAACCAGCCAGACAGTGCCCAGTTTCCCATCATCCTATGGAGTGTAAGATTCTTCCTTCTATCTGTGAGTCTCCTCATATAGAGAAAGTTTGAAGAAGGGAGACTTAGTGGAGAATAAGCAGGCTGTTTGGCATAGGCAGTCCTTACGAGATGGTGCCTCTTACTTATCTGGGAAAGCCAGGTGCTCTGCACCTGTTGACCAGGGGACAGATGGGAAGCTAAGCCCATGGATGTTACATGCCAGACAGTGGGAGCCACTAATTGTGTTGAAGACTGAGCTTGGTCCCTCCTTTAGTGGCATAATAGGGAGTGTCCTGAAACACAGCTGGCTCATTCAATTTTGTGGATGAATATACCAGTAATCTTTTTAATGTCAAAAAAAATAAATAAAATACCTATTTTAGAAATCTTTAAAAAATATAAAGAAGAAAAAAAAGAGAATATAAGTGACCAATAATGACTCCATCCAGAGATAATTATCATAGACATGTTGGTAAATGTGAAGGCACAGGCATGTAAAGATATGAAGTTGGGGTCATGGAACTGTACTCCCTCTTTAGCTCTCCTCTTTTCCTATAAATATAAAAGTCTTCTCTATTATTCTTTCAGAAAATCTATATGCTATCTATAGGTTGATACATCTTGAATATCTTTGGTAAAATGTATTTATTTCAAAGATAAAGCATTTAAAAAAATTATTGGGGAACAGTGTGTTTCTCCAGGGCTCATGAGCTCTAAGTCATTGTCCTTCAATCTAGTTGTGGCGGGCTCAGCTCAGCTCCAAGTCCAGTTGCCGTTTTCAATCTTTAGTTGCAGGGGATGCAGTCCACCATCCCACGTGGGAATTGAACAGGCAACCTTGTTGTTAAGAGCTCACGCTCTAACCAACTGAGCCATCCGGCCACCCCTCAAAGACAAAGCTTTTAAAATGGTCATTATTTATGCTAGCACATCCACTTATTAGACTTGTAAGAGCTCTCCAGAGATTGTTGAAAACATGCCATGATATTAATTTAAACATCTACTCTTTTTCCACACATGTCAAAATAAATTATGTCAGGGAAAATAAAGCACGTCTTACCTGATTATAGTTTCCAGTGTTGTATATCATTGTCAGTGACTACTAATTGCTACTAACTGGCATTTATTGAATGGTAAAAAGGTAGATTTGTTCTGTTTCACTAGTTAATTCAAGTTGGATTTTGTCCAAGTCTTATAATCTAAATGTCCAATAATGAGGGAATGATTGAATCTTAGCACATGTGCTCCACATGTGTTGAGAATCTTGTAAAGTCATTAAAATGGTGTTTCAGAAGAATGCTTAGTAAAATTGGAAAATACTTATAATAAGTTTACTATCAGTACATGGAGAATAAAATCTAGATTCATCATCCTGGTCTTATGTAATTGGGCTTCACCATAGCTATTTTTTCCATCTTGAGTACTTATCTCCCTCAGTCATCACACTTCACACTGGTCTTTATTTCTGTGACATTCTGAGACCTTTTCACTGTCAGGACTTTGGATTAGCTGTTCTTGCTGCCTGGAAGGCCCTTCCTTAAAGCCTTTTCTGCCCACTCACTCACTGGTTAGTACAGTATTCCCCACTTATCTCCGGTTTTACTTTACATGGTTTCACTTACGTGTGGTCAGCAATGGTCCAAAAGTATTATGTAGAAAATTCCAGAAATAGACAATTTGTAAGTTTTAAATTGTGCACCATTCTAAGTAGTGGGGTGAAATTTTAAGCCATCTACTCCCTCCTGCTGTGACCAGTAATCTTTTTTATGGCAAAAGTAAAAAAAAAAAAAAAAAAAAAAAAAAAAAAAAAAAAAAAAGCCCCAAAAACAACTTATTTTAGAAATCTTTTAAAAATGTAAAGAAGAAAAAAAGAGAATACAAACTACCGATAATGACTCAATCCAGACATAATTATCATAGACACGTTGATATATGTTAAGGCACAGACACGTAAATATATTAAGTTGGGATCATCGAACTGCACTCCCTCTTTGGTTCTCCTCCTTTCCTTACATTTTTCTCTCTTCTCCCTCTGAGAAACAAAATAAATTTCCACTATAGACTTCTGTATAAGAGTATAGTGATCATTTTGTTTTCTGGAAATCACTCTGCATAGCTTATCAATGTACTTATTTGCCCCCAAAGTAGTACTCCCCCAAAGAGGAATTTTGGTACTTACATTTTTCTACTTTCAAAATGTGGTATAGAGCACAGTGATGGAGTAGGTTGAGTGCTACAGGACAGAGAAGAGACACCACCATCTTTTTCTTTGTGGTGGGTCAGAGAACACCTTCAGGAAGTAGTTATTTCTCAGCTGAGACCTGAAATGTGTCCAAATCAGGCATGGTAAATTTGTAAGCCCGAAGACCTGGAGGGTGGGAGAGGCAGAGAATCCTAAACAGAGAGAAGCATTGTATGCACAAAGGCTCTGGGATGAGAGAACACTGAACTTTAGGAGAAATTGAAGTTGTTCCATGTTACGAGTACATAATGTTTGATGCGATTTCTGATGCTGGGGTGTAGGTAGAAGCCAGATAAGGAGGACCCTGTGTTAAGCTATATTGAGAGCAATAAGAAGTCTTGTAAGTGCTTTCAGCAAAGAAATATCGTGAGTTTTATATTTTACAAAGATCATCGTAACTGCTCATGAAAAAATATGGAAAGAGAAAAAAAATTGTATAATAATTTGCATGGCTAAGCAAACATGTAACGAATATTTATGTTAGAAGGAGAAAGCTTACGTGTGTTTTGGACTCATTTCAACCGTCCAGGCATCAACCACAGAAAATAAATGGACATAAGGACAAAGTGTCTTGATGACTGGTTCTAGTGAGAGTCTTATTATCTATGTCAAAAATTATCTTTACTTGTTATTATGTCATCACCAAGTTAGGTGTGAGGAGTCACCGTGCTTTAGCTGGTATGGCGACTGTCACACAGGGAAATAATTCTGTCTTTCCTCATGTATGACAAAGCCATCTGCATGTTCCTTCTCTAGATGGTCTTTACGTAGTCAGGAAGTACCAGCAGCATCTCCATCAGCAACCCCACTCTACTGTGCTCCTAAGATACAAGATATCAGTGCTTTCTCTGGTTTCACGTGCTGACCAGACATTCTTCCTGCATATAAGACCAATAAGAGATTAGCTGGTCTTACCCTCCAATGGCTGTCCTCAGCGCTATGACTTTCAACATTTTCTTGGTATCTCTGGCATGTGGATGGTGCCCTTCTCTCTTTTGTGTCACTTACTGGCATCTCTCTCCATTTTTAAATATTCCTTTAGTCTTGTCAAAGATCATGTTGGTAGAAGCAAGGTTTTAAAAGGGATAGGATAGGAAAATTAATGTGAATATACACGTCAGTTTCATATCGTAGCAATGTATGTAGTTTTTTTCACAGTGTAAAGTGGGATGGCCTATTATTTAGGGGACATTTGTGGCCTTTTGTAATCCACCAAATATTTATTAAGATATATGTGTGTGTGTGTGTGTGTGTGTAATTAATGGGTTCAAACATAAGAAAAAAATCCCTCTTAATCTGTTGCCCATTCCCTCACAGCTACTCAAACCCTTCACTCTTTTCCGTCTTTTCTTTTTTTGTACTAATTTTCTATTGCATCCATAACAAATTACTAAGAACTTAGTGTCTTAAAAGAACACAAATTTATTATGTTATGGTTCTAGAAGTCCGATATGTGAAATGGTTCTTATGGGCCAGAATCAAATCGTCATCAACAGAGCTGCATTCCTTCTAGAGACTCTAGGAAAGAATCCATTCCTTTACCTTTCTAGCTTCTAGGGGCTGCCCATATTTTTTGATTTGTGGTTGTATTTCTCTGACTTCTGCTTCAGTAATCACATCTCCTTATGTGACTCTGGCTCTCCCATCCCCCTCTCATAAGGACTCACGATTACACTGAGCTTACCTAGAAAAATCCAAGAAAATCTCTCCATCTCAAGACCCTTAAACTTAATCACAAATGCAAAGTCTCTTTTAAGATGAGAGGTGATATATTCACATGTTCTGGGGACTAGGTCATGAGCATTTTTTGGGAGAGGATGTTATTCTGCCTACCATATTCTTGAATCATCAGTCTAGATCAATTGTACTTGGTCTTTATTTCTTCTAATTTATTTTTATCCTTTCATTTTCTCATCTGTAAAAAGTAATAAAGGTAGTACATATATAGGGTTGCTGTGAAGAGTAAATGCTTAAAGGAGCCTGCACATATCCCACAGTTAAGAAGCTATTATTACTATAGGGAATAATGTAATTTTACAATCACTGTCATGAGGCTAAAAATTCCACCATCCACATATACTGATAATAAGTGGTAGGACTTATGAGGCGATAGATGAGAATTTAATAAGATGTAATACTTTAGTGATGATTCTAGGAATACACGTGCTCACATTATGAACAATATCATCTTTGAATTATCCTTGAAGAATCATCAATATTTTAGCAACTCTAGCTGAAAAAATATGAACAGGTTGTTTGTAGCACTGGCTTCCTTTCTCATCTGTGACAAGGTAAAAACATCTACATTTGACTATTTTCAGTGTTCCTCCTGGGATATTCAGGAAGATTTTTTATTTTTTAATAAAAATAATAACCCCACCCACATCTAGTGAATAGTATCCCCTTTGTGTCATCTGTTTCTTTAGGTTTTTGTGATGCTGTTTTAAGACACCAAACAGAGCGTAATGAATTTAGGAGAAAGATATGCATGCGTAAATTGAGTATCACTGCAAAGGGCTTTGTCTACGCAAGACAGAACAGGAAGAATAGTGGCTTAAAGAAAAATAAATAGGGGTTCAGAGTTATGGTGGGAAAGAGATTTTGAGGAAATCAGTTGTACTTCAAGGATAGGATATTGATAATGAGAAAAATGAAAACATTTTAAAGAATTTCAGAGCAATGAGTATGTGTTTCTTACCCTTTGACATTGTTTGAGAGATGCCAGTAAACAGTGGTTTCTTTTCATTACTTTCAGTTGCTGGATTCTATTTCTTTCAATCCAACTCCGTGCTTTGACTGGTCATGGGGTTTGGTTTCTGTTTGAATTATACATAATCTAGTGTATATGTGACATTCCCTTCAGATTTCTTAAACCTTACATGTCAATCATACTCATCAAACCATTTATAGTCCATCTGTCTTCTTCTACAATTTTTATCACTCCTTACCCGTTTCCTCAGACAAAGAACTGACCCTTCTTCAGTTCAAGTTCACCTTTTCCACCTGTTCTAACAATATCATTCTTACCTTCAATTTACAAATATGTTTTCAAAGCATACTATCACACACACACACACACACACACGCACGCACACACTCTTTATCGATGCTTCATGCTTGCAAGTAGGTGCTCATTTTCTCCCTTCTACAAACATTTTTAAATAGTCTACAAAAATACTAGTTCTTTCATGTTCAGTTTTCTACTAAACTCTCTTTGATCTGATTTTTTTATTTTAATAAGATAAAATATGCACTTGTGATCATCAAACCCAGTGACTGCCTCCTATTTAATTGGACTACTTTATGGCATAATATTGATCATGATTTTCTTTCTTCACTGTAATACATTATTTTTATTTCCTCTTTCAGCTCACTAATTATTCTCTTTCTGGCATTCCTCCTGCTCTATTCCTAACTATTGGTAAATCTCATGTTTCTATCTCTGACCCTTAACCCATTGGGCATACTTTTGTGTGTGGTATTATCCACCTCTACAAATTTTATTAATACCAATGGACATTCCCAACTAAGCAAAGTTTAAAAGATCAAATTGAATTCATCTCTGAGTGCCCATATTTTCTTTCTTTAAATGAAATTAGTGGCGTTATTATTAATGGAAATGTCTGAACTTGAAGACTCAAATATTGTTGAAATTCCTTCGATGCCATATCATTTAGCTACCAAGTCATTCACTGATTCTTCCCATGTTAACTATAAAATCTCTCCCCTCTCCTCCATAGCTCTATCAGTTAAGACTTACCAATTTTTTTTTTTATTATTTCAAGTCATCAAGCCTTCTTGTAATATCTCTTACTCTTTGATTCATCTTTTACACAGACTTGAGCATGGAACTGCTTATGTTAACACCTGTTTTAAATCTTGGCCAGGAAAGGATAATAGACAAGTCCTTTACAATATGACCACCAATTCCTTTCATTCAGTGACCAAGCCACATCTCATTTTTAATTATATTAACTTAGTTTTAACATCATGTGCGGAGCTGAGTTATCACTATCAGAGCATTAAGAAGAAACTCTCTAAAGGCACATAGCACAGCTTCAGGCAGAGTTCCAGAGCTGTAAAAGCTGGGAGGAAGCTCTAATAGACAAAGATCTTGAGCACAAACAGTAAAAAGAGGCCAGTTGAATCTGCAACACTCCAGAGGCGTGGTCATAAACATTTGACAAGTGCTGACGGTGGCTCACAAAGGGCTAACCACTGGCAACACTATGGAAAAAAAAGAGATTAGTTACCTGGCAACTTTATAGCTGCCATTACCGTTTCTGAAACCTTCTTTCTCTGTTCACTTCCCCTCTTCTCTTCTCTCTCCCTTAACAAATATGCATAGTATCTTTCAACCCAGGAGCATATGACTGGCCCAGGGACCCTTTCTATGAATTGCTCACCTAGACATTTCCGGATCCTGAATTTTTGCCCAAACTCATCTTCCCTACATTTCATTCACATAGGGTAAGCATGATGATTTCTGTGACAAAATACCCAACAGGATTTTCTCTCTCTTTTATTTTGTCTGTGGTGGATGGTATTTTCCAAAGATGGCTACATGATATCTCTAATCTCATGGCTTTTCCAGAACCTTGCCACTGCCATATCAAGGGGTAGGGAGTTAATTTCCATCCCCCTAATTCCGAGTAGACTTGTGACTTTCATGTATCCAGGAGAGTATGGCAAAAATCATGCTATGTTCATTTAAAGAATGAATGGCCTTAAGAGGGTGCAGCACCCATTTTGTTAGCTGAGGTCTTCACATTTTGAGTACTGGGTTTTTTTTTGGTTGTTCTTTGTTTTGTAGTTTTAGGTGTACAAAACAATGTAATTGTTAGACATTTACACCTCTCACAATGTGATAACCCCCCTCCCCCAATCTACTATCCCTCTGACATCATATACAGCTATTCCACTGACTCTATTCTCTATGATGTATTCCACATCCTGTGACTACTATATATAAATATATGTATATATAATTATATATATACATATATACATATATGTATATACACACACATATATATATACATATGCATATATATATATATATATATATATATATATATATATATATATATATATATATAATTATAGTTGACATTCATTATTATTCAGCTTCAGCTTCAGGTGTACAGTGCAGTGATCAGGCATCTACATCATCCCTGAGGTGGTCTCCCTAATAAGACAAGTGTCCATCAGATACCCTACAAAATCTTTCCAACATTATTGATTATATTCCCCAAACTGTCTTTCATATCTTTGTGGCAATCTTATGGTTACCTATTGTGCTTTCTAATCCCCTCACCTTCTCCCTCATCCCCACCCCCTCCCATCTAGCAACCCTTAGTTTTTTCTCTATATTTCTGAGATTGTTTCTGATTAGTTTGCTCATTTATACTGTTCTTTAGATTCCATATAAGTGAGATCATATGGTACTTGTCTTTCTCCATCTGACTTACTTCACTTAACGTAATGTTCTCTAAGTCCATCCATATCATTGCAAATGGTAAGATTTCATTCTTCTTTATGGCTGAGTAATACTCCATTGTATAAATGTACCACAGTCTCTTAATCCAATTGTCTACTGATGGGCATTTCAATTGTTTCCATGTCTTGGCTATTGTGAATAGTGATGCAATAAATATAGGGTGCATATATTTTTTTAGAATTAGTGTTTTGGATTTCTCTGGATAGATACCTAACAGTGGAATTGCTGGGTCTTAAGGTAGTTCCATTTCCAGTTTTTCAAGATACCTTCCTACTGATTTCCACAGTGGCTGCACCAATCTTCAATCCCACCAACAGTGCATGAGGGTTCCCTTTTCTCCACATCCTCGCCAGCATTTGTTGTTTGTTGATTTATTGATGATAGCCATTCTGATCAGAGTGAAGTGGTATCTCATTGTGGTTTTTATTTGCATTTCTCTAATGATTAGTGAGATTGAGCATTTTTTCATGTCTGTTGGCCATCTGTATGTCCTCTTTAGAAAAATGTCTCTTCATGTCCGGGAGCCTCAGGCTTTGATGTGAGCATTCTAGCCATTAGGCTGCCCTGCTGTAAGGGAGCCCAAAGTAGCCGACATAGAGAAACCACAGAGAGAGGGCCTGCAGTTACATGGACAGAGAGAGACAGACGCCTTTTTAGCTATCAGAGAATTTAGTCATTTGCTGTTCTCATTTTTTAATCCCTATCTGACTATAATCACGTGATATATTCTGAGCCAGAAGTATCTACCTGACCGCAGATTGCTAACCCACTGTAAGTATAACAAGTTAAAAAAAAAAAGTGGTTTCTTTAACAGGTAAATTTTTGTATATAGCTATTACAATTCCATTGACTCTATTCCCTATGCTGTACTCCACATGTGGTGGGCTCTGTTATATATCAGTAGTAAATGGAACACTGTCCAAACACAGATTTTGTTCACGTCTCCAACCCTCGACTCCATATTCAGAGTAAATTCTGTTTTGTCTAAGTTAAAGTGTTCCCATTCTCCAGCTTGGCTTAAGAATAAGCATGGTTTAGGAAGGACTTGGTTATGGCCAATGAGGCATGTGGCCATATTTGCTGGAGGCTCTGGGAAAACAATAACATATGTAATGAACATGCATTTTCTTCCATCAGATATCTTCTCTAGAAATGGTGCTAATCTATAAAAATCACACTGAGGTTGACAGAATGAAAAGAGAAGGAATCTGGGTCCTTGACATTGTTGATCAACTGAATTAGTCAAACTTGGAAATGCTGTACTTGATTATCTCTTCTGTATGAAGGAGCATATTCTGATTTAGTTAAGAAATATGACATGAGTTTTCTGTTATTTGCTGCTCAAATAATCATAACTTTTTAAATAGCTCCATCCAAATGCATGTGATAGTCAAAGATTAGCACTATATGCCTTGCTTTATGATTTAGGGATATGGATGATCAGAATAACCAAGGTAAGAAAAACAGTGAGAAGTTGGCAAAAATCATCCCAGCCAGGGCAGAGAATTGGTCATAAAAATTTACCAGGCTGCAAACTGACTCGACATATAATAGGCTAGCCAGGATGTCTGAAGGAACACAGTGTTATTTAATTAGGTAACCCATCGGGAATCACCCAAGTGATTAGTCCCCAGGGCCATGGCCTTTCCGAGTGTCTGGGGTCCTAGGGAGACTAATTAATAAAACATAAAGCACAAACAAAAGTAGCATTCTCATTCTCTGGAGTAACCTAAAACAGAGGTACAGTGATGGAGTGGTGGTGAGTGAATTGAAGAAAGCTAACTCAAGACATTCACTATGCAGGTGACTTGGTTCATACCCTAAGAACTTGAAAGAATGATAAGACTGCTCACGTGATTACGTAAGTGGAAATAATAACTAATCCTAAATTTTTGTTTATTTGGTACTAGGCATTATTCTAAGGACTTTCCATTTACCAATTGATTTAATTCTCAGCAAAGCCCTATGAAGCATATATGTTAATTCCTTCGTAATTTTCAGATCAGGAAACACACAGGGAGGCTGAGTAGCTTGGTCATGGTCTTAGAGCTAGTAAGTGCAATTCTGAGGCTTGAACCCTACACATTCCAGCCCCAGAGCTTATGTTTTAACCTCTGTGCCGTATTTTGAGTAAGATTTTCATGGTTAAGTTTGCAAGAATATATTTTAATTCTGTGAGGTTTACTCAGGGGCTGGGAAAAAATTAATCCATCAGGCAGTGAATGTCATCGATCAAACAATGGGACGATAAGAATTCTCCTGCAATGGAAATAAAGAACATCCCTGGGGAATTTTCTTGTTTTACACAAAGCCATTTCAACTATGAAGTGCTTTATCAAAAAGAATAACTATGTTGTAATAGGAATTTAGACATTGACATGTCTGAAGTACGATAAATAAAAAATCCATGACAGAAATATTATATTGATGTAAGAACTATTTGGGGGTAGAGTCATTTCTTCAGCTTCTGGAAACGTACAGTGATGGTCTGCTCTGACTAAGGTTAGCTTTGGGTAGTCTTGACCAAAATACTTTCAGGTACAGTTAATGTGAAGTTTTAAGCTACTCTCAGAGAAATAGATAAAATTGCTTACAACAGCATCCTCAAATACTTCAATGTGTGTAGGAGGGATCGAAAATGAGATTATATATACATATATATATATAACTTGACTTCAGAAATTTATGCTGGATAGAAGATTCTTAATATATGTCTATTGAAAGAAAAAACAGAGAATGAGCATGGACAAAAAAAGAGATATATATGGTGGAAACTATTAGAAACTATAAAGATACTTGAGCAAACGGAATCAAATAACACAAAAAAGCAAGAAAATGTGGCCTGGGCAACAGAAAATTTAAACATTTGGAACTACGAAGCAGGAGAGCAAAGTTATAGTACCTGAAAAAAAGTTTTTCCTTACATTAGAGACTATTTTCCCTCACACTCATAAACATACTTTGAATAGGACATCTATTCAATGATTTCAACAATAGACTACCAAATCTTATGTCAAGGTTGAAGGATAAAATGCAGAAATTCAATCTGAGTCATCTCTCTTGGAAAAATTGTTCTGAAATCACAATTCCATTTTTCCTTTTAATTCTTTTTTTTAAAAAAGAACTCTAGAGTTAGAACTTGACCTTTAATTGCATAGTGTCATTTTACATACAGAATTACATTATTTGAGTAATCTTACTCAATTTTATGAACCATCAGTGATATTATAAGAAGTTTGCTCTTAAATGACCCTAGGCCTTCGCATAAACCAGGATCTTCTTTGGTTTGGACAACATAACATCCCACAGGGCATTTCTCTGGAGTTCAATTATTATTGCAAGGAAATGTTCCCATTTTTTTATGGCGAGAGAGAATCAGATAGGCAATTCCTGCCAGAAAAATGTATTGTGACATCCAATGTAGGAGTAAAGGGAGGGGGAGTAACACTTTTATTCTGACATTGCCTCTGTTGTAAGAACTTCCTGAGTTTGTAGTCTGTTTGGGTGTTCAGAATCATCTAACAAAGGCAAAGGAAGCCTTAATTGATGGTAGAAGTAGGCTACCTCCTCTATTTCTATGAAAGAGAGGAATGTATGCCCTTAGCTTTTAGAAAATACTTATCTGTAAAGATTATAAAATCATTTGGTTATCACAGCAGCACTTTGTCTAGTAACCTATCAGGAGATAAGAAAGAAGAAAATCACTCTCAAAAGATTAGCATGTTCTCCAAATGGTAGCCACCGAATTCAGAGCTTTAAGAAGCAGCGTTTAACCTTTTCTCTAGCTTAGAGGCATGAATCATCAGGGATGTACCCAGTTACTGAGCTATTTACTGGCACCTATGAATTCTGTTTAAGATTAAACGGAAAGCAAGTGGGGGAGGAAGATCCATCACTACAACTAGGAGAAGCTAAAGGACATGCACATAAAGCCAAGCTGTAGGCAGCAATTAGTTTGTCATATCACTACAATACAAATAAGTCAACTTCGATACATACACAGGAGATGTAGAAATAATTTCTTCTCTTATATGGTGTATTACAGACACACAAAGTTATAGCTTAGACAATTGTCCGGGACCCTGAATCCCTTATTTCAACAATGCTAACTAACATCAGTGAATTTGGTTAAGAAATTACAAGTACCTGGTTTAGTAACTCAAACCAATTTTTTACCATTTAATGGCCAATCTTAAATATTTAGTTTTGAGCTACGTGCTCTAAAAGTCTCTTCTTTTCTCTGTCATGCACAGGAATGTGCTGTTGGGTAAAACACTAATTTAGAATTTTATATTTCGGAAAATAGAAATAATGCCTTGTTTTATATTTAAGTATATATTAATGATGTGTAGCAATTACAAAAATTCGTAAACTAAAAATGGCACACACATTGTAGGTTTATAATTATGTCATGTGTTCTGTTTGAATTCATTGTGAGGAAAATCAGACTATATTTATTGGATATTTTTGGGTGAAAAATTAAGGTCCTTGATGAGTAGGGTCCAAGTTTATATTATAAATGTTAAGTCAACTGATCCCTCATAGTCACTTGGCAATTAATCAAGTTGTCCTTATAGCCCTCTCACTGAATTATCCCTTTTGTATAATGCCACCTATCCACCATTACAATCATACAGAATAGTTTTATTGCCCTAAAAATCATTTGTGCTCTACTTCTTCACCCCTCCATTCCCACTAACCCCTGGTAATCCCTGAAACGTTTAGTGTCTCTATAGTTTTGCCTTCTCCAGAATGTTACATAGTTGGAATCATATAATACTTAAACTTTTTAAATTGGCTTTATTCATTTAAAAATATGTGTTTAAAGCTCCTCCATGTATTTTTTTCTGTATAGTTCATTTCTTTTTGTCCGTGAATAATATTCCATTATATGGATGTGCCAGTTTGTTTATACATTCACCTATTAATGTATAAATAACCACATTTTGGTTGCTTCCGAATTTTTGGAAATAATGATTAAAGCTGCTATAAATATCTATGTGCAATTTTTTGTATAGAGATATGTTTTCAACTCATTTGCGTAAGGACTTAGGAGTGAGATTGTTATAGCACATGGTAAGGTTATGTTTAGCTTTATAAGAAACTACCAAATTGTCTTCCAAAGGCTCTCTACCTTTATGGGTTCCCACCATCAATGTATGATCATTATTGTTGCTCCACATCCTCACTAGAATTTGGTTTTGTCAGAGTTTTAGATTTTAGCTATTCTATAGGTGTATAATGGTATCTCATTGTTTTAATTTGCAATTCTTTTAGTGACATATCACATTGAATATCTTTCAATATGGTTATTTGCCATTTGTTTATCTTCTTTTTTAGTTGCCTATAGGATCCTTTGTCTAATTTTTTAATTGGGTTGTTTGTTTTCTTATTGTTGAGAATTAGAAATTCTTTGTATATTTTAGATACAAGACCTTTTTCAGATATATGTTTCACAAGTATCTTCTCCCAGTCTGTGGCTTGTTTTTTCATTCTTTTATAGGATTATTTGCAAAGCAGAAGTTTTACATATTAATAAAGTTCTACTTAACAATTTTTAAAATTTATAGATAATGATTTTGGTGTTACTTCTTACCTTTTTGTTAACAATTCAAAATACTGTCATTAATAACAACTATTAATTTTCTACTATGGACCAGACAGTTGTAGAGAAAAACTTTCCAGTTATCAAGTTCCCTTATAAAAGCATAACAGGTCTACTTCAGATATTATAGAACAAATTTTTAAAGTTCTTTTCATTAAAAAAGAGGGCACTTCCTGTTTCAGTTTCAAAATGAAAAGAACTCAGGTGTCATTACTCCTGTAGATACAACAAGAAAAAGCTTGGAAATCTGAAAATTAATTACTTTTCCTAGATATGTCAGAGAATCAAGGTTGTAGAACAAACCACCAACCCAAATCTACAGAGACAGGTCTCTCTAGAGAGTCACAGTTGAGATCTGCTTATCTGGAACACATGCTGCTGAAGTATATAATGATACTAGTATCTTATACAACATGTAACACTTTTAACAAACAGCTTTTAACAAAATGTTACCAGGCATGCAAGAAAATAGGTAAAATCAGTGAAAGCAAATGGGTTTTGGAATGGGTAAATACAATTAATAAACCTGTATCTAGACTAATCAAGATAAAATGAAGATACCAACTGTCAGTATCAGGAATGAAAGAGGGGTCATCAATACTTATCTCACAGATATTAAAAGAATAAAAAGTAATACTACCAACAATTCTGTACCCACAAGTATGACAGTTTAGTGAAAAGGACTAATTCCTTGAGAGACAATCTATCAAAACTGACATGGGGAGAAATAGATAACCTAAATAGCTCTATTAAAAATTTGAATCAATAGTTAATAACCTCCCCACAAAGAATGCACCAGGCCAAGAGAATTTCATTGTTGCATTATACCAAGACTTAAGAGGGAAATAATGCCACATTTTCATAATTTCTTCCAGAAAATTATAGCAAAAGAAGCAGTTCCTAACACATTCAATAAGGCCGCCATTCCCATAGTGGACATTATAATAAACAAAAATTACTGAGTAATATCTCTCATGAACATAGACAATATCTCATATATTGACAAATGTTAATAAATCAATTTTGATAATGCATTAAAAGAATTTAATCAGCCAGATATTCAAGGCTGATTCAACATTCAAAGATATACGTATCACATTAATGATCTAAAGAAGAAAATTTGTATGATCATATCAATTGATGCAGAAAAAGCATTTAAGATCCAACACTTATTCATGATAAAATATATCAACAAACTAGAAATAGAGGGGAATTATTCAGCATGATAACAGATATACAAAAGATCTACAGCTAATATCATACTTAATTATGAGAAAGTAAACACTTTTTTACTAAGACCAAAAGCAAGGCTGCCCTCTCTCTCTACTGCTATTCAACATCATCCTAAATGTTCTAGTTAGTGCAATAAGAACACCTATAAAAGCGAACAAACAAAAACTTAGACACAGATAACAGTTTAGTGGTTACCAGAGAGTATCAGGGGGAGACAGAAGAGAGTAAAGAGGGTCAAATATATGATAATGGAAAGAGAACTGACTTTGGGTGGTGAACACAGATTGCAATATACAGATGATATATTAGAGAAATGCACACTTGAAACCCATATAATTTCATTAACCATTGTCACCCCAATAAATTTAATAAAAATTCCAAAAGAATAAAAGATAGATAGATCCATAGAATAGAAAAGTGAACTCAGAAATAGAACTATACATGCACTGTCATCTGTTTATGACAAAGGCGCCACTCCAATTCAGTGGGATAGAGATTATCTGAATGGAAAAGAAAATAACTCTTGGTCCATAACTCATTAAACAACACAAAATTAATTTGACTTGGATCATAGATCTAAGTATAAAAGGCTACTGAAATAGTCAATCTAGAAAAAAGCTATTAAAGACATATAAATTAGAAAATGAGAAACACAACCATCTTTAGATATTTGCAGGTAGCATGATTAGCTGTGTATAAAATTCCAAAGAACTGATGAAAAGAAAAAAGAATCCTTGGAGTAATAAGTGAGTACATCAAGGTTGCAGGATGTAAGGTTAACACTCAAAAGTCAATTGCTTTCCTATATACCAGTAATTAACAATTGGGGTTGTTGTGTCATTGGAATTAACCCCTGGTCATTCGCAAAAGGTGAAGAAATTCATGGACTCAGCCTGAAATGAGGAGACCAAGGAAGTTTATTGAAGAAGAAAGACACCATCATAGAAGTTGCTGGGTCAGAAAACTGCACCTAATTTTAGGGTAGCTCTTTCTTATATAGAAAAGGGTAGGTAAATTTCCTTACAGCAGGAGATGTGACATACAGACTGAGGTCATTTGATTGACATATGTTGGTTATAGAACTAGTTTCTTTCTGTGCATGCTCTTACCCATAATGCATCTAGAAAAACCCATGGAGGAGGGGCAAGCCTTAATGTTCATTTTAATTGTATTATAATGAGGCTAGAGTTCAAGTAATGGACAGGTTTTAATAGTTTGCACATGTGTGAGCAACCAGTTAATACCAGTTGGGGCTTATCTCCTCTTTTTAGGAGTGTTTGGACACTTTGATTTATTTCTAGGGGATGAGCATGGACAGTTCCTGGGGAGAGGATGCAGGCCTGAGCAGACCCCTTCAGGTTCACTTTTTTTAACGCTTTTTTGCCTCATCAGGAATTTGAAGTTAAATATCATTTATAATAACACAAGAAGGAAATAGATATAAATGTAAGAAAATATGTTCAGGATCTATATGGCAAAAATTAAAATAATAATTCTGATGAAAGAAATTATAGATCTAAATAACTGGAGTAAGATAGTCTGTTCACGGATTGAAAGACTCAATATTGTTAAGATGTTTGTTCTTCCTAACTTGCTCTATAGAATCAATGCATTGTCAATCAAAATACCAGCAAGCTGTTTATCAGATATCAACAAACTGATTCTACAGTTTGGAAAGGCAGTAGATTTGGAATAGCCGTCAAAATACTGAAAAAGAAAGATGGAGAACACACACTATGCAATTTCAAGACTTAATATAAAGCCACAGCAATTATATAATATTGTTTTGGTAAATGATTACACGTAGATCAATTGAATTGAGACCAGAAATACAGCTGTAGTCAACTGATCTTTGACAAAGGAGCAGAAGTGTCCAATGGAGAAAACTTATATCTTCAATAAATGGTGCTGGAGCAATTGAGAATCCATATGCAAAAAGTGAACCTAGACAAAGAACTTACACGTTTTACAAAAATTAGCTCAAACTAGATCACGAACCTAAATGTAAAATACAAAACTATAAAACTTCTAAAAAAAGAAACAGGATACAATTTAGATGACCTTGGGTTCAGTGATGTTATTAGAGTACCCAAAGTATGATCTATGGAAGAAAAAAGATTGTAAGTTGAATTTAATTAAAAATTATACTCTGAAAAAGATATTTTAAGAAAGTGAAAAGATAAACCACAGGTGGGATAAAATATTTACAAAAATATATATTTGATAAACGATTTGTACCTAAAACGTACAAAGAACTCTTAAAACTCAAGACTAAGAAAGTGAACAACCCAGTTTAAGAAACAGGCAAACGATCTAAAGAGACACCTTATCAGAGAAGATACACAGATAGCTAATAGGCATATGAAAAAATGTTCAACATCATGTGTCATGGGGGAGTTACAAATTAAAAATAAAGATACTATTATATACCTATTAGAGTAGCTAAAAACCTGACAATACTAATTGCTGGTGAGGATGTGAAACAACAACTCTCATATATTAAGGCTGAAAATGAAAAATAGTACAGCCATTTGGAAGACAGTTTGGGAGTATATTACAAAGCTCAACAGAAACTTACCATATATGACCCATATGGTATTACCATAGCACCCCTAGTGTTAGAAAGGATTCTCATATTTTCTAATTAATATTACTTCCCTTTCATTTTAAATGCAGACATTTTGTCACCAGCTTTTGCACCAGCAAGGGAGATTCTAGTCTTGGCAATAGCCTCAAGTCTGATTTTAACATTGCCAAATGGTGGTGATTTCATCCTTCTCAGCAAATGAAATTTTCATCTGTCTTTAAAGAGATCGACCGAATATTTATCTCTCAGCTTGCTTCATAAAAAAGGACCTCCAGAGAGGCAGAATGAATTATTTTCACACTACCATAGTGAGATGTAATGGCGTTTTTAATAAATAATAGTATCCTGTTTACATATAATAAAGTCTTACCATTTATAGGACTTCCGGTTTACATTTACAAAAATGTCCTCAATCAGTGAGGAGAATCGTGATTGATAATTGTTCTATATTATTCCTGAAACTGTTTATGGTAGGAAAGGTTAGTGACTGCTGCTGGCACTGTGGTAGCAGGAAGTTAATGATTCTGTCTTTTTTCAGAGTTAGCTGTGGTTCATGCGCAGAAAAATACCTCAAGGCTGTGCTTTAAATGCTTAGCTCATTTATCTCTCATCAGTTAGGTAAATGAGATACAGAAGTGGTTCCTAGTTTCTAAATAACTTTTTATACACTATCGAAAGCCTTAAAGGATCCTAAAATGCTTTTTCTTGTTAATGAAATTTCACTCATATAATCTGTTTCTTAATCTAGAAGACTCATTTTTAAAGTCTTCAGGCAGGCTGCTGCATTCACACGCAGTATGTCAGTGTTTATTATAAGCTCCGTTGTACTAGGTATTTACTTGTATATGGGGATGATTTGAAAATAGATGTACATAGTTACATAAAATGTTAACCTTAGGGGTAGAGAAGTGAAGTGTTTATAGAACTCTGTACTATCTTCTCAGTTCTTCGGTAAGTCTGAAATTATTTGAAAAGATTTTTTTTTTAATATCACACACTTAAATATTCCTTTTACTCCCCAAAGACATTACAGTAACATCTATTTAGCATAAATTTTGAAATGTATATTCAAGAAACAATTGCCACAAAGTAGAATGCTTAATAAGTAAGTAGAGAAAGAATACTTTCTCACAAATCACTATCAATACCGTGGTAGCCGAAGACAGAAAATGAATAACATTGTGTAGAAAGTCTCTATACTCTATAGTCTGTACTGTGATTTTCATTAGCTGTTTTTATTGTGCTGGATACAGAGTTCATTCACAGAAAGACAGAAGGCAAATTCTTCGTTGTGTATTATTGCTTGTTCTCAACCCTTTAGTATTTCTTATGACATTGAAAATACTCTTAGGCAGAGAAGAATTATTTTTCTGTCCTTCACTTAGATAAGTTCTTAGGGACAGAAGAACTAGTTAGGATTTTTTTTGGTAGATCAAAGACTGAGTAAAAATTATTGGGTTATATGATTAAGTTATACTTTCAGAAAAAAATAAGATACGATTCCAAATTTAGGACTACCCCTGTAAAGAGGTGATTACTATTTAGGTTTGCTCTTGATGTTGAATGTCTCTTTCCTGGAAGATATTAAGGAATATCCCAATACTGAACTCTTTATTTTCTCATTATAATATTTTCTTATTTAACTAAGAATCCCATTAATTAGATGAAAATCACATTCAGCATTTTTGAATGTGATACTTAAATATATTTGAATGGTTATGGGCCTGAGACTGTACTGGACTTTCAACAAAAGGTGGATTCCAATTTGATGTTTCTTATGGTTCCTTTGGGAATGTGTTATGATTTGATGCAGTTAAATAGTGAAACTTACTCATAACCCATGGTCAAAGGTTACATGATCCTTCCATTTTTCAATTAATTATAAATTACTTTATAACTATTCCTCATCTTTTGCCCTTTCTCTTACTCTGTCCATGGTTTTTCTCTGGCACAGCTATAATTAATGAGTTTCCCAAGTTTATCTCTTGACTCTGTAAATCTAGGTGGACAATCTTGCTGATTTCCATTTTAGATTTTGGTACTCTGGAATTGCTTGTGTAGGTTATGGTGTTCCCACATCAGTCATCCTGATCCCTGCATGGGATTCTGAAGTTATCATGTCTACAATGTTTTCTCTTTTGTTTCATCATTTTGTTAATGGCAGGTAATGACTGAATCAGCCTGACTTTTCTTATCTCCTTGTTTGAACACCATTCTCAGGAATAAGAATGACTCTGACATGAGCTAAAGCCCAGAAGCCTGAGTTAGTGTGAGTAGGGTAGATGTTCCCGTACCTGTAGAACTTGAAGTAAAGAGAATCTACTGGCAAAAAGGCAACTATGGGCCCTTGGACCAACTGGACTTTCAGAAGTGATCAAACCAAATCAAAGTTAGAGTCACAGGTGAAAATTCAAAAGCTGACTTTGATACAGCTACAAAGGATTGACAATGATGTTTAGTGAGATTGATCAGAAAGGCTCAGGAGTGCATATGAAGCTGATTAATTGAGATTCTCTGACCAAGGAAACCTCTTGCAGGATACTTGGGCTCTTATCTATGCGCCATGGGAGAAAAAGTAAGTTGGCTTTGAAAATAATTCTGTTAAACACTGACCCTTTTAAAGTCATGCTAGCTTCATTATGTAGCTATTAAAAAGCAATTTTTTGTTCATATTACTTTGACCATATCACCTTAGGCTTTGTAAGGCCTTTCTTCCTGCCAAGAAACAAATTAAGCATTTATTAGAGGGTCACTAAGGCGCAATACAAGGCATATTACAGGAGCAATAGCTCACTACAGGTTTTTGTCATTAGTTCATCAGTTACCCTCTCTGTCTCTTATAAACTTGATAGAATCATGGGTTTTAATAAGTCTTGCTCTCTGTGGTGATCTCAGGTTTGTTGCTGTTCACAGAATTGGTTTCCCTTTTGATTCTGACAGTTTGTTGTTTACAAAATGATAAGTTCTTCCTATAAGAAATCCTATAAAATGTGTCTATGAGTTTTTGTTTCTTCATTTGTTTGTCTCGTTCCTTTGTTATTTTCAGTTGTCACCCCAATAAACTTTAATAATAAAAGAAATAAATCCTATAAAATGGCTTGAAAGATGCTATAAAAGAGATAATTTAATGCAGAATATACATTGATAATAATACTGGCTCTTCATCATTTGTGATTAAATTAGTTTCTTTCCTTTCTTTATCATTTTATAATTTCCAATGTTAGGTATATCATGTAGTTCAATAGTTAAACCCCAATGAAACCTAAAAACAATGTCATTGAGAGGCTCATGCTATAAAGCTTCTTTACTGTGTTTCCCTGAAAATAAGACATAGCTGGACCATCAGCTCTAATGCGTCTTTGGAGCAAAAATTAATATAAGACACAGTCTTATTTTACTATACGACCTGGTCTTATATAAAATAATATAATATAATATCACATAATATAATACAATATAATATAATATATATAATAAAATACCGGGTCTTATATTAATTTTTGCTTCAAAAGATGCATTAGAGCTGATGGTGTGGCCAGGTCTTATTTTTGGGGAAACATGGTAGGTACTTACAATAGTACTCCAGCATGGACACTGTCTAAAATGGAGCTCTCCATTCTATTCCTCAATAACAAAGGTCTTGACACGGTGGTTCAGATAAGGCCTGGGTCACTACAGTATGGGCCCTGAAACAGAAGCTACAAAATACGCATGTCCTAAATGCACCCTGTTTCCTTTTCCTGAAAAGGAATCTCATTGCCTGTGCTTTCACATACAAGGCTGTTATACAACTAATTTTTATATGAGAGTGATCTCCTTATGAGATAGTCAAGAATCTTTTCATACAAATATAATCAAAAGAGGCAAAACTGTAGTTTACACTCTCATTTTCTAAGGCATTAACAATATTGTGCGATAAACCATGCCATTCTATATAAATATTGTAATGCATAAAAATTACATTTTAATGACTTCCTCTAAAATTCTTGGTATATAGGACTAGCTGTAATGTAAAAGGAATTCAAGTGTGAATAGAAAAATGAATTTATCATTAAAATTCTGTGTCTTTCAGTGCAAGGAATCTCTTTGTTGCTGTGCTCTGTATTTCAGAACATAACACACTGGAATTCTGCAATACTGGTTATAAACAGTTATAAATTATACCTAAAGATTCTCTCACATTGTCTGCTCTTAATTTTCAATTAGAAAACTAAACATGCCTGTATCACTACTTTGATTCAAACAATGTAAGTAGTAAATTTTGTTCATCAGTGATGCCTGGTTTTCATTCCCCACCATCTTACAACTTGGAATGGCCATATGGACTGCTGTGGACATGCATTGTGAACAGAAGTGACTTGTGTCATTTCTGGAGTGAAACATTTCTGGATTAAGCCAGCATCTGTTTCACTACACATTATTTTCTGTTTGCCACAGTGACCAGCAATATTCTAGGAAATGGCTCCTTTGGTAGCCGAGGTACCAGAATGAGGATTACTCAGAGAAGAATGGCCAGCTAACCTGCAAAGGACATATAGTGTGAATAAAAAATTAACTTTTATTATTTTATGCCATTAAGTAGTTTGAAGTTGTAGTATCCTGATTGATATAAAAATTAATGCTACCATAAAGGAAAAACACTTCAATATGTAGCATTTGTTTGGGATCTGGCTGGTAGGTAGCAAATAAATGATTGTTAAATATTGGAAAGCATGACATCTATCTATGTAGTGGTAAAACCGTGGTAAAAGCAGTTGTTGCTGAGATAAGTTGGAAAACAGGTCAACACCTAACCAATTTGGAGCTCTAAGGAAGAGATTGGAACATACAGTGTTAGAAGCAAGTGTCAGTTGCTATTTGCTACATTTGGTAACGTACGACAAAAAAGAGCTGAGATAAGAAAATAATTGACCAGTTTATAATAGTAACAAAAGGGAATAGAGAAAGCCCACAGAAGTAGTCTTGTAGGATAGGGACAGCCATGGGCTTCTCAACTATACAACCAACAGATATATGAGGTCTGACAATTAGGTGGGAACTTGTTCCAATGATGTTGCTAACCTTTTTTGATATCAGAGGGATTATTCATTTTGAATTTCTACCAAATGGGCAAATGGTTAACCAGGTTTACTATTTGGCAGTGCTGAAAATGCTGCATGAAAAAGTTAGACGACTTTAACTTTTCACCAATAATACATGGCTCTTGCCTCAAGACAGTGTACCATATCACTCGGCACTGTCTGTGAGGGAGTTTTTAGCCAGTAAACAAATAACTGTATTGGAACACCCTCCCTACCTGATCTGGCCCCCAATGACTTCGTTCTTTACCCTAAGATAAAGGAAATACTGAAAGGAAAACATTTTGATGGCATTCAGGACATGAAGGGTAATACAGTGACAGCCAATACGATGGCCATTCCAGAAAAAGAGTTCCAAAATTGCTTTGAGAGAGTGGACTAGGCACTGGTGTCAGTGCATAGCTTCCCAAGGGGAGTACTTTGAAGGCGACCATCGTGATATTCAGCAATGAAGTATGTAGCACTTTTTCTAGGATGAGTGAACTTAATTGTCCAACCTCGTATACAAAGATGCTCAATTTCACTAGCTATTAGGGAAATGCAAATGAAAACTACAGTGAGATACCATCTCACACCTGTTAGAATGGCTATTATCAACAACAGAAGTGATAACAAGTGTTGGAGAGGTTGTTGTGGTGAAAAAGGAACCCTCATACACTGCTGGTGGGAATGGAAATTGGTGCAGCCGCCATGGAAAGCAGCATGGAGGTTCTTCAATTAATTAAGAATAGAGTTACCATATGACCCAGCAATCCCTCTTCTTGGTATCTACCAAAACAATCTGAAAACATTTATCTGTAAAGATATGTGTACCCCTATGTTCATTACAGCATTATTCATGGTGGCCAAGACACAGAAGCCACCAAAGTGTCCTTCGATGGATGACTGGGTAAAGGAGATGTGGTACTTCTACCCAATTTATTGTTTCAGGTCTTATATTTTGGTCTTTGATCCATTTTGAGTTAATATACACAATGGAATATGACTCAGCCATAAGAAAAGATGGAGTACTGCCATTTGCGACAACGTGGATGGATCTTGAGATTATTATGCTAAGCAAAATGAACAGAAAAAAATCAAGAACCATGTAACTTCACTCACGTGTGTCAGGTAAAACTGAAAGCAACAAACAAGACAAAGAAACAAACAAAAACTCATAGACACAGACAATAGTTTAGTGGTTACCAGACAGTAATGTGTAGGGAGGTAGAAGAGTGTAAAGTGGTCTAATATCTGGAAGAATTGATTTTGGATGGCGAACACATAGTGCAGTATATAGATGATTAATTATAGAACTGTATACTTGAAACCTATATAATTTTACTAACCAATTTCACCCTAAGAAATTTAACAAAAATTAAAAAACAAAATATAAAATAATGAAAACAATATGAGGAGTAAAGACGACTTGAAACTCAGCCTTATTGCACAGATCAAATTAGTGTTATGAACACACACAAGGCTGACTAGCAGCTGGGCCCCAGCTAACTTCACGAGATATAAACAAGAATGATGAGGAGCTAAAAATCGGTGGTTTAATCCACTAAGACTTCTAGAATTTTTTTTTTTAAACTACACCTAACTTAGACTATTTTAATTAATATTGCGTATCAGTAAAAAATCTCATTTTACTTTTCATGGGGGAAAATAAAAATAATTGGCTTATCTTTAACCCTCATCTTAAAAACCTACTTTACTGTTGTTAACTCAAGTTGATACGAAATCTGAGGACGAAGTGAAAAAATTTAGAATTTTTTTATATACATAATTTATAAAATAGATGTTGTCATATATTTGAAATTATTCACTCAGATGCTTGTAGTTGTATTTATATAGTTTGCCTTTTTCTGATTCAGTTTTCTTACTGAGTCTGAGGCATCACTCTTTGTGTTCATAACATTTGGCGAATTTACATAAATAAATATATTTTGTTATGAATATTGACTACATGGAATTATTTTAGATGTATCCTGTTTTATCAAAAAGTTATTTTTAATATTTTTTCTGTTATGACACAAAACCTGGATTTCTGTTTTCTCAACTAAACTGATTTTTGTTTGTTTATATCCTTATAATGCCTGCTACCTCACAATCATTTACATTTCCCTACACCTCTGATCAGATGGGTTAGCTGATTTAAAAAATTAAATCACATCTATTATCTCAACAATTTCTTCTTTGTTAAATACACTAATTAACTACTATAAGTTCAACTTGTACTTTAAAATATGTGATTTTAATCGCCATTTCCTCTGACTTCCAGCCACTGGCAACCACCATTCTACTCTCTGCTTCTCTGTATTTGACTATTTTAGATACCTCGTCTGAGTGGAATAGTGCAGTATATGGGAGTTGCTATTCACTGGGTATAAAGTTTCAATTATGCAAGATAATTAAGTTCTCTCTAGAGAACATTGTGCTTATAGTTAGCAATACTCTATTGCACACGTGAAAATTTGTTAATAGGGTAGATTTTACATTAAGTATTCTTCGTACAATGAAAATGGGATTCAAATATTTAATTTGTTATTTATGAAGCTAATATACTTTTGAGACTGATTTTAATAATACTATTTTGAGAAAAAATTTAGGTTTAAATAGAGGGGACAAGCTTTGTTATAAGAATATTCCTTATTCTATATTTTCTGAAATGTGTTCTTAAATATCATACACAAAATGTAATGTTATCAATCACCATTGTTAGAGTATTATAATAGTTTATTATGAACTACTTTATTTCCAGTTTCTAACTGTAGTTACATAATAGCTAGTAATTCATAAGACTCTATAATCTGCCATGATAGATTTTAATGCACTTTAAATTAACATTCCAGTCTTTGTTTGAAATACATAATACTGTGTTTTGAAGACTTTCTTGAGGATAATAATAATAACAAAGTAAAAATGACATATATTTAATATTGAAACATATATGCCAAGTTCTTCTCATGCAGAAATAAAATAAAGAAAGAAAATCTAAATTGGTGAAAGTCTGAATTTTGGAATAAAATGTAAATTTCTTGAATTAAATTTATAAATCCAATTTGACAAAATCAATATTGAAAGATTGGAAACTAACTTTAAGATTTAGATAGAAGAGTATAAGAATTTATGCTTATCACTTCAAGTGATGGAATATAAATGGATTTGAGATGTGCTTAAAAATCATTTGTTTTCCTAAAACCATCAAATTCTTTTTTTCTAAAGTTATTTTTTATTGGATGCAAATCATATATAGATGATCATTTTAAATGAATAAATTGTGGCCAATGTATTGAATCCAATACAGCCAGAAAACTATCATTTTGGTTTTTTATACATTTCATTTTTTAAATAAAATTATATATATAAATTTAAGGTGTACAATATGATGATTTGACATATGTATCCATAATGAAATGACCAGTAGAGTCAAGTTAAGTAACAAAGCTCCTCACGTGTTTTTTGGTTATTTTTTGTTGTGTGATAAGAGAATCTAAAATCTATTTTTTGAGCAAATAGCCAATATTCAATATTGGATCATTAACTTTAGTCATCATGCTGCACATTAGATCTCTAGACTTATTTATCTTGCATACCTGCAATTTTGTACTCTTTGATTAACATTTTCCCATTTCCCCCGCCTCCCCACCCTTTGGTAAGCGCCATTCTACTCTGCACTTCTGCTCCTATGTATTTCAGCAAGCCCGCTTCTGGGTATATACACAAAGAACAAGAAATCAGTACCTTAAAGAAATATTTACACTACAATATTTATTGCAGCAGTAGTCACAATAGCTGAGATATGGAAACAACTTAATATCCCTTAATGGATGAATGGATAAAGAAATTGTGACATATATATATATTTTGTAATTTAGTAACTGGGCTTATTTTAACAGTTTTATAAATGACTTTAGCCTGATTTTTATAGTCATTCAGGAACTGAACAGGACACTTATTTTTTTTTTTAAATTGCTATCTTCTGTGGAAAAAAATTAAATTACACATAAAACTGAAGATATTTAATCTTTCTATATGGCAACTTTCATATAAGATATGGATATTGAACTATTTTTTCCCATTATGGTCAGAGATTGTATTATGAAAGGGTCCAATTCTTAGAAAAATCACGTTATGTAAAAATTGTTCTTACCTTATATATGAATTATGTTCAAAAGTTCTTTATAAGATATTTTTTGAGAATTCCAATTGTGTGTTCCCTGAGAAAGAGCAGTATTTATAGAAGCTGGTGAGCAAAGTTCTCAGGACAGCTTTCTAGAACTTTTCCTTCAGGCCATTAGTGTTATTGATATAGGTATCCCAAAGGAAAGTAGAATTTCATGAGAAAATGTATTGATTGATGCTGGACTCGAATAAATTTAGCAAGTTTTGTTACTGTAGAATTCATCAATGTCTTTAATGTTAATGTGCATTAATATGCATTGTAAGATACAACACAGCGTATTTCCGAAATGTATTTCACTGTGAGACCCTAACAGCTTTAGAAAGCTCACAGGACATGCAATTTTCTTTAAGGTAACAAGTAGTGTTTATTAAGTCAGGCACTGTTTGGACTACTACATATGTATTTACTTTTTAAAAGTTCTGTATGTAATCTGAAAAAAAGTGGAATTTTGCTTGCTGTTTCTAAATATGCATGTCTGTTTTAATATACAAATGATATTTTAAATAGATGCCACTCAATGGACATGTCTCATATTTATCCTGTGGCCTTTTGAACCTCCTGGCATGTAATTATATCACTTTGCAAAGCCCAGTTTGCAAAGTGTTCAAAACGTCTCATTTGGTCTTTACTATAACTTTTTAAAACATGAAGCTGAAGCTCAGAAAGTCTAACTCCAGGCTTGGAAGCCTGCAAAGGGAAAAGCTGGGATTTGAATTTGGATCTTGTGGACAGTGATATAACTAACAGACACATCCAATGTCTGTGGAGTGGTAAAGTATAATATTCTCTTGGAAGTCTGCTTCTGCTTTCAAGGCTTTCATGTTTTCATTTTTTTCTTCTTTGCTCTCTACCTTCTTTGTATTTAACCTTTATTCTCACTCTAAGAGTGTCTTCTTTCTTCTCCTTTAATCTCCATGGCTTTTTATCATTCTGAACCTTCTACAGAAAATCAGTCTTAAAATATTTGCTCCATTCTCTAGTCACCAATAAAGACTACTAGTTGGCAGGTATTTATTTTTCCTCAGAATTTTTTTTTTTTTTTTGCTATAAAGAGAAAGAATGTAAAAATCTCCCTCCTTTTGTTCTACTATAGTTATCCCTTGTAATTAAACTCAAAAGTAATGAAAATTGATTAAAAAGTAGAGATTTGTTTTGCATATGTAAACATATGAAGTAAATTTATATTTTACTCCGTTTTTCAGGGAAAGTACCAGACTGAACATGCTACTCATTTTATCACTGTTGTTATGTAGCATCCAAAATAAGCGTGTTGGGGCTTGTAATAGAGAAAGTGAGAATTACTTGCTCTGATCTCGTCTCCCAGGACACATTCCAACCAGGACAGCAGAGATGCAGTAAAAGAGTAAAGGGAGTCAGGGAAGAGGATGGGTGGGATGGGTCTGTCATGGTGGAGAGGCTGGGGGTGGGGAAGAATACAAGGGCCCAGCCTACAACAGTGGTAGGGGATGGTGACTGGTGACTAAGACAACTGGTAACTAAGAAGATGGCCAGGAGAGAAGTAAGGAACATTAGATGATGTGCTTTGGAAGTAAAAATATCTGTAGACACCATACCAAAGTAAACGTTTCCTGTGATTATCTGTAGAAATATTATTTTCTGTGATTTATCTATAAAGATATCCAAAATAGAAGAGGTAAAAATATGAGATGTAAAGTTGACCATACCTGAATTCAAGACTCAGATATGCCACTTATTAATGATATGACTTTAGCAAAATTTTTTTAACTTAACATAAATCTCAGTTTACTCATCTTGAAGATGGAGGGTATAAGCTATTTACACATAGGTTTTAAACTGTTAGTTAAATGTGATACTTCTTGTAAAATGTTTGCTACTAAAAGTTCTCAATAAACACTAGCTAAGATTATTGGTACATATAAGATACATAAATCTGGACTGCCTGAATATGTACTTTAAAATTTTCAAACCCATTTACAGTCGTGAAATCAGCTCTTTTCTGCTGGTGGAAATGCTTAGTTTATCAGTTAATTTTATAATAATTGCCCCACCTGCTGTAAAAGTGTAACTTCAGTCAATAATGACCTAAGAACAGATGCTAGGATATGCTCTAAATTTTCCAAACCGATTTCTTTGATTCAGTCAGCAACTATTAATTAGACTATGTAAATAAATTATAAAAATCCAGTTGGAGCACAATTGGGTGCTATAGTACTTTCAGTTTGTATTTTTTGAAAATGCAACTGTCCCCAAGCAATGATCAATTTGACTGCTTTTATCAACACCAAATGGGTAAATTCAGATATAAAACTATGTAATGAAAGAAAGGTAAAATAAAAACAACCCATGAGATATCATTCTTCTACAGTGGCCCAGTATAAAATGATGTTATCAAAACCATTAGTAAATTCTTTATCAAACATTAATATGTCAGTAATTTGCTATTTCTCTACCTTTCTGTTATCCCTTTTGAAGCTTTAGGAGGGAATAATAGGAGTATACATTCAATGAGTTATACATATAAGAAAACTGATACATTGCCAGACACATTGTAGATACTCAATAAATATGAACTTTTGGTTTAACAATTCTAATTGGACTCCTATTATTCCCTCCTAAATGTTATTTGTTAAACCAAAAGTTCATATTTATTGAGTATCTACAATGTGTCTGGCAATGTATAAGTTTTCTTATATGTATAAGTCATTGAATGTATGAGACTATTCATATTATTTTATTCAGATACCAAGAATAGACTCATAAAGCTACCTGATTTAACTCAAAATCACACAGCTCTAAATATGACAAGTCATGGAGCTAGAATTCCAACCCTGTCTGTGTTATTCAATTGCTGACTCCTTTGTTATTATCAAAACTAACTTTCTTAAATATTGAAAATATTCACTTTGCTATGTCATTAATACCTCTGAATCCAATATCTGTTATATTATGTCAATATAAAAACCAGAGGATTGGCTATGATAGTAAGAGTAGCTAAAATTTACTGAGTAATATGTGCCAGGTTCTGTACTATGTATTTCAATGTGCCCTATTTCACTTAATATTTATAACTACCATTTGAAAAAACAAATCATCATTTTTATCCCCATTTTACAGATGAGTAAACTGAGCCTTGAGGAGGAGAATAGATCATACACACCTAGCAAATAACAGAGATGTGATTCAAATTCAGGTATGTCTGATCTAAAGCTAATTCCCACTATATTGTTTCGTCCTTCAGTATCATGAATTTATATATAATTTAATAATTATTATGATGAGAAAAAGTTATTCCAAGAACCAAGAGAGGCATTTGCAGACCTGAAATAATTTAAATGCCCTGAAAGGTAATTAGTAATAAACGGAAATTCCTCAAACCAAGATTCTATGGGCTTCACATTTGTGTTCAAGTCAAGATTCAGATTAAGGGGATTTGAAACTTTACGATGGCTTTGGTAGGTGGCAGGGCCCAGTGGTTTGGAATTTTGCTCATCTATAAATGCACGTGTGAAAAATTACATACAGCTACATATCTGCATACTCGTCTTAATAATTGAACTATGATACCCATCTGAACAGCTGTGTCCTTTGCTTTTCTGCCATCAGATAAGCTTCTTTCATCACCCAGAATACTCCTTGTCTTCTCCACTCAGACATTTTTTAATAGAGTGCCAAAAAGGTCTGACCCTGTTGTCTGTCTCTAGGAGGCAGCTGAGTGTATGGTGCCCTTAAGCAAGGCGATACAGAGCCAGAATGCCTGGGCTTAGACCTCTTTCTAGGTATATGATTTAAAGGTGTTTTAAACCTATTTGTTCCCTCATCTGTAAAATGGGGCTAATCATAATATGTTTCACAGAGGGTTGTTATAAGAATTAAATGAGGAATATTTGAAAAATATGTAGAGTGATGACTAGAACAAAGTCAGAGCTGTATATAACTATTGGCTAATGAAAGGACTGGAAGTGCTCTGTCCCATTTCCGGATGCCCTTGACTGATTCTTTGGATGCTTAGCACACTGCCTCCTCTTATATATTATAACTTATTTGCATACCTTTTTACTAAGAGCAGACTTCAAGCTTGAAAAGAGAGACTATTTCTTCCATTGCCTCAGTCTATTGTTCAGTAAGACTCCTGCACAAGTGAATGAATGACTCTCTAGAAGCAGGTGTCCAGTGACTTTGTTCTATTTTCTTCCACCTGAGAGAACCTTGCTGATGGTTCTACCCCATTACACTATCTGTCGCAAGAAGAGGGCAGTTAGCACTGTTGGAAATTGTTACCTTCTGATAGTATCATTTGGTGCCTTCTGTCATATCATGAGCAAAACATAAAACATGAATTGTTGGGAACAAAAATTTTAAAACAAGTATATTAAGTATTTTCTTCTTGGAAGTTGGTAGAAGTTTATATGAAAATCACTTTACCACGAGCAAGGCACTGTAAAGAAAAAAAAAAGACGAAAAAATCAATAATACCTTAACTCATTTTTAAAATGCAGATATCACAAAATTGTGCAGTGTTTATTTATCAACCCGATCTTGGAAAAGGGGAGTAAAATTTTAAAAATGTGCCCTCTCCTAAGCAATATTTGTTTCCACTGATTCCTCCTTCCTTTGCCCTTTCATCTCCTATTCTGGATTCTTCTTCCAACCAGAAGCAATTGTGTTTAGGGTGGTGGAGAAGGGAGAATAAACAGAAGGGTGATGAAGGGGATGATACCGTCAGTCTGATTTTAATGAAGAGTCTAAGGAAAGGCTGAACAGAAGCCTTAATAGCATCCCTGGCAATAACCTCCCTTGTTCCTCTGTATTTTGAATCGAATTTAATTTGAATTAAATAGAAATAAAAACTCTTTACCATGGCACCCTAATGACTCTAATTTTCTCTCAAGCTGCTACTTACAGACACATTATGCTGCACCTTCAAAAGAACATTTTTATCCTTTTTATTGGGCCTCTAGGCTAATATCTTTATTTTAAAAATGAACTTATATTTGAAGGATAAACTTTAATGCTGTGAATTATTATGACAAATGAGCCTTCTGGATTTTCCACACTCAGATGTCTTCCTTTTGCTCCGATCATTCTAGTCAGCCCAGTGATACCACCCAGTTAGTTGTTTTCAGGGCTGGGATACTCCTGTCGGCAGCTCTTTGTAGAGCATTTAATTCCCCACGTAGCTGGAACCCTAAGTGACAGAGCCAAAATGTCTCCAATATGACTTTAAGTAGCTCAACTCCCTGGTGCCAGATGGAATGCAAATTGGTCCCTTTTCACAGATACAGATGTCACTGTGCACGGAGTTTGTTAGAGTATCTACATTTATTCCTGCTGGGAATATAATTTAGTAGAAAAACTCCTTGGCCTACCTGCCAATGACATAGAATATAGACTCATTCCCAGATGGCAGCTTTAAAATATACATGCTTCTATTAATCAGAATAACAAACAACCAAAATTAAAAATTGGGGATCAACATATAGTTTTGAAGCTGGATGGAAGGAGAATTTTGCTGAAAAACAAACAAACAGAATGATTACTAAAAACAAATGTCACTGAGGAGAGATCTAATTTGTCATTACCTTCTTCTCTCATTGTAAACCCTGCCAAGAGAATAACAAACTGTTCATCACAAATGAAGTAAGGAAACCTGCGTGCACCCATCTATCATTTCTTTGGTATCTAAAGGAAGGCTGAAATAAATGGAAGTAATATCAGTGTTAATAAAAGTTACCTGAACTAGATAGAGTTTTTAGAATAAGTACCTGAATCCATACCCCATATTCTAAGATTTCCCTTTGTTAGTGTCTGACAATCATATCCAGTTTTAAAGACTTTTCTTTTGTTCCACTTCTACCCCATGGAGTGGTAGAGTAGGATTATTTTTCTGTTTTTATGCACCTTTATTTACTTTACATATATATATTAATTTTTCAATTGCAGTTGACATACAAATTATATTGATTTCAAGTGTACAATGCAGAGATTGGACATTTATATAACTTATGAAGTGATCACCCCAATAAATCTAGTACCCACCTCCCACCATACATAGTTATTACAGTATTATTGACTATATTCCCTGTGCTGTACTTTACATCCCCGTGACTATTTTGTAACCACCAATTTGTACTTCTTAGTCCCTTCCCCTTTTTCATCCATTCCCCCCAAGCCTCCTTCCATCTGGCAACCACCAAAATGTTCTCAGTATCTATGACTTTGCTTCTGCTGCTAGTACCAGGCGTGGGGATGGTATGGGACAGAGGTATGGGACACACCCAGGTCAGACTCTGCTTTTTGGGGGTTTGTGAACCTTTGGGAGATTTTAGGAAAGTTCACAGCATGAGACAGGTAAGCCATTTGAGGAAAATCATATAGCTTTTACCCTTTCTTTCTGACTTATTTCATTTAGCATAAATAATCTCAGGATCCATCCATGTTGCAAATGACAGTATTTCATTACTTCTTATGGTTGAGTAATTTTCCATTGCATACATGTACCACATCTTCTTTATCCAATCATCTATCGAAGGACACATTGGTTGTTCACATGTCTTGGCCACCATGAAAAATGCTGAGGTGAACATAAGGCAACACATATCTTTATGGATAAATCTTTTCAGGTTTTCAGGGTAGATACCCAGAAGAGCAGTTGCTGGGTCATATGTTAATTCTATTCTTAATTTTTTGAGGAACCTCCATACTGTTTTCCATAATGGCGGTGCCAATTTACATTCCCACCAGCAGTGTATGAGGGTTCCTTTTCTCTCACAGCCTCTCCAGCACTTGTGATTATTTCTCTTGTTGATAATAGCCATTCTAACAGGTGTGAGGTGATATCTCATTGTGGTTTTGATTTGTATTTCCCTAAGAACTTGTGAAGCTGAGCATTTTTTCATATACCTGTTAGTTGTTTGTACCAGTATGTCTTCTTCAAAGAAGTGTCTGTTCAGGTCCTCTGCCCATTTTTTATTTGGATTGTTTTTTGGTATTGTAGTTGTTGAGTTGTATGAATTCTTTAC
This sequence comes from Rhinolophus hipposideros, assembly GCF_964194185.1. Lineage (NCBI taxonomy): Eukaryota > Metazoa > Chordata > Mammalia > Chiroptera > Rhinolophidae > Rhinolophus > Rhinolophus hipposideros. Next base: position 10,929,481 of record NC_138071.1, read on the forward strand.
ATATTTTGGGTATTAGCCCCATACAGGAGCTGTTGTCTGCAAATTTCTCTCCCTATTTTGTTGGTTGGCTGTTTGTTTTGTTGATGGTTTCTTTTGCTGTGCAGAAGCTTTTTAGTTTGATACAGTTCCATTCTTTTGTTTTTGCTTTTACGTCCCTTGCCTTTGACATCAAGTTCATAAAATCTTTTCTAAACCCAAGGTCTATACGTTTAATACCTATGCGTTTTAAATGAAATTTATTGTTTCAGGTATTATATTTAGGTCTTTGATCCATTTTGAGTTATTTTGGTGTATTGTGACAAGTAGCAATCTAATTCATTCTTTTGACGTGGCTTTCCAATTTTCCCAGCACCATTTATTGAAGAAGATTTCTTTTCTCCATTGTATTTTTTTGGCTCTTTTGTCGAAAATTATCTACCCATATACATGTGTGGTGTGTTTATTTCTGGGTTCTCAATTCTATTCCATTGGTCTGTGTGTCTGTTTTTCTGCCAATACCATGCTATTTTGATTATTGTCACGTTATAGTATAATTTGAAGTCAGGGAATGTGATATCTCTGGTCTTTTTCTTTAATTGAGGAAGATACAAAGAAATAGGAAGCTATTTCAGCTCCATGGATCAGAAGAATCGACATAGTTAAAATGGTCATATTAACTAATGCAATACACAGATTTGATGCAATCCCCATCAAAATCTCCAATGGTATTTTTTAAAGAAATAGAACAAAAAATTATCAGATTTGTATAAAATCACAAGGGAACCCGAAGAGCCAAGGAATCCTGAGAAAAAATAATGAATGATCATATGTTTAAAAATTTGAAGAAATTTTACCCTAAGACAAATACACGTGGGAAGATAAATGTACTTTGAAATATAATTATTTATTTCATAGCACAATTAGTAGATTTTAAGGTTGTGATTTAAAATTGCCATATAATTTTCATTATTTTTAAAATGTATAAAATCTGAGAATATTTTATATACTCAAGCATAATCTTTTAAATGAATTTAAGTTTACATAGAAGCCTAACATATATTTTCTGTGATTTTTTTTCTTGCTCTCGATGTGCTGAACTTCAGTCTTCAGCATGGACTAATAAAAATATAGAGGTTTTTGCTTTGTGAGAGTTATGTAATTTGATAGTTTACCACATTTTTATATACCACTGAAATATTTTTAGAAATCATCCTAAGAACTATTAAAAAAAAAAAATTAAGAACTATATCCTGTGCCTAAACTAATAGATTGGTTTGTCGACCTCTTTTTGTAGAATGGATGTACTAGTTTCAATCTGAGGCAGAACATTTAGGGTTTATTAAAGAATAAAAATGATTATTGCATGCAAACCTTAAATGTAGAATTATTATTGTAAAGAAAATGTCTAAGAAGAATTAATTAAAGGACATTACATTTAAAAATTGTATAAGCAAACAGTGTCATTTTAAGATTTTAAAACATTGTACTGTATCAGTGACACAAATGATCTATAATAAATAAAGTGCAATGTTTGAAACAACAAAACTGATTTAATATAATAAGCCACAGTTAAGCAAGAGTTTAAATGGTTAAAATATTAGCCCAAGGTCATTCTCCTGATGGGTGAGGTAGAAAAATTGAAACTGAAGACTAATTGCATCTGACTCAAGTCAAATTATTTGATAGTAAGGCTGTGGGAATTTTTAAAGTCCTAATTTACTGATTTATAAATTTTAGAGAATAGCTACCTGGAGAAGCTAATAGACATCAGTATAGTGTTTGACTCGTGGTAGGCACTCAATTCTTTCTAGCTATGATGATGTTGTTGATGATCATGAGGATGAGGATGAGAATCATAGATATGATAACGCTACATCTATAATATTATCTTGTCTGCTTGACTTTACTACATCATTCTTTGCATTTTGAAATGCCGTGGTTTTAATGGTCTTATAAAATCTTCAGTGATTTTTTTTCTTCAACTGTGTGCCTGTTTTGTGTTTGTTTGTTTTTGTTTTTCCCTTTTTCTGCCTCATTACCACACATTTGCTAACTGTGGATTCCCCTTGATAGTAGGTGAATGTCCAGTTACTGCCTTTCTTATTATGACTTGAATAGCTCAGGCTGCAAATACTTATACATTTATATTGTATCTTCACTTTTTATGTCTTCTTACTTTTCTTTCTCCTTTTAGTACCCTATATTTCAGTACAGTGCAGTTTCAATGCATGGTTTCTTTATTGCTTCCTGATGAAAATTGATTTTTACTAAGTCCAGCCTTTAATTCTCATCAAGTTATCCTATAACTATGAGTTATAATCATGAATATAAAAGAGAAAATTCTTTCTAATCTAAAGCACAATTAATCTTGTTATCAACAATTGCATAATAGAGGTTTATTGTTTTTCAGTGTGTCTAATAGCTTGCAAAGGGCCATAACTAGTATAACACAAGTTCAGGGCAAGATGCTTGCTTTCAAGAAGTGGGACTAATTAGTGCAATTCTGTTGCCATATTCTCCCCAATTAGAGTTACAGTGTTATTTATTTTAAAACACTATTACCATTGCCATCATCAGAAACACTAGAATTTATTTAAAAAAAACACAACAATATGGAAAATAGCAATTCAGAAAAGACAAAAACAGGATTTTTTAAAAAAAGGAATTAGTCAATATGCTGTGCTTGTTATATAAACATGACTGATCCCATTCAAAGTTGTAGATCTCATTTTTCATTTGATTGTAAGGCAATGATTTATAGGAAATGTTAATATGTGTAGAAGTCCCAGCTCCCTTTCTCCCACCTATCTTCTGCCTTCTCAAGAACTCCAACACTATCATGTTCTGTCAGAAAACAGAAAAGAGGATCTCTGTTGTTTTTGTACCATTAGTTTATAATCATATAGAAGAATATCTGTATTCTGACTCTCTGTCCCTCTCCACCTTCTGTGTAATTGCTATTGTATTAAAAATTGAGGCTTATGTAGGCCACTATAAGAAATCTGTAGCGGTGATGTTTTTTTCTGTGCCTCTTAAAATCATGTGTGATTCAGCACCTCTCTAGTGCATGCATAGGAAAGATAGGTCCTGCACATTGATATTGGCATTTAAACAAATAAAAGTGTATGACTCTGTAATGCAGGTTGGGAAAAAAATTAAACCAGTTAATATAGAGCTTATGGGAAAAATCTTTTTGGAATACAGTTAGTCCTGGAAAACAAGATTTACACTCGAACTTTTCTTTTTATTGCTCTAACACAATAAATGGACATTGGAATGGCGTGATTATTTTTCATTTAACTATTTCACTATTATTGTTCTATTTAGTTTTGTGGAAAACACTTAAAACCAGGGGCCTTTGTAAAGCACAGTGAAGTCAAGTCCTTCACAGAATGTCATTTTTGTCTCAGCATCTTGTTTTAGAGTTCCTCTCAGGGAGACAATGATAGTACATAAACAACAATTTACCAAAGTCTTAAGATTGTGTTTATGGGATAAAAGGAATGGCAGTGATGGTGAAAGATTAAGGGGAGAACATAATCAAATAAATTAAAACAAGAGTAAAATCTTGTAATGAAGGTCATAAACTAAGGAATAAAATTTACTTAACTTCAAGCACATGAATTTCAAATGAATAAGAAAGTAAATATATGCTTTGAAGTGGGTAAATGTGGCACTTAACACAAAAAAAACAGGCAGGACCCATAATACCAATATGTGGTGGGTTAATTATGTTTGCAAACTCATCCTAGAAAAAGTGCTCCATACCTCATTGCTGAATATCGCTACAGTCACCTTTGAAGTACTCCCTTTAGGAAACTATGCTCTGATGCCCGTGCCTAGTCCACCCTTCAAAGCAATTTTGGAACTCTTTTTGTGGAATGGCCATCAGAGCTGTTGTTGTACTTATTACCCTTCATGTCCTGAATGTCATCAAAATGTCTTCATTTCAGTATTTCCTTTATATTTGGGTAAAGAAAGAAGTCATTGGGGGCCAGATCAGGTGGGTATGGAGGGTGTTCCAATACAGTTGTTTGTTCACTGGCTAAAAACTCCCTCACAGACAGTGCCGTGTGAGCTGGTGCATTGTCGTGACGCAAGAGCCATGAATTGTTGGCAAACAGTTCAGGTCGTCTAACTTTTTCACGCAGCCTTTTCAGCACTTCCAAATAGTAAACTTGGTTAATTGTTTTTCCAAGTAGTACAAATTCATAATAAATAACCCCTCTGACATCAAAAAAGGTTACCAGCATCGTTGCAAGAAGTCCATAAATATAATTGTCAGACCTCGTATAGAGGGGTCAAACCATCTTCACATTATGGGCCAACCTCAACCAGGATTGTACAGGCATCAGATGTACCAGACTTCCCTCCAAAAACAGATTAATGATACATGCATGCCATCAAATTGAAATGTCAGCATTTTTGCTTGCTCAATGTGTTTATTTCATGAGTGGTTTATATAATTTTTCGTTTAAAAATATGTTATTCAATTTAATGTGGGGTTTCAACTATCAACACCTGTCAATAAAAAGTTTTAAACATTGGACACCATTCATAATATTTGGTTTCAAAAATTACAAACAAAATATCAATTTTGATGCTTTAATAGAAATTCATAAATTACATGTCTACTTGTACCTATTTTGTTGTTATACTTTTAATGCTAAATTGATGTTTGAAATTTCCAGATTGACATCTTCTAGAATAGGTTACCCCTCAAACAATGAACATGATATTTTGAGAATGACTGGAGTAAGAGAAAAATTCCATGAACCCAGGAATGTGTCCATGAAGGCAAGAATGGCCTTCACTTTCTCTGAAGCCTGGGCACTTCATGGCAAGCCATGTGCTTTAGAAGACTTTTTGTTTGTTTTAAAATTTTAGAGAAATGTTGGAATGGTAGGAGGAGTGGGATCAGGGAATACATATCTACTTTGACTTTGGGCCTGCATCCGTATTTAGAATTTGGTTTTGCCTTTTCTTTTGTTATAATGATGTTTTTACTATGATAACTATCTTCTCTTAGTGAGGGGCTATGTCTACACTTAGAATGAATTACATGGGAATGCTTCATTAACCATCACCTAGGAAAACTTCACAGAGTGAAGATGAGGTCTGAAATCAGTTGGTAGAGGTTAAACAAAGAATTTATGTAACTCTCCCTGAGAATTGCCATAAATCCTTCTCGCATAAGAAAATGTGGTTTAAAAAGACAGAAATGAAAATACTGCTGCAGCCATTGCTATGATCACGATGCCCAATGACAAAGCAGAATCAGCAGCAAGCATCAGTGCGACCCCACTGCCAGAACCAAAAGAGACTGGAGACAGAAGGATACAGTCCCATTGCTCTTTACAGAGGTCCTCCAGGTTCAAGAGGACCAGTGGTTCCACCAGTGCTGAGTCTCCTGCCTTCTCCGTGGAATAGAGGCCCAGTTTAGATGGTCCTAGGTGCCAGATAAGGCCCATCTGGTCATAGTTGTGGTGGAGCCAATGCTGAACCATCTTTTCCTGGACCACTCTATAGAGTTCCTTCCAGGGGAGACTTTTACAAAGAGCAGAGAAACCCTGGAAGGCTCAAAAGCTGGTCTCTTACCAAGAATACCTGGCCACCCAAGGATGGACCTTAGGTTATGGTACAGAAATCTGACTGCCCTGGCTGCTGACACTTTGCCAAAAAGGGCCATTGTTGATATGGAGACCTCTGCGCCTTTTACCACCCAGGCATCGATGGACTTCCACTGTGACACGGAGATTTTCCATAAGGCTGGATGGACCGTCTCTGACCTGGTCGCCATCCCTGTGGACCCATGATGACTACTGTGAGGCTGGTCCACCTACCACCTCGGTCAGTGATGTCCACCCTCACCCACCCCTGCCCCCATTTGGGTCCAGAGTTGTGTTCTCACCACTGGTACATGGTGTGCCTTCTTTCTTCTGATCCAGTCTTTAGAACCTCAGGACCCCAGATTTGCTCCCATCAACTGCCTCCTGGATTCTCTTCCTCCTCTGCAAATGACTGATGAACAGGAAACCTCTCTGTTGTTGTTTCCTGTACGTTGGTCCACCAAGCCCAGTACTGCTGTCAATCTCTGAGAGGCAGTACTGTTCCCTAGAATAGCTGACTATAATTCCCTTTCTCTAGTTGCTTGTTTTAAGTTATATTTATGTGACCCCCCGTCCCCCAGTTTTTGTCAGCTGCTCTGTGAAATTCACCCGGTGGTCTAACCTGGGGTCAAGTTTGGATGACGGGTACACAGTTGCTCCCTGCAGGGCCACACTCCCTGCTTTTGGATTTCATAGTTTCTGTGGCAGTGGCATGATCCCCACTGCTATGGTTTGTGATCACTGTGCTTTATGAGATCGTGCTTCCCCTTGTAGCCTTTCTCAGTGGCTGTGGCATTTTTGTGACTTCCCAACCCTGGAGTAAGTTTTTCTGCCAAAATGGGTGAAGCTCTTGGTGCCTCATAGACTATCCCTGCCTCCCAATGTGGGAGAATTGTGAAACTTTCCCCAAGACTGCCTCCCTGGTCCTCCCCATTTTTCTCTTGGGGTTGGTTATTCTGCCTTTGACACTGGCCCATGAGGTATCTTATAAAGCTTGCGAGGGGCCTACTCTAGCTCCTCTCCAGCTAATTTTAGTTAGACTCTGCTATTTTGAGGACACCAGCTTTTTTGTTTGAATTCTGTGACTCTCCACCTGGTCTACTTCTGAGTGGAATCGTGACCTTTTTCTAACCCTCCTCCCTACAACTCTGGCACCAAATGTTTTCGGTGAAAACACCAGTGAACAAGTTCAGTTTTGAACCGGCCCTGAGAAAATGGGTCACAGGTTGTGTGGGCAAGAGGGAGGGATGAGAGCTACTACAGGACTGAGAATGAAGTTTTTTCCTTTTTAACATTTTAAATATTAGTAATAAATGTAGTGGGGGGAAAAAGGAAAGGAAAAGAGGAATGTAGGACAAATGAAGGGAAGAAAGGAAAGAGAAAAAAACAAATACAACCAAAAACTGTACTTCCAATGGTAAGGTATAAGCTGGGAGCTTTACTTTTAAGCCTTGAAAAAATACATATCTAGGTTACAACTATAAGAATGTCTAAAGCAGAATCATATACAATTGACTCTGCATTTGAGGTAAAGGCCACGATGTATATTCCATGTTTTTATTCAATTAGACAGACTATATTTGAAATTTTAACAAGCAATAATAATTGTTGCACATCTACCATGTGCTTGACCAACTTTAAATGTTCACATTTTTTCATGTATGAGGTTAGAATTATTATCACCATCATTTTTACAAAAAAGGAAACCAAGCACAGTGAAATGAAAAACTTCCCAAAGTTCTCAGTGACAGACATTTTTGAGGACTGTTAGAAGGAAGCTGGTTTCTAAATTACTCATTTAACTCTAGAACTCGTCCTCTTTACTGCTATGATAGTGTTTTAGAAATTATATTCCTTTTAGCTTCAGACCTCTTTTGGCAGCTTCAACCGGGAGATCTCGTTATAACAGGTGCACATATGAAACCTCTACATGTCTTCTCCTCAGTGACCTGGCAACTCAGAATTTGATAAAAATCAAGTGTAACTACTTTTTTTCCTAAATGATACTTATCCTAATAGTTAATGTGTTGAAAACTGTGTTACCGATCAAAATTATCCAAATATACTTGAATATAATGTAGTAGAAGATATTTAACCATTATAGCATTTGTTTCACTATTATCTGTTTTTAACAGAGCTTCCTGAATACTAGATAATAGAAAATAAGAAATACTGAATGACTGGATTTGAAAATTTTCTACCTGTGAAAGCTGTTTCTAGCTTTATATCCTATTTTACCTACCCTCATAATATACTAATAATATTAACCTAAGAGAACATTTTCCCGGGATTATTTCATTCTGTACTTTGCCTTTAGCAATCGAGACGTGGTAGAAATTATGGAAGACATGGCGGTGACCCGGGGGATCATCAGAACAGACTAGACATGTATCTATCATCTTTACCCATTCTTCCAACACAGGATCAAAGACCCTGCTGTCCTATTTGGGTCTTCCATTTCTTTTCAATATATTAGTTTCTCTCCTCTGAGACATTACTCCTTATAGTCAAAAATCTAAGATTTGTTTAGTTTCTGTTTATTTATTTTCTTTGAGGAAAATAGCAAGAAGATGAACAGTTTATAAATATTTAAGCAAACTGAATTTCACTCTTTGAAATTCCGTCGTATGGTCAGAAACACAGAATTATTTTTGTTATAATGGTGATGAAAGTTTATAATTTAGAAAAATTTTAGTGGCTCTATTTCATTTAGTACAGCAAAAATAATAAAATTGTTGGTATCAGAAGTGCTTCCACGGGGACATTCTTAAGGTCGGGAATCTGGAATTGATTCTGATCTAATTGGATTTAAGGGTATTAATGATCTCATTGCCACTGATAATTAGGACTCAATGAAGACCAATGTTAAATATATTGGACCGTATATACATACCGTCTTTGGGGTCCAGGGCTTAAATATTTAGGAATGCTGGAGTGGATTTTTTTGTATGTTGCCTATTTTCTCACCCTCTAACTAGGTCTCTTAGATGATCTGGAGAACAACCTTTTTGCACAGCTTTGAGAGATATCTTATGATTATTTTTTAGCCCTAGGGCTGTAACAACAAATTACTGCACATTTAGTGGTTTAAAACAACAGAAACTTATTCTTTCGTAGTTCTTGAGCCTAGAAGTCTAAAATCAAGTTGTTGACATGCTCCCTCTGAAAGCATCAGGGGAGAATTCTTTCTTACCTCTTCTAACTTCTGATGGTTACCTCGTGGTCCTGTGAGGTGTGCCGCATATTTACTCTAGGACTTGGAGTCATGAACTTCTCTATTTCCATTTCTTTTGTGGTCTGTTGTGGACCGGTGATTAACCATCCAGCCTGCTGTGCTCCACTTAAACAATTGTTAATTTAACAAAATCATAATGGCTTGATGGAAATTTGTATCAATAAATGTTTTCCTCTTCCTTTTCCCCTTGCATCGTGCAGCATAGAGTATTGATAAATATTCAGTGGCATAAATTCCGGAAATTTTATATCAGCAAAATAACTTTCTACATTATGTATAATCAAAGTTTATCATGTCTTCAATATATTTATACAAAGTATTTTTAAAAAGAGAAACACCTTTTCATATTTTATTACCCCAGTATAGAATATATCATGGATTAAATCATGCCCACTACAGTATAACCTAGGGGTCAAATTCAATCACCTGCCTGTTTTTTGTAAAGTGTGTTGGATACAACCACACCCATTCTTTGCTGTGGCTGCTTTCGTATTATAATGGCAAGGTTGAATAGTTGCAATGGAGACCATATGGCCCATAAATCTGAAAATATTCACTGTCTGGCTCTTTTCATAAAAAAAACATATTCTACTCCTGCATTAAAATACGAGTGGGTATAATAAAATATCTCATTATACATGTTCTGCATATAACATACGTGCTAGAATTTCACCATTATTAAAATCAAAACATTTCTCTATTGTGGTTTTCTTTTTTCATCTTCAAGAGATTTTAATTTGCCTTTGGAAACTATTTGTCATTGTCCCACAATCTTCATCTAATTACTGTAGTTCAGACAGTAGTTAGTGATAAATGTTTGTTGAATACTTATTCAGTTCATTTATTTAGTCAGAAATTTGTCGGCTGTAATATATGGTTGAAATGTTAGTATTAATTATAACTGATATGTTAATTAAAGGTTTGCAACTGTACCACTAGCACTAGCATAAGCATATTAATTGCAAAGATTCTTGATGAATCTGTTGACAGAAATGTAAGAGTAGAAGTTGTTAAGTCAAGATGAGTTTTGTTGATGCTACTGAATGTAAAATCAAATATACTAGCTTCTTTACACACAGGTATTTAAGCCTGAGAACTAATATTTGGAAAGCAGAAGAAAGCACATTTTCAGACACTTGGAATCTATCCTTGAAACAGAAATAAAACAAACCATGACACAGAGCAATATATCCAAGGGATAAAACCAAGACGAATTTGGGTGAGATACTACAAATGAGAGTTTTTAATGGAAAAGCTGAGGAAATGAAATTGAAAGTCAGGAACCATATGATTTCACTTATATGTGGGATATAAAACTGAAAGCAATGAACAAACCAACAAGGCAAAGAAACAAAAACTCATAGGCACAGATAGCAGTGTGGTGGGTTGGGCAGGTGGTAGAAGAAGGTAAAGGGGGTCAAATCTATTTGTATGGTGATGGAAGGAGACTTAACTCTGGGTGGTGAACACAGTGCAATACACAGATGATGTGTTACAGAACTGTACACTTGAAACCTATATAGTTTTCTTAACCAATGTCACTGCAATAAATGTAATAAAGTTTTAAAAAAAGGTCTAGATAAATATAAAGGAAAAATAGAGGCAAGATGAGGTGACCCCTATTGTGCCAGCCTAGAACAAACAGGCTGAAAACATTAGAATTACATTTCATTATCTGTTTTTTTAATTTGTTTTTAAATACAGCCATATTGATTCTATATCTTTGGAAGTGGGATTTGAGATTTGTATTTTAAGAGACAATAGTCATTTAATTGTCAGGTTTGAGAGTCACTGAACTAAGGCAGAAATGAGTTAAAAACTTTGTCACAAGTATTTGGGGTTTGGTACCATGCCTGAGTCTCACCTCCTCATGGCGATTCCTATTCTGACAACTCTTCTCTCATAGTTTTCTTGGTTTGAATTCCTGTCTGAGTAATCCATTTGATGCTCGGTCCATCTATGGATACTGGCTTTGCTTTTGTCTTTTCTCCTCATAAATTTTCTGATTTCTAGATGCCAGTGTGTCAGCAGGGCCATTGTTGGCTGCAGATAAACTTCTCTGGCACAGCCTGCTGGCATGGGTTTCTGAGCAACTTCTGTTCCTGGGATTTTTCCTGTTGTCAACCTGCTCCTTTTTTCTCATCTTGTTTGCCATGTCCTCAGGTTCTGTTCTCTACAAATGGCTCATTCTCCCAAGAATCTCCACAAATAAGTCTATGTCCCTCACAGACTGAATTTATACTCTCCTTGGACAACTGCCAAATCCAGCCTTTTCTCTCCTTTTCCTATAACCATTGATCCAAAACTTGATAATATTCTACCTGGACTTCTAATTTCAATTGGAAAAAAAAAAAAGATTCTTCAAATGCCATTAATTAATGCCGTTCTAACTGTATCATATATTTTGATAGAAGCATAAGCAAAGTAATGAAAGAGTATTTTTGCTTACCAACAGAAAGCCTCACAGAAAAAGTGACAATTGACCTGATTCTTAAAGTATATCAACAACAACAGTAACAAAAGTTTGAGGAAGGATCCTTTAAAAAGAGTGTTAGAAAGACCAAAATGAAGTAATATAAAAGTCACAAAAGTCCTTGGCACATTTGTGAACAAGCCAACAAATAAGATACAAAAGTAGAGGCGAAAGAGGACAGAGTAGATTGGAACCACATTAAAAGCCATGCAAATAAATCATATTAAGAGTTTTCAAAGCACAGTAGATAGCCACCAATATACTTTGTCTTGGGAAGTGACATCATCATGTTTTCATTTTAGAGCATGAAAAATTAAAGATAGTGTTTAATATCCTTGTAGTTCAATTAGTTATCACCTATTCATCCTGGCTTATTCTGTTTTTGTTTCCTAAGTATTCAGCCCTTTCCCTTCACTTCACATAGGTGATGACTTAAAAATTCTTTCCAATGACTGATCTCACACTGGTATTCCAAAATGTCCTTGTGGATTTCTGGGTTTTGCATTATGCACAGACATAGAGTTTTGAGAGCTATGTATCTGAAATTTCATATCATAATTATTTTTATATGTACTCTTCATCTGTCTGTTGATTGTTCTGTTGCTGGTTTCTTTCTGATCATTACGTACTTGGCATTGAGATAACTCCATGAGAGCCAGATTCTTGCTCAAGAATAATCTTGAAAAAGGACAAAAGAGTGTGGCCATGTGGGGAAGCTGGCTGTTGCCCATCCAAAGTGGGGGCCTCTAATGTGTTTTCTCAACTCACGTATTCCCGTCATGACTCGTATTGTTCCTTATATCACAAACCTTTATTTAGAGTTATATCTTTTCGGCAGAATCTGGTCAGTGGCAGAACCTTCTCCCCTTACCCATTTCTTTGTAGATGTTTCTGGTGCCTGTCATCAAGGCGAGTTTGTAGAGTTCTAGGGAAGTTTCCCACTTTTCCATTAGCTGCCCCAGCCTTGTCACTTTGTCAGCTCCAGCATCTTTATATTTTTTAAAACCCTGTCACTTAGTCCTAAAAAAAAAAAAAAAAAAATCTGAAAATTGGGAAGGATCCTAGAGAAGAATGTATTAAAATATGGCAATTTTCTCCAATTTAATTACAATTTCAGTGTATTTGCAAAATGCTCTTTATATTTTGTGGTTGTGGATAAAACCATTTACAAATGATGATGATCAAATTATTTTCCATTTTGTTGTATTCTTTTGTGTTTCTATTATAGGCCTCAGAAAAAGGAAGAGCAAAACTTATTTTGTTCCAAAGTCTTTTCTTAGAGATGCTAAACTAGGTTTATCACAGCTCATTTTTATAAGTCAATCTCCATTTATTAGAATGGACATTATAATATTCAAAGCACTGAAACTAATTGAAATTAAACTTTGCACTGGGGAACACTTCCTATGATGTGGTAATATTATTCAGTATATGCAAAGATGTTATTTTTATAGGAACAGTTAATTATGCTGTAAAGTATGCTCAAGTCAAGCTTTCTGTTAAACAAACTCACTGCTAAAAGTATATAAAGTATTTGTAGGGGGTAATATACATTACATAGAATTTTTAGAATTGTGAATCATACAATATACATACAATCTGATGTAAAACTTGAATAATGTGCAGTATGCACTCTATGAGTGTAAGATTTCTGTATTAAAGGAAGAATTTATGAATGTGATTTTGATCCTGGAGATTCTAACAACTGGCTCTTAGGAGAAATCTACTTAACATCTCCAAGTGTTCGTTCCATGTTCTACAAAAAATATGGACAAGGTGTCTGTCTGAAAGCTTCATTTTCTCAAGTGATTTTCTGAATGTATAACAATTCTTTCCCTTACATTTTGCTTTATGAATGTAACCATCATCTTTAAATTTAGGATATTATAATTCAAATCTTGAAGAACACATATTGAGAAAAAAATTCTTAGAAATAAAAATAAAGTAACTGCACAATAGTAGACATATAACACTGCCCAAAACTAACATCAGGTTTTATAATTACCCTATTGGTAATTTAACTGAAATTATATTTATGTTTTTCTCCAAAACTGTCAGACATCGGAAATTTCCTATTTTCAAGCTAATATTCCTAGAGAACATATACTTTTCTCTCTTTGTCTCTGTAGCTCTTCCTTTCTTCCCTTCCTTCCTTCCTTGCTTCTTTCCTTCCTTCTTTCCTCTCTCTCTTTCTCTGTTCCTCCCTCCCCCTCTCTTTCTTCCTTCCTTCTTTCTTTCCTTCTTTCCTTTCTTCCTCTCTTCCTCCCTCCCCGCCTCCCTCCCTGTCTTTCTCCCTCCCTTCCTACATACTTATACACACACACATGCACACAGAGCATTACAAAAAATGGAAAATATCTATAATCTAATCTAATCACATGCAAATACATACTGTTATGTTAAAATGCATCTCCTTCTAACTACTCTTTTCTATGTTTATTGTATCATGGACATTTTTCTATTTCATTTAATATTTTTCAAAACTGATAATTATTTGTATTTGATTTTCTAGAAAGCATTGTAACTTTGGCTTAATCTTAAATACACACACACACATACAAACATGCACACACCACACACAGGGTGCCAAAAAATGTATACACATTTTAAGAAAGAAAAAAAAACTATTAAAATTGTAATACTCAATATATACCAATAACAAAAGATGAATACAAGTCATGTTTGACTTCTGCAATTACAAGAGGTGCTCAAAGTCGTTATCATCAGCATCACTTTAATACAGTTTTTTTCCTTTTTAAAATGTGTATACATTATTTTGGCATCCTGTGTGTGTGTGTGTGTGTGTGTGTGTGTGTGTGTGTGAGAGAGAGAGAGAGAGAGAGAGAGAGAGAGAGAGAGAGAGAGAGAGAGAGAGAGAGAGAGAGTTTTGTCAATTTGAGTAAAGCAACTAGTGCAGTTATTTGTATTTTCATATGAAATAGTAATTTTATACATAATTTTGATAGGAAGAATAACTGACAGTTAAAAAATGTCTATGGTACTATGTCCCTGCTGCTTAATACCATTTCTTCCTTAATAGAATATATACATGAAGGAAAGATTCTGCCATGTGCCTGTAACTGCACTAGGTTCATTTTATACTATTCCAGTTCTTATCGCACAGCATCCTATGGGGGAAACACTGAGTTTTCAAACGAGGGAGGTGAGTCTTCCGATATTTAGTAGCCTCCTGGAATACTACAGGTTTTATGTGACAGAGCTGCAAATTGAACTGACTACAAAAATACCATGTCTGCATCAATTTAGTTTTTAAAAATCCTTGTGCAACAGGACAGCTCAACTGACTGATGAAGCTTCTCTTCAAGAAGAGCATTTTTGTGGTCTTGGGTTGTAATGTGATCTCCAGACTCTACAGGAACTCTCCCCAATATGCCCTTATCCCTGCCCCATGGACACCCCACCATTTTGACATCTCTTCTATCCAAGGGGCACTAATTGTTGATACCGCCTCTTCTTTCATTCTGTCCTGAGGAGGATACATCAGTGGATACATCGAGGATAACTGCAGGCAAGGCAGATCCGTGGAAAAGAAGACAATCAGAAGAAAAAAAAAAGGTCAAGACCTATGAAGTATGCACTGCACCCTTACTGTGGCTTTGTGCCACATTTGTGGCTTCATACGTGTTGACATGTTTCTACCTCAAATATTTCTTTAAATCTACAAACAGCTCATTGCTTTTTTAAAAAAAGACATATAAGTTACCATGAGTATTCTCATACAATTTTTAAATTCATACAGAGAGTGCTAAAAAAATGTACACACATTTTAGAAAGAAAAAACGGTATTATAACGATGCTGATAGTAACCACTTTGAGCACCTTTTGTAATTGCAGAAGTCAAATGTGACTTGTATATATATATATATATATATATATATATATATTATCCACCAAATTAAATATTGAAAATCATACATGAATACCCTAGTGTGTGATTGGCTTCTCTTATAAGTAAATAATGGAAATACAGTAGTTTGTAAAATTAATCAGATATTAAGAGAGTAATATATGCCTTAAGTAAAATTTATTTTACTTTTTTCTATAAGTAGAATACAATTTTGCTTTTTCCAAGACTAACATACAATTATGTATAAAGAACAGTATTTAGTAACCTTTATAAAAATACTAGTATGGGAATATTATTTTTAATTACAATTTAATTATTTTTATTAACAAATTTTTTATTCTTAAGGTGGAAGAAGAACGCAACATGTTTCCAGAGCACTAAGGACTAATAAAATATTTACTTCGGAATAACAGAGTTCCATAAGCTCAAATCTTTGAAATTAGGCAGATGTGAATTCAATGACTTAGTCTATCTGTGTGAACTTGTAAATTAGTTTAAAGTCCCTATTTCCTCAAATGTAGAGACTGATGTGTAAGGTTATTGCAAGGATTAAAGAAAGCGATGTTTATAAAATAAGCATAGATTTCAATTATCTGTATATAGTAGGAATGCAGCAAAATTTGCTTCCTTCCTTCTTCACTATATTCTATTATTTTCTCCCTTTATTCTATCCTTTGTGAATAGTGTCTGCTCACTAGATGAGCAGACACCCCGAAGTGTCTACGTTTAGCTGTGTCTTGACTTCTCTGGCTCTCCTCACCATTCACTACAAGCCCTCTCAACTGTACCTGATTTATAACTCAAATTCTTTCTTTCAGAATTACATAGGGCGGAAGAGCGTCTGAATTAATGTCACCCATGGAGGAAATGTTGGATTTGGATCTTACAATAACTTATAATTATTTATCTCGATCTTTTATTTTTCTTTCTTTGGTATCACCTACATTCTAGTCACCACTTTCTCTCAACTTCTAAAAAAAAAAATCATTGACTGATTTGTACCTTAAGTTAATGTAATTGGTTCAAACATGAGCTATCAGAAGAGAAAAAGAATGCATATTTGGGTGAAGCTATCTATCAGGCACCTGACATGATCTATTACTGAGTGGGATCTTGGGGACCACGGTCCACGTAGTGGGCTTGTGCTTGGTCTGTTTCTCCCTGCTGGATTCAGCCAAATTCTTGCTGCAGAAAGGAAAATCTGATTATGGTAACTCCACACTCAAATGTATCGATAGGTTCATGCGAGGTACACTAGAATGGAAACTTCACAAGGGTAGGGAATATATATATATATATGGCAACTTCCTCTAAGATAACTCTGTCACTCTCTGTATATATATATATAAACCTAGTAATGGATTTAAACCTGGTAATGGATTTCTTCTTGCTTTCAGCATTTTAGGGCTTTGCCCAGGCAGCCAATGAAAGAGAAGTGTGCTCTGCATTTCTCTCTCTCTCTCTCTCTCTCTCTCTCTCTCTCTCTCTCTCTCTCTCTCTCTCTCTCTCTCTCTCTCCCTTGTATATACAGAGAGTGACAGAGTTATCTTAGAGGAAGTTGCCATATATATACATATATATACACATACACATATATACACACACTTATATATATATACACATACACATATATACATATAACTGTATATATATATATATACTGGGGGAGTATTAAAGGCTGAATAATATTACACACACACAATAATATTTCATTGTATATATACCAGGGGTGCCAAAACAATGTATACAAGTGGACACTTTGGTCAACGTTGTTCAAGCAGTAATTTGCCGTAATCAGAAGTGTCTGAATGCTGATGGTAACCACTTTGAGCACCTATTGTAATTGCCAAAGTCAAACGTGACTTGTATTCATCTTTTGTTATTGGTATATGTTGAATATTACAATTTGAATAATTTTTCCCTTTCTTAAAATATGTATACATTTTTTGGCACCCTCAGTGTGTGTGTGTGTGTGTGTGTGCGTGTGTGTGTGTGTGTGTCTGTATGTGTATACACACACATGATATATATATCAAGAGAAATAAAATATTGTTGACAGTAATCTCTAAGTGTAAATGGGATCTTGGCTAAGAGGAGATTCAACTTAGTTTTCCATAACTTTGTGAAAAAAAAATATATATATAATTAAATAATTTCAGATTTTAAAATAGTACATACATAATTTTAAAAACAGTAGGAGCCTCTCAGGTGAACATAATGAAAATTTCAATTTGTTTATATGTTTTTAAACATACGTTTAAATCATAGATTGGCTCGTATTATAGAATCAAGACTATATTAAAGTGCAACTGTATTCAGTTCTAAAAAGTGAGGTGTTATTATAGCTCATAAAATAAATTACGAGGTTAAATACTTATAACAGGCTATTGGAAATATACTTTGCCTACTGCCATTCAATATTTTCTCTCATAGGATTCTACCCTAACAGCAAGAACATATGAGTTTGAGTAGCAATAAAGGCTTCAACAAAACAATACTTTATTTTTAAAGTAAGTATAGCCTTTATTTTGTTTATGTGGTATATCATATGGATTGACTTACATATGTTGAACCATCTTGCACCCCTGGAATGAACCCCACTTGATCGTGAAGTATATATAATCTTTTCAGTGTTTTGTTTTATTCAATTTGCTAGTACCTTGTTTAGGATTTTTGTGTCTGTATTTATCAAAGATATTGGTAAATAATTTTCTTTTTTTGTGTGTATTCCTTACCATATTTTGGTATCAGGGTAATGTTGACCTCATAAATGAGTTAGGAAGTATTGCCTCTTCTTCAATTTTTTAGAAGAGTTTGAGGAGGACAGGTATTAGATCCTCTTTGAATGTTTGGTAGAATTCAGTAGTGGAGCCATCTGGCTCTGGAGTTTTGGTCTTGGGGAAGTTTTGGATAATTGTTTCAGTGTCCTTAGAGTTAATCCCTCTATTTACATTTTCCAGTTCTTTGTGATTCAGTGTAGGAAGGTCATATATTTCTAAGAACTTGTCCATTTCTTTGAGGTTATTGAATTTGGTGACGTATGGTCCTTCATAGTGTTCTTGTATAATCTGCAGTATTTCTGTGGTATCCATGGTAACTTCTCCTCTTTCATTTATGACTTTGTTTATTTGTGTCTTCCCTCTTTTTTCTTTAGTCAAACCACAAGTTTGTCCATTTTATTGATCTTTTCAAAGAACCAGCTCTTTATGCATTATTTTTTTCTATTGTCTTTTGTTTTTTGTTTCATTTAACTCTGCTCTAATTTTTATTATTTTCTTTTTTCTGCTGATGTTGGGTTTCATTTGTTCTTCTTTTTCTAGTTCTTTAACATGTAATGTTAGGTTGTTTATTTGGAAATCTCATGCTTCTTGAGATAGGACTGTAATGATGTAAACTTCCTTCTTATTAACACTTTTGCAGCATCCCAAAAGTTTTGATATGTTGAATTTTCATTCTCATTTATTTCTTTGTATCTTTTATCTCTTTTATTTCTTCTTTGATCCATTCATTTTTTAATAGCATGTAGTTTAAGCTCCATGTATTTGTGGTTTTTCCTATTTTTCTTTTTGCAATTGATCTCCATTTTCAAATCATATGGTATCAGTATATGCAGAAATAGCATTTGACAAGATACAACATCCATTTACAATTAAAAAACCTAATAGAATGTGTATACAAGGAAAGCACTTCAACGTAATAAAGGCCATATATGACAAACCCTCAGCTAATATCAAACTTAATGGTGAAAAACTGAATGTTTTTCTTCTAAGATCAGTAACACTACAAAGATGCCCCATCTTACCTCTGTTATTCAAAATAGTATTGGAAGTCCTAGCCAGAGCAATCAGGCAAGATAAAAAAATAAAAGGCATCTAAATCTAAATTCGGAATGAAGAAGCCAAATTTTTACTTTCTGCAGAAATTTCAGACAAAGAAATGAAAACAAAAACAAAAAACAAATACTTTTGCAGTTGCAACAAAAAAATACCTAGGAATAAATAACAAAGGATGTGAAGGACCTACACACTGCAAACTACAAAATATTAGTAAAAGAAACTGAAGATGACACAATGATATGGAAAGATATTCCATGTTCATGAATTGGAAGAATCAATATTGTTAAAATGGCATATTACCCAAAGCAATATACAGATTTAATGCAATCCCCATCAAAATACCAGTGACATTTTTCTTATGGCAGAATAGTATTCTACTGTGTATATATACCACATCTTCTTTGTTCAATCATCTATTAAGGGACACTTTGGCTGTTTCCATGTCTTGGCCACTGTAAATAAGGCTGCAATGAACATCGGAGCACATATATCTTTATGGATAACTGTTTTCAGATTTTTGGATAAATACCCAGGAGAGGGATTGCTGGGTCATATGATAATCCTATTCTTAATTTTTTGAGGAACCTCACACTGCTTTCCATAGCAGCTGCACTAATCTTCATTCCCACCAACAGTGTGTGAGGGTTCCTTTTTCTCCACAACCTCTCCAACACTTGTTATTATTTGTCTTGTTGATGATAACCAATAAACTTTAATTAAAAAATATATATATATATATACCAGTAACATTTTGTTAAAGAAATAGAACAAAAAGGCATCAGATTTGTATGGAATCACAAAAGACCCTGAAGAGCCAAAACAATCCTGAGAAAAACAAGAAAAAAGCAGGAGGTATCACACTCCCTGACTTCAAATTATACTACAAAGTGACAGTAATCAAAACAGCATGGTATTGGAAGAAAAATAGACACAGAGACCAATGGAACATAACTGAGGACCAAGAAATAAACCCTATATATATATATATATATATATATATATATATATATATATATATATATATATATATGAAGATAACATTTGACAAAGGAGCCAAAAACATACAATGGGGAAAAGAAAGCCTCTTCAGTAAATGGTGCTGGGAAAACTGGAAAGCCACATTCAAAAGAATGAAACTAGACTGCTGTATGTAACCATATACGCACATTAACTCAAAATGCATTGAAGACCTAAATATAAGACCTGCAATAATAAGTTGCAAGAAGAAAACATAGGCACTAAACTTATGGACCTTGGGTTCAGAGAGGATTTAATGAATTTGACGTGGAGGGCAAGGGAACTAAAAGCAAAAATAAATGAATGGGACTATTTCAAACAAAAAGATTCTGCACTGAAAATATAAAAAATCAACAAAACAAGGAGGCAACCAACTGAATAAGAGAAGATATTTGCAAACAACACCCTTATAAGGGGCTAAAACCCAAAATATATAAAGAATTCATACAACTCAACAACAACAAAAAATACAGTCCAATAAAAAATGGGCAGAGGACCTGAACAGACATTTCCCCCAAGAATATACACACATGCCCAAAAGACACATGAAAAAATGCTCAACTTCACTATGCAAATTCAAATCCAAACCACAATGAGATGCCACCTCACACCTGTTAGAATGACTATCATCAACAAGACAAGTGATAACAAGTGTTGGAGAGGCTGTGGAGTAAAAGTAATCCTCATTCACTGCTAGTGGGAATGTAAACTGGTACAACCACTATGGAAAACAGTATGGAGTTTCCTCTAAAATTCAAGAATAGAATTATCATATGACCCAGCAATCCCTCTTCTGGATATCTACCCTAAAAATCTGAAAACATTTATCTGTAAAGATATATGTACCCCTGTGTTCATTGCAGCATTATTAACAGTGGCCAAGACATGGAAACCACCAAAGTGTCCTTTGATAGATGGTTGAATAAAGAAGATACGGTACATACATACAAAGGAATATCACTGGGCCATAAGATGAAACACTGCCATTTACAACAACATGGATAGATCTTGAGATTATTGTGCTAAGCGAAGTAGTCAGACAGAAAAAGTCAAGAACCATATGGTTTTACTTGTATGTGGGATATAATACTGAAAACTAAAAGGAACAGGACAATCAAACAAACAAAAACTCATAGCCACAGACAACAGTTTAGTGGTTACCAGAGGGTAAGGTGTGGGGCATGGTAGGTAAAGGGGATCAAATATATGATGATAGGAGAACGACTCTGGGTGTTGAACACACAATGCAATATACTGATGATGTATTATAGAATTGTACACTTGAAACCTATGTAATTTTACTAACCAATGTCACTGCAATAAATTTGGTAAAAAACTCTTAATAACAAAAAAGAAATAAAAAACTTGCATAGACCTACACAGTCAATCAGCAAGTGAAATGTAAATGAATTTTTTATGTGGTACATAACAAATGAAATATTATACAAACAAAACATATGAAATTGAGAAACAATTTTGTCAAAAATTCTAGGAGTTATAATCATCTACAAACTTTTAGGGAAAAGAAAAACAATGTGTTTTATGAGACTTATAACCTGGATACCAAATGAGAAACGTACAATATGGGAAAAGAACATTACAGATAATTCTCACAAATTAGTAAATGAAAACCTTAAAGAGAATTTTAGCTATCTCAATTTAGTAGTGCAATGAAGTGCATAGTTGGCAAAGTGAGTTTGTCCTGTGAATTCAATAACATTTAAATATTAGAAATCTAGTAATCAAATACAGCACATTAATAGATTAAGGGAAAAAGCAAATGATTAAAACTGTGCAAATATTGCATGAATCAAGTTCAATTTAAGTGATAAAAATCTTAAAAATTGAAATAGAAACTTCCTCATGAAAAGTGAGATTCATTCTACAAAATATCTGACAGTACTCATTTAAAGCATCAAGTCATGTAAGACAAGGAAAGACAGGAAGTTTCAGTGATTAGAGAAGGCTAAGGAGATTACAGTGTTGACATTAGTGCAAAGCTGGTCAAATTCATGCAAGAACTATAGTTTACTTAATAGTATTGTAACAATGTCAATTTCCTTACTTTGTAATTGTACTATCTGTATGGAAGTTCTTACCCATTGATGCACACTGGGTAAAGGATATACAGAAACTCTTAGTCTATATTTACAACTGTAAAAATTAACCCATTGTCATTTCTATTGTAAATATATTTTGTATCTTTTTACAATGCAAAAAAAAATAACTTATGTATATTATAGTTCCTATCTTTATTAAATTTTGTTATCAATATTTGTAAAAAAGACTTTGAATGCTTTATTTTCACTCTACTCTTTGGAATAAATTGAATTGCATGGAAGTTATCTAGTCCTTTTATGTTGGAAGTTTCACTCATGTCAGAGTTTAAAATTTGTTTATGTTGTATTTAGTGAAATAATTTCTTATGATCTTTTTTCTAATATTCTCTGTAGATATTTTTCTCCATTCTTCTTTGTTTTCTTTTGTATTTTTGCTGAATTAGCTTAGCTGGTGGCTTATTCATTTTATTGTTTTTCATTTGCATTTTCAAAGAATAATATCACTTATTTATTAGTTCTAATTTTCTCTTTTCTAGATCATTAACTTCAGCTTTTATATTAGTTTCTTCCTCCAACTTTCCTAGTTTTATTTTTGTTATATTTTTTGTACTTTTTCTAACTTTGGGGGGTTTAATGGTCAATAAATTTGCATCTCTTTTTATTTTGTATTTTAAATATTTAAAGCTATAATTTTCCCTTTTCAGAGTTCACCAATTTATTCTAGTACATAATATTTTTACTATCAATATTTTATAGACATTCTGAAATTTTGGTTTTGATTTACTTTTTTATTTAAATGTTTTTAAAAGCTATTTCTAAATTTTCTATTGTTTTGTTTCCATTTTATTATTAATTTCTAGCTTTACTGCACTGTGGTCAGAATATATAATTTTATTTTCTTAGAAAATGTTTTGGTTTATTTTGTATTCAAGTGATTACAATTGTTTTTACCTCTGAAGAGAAATTCTGCTTTCTTTTGAATCTATAGTATAGATTCAACAAAATCAATTTGATTTCTTTTATATTTATCTACATTTTTCTATTTGCTTTTTATGTGCTGATGAAAATAAATTGCCTTCTAATTAATCTTTGTTTCATTGTTTTTCCTTGAATTTCCTGTAGTTTCTATTTGTGAATATTAAAGTTCTGCTGTTTGAGTTCAAGTCATTATACAGTCTCCTCATTATAACTATCATGATTCCTACATCAAATATTAGGTTTTTCTTAATTATTTCGAATAGTTTTAGTTAATATTAATATCAGGATACTTGGAAAAAACCAAATATGGTTGATTTGCTTTATTTTTCAAGAGCTCTTCTTTGTCTCGGGAAAAGTTTTTTTTTCCCCTTAAGTTTAAACTGTCAATATAAGATTGTGTTTCTTGTTTTCTTTTCACTTGCATTTTCTGAATATATCTTTGACCATTCTTTTCCTTTCAGATTTCTTGTGTTATATTTAGCTATGTCTCATAGTTAACAAATATTTGGGTTTTTTTCCTCCTTTTGAAATGCTGATTACAAATGTATGTGTGTATGTGTGTGTGTGTGTGTACACGTATGTATATTCCTGGCCTGATTTGCTTGGTCTTAATTGCATCATCTTGGCTTGTATTATGTTTGCACTATTTAATTATTTTTATCTTCCTTAAAAATCTTTGTTTGTTTTGCATTGTCTTTGTCTTGTTTTCTGTTTATGTATTTGCCTTCTGACCATTGAGTGGGCGGTCTTATTGCTTAGCTTTTTCATGATTATATTTATTATTCCATATGTTATATCAACTTTTATATAATGCTACCTATTAATTGTTTGGTGTTAAGGACACATAAAGAATGAACAGTTTCCATTTCCTCCTCCTTTTCATCCTGCCTCTAGTTTTGGTGGACCGTATTGTTGTTGTTTTTTTTTTTTTTGTATTTCTTTTAGCACAATGTTTATGTGTGGCTTCACATTAGAATTTTCAAGGGCGGATTGTGGAGGGGAGGACCTTTAAAAACATAGTAGTGTCTGGATCTCACCCCCAGATTCATATTGTCTGGGTTGGAGCCTGTGGATTATTTTTTATAAAATTCCTAGTGATGCTGATGTGTAGCTAATGTCGAAAACCACAGTCAGTGGATAATTTTTGTGCTTTAATTAAAATGCATCCCCACCAGCCTCTATTCTTGAACGTAGCTCTGCTACTCCTTGCAAGTAGGCAATCTGTCTAGTTCACAACGAAGCCATGACAGCTGTGGCAGTTCATTCGTGCATACGTATGTGCAGGTAGACTATTTTTTCTAGTATCATTTAGATTTTATTGCCTGTCAGATGCCAAAATTGGCAGGTCCAGGGCACTTTGGTCCTTAGTTTCTTCTTCACTTTGCCATCCCTGCAGCCTGATTGTGGCAGAAGTAGTTGGTGCATGTGTGTCTACAGAGAGCCCCAGCCAGCCCCTGTCTCTCATATTATTATACTAAACAAGTTTCAACGAGGTTATCACAACAAGTTCCTGAGGCACAACCTTGGAATTTCAAGCACGGAATTCTTGATTTTGCTTCTATTTGGGAGGCCTATTGGTCTATCGGACCTGAAAGACCTGTCATTCCATGTCCTCTGTGGTTGTCTATTTCACCAAGGACACTTGGTTGGCCTTTCACATAGTGTGCATAAGGTGCTAAGTATTTGTTACTTCATTAAAAATAATTTCTCTCTGTTTCTCATTTACCTTTATTCCAGTTGGTTTCATAGCAGGGTGAACAAGAAAAGAAATCTCCGTCATCTGAAAGTATTTAATAATTATGAAAAGTGATTTTTAAGCACCTCCAACCTATGTAATTAATGTATAGTATCATCTCTCTCTCCCTTAGATAACTGTTTAGTATTCAATAGCTGCTTCTTGACCCATAGCTGAGAATTACTGCCAATGTTCATGTATGGGATATAAACACATTCAAAATCCTATAAACATTTGTGTAGGGTTATTTGTATATTAATGCTTTGCAGCCTTCTATTTAGGAAATCGATGAAAGGAAGGCTGTTATTAGATTTCGCTTGTTTGGTCTAATTTGGTAGTTATTCCACAAGAGAGATTTCCCCTTAGATCTCCTCCATAGTAGCAATTTACTGCATAAAGAATAAGAGATATTGTACATATTAATATACTTTTTCATAAATTAAAATAACATTTATTCTTTGTAGATTATAATTTGTTTAGAACATGTCAAGTACCATTGACTTTCATCTTTATGAGGGCAAGTATAACATTTCATATGTTTATATTTATAGAACAAAAGAGTCATGGAGGTTATAATAATATGATATGCAAAACTGCAAGTAAGTAGTGATCATCTAAATATATGCTAAGGAATATGTTTATTTCCCCATTTTAGACTTTCTCAATAAATAAGATAGTTGTGTTCTTTCATCTAACAAAATATTGGAAGTATTGTGCTGGGGAGGAAATTAGATTAAAGATGATAACAAGGATTTTAAGTAAGAGGATGGAATGAGCTTTCTTGGATATGAAGCATATAATTCTGACTACTAAATGATATCAGATGAGTTAAGAAACAGACCACAGAGAAGTTTAGCCTTGGAGAGAGAGAGACTTTTTTCCCCTAAAGACAATTAGCAACTTTTAAAAGAGGGTTATGAGGAACAGATTGACGTAAAACAAATTAAAGAAGAATATGGTTGCCACTGTGTAGGTAATACTTCTTGAGGGAGATGTGACTAGAAAAGGAGAGCTGGGTGACGTGGTTGCCATGTAGGTGAGGATGGTGGACTGCAGTAGAATTAAAGCAAAGAAGTGGAGAGAAATTAACCACACATATCGGGTTAGGAAAGAAGATAAACATATAAAGAGGCTTCTTGAGTTAATAACATAAGCAATTTGGTGAGAGTGGTGTTGCTTTTACTGCTCTGTTAAAGACTGAGAGTTAGAGATATGGAAATATTATTTTCTAAGACACATAAAATGCCTATGACTTTCAGGAGGAAATCTTAAGTAGCAAGTTTGCAGCTCTGAAGACTGAGCTTGACTAGAGATATTTATTTTGGAACTATCAAATGGAGGGAGTATAGAGAGAGAAGAAAAGAGGCTTTTGAATTGATCCTGAATAACATAATTATTTTGTTGTAACCTTTATTTACATTGTAGAAAATTATTTTCTTGTATTGTACATTTTGGTTTTTCCAAAAATCACCATTATCCTACTTTCAGATCATTTTGAAAATTAGATTCTGCTGTAGTCATTTCAAAACTAGCTAGAATAAAGTTGCAGTTACCAGCTTAATATAAAAAGTACAAATATGTATGCTTCTGGAGTTAAAATGAAGGGTTGGATTAGTAATGTGTGATAAAAACCTTCAAACGACCCCTCTTGGCCAAGTGCTTCAATTCTTTTGTTATTTATTTATTTATTCATTTATTTATTAGTTTCAGGTGTACAAAACAGTGTAGTAATTAGGCATTTACACCTCTCACAAAGTGATAACCCCCCCCAAGTCTACTACCCATCTGACACCGTACATGGCTATTACTATACCATTAACTATATTCCCTATGCTATACTTTACATCCTGTGACTATACACACACACACACACACACACACACACACACACACACACACACACACATCTTTATCAATTGTACTTGACAATCAATATTATTTTATATTAGTTTAATATTAGTTTATATTATATTATAATATAATATAATATTATATTATATTAGTTTATATTATTTTATATTAGATGTGGGCAGTACAGTGGGTAGGCATTTAATATAATCTATGAAGTAATCCCCTGGTAAGTCTAGTACCCATCTGATACCATGCATGCACGGATTTTACAGCATTATTGAACATTATTCTCCATACTATATTTCACACCCCCCTGACTATTTTGTGACTACCAATTTGTACTTCCTAATCTGTTCACCTTTGTCACCCATCCCCCAACCCTCCTCCCATCTAGCAACCATCAGCTTGTTCTTTGTATCTTTGAACCTGTGTCTGTTTTGTTTGTTATTCTTTCTTTAGATTCCACATATAAGTGAGATCATATGGTATCTGTCTTTTTCAGTTTGACTAATTTCACTTAGCACAATATCCTCTAAGTCCATTCATGTTCTTGCAAATGGTAAGATTTTATTCTAGTTTTATAGCAGAGTAATGATCCATTACATGAATGTACCACAATTTGTTTATCCAATCATCTGTTGATGGGCATTTCAATTGTTTCCATATTTTGGCTATTGTGAATAACGCTGCAGTAAACATAGTGGTTCATACATAATTTTTGATTTAGTGTTTTGTATTTCTTTGGATAAATACCCAGGAGTGGAATTGCTGGGTCATAAGGTAGTTCTATTTTTAATTTTTTGAGGAATCTCCATACTGTTTTCCATAGTGGCTGCACCAATCTGCAATCCCACCAACAGTGCACGAGGGTTCCTTTTCTCTACATCCTCACCAACACTTGTTGTTTGTTGATTTGTGAATGATAGCCATTCTGACAAGAGTGAGGTGGTATCTGATTGTGGTTCTTATTTGCATTTCTCTAATGATAGTGATGTTGAACATCTTTTCATGTGTCTATTGGCCATCTGTATGTCCTCTTTGGAGAAATGTCTATTGATGTTCTCTGCCCATTTTTTAAATTAGATTGTTTGTTTCAAGTGCTTTGATTATTAAAGTTATATGTAAACAAATATTGTAAGACCAACTCACTTCACACTTATCTTTTTCTTTTTAATAATGTTATTCAACATGTGGCAATAGAAGCTACAATATGCTTTTGGATATTAGCAAGCATTTAACAAGTATTTCATGCTATCCTTGTAAGCAGAATTGAGACATATGGGCTGAATATTATTATAATCTGGTGCCTTTCTAACTAACAGAAAAAACATGCCAGAAATGTATATAATTATCTATCAATATCAACAAGGAAGGAACATTTTAATAGAAATGCCATTGAACTCTGTTGTGAAATTCATTAACTGTTTAACTGTTTCCCTTTTAATAAAAAGATGCAAATAAATCTGAAAAGTATTATATGAACTCATATTTTCAATAATAATTTAATTATAACCAGGGAAATTGTGAACTATCTAAACGTTTTTGCCCAATAAATACTAATAACTGTGTCTGTATCTGTATGTATATGCAGCTTTGAATGAGTTAATATTTCCATCTTAAAATTCACTACAAGTACAGCAAGAAGTATACTACTAGGGGGTTGAATCAGATTTTCTAAAGACAAAGATGTATATGTATTTTTCTGGAAGTACTAAGGTAACACAAAGGGAGTCAAAGCACTGGTCCAGACAGAAACAAAGAGAAGGTGAGGAAGAATGGTGAACGTGTAGGTAGACAATGCTGTGCAAGGCTGCAGGGTTTCCTTTGGTTTCCTGATGACACATGCGGTCGCCATTAAAATGCAGAAATCCCCTCCACCTGGATGTTTCACAGCCATCTCAAATCAGTATCTACAAAGTCCATCTCAACAGCCGTTCTGTGTGATTCTCTCTTAATTCTATGTCATAAAGCCACCCCGCAACCTGAGCAAGAAATACTGTTCACTATGATTCTATATCCTACAAACCTCTTGACTCTGTTTACTTCTATTTGTGCCCATTTCCACTATCCTGTAATGTGGTAATACTATATGACAGTTGCAAATAACCTCTTCACCATCATTTCTACTTGCAACCTTCAATTATCCAATGTATATCCTCTATAACCCTCAGATATTTTGAGAATGCAAATCTGATCGCCTCTTTCCAATGTCTACTTATTGATTTTGAGATAAAAGTTAATATTGCTCATTAGGAAGTTCATGATTAAGCAGGCTCTGCTTATCCTTCCAACTGCATTCATTTATTTTATTTTTTTACCTTTGGGTGGTACCCATGAGCAAAATAAAGGATGTTTAGCTTCTCAAAAGTGCAAGTCTTTCAACTTTGAAACTTACAAGGATTTAGGGTTAGAACAAAAAAATAGAAATGTTATGAACTATGGGTCAGTAACTTAATTTGCGATTAATAACTATGAGCAACATCTGGGTCAATTAGTGAAAAATTGGAATTGATATTATTTGTCAGTTATATTTGAGTTAATTCTTGATTTAATGCATTATTAACTGAATTTCTCAAGTCTATCATGCTGATCACATTTGTGATCCATACAAGTGAAGGAAGGTGAAGGATATATTACTTAGATGACAAAAATAAATATACCAGTTTGGAGCCGGGAGGGGGCTTTCTACCTCAATTAGGAAGTCTGAATATAAAGATCTCCTTAAAGCAAGACTAGACTGTCTTCCAGGAAGACAAGAAAGCAGAAAGAATAGAACAAACTAATGGTTGGCAATTTTTGATTGGATATAACATATTTTACCTTGTTGGATACTGAATGTTTTGAGCTGCTAAAAAACTTTCTTGATCTTTGTTCTGGGAGGCAATTGAGTGATTTGTGAACAGTTGATAATTTTGTGTCTTGCTTTTAATCTTTGTTAACATTTAGTTTAGGTCTACTTTTGTTTCCCTGCAGACAAAAACACTCAGTACTCTATCCAAGCCCCAAGTTTTCACTCACTGACTCTTAAAAACAGGAATTATTTTGGCTCTGTGTGGGATCTTTAGTTATTGTTCCAGCTCTCTCTCCAGGCTTCAGGGAGTTTTTTAATCTCCTGGCCTTTTCTTTTTTAAATTAAACTTTTAATTTGGAGATAATTATAGGTTCATAAGCAGTTGGCAAAAACACTACAAAGAAAGCCCCTGTCATACCTTGCCCAGTCTTGTACAATGGTCCCAATGATGCCATTTGACAAACTATACTACAACATCTTACAGGAGGACGCTGATATTGATGCAACTAAGATGCGTAACGTGTCTCTCACCACAAAGTTCCCTCAGATTACACACCCACTTTCCTCCCTGTCCCTCCCCCCTCCCTAAACTCTGGAAACATTATCAGTTCACCATTTCTAAAAATGTTCATTTAAAGAATCTTATACAAATGGCATCATAATATGTAACTTTTTGTGATTGGCTTTTTTTTAATGGTTCAATAATTTATTTATCTATTTATTTTTTTATTATTTTTTATTAGTTTCAGGTGCACAAGACAAGGTAATACTTAGACGTTCATCATTTATATCCCTCACACTGTGGACCCCTCTCCCCCCATACCCCCATCCACTATCCCTCCGACATCGCACCGAGCCATCACGTTATATATATAAAATTATAGTTGGCATTCATTATTGTTCAGTTTCAGGTGTACAGTACATTGATCAAGCATCTACATCTTCCCTGAGGTGGTCTCCCAAATGGGACACGTGTCCATCAGATACCCTACAAAATCTTTACAACATTATTGATTACGTTCCCCAAATTATTTTTCAAAAACCCTGAGGCCATTTTGTGGTTACCGACTGTTTTCTAATCCCCTCACCGTTCCCCTTATCCCCACCCCACCCCGCCCATCTAACAACCCTCAGTTTTTCCTCTTTGTCCCCAAAACTGTTTTTGATTAGTTCATTCACTTATTCTTTTCCTTAGATTCAGCATATAAGTGAAATCATATGATACTTGTCTTTCTCTTTCTAACTTATTTCGCTTAACATAATGTTCTCTAGATCCATCCATGTTGTTGCAAATGGTAAGATTTCTTTTTTTCTTTATGGCTGCGTAATACTTCATTGTATAAATGTACCACAGCTTCTTAATCCAGTCATAGACCGATGGGCATTTCGGTTGTTTCCATATCTTGGCTATTGTGTAAAGTGCTGCAATAAACATAGGAGTGCATACAGATTTTTGAATTGGAGTTTTGGATTTCTCCGGATAGATGCCTAGGAGTGGAATTTCTGGATCATAGGGTAGTTCCATTTTCAGATTTCTGAGATACCTCCATACTGTTTTCCATAGTGGCTGCACCAATCTGCAATCCCACCAACAGTGCACAAGTATTCCCTTTTCTCCACATCCACGCCAGCACTTGTTGTTTGTTGATTTATTGATGATAGCCATTTTGACTGGGGTGAGGTGGTATCTCATTGTGGTTTTTATTTGCATTTCTCTGATGGTTAATGAGGTTGAGCATGTCTTCATATGTCTGTTTACCATCTGTATGTCCTTTTTAGAAAAATTGTCTCTTCATGTCCTCTGCCCATTTTTTAATTGGATTGTTTGTTTTTTTAGAGTTGAGTTGAGTGACTTTTTTATAGATTTTTGATATTAATCCTTTATCAAATATATCATTGGCAAATATCCTTTCCCATTCAGTAGAATCCCTTTTTGTTTTATTGATGGTTTCCTTTGCTGTGAAAAAACTTTTTAGTTTGATGTAATCCCACGTGTTTATTTTTTCTCTTACTTCCCTCGCACGAGGGGATATATCAGTAAAAATCTTACTCCGGGTAATGTCTGTGAAGTTTCTTTTTATATTTTCTTCAAGATATTTTATGGTTTCAGATCTTACATTTAAGTCTTTAAGCCATTTTGAATTTATTTTTGTATATGGTGTAAGGAGGTGGTCCAGCTCCATTTTCTTGCATGTGTCTGTCCAGGTTTCCCAACAGCACTTATTGAACAGGCTGTCTTTACCCCATTGTACATTCTTGCTTATTGTCGTAGATTAGATGGGCATATAGGCATGCATTTACTTCTGGACTCTCTATTCTGTTCCATTGATCTATGTGTCTATTTTTATGCCAGTACCATGCTGTTTTGATTACTATAGCCTTGTAGTATAGTTTGAAATCAGGTATTGTTATACCTCCCACTTTGCTCTTATTTCTCAAGATTGCTGAGGCTATCTGGGGTCTTTTATGGTCCCGTATGAATTTTAGGATTATATGTGATTGGCTTTTTGCACGCCATATCATTCTCTGGAGACTCATTCAGATAGTTCATTCCTTTTTATTGCTGAATAATATTCCATGGTATGAATGCACAACAGTTTTTTTTTTTTAACCATTCACCTGCTGAAGGACATCTAGGTAGATTATTCTTGTTTTGATTAAATAAAGCTGCTATGAACAATTGTATATAGGTTTTTATGTCCACATAAAAATAATTGTACAAACCTGTATACAATTCTCTGGGATTATACGCCCAGGAACACAATTGTTGGGTCATACGGTAGTTGCAAGTTTAGTTATTTTAAGAAACTGAAAAATTGTTTTCAGAACCAATGTGCTGTTTTCTATTCCCAACAGCAAAGCACGAGCAATCCAATTGAATACATGTGTGTAGGTTGCTTGGCCACACTACCTTTCACTCAAGTCAGGCAGAAAAAGTAAAGAACCACATGATTCCACTGATATGTGGTATATAAAACTGAAAACAACAAAGGAACAAGACAAATTAAGAAACAAAAACTCATAGACACAGATAATAGTTTAGTGGTACCCAGAGGGTAAGGGGGAAGGGGATGGTAGATGAGGGTGAAAGGGGGTCAAATATATGGTGATGGAAGGAGAACTGACTCTGGGTGGTGAACACACAATGGGATACACAGGTGATGTATTACAGAATTGTACACTTGAAACCTATATAACTTTACCAATGATTGTCACCCCAATAAACTTTAATTAAAAAAAAAAGAAGAAAAAGAAGAAAATGTGTGAGTAGAAATCACATCCTCACCAGCATTTGGTGTTGTCAGTATTTTTAAATTTTAGCCTTCTCTTAGGTATGTAGCTGTAGTTCATCATGGTTTTAATTTAAATTTCCCTAATGGCTGATGATGTTGAATATCTTTCTATGTGCTGACCCCGCCATCTGTGTGTGCTTTCCAGTGTAATGTCTCTTCAAGTCTCATTTTCACTTTTGAGTTTTGAGAGTTTATTCTTAGTTTCAGATGCTAATCCTTTGTCAAATATGTAGTTTTTCAATACGTTCTTCCACTCTGTAGCTTGTCATTTAATTCTATTAGAGTACCAGAGAAGAAGGTTTTACATTTTTGATATCTAATTTATCAAAATTAAAGAATTCTGCCTGGACCTAGAACCTGAAAACATTTTGGCTGCTTTCTTTTTCTATGAGTTTTATAATTTTACATGTTATGTTTACAACTGGAATCTATTTTCAGTTAATTATTGTGTATGATGTGAGATTTAGGGCAAAGTTCATTTGGGTCTATGGATTTCCCAATACTCCATTATTGAAAAGGCTATTTGAAAAGGCCATCTTTCCTCCATTGAATTGATTTTGTCATCAAACGGAAAGTCAGAATGATGTTCAAAGAGTTGTAAAGAGATTTTAAAAAATTATTTCTTATGGGCATTTCAGTTGTTTCCATGCCTTGGTTATTGTGTATAGAGCTTCAGTAAACATCGTGGTGCATACATTTTTTTGAATTAGAGTTTTGGATTTCTCCAGATAGACAGCTTAGAGTTATAAAGATTTTGTAGGGTATCTGATGGACACTTGTTCCATTAGGGAGACCACCTCAGGGATGATGTAGATGCCTGATCACTGCACTGTACACCTGAAGCTGAAGCTGAATAATAATGAATGTCAACTACAACTTTATATATATATATATATATGTATATATATATATATATACATATATATATATATACATATATATATATATATTTACAAGAAGTGGCACACAGCATTAGGAATAGAGACAGTGGAAATGTAATGGCTTTATGCGATGTCAAGGGGTAGTATATTGGGGGAGGGGAGTTATCACTGTGTGAGGGATATAAATAGTAAATGTCTATTACATTGTTTTGTTCACCTGAAACTAATAAAAAGTAAAATAAAAATTACTTCCTTTTTTATGTTAAAAGAAGACCAAGGTTTACCTAATATGGTGAAAATGAGATATAAATTAGAAAGAAAAAAGGATTAAATTAAACAAAATTGACCATATGGGCAAAGAAGAAATAGAAACAGAAGAAACTTTACAAAAAGAAAGAAACAAAAACTCTCAAAATTAGTTTCTAAAAGATACTCCATGACATAAGAATATTATTGAAAAATAAGAAGCTGGTTTTTAATTTAAAAATAACCATATATATATTTTTTAAAAGGAATTAATAGATAGACAGATCAAGTTAAGGATATTCTGATCAATTAAAAACAAAATAAAAGTACAAAAAAACAGTGAGAGAAAAGATAAGTTTCAGAGAAATACAGCCTTGGAGTCTCAGCATATGATCCACACAAACTCCATGAAGAGAACAGAGAAAATGAAGAGAAGTAAATTACCATACTTAATACTAAATGATCTTTCTAGTGTTAATGGATTTTAACAATCAGTTTAAAAGTTTTCTTGACTTACAGCACAATAAATGAAATAAATGAGAAATTAATCAATCCTAAGCAAA
Organism: Rhinolophus hipposideros; assembly: GCF_964194185.1. Taxonomy (NCBI): domain Eukaryota; kingdom Metazoa; phylum Chordata; class Mammalia; order Chiroptera; family Rhinolophidae; genus Rhinolophus; species Rhinolophus hipposideros. Next base: position 10,963,896 of record NC_138071.1, read on the forward strand.
CACTATAGACTTTAAGAACATCAAGGTTAAAGAAGAATGCTGATTGTTAAGCATAGAATGAAATGGTTGAAAATTTAGGGAGTCATCTTATTTCAATAAATAGAGCATATTGTCCAAAATAGTAAATTGATCAAACAACACAGGAAGTGTTGTATTCAGTGACACATACTGTAGTTTACTATGGAAGTTGATAAACTGGAAGGACCAAAAGGTAAGACAGAAATATCCTAGATAGAAATATAATGTTTAGCTTGGAAAAGGAAGAAAAGACTTGGATGGGGTGGGTGTATGTAAATGAGTCAGTCTTTCTCTCTCTCTCTCTCTCCATTCGTATTATCTAACAAACATTCTGAAGTCAGTATTATTTCATAGACAATGAATATGAAATTTAGAAATAGAAAAATCTTGCCCCCAAAGAAGAAATAAGGCAAGTGGAGCACCAAAGAAACAACTATATGAGTATTTTATTTTTTGAAATGATAAAATTAAATCCAATTTTAGCAAACACAACACCATTTAATTATAGTCAAATTTCATTATACCTATAATGAATACATTGTCAGAAACCACATTCATAGCTGTGGCCCCTGATGACGAAATGTAGCTCAGACTATAGCTCCTGGGTAATGGATTAAAATGAAAATTGCTTGGAATTCAAGAAGAAAAGCAGTACTCATACATAACTTTCATTCTCTAAGCTCTAGAACTATTAGAGGGATCATTTTATTTTGCTAGGCTATTTGTGAATTTATTTACTTTTCAAATAGGTTGACAGATTTGGGAATTTTGGAGCGAGAATAAGATTGAAAGGTAATAGCATTTTTATAGGAAGTCAAGAAGTCAAATCTAGAGTTCAGTTTACTTTTGCTTTTTGTCTTACCAAAAATTCAAAACACCATATCATATAATCATAAGCCAACAAAGCACTGTTTGTAGAGTAAAATGCCACACTGAGATTGACAGAGAAATTGTGTCATGCAGGATTTTGCTTTGAGTGGATTTCCTTAATACCTGATCAAGAAAGCCCTGTTATAATAGGGGTCCAATATGTAAGGTTTTTTTTTTTTTTTTAAATGATAATTCAGGGCGAAAGCCTTTACTTGTACTGAACTATATTTGCTGTCTTTTAATTGATTAAGTATGCAGGGCAACAATTTTCAGTGATGTAACTTTTGTTATATGTAAACTACATGGAGATATGGTCATAATCCCAGTTCTGCCATCAACAGACTGTGACCCCGAGAAAGTCTCTGTATTCAATTACTCAGATTGCCTTTTTAAGTAAAGCATGTTTCAATATTTGACACTTGAATGGGAGGTTGCTATAAAGGTATCATTTGAGATGTGTATACATTACAGTGATGGGTCTTATGATCCATGTCAGAATCTGTAAACCCTTCATGTATATTCTTATCCAGGGATGAAGAGTTTTCCATAGCTATCAGTTACAAATACTGCTAATATTATTATTAGTAATTTTGAAGGTTTTTTTCATATTTGAATGTAATGTGGGTTGAAATTTGTATATCCCCATGATTATTTTCATTAAATCTTTATCCACAGACCCATATGCTCTGTTTTGTTATCTTCACGTGTTCATCCATATAACTAACTGAGGAATCACAGCCCAGTGCTTTTATAGTGAATTCTACAAAGAAATACAATTAATTGCTCTTCCTTTTTATCATGTAGGCTGTTTTCCATATATAGTTAAACCAAATATATATAGTTTAAATTTAAATTATAGTGTGAAATACCGGGGGTACCAAAAAAATGTATACAAATGGACACTTGGGTCAACGTTGCTCAAGCAGTAGTTCGCTGCAATCAGAAGTGTCTGGACGCTGATGGTAACCACTGTGAGCACCTCTGGTAATTGCAGAAGTCAAACGTGACTTGTATTCCTCTTTCGTTATCAGTATGTAGCGAGCATTACAATTAATACAGTTGTTTCCTTTCTTAAAATGTATATATATGTTTTTGGCACCCCCTGAATACATGTGTTTAAATAAATTAATTAAATAAATCAAATAAATTACTGCTATGTTTTCCTGCTATGTTTTCCTACAGTGTGTTCATATGTATTTACCCTAATAGTTGCCTATTCTGATAGTCTTTATTCTTTTCTGAATTTCCATTTTTTTCTCTAGTATCATTTTTCTTTTTCCTAAAGGACTCGTTTTAATTTTTCTTTTAATAGTGGGTGTTACTAGGGACTGGAGGTGGGGGTGGGGAGTTGATAATAAAGAACATAAGGTTTCAGTTGCGATGAGTAAGTTGCAGAGATGTGCTGTTCACCACTGAGCCTCAGGGCAGCAATACTGTATTGTACATTTAAAAATGTGCTAACATTGATTAATTGGCCACAAATTACTGTATTTACTTTTTTTACTTGGAAAAGATTTTTTTTTCTTCACTTTTGAAGGAAATTTTCACTAGATCGTGAACTCTAGGTTGGCAATAGCGTACTTGCAGCATTTTAAAGTTATCAGCTACTTGTTGAATTGCATACTTTGGGAGAAAGCATATGATTTTCCTGCAGTCGACTGCTTTTAAGATGTTTTTCTCTATGCGTCTCAGTAATAGTACTATAATGTTTTAAGTGTGTTTTTCTTCTTATGTATTTACTTGGGCTTTGTAGAATGTCTATAATCTGTGGCTTGATGCCATTTGTCTGTTTTGGTGAGTTCTTGACCATTATTATTTTTTTTAATATCTCTTCTTCCCCTTCCTCTCTCTACCCCAGCCCAGGACTGTAGTTACACTGTATTAAACTTTCCAGTGCCTCTCTTAAGTTTCTCTCCAAAGAAGATTTGCACCGTCACTAACCCTGCTCAGTGGAGCAGATCACAAGAAATCCAGTTAAAGACAGAACTGGCTGATGGCTAGTTTTGGAGCTCCTTTTCTTTCTCCCTCTCTCCTCCTCCTCCCCCTCTTCCCCTTTTCCTTCTTCCTATTTTCATCTTCTTCTTTTTCTTCTCTTCCTCCTCCTCCTCCTCCTCTTCCTCCTCCCCTTCCCCTCTCTCTCTCTCTCTTTCTCTCTCTCTCTCTCTCTCTATTTCTATTTCTCTCTCTTTCCCTTCCACCCTCCCTCCCTCCCTCCCCCATCCTTCTTTCCCTCCCTCTCCCCCTCCTTCAATCCCTCCCCACTTCTTCTTTCCCTCCCTCCTTCTCTCATTTTTCACTGTTTGTTTCTTCTTGGATTTACCCTAACTCCTGGCCCTCCATTAGTTGCACATGTGCATTCTGGAATGTGCATAGGACCTCTCCTGTTTGTTGATTTCTGGGTCTTCATTTTTGTGTTCTCAATACAGCGAGTTACCCAAAATCTCTCCTCTGCATTACCCTTTCTCGGGGATCTAGTTTGTCAATTTCTGGATACCTTGGCCATCCCAAACTCAGTATTTGTCTCTGAATTTTTCAGAGATTGCTTCGAGTTCTGCTGGATTTTCCATCTATTAGCAGAAGTCTTTTGTAGCACTTTTCAGCCTTTTGCCTCATTCCAAGCCTTGGTAAGCATCACAAAGGCAAAGTGGCATGCAGAAAGGTGGAGTTACTACCTTGATGTGCTTCCCTGATTTCTAAGATTGGAGCCCTCAATTCTTGGCTTCATAAATATCTATTCAGGGCCTTCAACCAAAGGCTGGGCTGATTTTAATGGGTATTTAACACTGAGCCACAGACAAAGGAAGGGACAACACAAGTAGAGCCTCCTACTATGCAGAGTCTATACAAAATGAAAGGGTGAGGGCGGCCGGTTGGCTCACTGGTTACAGCGTGGTGCTCTTAACAACAGGTTGCTGGTTCAATCCCCACATGGGCCACTATGAGCTGCACCTTCCACAACTAGATTGAAGAAACTACTTGACTTGGAACTGGTGGGTCCTAGAAAAACACACTTAAAATAAATAAAAGTTAAAAAATGGAAAAATGGGTGAAATATGTGTAGCATGTCTATAGATAAAAAACACTTTTGCCTTGACTGGAACGTGATAGGAAAAAGAGGTAATGTCACATATCTAGACAGAGGGCTGGCAGAACATGTAGGCAATTTTGTGTCATTTTAAAGTACCAGCATGTCCCCCTAAGCCTTTTCCAGTCGATTATATAAATGTTAGCAACCTAGCATCTCCTTTGAGTATCTGCTCCCACATTGCTTCTATGGTACTCTCCCCACTCCAACCCTGCTCTGGGATTCAGGTATCTGAGTCAAGTGCATTGAATTAGTGCAAAAAAAATCAAGAAATAAACAATGAAAAACATAAAATAGCATTAGATGGGAGTAGTTTATGATTTTCTCATTGCATTTTGGCCATAGGCATTACATTTCAAAAACTTTGGTCATATTTTATGCTTGACTGTTTATTTCACTTGAAAATCTTTGTATAAATAGGCAGTTTGTCTACACACATAAGGTATATAAAGCAATGCATATATGGTCTTCACTAAATAATATTATCCTGGAAATGGGAACTCTACCTATCTACTTCTGTTCAGTTAACAAACCAATTTGTTTTTCCCTGGAAGGATTTTTTAACTTTCCTCAGTTTAACTGTAAATGTTTAGCTGGTCTACGTTGTAATTTTCTAAACTTAATAACACTGGCTTCCACTTAAACAATAACATATAAACCATATAAACAATGTCTGGCATTCACAAAATGGGTAATGGAGAAGTAATATTATGCTTTTAGCTTATAGACCCCTTAATTCTTCAGAAACAATCACAAATCCCAATCATGTTTCTCAAAGTCAAGTTGTGGGCCGAGATCTCATCTGTAGCAGATGAAAGAGCTATAAGCTTACATGCTGTAGAATGTCTCCCTAGAGGACATGAAGCAGCAGATGCTGGAAAGCAAAGAATAAGCTGCCCAGATTTTGCATTGCATTCCGTGAAAGTGGTCTCTGCAGACATCTCTCCCAAATATATGGGTGTTTATGGGTTCATTATCTGATTTCCACTTTTGTTCACATTGCTTAATTTCAGGTACATTGTATTTCGGAAGATATGTTTCCAGTGCTATAGTTTAAAAAGGGCATCAAGGCAGCATTAGTAAGCTGCAGAGTGCCCCATAATCTTCTATAAAGTACATAACTACATTTGATTTCATGGGGACTCTCTTTCATGTTCTGTGGGCTATATAAGTACTAGCAAGTGGCTAGCTCTAAATAATGAGTGCCATATTAAATCATGGTAAGTTATATTTTATAATATTTACTTGAAAACACTGAATAAAAAATCTATATGTGGTTTGAAGCTTAAAAGTATTTTTCCTAATTTTAAATCTAGGCAATGTTTCTTAATGAAGAAATTTTGAATGGAGAATAAACGTACTTCTCTATCAAGTTATCTGACCCAAATAAAACTAAAGACAATATTTGAATATTTTCTATTTTGATTTGTGCTTATTTATTGAAACAGTTTTCTTTTGTGTAGAATATATATATGGTTTTTAATATAACCATCATACTGTAACTGACACTTTTATTGTGTGGTTTTACTTAACATTATAGTATTAGCACTCCTCCATGCCATTAAAGCTGTATTTGTTAATTCCATCTTACAATTATATACTTTTCATCATAAATATTTACTATAAATTAGTTAATAATTTTCTGTTATTGGACATGCAATTTTTTCATATTTATTACATTATACAATTATGTAATGAGTATCTTTGTGTATTTAGCCTTTTATATATCTCGTCTCTTTATTATAAACTCCTAGCTGTGCAATTGGTTAAAAAAAAATATATATATATATATATATATATGGATATTTTTAAGATGTAATATACATAGCTAAACTGATTTACTGAAGTTTGTGTGAATTTAGTCAACTGCAAATGGTATATAAAAGGATACACCCCTTACTATCCATTATTTAGCAGCTTTCAATCCTATTCAGAAATACATGATTTAGTAAATACAGAAATACTTTTGTGGCGTATTTCAACCCCATTTAGAAGAGGCACCTTTTATACTGACTTCATATAAAGAAGGATGTGTCCAAAACTCCATGCTGTTAAGTTATCTGGTCCTCAGCAATGGAGAAAGCTTTGGGATTTGGGGATGTCTGGTGCTTTACAATCTGAGCTTCAGAGATTCCACAGAAGATGTAGGATAACCCAAACTTCAGAACAGAATGGACCTTCTTCATTCGTTGTCTAGTAGGGTATTATCTCATGGGTATGAAAATATTAATGGTATTCAGTATTTCACATGGTCCACCTGGGTCTCCTTTAAATGAGCCTGATTTTTTATCAGGTTTCGACATAAGGAGCTTTTCCATGCTATGGTCTGCAGAATATCGGAGCCAGCCTCAAGTTATAAAAGGTGCTAGCTACCAACTGGGGTGCACCCACTGGCCAGTCTTTTGGGCTCTATCATCACCACCATTAAAGTGGAGGAGACATTGAGAATACAGTGAAAAACGGAATGCTAAAGTCCATCTAGTGGAACATTTTAAGGGCATGGCAGTAGAAGAATTTCAAGGGGGTCAAATATATGATGATGGAAGGAGAACTGACTCTGGGTGGTGAACACACAATACAATATATAGATGATATATTATAGAATCATACACTTGAAACCTACATCATTTTAAAACCAAATGACACCCCAATAAATTTAATAAAAATTTTTTAAAAGCTTCCAAGAATTCTTCCTGGTTTACTCAGCATTCAGTCTGAATATATTTTCTTATCATTCTTATTCCCAATCCTCCTTTAGCCTCTAAAACTAAACACTGGAGATGTTAAGGTCAAGCCTAGGAACCTAGGAGTGGAGGCCTGATGGGAAAGCCAAGGAGTAGGTGATGGTGACTCTCAGGACACACATTTTCAACTTTTGTTTTCACATCTTCACCCTTCAGGGCAGGACCGTGGCAAATTATACCCACAGATTTTCTGTTTACAAAAGTGTGCTCCAAATGAGCATGATGGATTCTAAGCATATCCATTAAATCATCTTACTTACTAGTCAGACTTTAATACTGCTTCAAATAATGATTACTGGCAAGTGCTTTTACTAAATCACTAGTAAGATTTTGGAAGGAACCCCTAAAAAACTGCTTTACTTAAACATAAATTAAACATACTTAAACATAAATTAAAAGGTGTAGTATTATCAATTTGTTTTTTAGAATGCAGGGCATTTCTTTGGCAGGGCATATCATTCTCTTTGCCTAAAAAATGACTATGTCAATCATTTCCTTTTGAAGACAAGCAATAGACAATTCTATTGTTATTCTACTTGGATGTAGCTTGTTTCTCTTTCTCTCTACTTAAAAAATATTTTTATATTACTAAGCTCGAACTGGAATAAAAATACCTATGGCATAAAATGATCATTGCAGAAAACACCACAATCATTTCACATTCCTCTCTACATCTCCTTATCATCACACAAACAGTACTCCACTATTTTAACTTTTGCCTCCCCTTTAGTCTGTAGGTTCCTTGACAACAGGAATTAGCCTTTATGTCTGTATTCTCAGCGCCAAAAGCAATACTCCGTAAGTATGAGTGGAACAAAAGGAAGGGAAAATAAAAGCAAGGGCATTTTTATAATTGAAAGAAAATCACTTATATTGGCATTCCAAGAGCTAATATATTAGCATTCTCATTGTTTGGAACTTACGCTTTTTGTTGCAAAATCCCGAGTTTGTTCATTAAATGTAGAAAGTAGACATGGGTGGTTAAAAGCACAAATATCTGTGAGTTGGGGAACTTTGGGTTCAGGTGCCATTCAAATACCTCAGCATATTTTCCACTTTTAAAAAGAATGCTATTGTATAATTTTATATTTTGGTAATGAGAATAAAAATATTGGACGCTCTGTCTAAAACACAAAGATAATAAGGGTTTAAATTGGCTCACCAAGTGTTACTTGTACCTGGCAGTGTTGTCAATACATTATATGTATTATCTCAGTTAATACCCACCCCAATCCTATGATGTAGGTATTAGTCTTAATGACATTTCACCATTAAGAGCAGGATTTTAAGTAAGTGATGGAGGCAGGATTTGGATCTTAGCAGTCAGAATCTAGAAGCTACAGATTTAGACTTGATTGCTATGTTATATAAGTAACAGCTAAGCCTTAAAATATTTAGAGCAGTAAAAAGTAATGGAAAACGTAGCAAATTATCTTTTAGTTCAAAATGTAAGCATTGGGTCTTAAATCTAACATTTTGTGTACTTTCAGGTGTTATGATATGAAATTTCAAGAGTGAAGAGTATTTGTATAAAAACTAGTGTTTGTAGTATTCAGATAGGTGCATGAATATGAGAAACATTTCATTGATAATTTATTAATCTTTAATCAAGTAAAAATTTGTCAACTACACATTAGCTTTCTTTATTTAAAAAGTAAACACAAAGTACTTTAATAGATGTTCTCATATCAGGCATTAGTTAACTTTTTATGATGAATATACAGAAAGTAAAGATATCTCTGTTGTTTCAAAGAGGTTTTTGAAAAAAAAACTTTTGACTTCTTCCCACAGTGACAATTCACATTTCAGTAGATTGTTTCTTTCTCAGAGTACAGTTATAAAAACTGGGTAAAATACACAAAACCAACAAACAAAAATCTATTTTAGGTATTGGAGAAACAAGTTAAAGTGAGTCAGTCAGATATTTTCTGATTTCTAAACAGCAGAGTTGAAGATTGAGAGAAGGCAACAGGCAGATCCAAAAATAAACAAACAAACAAACAAACAAACAAAAACAAGAGAAGTTGTACACAGTTCTCTGTGTGGTAGTCTTTCAGAAATTACCTTAGATTTATTCATAACTATTTTATTTTGGTGAATGCCATTGCAATTGATATTTACAAAATTAAATGCCAGTAATAGAAAATATTTTTCACATATCAACTTTGTGTTCCATAATTTTGCTGAACTCACTGATTTTTAATACTAATCTCTAGAAACTTTTATACTTTCTGTGTTGTCTGCATAAAAGATAAAGTTTTATTTCTTACTTTGCAATCATTATACCTTTATTTCTTTCTATCCTCTTATTGCCTAAGTTACGACTTGTAGTTCAATGTTCAGTAGAAATGATCACAGTTGATATCCTTTTCTCCTTGAGGAAAAGGTTTTCAATGTTTCACCCTTATTTTACCAGGAAAAGTGATGTATGATGCAAATTTCTTTTTGTAGATACCCTGTATATAGGGTTAGAGAAGTTTTCCTCTATCATTAATTTTCTATATATGAGGTCTCATGCTGGAAAAAGTGCTACCTACCTCTTTGCTGAATATCACTACAGTCACCTTCAAAGTACTCCACTTAGGAAGCTATGCACCAATGCCAGCGCCTAGTCCACCCTTCAAAGCAATTGTGGAACTCTTTCTGGAATGGCCATCAAACTATTGTTGTATTATCCTTGATGTCCTGAATGTCATCAAAATGTCTTCCTTTCAGTATTTCCTGTATCTTGGGTAAAGAAAGAAGTCATTGGGGAGCCAGATCAAGTGAGTAGGGAGGTTGTTCCGATACAGTTATTTACTGGCTAAAATCTACCTCCCAGACAGTGCCGTGTGAGCTGGTGCATTGTCGTGAAGCAAGAGCCGTGAATTGTTGGTGAAAAGTTCAGGTCGTTTAACTTTTTCATACAGTCTTTTCAGCACTTCCAAATAGTAAACTTGGTTAACTGTTTGTCCAGTTGGTACAAATTGATAATTAATAATCCCTCTGATATCAAAAAAAGGTTAGCAACATCATTGCAACCATTTTGTGAACTTAATTGTGAAACCTGGTATATTTATAAATAAAGGATGTTTATTTTATGAAATACTTAGGAGATTATATGATTTTTCTCCTTTATTCTGTCATTATTGTGAATTACATAGGTTAATTTTGATATACTAAACCTCAATACATACATAAAATAAACACAACTTGGTCACAATATATTTCTATATTATACAATCCTGGATTTTACCGTATTTGCCGGCGTATAAGACGATTTTTTGGCCCCGAAAAATATGCCTCCAAGTGGGGGGGTCGTCTTATACGCCAGGTACACTTCAGATAGACTGCCCATAGTGCTTTCCCTGTGCCATAGTGGCCTCCTGATGCCCGCCCACTTCATTCCACATACCGTTCAGGCATCAGCAGCGCTGCTGGTTGTATGCTCGGCTGTTATGCGATGTTGCTGTTATGCGATTTTACCACACTCGCAAAATCGCACACAGCCGAGCATACACCCAGTATGATAGCGCAAAATCGCGAATCACAATACCATACTGGGTGTATGGTCGGCTGTGTGCGATTTTGCGAGTGTGGTAAATTCGGGTTACCGTATATTTCTTTACATATGCATTGAAGATTCGCGATTTTGCGCTATCATGGTGCCTGTTAGAATGTTGAAGAGCTCGCACTTGAGCACTAGTGAGGTCCCAGGGAGATGCTGATGCAAGGGTGGACCAGACTGCTATAGTGACAGGGCGGGCAAACAGGGAGCAGGGACCAATCAAATCAGGCTTTGTATACAGCCAACAGCCAACCACAATACTGCACCATTGTACAGTACAGCATAGAAAATGTCGACCAGTCAAACCCCTATCATCCCTATCATGGCACCAGCCAAAAGAAAGAAGTATGATGCAAATTTTAAACTGAAAGTTATTTGGTGTGTGGAAGGTGTGCGGAAGAGGGGGTAGTCTTATACGGCGATATATAACAAACTCTGTATTTTGAGTGGAAATATTAGGGGGTCGTCTTATACGCCCAGTCGTCTTATACGCCGGCAAATACGGTAATTGTCAGTAATTTGTTTAGGGAAATATGCACTTCTGTTCTCAGTAGGATTTTACTTTTCATTGTTTTTTGTTTGGTGTTTGTATAGTTAGGATGGCCTCCAATAATAAGTTGAAAATTTTTCTCCATTTTTGATTCCCCTGGAGCAATGTACGTTAAGACTTGTTTCATTTTTTCATGTATTTTGATGAAATCACAGTAAAGCCACCTGATATGAAGATATCCTTGTTGGGAAACTTCTAATATTTTGGGGTATTTTTTGTTACATTATGTTCTTCCTGTAATGTTACAATTTCATCTCACTTCTTAATTTTTTTGCAGTTTTTCATACTTTTCATTATCTTTTTAATGTCTGAAGGATCGATAGTGATACTTTCACACTTTTTATTCCTAGAATTAGTATTTTACTTTCCATTTTCCTCAGACTTGCTAGACCTGTACAAAATTTATTAGTTTTTTTTAAAACAACTTTTAGCTTAGTTTATTTTCTCTATTGCAATTTGATTTTTTTATTTCATTAATTTCTGCTCTAACTTTATTATCCATTTGATCCTAGTTTCCTTTGGTTCCATTTGCTTTTCTTTTTCTAAGTTTTTGAGTTGGATACTCAGATTGTTTATTTAGTCTTCACTCATTTCTACTATATACATTTAAGGCTAAACATTTCCTTTTAAGCTGCATCTGGTAAATTTTGATATATCATACTTTAATTATCATTCAGTTAAAACACTAATTTCAATTGTAGTTTCTTTTTTAATCCATGGGTTATTTAAAAATGCATTATTTAATTTCTAAATATTTGGTGAGTTTTTAGATACCTTGTATTATTTATTTGGCTTTCTTTTTATTTTTTATTAAATTTATTGGGTTTACATTGTTTAGTAAAATTATATAGGTTTCAAGTGTACATTTCTATAATACATCTATATATTGCATTGTATGTTCTCTACCCAGGGTCAGTTGGCTGCTGTTATACGTGGTATATAAAACTGAAAGCAACAAAAGAACAAGACAAACAACCAAAAAAACAAAATCTCATAGACACAGTTTAGTAAAGTGGGGGTGGGGTGATGGAGAAGATGGAAAATGGGGTCAAATATATGGTGAAGGAGTACTTTTAATCCTTTGAGATTTGTTGAGGATAGTACTATGACATGGTATGTGGTAAACTTTGGTAATGTACCACATGAATTTGAGAACAGTCTATATTCTTAGATTATTGAGTCGTTCTGTATTTTCCAATTGAATCATGTTTCTTAATCATTTTGTCCAGTTTTCTATAGCTTACAGATATTTCATCATCATGTTTTATCGAATACCTTGAGAGTCGTGTGCCTATATTGTTTTGGGATATTTTTACTTCTCTTTTAAGTTCTGATAATTAATTACAGGATCTACAAATTTAGAATTGCTATATATATATATGGTAAGTGAACACTTGTTATTTTTAAATGACCTATATTACTTCTAGTAATGCTTAATTTTATTAGAGTCAATTGTGTCTGGTGTTAGTATAAACAAAATTGATTAGTGTCTACATTATATATTTTCTCAACATTTAATTTTCAACTTTTTGTTTGTTTTTATGCTTGAGATATATCACTTGTAAAAGGAATGAAAATCAAGTCTCCAAAACCGCAGAGCACCAAACTTTTTTTATTTTTGTGCCTCTCAAGTTATAAATATCCTGCAATATATGAGTAAGAAAAAAGTAAAAGTTGTATATTTATAGGTAGAAGTTGTATGTAAAATATTTATTTATAGAAATTGCAAAGTATTATTTCTGAGACACATTTGCAAATGGTATACCTCTCTGGGATTTTTAACATTTCCTTTCTAAAATACAATGAAACCTGGGATCCTATGCATAGTGGAGAAGTTGACATATTTCAAAGTAAAAATGCTGACCACAATCCCCAAAAGAAGTAAATGAGAATTCCACTTTTACAGGTGAGTGGGAACAGCCAACAAGACCACATTGTACTTTACAGTATGGCAACATATAACGCCTCACTTGCTGTCTTTAGCACTTTCCCACTGGGATTGAGCGGCAACCCCTCCTTGTACAAGAATGAGGGTGATTTTAGGTTAATTCCAATGGTTTATAGGCATCGTTCAAGAGATTGCAGCTGTGGTTTCACTTGCATTTTTTCTCCTTTCATATGTAAGTGTCTTAAAAGTAACACTTTCTAAAAGGAAGCAAAGATTTTTAAGAGATGTCTTAGGTCCCCAATTAGCCAGAGATGTCCATCCCATCCTCACTGTCCCATTAAGAAGAGATCCATAGAGGACTGCCTCTCTGCTCTTGGCAGATGGTGACAGAAACTCAGCAGTTACTCTCAAGCTGCCTTGCCATAATCCTAGGGGAAAAATTTTTGTCATCTACTGGTTAAATTTATAGCACTTACATTATGATGTATTCTAAGTAAAGGCTTGAATTATCATCAGGGAAAGATGGATTAGCTATGTTATCCATTATGTAACCAAATGTCGAAGGTGAACCATTGCATTTAGAATTTCAAATGAAATAAAGAAGCTTTAAGATTTAGGTTTCATTTCCCAAAATTATCCAATAAACTCATTAGCCTTTTGGGGAGTGGAGGTAAAAGTATAAATAGAAAGACAGACTGGCAATAATTATACCTTTATACGTATACTTAATTGGAATGAAACTCTTAAATCAGTATCATAAAGTAGGATGATTTAAGAATTTCATTCCATTAAATATGCACTTTAGGTTTTCATCTTAAGTGTGAACACTAAAGCTCAGCTAAATGTTATGATTTAGCATGGGAACAGAGAAGAAAAATGGAAAAATAGGCCAAGATTATGAGGCGAATGCACTCTCCTTGTTGGTATTTTGGTTTCTAAGGCAGATAGTTGGAAATACAACTTTCCTTAGTGGAAAGAAAAATCTGTACATGTGTTTTACTAAAACCTGTCAGAACATTTCCTATGAAAGGACTTATGTAGCTATCTCTACAAATATATTAGCTTATATTTCCAATTTTGTGGTATCCACATTCCACAGTCTAGAACTAAGATGTGAATCAACCATTATTAAATATATACCCTATACCAGATACATTCTATCTTCCTTTTGACGTTTTATTTCTACACTTTATCTAGTTCTGGTTATTATTTATCCTTCCAATACATAAATGTAGTTTCATAAAGCTGAGTAGTCTCTGGTCACTCTCTTTGTATTCTCCCCTGGAAGAATTTTATGTAAGATATTTAACTCTCCTATTTACAGAGATGATGTGAATTCTGCATGATATATCCAACAGGTATCCTACATCAATCACACACATAATTTTGACAAAGAGTTTGCTCTATCTAGCTTTCCCATTTCCGTGAATGGCACTGCAATTCTATCAGGTTTGAAAGTTTGAGAAGGCTCAGATGTATTTACTTTTAAACATAGATTAATTAAACAAATGAAGCATTCTTGGAACTTTTGAGGTTTAAATAGATACCATGGGAAAATGGGATAGCAGATGATTCATTGAGACTCAGAGAATCAAGTGAGGCTCTTTAGAGGATACATCATTTGAGTTTGGGTTTTGAAAATTAAGTTTCAACATGCAGGGGACAATATTTCAGGTAAATAGTGTGAATTCAGCCAAGTCCGGAATAATCAAAGCATCAGGCATTTACTAACTAGAGCAAAGGATTATTGCGAGGCATTAACAGAAGATGAGAAAGATTGATTGGGAGTAGAACAGAAACAGCCTTAATTCCATCCTAAGAAGTGAACTTGATTAAATAGTCATGAGGAACCAAGAAAAGGACAGATATGCTGTTACCTCTTTTATAATGATACCTTTTGTTAGCTGTTATGGAATGAATGTGTATCCCCTTATCTCCCCACTAAATGTTGAAGTCCTAATCTCCAGTGTCTATAAATAGGATCTTATTTGGAAATAGAATCTTTGTCGATGATCAAGTGAAGATGAAGTCATTAGGGTAAACCCTAATCCGATATGACTGGTGTCCTTATAAAAAGGGGAAATTTAGACAGAAACAGACACATACGACAGGGAAAATGATGTGAAGATACAGAGAAAACACCATCTACAAACCAAGAAAACCTGAGTCTCCCAGAAACTAGGAGAGAGGCAGGGAACAGATTTGGCCCCGCAGAAGGAAGCAACCCTGCTGACACCTGGATTTTGTATGTCCAGCCTCCAGAACTGTGAGACAATACTAATTTCTGTTGTTCAAGCCATGCAATTTGTGACACTTTTTCTTGGCGTCTGTAGGGAACTAATGTGGATTAGGAACAATATGGATTAGGATTATGTATGTAAGGGTCTGAAACTGGAGGCAGGAAAACCTATGAAGTAATTCCAATAGTTTGGGAATAAGTGATGATGTCACAGGATGTAGGAATGGAAAAACTGGTACACATCTGAGAAAAAATTGAAGAATATTAAGATCTTTATGTAGAAGAGACAAAAGAGAGGAAGAATAAAAATGACTTATAAATTTCTAATTTAATCCCTTCAGTTCAAAGTTGAAAAAGGTGACGAAGATGAGACATTCAGAATAAATCACCTTGAAATGAAAAAATGGATGTTGTTTAAAAAATGCTTGAATTTTATGTTACTCTGAAATATTCAGTTTGTTAGTTTAAAAGAAAACTTGAAAAAAAGATCTTGGCTGGACATAGACATTTGATTTCCATAAACATTTGAAGTAATGAGCTTGCATAATGTGGAATGGAAGTGAAAATGGCTACGGCTAGAACTCTAAGGAACAACAATACTTAAAGAGCAGCTGATAGAGAAGGAATTTGTAAAAGAAACTCCGAAGTAATCAGGCAAATAGGACATCCACAATAGAGAAGCGTTTGAAAAGCCAAAGAAGAAAATGAGTTTAAAGACACATAGAATGGAAAACATCTTAAGTGCTACATGGAAATGAAGACAGAAAAGTATTCATTAAAGATTATTATCAGAAAAAAATAAACACATACTTCTGATATATTAGCATATTAATCTAAGAAATAATAAGGCGACTCTCTTGAAATAGCAAAGAATGTGATGTAACAGATATAAATTTCAGAATTCTGAGAGCTAATCTTTTTAACATTTTAACATCTTGAAAATTGCCTTTTACAAACCAACCCATTTGATAAACACTACTGGCCTAGAGTAGATTTGAATTCTTCCAAGAAGGTAGGAGTTTGCTTCTGCCAGTCACAATGGGTCCTACCAACCTGAGACCGTTGTAGATTACAATTTCTCCCTAAGGAATTTTTTTTTTGTACCACACTGATAGTTTGAATCAATTATATGAGTAATGGCTTGTGATTCATTTTCTCAGGATATCATGCATTCTTCTCTTTTTTCCTCGACTTAGTTTCAGATTGCCAGATATTCTTATTGTCACTTTCTGGTTGGTGCATTCATAGCTCATTAAAACTTGTTCTCTGCTTGTAACTCTTTGGTGACACAATTATCCAACTGTGTGCCAGAATCTTCCAGTTTGCAATGATTCCCATCTTGTATCTTACCTCTTCTTCTCTTTAAAGGCTTTGTTTGAGGTTCACAGTAAAATTAAGAAGGTACAGAGATTTCCCATATATTCTCCGCCCCCACACACAGGCAGAGCCTCCCCCATTATCAACGTCCCCTACCAGAGGGGTACATTTGTTAGAATTGATGAACCCACATTGACACATCATAATCATCCAAAGTTCATAGTTTACAAAAGGATTTATTCTTAGTGTTATAATCCTATGGGTTTTGACAAAAGTATAATGGCATATATCTATCAGTATGATAACAGTGTTTTGACTGCCCTAAAAATCCTCTGTGTTCTGCCTATTCATCCTTCCCTTACCCCCTCCTCCCCTGTGGTAAAAAAAAAAAAAAAAAACAGATCTTTTAACTGTCTCCACAGTTTTTACTTTTCCAAAATGTCATAAAGTTAGAATCATACAGTATGTAGCCTTTTCCATCTGGCTTATTTCATGTAGTAATATTTAAGGTTCACGTAGTAATATTTAAGCATTTAAGGTTCCTCTGTGTCTTTTCATGGCTTGGTGGGTCATTTCCTTTTAGTGCTGAATAAGTTCCATTGTCTGGATGTGCCACAGTTTACGTACCCATTCACTGACTGAAGGACATGTTGTTTGCTTCTAAATTTGGGCAATTATGAATCAAGCTTCTATGAACATCTGTGTGCAGGATTTTGTGTGGACCTAAGTTTCAACTCACATGAATAAATACCAAGGAAAACAATTGCTGGATCATATGGTAAGAGAAGTTTTGTCAGAAACTGCCAAACTGTCTTCCAAAGTGGCTGTATCACTTTGCATTCCCACCAGTAATGGACGAGAGTTTGTGTTGTTCCACATCCTCACCAGCATTTGGTGTTGACGGTGTTTTGGATGTTAGCCATTCTAGTAGCTGTGTGATGGTGTCACATTGTTGTTTTAATCTGTAATTTCTTGATGACATATCAGGTGGAGCACCTTTCCATACCCTTATGAGCTATCTGTATATTAACTTTGGTGGAATTCAGCCATTTGTGTTTATGCAGACACCTGCACACAAATGTTTATAGTAGCTTTTTTCATGATTGCCAAAAATTAGAAGCAATAAATATGTCTCTCAATAAGTGAATGGATAAACAGTGTTAGGTATATCTATAAAATGTGATATTTTCCCCAATAAAAAGAAATGAGTTCTTGAACCATGCAATGACATGGAAAGTCCTAAAATATATATTGATATGTGAAAGACGCTAATCTGAAAAAGGGTACATACTGTAGATACCAACTATATGACATTCTGGAAAAGGCAAAACGTTAATCATTCAATATTTGTAAAATTGTTATTTAGAGTCATTGTCAACATAGTGCTGGTAGAAAAACTCACTTCTGGGGTATCTCAAATACCCAAAGAGAACATTTCAACTATAATTAATAAACAGCTAAAGACAAAGAGGTCAGGAAACTCTTGGACTTTCTCCTGTTCTAGGGAGATGGCTTGTTTTTGAAAACAGCGCCCATCTTAAGATGGATTACTTCATTTGGCTTTTCCTGTGGACTTCAAGGACAGCCGCAATGAAGGTCATTACAAAACTCAAGTGTCGCAATGTTTCTTTAAAAAGTGAAGAATAGGGATGCCAAGATACCTCTTACTGAAAAACAATAATTAACTAGGAATTAGATATGTGTTTGAGAAAATATTTGTGAAATGTTTCCTCTTCTCAGTTTAGTAAAAGTCATGGGGTGTATCTGGTATTTGTTTTGTTTTTTAATATATGAAGAGAATGTACATAAACTACGTACATCGAGAAAACCCTGGGTGTTTTTATTTTTTCCCCCTCAATTTGCTGGAAACCAATAGACATCACTGGGAGGGAGGGTGCATGCCTATGAAAACTTTAGAAATAGATTAATAATTGGACCCTAGACCTACCAAATCAAAATCTTTAGAAATATTTAAAACAACAACAAAAAACAGGGTAAAAAAATCCTCAGCTTTCTTTCTGATGAATAACTCATGATAACAGCCACTATTGTTACTGACAACTCTATAGACCTTCAACAAGGTGAGGCCCAAATTAGCCAATCATGGAAAATAATACAGAAAGAAAGTAAAGAAAGAATAAATTATTTTGGAGAACTCTGAGGAAATAAATGAAGCCACCTTTGTGTGTTTGTAACTACAGGCTTGTCATTTATTTTAAAAACCAATATAACGCAGGTCTTTGAGTATAACTTTCAAATATCTATTCACTGAGTAGATAGGGAGACAAATTTATTCCTCTTCCCCCCACCCCTATAACTGAACAAGGTGCTAATTCCTTTCCATCCCACCCAGGTTTACCATCAAATTCTAACAATTCTTTTCTCCTCCTCCATGCATTATAAAGTTACCAAATTATTGGTAGAACCTGACCAGTACTTGGCACATAAGAAGTGACCAATATGTATTGTTGGTATTAGGTAGTTTGAAATTAGAGTAGTCTCAAAAAGGAAATGAACCAGGGAAAAAGATATGGTGACAAAAAGGATGCAATTGAAAGCAGTTAGAGAGAGAATTTTAAATGGAAATGATAGGAGTATGTGCTGGATATATATGAGATGTTCAATGAAGACCAATTAATTATTGAAATTATTATTATCAAATGTTTAACATATAGTGGTGTATTCATGTATAGTACCTTTGTATAGGGCAGAAAGCTTGATATAATGTGGCCATATTCCAACTTGGAATAACTGGAAAACAACTGAGTCAGAATCCAGATTAGACCGCAGCTGGTAATCCTCTTCTTCCAATGGATGTATTTATGTGAGGTCTGAGGAGTCAACTGGTATAATTTTATCAGTTTCTAAGAGGACTGACAATTAAGTTCGTGAACTTGTTACAACGATGTTGCTAAACTTATTTTAATATCAGAGGGATTATTCCTAATGAATTTGTACCAACTGGACAAATAGTTATCCAAGCTTACTATTTGGAAATGCTAAAATGGCTGTGTAAAAAAGTTAGATGACCTAAACTTTTCACCAACAATTCATGGCTCCTGCATCACGACAATGCACCAGCTCACACGGCACTTTCTGTGAGGGAGTCTTTAGCCAGTAAACAAATAACTGTATTGGAACACCCTCCTCACCTGATCTGGTCCCCAAAGACTTCTTTCTTTACCCAAAGATAAAGGAAATATTTAAAGGAAGACATTTTGATGACATTCAGGACATCAAGGGTAATATGACAATAGCTCTGATGGCCATTCCAGAAAAAGAGTTCCAAAATTGCTTTGAAGGGTGGACTAGACACTGGTGTTGGTGCATAGTTTCCCGAGGGGAGTACTTTGAAGGTGACCCCAGTGATATGCAGCAATGAGGTATGTAGCACTTTTTCTGGGAACTTCATTGTCCAACCTCATATATTTATGATTTAGGCATATGTTGCCATGGTTGGTGGAGTGGTGGGACAGCAGGAGGGAAGTAATAGATGCCAGCTTGAAGGAGGAGTTTGAGGTGTCCCTGGAGGGAATTCTTCGTAAGGTAGGAAGTTTTACGTAGAATAAGCTGAATTCACTAACTGAGCTGGAGCATCACTCTTCTCAGAATGGGTTGGGCAATTCTATTTTTGTCCCTCCTAACATAGACATCTGTGTTTCCTGAGAAGAAACACACTGACCTGAAGAGTTGTTTCAGTAATCTCTGTAAGACTTGAGTGGTTCCAGAAATGATGTGGTTAAGACTGACCAAAGTGGAGTGTAAGGCACGTGGGACAGAGCTCATCTCCCCACTTGGAAAGAGGCTGCCATGTTCACATGTTCGTGGGACACAAGGACTATCAAGTGCTCCCACAGTTGGGGTGCTGGAATCTGTATTTTGCAGAAGGGGGAACTTAGTGGAAGAAGGGAAGCTTGTAGAATATGGGAGCAATTAGTAGCAGAAGCTATTTTGTGTTTTTACTCTGAAAGTGTTGCAGAAGGAAGGGCTTTTGCATGAGTTGGTGAGTGCATAGAAACTGAAAACTTCCAATGTAATAAATACCACTATGTATCATCCCATTATGTATCTACCAAATAAATACATGGATACATTTTGTACCCACAGCCTAGGAAACTTCAGAGTAGTACATAAGAAAATACACTTGAAGTAATCAATTCGAATTTCTGAGTCCACCTTATTTCAGTCGTTAATCTCATGGCGCTTACTTTAAAAGTCTGTGTTTGAAGCCATACCTTCTTTCTTCCTTATGGTGGGAAGCAGAGAAGGACTTGCTCAACATCCAATCCACTGCTGTGGAGGCCGGTAACTGAAATATTTCATATCCCAGACACTCTTAGAGCTACTATTCCGTGAGTAGGCTAGCCTCTTGAGTCAGATTTGGAGTCAGTAATAAGCCATTGAGGTAGCAGCTGTGTGCACAGCACTGGATCCCGTGTCACCTATGATGACAGATGCATCTGATTTTTATATGGAAACGGCGCTGGAGTTTCTTGCTATTCAGTCCATAAAGTTGCAGAGGTTAAGCTCTAAGGAGTAGTAGTCTGCAATGTTTTTATGGTCTGCTCCATTTTTTTAAGTATAAAGTTGCTGTAAATATAAAGTCTTATTAATTAAAAAGAAATGCTTTCAAAACAATACCATAATCTGACCAAGTCTGCCCTCGTTCACTGCTGCAGCCCTAGTCTTCGAGGCCATCATCACTCTGCGTGTTGCTTGGTCCTGCTCCTGTAGAGGGCGCCCCAAGTGTAGAGACCAGAAGGAGCCGCTGAAGAAACATGTCTCCCCTCTTTGCACAAGCTTCCCATGGATTTTAACTCCGAGTTGGAGAGCCTCAAGCCATCACAGCAACCTACTTACTGGGTATGATTTCACACCACACGAGGTTATAAACCCCTTTAACTTTGACATATTGGTTAATACTCGTAATTAACCCAGCTCACTCAGCTCTAGCTTCATTCCCTTTCTTTCTTTTTGTTGAACACATCTACCGTTCTCTAACGTCAAAGATGTTCGTACTGTTTCCTCTTCTTGCAATGGTCGTTTGCCAGATAGCCTAATAAGGCTCCTTCCTGGTCTCCCTAGGTCTCCTTAATTTTTACCTTTTAATAAGGAAAGATCTCCTTGATCACTCCGTGTAAGATAGCAAGGACTCCTCCCACCGCTGCCAACTCTTTTTCCCTGCTGTGTTTTCCCTCCGTAGCACTTCTCATCATAAGATGTGCCATCTATGTCACTGTTCAGCTATTCACACAGAATGTATAGGGAGAGATGGAGGAAGTGAGGGAAGGAAGGGGGAGGTGAAAGAAAAGTGAGAAAACCAAATCTTAGAGGAAACTTGACTTTCTGAAGTTACTGCAGGAAGTAAGTGCAGAACCAAGACTTACCCCCAATCCAGTGACATACACCGAACTCAGGATTTGTGTATGACATTTTACATACACTTTTGATACTTCTTTTCTTCCTACCTAATTTGTTTTGCATGACAGCATCTCAGAACATATTTATTTGGTTGCGTTCATGTTATTCTATGAAGGAAACTGTGAATTTGAGAAGAATGTTATATTTAAGTAGGGATAGAATTTATGTGTGTGTGTGTGTGTGTGTGTGTATGACAGGAGTTTGCTTAATACTGATTCTCAACCAGAGTTGGATTAAATGGACAGATAGCACTTTATTTTATCATGATTGACGACCTTCCCCCAAAAACAAAAATCTTTGTATTTATTTGTCAGGGTTATTTTTAAATGGGTCTGTCCAAAAAGCACATTTCAACAATAGATTGATCCTCATGGCATTTTAAATCTTGGGGTGAGATGCTTCAGGTTAGAAATTAAAATATCCCATTATGTATCTATCAAATGGAGTTCAGTGCTTCAGGCATTCGAGCTTGTCTAAAAGTCCTGTAAAGAGTGCTTGTTTTGTAAATGTCTTTTATTGTAAAGCATGAAGGGGTGAGTTTCAATGTTAAGACAAAATAAAGAAAGGCATACGGAAAACAATGCAGCCATAAATTTAAGGTCACAACAAATTTCATCTTAGCAAACTGACAAACCTGGATTTTGAATGATCAAGAAACGCAATTTAATTTAGGATTATGTTACTCTACATTTTGGGTTTAGAACTAAAACATTTGTGTGCAATTTAGGAAGGTCAGTTTCTTCAGACCATCATACTGCAATGTTGGATTTTTGTTGTGCAATATTTAATTTCTTTGTTTTGGATGGACACGTTAGCTTTGTGTCTCCTGCAGCCAACTGGAATGATTTCCACTGACTGCCATCATGAGTGCAGAGCTGATTAATGTTAGGCCTTTCTCCCACTAAAATCAATAACCAGTGACCCAGCCATGTATAGAAACACACACACACATACACAAAACAAGAATATTCTTGTTAAACAAATGAGACTTCTCTTGTCTTTCCTTCCAGCAAAGGGAAAAAAAAATCCACGAAACCACCAACAGGGCAGTTGCTAGTTGGACAGAGGACCATGTCACTTGCAATCCTCCCTCAGCACACCGAGGGTATTTGCATATACTTGGCTCCCTTCTTGTTTGGAAGAACAGCTGCACTGGTGATTCTGATCTTAATCGGAATTACAGGCACTGTCATGGACAGCTTCCTTCAACCTGTATTAAACAAAGAGTTCAACTATTAATAGAATATAGAACTCTTTTAAGGAAAAAAATGTTATAATGTAGATGGATAAAAGCCAACATAGGCCTTATTTTACCCATATACCTACAACGCATACCTTTTTACTTAATATTCTTTGACCATTAGACATTTACCTTGTTTTATAGATGGAGGAATTATGTCCAACACCTACTGTATTGTGAAGAAGAGGCCACTCTTCTCCAGATGTTTATGTTGGTCTTTGCAGAAGAACAAAAAAACTTTTACAGAGATGTTTTTACTCAGAATTTACCTTTATGCCTCTACTGGAAACTGCATGTCAGTTTATTATACAGATCTGTACTTCTAAACTTCCGTGAGTAGTTTGGACTATCGTGTACCTTGCACTTCTCTTAGTATTAAGGAGGCAACTAAGAAGTAAAAGGGACACATCCTACTTTAAGGAAGTTTCCACACTAGTTGCTGAGCAAAAGATACCTACAATTATGCTTTTACTATGTTGGGTACCAAGAGGATCTTCCACATACTTCTTTAGAACCTTTATTACACTTCACGGTAGTTACCAGTAACCATCTCTCAAGTTAAGGAGGACCTTCTAGGGGCTGTATCTCATACATATTTTTAATCCCTAATCAGTGATACAAATTCTAATTTATAGTAGATATTTAATGATATTTTTATATGAGAGGAATATTTAAATTCTATCACGAGAGGTTTAATTTATTTCATGCTAGATATGTGTTTAATGTGCAACATTTATATACTCTTCTTATCTAACCATTTGAGCCCATTTTAGTTAAAAGGCCAACCAAAGAACTAAAGACTCATCTTTTATTATTTATTCTCTTTCTTTCAGCCACATATCCAATCCATTATTAGGTCTGACAGACCCAGCAACATGTGTATAAAATCTATTCACTTCTGTTTTTCTCCACTGCTGTGATCAAATCCACAGCACCCTTATCTGTTACCAAGACTTCTGCAATTCTCTTATTAATGGGTCACCCTGTTTTCACTTTTGCTTCTCCATTCTCCACACGAGGAACCAGTGTGATTTCTTTCAAACATGAATCTAAGGGATGTCACTCCTTAGATTAGAACACTTTAATGGCTCCCACACTTTTAGAGTAAAGTCAAAGGCCTCATCATGAGTAACAAAGCCCAGGACAATGAGATCCTGCTCTATCTCTAAGGGCCTTTTTGTTTACACTCATCCTTCCCGTCAAGCCCTAGACACCCTGTGTTCTTTTTCAGAAGACTCATTCCAGCCGTATATTTCTTTGGACCAGCCATTTTCACTGTCTGGAATATATTTTTTTCTAACCTAGTTATAGCTTGGCTCTTTTTTGTCATTAGTGCCTCAACTTATAGGCTACTTTTGTATCTGTTAAAATGTTTGCACTGCAATAAATGAAAGGTGAACCTAAGAGTCACTTTATAATGAGTTTAATTATTTCACTTACATGGATTCTGAAAGGACTATTACAGTGCCAGTTAATGAAGTCCGGGTGTGTCAAGGCACTGGCGTGGTTTCTCTGCTCATTCTCTTCACTTTCTTTTCAAGGTTACGATGCCTTCCAAGCATTATATCCAAGAGTGAATAGATAAATGCAATCAATACTTTTCCAGGAAAGAAATGTCAGGGGGGTGACTTAGATTAGGAACCAAGGATGTTTGTCATACTTCCTCAGAGTGATAATCTCTGACGATTCACTCTATAGGTGCCTCTAAGCTATTTTTTTTAACGTATCACCCTTTATTTATTTATTTTTTAATTTGCTGGATAACACGATTGTATGGTATGTTTTTTGTTTTTCTATTTGTTGTTTTAATAATTATCAGTCTTCCTTTATTACAATATAAACTGAATTTTCTATTTTGTTCACATTGTGTTTCCTCGAAAATAAGACCTAATCGGAAAATAAGCTCTGGCACAATTTTTCAGGATGACATCCCCTGACAATAATCCCTAATGCATCTTTTGGAACAAAAATTAATATAAGACCTGGTCTTATTTTTGGGGAAACACGGTAGTTGTATTTCCAGAATCTAGGATCATGCCTGGTGTATGGTATGTTCTCAATAAAGAATTATAGAGTAGATGGGAATGACTAGCATAATAAGGAGGGAATGATACTCATGAATACGGATGAAAAGATTTCAAATGTTATATAACTAGCATAATTTTCAAACTACTATGCTTGAAAACATCTTTGAAGAGTGGAAAAAAGTTTAATCTTTCAAAAATTATAATAACAAAAACCAAAAAAATCACAAACAACAACAAAAAAAGATTGGAGATCAACCCAGTAGAATATTTGTTTATCAAACAAAGTATCTTATGTGTAGTGTCACAGAGTAGTCAATCTGATTTTCTTACTATATCAGATGTCAAATACATCCAGAAAACTGAGATACACAATTTCTCTTTCAGGTTTGTTTCAATAACTTGATAAAATATGAATGCTCTTTTCAAGCCTATCTTTGATTTTCAGCTAAGGTTTGTTGCTAGTGGGAATTACATGTTTTAAAGAGAAGAATCATAATACAATAGGATGTAGCAAAAAATGTACATATAAAGAGATCAACATGAGAGCCATGTGGGGTCCTCTGGCACTCGCTTAATGTTATGTACTTTTAAAAAAATAGTCATGGTTTCTGCCATCAGACAATGTTGGCACATGGATTTGGTGGCAAATGCTTAATATTTTATAATGAAATTATAATAGAAAAGTTACAAGTGTTCTTTCCCACTAGATGCTTTCTCTAAGTATATGTGCATACTCCAGCAGTTATTTCTTTATAATTTTGTAGGGTGTTGACATGACAACACACATTTCTGTAGCCCCGCTGCAAAGTCATTGCTTATGTGGACTGCACTAACAAATTCCCACACATTATTTAGCTTGTATGAGATAAAAGGGCAAAATCTAAACATGTGAATTAAAAATTATCTCTGACATTAAAAGTCGGTTCAATATCTAAAATGTAGCAATTATTACAGCCATATTGAGCCATGGCGTGACCTTTGGATTTGACTTCAAATTTCAGTTAACGCATATGACCCAGTGAGCAGACATACTGCATTCGCTGCCATCAGACAATGGAGATTTGTTACACCTGGACTTCTGGTAATCTTACCCCCCCCCCCAAGGCTCTTATTTAATACTTATTTAAGGCTCATTTTTAAAAATAGGGCTTATATTCCATCAGGCTTCTCTTGTATAGTTTATTTCCTTCATAGGAAAAGTGTAGCAGATTCAGTAAAAAGAAACTACTGTGTTTCTCTGAAAATAAGACCTAGCCAGACGATCAGCTCTAATGCATTTTTTGGAGCAAAAATTAATATAAGACCCAGTATTACATTATATTATTATATTATATTATATTATTATATTATATTATATTATGTTATGTTATGTGATATTATGTTATATTACACTATATTATATTAATTATATTATACCGAGTCTTACAGTAAAATAAGAACGGGTCTTACACTAATTTTTGCTCCAAAAGATGCATTAGAGCTGAGTGTCCAGCTAGGTCTTATTTTGGGGAACATAGTAGCAACATAAAATAAAAGCTATAGCAACATCGTTCTTACTCATATTGGGCTCGACTGTCTCTTTAAAGGAGTGAATTACAAGAAATGAAGATTCTTCCTCATTAAAAAAATAATGCATGGTAGAGAATAATTGGAGGAGGAGAAAAGTATTTACCTAAAATGAATACAGAAAGTAAATTATTGTTGAAAGACAAAAACGATGGCTGCTTTTTTAAAAGTATTGTTTAAGAGAGCAAATGCAGAGAAGCAGTATAGAACACAGGTTAATAATAAGGTTGAAATGATCACCGTCTGGTGGTGTGACTTACGACATGTAAAATCTGCCAAAGAAGCTTGAGTCAAATAATCCTGTCTCATTGGTATTTTGAGGATTTACTGTACAAATACATGTAAAAATGCTTCAAAGAGCTTGGGCATGTGGTAAATGCTTATTAAATGTCAGCTATTAGTATTTCTTAAAATGCCCGAGTGCTTAATTTTAGAGCAGTGGAAATGGTGATCAAAATGAGCGTTGACTCTAGGTTATATATTTTCTGAGATATAAACAATCTTCACTTAAATAAGTGCATACGAAATGGTGTGTTAAGGAAACCCCTTAACAGGGTGTGTTAAGGAAAATCCTTAGCAGGCTTCAGGAATACTAGAAATAAGGCTGGGAACATGGAGGCGGGGGTGGGGTGGTGGGTGCTGGATAATGATGTGAGAAAGAGGCCATAGTGTGTAGATTTGTGTAGGCCGCGGAGGTGTTGAGTTCTGGGTTGACGACAAAGACACTCAGATCCCTGTGGTGATGATAGCATTTTGCAGGAACTGGTTCTTTAGGCAATGACCAAGGAAAACAGGCATTTCAATCAGAATAGTCCATTTCCTCTCCCGTCTTCTTTTGGAGAATAGTGGCCATCTGAGCTCCACAGAATGTGTCTGAGGCCATGAAGAAAGTTGCCTTGGTTAGAAGTGGAGCCAAATATTTCCCCTGATCCACAATTATTCGTTACAGAGATGGACCCTATGCCAGCTGAAGGCAGGGAGCAAATAAGCCTGAGGACTTGCGGTCTCAGTTGGAGACCAATCATCCCAACCACATGAAGTCTGTACTCAGTGTCTGGTCAGCACTCTGCTTACTAGCTCTGCAAGTTTCTAATTCCCAGGGTCTCCGTTTGGAGAGGCGTTGAATAATAATATCGTCTTCACAGCATTTGGGAATGATCAAATAAGTATGGAACGCACTGAAACAATGCTGGAATATTATAAGGTGTCAACAAATAAAGCATGTTCCAATTTTATTTTATTTCCTTTCTAAAAAATAAGATCAGTGTAAAAATCTATGAAATCAGATACCACCAGAAAACTACAACTTTATAATATATAAACTTCTGTGCTTACTTTCACTGTGCTTACTTTCAAAAGACTTCTGTCTTAGTTCTGCCTCCACTTCTAAATGTATAATCTTGAGTTAGCCTCCTCATCTATGAAATATAAATTATCGTACAGGCCTAACCAGTTTCTAAAGGATTATCTCTGGGCAGTGGACAGATTAGTAAGTGGTTAGATTAAATAATGGTTAGATTAATAAATAATAACTGATTGAACTGTATAAGTAAAAATTATTAAATTAGTAAAATTTCCTTTTCATTATATTTACATATGATATGTATTTATATATGTTATATAATATATTTATATATTATTTTTACATGGTGCTTTATAATTTTATTTCTACCGAAATTTCATTGCTTTTCTGTGTTCAAACATTTAGGACTTCTATTGTTGTCAATGAAGGATACCCAAAGGACAAACTATTTAAAGGGAAAAGATGCAAGATAAATAACACTCTTATCTATTTATAATCCTGTTTGGAGCTTCTTGCAGAGTTTTTGTAGCTAATGTCTTATATTACCTGTGAATAACAGTGGTGGTGCTTAAAAGAGTACAACTTTTACTTAATTCAGTTTTTACTTAATTCGTCCTTTACATTCCATAGGAAAAAGGAACAGAAAATATCCAGATAATTGTAGGATAAAGGAAATTTTCTCTTTAAACAGCACCTCTGTACTGAGTATCTGTCTTTTTCATGGGAAATGCCAGAAATCTCAGCCAGAAGTGGATGTTAATATATTCATTTGAAGGAAATTATTTGGATTTTTTTTAAAAGCTGGTTTCAATGTAAGTCTTAACTTTAGAAATTGATTCTGATAAAAGGAAGAAAGAACAAGAACAGAAAAGGAGTAGACTCAGCAAATCACACGAGGCATTTTGGTGTAGACATGGTAGCACGCTAACTAAGCTCATACATCAGCTTCATGCCATTGCGAAAATGTAGAGAAAGGAAAAACTATCTTCACACAGGTGAGTTGCAAAAAATGGAGGAAAAATCACGGGATATAAGAGTAGTGTTAACGTTAATCTTAAAACCCGTATCTGAGAGACAAAACTACCTCTACGGCTTATTGGACTTCCTCACAGGTTCCCACCCTGCTGAGGAGTAAAGCAACTTCCATTTTTCCAAATCTCTTCCTTTTCTATTGTAAATGGTTTCATTTTGCGTTCCATATTCAGTGAACTCTAAAATTAACTACACAGAGATATTTAACATGAGATCGTGATGACGTCTTCACTTTAACTGAAAGCTCAGCACAGTTAGAGGTGGGATTGTGGTGTATGAAGAGTGAGTCTTCTTGGGTTCTTTTGGTGGTGGGGGGAGGGGTGACTTGAACCAACTGATGTCATCGTGCCGTTCATAGGCCTCTACCATGATGGTGTATCTTACCTGCCCGATAATTGCTTATCCTGTTGGCAACTATTGCTAGAACCTGTAACTGATGATTTTATGGGGTCCTTTCTCTCTTGCCTATATTTTCACCTCTATTGAAATTGTTAGCATAATTATTTTAAAATTTGGTTCTGGGAAGTCTAATATTTGGGTCCCTATGGGTAGGGCAGTCCAATAAAATACAGAATGCCCAATTAAATTGGAATTTAGATAAACATCAAATCAGATAAACATCAAATAGAATTTTAGGTCAACAATGAATAATGTTTTAGTATATGTCCCAAATATTGCATGGAATATTCAATATTTATCTGAAATTCAAGTTTAACAGGATACCTTCTATTATATTTGCTAATTGTGACGTTACTCATGAATTTATATTACTATCTTTTTCTTTTCTTTTCTTTTCTTTCTTTTTTTTTTTTTTAACATTGTGTGCTCCATAATGTATTAGTAAAATTGTTTGAAGAAATAGTGCAGTCTTCCTCTCACAAAATAATGAAGTTATCCTCTCTCAAAATAATACCTATTTGTTTCTTCCTGACACTTTGAGATGGTAGCAATCCAGGATCAATTTAACCAGATTTCAAGAATTGAGTAGATTTAAATCTAAGCCTCAGTTCTTGTGAGTTCTTTCTATTTATTGATCATACTGATCTCAAACCAAGATGGGTTCACCAAGTTACCATTTCTGAACTCCGATTTCTGCCCCCAGCACAGCAGGACTGTTAAGAGTGTTTTTTTTTTTTGTTTTTTTTTTAGCTTCTCAGCTTCTTTGGTGGTTTCTCTAGAGTCAAAACATACTTAGAAGAAGCCCTAAACTTGCCTCTTTAGGTTTCCATCCCCCCCCATACATCCAGGCTGGTTATTCTTTATGATCTGATTATCTTTTATGCTTCCAAGTAGGTATTTGTGTCTCAATTTTCTAATTATTCTCAGCAGGAGGTTTCTGTGTCAATCAGTCCTTTACTGAAACAAAGAATTGGATTCTTATTAATAAGTGCTTCTTAAGGATGAGAGGCAAAATTGCAGGAACTGTAAAGGAGAATATAAACAAAAGTGGTGCTGCTGTCTTGACTATTCTAAAATGCATCATGTAAGAGAGTGCATCTGATATAATGCTACATGTTCTCCTCTTATCCAGTCTCAAAGTGAAGAATAGCAAGCAAATCCCATTCCTATCCAGGTTTCCGAGGTACCCATTATAAAAACTTTCAAAATATTTTGGTTTTTAAATCCTCTCATACTTCCTGAACCATTAATTTGGTATATCTTAAATATCTCCAAACAGGCAGTGAATTTGTTAATCTTTTACCTGTTTTGTTAATGAAGAGGCAGTAGTTTATAAAGACTTTGTTTAATTCTCTTAAACCTGGTTGAATGAATTTTCTTTATTACAACAGTAATTGATTGAATCTACTCTACAAAAGGGTGTTCCATGTGTCATGAATTACCAGTTTTACTTTCATAAATATGCTGTGAGCATAAGTTTTTGTTTTACATATGATCTTTTTTTTTGGTGTTTTATAATGGTTTTCTATATAATCACTCCTAATCTGAAATTTGAGGAGCCTTGCAGGGGATAGAGCAACTTTTACATCCAAATCTTTACTTAAAGATAGGGAAAGTGTTGGAACAATTTAAGCATGTTTATACTCATCTTAAATATAAACCTGAAATTTAGAAATGCTTCTGTTCTTTAGGATAATTTATCCATGAATTGAAGCAAAGCTATGTGTCCATGTATCAAAATTAAGCAATGAAAAACAAATACAGCTATGCCTCATTAATCTGGCA
Organism: Rhinolophus hipposideros; assembly: GCF_964194185.1. Lineage (NCBI taxonomy): Eukaryota > Metazoa > Chordata > Mammalia > Chiroptera > Rhinolophidae > Rhinolophus > Rhinolophus hipposideros. Next base: position 10,994,927 of record NC_138071.1, read on the forward strand.
AAAGCCTTGTCAAGTATCTTTCATCAAAATTTAAAATATGTCCTCTCAAACTAATAATTTAATCAAAATTGTTTACTATATAAAACTTAGATCACCATCTTCAAAGAGAATAAAGTGTTAATGTTTGAGTTCTTCCAATAAAAATGTGAACAGATTATATTATCATTTGAAAACAGTATAATATTTGCATACAAAGGAAAAAACACAGAGATTTGAATGCAAAATTCACATAGCTTCTAGCAAATGACAGGGATAGCAACCTCAAAGAAGCAGAAAATTCCAGAAATAAACACAATAAAAATAATAACAATCAAAATGCCTATCATACCCTAAGGCATTGGGATAAGAAATAATACCATTTATCTGTCTGGCAGAAGGTATGTTTCTGGTAATATATTTTAGATGCTGAAAGCAAGATGATTATTTATCAGAAAAGAAATTTGTTTTTCAAGCTCCATTGGTAGAAATGACTAAACTTTGAGTTGGGAAGATAGAAGAAATTATGTCTTGTAAGTTAAATAATCTTCAGACAGGCTCAAGTAAATAGGAGGAGCTCAATTGAAATCCAAATATCCCAGATGTTATTTTATCGCCACAGTAAATTTCCATTTTCTCTAATATCCTGTGTCAGGGTAGCAATTTTAAAAGTAAAGTTTTGCAGGCAGATTTCTTGAGTTGTAACATTGATTCTGCCTGTTACTAAATGTGTGTGCTTGGGCATGTTACTTGGGACCCCAGCTTTCCCACCTGTTAAATGGAGTGGCCTTGAGTATTGAAAGGAGCATTAATTTAAAGGGGGTCCAAAGCATGGCTGGTTTATAATTAGACTTAACTGCTAGAATTACTTAACAATAACTGTTATTAAATGAATATCTAAAACCCTGCCTATTAAATTAGTATGGGATTTGGTTTCATTCCAAATAAAATCCTGAGTGTCGTCAGGGTTATTTGTACTTATCATTGAACCATACTTCCATGTTCACCTGAGATAGCCTGGAAATCAGATGTCCTGATTAGGCAAGACTCTGAAAACAGTGACTGACTGGTTTCATTTCCCTTCCTCATTCTGACCTCATTCTCAGCACATGGAAAGCAAGGCGAGGCCTTACCACTGCAAGCCTCCTGGTTCCCTCACGATGGCCACACCTATGTGCTTATTCAGGCAGAACAAGATGGCTTCTTTTGCTGTGAGGAATAATACTCTTTTTTAGTATAATGCTCAGTGAAGGTCACAGAGATGTCCCTTGTTGTCTAGCTTTTTATAATTAACCTTCCTCAAGTTCTCACTGTGGCACTAATACTCAGAAGGGGATTTTTATTCTTTTTTCCTGGATGGGGGTGGGCGCTCATTCTGTATTAGCTGCACGTGGCACACAGAATCAACATTTAATTTCTATATCCTAGGATCCAAAGATTAATTTGATTACCTGAGGAGACCCATTTTCCATATGGTGAGTTTCCCCTTGGGAACTGCTATTATCCTTTATTCCTTTCAATATTTGACTGAGACTATATCAGCCAAGTTAAAGAAGTGAGCGTTTGAATATCAATTCTTTTGATCCACGTTTACTCTTCTACTGGCTGAGAAAAGATACCCCTCCATGTAGTCTCCAAGAGCAAAATCCAGTGGTTGTATTTGGGAAGGGAGGGTACCTGACTGAGGGTGCCAGGCTCTTGACAAGCCAAACTGTCTTGTTAGATTAAATTGTTAATTGAATAGTTAATTAATTCAGAGTATGCTGCATTTTATAGATTTCAGCATTAATGAATTTTAACATGGAAATTGTTGCTTAAAATAATATTCATTAGGGAATAACATATATTTTTTGAAATTTAAAAACAAACCCTCATCCTGACTTGTTTATGAATCTCTCATGAAATGATCTTCTACTTGTTTGGCTGATATATATCTATATATGTTTGGCTGATATATGGAGATTTGTGGAGCTTTTTTTTTTTGTTTGTGAGCACAGTTAGAAAGTGATTTTGATATTTTTATACAATTTTACTATATTTCACAATACAATTAAAGCTTCATTTCAACTTTTGGTATTAAAGGCCACTCATTGGAAACATTATTCACAGAATCACAGTGGCTAAAGCTGTCAATTAAATACTGTACAATGTGTAACTAGACATTATAATTATTTTTGTAGTTATCAGTTTGGTGTCTTAAAATACCGATTACATCTTTTGATATAAGCAATTATTATCTAGGACGAAGAATTTAAACCAGACTTAAATGATTTTGCAAAGAGTGCATTTGGGTTTTGTGATAGAAAGAAATTGATTCATTCCAGAAAGTGCTATTCTATTATTAAACAGGAGTGTCACTGATGTCTGTAGCCATCTGGTGGAGGGAAGAATTTTGAAAGGTTCACATAGATTAATCAACATGCATTATTTTATTGAGAGCAGAGTGTAAATGCACTTAATATATGAATAAAATTTGAATCAAACTTGGGAGAAAGACTTATTTAAATATTAATTATATTTACTACAAAAACTTCTAATTTTTTCATTCCTTATGTGCTTTTATTTGCTAAATGTGGTGAGAAAGTGTCTCTCTTAAATCGTGTATTTTTCAGATAATTATTGTAGTTTTAACTAGAAGTGTATATATTTTATTTCCATCTATTTTTCATAGTTGGAATACATTCAATGTTCAAATGGGTGTTATGAATGTAAAAAAATGTATAATAGATAGCATGTGTTTTTAAAGACTCTCATTGTATGTTACATGCCATTAAGTCGTCTCTGACTCCTGGAGACTCCCTGAATGAGTGATGTCCACCATGTCCCATCCTCAGCAGCCCTGCTCATCTTCTTTTATGGAGTCAATCCATCTCACATTTGGTCCTCCTCTTTCCCTGCTGCCTTTTATTTTTCCCAGCATTGGTGTCTTTCCCAAAGAACCTGGCCTTCCCATGATGTGCCCCAAATAGGACAGCTTCAGTGTTGTAATTTTTGCCTCCAGCAATGCTTCTGGCTTAATTTGCTCTAGGACCCACTTGTTTGTCTTTCTGAAAATCAAAATACCTGATCTTTTCAAGTACATAATATATGTATAAGTATGTGTGCATGTATGCAGATTGATTGATAGGTGAATAGATAAGCAAATAGATACTTTACTTTGAGAACTGGGCTCTGAAACTAAGAGTTGTTCTTTCAGTCACCTCTAATGTTTACGCTGTAATCTACAGAAAGCAAAATTTTACAAGATCCTATTGATCCTAAGTTAAACTTATTGAAATTTTTACAAAACTATTTATAATTTGTATTCATTCATGAATTCTTTCAAAGTAATTTATTGAGTGCCTACATCGTCTATCATCTATTACTACTACTAAAATAATAATAAAGCATGCTCAGAAATTCAAAGTCATATATCTTATTGGGTGATTATCTATCTATCTATCTATCTATCTATCTATCTATCTATCTATCTATCATCTATCTATCTATCTATCATCTATCATCTATCTAGCTAATCTATAAATATAAGTGTCCAGGTAAAAATATGTGCAAAGAGCTATGGGAAAAGAAAACACAAGAGTTTTTTCTAACTGAAGCGAGGGATTCAGAGAAAGATTAAGACCATTTGTTATTTGGGCTGAGCTTTGAATTATGGAAAGGTCACTTTACATGCAAACATTGTGGTTTGATAATAGTTTTTGTTACAGAAAAATGATATATATGCTATTTTTTTCAGTATCTTTAGTAAGACTAACTAAATCTAGGTATGTCATGAGAATGCCTCTATTTTTACATATTTTTTATGCATTTTGCTCAAAAATGTTGAAGCCAATGACATCACTAAGCCAATCCAGGTATGTCATGAGTTAGAACTGATAATGTCAATACTTCTGAATTATAAGCAAGGCACCACAATTAATCATTCTTAATGCTCTCTGAAGATAGACAACACAATAATTAATAGTGATATTTCCGCTAAAGAATGAAGCAAAGGAAAATTTTTTCATTTTCATTGACCCACGCAGCAAAACTTTTTTCTTATCTTATGTAAAGGTCCAACATGATACCCAAAAACCAAACCATACAATTACCAATAGAGGAATTCATAAAACTATACAAATAGAATACTAAATACATAGAAATCTGCTCTTGATGAGCCATAGTGACTCATTGTATAATAGGGACTGATTGCTTCTGAGGTAGTAGGGAGTTCAAGCATTTTATCATTACTGTTTTATTTCAATAAGCTCTTATTACATAATCAGAAAAGAGTCAATATTGGTACATATATACAATGGAATATTACTCGGCTATAAGAAAAGATGAAATACTGCCATAGGCAACAACATGGATGGATCTTGAAATTATTATGCTAGGCGAAATAAGTCAGACAGAAAAAGTAGAGAACCATATGACTTCAATCATATGTGGGATATCAAGCTGAAAGCAACAAACGAACAAGACAAACAAAGAAAAAAAACTCATAGTCCGGACAACAGTTTAGTGGTTACCCGAGCATAGGGGTGATAGAGAGGGACAAAGGGGGTCAAATATATGGTGATAGAAGGTGAACTGACTCTGGGTGGTGAACACACAATGTGATATATAGATGATTTATTACAGAATTGTACACTTGAAACCTATGTAATTTTATAAACCAATGTCACCCCCAATAAATTTAATATATATTTTTTTAAAGTCAATACTGACTTTACCAATAAGGTTCAGGAAGAGTATCTATAATAATTATACCTATCAGTTCCTACACAGAATTGCTAAATATGACAAGATACAAAAGTATTAGGCCTTTTAACAATAAAAAATTAGGAAGGGTAATAATAGACAAAATGAAGAGAGGGAGAGAATATGTAATGGGAGGTATTATACCATTGATATAGGTGAGTAGAAGGGATCTTGAATGGATCTCCTCATTCCAGACTTGTTGCTATTACTAAGAACATTGGTATTATTTTAAGAATAAAGATGGAAATGAGAAGCAACTGAAGTATGGATAGAAAATGATAAATGAACTTCTGGTTTGTGTTTGCTTATAGGCTACTGAGTATTGTGAAGAGAGTTTTAAGCTTAAAAGATGGGATATACATTCCAGTAGTGACTGTCCAACCAAATGGATGTGTTAATCTGAGATTCAATTTTACCACAAACAAAAACCAGTGATTTTACTTGGTATGTCTATAAACTATAATGTGAATATAGTTTTTCAAATATAAAGTTTTATGAAAATAAGTATCATTCATAATTGTTTCAGCCCATGCTCATTTCTTCATCAATGTACATTATAGTGCAATATTTTCAGACTTTCTCCCCTCTTTTTGTTCCTGTGATTCTTTTATCTTCTCTCCCCTCCCCTTTTCTTCCAAAATCAACGGTGGTCAAAGTGCTTGTTTAAAATGGACCATTGATAGGATGGACCTGAAGATCACAGCTGAAGTTCCTATCTCAATAACTTTCGGCTGAAATTCAGTAATAAGGAAAGGAAGGAAGGAAGGAAGGAAGGAAGGAAGGAAGGAAGGAAGGAAGGAAGGAAGGAAGGAAGGAAGGAAGGAAGGAAGGAAGGAAGGAAGGAAGGAAGGAAGGAAGGAAGGAAGGAAGGAAGGAAAACTATTTATGGTTGTGATCTTAAAGCCAAAGAATGTCAGAGAACAAGACCAAATCCTCCACTCCTCACTTGTGTCTATGAATATTATCATTTGTTGTACATCTGAGCAGGGTATCACATGCAATATGTTTATTTTACAAATAAGCAGGGTTTTTTTGGTGGAACCAATGTCGGGACATAGAACCTTTTCATCAGGCATTATTTAGACAAAAATAAGAATAAAATAACTTTTAAAAATCAAATTCCTTGGAGAAATTAGTAATTCAGGTAAAAGGAAGTAACGTAAAATCAATCCCTCATTCTTTTGTAAGTGCCTTTATTTGAGCAAGAATGAACAACCCCATTGAATATTTATCATATGTTCTCTTCCTAGTAGCTTTTCTTTTCTTTTTTTTTCCTAGTAGCTTTTCTTTGTCTTGAGCTTTTCACTATAACATCTCTTAATTTTATTAGTTTTTTTTTTTTTTTGTAAAGGAGAGCAAGGAAGTAAGTTTATTCAAGAAGAAAGATGCCGGCATAGAAGTTGCTGGGGCAGACAACTGCCTAATTTTCATAACAGACTCCAGAAGCTGATACCGTGTTTCCCCCAAAATAAGACCGGGTCTTATATTAATTTTTGCTCCAAAAGATGCATTAGAGCTTATGTTCAGGGGATGTCATCCTGAAAAATCATGCTAGGGCTTATTTTTCGGTTAGGTCTTATTTTTGGGGAAACACGGTAGGAGATGATTGGCAGGGTCAGGATTCAAATGCTATGATTCACGATAGTGATTCAGGAGACATGCACACATTCTGTGTTTCCTGCCTCAACGTTTATAAAGAATTAAAGCAATGTACCCTGGAGCTGATGTAGGAAAATATTGAATGTAAATTATAATTAAATATATATGTGTGTGTATATATATATGTATGTATATATATGCATGTATGTATGGTCACGGGATGTAAAGTACAGCATAAGAATAAATAGAGTCAATGGAATTGTAGCGGCTATGTATGATGTCAGAGGGGTACTAGATTGGGAGGGGGGCTATCACTTTGTCAGAGGGTGTAAAAGTATAATTCTTATGTTGTTTTATATACCTGACACTACTTTTAAAGAAGCTTAAAAAATAGGAATAGAGACCATCTATAAAGACACTTTACAGTTTTAGCAGAACATGAAGTTACCTTAAAAACAAGTAGTGATAATTGGTTAATTAGAAGAAGATTGGCTAGGTATTAAGAGATTTTTGAGAAGAAAGCATGAACACAAAGGAATAAAATCTGAGCTATAAGGATAATTCTCCTTTAATGTCTCCTATTCAAAAATTATAGGTGACCTTTTAAATTTTAGGATATAGTGCCATATAGATAATAGACAAAGTAATTATAAGAGGATTATTACAGAGCAGCAGGAATAGTATGCTTTATTCACTGATGATCCACCAATTTAAAAAATGCTGAATAGGAAAGAGATTTAACTGTTGACATTCTCTATGCTGATATTATTAATAGCTCAAAATTCTGTTTATTCAAATACGTGCAGTAATTAGCATTAAGGGAATGAGCTGTTTCATGATATCGGAGGTTATCTTTGTAAAGAAAATGGATCTACTCATATATATTCTAAAATTGGTATTGCTCACATTTAAAAAATTATTTTCTAACTTATATAGAGTAAAATAACTCTGATCTACACCACGGGCTTTGAGGAATGCATAGAGTCATGTTGCCTCCACCATAATCAAGACACAAAAGTGAACCATCATTCCAAAGAAACTCCTTCATATTGTCCCTTTTTAGCCAAACTCTCCCCCCTCCTCCCTTTAACCTTGTCAACCACTGAAATGTTCTCCATTTTTATTGTTTTCCCTTTGCCACATCCCACTGGACCAAGGGACACACTTTACATAAAAGAAGATGTAGCAGTGGGGACGTATCCATGAAATCAACTGGACTTATTCTGTGTTCACCACGCGGAAACTGCTAGGCTGGTTAGAATAATGAATGGCTCATGAAGGTGCCAGGTTGGTGAAGAAGCTGAATTGATAGGGTGTCATCCTCCATGATGAGTTTACACTCCAATAAACAATGATTGTTTTCTTTTGTTTATTCTACATGGTCTGTGGACTTTGGGATATATGAGCTCTAAGGGAGTAAGTAGGAATGGCTCTCCTTACTATCACGCACCTAGAGACTCACTCCAATAATTTGTATTGTCCATACCCATAACTCTGGCCTCTTCAGGTTTAGAGGGCTTCAGGAGGGAAAATGCTTTCAGTAAGAGACAGGAAAAGTTTCATTACCTTTTAAGTGTTGTCGATCTAGTTACTACAGTTGATCATTAACCCAAAGAATCACAAGGGAGAAAGATATCCATGGTCACCAGGATATTTTCGGGATGCTGGTAACCAATGGAGAAATGTCTGACTTTCTAAAACTAAATTAACAAAATTTTTGTTACATAATTATTAAGATATAAGCCCATGGATGTTTATATAATAGTTGATGCATGCAACTGACCGTGTTGTTGTTGCATGTTGAAATTTTTAGACTTCTTTTCCATGACTCTTAGTTCAGCGATGTTTATTTCTTTGATTTTCTATTTTGATATATTGTTTGAGTTCAACCATTTGTTCTGCAGCTTTATGTGCATGTTAATCCTGAGGAAATTACTTCACTCTCTAAAAACAGTTATCCACTTCTGAAAAATATGGGTAACAATGGCACAGGTTCACAAATTTGGGGGAATTAATAAATAACTAGTTCTGAATCAAGATGTACACATATTAAATGAATATGCATTGACAAGTTATTTAAACTCTTTGAGACCCATATTTCTGACATGTATTCTGAAAATTTTAATAGTGGTTAAAATGAAATAATATTTCAAGTAAAATTCTTAGGTTAGTGCCTGATACAGTGTCCGTTACAGTAATTTGTTGCTGTGGTTATTATTACTCTGCAAAAATCTATTTAGTTGAGCAAATCCAGACTCCACTTTTTCTTTTAGTGAGCAAAATAGTCATAATGGTAAACATAGCAATGTGGGAATTCATCGTTGTAAGTCAAATTTTCGAAACAGGTGTTCCCTCAAATGTGTGTTGCAAACATTAAAGTTATAATTAATTTAATTGGAATTCCAAAAATTCCAATAACCTGAATCTAATCATTGCCATGGGCAGTCATTTATAATTCACCAGCTTTGGCTTAAAATGAGACTGATCTCTTCCCACTCAACTGGCTATTTAAACCCATGTCCTCCAAAGGATGTGAAGAGCCAGTGTCTTAATTACAGGAAAATAATAGTGATAACAATAATAATGGTGCTAAAATAAATGTCAATTCTCCCTAGGCTCAATTATTTCTTATGAGACATTGCATAAAGAACATAATTAAATAATAGTTTAAATCCTATAAAAGTATAATTGGGCTGTAAGATAAAACCAAGTGTTCTCCAACATTGAATGCCCTATGTGTTTTTTCGAGCTTAATATCCCCTTTAAATGAGACCACAGCTATGACATTTTACATCCTTTGAGCCAGAGATATGCAACTCATGCAAATCAAATTTTGTTTGCATTTAATGTTAAACATTTTCTTCTCATTTGCCATGACGTACCTTTTTTGTATCCTTAGGCTCTTCATGTTTCATTCAGAATGAGAACAATAAAAATATAGATTTGCATATATTCTTTTTGATTGTATAAGATCAACCATAATCCTAAAAACTGCTTCTGCTGTTAAAAAAAAAAAAAAAAAAGAAAAGACTAAAAGCCTTAGGTAATAAGGTCACAGAAGCTACACAAGAAAACTCCATGTGAAAATTATATTAGATAATATTTAGATAATATCAAATTACATTTGATAATATTCAATTGAAGTTGGTAGATAAAGCAGGAAAGAGAAGCTCAAGGTCAAGTGGGAGAGATAAAACAAGTTCCATATTCTGTATGGTATTTGTATAAGGATGACAAAGGTGATTTATCAGTAAATTTATTGTGTTTTTCCAAGCATACCCAAATATAGTCCTAAGAGGAGTAAACTCACATTCTGTCTCATATCCATAGTTCTTAGTGCAGTGACCTTGAGTGGTGTTGAGACAAGATTTTGCGCTACTGGACTCTGGCTACAAAGGTATAAATTATTCTTTAGGGTGTCACTAAACTTAAACTCTCATATTCTAATGTATGATGTAAAATATATGCCCAAAGTTCTGTAAAACACAGTGTTTCAGAAATTATCATCTAACACTCTTTCCAATACACAGATGTAAAAAAGAAAAAAAAAAGGCAAAAAGCAATGCCTTTATTTCTTTATATAAGGGGAAAAATCCTAGCCCTTCTCATACCGAACTGCATTTCAGAAAAATTGCCCAGCCAATTCTAGCAACCACTGGACACCAAAACTGAAGGAGATTTCGAAACTTTTGACTCTATACCAAAGTGCAGGTATTCTACATACTATGTGTGCTACTTTTCTTGTTCACAGACTGAGTTTGAAATATTCTCCTAAGGATTGCTGCATTCCTTAGGAATCTTTCCCTGATCAGAGGGCCGGTAGTATTTGCTTTCTGCCCCACTACACTAACTCATGGATCCCTCTGTTCATTAAGATGAATAAGGGCCATTATCTCTTGAAACACAGAGAAAGAAAAGGAAATTTAAAGCCATAATAATATTCTTTGTTGTTTTACACAGATTACAAGATGGTTCAGGTATGCCGGGGAATAATTTTTTTCTATTCCATATTGATTGGCAAATACTTCTCCTTCATGAAAAATATTTAGACAGATTGCTGTATGTATATATTTGGCTCTTAATGGCAAAGAGTTGGTTTATAGACATTTAGGTTGTTTCCAGTTTAGAGATGTTTGAACATTACTATGTATAGAGTACATATTTTTATTGAATGTAGGCATGCATTTCTATTGGGTATACACTAGGGGTGGTTTTGCTGATTCAGAGGTATAAGAACATTAAACTATAGTTAGGTAAGGCCAAAAAGTTTTCCAAGTGGTTGTACCAATTTGTACTCCGTTCAGCAATGTTCAGGAATTCCTGCAGCTTCACATATCTTTTTTTTTCTTTTTTCTTATTTTAAACTTCTGGATCTGTAGGGAACATTTAATGCTACCTAATTGTTTTAATTTGAATGTTCCCAATGACAAAAAAAGAAACACAAACAAAAATACCTTTTCATTTGGTATTTGGTATTGGAATATTCCTTGTTTTTCATATAATAGACCACAATATTTTTTCTAAAATAAAATCTTTCTATTCATATTTTGTTTTAAAATGTAAAGGAAAAAGCATTTTAAATGGTTCTTACTATTGCTGCAGTTAGTTCATTCACACTATCTTTATTTTGTTTTAATTTAGGGAAAGAGTTTCTATCTTATTGTTGGTAATTTACATTTTTAGAACCTTAAAAGTCATATTTCCTCCTCTTTCATGTTATGTGAAAGCTACATTCAATATTATGGCTATGAAATAAGAATATATTATCAGATATCATTTTACAAAAAATATAACATATATACCCATATATAATTTACCATTTCCATAGAAATTTAAATAAATATATTCCCTTACCACTACATTCTTTTTGATAAGGTTGTTAACTTTTCCTTCAACAAATAAAATGACCTATGAAAGTGGTGAGAAAATATATAGGAAACATATCTAAATGAAAAACAGGCTTTAGAAATCAATCTATTCAGCAGTCTTTTCAGTTAGATAGATCTAGAAATTATCGTTAGTTGGATGTCACTCATGCATACTATTTTATGTGGACTGAACTAATTAATCTGTGACTTTTTATTAAGCCACTCTTCATAACCAGTACATGTTTAGAATTATCTTTAATAAATATCACCTCCGAAGTGAACTAGATCATGGTTCTCGCCATTTAAATATTATAAGTCTAAGAAAGGGTTAAACATTGGGTTACATTGCTTATATAAAATTCTATAGCCTATTGGCTATGCTAAGATGATATCACTTGCATCTGACAAACCTGTCAGATTTGAAATTTATATTAAATCTAAAAACAATTATCGTACACTTTCTGATTTGAAAAAAAAAAAAACGTTCATGTTCCACCATGTAACATAAATATATGTCATTGTATGATTTCTGTCATCATTTTTATTCATTTAATGTCTGGTGTGTCAAACTATTGCTATTTTTTTAAATGAGTATTATATTGCTTTATGTATGATTCTATGTTCCTTTTCACTTTATTCTTGGTCAGTATTCCCATTAAATATTTGCAAATTACAATTTAGGTCTAGTTTATGTATACTCAAAATTATGGACCTTTCTCTGTATTTAAACTAAGGATATCTGTCAGGAAATTACAAGCAATACTTTTTCTGGAAGTTTGGCTATTACTTAAAGTTTAGAATATAAATTATCTGAAAAATAACAATTTGAAATTGTGAAATATATAGCCTTTTCTCTTGATGATGATTATTTTTATCATTTTTAATATTTTGGTCAAAAACTACATTTAAAAATAATATTTTATTTCCTACAATTTTCTCTGTAATCAGAGTATGTCAGAATCCTTTTAAGTCCTTAAGGAATCTATTTATCTCCACATAAATCTATTAATAGATATTAACACCCTATTTGAGATTCATAACATTTCTCAGTAAAAAATATGGTGGAAAGCAGAGGAAAATGTAAACTAGTTGTAAAGCTCAGGAAACTATTAAATTAGAACTTTGAAAGAATATCATTACTACTGTGCATTTTCCCCCCTTGGATAATTCTGATAATACACATTGAAATAGGAATGGCAAATAACATTTTCCCTTTATCCATTGATCTATAAAAAAGAATTCAATTGCAATGTTAAAATATTATTTACTCTTGCTATATAAGCTAAAAAAGGAAATATTGGCCAATATTGTCCCATAATCAGAAAGAAATTAGAACAGAATTATTGGAAATTAACAAATGAAGTCAATATTATTTTACATTCAGATTCTCTTTTCATTTTACTCTCTTTGTCTCATTTTCAGGAAATCTTGTCTGTAGAGAAAATCTGAGTGTATTTGCAACAGGCAGCTGTTTATATTCTCTTTGCTTAGTGACTCTGGGAATAGAAGAGGGGTGTGCAACAGCGATGAATATAAATAATTGAGCCAGTGTACATTTTTTGAGCTAAAAGGAACCATGCATACCCATTGGTATGTAAAAATACCTTCAAAATTATCAGTCAACTTGTGCTTTAACAAATTTAAAATTCATTACAAAACTTTATGACAGAGGTATTCAAAACGTACTTTGTAAAGAATAAATATTGTAACTGGAAAATTACAGCCGAGGTGATCCAAAATTCCAGAATAACAACACAGAAAGAGCTACTACAAAGATGTGGCACGATTTTCACTCCATTTAAATTTTAAGATTTTTGAACCTAGTAAGTAATTCACAAAGACATGCTCTTTGCAAATTTTCCTTAAGGTTAGATGCATAGGAAGTAAAAAATGGATAATGCCACTTCACCATGCCCCAAATGCAATGTGCTTCCCTTTCCATTCAGCATGTTGTCTAGATTTTTTGCTCTATGCACTAACATACAAATAAACATACCTATAATATGCATATATGCATGAGAATGTTTATTTTATGTTTGTAATGCATGCATATTACCTTTTATGTTTATTTCCATAAACATACACATGGTATATCAATTTATGCATGTGCGTGTATGTGTATATATAAATACATGTAAATGCACATACAATACTTATAAATACATATATATGTATATATATATATGAATACATATCAATACATTTCTGAATACCATATCCTTAAATCTGTTACCCTTTAAACTTTGCTGTCAATATTATGAACTATTAACTTAGGGATGCTTTTTAAGATGGTTTTGACAATGAGTTTCCAACTTAAGTGACATCTGATTTACCAAAATTAAGTGTCACTTTCAATTGTGTTGTGTTATTATTTTAAAAGAACATTAAAATATGATTCCATTTCATTTGTAATTACATTTCTTAAATCATTCTAGAAGTCTCCTTTCCTAAATACATGTTGGTTTGTAAGAAGGTATTTGAAGTACAGTCTTAGTACCCATAACTTTCTGTCTAAGCATTACCATACACAGACCATTAACAATACTGAAAAGCAACCATTTCTATTTAAACAGTGTGAGGTAGTGCACAGATCTTATTCTAGGTATTAGTAAACCTGGATTTCCAATTCTGCTCTCGTAACCATAAAAGAGACTATTTTAAAATGTGTAGAGAGGTTAAATACACAGAACACACAGAAGTTCCCCTGGTTAATAGATTACAATATTACTTGTTCTGTCAATAAGACTTGTTAAAATTAAAAGGGTTTAAGAAAGCAAAGCATTATAAGGAAATACAATAAGGTAAAATTTCAATATCCTAGTTATAAAATGCTGCAATGAAAGAAAATCTGTACAAACACACTTGAAGATTAAACTACTAAGCAAATTCAAGTTCTTATTGTTAATTCTATCGTAATGCAGAGATTATCAATATCTAGATATACTGTGTAATATTTTGAAAACTTCAATTCTAACTGCAGCCTTTGATGTTGCTATAAACCAGGGTCAAGGAAAATTCATTTGACTATTTGTCCGAACAATTTGCTCTTCCATAGTCCCATGATATTTTCTTTGTTTCAAAGCTCCTTTTAAAAAATACAATGCAATATATAGATGATGTATTATAGAATTGTACACTTGGAACCTGTATAATTTTACTAACCAATGTCACTCCAATAAATTTAATTAAAAAAATAGTAGCCCTGCATGAATTGCTTAGGCATTTGTCAAAATATACCTGGGAAAAAGATAGACCTACTTTAGATACCTTAAAATCATATTATTATATCAGCATTGCGAAGCTGCCTCAAAAGCATTACTCCTAAGACCTTGTGTTTTAAAATTAAGGGAAATTGATCTTTGAATGCACTGAAGTATCTATCTGCATAGAATTAGTCACTTACCTTTAGGTTTCCTTCAATAGTAATGAATTATTGTGGTATACAGGCTCATGTAGGTTCAATGAGAGAGTTCAAATCAATAGTGACTAATTTTAAAAAGATAGATAAAGAATACTACCTTCAAATATATAACAGTTTTTGTTGTTTTTGTTGCTGTTGTTGAATACTTTCTTTCATGTCATTGGAGTGTGAATCCAAATATAAAATGTTTTATCACATATAGCAATCAATATTAAGTTTATATAATTCTGGTCAAGCCACTGAGAACGATACTAGATACCATCCATACAGTAATTCTAAATCCTGTTTTGTTTTTTTAATACTTACATGCCTGAATGCAATAGGACATACCTGATCATATTTCAAGTTATGTTTATTGTGCAAGTATTTATTTAATGTATAGTTATGTTTAGAAGTACATAGTAAAAATAAACCAATGAACCAAAATTTCTATTAAATTAGAGATCAACTATAACTCTTAAAAGTACTGAACTTTAACAAAATGCTTTGGGGACATAAATAACATTTAACTCTAAATATTGGAGGATCATCTAAAGTGTTGCTATGGTATATTTTATAACCAGATTGCAACTACCTTTCATTTTCACTTGGCAGTGATACAAAATCACAAGCTGGCATAAATATTCACAAATGAAAGAGTAGTAATAAAAATGCACATGTTATATAGATCATTTTGAAATTTTCATTTATATTATTCATTCACTAGAGATGTAGCAAAATAGGAGAATTTTAGATTTGCCATTAAACTTATGTTGCCCATATTCATGTGTGACTACCAGACATTTATGCAGCATACATTGCTTTTTTTAAAAGAAAATGAAAATGTACTGAATGTTAAAGATTGGATGAACCCTGCAATTTGTCCTACAGCCTAAGAAATTCATTAAGTGGAAGAAAATTATAAGAAGAAAAGTATTTGACATTTTGCAAAATCGAACAATTCCTGTTGCTTTGAAATTCATTTTTAGATGTGAAGTTGACCATAATAAAAAATAAATGATTATGTCATTTTCAATTTTGTAATTTTCAGATCATTATGGAAGAATCATATTTTCAAATAAGTCTGGCAGTTTTTCTAGAGGAGAAAATGGAAGAACTTGCTAATTAACACACGTCATCAAACCATATTGCTTATTCTGTATTAAATCAACTGAGTCAGAAATTATTATATTCTACCATGAAGGAGAAAATAAAATATGGTCCCTGTCTGCAAGAAGCTACTATCGTACTAAGATTTTGTAGTTATATTATCACACGTAACTCTGTGTCAGCTTCAGCTTCATAAACATTTAAAAAATTACTAATATTCATCAGTAATTTCAAGTTAGAATTGCAAAAAAAGAATAAACATGGCTCACAATTCCACTAAAAATAATCTTTATTAACATTAAAATATATATGTGCATGATTTAAAAAATCCAAGAAAAATTATACAATTATTAGCAAATCTCCCTTTTCTCAATCTCTATTTCCTCTGCTCACATGCAACTATTACTAAAAGTTAACTTGTAATTGAGAATTTTACATATATGCTAACATATGAGTATATATTTATATCTTGATATGTATATTTAATTTACACAAAATTAATTATGCTATACATGTAGTTTTGTACCTATGCTTTTTCCATTTAACAATATAAATTGAAGATTTTTCTATATCAAACTCATAGTTTTCCTTTGTACTGGTTTATAAAAATATAATTCAGTAGTTTGTGTATTTTCCAGATTTGTTATGATAACTATCTTTGAACGTGGATCTTGGCTAACTTGTACTAGTTATGTTTTAGTACAAATGTCATCTCAACTCTGAAACACAGTCAAATTGATTTAAGCAAAAGGTGAATTTACTTCATAATGTAATTGAAAATTCTAAGTGTTTCTGAGTTTAAACATCACTTCATCCGGTATTTAAATGTGCTGTCAAGTAAGTTTTGTATCTTTATTTCTAGAACAATCCATCCCCATGTTGAGAACATCATATGAACTCTAACTCAGTGGCTCATTTTACTAGATATTTCCTATTGGGAAGATAAATTATTCCCAAATAATCCAAGCAGGAAAATCTCAGAGAGGATTGTAGTTGTCCTTAACGTCATTTTTTGGCCCATTGTTGAACTGCTTCTAATCTCCAAGGTCATGAGCATAGGCCTCTATCACATGCCTGAACCTATATGCCACTGGTAGGTGGATGGGGTTAGGCCCATTTGAGCCAAAAAAGAGAAGTTTTGCTTCCCCAACAAGGAAAAAATATTTTTAAAAGTAAAACTCTACAAATATCTACCACAGCATAATACATTCATTTTAACTGCTATACTGTATCAAAACAAAGTGTTTTGTCCTTAAAAAAAAAAAAAGGTCTGTATATCATGTTGAGTATTAATTTCATGAGCCCAACTTTCTTTTATTGTAATTGGGAAATAACTAGTTCCATCCTCAAATCTCCATCGAGGAAAGTAAAGCTCCATTTTACTCATCAGGAAGGAAAAAGTATGAGAGAACACCTCAACACATGGCTGGATATACAGGATTCACTGGTCCAATTGGTAAGATTGGTAGGAAAATAGTAAGCGCGCTCTAGCTACACAGTTCTGCCCTCTGTTTTTCACAGGGACCTCGACTTTGTAAGCTTAAATTCTCTATTTTCCATGTGGTAAATTGGGTTCTTTAGTTTGATCTTTTGTAGGTTCAATATAAGGGGAAGATAATAAAAACCCATTGGACTTCATATGAAGCTGCATCCTCAAATGCAAACTTTTATCAGTAATAACGCTCACATTTGATCTCCTTTGTCTGAAGCCTGGGTCTTATTTCTGAACGTGGGACAAGCCTTTAAAATCCCAACATATATTTTATTTACAAACTTTAAGCAATAATCACAAATACTTGTTTGAGCACTGAAATACTAGGAGGAAAGTTTGAGACTTTTGGCTAAGCCAAGTCCATGCCCTTAGATAAAAGGATTTTTATTGAAATAATTAAATTTCTGTGGTTGGTTATGTCAGTTCCACTAGAACATAGCCTAAATTGCCGTTGGTGAAGGAATCTCCAAAATATTCAGGCATCAGAATGATATGCATCTGGCTAAGACTGAGTGTAATAAAAAAAAAAAATAGTCATATTTTTTGGATATTAATTTCTCTAGACTTAAAATGTTTAGCCTTTCATTTCATTATAATTTAATTTAAAGGAGCAAGCTATCTGATTTATGGCCTTTAATTTCAACTAGAATACGATAATGTGAGGGAATAAATATTGGTTCAAATTTAGCGTATTCTAATAATGCTGACATTTAAGTATTTGGAGTAATTTTCTATTGGCATTTGCAGTTCTTGCATAAAACCCATGAGCCATCTCAGAACACATGACTAGATATATTTGCTATACGAATTAGGGTAGGTGAATTAGACTAGAATTAGACCAGTGATTCGTTTTTTTTCTCAATCCCTTTCAGAGCCTTGAGGCTCAGAGATGGATGCTATTAGCAGTAATGGAGTATCGGCAACGGAACTAGGTAACTGGATGTGGGAGAGCAGCTTCATGAAGGTGAAAGTCTTCTTTCCTTATAGTATATTATTGACCAGCCTCCCTTTGATTGACTGTAGGATCAACTGTTAAGTTCAGTGTGGAAAGAAAGTAAAAGGAAAGGGAGAGTTGGGGGAAGGAGCCCCTATACTCATCTCCAGAGAGGGAAAATATGGGAGGAACGTATCTGTCCTTCCTCCCTGCACCTCACCCTCCAGCTTGATTTCCCCCCTACAGAGAAGTAGTTTCTAAAGAAGGAGTAATCCACTGAACTGGGAAACTGAAATAGGGAGTGGCACGACCGTGTCCAGCTCAGCTTCATCTCATGTTGCTGCTTTTCTGAAACTACCCCAGCCTTTTCTCGTCACACGGTGAACCCACTGAGACAGCTTCCCTTCATCTGTTGTTTCAGCTTTTTATCATTCAGAAAGTAAAAGAAGCGTCATTGATTGTAGACAGGATGTGTGTAAACATAAATTGTAAAACATTCCTAGGTGTGTTTTGTTGTTAGTCCTTGGCATCCACTAATATAGCCAGATAACCCTGCAACAAAGAAATCATCCTGGCCTGGAACCCACAGAGCAGTGACAAACAAGCTGTTTTTCAGTTTGAGGCTGTTTGGGGCACCTTTTTGCCTCTGTCCCTATCTCCTGGCTTTAAACAGCTTAGACACAGGCTTCTCGTTTGTTTGTTTTGGTTTGGTTTGGTTTGGTTGTTTTTGTTTTAATGATTATATCAACATGTTTTGTTGTTTTTTTTTCCCTCGTCTGTTTGATCTATCTTATTTGTAAATTTTGACCTTTCTCTCTGCTATGTGTTCCCGGAAATGTAAAGCCTTTTCTATTTCAACCTACCATAGGTTTCTTCCAAACTATTGTTCCCACATTTCCTGGGCAGCTGATGCCACCAGCTCCCTATATCTCTCCCTGAGTTTATCACAGACCATAATTAATACAAATAACATACATGTGATTTACATGTTTTGAATAAAACTCCCAGGCTTAACATTGGAAGTTTCAGCTCCAAAAAGACCAGATAATCAGTTTTTCATTTAACAACATAGTTTTTTGAAATATTTCATTTCTCTGTCACTCCCTATCTCTCTAGCAATATATTTCCCAGTAGCATCAATATATTTCCTCAAAAATAACAGACTGTGCAAAAGTAACCAAAGATAAATGACTATTCCCGTTTCTCCAGAGGAATTCATAAACTTGAATGAGAAGAAAACATTACTGGAAAGGAATGAAATGTCAGAAATACAGTGTGCCAATTTTAAATGACCCCACAGGAAAGACTGAGTCTATTCCATTGTCTGTAATATTTTTTTTTCTTTTTTAGAAAAAGACATAATAATATCATAATGAAGCCCAAGCAAAACAGCAGAAATCACAAGCACATGACCTGCTTTCAGCATTGATTTGAATTTCCCTTTGTTCTTTTGCTCAGCCTTTCCAAAAGCCAGGAAGAGTCAGTATGGGCCTAATGCTGATCACTTGTCTGGTTCTTACAAATCGTTTCCTTAAAAGAGTGAAAATTATCAGACAGCTGCAGCAGTTCAGCTTACAGGGGAAACACAGAATGTCATTTTCAAGGTAAGTATGCAGTTGTCTTGCTGTCACTTAAGGTTTTTAAAGACAAATCTAATTAAATGTCTACCTAAAAAGCTGACAGAACAATTCTTAGCATATAATGGAATTTGTCCTAAGGCAGCATAACCACAATTCTCTTTTCTCTATTTTTCCTCTGGCTGGTAAACCTGGAAGCCCTTCTTATTTGCACTAAAATAGATAACTGCCTCCTGGACTAAGATGCTTATAGTATATATTAAATTAAATTGTATTTTATTTTTTACCTGAGCTACTTTCTTCAATAGGTAGTAGAACATTGGTCAGGATGGGAAATGTTTAATGTTTCCCGAGTGACAGAAAAAAAAAAAATTAAAGGTATGTTTTTTTATTTTCAATTATACTTGACATTCAATATTATTTTATGTTAGTTTCATGAGTACAGTATAGTGGTTAGGCATAAATATAGCTTACAAACTAATTCCCTCCTATAAGTCTAGTACCAACCAGGCACTATACACAGTTATTACCATATTATTGACTATATCCTTTATGCTGTACTTTACATCCCCATGACTATTTTGTAACTACCAATTTGTACTTCTTAATCCCTTCACCTTTTTCTCCCAGTCTCCCAATGCCCCTCCCATCTGGCCACCATCAGTTTGTTATTTATATCTATGAGTCTGTTTCTATTTTGTTTTTTCATTTATTTTGTTCTTTAGATTCCACATGTAAGCAAAATTACATGGTGTTTGTCTTTATCTGTCTGACTTATTTCATATAGTATAATACCCTCTAGGTCTATCCATGTTGTTGCAAATGGTAAGAGTTCATTCTTTTTCATGGGCAAGTAATATTCCATTGTGCATATGTATGACTACTTCTTTATCCAGTCATCTTGATGAACACTTAGGTTGCTTATATATCTTGGTTTTGGTAAAAATAAAAACAAAAACAAAAACAAAAACAACAAAAAAAAAACACTGAAGTGAACATAGGGGTTCGTATAACTTTTTGGATTAGTGTTTTGGATTTCTTCAGATAAATACCTAGAAGTGGAATTGCTGGGTCATAAGGTAATTTAGATTTTGAATTTCTTGAGGAACCTCCATACTGTTTTCCATAGTGTCTGCAATGCTTTCCACCAACAGTACATAAGAGTTCTTTTTTTTTTTTTTTTGCATCTTTATCAACACTTGTTGTTTGTCAATTTATTAAAGATAGCTATTCTGACAGGTGTGAGGTGATATCTCACTGTGGTTTTAGTTTGTATTTCTCTGATGATTAGTAATGCTGAGCATCTTTTCATATGTCTATTGGCCATCTCTATGTCCTCTTTGGAGAAATGTCTATTCAGGTCCTTTGCCCATATTTTAATTGGATTATTTGTTTTTTTGGTGTTAGGTTATATGAGTTCTTTATAAATTTTGAATATCAACCCCTTATCGGATGTGTCATTGGCGAATATCTTCCCCCTTTCAGTACGTTGTCTTTTATTTTGTTGATAGTTTCCTTTACTATACAAAAACTTTTTAGTTTCATTTGTCTATTTTTTCTTTTGATTCCCTTGACCAAGGAGATATATCAGTAAAAATATTACTAAAAGCAATGTTAGAGTTTACTACTTATGCTTTCTTCTAGGAGTTTTATATTTTTGGATCTTAGTTTATGGCTGTAATCCATTTTTGAGTGTATTCTTGTATATGGAGTAAGAAGCTGGTTTAGTTTTGTTTGTTTTTTTTTGCATATATCTGTCCAGTTTTTCCAACACCATTTATTGAACAGACTGCCTTTACCCCATTGTATATTTTTCATCCTTTGTCATAGATAATTGACCACATAAGTGTGGGTTTGTTTCTCAGCTTTCTGTTCTGTTCCATTAAATCTATGTGTCTGGTTTTTTTCCTAGTATTATGCTGTTTTTAGTTACTGTGGTCATGCAGCATAGTTTGATATCTGAAAGTGTAATACCTCCAACTCTGTTCTTCTTTCTCAAGATTGCTGTGGTTATTGTTGGTCTTTTGTGGGTTCATCAAATTTTGGAATTATTTGGTCTACTTCTCTGAAAAATGCCGTTGATATTTTGATAGAGATTGCATTAAAATGATAGATTGCTTTGGGTAGTATGGACATTTTAACAATACTAATTCTTCCTATACATGAGCATGATATTTGCTTCCATTTATTTGTATCTTCATCAATTTCTTTCTTTAGTGTCTTATAATTTTGTGAATACAGGTCTTTCACCTTTTTGTTTAAATTTATTCCTAGGTATTTTTTTATGCAATTGTAAATGGGATTATTTTCTTAATTTCTCTTTCTGATAGTTTGTTAGTGGTGTATAAAAATGCAACTGATTTCTGAATATTAATGTTGGATTCTGCTACTTTACTGAATTCATTTATCAGTTCTAATAGTTTTGTGTTTTTTTGTGTGAATCTTTAGAGTTCTGTCTATATAGTATCATGTCATCTGGAAATAATGACAGTTTTACTTCCTCCTTTTTAATTTGGATGCAGTTTATTTCTTTTTCTTTTCTGATTACTGTGGCTAGGACTTCCAGTACTATACTGAGTAAAAGTGGTGAGAGTAGGTATCATTGTTCTCTTTCTGATCTTAAGGAGAATGCTTTTTTGCTTTTCCCCAAAGAGTATGATGTTAGCTGTGGGTTTGTCATATATGGTCTTTATTATGTTGAAATATAAACCCTCTGTTCCAAGTTGCTGAGAGTTTTTATCATAAGTGGATGGTAGATTTTATTAAATGCTTTTTCTTCATGTATTGATATGATCACATGATTTTTATCTTTTATTTTACTTGTGTAGTGTATCACATTAATTGATTTGCTGATAGTGAATCAACCTTGCATCCCAGGAATAAATCCCACTTGATCACGATGTATACTTTTTTTAAGTTATTACTGAATTTGGTTTACCAATATTTTATTGAGGATTTTTACATCATTCTTCATCAGGGATATCAACCTATAATTTTCTTTTTTTCTAGTCTGGCTTTGGGATCAGGGTTAGTAGTGGTCTCATAAAATAAGCTTGGGAACCTTCTCTCCACCTGAATATTTTGCATAGTTTGAGAAGGATAGGTGTTAATTCTTCTTTGAATGTTTAGTAAAATTCACCTGTGAAGCCATCTTATCCAGGACTTTTGTTTGTTGGGAGTTTTTTGATTACTGATTTGGTTTCGTTAGTAGTAATCTGTCCGTTCAGATTTCCTGTGTCTTCTGATTCAGTCTTGTAAGACTGTGTTTCTACAAATTTCTTCGTTCCTTCTAGATTGTTGAATTTGTTGGCATATAATTGTTCAAAGTATTTTCTTATCATCCTTTGTATTTCTGTGCTGTCAGTACTCACTTCTCTTTAATTTCTGATTTTATTTATTTGGGTCCTCTCTCTTTTTTGCTTTTCAAAGAACTTGTTTATCTTTTCAAAGAACTTATTGTTTTCATTGATCTTTTGTATTGCTTTTTTAGCCTCTATTTCATTTTTTTTTTCTGCTCTAATCCTTATTATTTCTTTCCTCCTATTCACTTTGGACTTTGTTTGCTGTTCTTTTTCTAGTTCTCTTTCAGTGTAAAGTTAGATTCTTTATTTGAGATTTTTCTTGTTTCTTGAAGTAGGACCGCATTCTTATAAAATTCCCTGTTAGAACTGCTTTCGCAGTGTCCCATAGGTTTTGGGTCGTTGTGTTTTCATTTTCGTTTGTCTCAAGGTATCTTTTCATTTCTTCCATAATCTCATTGTTAACTCATTCATTGTTTAGTAGCATGTTATTTAGCCTTCATGTGTTTGTGTGTTTTTCAGGTTTTTTTTCATAATTTATTTCTAGTTTCATGCCTTAGTGGTTAGAGAAGATGTTTGGTATGGTTTCAGTCTTCTTAAATTTATTGAGACTTGTTTTGTGGCCTAATATGTTACCTATCCTGGAAAATGCTCCATATGTACTTGAAAAGAATATATATTATGCTGCTTTGGGGTGAAATGTTCTTAAAAATCTATTAAATCCACCCGGTATTGTGTCGTTTAAGGTCACTGTTTTCTTGTTGATTTTATGTCTGGAAGATCTATCTATTGATGTGAATGGGTGGTAAAATCCCCTACTACTGTATTACTGTCAATCTCTCCCATTATGTCTGTAAATATTTGTTTTATATATTTATGTGCTGTTATGATGGATGCATAAATGTTTACAGGGGTTATATACTCTTGTTAGATTGATTCCTTTATTATTGTGAAATGTACTTCTTTGTCTAAATATAACATTTGTTTTAAAGTTTATTTTCTCTGATATAAGTATTACTACTTCAGCTTTTTTTTCATTTCCATTTGCTTGAAATACCTTTTTCCATTTACTTTTGGTCTGTGTATGTCTTTCAAACTGAACTGGGTCTCCTGCAGACAGCATATGCATGGGTCTTGTTTTCTTATCCATTGAGCTACCCTATGTATTTTGTTAGAGTATTTAATCCTTTTACATTAAAGTGATTATTGATGGGTACATCGTTATTGCCATTTTGTTATTCATATTTAAATTCTCCCCCCACCCCTTCTTCTTAAAGAAGTTCCTTTAACATTTTTTGTGATACTGATTTGGTGGTCATGAGTTCCTTTAGCTTTTTCTTGTCTGGGGAGCTCCTTATCTCTCTTTTAAATGATAGCCTTGCTGGGTAGAGTCGTCTTAGTTGTAGGTCCTTGCTTATCATCACTTGAATGTTCCATGCCAGTCTCTCCTTGCCTGAAACATTTCTGTTGAGGAATCAGCTGACATTCTGATTTCTCAATAGAGCTCCCTTGTAGGTAACCAACTGCTTTTCCCTTGCTGCTTTTAAGATTCTCTCTTTGTCTTTAATTATGATGTATCTTTGTGTGGGCTTTGGGTTCATTTCATTTGGGACTCTGCACTTCTTGGACTTCTATGTCTATTTCCTTCTCCAGTTTAGGGAAGTTTTAAGTTGTCATTACTTCAAATGAGTTCTCAATCCCTTGCTATCTCTTTTCTCTTCCCCGTTACTCTAAGATGTGAATGGTGTTATCCTTGATGTTTTCCATAAGTCCTTTAACTATTTGATTTTTGTTTTATTCTTTGTGCTGTTCTGAGTGGTTGTTTTCTGCTAATTTGTCTTCCAAATCACTGATTCAATCCTCTGCTTCATCTGATTTGCTGTTGATTCCTTTATTTCAGTTGTTGATTCCTTCTTCATTTCAATTATTGTATTCTTCATTTCTGACTTAAAAAAAATGGTTTCTATGTTCTTTTATGCTTACTATCATATTGTTGAAGTTTCTTGAACATCCTTATAGTCAATGTTATATCTGATAGATTGCTTCCTTCCATTTTGTTTAGTTCTTTTTTGGAGTTTTCTCTTATTCTTTCATTTGAGACATGTTTATTTGTTTCCTAATTTTGGCTGACTTTCTGTGTTTGTTTCTATGTATCAGGTTAGATCTGCAATGTCTCTCTTTGTTGGCAAGGTGGTCTTATGTATTAGATGTCCTGTGGGGGCTGCAGCGGTGCAGTCTGTCTGATCACCTGAGGCAGGTGCTCCAGGTGTGTCCCTTGTGTGGGTTGTGTGTGTCCTCCTTTTGTAGTTGATCCTTGATTACTGTTTGCTCATGAATGGGTGGGTTTGACCCTCAGGCTGACTGGCTGTAAGGATTGGCCATGACAATAGCTTATGAGCTGCTGTCTGGGGGGATGCCTCATGGAGTACAATTCACCCCAGCACACCCTTTGGGTGTGACAATTATGGGGCTAATTGGGTGGTGCTCTGTTGTGTTGTCTGAAGCCAGCCACAGGTATATTGGTACTTGGGCCCCTTTTGAAGGGCTCTGGTGCAGCCAAGGTCTGCCACTGCCTGAGACTGGCCCAGGGCTACCTGATAAGAGCTACAAAGTGATCCAAGTTTGATAGCTCCCTTTGCTGGACTAGGGGTATGTGGTAGGTGCCATGATGCAGACCAAGTTCAGCTGCCACCAATACCAGACATGAGGCAACTCAGCAAGAGGCCTATGATACACTGTACCAGTGGGAAGAATCAGCATATAGCACAGACACCCTACATTTGAAATACTGAGCCCCAATTAAAATGATGGCAGGGATAAGGAAAAAATGAGGTAAATGTATGTTTTTGAATTGACTTTTAAACGTGATTTGGTACCTTATTGACTATGAAGAAAGAGCAATCAAACATAACAGATATTTGAAATTGAGATTTGTGTGAATGGTGGTTGAAAAGGAACTTGAAAGAGGAAAATATTTTGGGAGACAACATAATCAATACATTTTTTATAAACTAGTCTGTGAAAGGCAGTTTTTAGGAAATTGAGGAAAGGAATTAAGCTACTGACCTAAGAATCTGGTGTTAATTCTAAGATTAGTATTATAGCTCTCTTTGCTGGACTAGAGGTGCATGGGAGGTGCCATGCTGCAAACCAAGGCTGTCTGCCACCAGTACTAGCCATAGGGCTACTGAGCAAAAGGCACAGGGCACCCATAGGCTTACTGCTGCTTGCTGGCTGCCCATAAGCTTCAGCCACTGAAAGAGCCTGGGGAAGTATGACAGTTGGCTGAATCATGGTCTCAGGGAGTCACCAGAGTGGTGCAATTGGTGTTCACCAGGTTAATTCAATTTTAGGTTTGGCACCAGTGGAAGCATTCAGCATGCAGTGCTAGGTATTACTTGCCCAAGGAGAGTCCTTTATAAAAGTCATGCCAGATCTGGCTTGGCCCTTGTGAAAGAAAAATTTGTATCAGGTCTTCTAACTTAAACTTGTTTTTAATTCCCTGATCTCTACGTACTTTTTATTTTTTTTTCCGACTTGTAACATGAGAGAAGTATTCTGAAAATATATAAAGTAGGAACTGAACTCAAGCCTATCAACTTTGTTCATTTTTCTCAGTTTTCAGGTATATTTTTTTTTTCTAATTTTAAGTTATATAGCTGGTAAGAGCTTCCCAAATTTAAGCTTTTTATATGAAATAAAGTTCTAACAAACTTCCTTTCTGATCAGCATTTGAGTTTGAATCCAGGATCTATATGTAATAATGTGATGACTAAATTTTTGCCAAGTTGCATTTTATTATCTATCAAGCAGATGCCCCAACTGAATACCATTTATTTATGAGTTTGCTGTGTTTGTTTATTGACTTATACTCATATTCTTCACAATTCAAATGAAACTCTAAATTACGTTTTTTGTGTTTTTTTGAAACATAGATTTGTATCTATGAAATGAGCTTTAAAATATGCACTAGATGAGGCACTGGCTAGTATCACTACAGTGGTTTCCTTATTTCAGGTTTACAGTCAATGTTGATAATGTGTACAGATTAGTACATTTAGCACTACATTAGCGCAGACCTATGTATCAATTCCTATAAAAATTAGTTTAGCAGTTGGTTCACAATTTAAATATTTTGTAAGTACTGAGGAAAGGCTATAGTATTAAGGAGGCCAGGGCAGGTAGTCCAAGGTATACTTTCTTGTTGAATAATAGAGATGAGAAAAAGCTCTAGGGAAACATTGTGTAATTTAAATGGGGAAGAGTTCATATTCATAATACCTCCTTATCACAGAGTTTGTTATTTTTGTTGTTAATTTTTAATACTGGAAAGAAACTTAAAATATACCTGTGTGTCTGTGAGAAAAGAACAGCAAGACCCAGGCTTGTTGTATTTATTTGAGATCTTGCAGTATCATTAGTGATGGAACCTGTGCTCCAATTCCTACTAAAGAATCATTTCTCAACACAGAGCTTTCATACATAAAATACTTGTTTTCCAAAAATGCATGTCCCTGTAGCTATGATGTTGCCTAGGAAAGAAAAAGTCAATAAATGTGGAAATATTCACTCATATTTTAGTGAACTGACCACTATAAAAATTCTGCTTAAAGCTCGCTTTTTTTTCTTGCTAACCACGTCAACCTCATTGTCCACCTATTAATCTACCTACAATATAATGGAAATATATTTTAAAGCATTATTTCAAATTTGGGGGTCAGGACAAAGAGTATGTTAAGGTATCATAGTTTTAAATTGTCAAGATACGACCTGTTAGATAGTTAACACCTGCAAAAGAGAAAAATCTGTAAGGATGATGAAAGAACATGCTAAAGAGAATTAATTTCCAATTATTCTGAGAGCTTCATGGGAAAATTGATGAAGCACTTTATGTTTTGGAAAGTTGTTTTAATCTTCAAATCAAATATGAGATTAAGAATACTATATTATAACATCATATAATTTCATACAAATACAACTCCCTACTTAATGCAAAAATTATGATCTTTTACAGAAACAAATTCAATAGTTTTCATTTGCCATGCACATTTAAGTG
The DNA here is from genome assembly GCF_964194185.1 of Rhinolophus hipposideros. Taxonomy (NCBI): domain Eukaryota; kingdom Metazoa; phylum Chordata; class Mammalia; order Chiroptera; family Rhinolophidae; genus Rhinolophus; species Rhinolophus hipposideros. Next base: position 11,022,981 of record NC_138071.1, read on the forward strand.
AATTTATTATAAATCAATTTTATTGGAACATAAAATAATCCATTTTAAATATACCTGATGATGAGTTTTGACAAATGTATCCATCTGTGTAATCCCTATCATGATCAAGAGAAACAGCGTTCTATTATTTTATATCTATAAAAAAAGTTTCTCATTTGTTTTCGCAACTTGTTCCCTCTCTTATCCTGGGCCCTAGGCAATCACTGTGGATTTATTTTTTATTTATTTTTTTTAATTTTAAAATGATTATAGATTCACAGGAAGAGCTTGTTGGAAGAGGTCAGGGAGAGGACGTGACCAGCTGACTGACCTATGAGCTAGTCCTGGGCAATCAGAGGTTCCTTTGGAATGTATGCTCCACCCACTTTACTAGGAACCACTTCAAAGACCCAGCTTTGAGCGTAATGTTTTATTGAAACCATTTGGAGAGATCCGTAACTGAACCCACTTAATGCCTTTATATAAACTCTTAAGACTTTGGCAGGTGGTGTGGAGATTTTCACGTCCTGCAGACGCTGAAGACAAGCCTCCTAAGTTCCCTTGTTCATTAAACCTGACACCTCCAAATGTGGAGTGGCCTCCCTTTTTCTTGCATCTTCCTTGCTCTCCATTTTTGGGGACCAGTTTTAAATTTCATCTTGGGAATTCAAGGTTGCAGGGTTTCGAACCAACAGCACACTCACACCACCTGGTAGCTGCTGGCTGGTAACGGAATTTCAGATTCAGGCTCCACTCTCAGTTTTCCTTTGATCTTTGGCTGGAATAGGGTATGTTAAAAAGGTTACCTTCCAGGTCTGCCTTTTCCTGGCCTTAAGCTATAGTGAGCAGGCTTCTCCTGAGGCTCCTTTTGTCTGTACCTATAGGAATATAATTTCTTACATTAATCTTATACTGCAACCTCGATAAACTCACATTTTTTTGGTAGATTCCATCAGATTTTCAACATAAATGATCATGTTCTTTATGAATAAAGACAATTTTACTTGTTCTTTTTCAATTTTGGTATTTTGTTCTTATCATTTGAACTGTCTAGAGCTCTAGAACAATGTTGGATATAAACTGTGACAGCGGATTTCCTTGTCTTGCTCTTTCTGGGGGAAACATTCAATTTTCACTATTAAGTATGAAGTTAGCTTTATATTTTTCTTAAATACCCTTTATCACGTTCAGGAAATATCCTTGTGTTTCTTGCTTGCAGAAATTTATTGGTTTTGTTTGTTTGTTTGTTTTGGGTCTTTTAATGAAGAATGGATTTTTTTTCTATGTGCATTTGAGAGTATCATATGATTTTTTTCTTTTTTAAATTGTCTTATTGTGAATTAGATTTATTAACTTTCCAATATTAAACCAAACTTCCATTCCTGGGATAAACCCCATAGTGTCATGAGGTATTATATATGCTTTTGGATTTGCTATGCTCTTGGATTTGATTTTGCATCTGTGTTTATGAAGGAATTTATAGTTTTCTTATAATGTATAGAGCAATTCTAGTATCTTTGAATGGATACTAGAAAATATTCCTTCCTCTTCAATTATCTGGAAGAGTTTACATGGGACTAGTGTTATTACTTTCCTAAGGAATATTTGCCGAATTTACCATTAAAATCATATACGCCTGGAGTTTTCTTTATGGGAAGATTTTTAACAATCAATTCAACTTTATTAATAGACATACAAATCTTCAAGTTATCTATTTCTTTTTGAGTGAACTTTTGTTGCTGTTGTTGTTTCTGGCAGAAGGGTAAATGTTACTGTGATTTTATTCCTGTTAACTTTACCTTAGGGTGTTGCAAAACCCTCTTTTCTTTCTTTGTACACCTCTAAAGGATTTTGCTTAAAGGCATAACTGTTCTATGCAGGGAAATCCGATGTGTACAAAAGTGAAGGAGGAAACTTAGATTCTAAAGGGGAAAAGAAAATAACACCAATGATTAGATTAAAATATGGCCTATTCATGTTTAAATTAAATGATTAAAATTATAGCAAGAACAACATTCTGCTTTCTAATGTTAGGATAGACTACCACCACTACAATAAATGCTGTTTTCCATGTTTAGAAAAATAATTTATCTTTACCTCAAAAATGTATTTAGGAATCAAGTCCTTAGGCATGAAAATAATAGATAAAAATTTCTTGACATCCATATGCATCTGGAAAATTATTCTGAACTTTAGAAACTTTGAGACAAAATATTTTACAATTTGTTATTGATTTTAATTTCCTAAAAAATGAGATGACATCAAAATTTGTTCCTAGACTTTTAAATTATTTATAGCTCAAATATACATCTAGAGAACAACAATATTGAACAATATACATCTAAAACCATGACAATGGTTAACTCAGATGAGATGGAGAGAGAAGGAAAAAAATTGTATCAGGGAGAGTTTAACAAGAAACATAACTATGTTAGTGATGTTTTATTTAAAACATATGGATCTAATGTGATAAATTAAAATTTGCAAGAAATCCTGTCTGTCTTATTATACTTCTTTTTGAGATTGACGTCAAATTTCAGGGAAGAATAAATTACAAGTATATACATTGCTCTAGAATATTTTAAATTAATTTGATCTAAATATCTAAACGTAGCTGAGTTGGAATGCCAAATGTTCAGTTGATGGGTTTTTTTTTAAACCCATAAAATAAAATAAAAATAAAAATAAAGAAAGTATATGAGTATGTTTATGTGCATTAAATTTTGCACATATGGAAAAAAATCAAAATTATATGTTTTTTTCTTTACAAATAGTCCATGCAGACTTTAAAAAGTGTTTTCAGAAAGATAATTATCAGGATCCCATTTATTTCCTTTGGTTTAATAACTTTGTTTAACATGTTTTAAAGTATAATAAATTTACAGTTAGGTCTGCATTTGGAAAAAAATCAAACAACAGAGCAGGCATGTTTAGTGAAAATTTTTAGCGAACATTAATATTCATTCTGATGATTAAAAGAAAAAACTGCAATTATATAAATACGTACTGGCTATTTTGCTTTGTTTAAAAGAAAATTTCATCTATTTAATTACAATATACTTCAAATTCTTATTTGTGTTATAAAGTTTAAAAATCACAAATAAGTCATGAGGATTTTCCAATAATTGACACTTTGATTATATGAAACGTGTATATCTCTTCCTTTGTATCTTTTTCATTATCTAGTATGCTACCATAAATTTATTTCTGCTTAATTAAAATTTATTGATTTACTAATTAATCTATAAAATAAAGTGACAAGTGATCCAATCACTATTTTGTTTAATCCTATGATTAATACTTTGTATGTGTATCAGCACAAAGCTTTTTCCCATTTTTAAAAGTCACATTAGTAACAGTAGTTTCTAATATGCAAATAGCACCTATGTTTATCAAAATATAATTTGCTATTCTTGGTCTCAAATAGATAAAGTATATGAATTTGTATTTTTTATTTGAAAGCCTGAAATCTAATTTTGAAACCCTAAATCTATGATATGGTGTTATTTCTGCTAAAGTACCATTTCTTGCGATGCTAAGCACAATCAATTTGTGACTAGTTTCTATTTCCTTTGCATAAATTCAGTTGCTACTTATTACTATTCAACATACTCATATATGAATGCTGATTTCAAAAATTTAAAGACATTCCTGTCATATATATTTTATTTTAGACCTTAAAAATATAAAATATCAGTTTCAAAAACTTTCCTGTGATTCAGAAATTACCTTTAATTCTTCAAAGCCATTTCTTTTTTTGGGGAAAAGTATTTGTCATCTGAATTTTGATGACATCTCACAAATTTGATTTTTAGATTTAACCCATCCTGTGATTAATCAGTATGTCTCTGAGTGGCTAAATTTTATTGCACCATTCTGAAAATCACAAGATTTGTCACTCTTCTGAAAGACATTTAATATATGATCTAGTTCACATGAGAGAATTCCAAATTGATAAATCTGAGGAAGGTTGCAGATGACTGTGGATATCTTTTCTGGAACATGTGGTTTTATATAACAACCATACCGAAGTAATGGGTCTTCCATGATTCACAGCAAGCTATTAAATGATTTAATACACTTTTGGTTTTTATCTACAGTGCTATGAACTACTTCAGTAGTAAACATGCTGCCTCCTCAGGCGTTATCATTCATTCTATGGACACTGTCTCTTCTTACCTCACCGCCATGCCCATTTATCTTTGGAACAAGCAACCCTATCTCCATCTTCAATCCATTGGTCTTCATTAGTGCATTTCTTTTTCAGACATAACCAATTGCCACTTTAACTTTCTGAGTCTTCAAAGTGTGCTGTATTTTGATTTTCTGTCGTAGGAACTTTGTTTTCCTACCCTTTCTTTTTATAGCTCAAATATGTCTTTTCATTCTTTGCTGTGAGCTTGAGCTTATTCATCACTGTTTCTGAAACACTGTGTTATTTCAGGTATCCAAACATGATGTTTTTCAGAACTAGATGATATGAATTCTAACAAGTTCTTTTAACATTAGCATATGCAAAATTTGAAACTTTAAAATATTGATAAAAATAAAAATAGCATGCTTTTCTCATTTAATCTCTGAATATATATTTTTCCATGTATTCTCAATTTAGAAAAATTATTTCTATATAGATTCTTTATCAACTTCTTATTTCCTTGTAAACATTGTGAACTTTTTTATAGAAAGAAATTTTATTAGACAGATTTTCTATTAAATTTTATATTTCTATTCTTCTAATCAGTGTCATGTAGATTTTCACTAATAAAGAAACTTCATATTTCCTAAATAAATAGCTGTTTGTATTGTTTGTTTCCTAAATCTGAAAAAAGAAAATCCCATAACGATGATGGTAAATGTTTTCATTCTAATTGTGGCAAAAATGCAGTTTGTAGAATAATGAGTCCATTTTCAAAATTGAAGAGGCAACAGAATATACACAACTAAAATATTTAATAAGTACTTAATCTATTGTGGAAAATGATAATGACCACATTTCAGATAAGCAAATATTGCTAGGAGGTATGACAATTAAATTTGCGAACTCATCCTAGAAAAATTGCTACAAATTTCATTGCTGAATATCACACAGTCACTGTCAAAGTACTCCTCTTGGGAAGCTGTGCATCAATGCCAGCACCTAGTCCACCATTCAAAGCAATTTTGGAATTCATTTTCTGGAATGGCCATCAGAGCTGTCATTGTACTAACCTTGATGTCCATAATGTCATCAAAATGTCTCCCTTTCAATATTTCCCTTATCTCTGGGTAAAGAAAGAAGTCATTGGAGGCCAGATCAGGTGAGTAGGGAGGGTGTTCCAATACAGTTCTTTGTTTACTGGCTAAAAACTCCCTCACAGACAGTGCCGTGTGAGCTGGTGCATTGTCATGATGCAAGAGCCATAAATTGTTGGCAAACAGTTCAGGTCGTCTAACTGTTTCACGTAGCCTTTTCAGCACTTCCAAATAGTAAACTTGGTTAACTGTTTGTCCAGTTGGTACAAACTCATAATGAATAATCCCCCTGATATCAAAAAAGGTTAGCAACATTGTTGCAACAAGGTCACGAACTTACTTGTGACACACACACACACACACACTCACACACACACACACACCCCGCTAACACATTTTTGCCTAAAATAAAATTGAAAATCTTTTTCTCTGGAAATTTATAGTTTTAATACTTTTAGCTTTCTAATTAATTTCGTTTTAACTTTTTTGTGCTAAGACTTGTTCATTCACTTTTTATATATGGATACCCAAATATTCCAGAATATTTGTTGAAAAGACTATTGTTTCTTCAAGAACTTACCTTGACATTGTTGTGGAAAATCAATTTACCATATATGTGTTAGTCTATGTTTCTGAACTTATCATTATTTTATTCATATATTTAATTTTATGATTCTACTAAAGTGCCTTAATTACTATAACTTTATGAGATTTGAAAATTTCATCTGAAAAATATTTGTATTTTTTTCTCTAGAATATTGAATTCTGGGTTGATAGCTTGTATCTTCTTTTCCCCTGGTCATTTTTAAGTTTATTTTTGTTTTTAATCAATTTGATGTACGTTTTGATGTACAATTTGTCAATTTGATGTACAATTTGATGTACAGTTTTCTTTGTACTGACCTTCTTGAAGTTTAATAAATTTTTTAAGTCAGTAAGTTAACTTTTTTACACTACTTGGCATATTTTGGTCATTACTATTTTAAACATTTATTCTGTTCCTTGTAGCTCTCCTTATATTTTGTTATTCCAGTTTCATATATGTCAGAGTGCTTAATATTTTCCCACAAGTACCTGAGCTATTGTAAATTTTCAGTCATTTTTTTCTTCCACTTTTTCAGAATGAGTACTTTCTATTCATCTGTCTTCAATATCACTAACCTTGTTTTCTTCCGTATCTAATCTGCTGTTAAATAATACTCGTTTATTTCTAATTTCACATATTTACTACTGTAATCTGGTAATTCCTTCTTTTTTTTTTTTTAGAGTCTCACTTTCTTCACCTGTTCATTCATTTACTTTTATGTCATTGAACATATTTCTAAATGCCTCTTTAAAAGTTCTTTTCTGCTATTTCCATATGCTGAATTATGTTGGGATCAATTTTTCCTGACCAATATTAGTCATGATTTGGGTCTGTGACTTTCTGTGACTATATTTTTAGTAATTATTCAATTATTAACTTAGTAGTAATTTCGTATTTTTTTGTTGTTGCATACTAAGAGTTTTCAGTGATACCATGTGGAGAATCTGATGTCTATTATCTATCCCAAATTCCCTGAAGAGTGATCTTTTCTTTTTTTCTATCAGGTGCTTGATTACATTTGACAAATTACCTGAATTAGAAGAGTGTTGGTTTAAAATTTGGTTACTGCAGATGTGTCATATTTCCCCCTAATCTCGGGGTGAATTCATATTCCTGGTATACAATATTTACTTAGAAACGATGAACCTGCTGTGGTTTCAATGTAAAGTGCAAGTTGTCTACCAATCCCCTCTGTTAGTAGGAATCAAACACTAAACTAACTCTGTTCCTGGCTATGCACAGCAACTGAAATCTATGTCACTTTTATGTCCCATATACAGGCTGCTCATGGATCAGCTGAGATGTGGAGGAGAGTTTATATACGTACCTGGGGACTCACTGCTCTGTGACTCCCTCCTATCTTCCTTTTCCTTCCTCAGTTTACAACCATTCTGACTGCCTTAATCTCCAACCTCTGTCACTTAATGTTAATAAGATCAACGCTTCTGACTGAGTGCTAGCCAGGCTCTTCCATGTGGTCTGCAAAGCTCTCAGAGGGTGGAAACATGTATCTCACCCTTATTTCACGGGTTTCCTTCTTTCAACCATCAAATATCTGCCAGTGTCCGCTGACTTTGATCATGCTCCAACATTTGATTTTTTAAATTAAAAGCATATTTAATCAGAGTTTCTAATTATCTGTGAGACAGTTAATGAAAACTCTTCTGCAATTTCTAGGAATCTTTTTTGAAAAGGATTGTATTTATCATTATACATGTGTATTAGTTATCTATTGCTGCATAACAAATTCCTCTAAAACTTAGTGGCTTAAAACAACAATGATTGGTTATCTCACAGTTTCTGAGGAGTGGAAATTCAGGTACCTTTTAGCTGGGTCCTTTGGCTCAGGGTCTCTCCCAAAGCTGCCATCAAGGGAAGGAGCAAGGCTGCAGTCGTCTCGAGGCTTAGCCGAGGTACAGTCTGCTCCCAAGCTCATTCCTATGGCTGCTGGCAGGAGGCAGATGATGATTTCCAAGATCACACGCAGTGATGTGGGCAACCTGAAGTTCTCTCTGTGTACGACTGGGGATGTCAGTGCCTTATCGCCTATTCTGTCCTCAAGGCACTCACAATGTGGCAGCCTGCTTCCTCCAGTTCAGTGATTGCTGCAGGTGGGAGTGGGCAAGATGGAAGCCAGTCTTTCTGTGAACTATTCTCAGAATTGACATTTAATTTTTACCATCATCAGTTTGGTAAAAGGAGTTGTCAGTAGGTTTAGCACATATTCAAGCATGAATACCAGGAGGCAGAGCTCACTGCAGGTCATTTTAGGAAAGACTCTCAGGGAAAGTACATGTAAATATTGCCATTCTTTCTTTTCTTTTTTTTTTATTAAAGTTTTTTTTTTGGTGACAATGGTTAGTAAAGTTACATAGATTTCAAGTGTACAATTCTGTAATACATCATCTATACATCACATTGTGTGCTTACCACCCAGTCACTTCTTCCATCACCATATATTTGATCCTGTTTACCTTCAGCTACCACACCCCTCTCCCTTACCCTCTGTTAACCACTAAACTATTGTCTGTGTCCTTTCTATTGTCATTTTTTGAAGGGTCACTTCTTTCAAGGGTAGAATAGCTCCTGCCAGACTCTGACTGCTTTGATAATTCTCTAAATTATGGTATAAATATATATTTTCATATTTATATAAATGTATACATTTTGATATAATTAAATGTAAAATTATGTATGTAAATTTGGTCAGATTTCATAATTAATATCGGCAGGAACATAATCCATTATATGACTTTCCTGCCATTACCAGAAGTGGAACTTCTTTTGAGGCATATTTTTTTTTTAATTAATTTTATTGGGGTGACAATTGTTAGTAAATTTACATAGATTTCAGGTGTACAATTCTGTATTACATCGTCCATAAATCCCATTGTGTGTTCACCACCCAGAGTCAGTTCTCCTTCCATCACCATATATTTGATCCCCTTTACCCTCATCACCCACCCCCCACCCCCTTACCCTCTGGTAACCACTAAATTATTGTCTGTGTCTATGAGTTTTTGTTTCTCATTTGTTTGTCTTGTTCTTTTTGGTTTATATACCACATATCAGTGAAATCATAGGGTTCTCTGCTTTTTCTGTCTGACTTATTTCACTTAGCATTATTCTCTCGAGATCCATCCATGTTGTCACAAATGCTCCTATATCATCTTTCCTTAACGCCGAATAGTATTTCATTGTGTATATGTACCACAACTTCTTTATCCATTCATCTATCGAAGGACATTTTGGTTGTTTCCATGTCTTGGCCACCGTAAACAAAGCTGCAATGAACATTGGCGTACACGTGTCTCTATAGAGAAATGCTTTTATATTTTTGGGGTAGATACCCAGGAGAGCGATTGCTGGGTCATATGGTAATTCTATTCGTAATTTCTTGAGGAACCTCCACACTGCCTTCCATAGCGGCTGCACCAGTCTGCATTCCCACCAACAGTGTATGAGGGTTCCTTTTTCTCCACAGCCTCTCCAACACTTGTTACTATTTGTTTTGCTGATGAAAGCCATTCTGACTGGGGTGAGGTGATATCTCATTGTGGTTTTCATTTGCATTTCTCTGATGATTAGCGATGTTGAGCATTTTTTCATATGTCTATTTGCCATTTGTATATCCTCTTTGGAGAAATGTCTCTTCAGGTCTTGAGGCATATTTTGTTGAATGAAATTATATTCTCCATTACTTATGAGTACTATTTTCTTCAATGACATAAAATGTATGGTTATTATTTTCTTTTAAACTTCTATGTTAGTGGACTGTGATTTATTCCATTGGTTATTCTGTTGAGACCAGTTTACAAAATCATTGAATAAATTACATATTGTCAGTACCTTTTTGACTTTGTGTATATCTTAATATCTAAAGTCAATAAACTCATTAGATGGTGTTAACAGTTTTTAAAAATTTGCTTATTTTGTTGTTCCTCCATTTTTCTATTGAAGGAGTCATCATGTTCATTTTCATGGTATATAAATTGTCTAGTGAAGAAATGAATAAATAATTGCAAAATTAATGACTTTATTACACTAATGTCTCATTTTAGGACCATGACTTACACTATTATTCATTTTGTATGTTCTTGTGTGTAATTTCTTCAATAGATTTTTACCTATCACTGCATGTCTTACACATTTACATACAATACTTGTGATTTAATTCACTTTATTTTTATATTTAAATTATTTCTACTTCCATTAATTAACCATGTTTATACTGAGGTTTGATGAGCAACAATTAGCTTTGACAATTAGCTGAATATTTTACCATAATTGGGTGAGGAACAGAGGGGCCTGGGAAGACATAAGAGAGAGGATTTTGTGGGAGGATAAGGTTATCTGGGAAAATAATAACCACCCCAATTTGAAAAGGAAGAAAGTCTGATAGCAGGTGTCTTAATTTCCCATTATTCCTCATGTCCAATTTCTACACTATATCTGATCAATAAAAGGGTTGTTAATTAACCAGAGGATATCTGAAATCTGTGCTTTTGTCTTAGCAGTCAAAATCAGCCACAAGATCTAGAATCATCCCCCCTTAATATTTAAACACAATGGTATACCACAAGTGGGACCCCCTGTAATTCATGCTTAGCTAGCTGCATAACCTTTCGTCTTCATTTATCTCACAAAATACGACCACATATCTTATAAGACAATTTTTGACATTAATTATGTTATTATAGTCAGTTTTCACTGTAATTATAGGTGTGGGATACATATATATATATATATATATATATATATATATATATATATATATATTATTGAAATCTATTATAGGAGGCCTAACATCAACTGAGTTGACATTACATATAGTCAGTTAGATTTTGAGTTTTTTCAGTTTCATAGCATCACTCAGGAAGGCAACCATTTTATATAGTATTTTTCGTGTGATAAAATATATTGTAAGTGCCAAATCACTAATATGTGAATGTCTATTGTGGAATACCTTTTCGTCTTAAGTAAAGCCTGTTTAATAATAGACCCAATCATATCTCCTTTCCCAAATACACAACTTCCATGGTATGATATTTGGCCTAAATAATGCTCCCCTAATACTAGCAAAAAGTCAGCACCTGGTGTTTGGTCAAATCTTGGTAATCAAGATACATACATTTTTTAAATTGGATTGTTTGTGTTTTTGTTGTTGAGTTGCATGAATTCCTTATATATTTGGGATATTAGCTCCTTATGGGAGGTGTTGTTTGCAAAAATCTTCTCCCATTCGGTTGGTTGCCTCTTTATTTTTGTTGATGGTTTTGTTTGCTGTGCAGAACCTTATGTGGTGATGGAAGGAGAACTGACTCTGGGAGGTGAACACACAATGTGATATATAGATGATGTGTTACAGAATTGTACACCTGAAACCTACATAACTTTACTAACAATTGTCACCCCAATAAACTTTAATTTTTTAAAAAAGATATATACGGAGCTTGTATTATAGAACCTCTTTATTCGATCAACTTTTTAAATGTTAATAATGGCTTTTCACCAAAACATTCATTTTGAGATATTCCATGATTTTATTTTGTTTTTGGCATAAAGTGAAAAATAAAGGCAGAATAAATTGAAGGGAAGAGGCTAATGTGATATGGTTCTTTTAGAAAACTTGACTAGTTGGCATTCATTGCTTATTTCTGTTCTTATTTTCTATTACCTAACCAGGGGATTCAGTCTTCATATCTTGCAATCGGGGACGGTGGGGATATTTTCTGGGCTCCTGTGGCTGCTCTGGCTGCTGCAACTGCTGCCAGCTAATGGATCTTTCCAGCACTGTGGATACCCAATCTTGATCTGCTGAGCAATCATAGCATGGTCAGACGCTTCTCTAGCATTGTCTTATTCTTTCTTAGCCTCTATAAGACGATGTGGGAAGGGATCGTAATTGTCCGGAGTACTTCTTTGCCAGTCAAAAACCTGCCAGACTAGATTGGAGATGTCTAAGAGTCTTCATTACAGTGATAAGTAGATGCCAAGGAAGGAATATGAATTGAGAAGAGCTGAGAATTGAATTGAAAGGTCCTATCTTTTTTGAGTCATTTTTGTGCTATACTAGGGGACAGCTAAACACGCAGTGCTGCAAGAAGAGTGTTTCTCTAGCCCCTAATCCCTGTATGTTTTTCCTCATCCCTTCCTTATTAAATTCTCTTTCAGTCTAATACGAAGGCATTCCTTCAAAAGAAGCATTAATTTGTGTCAGAGACAACAGAACCTAATTTTATATAAAGCTATGCTAACTAATTTCATATAAAGTAAAACTAAAGTTGTCATAGTTTTATCCCAATAACTTTCAAAAATTATACTCCCTATGATTATCATGTGAAGAAACCTTTCCTTCCTTCTTTTTGTGCTTATATACCATTATAAATATACATTCAACTTTCTGTTCAAGGAAATATTGGAGTGTAGAACTCTGCTGGAACTCATCATTAACCCTAAAAATTCTACTAAAAGATTAATCAAAACATGGTTGAAAATACATTTAATGTATTTAATTAAAATAAATATAATTTAGGGATGCATTTAGCATTATAAAAAAAAACATCCAAAAGCATAATAATTCCAGTAGAAATTTGATGCATTATGAGCCATCATCACATTAGTTGCTAAACTAAGAACAAATTGTTACTATCTGTTAATGTGTTGTTTGTCCACTGTCCTAACCTCAGGGTTTTGTTCTATTTCTGGTTTATGGTGGGCACTAAATAGATCTGTTGTATAAATATTGAATGGACATCCATTTGTCACTGTGCCATCCTTCCTAAGTAGTCCAAATAGAGACGGCCTGGGTGACTAAGCCTCATGTGCTTTGTGATTATGTCGCCCGGGCTGGCTCTCCTCACTAACATTAGCATAATTCTCTTCATATCCAAACAACCCATAATGCCTTCATTGCTCAGTGACTCAATCTCTGATTCACATGCCTCAGAGCCAAGCCACATAGCTTCAAATTCAAATCATCAACTTCTCTGTTGTTAGCACCTTCGGATCTCTTTCTCTCCTTTCTCAGAACGTCCTCTTGTTTCTCCATCAGATAAAGTCTGGTGTATGTCTGTTTGAAAATAAAAGATTTGAGAGCAAGACCTGCCATTTCCAGCTCAGGTCTTTTTCATCAAGTCCTGGGTTTGATACACCATGTTCTCTATGCCACTTTCCTCCCGTGTCCCTTTGGCATGATAAAAATAGATATTTTTGAAAAGCCTTAGAAACAAGAAGAAACAAAAAAATCAAAGCCTTATAATTTTTCAATTGCCCAAAAAACATTCAGGTTTTTGAATGGTAATATCCAGAAAAATGACAGTGTGACTGACTAGATCTTTCCCACTGCCTTTTCTCCATCATGAGTAGTAGCCGATGAGACTTAAAAGTACTCTGTAAAGTGAGGAGGGTGGGCATCTCACAAAATGGTAGATTTAACATTCTGTGTTTTCCAGTGGTTCTTATGCAGCTCTAAATGGAGGGCCTTCTACTACTTTTTTTTTCTGATTCATAGTAACTAATTTTAATTTATACCTCTTATTCTTTTTTTTTGTCTTTTTCATTATTATTTTTAATTAAAATTTATTGGGGTGACAATAGTAAAATTACATAAGTTTTAAGTGTACAATTGTGTGATACATCATCTATAAATCACATTGTTTGTTCACCACCCAGAGTCAGTTTTCTTTCATCACCACATATACCTCCTACTCTTAATTAGTATAATAATCTGTATATCTATTACTCTAACTTCAGAAAATCAAGAGTTAAACACACACACATATGCATTTATGTATGTTTACACATAACATATTTTTATAAAATTTTGTTATTTGTATTAATATTAACACCAGCATATTAACAGGCACTGATATTATTAATGTATTTCATATTACAGTAGTCTTTGATTTGGGGTGATGCTGAAGACCCTGATGATTTTATTCCTAAGTACATAAACTCCCCAAAATCTTTGCTGTATGGCCCCTGTGGCATATTTTTCATTTCTTAACATGTTATGTGCAGCACCATAATTTAATGTTAATTTTTAGCTTATTCCTCTTTAACTTTTCATTTAATTCACCAAGTACTCAAAATTGTTTTTTCTCCTTGCCTTGTGAGTACCAAAAGCAAAAGATGCAAGCCACTTGCCCCTTTTTAGTACCCTGGATTATTTGAGAGGCTTATGCAAGGTGAGTGAGAAGAGCAGTCTTTTTTAGAGGGTGGGACGTTGATGGCTGTTAGAGAGCAATATTAACAGAAGTGTTCCTTGGTGAGCTTCCTCATAAGGACCCAGGTAGGATACATGGTATCTCTAGGGATACTATAACCTAGGAACCAGGGACCTTTTCCATGAAATGTTTCCCAAGTCCCAGATTGCGCAGAAATAGTGGAAAAGCTGTGTTTAGAAATGTCATAAAATCAGAGGAGCAACATCACTTCTGTGACTATAGTGAACTGGTAACTGGAGAGGCTTTCCCGAGTGTTCTGTTCAAGCCAAGATCTGGGCCTTCGCATCTCTGAGAAATGTGGCAGGAAGTCAGGATAATGGCAGAGATTGAATTTCTCATCATCTTACATGATTGGGAATCAAAAATATTTGATTTGCTTTAAAGGGAAATATAAAAGTGATACTTGTTCTCCATTTAAATGCATAGCAGAAGGTTTTTATGCACACCACTTGTTCTTTTCTACCTCCAAGCTTGGCTCATTGTCTCTCTGGTTCCTATCTTTTCACCTAACTACTTTCTGATATTTATTTAAATGTCACTTTCTCAAGAAATACTTTTGTTACCCTTCTTTCCATAATAGGTCAGTTTTCCCCATTATAATCTTTATTGGCCATACGTCTTTTCCTTTGTGTCATTTATCACAATTTATGTAAATAACTAACACTGTCATTGGTAATTTCATTAATTTAATGCCTGCCTCACCCCTTACCCTGCAACAAGAATATAAGTTCCAGAGTGAGAGGACTTGGTCTGCATTGATTATTATTTTCTCTCCGAACACCTAGCATAGGTTGTATAATTGTTTAGAGCAGGCACTCAATGCATATCGATTGAATGAAAAAGTGAAGGTAGAAGTAAATTACTTAAAGTAAATTTGACTTGGAGATAAAGTCATACATGAGTGGTATCATTTGGGGATAGTAAGAAGAAAATGCCTAAGGCAGATTTCCAAACAGAAAATACTGAGTTGGCACTGAACGCCTTCCAATTTTCCACCAAGGATTCTTGAGGTTGGTGTCTCTCTCGTAGATACTATATCCCTCAATCCTAAAAGACCATGAAGCCTCAAGCCCCATCTATCATACACACATATAACACTCCCCCCATCTTCCACCCCCCACATACCTCTGCCACCACCATCTCAGGGGCAAAAAGTGATAGTCACAAAGAACAAAAAGGAGAGACTTACACTCAATAGGTGGTGTTTATATTACTTATTTGTGTGACCATTTTTAAATGTTTGTCTTTTCTATCTTATTGTAAACTAATGATGGGACTATGTAGGGACTATGAAATAATGTAGAGATTATTTTATTCACTGTTGAATCTTCACTAGTTGGTAAATAGATGACATAATAGATGTCATAAATAAATGACATAGATGACAAATAAATAAATAGAAACTAAATAATATGGGAGGAGATGAATGGATGTGCTAATACACAGGTTGGATAAACTGATATCAGTAGGAAAAACAATTGGAAAATACACAGTAAGCAACTTAAGAGAAAGACGCTTGAAAGACAAAACTAGTAGGGTTAGCAAATTGATAAGTTGATAACAATTATACAAATATCATATTTTTGGGCTAAGTTGTTACCACTTTGAAACAAAAACACACTTTCACATCAATGTTGTGTTCTCAACTTTTAGCATTGTGTCTACTACATGGTAAAGAGTTAATAATGCTGTTGAATCCATATACCAATCGATGGTATTATCCTAGTCATTTTAGCGTCAAACTTGGAAAAAACTGTGAGAGAGCCACTTCCTTCTTATTACCTCACTGTGCTCCCTTACAGTAAGCTTTCCTTTCTTTTCTGTCCTTGCCATTTTTTATTCGCCATTCTTTCCATTGCCCTCAGAGTTTCTCTCATAAGCTCACTCAGAGCCCTGCCATTGGTGTTGCCATAGCAACCCCTACACTGGGATCCAGCACTCAATCTTCCCTCCTTTATTTCCCCCTCTCCAGAATGCACTTTTTTTCTACCCTGTATCACTGACATTCACATAAGCCCTAATCCAACTTTAAAGAGAAATAGAGGGTGTGGAAAGTGAAAATCGGTAAATTGGACTAACTCCAGTGAATCAGGAAAGTAAGACAGTATAATTGAAATCTCTAACAAATTTAGATATTTTTTTCCTCAAAATTGTTTAGAAATAGTTCCAAAGTTTTTCTCTGTCAACTTTAGATAAACGCTTTTATTTTCAGCATTAGAAAATGTGTATTTTAAAGAACCCGAGGGAATAGAGACACTACTAAACTTCAAACAGGAAGCAGGAAACTCAAGGTTGTTGCAAGGAGAGGGCAAATCACTCCGGGAATTAGGAACG
Source organism: Rhinolophus hipposideros (assembly GCF_964194185.1). Classification (NCBI taxonomy): domain Eukaryota; kingdom Metazoa; phylum Chordata; class Mammalia; order Chiroptera; family Rhinolophidae; genus Rhinolophus; species Rhinolophus hipposideros. The sequence goes on from NC_138071.1 coordinate 11,039,340, forward strand.
TGGATCCTTCCCAGATTAAGCCCAACTCAGCTGCTGCCATCCCTCTAACAATTCCCTTCAGCACTTGGGTATGTCTGAACAGCTGAGGTTGCCCGTTAACTTTTATAACTAAAACAAAAATGGCAGAAATATCTCCTCCTTGTCTGATGTTAGTCCTGACTGAATGATATCCTCTGGGAAAGCAGACTAGGTCTCTTATGTTTCATGAAACATTCCATCACTAACGGTGAACATTAGATTAGAATCAGGCCTCTGCATACGTGAAAGAAAATATTCTGGAAAGCACCCATCCCTTTGACCAAAACCCTCTCTCATAAAATACTCATGTTTCTGACTAGTTGCTTGAGAATAGTATTAGAAATCAAAAACTCTATGCTAGGTGTGTTCATTGTCACAGGGATGAAGATGCTTGTAGGCTCCCTTAGCTGACAAAGAAAGTAGATCTATGTGTATATACTAACACATGGATATACAGAAATCTCCAAATATTTTTATACGTAGTCATCTTTATTTTTATTAGGCCAAACATGAATTAATTTGATATCTCCAACTCTGATACATTACCACCTGGGTCACTATAGACTTTCTTCTTTGCTTGCTTGTAACGTCCCTCTCAAACAGTCAGAAACCTGGCACCCACCATCGACTGAACATTTACTTAGTTCAGTTCCATTGTCCATGTATAGCAGCATCAATTACTTATCCATACCCCCATTGGGAAGCAGCTTTCTCGACTTGAGTGTGCTGCTTACATATAGTTGTTTCTGTCTGTAGTCTTATATGTAAATTCCATTTGTTTCCAAAATTACGTAGGTCAACCTACCCTCTCAGTAAAGTCTTTTCATATATTATAATGCAGTTATATGGTTGTGTTTTGTTTTTGTTACACTCTGCATTCTACCCTGGGATCTCCTGACCTCCTGAATGATATTTTAAATTTGCATATATTAAGATTTATTCTCTGTGCAGTGAAGTTCTATGTATTTTGACACACACATTGTTATACATGCATCATTACATTTTCATACAGGATAGCCTCATCACCCTATACAGTCTCTAGTATTTCACTTTTTAAACTCTCTTTCCCTTCCCCTGATAAACTCTTGAAAACCACTGATCTTTTCATGATAACTTGAGTTTTACATTTTCTAGAATTACTTATAACTGGAATCATATAGTATTCAGCCTTTATTTACAAACTGTTTTCTTTCACATACCAAATATTCACTTAAGATTCATCCTAGTATTTTCATAGCTTGATAGCTCGCTTCTTTTCTTTATTGAATAGTATTCCACTGTGTGGATGTACCACAGTGTGTTTATCCATTCATGTGTTGATGACCATCTTAGTTACTTCTAGTTTTGGACAGTTTTAAATAGAGTTGCCATAAACATTTGTTTGTAGTAGATACTGGTGGTGATACAAGATTTGAATAAAAGAGGAGCAAAGTAATGCACACTCAAGGGACGAAATAAAAAGAAACATATGAAAGGCTAAGGAATGAGTCATAGACTGTTTAGAAGCTTCTGAGTTTGGGGGATACAGATATTCAAGTTGAAGTTTTGTTGAATTAGAGGGCATATTTTAACACATAAGGCCTTCAGCAAAATCCTAAGAAGATTCCATTTTAGGAATAAAGACCATACCCTAGGAAAAAGGAAATTTCCCAGAACTAAATGCAAAACCAAAATAAATGCCCCCTAGCAAAGTGTAAAACAAATTTCCACTCGATCAAAGTGAACACCAATAATTTAACTACCTGGATAGACGATATTCAATAATATTCAGAGGAAAATAAAAGAATTCAGAATCTCTGTAAGGTAGTTTTGCAATATCTAGAACATAATAGAACAATTACTATACATAAGCAGGAAAGTAAAGACATAATCAAGAGGAATACAAAGTAAGAAGAAAGGACAAACAAATGGCACTGATGTGGGAGTTAGGAGAGAAAGGCTGTAAAAATAGCTATACATACTGTGTTTCTACAGTTAAAGATACATATAATGAGTTGTATATAAGAGTATGAAATGTATTAGAAGAGGTATAAAAACTTTAAAAGAATGAAACGGGAGCTGAGAAATGAAATATATAAAATTTGAAATAAAATAATTCACTTGATGAGCTTTGCAGGCAATCAGGCACAGCGGAAAAGTCTATAGAAATTATATAAACTAATGTGACAGAGACAATGAAAAAAAATGCCCTGAGCCTCAATTGAAATAAAATATTAAAATGTTATGATATTAAATTCATTTAAAATAGTAACATTATCTAAAGTGAATCAGAGAATAAAGATTAAAATAAAATAAACTTATTCACAATGATTAATGGACTAATATTAAACAAAAGAGTAATTGGAGACCTAGAAGAAAGGAATTAGAGGAAAGAAACAAACATTTGAAAAATAATGAATAAACTTTTTATCAAATATTATTAAAAACTAAACCAACAATATACTGATTAAAAATTCTAGTCAGGGTTGTATGTCCTTTTTTCAATATGTGTCTGTTTATGAAGGGAAGAATAGTTCAGGACTTGTTCTAGAATAGTTCTATCACACACAAATATGAAAGTCCAGATATGTTTTTTATCCACACTTGTTTTTATTTGTTTCAAGCTTTCAATTGACTAACAAAATATAGGGGCAGATTTTTTTATTATTATTATTTCATAAATTGCTAACTGTCATTGAGTCAATTGAAATACATGAGCATGAGCTAAGCACCCATAGTTTACTTACAGTTAACCCTCAGTTTTCAAAGTTCATGCTATTCTTGATAGCTACAGATGAGAAAACTGAGGTATGAAGTCAGACACGTAATTAATGGCAGGTCTGGGATGTGAATCCTGACCTGCCTGAGTCTAAGTCCATATGTTTCCAGGTCTATAAAGTGCAAGAAATTGTCAACACCTATTACTATTATTACAGTATCCTCTAATTGGGATAGCTTTGTCCACTAGACAGAACTCTTAATATTTCACTAGGTCAAATAATTGATATCTTACAAATTAAATCAGAAAAACCACAGGGAAATGTTTGTGATCCCTTTAGAATCAATATACTTGCCTCAGGTAAATCAGTGATCACAAAAGTATTTTTAACCATAGTCATTCTCAAATAGCCATCTTTGGAACATTCAGAATAACAGACTAAAAGACATCTATTACAAAGTTATTCTATAACAATAATTCACTCCAAATTGCATTCCTTCTAGATCTTACAAAGACTTGTGCTTAGAGAGTAATGTCCAGTGTTAAGCATAATTGAACTATATAAATTCACCGTGGACCAAAACTTAAAATAAATTTGTTCTTCTAGTTGTAAATGCCAAATATGAAATACAGTGTTACAACAAATATCATAAAAACTTTCTACAATATAGTGGTGTTTTATTAAGTCAATACTAAAATTCCATTATTTTGAAAGCTACTTTTGCCTATAAGGTTTAAGTTTTATAGTCTGACTCGCTGGTTGTTAAATTTCAATATTATGGAAGGGAAACTTTTAAAACTGAATTGTAGAAAGCAGATTCTGACATTTACAACATCACTTGTGTAACCAAAAGAGTGATGGGAGGAGGTAGGCAATAACCTCTTCCCCTCCTTGGGCATTCATTTGCCATGGGATTTTCTAGTAAGGTGCTAGACAATCTTTATAAAGTGGGCAATGCATACACATCTAAGATTTGGTAAATCATATAGCATCTTCCTAATTCTGAAAGACAATGAAGAATTTTTAACACAAAAATAGATCAATTTTATTCATACATAAAATTTGTCCTATAGGCCTGCAGGGATAGAGTTCATGGTAAAATATCAACCTAAAAATGAACTACAATTGCTTGGAAATAAAAAACATAGAGATTACAAAATATGGCTGAGGCTGGTCCCCCAAACAGATCCATACCTTAATCCTTGGAATCTGCAAACATTGGTTAATTGTAATGCATTCCCCACCAGTACATTCCTCATCTGTTGCTACATAGCAACATAGCTACATGACAAAGGGGAATTAAGGTTACAGGTGGAAACTGGCTGCTAATTAACTGATCTGGAGATGAGATTATCCTGGATTATTTTAGTGGGCCCAATGTATACTCATGTTTCCTTATACCAGTATGTGTGAGAGGGAGGTAGAAGAGTCAGAGTCAGAGAGAGATTTGAAGATGCTTTACATGCTGGCTTTGAAAATGGTGCAAGGGGCCACATGTCAAGGAATGCAGGTAGTCTCTAGAAGCTGAAAAAGATAAAGAAGCAGTTCTCCTTAGAACCTACAAATGATCCCTGCCCTGTGACACCTGGATTTTAGCCTAGCAAGACACATTCTGGACTTTTGATCTCCATCAAAACTTTAAAATAACAAATTTGAGTTGTTTTAAACACTACATTTGAGGTAATTGATTACAGCAGCAATTAAAAACTAATACAGTGGTTTGGCACATTGACCAAAATAAATCCAATTAAAACAAATCCAAACCCTTAACAGTTTATTTTTTTCCAAACAATCAACTGAATTTTATTAAGAGAATATTTCACAAACCGAACGTTTTATGGTGTTGGTTTATCTGAGATTATGAGCATTAATAAAAGTTTAAATGGTGAACATGTATGAGCTTCTGAAGAAAACATTACTGCAAACATTTTGATACGTGGAAAGAGGTAAAAATCATGCCAAGGATTTCCATTCAGTTCCCATTAAACATAGACTGCACACAACTATATAAATCACTAATCAAGTAAAAATGTGGAATCAACTGGTACTTTTATATTTTGTGCTTATTAGGTGAGGAATGTATTGCAATTAACCAAGCTAAAGATTTCCATCTATAATTAACATTTTTAAATGTTCTGCTACAACTAAATTGTGCTCATCAACTAATGTACCATCTGATGACTTCTCAAAACTCTGTGAAAACACTGTGCTAAACTCAAAGTTTTCACTTTAAAACTTTAACACTTTAGATTTACTCAAAAATATGTCAATTTATTTCTATTTTTAGCTAATTGAGGAATTTTCTTTAATCATTGAAACATATCTTTGGTATAGGATCTCCCATAAAATATCTAAAAAATGTTTAATTTTTGTAAGGTATCTTATTTTAATTAGACTAGGGTTTAGTCAGTACTAAAAAAAAGAAGACAAATACTTAAACATGTAAAAGGTAGCTGATTATTACAGTATTACAGAGTAATATAGCTGAGCCTGAGACGTTATGTGTTTTTCTTTCTAGTAACCTTAAACCAGTGCATCAGCATTTTCACTGCATTTTAGAATTTAATTAGCTATAAGATTAACTGAAAATTTTGTGGAATAATTACAGAAGAAAGGGACATTACACACTAAGCATCTAAAATTTCATTCCAAAATTTTCATTTGGTTCTCCATCTCTTCTTTCTTTCCAGTTTGCAAACCTAGTTTTCTTTCCAGTTTTCAAATTTGTTTCTGCACATCATCTCACTCAGTAAAAGTACCTGAGTTTCCATTCTCCTTAGAAAACAATACAGAATCGTAAATAAAGATGTATTTTACCATAATGTTTTTTTTACCATTTTCTGTCACAACAGGATACTTTGTTGAATTCTGTCAGCTTTGAATGCTATTTCATTGGGAAAATAAATATTCTTTCCTACCTACAGAGAATCGGTTAAATGTAAATCAAGAGGTAAGTAATGATTTTATATTTATATACTTATATATATTTATTACAATATAGCATTATATAGCATATATATGCTACACCTATGCATATATAATCATATATGTATATATATCATAATGTAGTAGTATATAACATATTCTACACCTATGCATATATAATCATATATGGGTATATATATATCATAATGTAGTATTATATAACATATGCTATACCTATCCATATATAAGCATATATATGTATATGTGTATTGTGCTGTGTACTGAACTAAATTGGATATTGTTACCAACTCTGTTGCTAAAGGCTCTGTGACCTTTCGAAAGTCAGTTATCTACTCTGAGCCTCACATTTATCAGCTTTGAGATGAGAAGATTGACCTAGCTAGCATCGAGGGTCGTTTCCAGCCATAAGGTTCTCTAATACTTGGAGGACATGGCCTAAACTCCACCACTGCTACTTTCTCAGAGGGGAAGCAAATGCAAAGTAGCACATGGTGAAGTGTGATGCCTGAAAGAGCAAATCTGGAAATATTAGAGCAGACATTTTCAAAACAGGACTAAACCTTGTTTTGACTGATAAACTTGAAGAGGAAAAGACATTACTGGCGAAACACAAGAGTGGAGTCTGGCGTAAACATGCCATCTTGAAATAACTATGTTAAGGATAGCTTGGCTAAAGCACAGTTTATGGTGGGATGCTGTGAAAAATGGGTTTTAATTGGGATGGTAGGGCCTGACTTTGGCAAAACGAAATATTAAGCAGAGAAATTTATATTTACTTTCATGGGTGATAGGAAGCTACTGAAAGTTGTTTAGGAAAAAAATGTTATAATGAAAACACAGTAAAGCAAGTATGTTATGTAATCACACACAATCTAAATTTGGAGGAGAAAAGAAAGCAAGGAAGGAAGTGGAAGTGAAAAGGATGGTTAACTTTTTTTGAGGATCTGTTGAAAGTAAAGCATCGCATTGTCTGCTGCAGGTGACAACAGCCTATAATACAGTGTACTGGTAGGAGGAATCGGCACATAGCACAGACACCCTAAATTTGAAATACTGAGCCCCAATTAAAATGATGGCAGGGATAAGGAAAAAATGAGGTAAATGTATGTTTTTGAATTGACTTTTAAACATGATTTGGGGCCTTATTGAATATGAAGAAAGAGTAATCAATAAGATAGATATATGAAATTGGGATTGGTGGGAATGGTGGTAGTAATAATGATAAAAAGGAACTGGAAAGAGGAAAATATTTTGGGAGACAAGATAATGAATACATTTTTTATAAACCCGTCTGTGAAAGGCAGTATTTTAGGAAAATAAGAAAAGGAATTAGATTACTGATCTAAGAATCTGGTGTTAAATATTTAATTTATATCTATTCATATTTTGTATACTAGGCCAGATTATTTCACTTCTAAACTTAGTTAATGCTCCCTAACAAGTTTTCCATAGAATGTACACAGACACACAGACACAGACACACACACAATTGGTTAATGCTAATATCCAAGTCATCAGAAGGACAATTATTTTTTGCATACATTGCTAATTATAAGTACTTGCTAACCTGTTGCATACCCAGGTCCACTACTAGAACCAATAATTCTTATCAGAATAAATACAAGTTCTCAGAAGGAGGTAGATGGAGGGAAACAAAGATGGGAAGGTTAAGAAGAAATCTAACTCTTGTGTTTAATTCTCATTAATAGAGTCACCTTCAGTATTGTTCTCTCTTGACCTTGAAGCCTCCGATATTCAAATTCACATTTTATCAGCTCCAGTGGAACAGAACCAGCAATATTTTACGTGGAGATAGGAAGTTACCAAAGTATTTTATAACTAGAATTTCCACCCCAATTTCAGTCTCTTGCTTGCATGAAAAGTTGATACTCAGGAAGGGCAATATGAAATTAAACAACATCCAATACTCTTCTTTTTATAACACCTACCACCATTCCACATGTCTTTCATTTGCTACAACCAGGCAGCATCTTTAACTGTCATGATGTTCTTGGGAATCTCTAATTATCATAATTGTTGTTTGTATAGAGCCTGGCAACATAAAGGGAAGGGACCTAGAATGTACCCAAGATGGGGAATATGCAGATAAGCTTAACACATGCATGGTTCCATGGAAATAGTGAACATGAAAGAAGAGGCAATGAAAATATTGCCACAAGTGATGAGGAAAAAGGCTAGTAGGGAGGTTATTCACAGATGAAGCTCCCAGGGAAGACTAAAAAGTGACACCAGGATGGTGCTGACCTACTTTCCTTCCTCTTCACTTCACCAAATAATGAAAATGCTTTCCGTTGTTTAGAGATAGCAGCCAGTGCAGGAGATCTGGTGGCAACTGGAGAGGCGATCCTGACAGTTACAGCAGAGAGTACAGAGTTCAGTGTGTCTGCATTTGCTTCAGCCACCCATCAGCCAGAATATGGACAGTGGGAGGGATTAGCTTTGGTCTTCGCAGTGGCCCCAGGTGGTGATGTGGAGAATATCATCAAGATTCATGAGGAGATTAATAGAATGGTAGGAGATGGCAGAATAGAGGAACCACAGGAGAACTGCTGGAGTAAATGGTCTATGGAAACACAGCGTGCTTTTTGTATTTACAGAAAGTCCCAACAAGAGCACTGACGTTCTGCCCTTGGAAATGGGTGACTATTGATTAAGTGTCTCTATGATCAATCTATTGAAGTGACTTTACAGGTGTGGAAACTGAGCTAATGGTTCACCATTTTTGCTCCTTCTGCTTAAACACTTATAACCTATATTGCATACTTTATTCCCTCTGTCCGTATCCAGGAATCCAACTATCTATATTTCCATGCCCCAAAATACTCATGCACTCAGAAAACCTGTCTTTGCTTTTCATCAACAAGAATCACAGCACTTTACAATTTGGTCAGAAGTTATAGTAGTGTGACTATAAAATAATTAAATTGTGTTTATTAAGTCACGTAAGGACATTTATCTTGTTCCTTTAGAGGCATGGCATATAATTAGCAGACTTTTTCTGGGTTAGTCTGATACTCACAATATCCTCCTGTTTTAATGTCAATTGTAGTTCATATTTGTCTTCTCTGTACATTTCTATTTCACGAAGAATATACTTTATATAATTCTTCCAAGGTGTTTCAAGAAGTAACACATTGTGGAAATAAAATAGTTATTTTGACTTTGATAGGAGATCCTAATGTTATTATTTGAAAAATAGCCAATAATGTTTGCTGGTGTTTTCCATTTTTTGAATATTTGCTATAGGGTAAAGTTTTTGTAAATGCCTCTAAACCATATTTTAAAAATAGTAAACATTTTGTTATTTATAATAAGAAGGTTGGAAGTAGCTTATGAATACCCTATGATTTAGGAAATTCTCATTTCTTATTCCCAAATCCCACAGATTTACATCTATTGGGAGTGTAGAAATACTCACATGTATTCAAGTAACCCCTACCATCGCTTTCTTGCCTCAAGGTACCTTTTCTCTCATTTACACCAACAATACTCAATTGTTGATTTTCTGTCATGTCTGCTCTCACTTCTCATCCATAACTACTTTTCTATTTGCTGGTTGGTAGCTATTTTTATGATCACAAACACTGATTTTGGTCCACAAGACACTACAACTTTTTCCAAAGATGAGGAGAAAGGACCTCATTCTCTCCCAGGGATAAATTTGCTTACAGCACTTGTAGAAAATTCTCAGTAATGAAACTATTGGAGAGGTCCCTTGAGCTGCCAAGACTGCACTTCTTTGTACTATATAAACCACTTCCTTTGTGTCCCTTTCTGCGATTGGCTGTCACAGACACTGGGAGCTAGCTGTATCAATTAAATTTGTTCAGTCATTTTCTCACTGGTAAGGTTCAGGGGCCTTTCCTGTCAATAGGACCTCCCTTGTGGGGAATATCTGCTGTGTCGACATGTCCTAAATTGCCAGATTTCATACATTTCTGATGTCTGTGCCCTTTATGGAATCTCTCACTTATATTGGAAAAAATGATGCACAATCTTTTTATAATAAAGCCAAATGTGTTAAAAATAAAAACGTTTGCAAGTCACTTTTTTAATTTAAATTGAAAATATTATTGAATCTCTTGAGGAAAATAAAACCTAACAATTGTTAGATAAATCTAACCATGTACAGAACAGAAGAATGACAGTGACAAATTTAGCACTCCTTTTAACCCATAAAATATTAAAATAACAATACAAACTCAAGCATTCAGTCTTTAATGGTATGTTCAAGTCCAAAGAGTGTGTTCATGTGCGTTATCTCATTTCATCCTTAGGGGGAAAAATACCGGAGGTAGTACTATTATAATTCCCAATTTTCAGATGTTGAAACTGAAGCTCAGAGAGTTGAAACCACTTATTCAAGTTCATAAAACAGATTACGAGCAGTGAAGGGCCTCAAGTAAATGTATTCAATGCAATCTAATATTTAATGAATGTAAGTGCATATCAGCATTTAATGGCACCACAGTAGATACTGGAAATGCATAAACGAGATAGACTCTGTAATCTCTTATTACCTTCAGTGCTATTTTTCATGTTGCTTTTCTGCTTGTGTTGAGTAGTAATGATCAAACCACACGATTTTGGGAAACACCAGTTGGGTTAGTTTGTCTGGACCAGGTGTGTCCTGGGTCCTGAAGGCCAGCCTAAGGCATGTGAACGCTGCAACACTCAGCTACTCCTGGTGACCAAGTGGTCTTCATTGTGTAAGAAGAAATGTGCGAAGTCGATAATGGGTCTTAAATGTCTTTCTTCCAGGTCTGATGTGTTTTCTCAGTTAGCTGTTTTATTATTGATGAATTGCAGATTTGTATATTTATTTATTTATTTATTGACGTATATGTGTATGTAGGCTGTGTGTGAACTGATGTTTACCAAAGCCAAATCCAAAGCCATGGAGCTTTAATGAGGATCATGGCCTAATGTTCTTTATTATTGCCATGGATGTTGGTTATTTTACTGGGTACCTTCTTTAAATATAAAATCAACTGACATCCTTCTTCAAATCATCCACGGATTTATATTGTAGGGAAAATATGTTTTCTTTAATACACAAATATCTAGAATTTCACAATGAGTAGGTACGGCAGATGCTTGATGAACTCAGGCAAAACAACATTTAGCAATTAAATTATCCCATTAGAATGATAATATTACAGTGTTTTATATTCCTTCTTTTGTATTTTTGTCAGTTATGTAAACCTTTGAAAGATGAAATATAATATATAAAATAATACTGCTGATTGCTTTCTGTGTGTGCATGATAAATTTTCTTTTTGTTGTTGTTGTTGTTGTTGTTGAATTACTGAGTTCTACAAGCACAATCATGGTTGCAAATTAAAGGGTAGCTTTCTCCAACAAGACTATGGAATACCTTATTTTCATTTTCCCCATATTACATTGCCCATAGGAAGGCACAAAATAAATATATGTTAATTCTAATTTTTTTTTAGAAGTAGCTTAATATGAGGGGTAATAAAAGGGGCAAAGAGTTCTTCTTAGAAACTCTTTCTGAGTGCTTGGAATATGTGTAGACTTCTACAAGACATAAAATAATAGATAGGTTACACATGAGAAAAGTGAAATTTTTATATTAGTATCAGTTTCAGGGAGTTTTATGTCTATCTTGGGAAGGCTAATCATCTAATAAATATATGTTGTTGTTGTTTAAATCACTGAAATATAGAAATACAGGCTTGAAACTCCTCTTGAGCCCATTTCATGTATTAATGAGCCCTTTAACATGAGGTCGACAGCTGTACATTAAATGGTTTTGACACAGAATTTACTCTGCATGCTGAGCTTGTTTATTCTCATCATAAACTGAAGACATGAACCGAGGATGCTAAAATGAATTCTTCTAATGATTTTTGAAATTAAAAAATCCAACTATCAATGTCCCTACAATGTATTCCTCAACTATTATAGTCTTCCTTTTTGCTGTCTTGTATTTATCTCTTTTATATCTAAGTGCATATGAATCTTCCTCAAAAAACACATTAAAAACCAAACAAAAATAACAAAAATAAGATAAAGAAATAAACAAAACTCATATCCCTGGTTACTCATCTCATGTTTGGATTCTGGATGATTAAACACATATGTTGTTAAGGTAAAAATAAAAATACCTTTGACTGGGAATTAGAAGACTGTTCATGGTCTCATCTCTTCAACCAATTATCTATGTGGTTGGGCAGAATACTTCATATCGTGGGGTCTCATTTTCACCATGGTTATGTGTATGAAACTCCTTTCCAGTTCTAACAGTCTATCATTCTGTAACTCAAGAAAACTCAGTTCTCTTGTGTCTCTCTTTCCACAGAAACAGGTTAGGAGTAAGAGCCTGCATTGTTCAGGGAATGATGACTCTCTCCACAAAGACAATGGGACAGCTTACTGAAGGGACTGCCTATAATATGTGAGCAAAGGGCACCAAAACCAGATGATGATGTGCCCTGAACTAATTCCAATTTAAACATTGCCTCACTTAGGCTTGACTTGGTAAAGAGAAGGAGGAGTTACCAGAACCTGTGAAGAATGAAAGCTATAAGATGAGACTGTCCAACAAGAGTTATGGATTTCGGTAGAAGGGCACAGATACTGCTAATGGAAGCCTAGCAGTGACAGAGTTGGGGAAGTACATCCCTGACCTCTCTCTTGTCTTCTGAAATCACCTGCTAGTGCTTCCCAATGGTGAAACATAACAAAATTAAGGGATTCCAGTTGATGATGTCCATACACGTCAATTTTCTGAGGCACACAGCAGGGTGGAGAAGAGTGGAGGACAGATCTGGAGTAACATGTGAAGAACATTCAGCTCAGGGTTATCCTACTGAAAGATGAACGGAAAGCTGGATACAGTGATGACTAAACAGTATTTTATGGCAAATCCTCCTCTACTGAATTTTAGCTGCCAAGTCCACCATGAGTATAACATTAGGAAGCTTTAACAGGAGACTCATATGTGACTGAGAGAGGTTGTTCTTATAGAATGGAGGAGGTGGTGCAAAGGAGGGGGATTGGAAATTGTTTATTAAGTAAATCTTTCCATAACAATTCATTTTTATATATAATCCATCACTTTGCACTTAGAAAGAACAAATGCTCTGAAAATTACTATCATAACTGAAGTAGTTGATGTTTCCCTGTATTCTCCCTTATAATGAAATGAATGTAAAATGATTAGAACAGGATAATTTTGTGATGAAGAAAAAATTCCATGGGGTATGCTTTCCCATCTGTAATTATTTTACAAATGTCTATTTTGCATGAAAAACAACACAGTTGTAGGGCATGCAAAGCTGTGTTAATGACCAGCTATATTTCCATAACAGCAGAAGCCAAGAAAGCACAGTAAAGAAGTAAAACCAAATTGAGCTTACAATGAACATCGATACTGGACTGTTTACTTTTGAGACGGATAAGCAGATTGTGTAAAATAAATGAATAAATATGCACATAGTTAACCATAGCTTATACCAGACTGCTAATTCTCTAGAAATTTTTATTCTATTTCTATGTGTTTAGGTCTGCTGACTTAACTAGAAAATGCTATCATTTTAAATATAGATGCCTCAGAATATCTTTTATGATGAGGTTTGTAATATACTCAAAATTGAGTGTGCATTGTAACGCTGGTTGAGTTGCGGGAAGATGCCTTAACTGTTAATTTTGGAAAAAACAATATGTGGTTTCAAACCAAGTGGGTGAGCAAAATAAAGATTGGGAGACATTGACTACCTCTCACATTTCTTTATTTCCCAGGCAACAACATCCATTGCTTTGCTTTAGCTAGAAGTCATATGTCCTCAAAAACAACCTCCCTTTATGTCATTAAATAATCGAAGATTGAAATTTGATTAACCATCTGCTAAACCAGTGATTAGAAAGTTCTCCAAGTAGCATTTATGTGATACAAGAATTTTATTAAAGTACAGAAGGTACATATACTCCATAATCAGTGGCAAATGCAATAAAGTTTATTGTACACTCAGCACCAATGTGAGTCATGTGATTGGCAGATGAAGTTCAGTTACTCTTCCTAATATACTCCCAATGATTCAATTAACTGGGTCATATCAAATATGTTTACATATTATCGCTCTCTACTTGTGCTGCACAAAAATATATTTCTAATTTAAGTCACTGTTAACAGTATCCCATATGGTTATGTGACAACATCTTACTGTTTAATAGTAAAGAAGGGAGCAGTTCACATAGTCATTTAGATGTAGCCTATCTTGTTCTTATATTTTCATCTATTTATTCAAGTGACAGAATTACTAACTCCAGTTCTTGCCATATAGAGTGATATTTTTTTTAAAACACTGGCTTGACCAAGTGATTGTATTTATAGATCTAGAAGATTTTACCTGAAAAGCAGTCTCTTGTTTTATGGCATCCTGCATTTTTTAATCTTGATATTTTGTGTACTCCTCAATTATTACGCATAGTGATCTTACTTCCAAAAGACATTGTGGTAGCTCTTTAAATGTTTTGAAACTTCCAGAAATTATATATAATTTGTTTTCTATATTGATCACATATATTTTGATGTGTCTTTCATCCGGCCTTTTCAACTGATAAAGATTTGATTCATTAATGACATTTTCCCCTGAATGCAATGTAACAATGCTTGATTTTTATGGATTTGAATTCCTTCCTCTTTAGAGCTGACACCAAGCTCTAAGTTATGCATTTATTGACAGAAGAGTAAGAATTTTAAACATCTCAAGAATGTACTAAACTCTTTAAAATTTTCATCCAGAAGACCAAACCTGGCAACGATTCATTGTGATAATTCTCACTGTCTTGGCCTATAATGATTGTAAAATAATATGGAAGCACCTACTTTCCTCCTTTTTAAACTGCTAGCCTGTGTGGGCTGTTAGATGCATATACTCTAGAATCGCTTCTCAGGGAAGGGAAAGGAATCTCACAATGCTGCGAGGAGATTGAGAAAGGGTAATCCCTTGACATGTGTGAGTTCACTTCTCTTCATGACCATGCTGATTCCATTATGTAGGAGTTCAGCACAGCCTCAGAGCACAAGCTTCTGGATTGGCAGTAAGTTGGAGCTAAACTCCATTCATGAGGCTTACCTACAGGAGAAGGTCCATTTTCTTGAGCATTCGTCATAGCGAATCAGCTCGCCATTAGTCTCCCGAAGATATAAAATAGATTTCCGATTTGCCATTTTAGGCATTTAGGATACTTGGCTTGGAAAGAAGAACTAACTTCTCACATATAGTAGATGACTCATAAGAACTCTGGTTAAAAATGGAGTTCAGTGAGTGCTGAGTTTGGGCATTGGTGGGCCCAGCCAAAATGTGAACACACTGGAAACTGGAAGGAGGTGAGGTAGTGATGACACCTAAACACATTAGAAGTGGGATCCAAGCGATCATCTTTTTGGATAGTGACCAACATGGGCAGTATGGAGCTCTGAAGAGTGATTCTAATAGCTGTGGTCTGATAGCTCATTCAAATCATTTAGAAATTATTATAATAAAGATTCCCTGTCATCAGTACCAGAGAGTTTTGTTCACGATGTATAGAATAGGGAGAGATAATCTTCATTTTAATAAAGATGTAATGACAGGTCTAGAGAGCTGGGAGGCATTTTTGCTAGGCATGTCATCCAGAGAAAAGAATAGGACTTTGATTGACAGGAATAACCCCTAACCATGTATACTGCCAAAGGGGTAAAGCATCTCCCTTTGTGTCCAAGTAAAATACAATTTTGGACATGAGTAGGAGTGGAGCATGTGGTGTTTTAACAGTTGATTTCATTTCATATGCATGTACTCAAGAAGTAATTTTTTAAATGATATAAAAATGAATAAATATTAATGTTGTGTGTTAGATTCATAACATGCCCATACAGACACTCTCATCTGTTTTACTTTTAGCTTAAATTACTGTTAGATAAAACACTATTTTCTGTTTTCTCATTTAAATTATTAAATGTTAACAGACTGGTGATATAAAGGAATTGGGAGTCAGGATTGTGTTTACTTATCTCTTAGTGGATTATATGAATCTGACAGACCATGGCATTTTTTGGTCTCATTGATTCTCTCTTTAAAGATTTCTCAGTTGCCCTAATTCCTAAACTCTATTGCTTTCTTCCTATAATGACATTTAAGTTTACAAGTGGGAAGTTTTTACTTTGTTATGAATGTTCCATTATTTTCCTGACTATGTTGTAAGCATTATTAGTTAGGTTGTTTTATTAAATCTTAATTCTCATGAGGGAAACTTTTGAAACTATTAAAAATTCTGCTTCTCTCTGCTATCCCACCATTTACCTTTCCTTATTTTTCGCTTTATTTCTCTTCTTTCTCCACCCTTTCATCTCAGTTTTTCTACCCTTTCTCCTTCCACATTTCGTCTTCATTGTTATTTACCAGGTGTAACAACTTGCCTTTAAACTTGATATCCAAAGATGAGTGAAGATGTCCTCTAAGGCTTTTATTCTGAAGTAAGAATTATTATACAAAATAGTTTATAATAAATGTGTAGTACACTTACTTTAAGCCTAAGCTAGGATCTGTACATGGTTGAGCTCATGAAATAAATATTTACTTGAGGGACGAAGAATCCTCCTGAAAGGTAACTCATTCCAAGTGCAATGGAAGCAGACTTGATGACTTCAACGTAACAGATAATTTAGGCTGGAAGACAACAGTGATGGTCAATATGACTGGGCATTTGACATCTCATTCTTCCATAATAATGAGGTTTCAGGCTACAGTTGAGACCCAACTCTATGAATAAGTATGCTTCATAGAGCTGATTTGGGACATTGGGTAAAAATGGAGATAATATGGCAAGATGGAGGAGAAATAATCCATTGATTGTTTCCAGATTGCTTCATCCACATGTTTAGAGAGGAAGGGAATATTTGACAAAAAGTAAGAGTGTTGAACATATGTGAAAAAGTGGTACAATCTTTTGCTTCCATGTCTTAAATTGTTTCTCATGCAAATTACACTTTCCCAGAATTCTTTTAATAGGTATGGCCAGTGAGATGGGAGCTTTCAGGAAACCTTAGAAATTATGACTATAGAAACATGAAGTAGAGTGCTGGGTCTTTAGGAGATTGTTCGCTATGGGCTGGCAACCAGAAAAAAATCTAAGTAAAAAGCAAGGATACATACATGTAATTTAGGCATCATTGATTTAATATTTTTCTTTCTGTGCAGTTCAACACAATTAGTCTCATACATCACTGCTTCTCTTTAGCAGAGGGCCTCTATCTGCAAGGTCTTTTTGAATCAAAGTACATTACAGTGAGGTCAAGAGTTAAGATCAGACTCTTGTCCCCAAGTTGATCACTTCCTTAAATTTGGGGAGTACTTTGATCCTGAAATTCACTTGTACAGAATACGTACCTCTGTGACTGTGGTTATGAGGCAGCATAGGGTAAAGACCAACGATGTTCCCACCGAAAGGAGCATTGTAGGGTGAGAATATGTATAGAGTATTGTCATTATAGAACTGGATTCTGTGGTAAATTTCATTGAATTGAAGGAAAAGTTGTTCCTGTAGGTTTCAGTAGATGATGCTTATTTGCCACTAGTTCCAGGGATATGAATGATAGGAACCCAACAGGTGACGATGAAACACTATATCATAAATGTAAAGTCAACCCATTCAGAATGCTGGAATATTGAGAAAATTTGGCCTGAACATTATGTAGTTTCCTTAGAGTTCTTCACAGAATGGTGTCTGCAGGGTCATAATTTCAGAACAGCTTTTTGGAAATGAGCCAATATGTGCTACCATGGGTCTATTTCTTTCATCTATCAGACTTTCCAAATGAATATCATGGGTGAATATTTTACTGCATTGATAGTGCTTCTGGAAATCCCAAGTTGTCATCCAGCAGTAGAATGTGTGTGAATGGGAGAGGCATGCACTTTCTTCTCCCCATTCCAGTAGAAACCTGGAAATTAGAGTCCCCTAGTACAATCACATGTGTAGGAGAAGGAGGGCTTGTGCCTCAGAGTCTCTAGTATATGCTCCCAAAAGATGAAACATCTGTGTTGTTGGCCATTGGTAAATGAGAATGCTGGGTTCTGAGATTCAATTATTTCTCCATTATCTGTACCTCACTGCTTACAGCTGGAAGTCCCCCTTACATGGAAGAGGAAGAAGCTATCACTGTGATCTCCAACCTTGGCCATGTAGTGCCCCGTGGGCACTTTTTTTGTCTAATGCAAGATTCAGAGTGGATTGCAAGCTTTCATAACAAGGTTCTGAACCCGTGTTAATGTTCAAGGAGCAGACATAGCTCTTGTATGTGACAAATGCACTACAAATTAGCAAGCTGAAGGAAACCCTTGAGGTTACATCTGTCATGATTCCAGTTTCAAGTTAGCAATACAAAGTATGCAGCTGAGGGAACTGGGACCAAGAAGCAGAAATCAAATGTGTAGCAATGGGAAAACAAATGCCAGGTAAAAACATCTATTAGAGTAGATCCTCAGGAAATGATATGAAGGAAAGAAAGGGGATGGTACCTGCAAGACCTCCTGTCAAAGTGTTTGAAGGCTATTTCGTAATGAATGTATCCCAAAAGAGTACAGATATTGATGTTTAATTTTTTTAAACCCCATTTAATTAAGATTTCCAAATCTTTGCTTATATTGCCCATCTATTCTTGCATGCTAATTTACCCATTACAGCTCTTAGCATATTTATCGTAGTTATTTTGAATTCCCAGCCTGATAATTCCAACAACACTGCCATCTCTGGTTCTGATACTTGCTCTATCTCTTTAAATTCTGTTTGTTTGCCTTTTGGTATGCCTTGTAATATTTTGTTGATAGCCAGTAACAGGTAAAAGAAATTGCTGTAAATAGGCCTTAAAAATGTGGCAGTCAGTTGTAGGGGGAGGGGAAACATTCTACACTCAGTCTCTTAGTGAGTCTGTGCCTCTGGACCACGAATTTCACAAATGTTTCTCAGGGTATGTTTTTTTCTTTTTCTTTTTCCTACCCCCTCCGGTGGGGCAGGATGGCTCAAGTGGACTCAAGTTTATTTCCCTTCCTCATGTCCCTTAGGCTCTGATAATACCCCAGCACATTAGGATCTGGTTAACTCGTTGCCCCTGGGGGCAGGCTTGTTAAAAACAGAGTACTCTGGGATATTTCAAAATGGTTCCTTTCCCTCTCCTTGCCAGAAGCAGAGGATTTGTGACTGATATTTACTGGGGGAACGTCATCAAGCTCCTGTGGGTAAATCTCACAATATTGTTGTGGTTCCCCTTATGGCTGGATCCTCCGGGAGTTTTTAATTCTCAGAATTGTCCACACTGAGTCTCCAGCAATCCATCAATTACAGTTCAGGTTTTTTACTGAGATACTGGTTCCTGCAGCAGTTTCTACTCATAGGGCTCTGCCCAGGTAAGTCATGATTCCCTTTATGAATTTGTCTCTCTAATTTTGGGGCAGAGGTTTGTCTTCTCTTAGGGACCTAAAAAGAGATGTTGATTTTTCAGTCTGTTCAGCTTTTTACTTGTTGTTAAACCAGAGTAGCAATTTCCAAGCCCTATGCATGTAGAAGTGGTAACCAGAAGTGTGTATGTATATATTTTTAGTGGTACATGGATGTATGCAATCATCACTGTTTATCCAAATGAATTCTTAAGATCTGTGCATTCTTTGTATTTAATAATACCTCAGATAAATACATACATAAACATATATACATATATAAACATGTATACACATGCAAAACAAAAGGTATCATTATTTCCTATAAATAACGTACGCTCCCTGAAATATTCAGAAATAAGATATTTATCTGATGGGAATATCTGTAAAGAAATTTTGAATCTGAACATGTCATTAAAAATCACATATTAGTTATTTATTTTCCTTTTTCCACCCCGTATCCCCTCACACATCTCTTCCTCCATGTACCTCCCCTTGCATATCTCACATATAGGCACCTTTGTCCACAAGAGTGGGCAAAAAGCCTGCCCAGCCATCAACGGAGACCCTTCACATTGCCACACCTTGCCATTCCCATGCAGCAGAGCTATGAAGAGATGATTTGTAACATTTTTTCCCTCTTTCCACAAGGAGTAGACATGCGAAGATAAAGACAGTCTGCAAGCATCTCTTTTGTAAAAGGACTGTTTCAGTAAGAAAGGCCAAATATTGTTCAAATCACTGTGGGCCTGCAAAGCATGTAAATTGGCTCTGAAATTGCAAAAAGAGAGAGAAAGGGAGAGAGAGAGAGAGAGATTATTTTGCTTTCTTCTGAGTTAAAGCTATGTCTTTATTTTTATTCCACCCAGAGAGGCTCATCATTCCTCATCCATCAAAACCAAAAGCCCCCAGATGTAGATGGAGCATTCTTTAGTTGTCCTCTGTGGGGACAAAACCCCAAAAAACAGTTTCCAGGCTCTCGGCCTCACATAGAAAGGTGCTGGCTCGGGTAGTAAATGGCCATCAACTGTGATCAGATGCCAGCAGCTGTGGCTAGTTGGCCGTCAGCTGTAACCCGTAAGCCATTGGCCACTAATATAACTGCTGTGGCTACGCTAGCAGAAAAGGAATGGGGGCTAGCAAGAAGATGGTGGCTGGCAAGTGCGGACTGCTGTTAGGCAGATTATGTAGATCCTGCTTCCTGTGTCTCCAGCCCAGCCGCCAGCAAGAATATATTGGTTTGACTCCCCTACTTATGGCTCCATGGGTGTTCCTTTTTGGCCCTACTGTGTCCTGCGTTCTTGGGCGGGGAGTGGGAGCTGAGACCCTGCACGACAAATGGCGCAGCGAGCAGGGTCCCCTGCGCGACACATGGCGTAGTTGGCAGGATACGGTGCTGGCCAAAGCTTTCCGAAGGGCAGTGGAGCAGTTTGTGCGTATGAAAGCTCAGTCTGAGGAAGACCAGGAGGAGCAGCTGCCGGAGAGCTCGATCCCCGTGGAGGGGTGGAAAGATGTGGATGGTTCCCCAACCAGCAGAGGCCGGAGAAAGCGGAGAAAGCGAAGGTTGTTGTTGCCCTGTGGGCTGGGAACTGCTTGCTGAGGCAACTTGGATGCGGGACTTGTCCCAGGAGGAAATGCATGCTGAGTCCTCCGTGGGAGATGAGGGTGAGGTCAAGGTCATCCCTCACCCCCAGGACAGCCCTGGCGAATGACTATGGACCATGGGGAATTGCCTTCTATCCCTGATTTAATGGACGCTTGACTGTTTGGGAACATACCACCATGTAGTGGGACTGGCGAGAATGTTTGCTTTTGTGTCTTGACTGGCCGCCATTGATTATATGTAAGCACCTTGATGTGAGCCACTGTTGTTCCAGCACAGTACCCCGAGAGGCCCAGAGAGAGATTGGCAGTGCCCTGGGAGCCCTGGCTGAGTCCAGGAAGTCTGGCTGTGTCCAGAGAGAGTGGCAGTGCCCTGAGAGCCCTGGCTGTGTCCAGGAAGTCTGGCTGTGTCCAGAGAGAGTGGCAGTGCCCTGAGAGGCCCTGGCTGTGTCCAGGAAGTCTGGCTGTGCCCAGAGAGAGTGGCAGTGCCCTGAGGCCCTGGCTGTGTCCAGGAAGTCTGGCTGTGCCCAGAGAGAGTGGCAGTGCCCTGAGAAACTCTGGCTGTGCCCGGGGAGACAGGTGGTACCCTAAGAATCCCAGGAAGTCTGGCTGTGACCAGAAGTACTGTGGTGGTGCCCTGAGAAAAGCTGGCTGTGCCCGGGGAGACTGGTGGTACCCTAAGAAGCCCAGGAAGTCTGGCTGTGCCCAGAAGTACTGTGGTGGTGCCCTGAGAAAACCTGGCTGTGCCCGGGGAGACAGGTGGTACCCTAAGAAGCCCAGGATGTCTGGCTGTGCCCAGAAGTACTGGTGGTGCCCTGAGAAACCCTGGCTGTACTCAGAGAGCCTGGCTGTGTCCAGGATATTGCATTCACCTCCAGGCTCCTTGCACAGGGCCCCTCGCAGAAGACGCTTGTCGCGTAGATTGTGAGGCGAGACCCTGTAGGGGTGGAGTGTGGGGACAAAACCCCAAAAAACAGTTTCCAGGCTCTCGGCCTCACATAGAAAGGTGCTGGCTCGGGTAGTAAATGGCCATCAACTGTGATCAGATGCCAGCAGCTGTGGCTAGTTGGCCGTCAGCTGTAACCCGTAAGCCATTGGCCACTAATATAACTGCTGTGGCTACGCTAGCAGAAAAGGAATGGGGGCTAGCAAGAAGATGGTGGCTGGCAAGTGCGGACTGCTGTTAGGCAGATTATGTAGATCCTGCTTCCTGTGTCTCCAGCCCAGCCGCCAGCAAGAATATATTGGTTTGACTCCCCTACTTATGGCTCCATGGGTGTTCCTTTTTGGCCCTACTGTGTCCTGCGTTCTTGGGCGGGGAGTGGGAGCTGAGACCCTGCACGACAAATGGCGCAGCGAGCAGGGTCCCCTGCGTGACATCCTCTCTTCTTTAAACCTCGAGCTTCCATAGCAAAGTACAGTCAATTATTACAGTTTGTAGTGGTTACGTTCTATAAAGTCACCAAGAACATGGCATTGGTGAATACTGAGCCATTGTTTCTAGAAGACACACGGAGTTCATTTCCTGTGAGCCCCTGGTTACAGTGCTTTCTTTGAATATTTAGAACATAATCTTGTTGTATGTGTGTTTCTGTGTAAAGACATCCTATTTAATCTATATTTAACTATAACTTGTATTTGTATATTTGATTTATGAACATTGAGCTCATGGCCGATATCATGGATACCTGAACAAAGCTTGTCTAACCCACACATTTTCTCTGGGAGGCACATCACAACCTTCTTGCACTTAGCATGAAGTGCTTGCATTAGCACTTCAACACTATACGTGGGGACCGTTTTAAACAGGGAAACCACACACTCACACACACACACACACACACACACAAACGTGGCACTAAATAGACTGATAAGTGTGCTTCTTTACGTGATAAAACTCAAAGCAAGTGGGTGGTGTCCTCTTGTTCTACCTCAGCTAAGAGCTGGCACATTTGGTTCCTCAAATGTTCTCGGTTCTGTGCCTGTGTATGTCCATGAAAGACAAGGAAAACATGGGGAGTGTTGATTTTGAGGTTACCCATAAATTTTAGTGAGCAGGCTGACTCAGGAATAAGGAACCCATGAATAATGAGGATCAGCTGAAGCTCTCATGGAAATAGACCGAGCGCCTAGAATTGGTTTTCTGATTTCTATGTTTGTGATTTAGAGTTTCTGTAGTTTCCCCAAGAAATGTGTACTATTTGTCAAAATTTACAATCTGCTTTCCCTGATCTTCCTTCCATTGTGGGAAAAGGTCTTTTCTACAATTAGTTTGTTTGTCCGTTCAATTTTCATTTTATCAATCATCTACACTGTGCCAAGTATTATACAAAAAGAAAAAAATGCAAAAGTAAATTATTGTCCTTACTTCAAGCATGTAAAATTTAATTATAATGTAACATTTTATACATTTATGGAAATTTGGGCAGGGACACAAAAGGAGGGCAAAGTCAAATATAAAGTTAGCAGAAAATGCCAATAGAGAAAGTGATATTAAAGTTGAATGAATAAACAGAAGTTTGTCTAGTGAAGTGTCTAGAGCATTACACAAAGATAGGAATATAGTGATTTGCCTAGGTGGTTTTAATATTGTGATTTTAATCCAGTGGAGGTTTTTATTCCACTATATTTTTAATTAAAGTAGTAATACCAGGATATTATTAAATGCATTCACAAGGATGTGTTTCATTTCAAGAAGAAAATTCTGAAGTTTTCTCTGGAAAAATTTCTATCATTTTTATGTACAAGACAGTTAAATATACCCATCTTTTCTGGTTTTATATTTACTTATGAGTTGAACAGGATCATATGTGGTCATATAATAGAGATGGAAGGATGGTGTCTAGACATGATCCTAGAGCAAAGATGTGGAGACATAAAACTGAATGTCAGGTTTCGATAGAGTTAGGAGGCTATTTCCATAATACCTGTGGGATTTCATAGCCTACACAAAGGCAGCAGCAGCATTGATGGGGAGGAGAGGATTAATTAAGATTTGAAAATTAAGATTTATTCAGGTCATAATATCTTAGTGCCTGTTGATAGAGAAACAGGGGTATAACTTAGAGAGATTCTTAGAAATATGACGTTCACATCATATGTGATAATATTAATAACAATAATAACAAAACTAGATCTAATCATTGACATTCTTACAACTCCCTGAAGGAGTTACTATGTTTATCTTTATTCTTTGGATGAGGAAAATCAAATGCAAAAAGATTGGTCTACTTGTCCAAGGTCACAGAGCTAATAATCGGCAGACCCAGCATTTGAATCAGTTAGGTTTGAATGATTAATTTTCTGTGCGATGAAGCTTTCAGTTATATATATATATATATGTAATAGGGTGGGAACAATGTTTTCTTTTGTTTTGTTTTGTAAACCCTGCTGTTATAAGAAGATTATGAACACAAAAGTTTATTCTTCTAGTATGTTCTGATATGTTCATATATTTTTAAATGACTATCAGGAAAACATTTGGGTTTTGGAAAAAGAGTTTTAAATATTTTCTTAGTGTTGTTTGAAAGCACGTGATCTCCTGTTTATAATAATTGGTCAGGAAATAAAAAAGAACTGTTGTGTTTTTTAAAAAAAATGTCAATAGTTAAGAATAAGACTGAACAGCAATGTCTGAGAAAACAACTGATTTAATTTTTCATTCAGTGAGCTAACAGAATGATCTTTAATTAGATACTAAAATAAAGTAATATAATTCCATATATTTTAATTAAACATGCACATATAAATGTAATCCAAAGGCAAAACCCGCACTATCTTTTATATCATTAAAAGTCATGGGCAATATAAAAATTTTGTTCTAAACCTTTTAATTATGAAAGTACAGTGCAAAAACTAGTACTGCTAATAGAAAAAAAATTAACTATAATTCCAAGGAAATTGTAGTTGCTATTTCTAAAACCAACTTTTTTTATATAATACCTAAAACATTACTAATATGCATTACAGTAACTTAAATAGTAACAACATATATTTTCAGTTTGTTTTCCTCAGTTTCCAAATGGATATGTCTGAATTGCACCTAGTCATCTTATCAATTTTGGTCATGAGCTTTACTTAGCAAAAAGTCCTGGTTGGTTTAGGGCAATCCATCATTTCTTATGGGAAATCAGCTTGAAACTCATCTCTTTCCAGATTTGGAGATGGGTGCGGCTGTGACTATACAAGATGCTTGTTGTATAAGGACAGTCAGAAAAGTATATTCTGTTGAAGTAAATCAACAGTAATATTCAAACTGAATTCACTATCTTCTCTTCCAGTGCTCTTCTGCTTCAAACTCAATTTCCTTTAATGGCGTCACCATCTTCCTAGTCATTCCGGTGAAAGGCTCTCTAAATGCTTGACATATTTCTCACATTTGTGGTCCATATCCAAGTAGTTGCCACATCCTGTTTCTTCTGCCTTTGTGATATGTTTTAGTTGACCCATGCTGTTTATTAACAAGGTTTATAACTCCATTTAGCTAAGTATCTTAGACTATTGCAGTATTGTCCCAACTGATCCTTCTGACATAGGGAATAGATTGTGTATACTAATATTTTCCCTAAGTCTTTAGAATAAATTTAACCCCCCTAATTTAGCATTCAACACTTTCCAAAATCTTATCAGAATATAACTTTCTGGACACAGTTCCTACTAGTCTCTCATGCACCCTAAAAACCAAAACAAAGTACAAATTCTTTCCTCACTGTGGCTATTTTTTTCCAATTCAATTTACTTAATCTAATCATTTCCACCCCTTAGCTTAACATTCTCTCTCAACTCTACATGTTAACACCCTGTGTATTCTTTAAGATCCAACCTGCATGCCATGTCACTGTGGATTGTATCATCTTAAAATAATCTACTCTAACCTTAAATTCACAAACTGCTTTGTTTTTCTCTTAAGATATTTTGACCATGATCTATGTCTTATGGATTTTATATCATTGTAGTCCATCACAGAGAATTTTGCTTATTGAAGTACTCAATAAATACAAGGAATGGATTTTTGTATTTCAATAGAAAATCTCATGGGAGAAAGGGGAAAATGTCATAATATAAGCAATGGATAATCAATGGCTAAGTCCAGACAACTGAATGTACTGACAGTGTGCCTGAGGCAAGAAAGGATGGTTACACTTGTTGAACTTTAGCTTCTTCATGTATTGCTATGTATGGTATTTTTCAGATCTCCTTCACACAGAACCATGACAATTCGGTAAACACAATAATGGGACTTGTTGAAACTTGATTTATAGTAAAGTATGACTTATGAAAGGGTAGTAAGTCAATAAGTCAAGGGTAGTAAGTCAATAAGTCAATAAACTTGAGATTCGTGACATCCAATAACAAATCACATTATCTAACCTCTTCATACATTTTATGAAGCATTAAAAATAAACTCTGCTCTTTCAATTTTATCAAAGTATTAATGTCAGTGACTTGCACATAATAAATGTCCTGATTTAAAAATCTCTCACCCTTCTACAATGCCCTGAAATAAATAAGGTGTATACTGTCCTGTACATGCCATCCTATTATAGGCTTCTATAAAATAATCAGTAAAGGTTAAATTTGCTCATTATTGATCATTTATCTAGTCTAAGCAATTTACAAGTAGCCTAAGTAACAGTTGTAACTAATTCTAACTCAACGATAAAAATTCTAATTCTGTTTATGGATTTCCCAAATTATAAAGGTGTGGAAATATAAATATAATGCAGTTTTTTTTTTTAAGTAAAACATGTACAAATAAGAAAAACAACATAAACGTTCACTCAGTCCTGTGTTAGATGATTCCATTCAGATGTATAACTAAATATGATACAGCCTCTTGTCCTGGGACTCAATTTTAAGATTAGCCATTGGTTCTATCATGGAGGAGAAACACCTTTAGTCTGTTACTTTGAAGTGTCCCCTCTCTTACTCATTACCTTTAGTCAACTGTTGCCTTTTACTCTCTTCCTCCCAGCTTCTTGTGCCAACTATTAAAATATTCAGTCAAAAGAAATTGGAGATACTTTTTTCACAATGAAGTAAACTTTTTTGTTATTTAATTTGTATCCCAAATCCTGAGGTATTTGTTTTTTTAGCCATGTTTCTCATTTGTAGAGTTATAAAATTGAAAGCTGTATTTCTTTGTTTTCCTTCTTTTGTTATGTAACATTCCCCAAAATATATTATTAATTTTGAAACAATATAAAATTTATAGAAAATGTGCAAATACAAGTCAAAGAGTTAGTTTACCTGAACCACCTGAGAGTAATTTTCCTATGTGATGCCCTGTCACACTCAAACACATTAGTGTACATTCTGTGCACACCAGGGCGTTCTCTTACATAACTACAATGCAAGGTATGAAAAGAAGGAAACTAACAGTAATGAATCACTACCCCCTGGGACATGATCCTCATACCCCAGTGAAGTTTTGTCAGGTTCTCCAGTAATGTTCTTTATAAGGAGATCTAGTGCTGAATCATGTGTTGCCTTTAGTTGCTATGTGTCTTCAGTCTCCTTCTCTCTTGAATAGATATTCAGTGTGTCTTTGATTGACAACTTTGACACTTTTGAAAATTATAGGCCCGATATTTTATGCAATATCCATCAGTTTGGGTTTATCTGATGTTTCTCATAATTGGGTTCACATTATGCCTCCTTGGCAGGAATATCACAGAAAGGCTACTGTGTGATCAGGTGGAACATAATTTTGACTTGTTCCATTATTGGTGATGTTTGTTTTGATCATTTGATTAAGATGTTAATTACCATGCTCTCCCCTGGTTGAAAGTTGGTTCTATTTAGTGGAAAACAATATTTACAGTCCAATATCGGCATATTAGATATAACAGCTCCCAGGCCCTCTCAATGGACAGAGCTAGAGAATATATTTATGTTTATGCATTACAAACACACACCTATCCTTTACATCTATATGTATAGCTATATCTATATTTATCAATCAATCAATGGATAGAAAGAAAGCCATGAATTTGCATCAACATTTCAACAACCAATATTTCATTTTTGTTTTCTCTATCTCATTGATCATAACTCCCTTCTCTGACAGTGAGAATCTTGCCTTCTAGTTGTCTTAATATAATTATTTATTTGAATATTTCTTTATATAACCAGTCTTCTATCACTGTTATCCACTCCACCCCGTGAGATTGCTCTCCTAGACACATGGGCTCCAACACCAGGTGCTGAGCTGCCTCTTCTATATGGACAAACTCCTTACCCTAACCAAGCTCTTACACCCCATGTCAGGTCACCCTGCAGTGTGGTTGCTCTCCTCACCCTCTTGGGCTTTGATATCATTGCCTGGCTGCTCCTTCACACAGACATATTCCTTAGGTGTTTCATAAAAGGTCATGGATACCATTCTAGGAAAATCACTATAAATATGGACTTAGAAGCACTGGGCACATATGGCTTCATTTGGGTTTGGGGAAGCCTACAGAGGTTGTAAGACCTGAATCAATGAAAATCTGGAAACAGGTAGTCAATACATCTATCTCTCCAGTTTTATCTCCTAGAATATTGTAATAGAAACCTTTCATTCTCTCTAGGACCCTCTTCTTGAAACACAAATAACATTCCTATTGCGCTTTCCCCCATCCCTTTACAATATTCATGTCATTTCTTTCTGCCTATTCAAATGCAACTCTTCTTCAAGAACTACTCATCTACCTTGGTTCTTACACTTATGCGAGGCCAGCTCCTCCCAGGTGGATGTTCTTCTCACTCTGCTTGGCCCCTTGTGTAACTAAAAATTTAATTTAAATTACCCAGTCATTTAATGACCTCTCCCTGTGAACTCCGAAATCACTTATTAGTAGAATGGCTTATTGGACATTTGCATACTCTGCCTATCTTTCTGGCTATTCCATAAGCTCTTTGTGAACACAAATCCTGTATGATAATTACTTATATACCCATAGCTTAAAATATAATGCTTTATATTCCTGAGGTCCTTGTAATACTTGTAAGTGAAAAATATCCATTATCATAATTATTTTAGTCATAAAAGAAGTCCCTGAGAGTCAGAGTGATTCTCATTTAATTGTTGTTGGAGCACATTTAAAAATTAAGATTGAACAAGAGGATATTTTAGCAAATATGGTACAGCATGAGTTTCTGCTTTTTTGTATTGTAGGAGAGTACTTGGCTTGGAAACATGTTGGAAATGTGGTAACATTTGGAGCTAGTATCCGAAAAGGCAAAGGGCACTGTTTGATAATACACCAAAGGTTATATTAAGGAAAATCAATGCTCCTTAAATTTTTGGAAGAGCTGATTTTATTTTAAAAAGTCCATATACCATATTAAATTCCATGCAGTAATCAGCCTATCACAGCATCCCCAATTTAGCTATAAGCTATTTTTTTTTCTAAAACAATGAAAAGGATTACGAAATAGGAAGTTCAAATTTTGAATTTATATTATATTTTGTTAATCTAAAAATTATTTTAAAAAATGAGGGCAGCCAGCTAAAAAGAGCTCCTGGTATATTGCTCTTTTGACAAATCGGTAGACTCATAGTGCTCACTTAATAACTTTTGACAAATAATTACATAGATGAGATTAAGAGAAAGAATAGAATTAAAAGACTCTGTCATCAAAATCTTTCTGGAGCAGTGTTCTGTCATCTAATGGAATGTGGTCCAGCTTGTCATTCTTCCTCAATGTCATTCAAGTTTACACCCAAACTCCAGACAGAAGCTAAGGAAATAAAATCGAAGAATTCTAAAATAAACGATAAGACTTTATTGAATCTAATCCAAAAATCATGTGCTGCTTTTTAGAGAGGATTCAGAGTTAAAGTGGGGAAAATGTTTATTGATCAGAATGTAGTGGAAGAAAAAGGAATTGGAAAGGATTAATGCAGTCATTGGGTTTTGCTCAGCTTGGCCTTGCACACAAGATATTTAAACATTAAGAAATACATTTGGAGCTTTCTAGACTGGCTCCTTACAAACAAAATTGATTGCATTATTGAATGAAACTTTGAGAACCAATGTTCTCTCTGGTACTACAGACGTATGGTAAAATGGTAATGTAAATTCAAATTACTGCTTCCCTAGCATTCTATTTGATCTGTGTAGTTATCACTTTATCCTCTCACACCTTATCTATGTAGGATCACAAAAAGAGGTGTAAAATGAAAATTAGCAAATGAGTTTGATATGTAGCTGGAACGTCAGGGAGAAGAACAGCAAGTGTGCTGTGGCAACAATTGAGTGTGAATTTACTGATGTTGAAAAAAATAGCACTGTAAGGAAAACATGATAGAAATTATTGCAGAGGATTGCAGATGAAGCATTACAGCCTGTAGAAAATAGGAGAGAGCTCAGAGGAAAATGCTGTTGATGAATTAAGGCAATGAAGAAGGGGGCTCTAGCTCAGGTAAGGAGCAAAGGACCAAAAGAGCTGAAATGTAAGCAACGATTTGTATCAAATGTAGGGAACAGAGGGACAACAGCATTGATTTCATAAGATGGATACAGTTCATTCAAACACAGTTGTGGAATGTGCCAAACTGTAGTGTTAGCTCTGAATATATTTCATTCAAAAAATGTTGCCGTCATGGAGGTTATGCACTAGTGTTCCAGTAGGGGGCAGGGAAATAGTAAATAAACAAACAAATAAACAACCATTAAATTAACCCAGTGATGTTAGTACTGTGGAGAAAGATAAAGCAGAGAAAAGGGACAGTGAATGAGGGGATGGGGAAGATATGCAGAAATATTCGCTTTGGTAGTCAGGGAAGACAATCACCATCGATAAAGGAAAAGAGCAAGATGAGGTACGTGGTGAAGAGAATTCCAAGAACATGGCCAGCAAGTTTTAGAGCCCCAATGAAGCATGTCTGCTGCATTCAGGAAATATCACAGAGTCCAGTGGTCAGCAGTCCAATGTTACTGAGCTGAGTGAGCTGTATATATTATATGCATGTTGTATATCTGGGGGTGAAATAATCATATCCAGAAAACAAAATATACTTATTTAGCACCAGTTCTGTACAAGGAAGAATTCTCTTTAATTGAAAACAAAATGTAATGAGTGATGAACTCATTCCTTTCTCTGTCTCTCTGTACACAGGCACACATACATACACGTGCAGGAAATAATTAATTTTGTATGTGTCTCTAAAGCAGAGAGAGTTAGAACTTTCACAGATAAATCATAATCCTTAAAGATTATATTAAGGGAAGTCAATGCTCCTTAAATTTTTGGAAGAGCTGAATTTTATCTAAAGGAATCCATATACCATACTAAATTCCATGCAGTAATCAGCTTATCACAGCAACCCAAATTTAGCTTTAAGCTAATTTTTTTCTACAACAATTATGAAATAGGAAGTTCAAATTTTCAATTTATATTATACTTTGTTAACGTAAATTAAAAAAAAGAAAAATGAGGGGAGCCAGCTAAATAGATCAAAGAACCATGAGGTAGACATGGGCACTGCATTTAATCATTTGTCCTGTGTCTGGATTTTATCTTGTTCTGTCTCTCTTATGTCAGAAGTATTTACCAAATACACTTTGTTTAGCTAGGGTATAATCAATAGAAATCTTATTGCCTCTGATCCTGTGACTATAGCTCTTGATTGTATTCCAAACTTAGGGATTATTCAGTTAATAATTAGACAATCAGCAGTGTTTATTCTGCTGATTTATTTTTTGTGAGAAAGCACCCTAATCTCACACTTTTCTGAAACATTGAGGAAATAACTCAATTTTAAGATGACTTGAATCATTGCTGGTAAAGTCCCAGACACTTAAAAATAACTTCCTTTCTTGTGCTGTGTGATGGTATATATTAGAGAAAGTCCCTGAAAACGTAAAGTCAGTTGTTAGAGGTTTCACATAAAAATATTTGCACTGCCCTATTCTGTTTTACTGGCTTAATATTGAAATTTTATCATGTTATCTCTTCAAAGTTACAGATTGTAATAATTTATCTGTGATCTGTTTTGCCACCAGATTGTCTTGACAAAAAGTCTTTGTTTTTAGATAAAATAGAGATGTATCAATAACCCCAATTTGAATATTTTTAAATACCTAAACAAGCACAGCTAATAATTTCTTCTGTGGTTGAAAATTGCCACTGATATGGGGATGACAAGCTCTGCTCATGATGTATTTTTACAAGTGAAAATTGACATTAAGTGTCAAGAATATTATGCACTTAGAACTACACATATAATAGAAATAATTTTGTCTTATCTTTAATAAATGTTTTATTGTCACACTGATGTCTACTTCTTCTTGGAAGAATATCATATGCCTACATAATGCAGTTTTTAGCCAGTCGTCAAATACTTATTGTACACAGACTATTAGACATTTTGCTTAATATTGGATACACAGTGGCAAGACAGAAAATGTTCTTAGCCTTATGGATTTTATAGTTCTATAGTTATGGATGGATGGATAGATGGATGGATGGATGGATGGATGGATGGATGGATGGATGGATGGATGGATGGATGGGTGGATGGATGGATGGATGACTGGATGAACCAATCAAACAAATGACAGAAACATAGTGGTGTAAAAGATGAGGGAGAAAAGGGGCTGAAAGGAGAATTCTGTACTCGAACTCATTAGCAATTTCCGTCAATACTATTGAATGACTGCTTGTGAGTATTGCGAAACATTGTTTTCTCATTCTAGAAGCTTTGGTCACACAATTATTTATAGTGAAAATCATATCTTTATACTTTAATTTCCATCATCCATATGTCATATTTCTAGAATTTTCACACATGTGTATGAATTTTCAAGTTCCCAAATGGAACCTGTGAGTTACATTCCATAGTTTTTTCTTTTATTTGCTCACATACAATGGATGTATGTGGTTGTATAATTATGTATTTCTTTAATTGTTTATTTCAATCTCCAAGTCTCTTGGAGACAAGATTTCTTGTGGTATTATTTTTATTTTTCTCCTTGCTTATAGTAGGTGCCAAGCAAATGGAGCTTCTCTGCAAGCAAGATCTCTGATGGGTGAACAATAAGGCAACTTTAATCAATTTTTTAAATATACTTACTGTCTATAATCCCAGATGACAAATAAGTTCACCTATAATATCCTTTTATTTAGTAATACCATGTTTCCCCGAAAATAAGACCTAGTTGGACAATCAGCTCTAATGCATCTTTTGGAGCAAAAATTAATATAAGACCTGGTATTATTTTACTATAGTATAAGACTGGGTCTTATATAAGACCCGGTATAATATAATAATAATAATAATAATAATAATAATAATAATAATAATAATAGTAATATAATATAGCATACCGGGTCTAATCTAATCTAATCTAATCTAATCTAATCTAATCTAATACCGTGTCTTATATTAATTTTTGCTCCAAAAGACACATTAGAGCTGATGGTATAGCAGGTCTTATTTTGGGGGAAACACAGTAATGACAAACCTTTCTAACATCTCTTTCTCTAGGCCTATGTGTGGACTGCTTTCAAATGTAGATTTTTGTCTGATGAGATTTAAAAATGAGTCATGGAAATTGAAATCTGTAACTGCTCAGGGAAGATAAGTCAATCTGGTCTAGAGCTTCCATCATGGTCAACATGGCTGGTGGGGCAAGTCATGGCTGAAATCTCATATCCTTTTAGTGCTCTTACCAAACTTTAGTAGATTTTCTTAAGTAAATATTTCCATTTACTGTATGCCCATATGGCAATTTTCAGAGACTTCAAATGTTTGAGTATTTTTATAATTTTCACCAGTTATGGTTGTTTCACTGGGAAGAGGGTCCGTGAAGATGCTAATACCACCGTTCCAGAAATGAGATCCCGGGTGTGAAGTTTTGGGAACAGATCATGAATGCTCGTCATCTGTTATAAAGCTGAGTTCTGGAAGCAGGAGCACATTTCATGTTCTGTGGGAAACATAGGGAGGGCTCCATGGAGCAGAAAGATATCAAAGATTCTGGGGAAAAACTCTGGAATCAAAAGTCAAAACCTGAGTGATCTGTAAGAGTCTAATGAAGAATCTGGCAGGGCCCTTTCACATTCAGTGCTCTTATTTTTTTAAGGAGAAATGAAGAGGTCAACATCTATGTTCAGTACCACAGGCTTGAGTGAATTACATTGAAAAGTTCTGTTTCATAACAGAGAAAGACCAAGCCATATGTTGCCCCTACTGAGACTATATAATTTCTGTAGTAACATCTCTTTTAAAAATATCTTCTACTGGCTTTCTGCTAAGAGCAAATGATCATCTACCTCTTTGTGTGTGAGAAATAATCTGTCATATACTCTTGAAATTCCACCTGCAGTAAAGAACAGAAAATTAATGTTAAATACATCTCTATTACATTGTGTTAAATAAAGAACATTAAGAATGCTTTCCTGACATTTTTTTAATAATAGGAAAACATGTAGCTAAGCATGCAAAAAGTATTCTTGTCCAATACTTATGAAAACCATAGCTCTATTCTGTTTTTCCTATCGAAAATCTGTAATTCGTTATAATTGATATAACTTAGTCATTTACTCTTGTTTCTTTTCAAACAGAAAAGCCTCTGTTTACACTTTTCCTATTAAGAATCCAACTATTCAACTGCTGAATAGAAATCATTAGAACAACTGAAGTAACAAAAACTGAGAAAAGGTTTTGGCAAGTTAATAGTCACTCAAAAATCAATGACTACCAAGGAAACCTGATTACTTTTCTTCACTTGATTTTTCTTGATTTGTGTACTTGATAATGTGCTACAGTCTTTTCTTCTGCCCCCAAATACACCATCTTTGTACAAAATTAAGATGCTGATACCAGTTTCCAAATTAGTTATTTGGTCCTTAGGAATTTGAAAACTTTCACAAATGATGTCATTTCTCTTTATAAATATGTGTTGTTAAATTACATATTTGATAAAGGTCACCAGTAACTAGAAAATGGCTGAATTCAGTTCCTGAAGTGCCTAATTGCCTGCTGAAAATTTCTTTAGTCACTCTCTACTTTGAAATTAAGGGGGGTCCACGGTGTGAGGGATATAAATGATGAATGTCTAAGTATTACCTTGTCTTGTACACCTGAAACTAATAAAAAAATTAATTTTTATTCTTTAATTTAAATAAATATCATTAGAACATAACCAGTACCCAGATGAAGAAATAGAATATTATCTGCTTTCAAAAAGCCCACCTCTTGCCTTCTTTTAGTCATAACCCACCCCCATGAGTAATTCACTTTTAACACTAGAGAACACTTTTAACAATTGAGTTTACTTTCTCTTTAACTTTTTTTATAAATGCAGATATACAGGATTATCTTTATAAGTATGTTTTATTCAAATATTTTAGTGAGATTACTCTATTTTTATGTGGTTGTTCATTCTCATTCCTTCACGATATTGTTAGTCAATAGATATTTTGTAGAGAGATAGAATAGTGCCAGTATTAATGCACTTAGAAGAAAGATTTTGAGGGGAAAAAAATGACGTCTACCAGTCCAGTTCTTATATTCACTAGGAATGTATGCATTCAAGGAGGCAGTATCTAGAGCAGTATTGCAGGACATCGGTGCAATCAGGAACTTGCTAGTCACTCAGGGTTTGGGGCTCCCAGCCTGGTGTCCAGGCACCTGAGAAGTGACAAGTCAGCTCACCTCATAGTGGAAGGCTGATCAAATAGGGTGCCTGTGGGTATACCGGGGGTGCCAAAAAAAAGTATACAACTGGACACTTTGGTCAGCCTTGCTCAAGCAGTAGTTTGCCGTAATCAGAAGTGTCTGAACACTGATGGTAACCACTTTGAGCACCTGTTGCAATTGCACAAGTCAAACGTAACTTGTATTCATCTTTTGTTACCAGTATATATTGAATATTGCAATTTTAATAGGGTTTTCCTTTCACAAAATGTATATATATAGGCACTCTCTGTATTTGTTGTCATAAACTTTCACAAACAGGAGGAAGAATGGAAAATGTAAGATAATTATAAAAAAATAAGAAAAAATATGATACAGCTTTCCTTAAAAATGTGGTCCTAGAATTCTAAGGGTATCTCTCTACTGTTTTTACCTAAGGAAAGGGGTTCACTTATAAAACAGGTTCCGGAATTACCTTTTTTCAGAAAATGCTGACAGTTGGGTAGGAATTATCAGGTTGACGAGTGACATTTGTTATGTCATGATTGGCTCCTTAGTAGTACTAGAGTTGAGAGTGAGGCAATTTCAGTTATTGACAATAAACTCGCAAAGAAGAATAAAATGAAGCAATTTGAGAAGGGTCATGAGTGACTCTCTTGGGGAAAAACAGGCTAACACTGCTAATCTGCCAAACATTATGTTTTACTTTCACTAGAGAAAATAAAATTCAATTTAAATATATTATTCAAAAGCCTGCCATATGCTAAGAATAAAGGTGTATTGCTTTACGCTATTAATGTCGGTATGACTTATGGAATCTTGGCAGAAAAACTAATTTACTTACTCTTTTAGGTCATGTTTATAATCAACAAATTAAGTGTTAATGTACTATCTTAATACTGTGATATAATTGCTTTAAAAAAACAATTACAAAACAAGAAACAAAAACATGAAGAATTAATCAACGTTAAAAGTAAGAATAATATTATAGCATTGATCTTAAAGGGCTCTGTCACTGTGTGTTTAGGTACTTGAAACAGAATACTAAATGCAATTCTAAATTTAGTTTTTCTCAAGATAAATTTTTGGTTTTGTGTGTGCGTGTGTGTGTGTGTGTGTGTGTGTCTGCACGCATGCACACGTGTGTACCTGTACTTCTAAAGAAATAAAGGCTGTTCCAATGATGAGAGTGTAGACAAGTTTTTGCTGAGGCATCCAACCGATCCCAAAGCTTTTATTCTTTACCTTTAATAATGTCCATATGCTTGCCACGGATTTCTTGGACATTCCTTTCCTTTTGTTACCGGAGGGTGGGCCCTCCTGGGCATGGTGTCCAGGTTCTTGACGTCTTGAGCAAAGAACTGAATAAGATACTGAGGTAAAGTAGTGAAAAAGCAGTTTATTAAAAAGGAATGGCTCAAGGGCCCACAGTGGCATTAATAGAAGAAAAAGTACACTCCAAAGAGTTTGGAGAGGGTCGAGCCAAAGAATAGGCTCAAAAGGCTCAAAGGCCCACAAGGCCAAGAGCCCAGGCTCAACAAAAGGCCTGACTGGTGAGGACTTGGAGTTTTCATCTTTTTTTTCCTTTAGAATGGGCTGTTCCTTTCTGGGCGGTGGGACCACTTGGTTGGCACCTGTGATTGACAAGAGGCTATTACCTCATAAGTTTAATCTAGTAGTTGGGTATCTTGTACCCATTTGTTTACAATGAAAAGGGGAAGCTTTGGACAGAGAGGGGAGTTCTTTTGGGCAGTAATGCAGAGACCCAAAGTCTATCTCTAACTGCCTGCTTTGTATTCCTCTTGAGAGACATGATCCCCATAAAATCTTTATGGGAAGTTGAGGAAAAGAAGGTCTGTTTTTCTGTATCTACTTTCTGTTGGGCAGAGATGTAGAGCTGTCCCTATCTATTGGGGGATTCACAGAACTCTCACCCTATCTGATCTCAGATGGGCGGAAGGGATCTCGAGATCCACCTGGACGACCCTGCTGGCTTCTTTGGTTGCAACTGGCAATCTTGCTGGGGTATCCTCTGTATCCCAAGGCCCCTAAATGAGGAAAAACAGATTTTAATTAATAAATCCATTAGCTCTATTGAGCCTGTGGCCATTCAATCAGTCATTTAGGGGGCGTCAATTGTCCAGGAGCTGGGCCCAGAAAGGTTTGGAAAGAACATTAGGCTTCAATGATTACAATCAACAAGTACATTGGCCTGGGGCATCTGGAATAGCATGGGGGATGTTGGGAAGTCACAGGCTTTTAAATAGTTATCTGAGAGACATTCTGTGATTCAGGCTAGGAGCAGTTTTTAGTCTAGGATTCAGAAACTGATTAGAGGAGTAATCAAAGGCAAGGGCTAAGGAGCTAAGAAAGTAGGGAAAAGGAGACTTAAAATTTCTGTAGTGAGGGGGCTTCCATACCGCTTTCATAGTGTCGAAAGTAAGTGTATTTTAATTCTTGAAAAAGTCATATTTAACGAAAGATGAAAAGAAGAAATTAGAAAACAATAACTGTTCCCACAAAGTTGTTAGAATCTAATTTATCTAATGTGATTTATAACTTAAAAGGCAGAAAACTTGCTTTTGGATATGTTTGTCCCCTTAATGTGTGTACCTGTGATTGTGCCTTGGTCCTCTTTTTCATCCAGGTATTAGTATCCTTAGATATTAAACTTCAGTTGTATTTCAGTTCCATCAATCAGAAAATTCATTGGCATTTTTGTGTAATTCCCTACCATTACCAGTGACAGTTTTTTTCCCTGCGAGTACCCTTAGGGATTTTTATCAATTACTCCCTCTCGAACAGAGGCAATTTTAAAATCACTAGAACCTTTAAAATGAAACAGTTGGCAGTTTCAGGCAGCAGTAGATTTGAAGGTGGTTGTGGGGAAGTTTTCCAGAAATGCAATAAACGCCTGGGGCCAGGATCTCAGAGATTAACTAGATCACAGCTGGGATTCTGAACAGCGAAGTGAATAATAATAGACTTTTAGGTCCTGTGATGTCTGTTACCACTTAGTCTCTTAAGACTTAAGTCTTAGCATTACAGTGTACATGATTTTTTTTCCCTTACAGAAAGTATTCTATGATAGATTAGCTTCCACAAATAATATAAATGATTTCAATAAAGAAATGGATAAGTAATTGATTTTCTTGGGTTGGATACTTTAAAAGATGCCACTATCTTTTTCAAAGCTTGCAATTTTCTCTATTAGAACCACCTTTTTGGGGGGTCTGATGGAAAAGGTGATGAAGCACGTGTATGTGTGTGCGCATGCCTGTGTGTGTGTATCTGTGTGTGTGTGTGTGTGTGTGTGTGTGTGTGTGTGTGTGTGATGGAAGATTTGGAGGGAAACGAGGCAGACATTGCCTTCAAAATGTGTTGCAAAGTATATTCATGGACTACTTGGAATTTTTAGTTTCATGATCTAGTACATGGCTGTGTTTTGAACCGTAAGTGTGCATGGGAAAGGATGTGTGTCCTGCAGATTGGGTTAACTTTGTTAATCATGTTGCCTTGCTTTCCTATCCTTACTGATATTGTTGCCTACTTGATCCAGCAATTGCTCACGTCGTCTGCTATAGTTGTAAGTTTGTTTGTTATTCCTTATAGGTTTCTCAATATTGATCGTATATGTTTTAAGATTATATCTTTAGGTGCATACAAACTTAAAATTGCTGTAGTTTGCTGATAAATTAAACTTTCGATCATTATAAAATAAACCTCTTTTCCTTTAGACATCTTTTTAAGTCTATTTTGTCTGATATTAATAGAGGAACAGCAGTTTTCTTTTGGTTAGTATTAGAATGGGACATCTTTCTCATG
Source organism: Rhinolophus hipposideros (assembly GCF_964194185.1). Taxonomy (NCBI): domain Eukaryota; kingdom Metazoa; phylum Chordata; class Mammalia; order Chiroptera; family Rhinolophidae; genus Rhinolophus; species Rhinolophus hipposideros. Next base: position 11,078,525 of record NC_138071.1, read on the forward strand.
ATTTTCCTTTCAGTAGATTTGGATGTACCATGAGGAATCTAAATTCCCTGTGGTCTCCTCTGCACAGGAGGGGTCTTTACCACCTTCTGTCAGAAGGGAAGTGTGGCTTGCTGGCCTGCTCCGGGGTCATCCTCTAAGCACTGATGTGGCATTGATGTTCCCAGCCAGCACGAGGGCTGCCACCCACAGGCACCTATTGTCCTGGTTCCCTGTGACACCCTGCCCCAAATGGACCTTATGGGGCATCGGAACCCTCAGTTTGCCCACAAGGGGAAGAAATCTGAATGAGACCTTGTTTAGTCGCTGTGTGGGGACCACTAAGACCCACTTTCCTTTGTAAGGAGCAACTACAAGGCAGCCTCTGGAGGAAGGGGATCAGGACAGGGACAGAGGGCTGGAGTTTCCTGAAGGGTTAGTGCCTGGTTAGAAGCACACCTGTGCCAGAAATGGCAAAGTTACAGATGTGGCAGTCGTGCTACATTAAGAGTCGTGAAGCTAAAAGATTTTATTTTTGAAACTGTTAACAACCACAACAGCCATGGTTGACTAAGATGAAATTATCTATTATCTGTAATACAATGCAAATAAATTATAATCTGCAATAATAATGAACATGTTAATATGGTACTTCCCTTGATTTATGATGTCTGTGGTATTTGCACATTTAAAATCTTTAATTTCTCACTCTATATAAGTTTGCATTGTTGCTCCTAATGCTACATTGATAATTTTATTTTTTAAAGGTCCCCTATATTGTATGTTTCAAGGTCCCACAAAACATGAAACCTATCTCTGCCTTCAGCTATTGATATCATTATATTTATAATGTATCTTTTATAAAAATACAGTTAATTGGATATTTTACATTCATTCGGACAATCTCTGGAGCATTTAGTTATTTAGAAGTGATTATCTCTTTATTCTTCGTATACTGTATTTTTTTAATCCATTGGTATTTTTTGGATTTGTGATTATTGTTCAATATTTCACTTTTCCTCTTTTACTTTTCCTGTTATACATTTTTTTTATTCCTTCCTTTAGCAGTTGCATTAGAAATTACAACATGCATAATTTACTTACTGGTGTGCAAATTTAACCATTACCATTATAATTCTTTTAGGACATGACAAAAAGTGAAGGCAGTTTAAGTTCATCCTCTCAAATTATGTAATTTTATGTATTTTAATGTTATCTTTCAATAAATTATTAATTGATGTTAATAATTAAAAAATAAAATACTACTTGTTCAAAATAAGATGATTTTGAAATATATTTTCATTTTATACAAATAATTTATTTATATTTAAAAACCTATTGAATAATTTTAATACAGTCTCACCTGTCGGGCCTTCCTTTTTAAAAACACTTTTCTCATCTGAGAAGTTTGTTCTCTAGAATTTTCTTTAATAAGTGTCTGCTGGAAGCACACTCAACCACTCTTTTTCTCGAAGTTATTTTGTTTCAAACCACAATGTACTAGGTATACAAGTCAAGGTTACCAATAGTTTTCTTTCAGTACATTGAATAATTATTTGACTTTTTAAAAAGCTGTCCATTGTTTTTATTTAGAAATTGGCTATTCATTTTAAGGTGTGGATTTTTTTTTTTTTAAAACATGCTGGATAGTCATTGAATCCATTAATGTATTTTACTAGTATTGGATGTTTTTGAACCATCACAATTTCAAATAAATTGCTACCTTGTTTTTCTCTTTTCCTTCTAAAACTCTGATTTTACATGTCACTATTCTCCGTAACATTTACTTTTATCAGTCTACTCTCCATCTCTATCGCTTTTTTGATAATTAATTATACCTTTGTTAAATTTAAAGTTTAATAATCTTTTGTTCAACTCTATCCAACTTCCTGAATCTGTCCTTGAGTTACAATTTCAATTTGAGTTACAATTTCAATTGTTGTGTTTTCCATTCCAAAAGCACAATTTGTTCCTTTCTTCAAATCTGCTAGGTCATTAATTTTGTTGCTTGCTCCCTGTAGGTATTTTCAATCTTGTCTTTTATTTCTTAAAATGTATTAGGCATTTTTGTTTTGTCATATTGTTTGATAAGCCCATGTTCAAAGACCTGGTGCTCTGGGGTTATTTCTGCTTATTCTTGCTCTATTTTTGTTTACAAGGGGGCTTGTTCCCCTGTGTGATCTCATTCTAAAATAAATCCTCTATGTGATTTGGTTTGGGACTGTCAAGTCTTGGAGGCCCAGTTTGTAGTTATAATTTCTAAGGGATTTCATCAATGCTCCTCTCTTCTTAGAGTCAAAGCAACTCTCTTCATCAGTACCTGGAAGTAGAGGGTGAATGAATTAAAGATACTGCCAAAGGAACTGGTCTGAAGACCTATTAGGGTTGTGGGCAAGATGTGTCTGGGATGTCTGTTAGTGTTCCAAGAAGAGAAGTCAAGGATGCAGCAGGATAAACTGATGAAGTTCCTTGGAGAGGTCAGGGCTGGAGCTAGGATATTATGGATGAAAGCAGACAGGTGGTTTTTCTCTCATATAGTTAAAATTCACCACCTCCATGGTGATCTTTTAAAAAGATAAATTAGATAGTATAATTCCTTTGTTTAAGTCTCCCAAATGATTTCCTATCAATCATAGAGTAGAATCTAAATCTTTAGTATGGCTTAAAAGACCGGAAATTTTTTAACCTTCATCTTCCTTATTAACCATATCTCATTTTACTCTTCCACTGATAAATTAAGGTTGAACTACTCTTATCTTCCTTCTTTCTCTCTATCACACAAAGCTCATTCCTATCAGTGACGTTAGGCTTGTTGTTGGCTCTTATTTCTCACTATGTGTGAGATTACTCTAGAATCTTTTTTGGATTCTTACCGTGTTTCCCTGAAAATAAGACCTTGCCGGACAATCAGCTCTAATGCATCTTTTGGAGCAAAAATTAATATAAGACACAGTATTTATTATATTATATTATATTATATTATATTATATTATATTATATTATATTATATTATATTGTGTTATGTTGTGTTATGTTGTGTTACGTTGTGTTACGTTGTGTTACGTTGTGTTATGTTACATTATTATGTTACATTATTATGCTACTATATTATATTATATTATACTATACCATACCATATTATATTATAGTATATTATATCATATCATATCATATCATATCATATCATATTATATTATAGAACCAGTCTTATATTATAGTAAAATAAGACTGGGTCTTATATTCAGTGTTGCTCCAAAAGATTCATTAGAGCTGATTGTCAGGCTAGGTCTTATTTTCAGGGAAACAAGGTAATACAGATATTCAGATAAAGTGACCTGGGGTCTATCCTCAGCACTGATATATTTCAGTTGTTCAGTTCATTATGATGAACTGACAGGGAAAGCTATTTTGCCTAGTATTTATGTCTCACTCATCTTTTAAAGGACTTTGCTCAAATGCCGCTTTCTATAATGTAGTCCCCTCTTATTTTTCTCAACTTCATTTTTGTTCATTTATCAGTTTTATTGATTTTTTTATTATTTATTGCTTTTATCTGCTACTATAATATGAACCTCATGAAGGTGGATTTTTTGTTTAGTTTACTGATGACTGTCCAGTATACAGATGGTATCTAAGTAATAGTGGACTCTCAATTAATACTTCTGAAGAATGAGACTACCCTTTCTCTGCCTCAGAGATCTCTGATTCCAGACATAGTTATATAAGATTTTCTTGCTATAAAAGTAATGTATAAAGACTGATTTTAAAGATTTGATAGTATAGATGAGAGAAATCATTGTTGTCTTTCTTTGGAACATGATTAAACAGCATGGATTCTATTTTGCTTAAAAATAATCACTACGAGTGTTTTGGTTTTATTTTGTAATAACAACCGGACAAAGATGAGGAGTAGTGGTCGGTTTCCAAGGCTAATTAGTGGGAAGATTTTTTTTTCCCTTTCCCTTTCAGTCTACGTTATTTTCTCTAAAGACAATAAGAATTATACTACTTAATTTGTCGTCTTCTGACAAGAATGTGAATGTCAAGAAATAAGTACTACCTGCACCTATAGTCACGTGTTAGTATTTGAATTTATCTGAGAGGTGGGATGAATTCTGAAGAATTCACAAGAACAATAATGGCAATTTAAATTCCATACTTCATGCAAAGACAAACTGACATGCAGGTGATTCCACAGACTAAAATTATAGTATTCTGCAATTGACTTACTAATTAGTCTTTTTTTAGTTTCAAATTTTGAAATATAAAAATTCTCCCACCTAGTCACATAGAATCAAACAATAACTTGCTTCATAAATTACCATTTTCATGACATATTTGGTCATCTTTTCTAGAATATTTTCCATTTGTCTAACATCTTCTCTTATTGAAGCTCTTTGTAATGAATAGAGGAATCCAAGTGAATTTTTTTCAGAAGAGATCATAAACTTTCTCCTAATATCTAGTTTCTTCTGTTCCTCCAGCTCCCATTATAATCCCATTCATTTGTTGTCCAATTGTCTTAAATATTGAGGTAATAGCATATGATTGTATTAGGAAAATAAACATTCAATTTCAAACAATCTGCCATCTATGCTAACAAATTTATAATTAGATGCAATTCTTGATTCAAGTATGTTTATAAGTAATAGATGAATCCTAACCTGAGGAGAAAGTACAAATAGTTTGCACTATTGTATATGTATATGTTGAATGTATATGTTGAAACCCTAACACCCAATGAAATAGTATTAAGAATTGGGAATTTTGAGGCATAATTACATTCAGATGAGATCGTGAGGATAGAGCATCTATGATGTGATTAGTGTCCTTATAAGAAGAAAAAGAGACTCCAGTTTCCTCTGTGGGCCACATGAGGATACAGTGGAAAGTGTCTATCTTAAGGCTAGGAAGTGGGTTTTCACCAGACACAGGTTTTCCTGATATTTTGGTATCTTGGACTGTTATCTGGATTTCCCAGCCTCTAATACAACTATGAGAAATAAATATTTGTTATTTAAGCAAGCCAGTTTATGCTATTTTTGTTTGTAGCAGTCTGAAATAAGACAGTTGATGTAGTACATAATCCATTCTGGGAAAATTCTGAGATCTAAATAATGTTCAGAAAGATATTCCTAGAAGACGCTAATTTGAATGGAGGAGGCGCACAGAGAAATTGAAGAGTACTTCAAAAGTGGAACTTTCAGGAATATTTAAGTACATAAAATGTCATGACAAATTTCAGAGTTACAATGTAAAGAAAGGCTAATTAAGGAGTCCTTTGAGTAGATTTTTCTTTTGTCCTTCACTCTTTGCATTCCACGTATTGACTATATTCTATTCTCACAGTATTCTGGTGACTGACTCATAAAAGAAACCTCACAGAACACTTACCTTCAAACTCTAGTAATGAACTCAAGGAACTGGAATTATTAGGTTGGTGCAAAAGTAATTGCGGTTTTTGCAATATTTTAAACCTTTTAAACCGCAATTACTTTTGCACCAACCTAATACCACTTGTTGAAATTTACCCTACTACTTTGTTATCAGTGTAGTTCCATTGTGAGCTATAACCTTTAAGGAAATGTATTTCAGTTATTAGGGCTATTTCTTTACATATCTCAATGTTTTCTATCAAACTTTGATTCTTGCCATTTCTGTACCCTTTCCCTTTCTAAATAGTTGCAAACAGTACTGGTGCTTCAATAAATGTTTTGTTTTAAAATGGCCCATACCTAATTGTAACCAGTGACTTTCAGGGCATTCTTTTTGTTGAATATGACTTCATTTGGTAAGGTTTCCATTGCTTTTTAATTTTCTACATATCTTTTAGCACTTGCTTTCACTTTTCATTTTTCTTATTAAATGTGAAATTAAAATGAGCTTAGTTACTCAGCCATCTGGGGATCAACAGTGATTTCATTGCTTTTCTGCTAATTGCATCATGACTATTTCATGTCTTTTTCTTTCTCCTCTGACTTATATCTTAAAGCAATTTTTATTGTATCTGTCTTTTTTTGTTAACTGTAATGTATTCTTCTTTGTGGATATGCTAATCATTTCCCTTAAAGCTGTAACTGATATAACAAAATCTTGCCGCCTCTCTCTCTTTCTAATTAAAGTCTATATTTTTCCTTATTTAAGGAACATTGCAAAGTTTCATCAAATATATATTTTTTTCTATTCTGTATTATTCTATAAGGGTAGTACTATGCTATGACTTAACTGGAGTTAAATCAATTTACTTCTAAGCAGAGTTAACTCAATTCTATGTAATTGGACTTAGTCTTATTTTTCCTCTGAACTTTCTTGAAATCTGGAAGATTTTTTTATGTCTAATTATATCACGAGTGTCAAGAGAAATTAATACAAATTTCAGTTTAAAAAGTAAAAATGAAAACTGAAGGATTATTCTAACAGTTTCCCTGAAAGATATAAAAAAAAAGGTGTAGTTGTCTATCAACTGGGTTAAGATGCCACATTAGGAAAGTGTGTCCAAATTACTAAACAAATAATTATTAATCAAATTATTTAGATATATAATATTTTTACGCAGCTGCTAATTATGATGAAAATTACACTATAATATTAGTTATTTTCTACCGTTTTAGGTTGTGTCTAACAAATTTGAGTGAATGTATACTTAATTTACCTTTATGAATACTAGTAACTTTCCATCCTTTATAAAAAATCTTACTTTGATCTTTTGGTGTAGATGGTATCTGTCAGTTCTCTACAATATGAGGTTTTCCTTTGTAATTACATAAGTGTTTCATGGGAGATATTTTGAGACTATGTAAATAACTTGTTTCTCCTAAAATCTCTGACATACATTCTATTCCTTATTCTTGCCTAAATCAATTATTTTTGTGATAGTTGCCAAGTGATAATTTTCTATTCCCATCATTAAACTTATGTATAGTAGTTTCCTTATGTTAGAAGGAAATCCATCTTCTTTCTTTCTTTTTTTTTTTAATTTATGTCAGTATGAACTCATAGATTCTAATTTTAGTTTAGAGGCTACAATCCATTATTACCATCAATACTGAAAAAAAAAAATATATATATATATAATTTCCCTACATATACCTTTTCTGAAAAAGATATAACATAATTTCTGTAATATTCCTAACAAAAATATAATCATGAGAAGACATCAGACCAAACCTGAGGGATATTCTACAAAATAAGTGATCTATTCTTTTCAAGAATATCTTGAAATATAAAGCAAGAATGAGAAACTTCCAATCAAAGTTTACTAAACAAACATGATAATAAAATTAACATATCAAAATATATGAAGAACTCATACAACTCAATAACAGCAACAACAACAGCAACAACAAAACCCAATCCAATTAAAAAGTGGGCAGAGGACCTGAACAGACACTTCTCCTAAGAAGACATAAAAATGGCCAACAGATATAAGAAAAGATGATCAACTTCACTAGCTATTAGGGAAATGCAAATCAAAACCACAATGAGATATCACCTCACATATGTTAGAATGGCTATTATCAACAAGACAAGTAATAACATGTTGGAGAGTCTGTGGAAAAAAGGAACCCTCATACACAGCTGGGGGGAGTGTAAATTGGTACACCCATTATGGAAAACAGTATGGAGTTTCCCCCAAAAAATTAAGAATAGAATTACCATATGACTCAGCAATCCCTCTGCTGGGTACCTACCTGAAAATTTTGAAAACATTTACTCATAAGATATATGTACCCTTATGTTCCTTGCAGCATTATTCACAGTGGCGAAAACATGGAAATGACTAAAGTGTCCTTCAATAGATGATTGGATAAAGAAGATGTGGTAAATAGATACAATGAAATTCCTTGGCTGTAAGAAAAGATGAAATACTGCTATTTGTGACAACATGGATGGATCTTGAGATTCTCATGCTAAGTCAGACAGAAATAAGTCAGGCAGGAAAAGTCGAGAACTATATAACTTCACTCATATGTGGGATATAAAACTGAAAGCAATAAATGAACAAAACAAACAAACAAAGAAACAAGAACTCATAGACACAGGCAACAGTTTAGTGGTTACCAGAGGGTAAGGTAGTTGTAGAAGAGAGTAAAGGGGATCAAATATATGGTGACAGAAGGAGATTTGACTTCAGGTGGTGAACACACAATGCAATATACAGATGACGTATTATAGAATTGTACACTTGGAACTTATATCATTTTATTAACCAATGTCACCCCAATAAATTTAATCTAAAAAATGAACTATTTTTAATTAAAAAAATGAACAACTATAGTTTAAAACTCTTGTGTGATGAGAAATATTGATCAAAAGGAGTCAGACACCAAAAAGTGTGTATGTTAGGATTCCATTTTTAAAAGAGAAAACTAATGTGTAGGATATTATCTTTGAAGTGGTGGAAATTAGAGGGGTCATAAGGGCGTCTTCAGAGGCCGAATAATTTAAGTCTGTTCACATGGGTGTATTTACCTAGAGAAAAGACACTGAGTTAGTTTTAGTATTAATGCCTGTGAATGCTCCAATTTGTCGTACGTAGTGTTTTATCCTCCGGTCTGCATGATGGAGCCTCAAAAGATTGTTTCAAACGTTGTATACAATTGTCTAAATTAATTTTACATATCAACTAAGATTTATTGCATATTTGTTGTATGGTGTCTTAGCAGGTTCAACCCATTTAAATCTAATGACAGTACTATGAGGTGGATATTATACTAATTTGGGGGATAGCTAGTTAAATAATATTCATAAATGATGCAGCACATGAGTTACAAAAGCAGAATATATTAGCATACACTGTATCCCTTCCTAAATACAACTTTTACAATTCATTTCAAGAAAACAATATTAATTTGAAGTTTGTATGCTAAAATACAAGTGATGCCAAAATGTGAGTATATAAGATTAATACTGTTCCTGATTTAACATAGAATAGCCGTGAGAGTCCTTGCCAGTCCTTTGATTGATTCAGAGAGGAACACAGCAGATACAATGCCTACCCACATGGATTATCCATGTTGTAGGAAACACAGAAATTTTGTGTAGTAAGGAAAATATAGATTCTACATTTCTAACCTGCTCTGTCACACACCTGTTTATTGATGTTAGAGAGAGCAGTATCCAAATTTATTGAAAGTGGACGTTTTGTGAATAAACCCACATTTTTCTATGAAATAAAATTTTCACTTCAAAAGTTATGATGGATATGCATGGGGGAGATAACTAAGCCCTAAGTCAGTCTTCCTATAATATCATAAAAGCACGCTTTGCATTATTACTATCATTAGCATAAAGCAATGTACCATGCCTATTATCTATAGAGGAAATTTTCATATCATTTAACTCCAATGTAAAAAAATAATAATAATTATTATTTTTGTTTTCATTTTGGATTTTGCTCCCCCAATGTGAAAGAAAAGAGTTGAATTCATATAACAACCTTGTTGCCACCAAAAAGACTTAAGATAAAGTAAATTTTAAAATATTAATCAAAGCCATCTGTGGGGACAGAGCCAGGAGTGCAGTTTCCAGGCTCTTGCCGTCACATGGAAATGTGCTCACTCGAATCAACTGTGATTGGATGACCATCAGCTGTGGCTAGTTGGCCGTCAGCTGTAACCAGTGAGCCATTGGCCACTAATATGACTGCTGTGGCTATGCTAGCAAAAAATGGGGGCTAGCAAGAAGTTGGGGGCTGAGCTAGCAAGCAGCAGAGTGAGGGTTGCGGATTCTGTGGCTCCTGCTTCCTGTGTCTACAACCTAGCCACTAGCTGGGTGGTACACTATAGTGGTATGACTCCCCTATCTATGGCTCCGTGGGTGTTCCTTTTTGGCCTCACCATATCCTGCATTCTTATGTGGGGAGCTGGACCAGAGACCCCGCATGCGCCCTGCATGACAAATGGCGCAGCAAGCAGGGTCTCCCGCATGATACCATCTCCTCATGAATTTGTTTAAATTGTGACATTTTAGTATACATCTACCAGGGGGTGGTGAGTGGAGGGAGAATGTGGCTAGTTAGGATGGTTTCATCTTGTTTTTGTTGAAGAAGTTACTTAATCATCAGTACGTATTTACATAAAATCTGTGTTATTGGCATCTATCCAGGAACTCTGCTTACAGCTTTAAAGTGTTTATAGAGAAGTGAGCTCTTTAGAGTGGATGAATTATGAGCAGTATAATCGCTATGTCAGACATGATGGTACTTGAAGCCCTGTTTTATGACTTATTCACTCGTTTGTGAAATATTTATTGAAAAACAACTATGCACCAGGCAGAAAACAGACCGTGATCTCTGCCCTTGAAGAACTTATTTTGAAGTGAGGGAAAGTAGCAGGCAATATACAATAAACACACACACACACACACACACACACACAAAAGTAAAGTAAGTGTATTTCAGTAGGTGATAAGTGCCATATAAAATTAGAAAATATAGATAAGAGTTGGGGAAAATCAGAAATGCTGAGGGCAAGAATTTTTGTTAAAATCTCATTTGAAAAGTGAGATTTGATTAAGGAATGTGAGGTAGAAAACCAAGCAAATATTTGGAGAAGTTAGTTGTATTTCAACCAGAAGAAATATTTAGAACTAAGATTATAAAGAGCATAGCCTATTAAGCCAAGCATAAGAAAGTCAGTGTGATGGGGCAGGGGATAAGTGGTAAGGGATGAAATAAAACCAAAATTATGTGAGAGAGTGGCAGATGTAGCATATGATTGATTTGCTCATGAGCATTCTTGTCAATTAAATAAGAAGTCTGAGGTTAAAAAAAAAGGTAGTTCAAGCAAAACTAGTTGTGCAGGTATGTAAATTATAAATATGCAATGAATCATGTTGGAATTTCATATAGGTGCAACAAATATACAGTTTAGCCAAATGCTGACTGGCAAGTGTTAAAATCAATGTTATTCAGTAGATAAATATCACCATTGTAGAATGAAAATAACATATCCTATCATTTTATTAACATTTGAATGTAGTCTTACAATTATACTTTCAGTAGTTATGTTGCTGGTGTGTTCACTCTGTCCTTTCTTTGCACAATTAGATGTACGTTCACTTTCACCAAAGTTACCTGGAGGAGGAAGATACTGTTGCCTAGATTTGTCAGAATATGTTTCTGATGATGGTGAGGTTGATCCTATCCTCTCTAGTTGTCTCTGACTGAAGAGTTATTTACTAGCTTTGAAGATTACAATGCTGATGATGATTTAATCAAAGCAGTCATACAAACCAAAGCTTTGATATTGGACAGAGAAAAATACTGTCTAAATACATTCAGAAGGAGATCTGAGATTTATTCTTGCGTTTATTATTTCTATTTCCAATCATGTTGCGTGTATTTGCTGCTTTATCTTGTCAAATAAGAAAAAAAAAAGGTTTATCCTTGAATCCTAAATGTAGAAATGTGGCAATGAAATAATATAATTGGCTTACCAGATGAAGGAAATAGCCTTTGAATTTCCGTCTGTATCTTAGCTTTCAATGTTTGTATGCCAATTTTATTATGCTCCATAAAGTAGGTTCTTTATGCCAGAGATTGCAGAGAAATAGATGCAATCTCTGGAAATATCAGTTTAATTATTTCTTTATCAGGTTCCAGCAAGCAAACTAATTGGTTGTTAGGAAATCCTGCTCCATGCTATATTGTAATCTGTAAAATCTTAAGGGTCTCTTTATTCAAGTAGCCCCTTTAATGTGCATGACATCTTTTTTTATTTAAAATGTCTAATTTGAACATCCTACATAGGGATATGACAAACTGGTTCTAAAACCTCCTCTATGTCATGTAGTTTGTCTTTGACTGAAGGTAAATCAAAGCCATCGATTATTTGTCTGTGTATAGCCCAGGATTGTATTACATGATATTCTTCTAATATTTACTTTGTAAAATATTTATAGCCTTTAACGGGTATATTCAAGTGGGGATTTGGCATGAAAGTGGGGAAGTACTAATTATAGTAACATTAGTATTGAGAACAGAGGCCTTTAAAGACTTCTCCAATGGATTGATAGCAAACATGGCCCTTTCACTCTTTTTGACCCATTCAACGTGTGTAAATTACTAAAGCTACTTCTGTGGAGAGGCATTTGAAACTATCTCTTGTGTTCTTTACCATATGTCATGACGATGTCATTTCCCAGATCTGAAATACTCTTTTAGCCTCTATCTCAATATGGTATAAATATAGGAAGCAGAACCCCTAGGGGACCTATAGGTTATAGGAACAAGCCACAAGCCGATGTACAAAAGATACATGTTGTGAGCAAGTGATCACCTTTTGTTAAGACTTTTGTTTGTATTGTAATATTTTGACTTGTTACTACAATGTAACCAAGCCGAAGCTGACATAGAAGTAGAATTTTCTTGATAAAATTTTTTTAAAAAAATTATATAGCACTGGCTTTGGGAGCAGAAGTCTAATGGATAGAAATCTGTTAATGGTGATAAGGGGTAAACGTGACAAAATGGTAATTCACATTAATCTGTGGTAAAACATTGGGGATTTTTTTTTTTTACCTGCAAATGTTTGAATGATATCTTCTGTGCCTATGAAGTTGTAGTTTTAATAAATCAGTTAGGAAGCAGATAGTGATGGTATGTCTTGGTGAGCTTTCTGTAGTGTATAAGGAATGAGAGAGAAATAGACTCAGTAAAAATTTTCAAAATAACTACTTTTCAAATGAGAATGAAAGGGGGTTTAGAGAAACCAGACATTCTTGAACTTTCAGAGTTGTAAGATTGATCTATTTCTCATAGTCTAGCATTCAAATATAAAATCAATAAATGATTTTTATAAGAAAACATGCTGAAAATATAGCTTCAATACCAAAAATAACCTCTGGTGGCCTGACTTTCAAAATCCTCATTAAAATGATTAAGTGAATTAAGTTTTCTTCTTCCACTAGGACAAATTTACTAGAGTAAAAAAAATAAGGGCTTGTATTTCTCAGGGAAGCTGGATAAACTCAAGTTGCCTTCAAATAATTTCAGAGGGAGAAACAGTTCTCAAAAATGATTCTGTGTGAAACTATGTACTCATGGAGCTAAGTATAAGGAAATAGATGTAGAAACAACTGTGTTTTTGAGAGAAAGTTACTGCCAAGAGAGTCAATATCTTGGATTAAAATAGGCTGGCTTTTGGAGACTTGAACTAATCCTTGAGCCTACAACCATATATTGACAAGAAAAGAAATATAGAATCCTGCTGCTCATTTCCCATAAAAGAATGTTTTCCATTTCCCTCTTCATATGTGGCCAAGGAGACAATAGAAAAAGTATCTCCCAGAAAGAGGAGCCAAGAGCCATGGCAAATAGTCAACAATCAAATGCATTAAAGATGACTTTCGATTGACTTCTAGCTTCTCTTGTTCCTATTAAAAAGTTAGCTTACTTATTTATTTATTTTTTACTTGAACCATAATGTGTTTGTTTTTTCAAGTTTCCTTTAAGATGCTTATCTTTTATCTTTGTCTTAGTTGGTCAGAAAATTTTTCATGTTGTGCCTCATTGGGGTTGTCTTTTCATTATCCTTTTTGGAATCCGTAGAGCTATTGAAGTACTTGATGTATGTCATCAATATTTGTAAATTCTCAGACAATATTTTCTCAAATATCAATTATGCCAATTCTCTCTTTACTATACTTTGGGATTATAGTTGCATGTATCTAAGACATTTCCATCAAGCTTTATCTGTCTCTTAAGCGATTCTTGTTCTTTTCCTTGCATTAATATAAATATTCTGTTGACTTATTGTTCAGTTTTTTAATCCTCTCTTCTATGCTATCTAAATTATTGCCAAATAATTCCATAATTTTCCATCCGGTAGTTTTCCAATTAAAAAAACAAACAAAGAGCTAATTCGTTATCAATAGCTTCAAGTCGAGTTCTATCCATGTCTGCTTTTGGCTCTACGTTGTTATCTCTCCTGTGCTACGCTGTCAATGAATGAAGACATGGTGCTTAGGGCAGGAGTTGAGTTACGTCATGGGCAGGCTACCTGTTTTTGTAAATAAAATTTTATTGTAATATAGACACACCCAATCATTTATGTATTGTCTATGGTTGATTTTGTGCACCACAGCTGAGTAATTGCTACTGAGATCACATGGTCTACACACCTATTTACTAAAATATTTACTATCTGGCCTTTAAGAAAACTTTGTGAACTCTGTTTTAGTGGAGTTTTGGTGAGTTGAGGGTCCAAAGAGCCAGTTGCTTTGTCATACTTAGGTGGCAGAATGGAGGTAAAGTTTCATTTGAAAGAAAAACAGAGGCCTCTGGGAGTAGGGTGTCTGCATTCTTGAGTATACCATTTCTCTGTAACAATGGAAGACTTTGGAGGCACTTCCCACTTTGTGAGTTATTGAACCTAATGGGCCCACCCAAAAATGGGACTATAAGGCTGGAGTTTTACAAGTCCTCCGTGGATCAGGTGTGCAGTTTTGACATGTGTTCAGTATTAAACTAATAGCTGCACTTCAAAATGAGGGTACCTGGTAGTTATGTCAAGGAAGCCACAGGTCCCAATTCCTAAAGGATGGCTCCAGGTGGAGGCTATCTTTTACTGGAGGCTGAAATTGGCAAAATCATCTATCACAGAGTTTGCACTGTCTCCAGTACGTTGAGTCCAGTAGGCTCTGGGTTTCTTTTTTGGTGATAAGGGACATAAGAGTAGGTTTTCTTTGACTATCAGAATAATTGAGATATGTGAATCCATGAGAAATCTCCTAAATTTTATTAGGGTTTATCAGCCCCTCCTGGTGGAGGTGTGACAACATAACACAAAGATACCACTTGGGTCTGCCTGTCCCATGGGCTCTAAGGCTTTTAGCAATTTTTTAAAATGTTAGTTGATTTCATTCATATTATCACTTGTAAATTGGCTCTGTCTTCTGTGCCCTGCTCTAGGTTATTCAGTGCTTTTGTCTCATCTCTCCTTGATGGTGCTTATCTTCCCTTAGATTTCATGTAGTTAGTTTCTGTATGACCTCAGCTATCAGGTGCGTTTAGGAAACGTTATGGTAGTGTAAATCATTGAATTTTTCAATGTAGTTAGCTTGTTCATGACATTCTTTCCAGGTTTCGCTAGCTTAAGCAGAAGCTGAAAGTTAATAAGATAGTTTTCATTAAAATACAAATCATGATTTGGAGTTTATGTATGCATTTATTAATGAGGCAAATCTGTTGTAGACATACATCTATCAGTCATTATAACAACCAAATGAGACAATTTGGTTAAACTCAATAATATAACATAGAGGGTGGGGGTGGAAATTAAATTGATATTTATGATTCCATCAAACCTAAGAGTTAACATATAAAACTTTTAAATATTTCTTGACAGTGAACCAGAAATATTTAAGTAAACTTTACTAAATGCTACTGATTAACAAATTCTAGTGTTCTAATCTTTATTTTCTACAAATAAAGAGGGTGTTTTCTCTTATTGAATTTCAGTATATGCTTTACATTACATGTTATATTTTCACCTGTATTTGGAACTTTAGTTTTCCTCTTCCTGTTTTGCCCAGACTTAATTTACCAATAATTTTGTAAAATTGTATCAAGGTTGACTGAATATGAATACTTAGCTACCTTACAAGTAAAAAAGAAAAGTGATGTATTCATCCGTAAACTCTGTAGGGCCATGTGAACCAAAGGGGTTGAAGACAAGAGTGGATAGGATGTGTTATTATGCCAATATGCCCCATTCCTTCTATTAGATTCACCATCTTTAGGCTTTATTACTGATAAAAATTGGGAGTAATCCTATTTCTATTTGAAGATTGCTATTTTAAATTTTTAATGGATGTAAAAGATTTTGACAGAAATTAACAAAGACACTTTGACATTCATTTATCACAAAAGTCATATTGAGTCAACTCTAATAATTAGTAATGTCCAGCTGTTGCTTCATTGCCCAATACTTCAATTACTTTAATAGTTTCTCAATCATGTTACTTCACAAAACCGTTACTCAATGTGGTGAAACTAAGAGCTACAGCATCATTAATATTCATACCAAAGAGAATGAATGCATAAGACATGATCATATAAATAATTTCCTCAAATATTTTGCTTACCACATTGTACTAGATAAGTGGAAACTTATTTTCAGGAACATGCATGTACACTGAAGCATTTGAGGAACTTACAGTTGACTTCAATACACAGTGTATTTGATACCTTCTTAATCTCTTTATCTTAAATGATTGCAGGCCATTTGCACTAATACTTGTTGATATACTTATTAAAACACCAAAGTCTCTGATAAACATACAATGTTATTGTGAATGGAAATTGATTCAGTGAGTTCTTGGGGGCATAGGATATGTGGAGATAGCAAAATCAAATCTCAGGCCCCAGGCAATAGTGGTCAAACACAACCCATGATGATTTTTCAGTTCCTTGTGGAACTAGAGCTGTTACATTGAGCTTCTTTGATATTACTTCATGGTGTTGTGTACCTGTAAGCAATTTGGCAAAGAAAAGGAAGTTTTGCTGGTATGAGGGAGGAGTAGGGGCAAAATAAATACATACGTACGTACGTACATACATACATACATACATACATACATACATACATACATAAATAAGGATTTCAATTCCAAGACATAGAGGATTTTCAAAAATTCCTTCTATTAGTTTAGGCTCTTCGTGCAACTCTCAATGGCTTAGTTGAATTATCTGCAAACCATAAATAAGAATATTTTCTTCCTATCTTCAAGTTCTATAAGATTCTTGAAAGGAATAAAAGTTCTACAGGATCATATTTTAGTGATAAGTGGTGGCTATAGTCTGAGCTGACTTACTCTGAAAGTGATGCCCATTCACTACAACATAACATAGAATTTAACTTCACTGTAGAACAAGATTTTTAAGGAAGTATTTGTTGTTAGTATAATGTGATTTTTTCAGAAAAAAACAACAACAAAACAGTAACCTTCTTGAAGTTATTAAAAGTCTTTATAGATAAAAACTAATACTATTAAAAATTAAGTAACTTCTATGTTAATTCATTGTTTAGTAATTTGCTGAGTTTTCAAAAATTATTTTTTTCTGTAAATTTTAATAAGCATCTAAGGAGATATGCAACACACTTGCTGGATGGAACTATTGACAATGGAGAAATTATATTAGTTTGTGACCAAACCAATGCAGGACACTTTTAGGGGGGTGGTGAGGAAACTATAAATTGGTGTTCTGTTAGACGTGTTCTGCGCCTTCTCTTTCCCTTTTATATATTTCAGCTTTCAGTACATATTGATTCTCTTTGTTATGTTTGGGGTAAAATCAAATACATTATTTAGGGAAATAATAAAATTTGTAAATTTTAAACAAACTGAGGGTCGTAAGTATTCATGATAATCAAGTTTAAAAAATATGTTATTTTTAAAAAATATGAAATGATTTCAAATACAATTTTTAAGCTGAATTGTGTCTGCTCACGCTCCCCCATAAAAAAATCATATATTGAAGTTCTAACCCCCAGTACCTCAGAAAGTGATTGTACTTGGAGATAAGGTCTTTAAAGAGGTGATTAAGTTATAATGGGGTCATTTGGGGCGCCCTGATCTAATGACTGGTGTGGTTATAATAAGAGGAACTAGGGTAAAGGTATATACACAGGGAAGATATGTGAAGCTACAGGGAGAACCAGAAAGCTATCTTCAAATTGAGGAGAGAGGCTTCAGAAGAAACCAAATCTGCTGACACCTTAATCTCAGATTTCTAGCTTCCACAATTGTGAGAAAATACATTTCTGTTATTTAAGCCAAATAATGTACTTTGTTATCACAGTCCTAGGAAGTTAATACATAACTCAAGTAAATATGCTAGGTTATGAATAAAAATGAATAAAAACAAATGGTGTGCACTAATGAAGAACTAGAAGTTAAACTGCATGCAATTTAAGCATAGCTAATAATAATAATTATTCACTTATTGAACAATTACAGATGTTCCAGACCCTATTCAAATATATAAACTATCATATTGAACACTCACCAACAATTCCTGAGGTAGTTACTTTAAATTTCTCTATTTTACATATGAGGAAAACTGAAGTATGTGGATTTTAGGTACTTTGCCTAAATTGCAGAGCTAAATAATGATTAAGATAGATTGTGTATCTTGGCAATCAAACAATAAATTCTTGACTATTAATCCAATGGCATATCGAACCTAAGTTAAATTAGTTATTTCTCATTTTAGATTTTATCCCAAAACATTACATATACAGCTCCTGGCAACAAGTTGTGAGGAAGTTGAAATACAAATTCAGTTAATATTAGTAAGTTCCTTTGGATCATACAGAAAATTTTTCTGCATTAAGTGGGTGTATTTGAGCATGTATATTTAGATTACATATATATGAATCATACCTTTGTACTATCATTTCGCTTTAAGCAATTTTCTTAAGTCACTCAAATACCTGCGTCCTTCCCAACAAATCATTGTTAATCAGAGGTGTTGGAATTCCTAATGCTTTGTGAATACAGGATATACTACATATTCACAATATTATTATGCACCTCTTTGATTCTAGAGCTCTGCATTTATAGTTGTGTTGTTTTATTTTGTAAGAAAGGAACAAAAAGAGGCTAGGAGGAGCTGAATGGTAAGGAGAAAAAAAGGAGGGGGAAAATAAAGACAGGAACCTAGAATAGACATTCTCACTTAAAAAAAGTATGTTTACTCTGCTTCTTTTTAAAAATTAAACAAACCGAGATACATGTAAATATACATTGGAATGAATATACTACCGCTAAAATGAACTAAAAGTATTATATGTCCCTCTTTCTTTAAAATGAAGAGGCACGACCAGTAGAATAAGGAAGGATTGACAAGAAAGCAATTATTTGGAATATAAGGAAGACCAAGAAAACTGCATCTCCTCTTCTCAATTATTACAAAAAATCATCTGATATGCCCCTCATCTCATTTGGGGATAAATAACACAACAAAATATACATGGGTCTCACAAATATATTTTTAGTACAGAAAAGCACATATAGTTTAGTAATTTTAGTTATCTTAGTAACTAAATTTTAGGAGGATTCTACTTTGCATTACTAATTAAAATTTTCCAGTGGAACCAATGGAATTTGTACATGATGAGATAAGACAGAAGAAAAAATAGACTCGCTTTGAGAAAAATCACAGAATAAGGTATATTTTTGTTTTAAAGTGAACTTGTAAAAAAATACCAAAAACATTAATTGCAGATTAAAGAAAAAACTTCCTTTGAGACTAGTTTTAAATCTAGAGTGCTGAGAACTGAATCATGGGTTGTTTCTTCTTAGTACATAGTACATAGTTTGCATGCTATTGAAAGCCAAAGCCACAAGGAGAGGTTCTGTGAAGGAGAACCAAAATGCTCTGCTCCTGAGCTTTTAGCCAACAGCCAACACCGACTGTCAACTCTATGAGGAAGTCATCTTGGATATTGCAGCTCCATTGAGCATCCAGATAACTGCAGTCATAGCTAAAGCACATGGAGCAGAAAAACCACCCAGCTGGACCCAAGTCAACCCACCAGAAAAAAGATTGTTTTTGTTGGTAGGAGGTTTGTTCCATATCAATAAACTCTGAACAATGTCTGCCCCATGATAGGTCTCATAAAATTGTAACCATTGTTATTGTAAAATAGTAGGTGTAGTTTCCATTTCTGTTCAAGATCTCCTATAAGGTTCATACACGTGATAATTTATTCTCTGTGATTAATTACAGTCTTAGTACCACAGAATAATTAAAGATGGTACTGTATTTCAGTAGTGTTTTTCTTCGTCAGATTCCTCTCTCCCACATGTGCTGTGCTGTTCCACTTGTGAAAGCTCTTCCTAACATTTCAGCCTGGATCATTGGTCTCTTTCTGCTCTTGGGACATGATTGTTTTCTTTCTCTGAACTTCTAGAGCTTGAACTGGGTTGCTGTAGTAGACTGCTTACCACATATTTGTCTAGGATTCTAGCTAACGTTTATTTGACTTGCTTTATTATCATTTTTTAGGGAATTGACTATGTCACTTTTTTTTTTTATTAAGACAATTTTAGGTTCACAGCAAAATTGAAGGGAAGGTAAACAGATTCCCCATATATCCCTTGCCCAGACACAGACTCACTTTTATTCTGTTGTTCTTTATACTGCCTAGTGCACTCTAGTGGTCAATACGTGTAGTTGCCTGTATTTTCTATACAGATCAATTATTCTCAGTGTCTAATTTGAGGATAATTAGATTTATCTTAACTTATTTACTCATCCTCTGGAGGCTATTTCAGATTCCTAACGTGTGCTATTATAGAGAACAATGAACCTATGATTAAGACACTAGGTTTCTCTCCCAGACATTAGCTAAACACAGTTTTTATTTCAATTAACTTCTTTGGACAAGGGTTTCTCATCTATAAAGTAAAGGGTCGGACAGATTGGATGATTTTTAATAACTCTGAGCTATATATGTTTGATAGATTGTATTTAGTGAAAGCGAAGTGACTAGTTAAGCAATAAGTAATGAAACCATAGTGGAAAACCAACAAGATAGTTTTATTTTCATAAGTAAAATGGAAAGACGTTTGTCATATAATTTCCTGTATTTTACTCTTTATTTATAACTAGATATTACAATATAGCTTCTCACTATCTGTTATATTTTGTTTTGCTTAGTAATGAGCTATTTCTTAAATATAATGCATGTGTATATATGTATATGTATATATATGTACATATATATATATATATATATATATCTTGTTGGTATACTTATATATCCATTTATATACATATATGTAAGATTTGGACTTCTCTCCCAATGATCACATAATATTCCTTTCCAAGGCGTTATATTTAATGGCTGCCAGCATCCCTTTTCCAATACTTATTAATCCCAGAGTAATTTAAATATGATAATGGCATTTGGCAAATTTTAAAAAAATATAGGGACAATGGGAAAGCTAGTAATAGCAGAATCAAAATCCAATTAATAAGGAGATGCTTCAAAAAAATGATCTTGCTTTCACAATTCTCCTGTTAACTTTACTCTCCACATGTTGAACTGAAAGACAAGTAGCTGATACTATATTGTTTAGTAATAATCTGGTCACCCTACCGTCAAATTGACACATAAAATTAATGACCACAATTTCCAGTCTCTAACAATTGATTCTTGACAGCCTTGACATTTCTTGGAACTGAATATAAACAATGTGTGAGCCTTCAACTCTAAGGAAATTTCCAGAATGAAAAAAAGGTTAAAAAACATAATTGTGAAATCTTCTAAGTATAGCATGAAATTTTCCCGTAATTGCAGATTGTTGTAAGTATAAAATGACCGTTCCCAATCAATTAATTACTTCTGTAACCCTGATTACTATGACTCTTGACCTCATGCAGGAACTCTAGCCTCAACATGTTCCTTAAAATAGTATTTCTGAGAAACTTCAGGCAATGTGTCTGAGAAGTTCAGGAACAATACCATTGCCACGATATGTATGTTTATGTGTTGTCTGTTCAATCTGTTGGGCACAGCAGTTCTCCACTTTGTTATATCACCACCTTGTCAATGGGCTATGGACAGAAGTGACGTTTTGTCAATTTGGCCAAGGCATTAAGAGTTTTTGTATGCTTCTGCTTATCTGCTTGTGCTACTGTGGTCTGTAAAGAAGAGAACCTGCATTAATTATCTGCTGTTCCAAAGAGAATGTCAAAACATTTGAATCCAAAATATAGGCCTGTATCCTGCAGTCTTGGAAGCATTTTGTTGTTGTAAATTATGGAGATTTCGAGTGGTTTGTTACATATGATAATTGGGACAATGGGTGACTAAGATCTGCCCTTATAAAAAGTTTGTTTTAAATAGAAAACGAATACTTTCTCTTCATAAACAGCTATGATTATGTTAGAAATTTTAAAAATAAATTTACCCTGATTAACTAAACCATAGTAAGGAAACTCATTATCATGGAATTGACTCAACCTTAATGTATTTACTTTGAAACAAAATGCTATACCTTGTTTATATGCTGTTCTTTAAGCAGATTTTAATGAGTTGTTTTTTAGTTTCAGGTGTTTAAAACAATGTAGTAGTTACACATTTCCCCCCTCACAAAGTGATAACCCCCCTCCCAATCTATTACTCCTCTGACATCGTATATAGTTATAGTTCCACTGACTCTATTCCCTATGCTGTATTCCACATCCTGTGAATATATATATATATATATATTCATAATATATATATGTGAATATATATATGTGAATATATATATATATATATATTCATAATATATATATATATATATTCCACATCCTGTGAATATATATATATATATATATATATATATATATATATATATATACACATACACACACACACATACACATATTAAATTATAGTTGACATACAATATTATTCAGCTTCAGCTTCAGGTGTACAGTGGTCAGGCATATACACCATCCATGAAGTATCTTAAGTTGTGTATTTCATCTCACCCAAAAGAGTCTAAATCTGTTAAAAGTGGGACTTCCTTATTGTATCCATATCTAACAGCAGGCTTTGCAAACATAATAAATGTAACAAATGTTGCTGAAGATTTTATTTAAACATATACAAGGGGGAATATATGTACATAATATTTTTTAAATATCATATTATTTAAAATTGAAAAAATGTAGATTTCAATAATTTTTGAAGTAAAATATTCACATGCAAGAATATTCACGTTTTCATATTATATTATTTCTATTTCCTACTATAGCCTTGGTTCAATCATATCATACTTACTAATATATATGTGTAATTAGCATATAATGATGTTTAATTAGCATATACAGACACATATATTTTAAGTGTGTTGGACAACTCAACATGTATTTAAATTCTGATCAGAAAGGGTACTATAATTAAAGATGTCATTTTACAAAACATTATAACATTTATAAATACTCAGTCATTTATTCATGCTATCTGATGAATGCAAATGCATCATTAAATCCTTAAAATTGTATTTCTAAATTAAGACATTTATTTTAAAATTTTAAACTGCAAATAAATTTGCAATGGTTTTAGAAATATAAAATTTGCCATCTCACCAATATTATTACTATCTCTGAGCAAAACATTGAATTTATAAAAGTAAATTCAGAGTCATGACTTTAATAGAAGCATTCTTCATAGGTATAATTTGATATGAATTTATCTTAGTTGTTATAAACAAAACCAAAAAAACCTGAGATCTAATTGTATGTCACTTTGTTATTAAGAGTATGTCTTTTTTTTATCTTGGCTAGCCTCTTGGGAGCAGACAGAAAAGCAATCTTAGGTACTGGTGTAGGTGACTTTAATAATGCTTTGGCCTCACTGAGGAAAATATATATATATTTTTCCTTTTGAGTAATGTGATCTGTAGCAATTCTTTACTTCAAATATCTAAGATGAAAGCCTGGTCTTATGTACTGTAATAGGAAAAGCTTAGAAAAAATTTGTCTCATGCTCTCAAACAGACATTCCGCAGATAATCACAGTTCATTGTCAGAAATATTGCTTTAACCCACATTTCCTATATAATATCTCACTGCTCTCAAAAATGATATTCTGTAGCAGTCAGGTCTCCAATGATTGTGGTCAGCAACAAGAAAGAAAATGCCCAAATGTATTGTCAAAAAAATATGAAGTGAGGCTTTGGAAACAATGTTAAATGAGTTCAACAAATACATAAAATAACATTACAAATTAAGTTTAGCCATAAAGAAAGTTGTGTATGTAATGGTTGAGAAAAAAAAGTTAAAAGGTTTTATATTTACTTTTCTTTCTTTCTTATCAGAGAAACAAAATGCGAGAAATACAAGTGAACTATAGAGATAAAATAAGTATTTAATAGCTTTGTGGAAACAAATGCTGAAAAAAATCAAAGTAAAGAGATATTTTTTTAAAAATGATCATTTCAAGCTAAATAAGAGTCACTGTATGTTAGGATAGAACAAATTAATTATAAATTCATTGTGATTATTTGGCATGGATGGAAATCTTATTATAAAACATGTTTTATAATAAACAAATTTTTTCTTGAAATTATTGTTTTACTTTTTCTTACTAAGGAGAAGGATTTTGTTTTATGCACTACAGCAGATCTTGTATTGAGAAGAGTGGCCTGTTAAAAACATATGCACATCCTAAGTAAATTATATTAGAAAATAAATAAATAAATGGACCTGTAAGATGAAATCAAGGACAGTACTTTGAAAAGCAAGAAAAACTGAAGAGGAAAAGGAGAGTAAAAGAAGGAGGACGCGGGCAGCCAGATGGCT
Organism: Rhinolophus hipposideros; assembly: GCF_964194185.1. NCBI lineage: Eukaryota > Metazoa > Chordata > Mammalia > Chiroptera > Rhinolophidae > Rhinolophus > Rhinolophus hipposideros. Next base: position 11,102,811 of record NC_138071.1, read on the forward strand.
CAGTTGGGTAGAGCACGAGCTCTGAATGACAGGGTTGCCTGTTCTATTCCCATATGGGCCTGCGAGCTGCACCCTCCACAACTAGATTGAAGACAACCACTTGCAGCTGATGGGCCCTGGAGAAACACACTGTTCCCCAATATTCCCCAATTTAAAAACAAACAAACACTATAAATTTCCCTTTAAGAAAAACAAAGAAAGGAAGAGAAGAGAAGGAAAAACAAGAAAAAGAAAGAGAAGGAGAGAGAAGAGGAAAAGAGAAAGATCAAGAAATAAGAACAAGAAACCTAAATTTCTAAATTGAAACTGTTGGCGGGCAAAAGCAGTCAAGTGCCCTTAATTGAGCTGGCTGACCCCTGAACCATGGATAGATGAAGTAAACTGAAAGGAATATACAGATAAGACTTAGAAAACTGAAGTAAGATAGGAACTATTATTATGCATAATTGTAATCCCAGAAGGAAAACGAGATAAATCAAGGATAATATTTTAAAAAGCAAAACAGATGATAAGCCTAACTTGTTCAGTAGCCTTCTTCAAAAGTCAGTTTATTTCCTCTCTCAAGTACAGTTCTCTCAACCTCTTCCATCATTAGTGCATCCATATTTTGTAATTTACTTGGTAGTGAGCCAGTTTTTAAAGGATTATAATTACTTAATTAAAATGTGTGTATGAGTATTGGAGATGCTTGAATATTATATACTGATATTCTCTCAGGAACTTCTAGTGTTCCAGACTGACTGATCACTTACAGAAGCTTTTGCATGGGAGAAATTATTTGAGGTCAGTATTTTTGATGGGGAGATTGTGTCAGGTGGCTGATAAGAGATGACCCGTATGTTAAAAAATTGTGTATGTGAGGTATGGTTAGAGCTATTAGAGCTAATAGATATATGTAAAGTTTGTTTCACATATCCTTTTTTTTTTTTTGAAGATGACTGCCTGTACATGTTCAAAGGAGGGAGTTAGGTAAACCTTTCAAGAATTTGGGTTGTAGAAGAGGAGAGGAAAAGGAGAATTGGCCGAAATGAAATCACTGTGTGTGTGCCCATATGTAAGTGTACATACACATTTCCATAAATAAACAATATACAGTTGGGAGGGACTTAATTATGTTCAAACTGATTTTAGTGATCTAGTTGATATTACAGAGAAAAGGCAATTGATGAGAATAACTACTCATTAAGAGTGGGCTGTGAAATGACTTTCTTCCAAGGAGTATAGCGTGGAATGGGAGTAAAAACATAGAGTAACTTCACAATGAAGAAACCAGTAGACACTTCAGCAGCCCTGTGCTCAAAATTAGCATTGACAATGGTAAGTCATCTTGATAGTAGATGCCCTTGATATGATGTGATTTAAATGACATTTGACTTTCTTATCTTCCTTTCCCAAACTCATAACTCCAATCTAATCCTAAGGGAAAAACATGAGCCCTCCCTCAGTTTAGAGACATTCTACAATACACTTGACCTATTCCTCAAACTGTCAAGGTCATCAAAAAGAAGGAAAGTCTGAGAAAGTGTCACCACCAAGAGGAGCCTAAGGAAACATAATGGCTCAATGTAATACGGTATTCTGGATGTGATCCTGGAACAGAAAAAGTACGCTAGGTAAAAATTAAGGCAGTTTGAATAAACTATAACTTGAAATAAGACAAAAAAGAGAGCTGTGTAAATATATAGGTAGGCTTATAATTACAATGTAATCATATGCAAGCCCAAATAATCGCTCAGCAGTTTTTGGTTATACATTCCATGGTTTGAAAGTATACATAAAGTATAGAAATTATCCTGCAGATTACAGAGGATATTTCACAACTTATGCATAACAGGTAGGTACATACAAGTATATGGTCAACATAAACATTATATATGATTCATAATGAAGCGGATAATAAGTTCTTTACTTTTTTGTATTATGTTGCTTTTCTAATAGCATATATGGATATTTAAAAAGTGAAAGTTGTTACAGAAAAATAAATTTGAGTAACAACCATTAAGAAATAGGGGATAAGGAAAAAATATTTCTTTTTGTAAACAAATACTTCTATCTACAAATTATTAATTTACTGAAGAAAAGTTAGTCTTACATTTTGTCATAAATTTTACAAGGTATTACCAGGATTGTTGGATATTTCAAAATGTTAAACATAATAAGGCATAATACTTCTTTTTTTGAAGCTCAAGTAATATAAACTTCAGTTGGTATTATGTAATTCTCCAGCTTTTTACAAGATGTGGCAGAGATATGAGACAAAAATGTACTACTAGATTATCTTATAATATTTTAAAAAGTACTCTCCCCTCTCTATTTTTTAGTCCTCTCTAAGTTTAAAAATACCACCATAAGATTAACCAGAGCAAAAATAAAATAATAAGCTTTCAAATTTAAAAAGTGCTTACTTAAATTTAAATAAGACCATACTGAATTATTATAAAAAATAATCTTGGTGATGTCTGGAATCCAACAGACCCAAGCATCTGAAATATTGCATAATCAGAAAACTTAAGAATATGATGGGCTGCCACATTTATATAATTGCATTAAATACGACAACAATAAAATATTCATCCACATCTATTTTCAAAAGCTAGCTATAATTGTCATTCAACTAGTTTGTCATAAAGTCAACATATAAACCTAATTTTTAGAACTGATGGTTAACACATACATTTTACCACACTGCGTTCCTAATTTCAAATCCTTTGAAGTAATTAAAAAGAATTATTGAAGAACTAAAGCATTTAAATCTTTCATGTGAAGCTAGTAGCTTGAGATACGCAAGAAATAACCACATGTTATTCATTGTCTCTAATTTCTTAGAAGAAAAAACATGAAACAGATGGCTCAAAGAAATATAATGTAGCTTATTATTAATATGAAGATATGTGTTTCATATTTTATTATGGAAGACATTTCTAAAAACATGTTTAATTGTTGATTCTTTGATGTGCCCAACAGTCTGCTAAGTAGGACAGAACCACATATGAACACAGGTCCGCTTTGTACTTGACCTCACCTTGCTTTAGAATCTACAGAATGAGATTAAAGATACTAGAGGTAATGGCCCCTGTTATTGCTTCAAGAAAATATGCCCAAAATGATCAATTTACCGATTCCATCATGGCTCAGGCATCATTTTACTGTTCATCTCTGACTACTTCTGCTTTCTATCCCAGCTTTAATCTTGTAATTTGCTTAGGGTTTGAAATTAATAGCATACATGGATTATAGCATAGTGTTTATGAACATGGCTATTTTCATTGTCTAACAGCTTCGTTACCTTAAAAGAAAAAAGAAAACAAGTCTACTCTAAGAACTAAAAATTATTTCACTAGGGTCTGGCCAATAAAAACTTTCATAATTTAGCATACATACTTACCTACTTTTTCCAAAGGAATTTAGGGTTAAAGAAAAGAATTCCCTCCGAAGACTAGGACTGAACTCCTGTGTCTGCATACTTTGTAGGGTGAGAGAAAGTTGACTGCCTTCACATCAAATTGTCATTACCATCCTCCAAATACCCAACAGAGTCCTGCAAAGCTACATTACCTACGTGGTGAATAAAAAGCAAAGCACCACGACAAAATACTCCATCGAAGCCACAATATATTTGTGAAACTTTCTAGATAAATATCTTATTTCTCTGAAAACACCTCAGTTACACTATTACTGTGACAAACACTTTTGTCACTTGTCTTCTGGTCAGGCATTCATTTAATGAGTGTTTACTCTTTCATTCTGCACTGATACATCTGCCTTGCCTTCTCTCATTTTCCATTTTTGTGTGTATAACAGAGTAGAACATAATTTTGGTTTATTAGGATGTACATGAGCTGCCCAGAGGGAAGGTGATGTATTACTTTGACAAACATAACTGATGTAATTATTTGTCATGAGCTAATGAACTCACCAGGTGAGTGTTCAAAATGATTTTAATAGCATACAAATTTTGAATACCGTTTTTATATTCATGATTGTAACAAAGTCCATGAATGGTTTCTAAGTTTGGCATGTTGCCAGAAACTTAAGGGCTAGAATTACCTGGTGAAATTTGATCATCATGTCAGTATTTTTATGACTGAGACAATTCAGATCCAGAGACCTAGCCTACTTTCAGAGAAGTTGCAATGGCTCATCAATCTATGTTGTATAGGTGTTAATTAGTGGCTTCTAGTCATGATGAATTACTCTCTTGTGAGCAACTGAAGAGACAGGAGGAGAGTGTGTAGAATAATTTATTCTCTTTAAGAAATCAACAAGTAAGGAAATAATCAATATGGGCACAATCTAAAATTAGTATTAGAAAACTAAACAGGTGTTTTTTTTTAATTTTCTGAAATGTCTTAAGGCTAATTGTGTTAAAATGAAGCATCTATAACAAAACTAAGTACCTAAAGTTATAACAGGTTAATTCAAAGTAACTCAAAGTGGAGCAATATTCATCTCTGAGAGAGAGCTTGGAATAAAGGCAACATTTTTTTTTAAAGAACATCATTCAGACGTCACAGTTAATAAAATAAGGTTTCTTTTCAGAGACACTCTATATAAAGCGTACTGTAAACTGTGTTTATTCATTCCAGGTTTTATTCAATATTAATTATGACGTTGTCCTTGGTGATGAACACAAGAATGACTAAATTTCAGCTCAAGTGTTATCTGTCCTAGAAAGTGTTTGTTGATGTCTCAGTCATGCTCCTGTAAACCTCCACATGTTTCACTGTCACAGAAATGAATGTAATTGTCTGTCTTCTTGCTACCTTTTTCTTTGGGACAGGTGTTTTATGTCCTTGAATCTCTCAGAGATGACAGAGCAGTTTGTCAAATGTTGGTTGAATTCATTGAGGGTGTACTCCCTATCTTTAAATTCTAATCTGGGAAAATCACCATAAGAATGGTTCCATGTTAGATAGACACTTGTACAACATGCAATGGGAACAGAGAGAAAGGAATGACATAGCTAGAGTGGGCTGGAATGGAGAAGAATCATGAGAAAGGTTGGAGTGCTTACTGAATTGATGGAGTTTTCTGGTGGAGGAGAGGAGAGGAGAAGAAAGGAGAGGAGAGGGGAGAGCTGGGGAGGGGAGGGGAGAAGGGCAAAAGTACAAAATCTTTTGGTAAATGTCAAGTAGTTGTGTGTAACTGAACATTGAGTGTGAGGAGGGTGTAAGAAAGGGAGGATGCTTCTAGATAAGTTGCCTAGGGAAAAATGAAAGGATTATTTTATACCTTGATAAAAAGTTTGGACATTATTTAAAAAGACAAAGGATAATTATTGAAGAGTTTTAAAGGGCAGGTGGGAGATTATTATAGCATTTAGGGCTGCTGACTTTGCTGGATTTCTGTGACTGGACAGAAAATATGAATTCTTTAGAAGTCTATTTCAAATCACAGGCAAGAGATTTTGAATGTCTGTGTTTAAGGCGCAGATAGCATATTTGTGAATTTATTTAGGTTCAGAGAGTAGCTGATAAGGTATGATAAACAAAGGTTGGAACTAACTTCAAGTAATGATTGAAGTTATTAAATTTATGAACATGGGATAACACATAGAGAAGGACATGAATTCAAGACAAAACTTACAGAAAAATTTTGTAAGATAGGTGATAATGGAAAGAATTGCTTATACTCACTTTGTACATAGATATATTTGAAAGAATCACATAAAATATTACCAAAATATAAATTACCAAAATATTTGGGAGTGTTGACAGATATTTAATTCATGACACTTATAGACTATCAAGAATTCCAAATGTTGTTTTAATACTGACACATGTGAAACATAAATATGCAAGTGAGGTGATAATTTTTTAGGGATTCATGTATCCTTATTTGTCCCAGACATCCCTACTCTTCTCCAGAGACAAAGAGAGGATTTAAATGTGATGGTTCAGAGCAGCAAAATAAGATTTAATTATTAGCTGAGGCTGTAACTAACTAGTTTGGACCACTTGGAGTCATTCTATTTCTCTAACTCATGACATAAGATAGGGCAAAATGATGTTGACTTTTATCAAGAAGCCTTAGAACCTTACCCCATGGAGCTCTTCACGGGGGTCTTTGAGTGTTCTCATGGCATGACTGACAGCTGATTTTCCCAGGTTCAGTGATCCAAGAGAGAAAGGTATAAGCTGCAACGTCTTTTATGATGTTGCTTTAGAAGTCACAATTCATTGTTTCCACAATATTTTATTGAATCTGTCAACTATTCAATGTGGAGGGAAACTACACAGCAACATGCATACCAGGAAGTGAGAATCTTTGGTTGCCATCTTAAAGACTGGCTTCCACAAGGTTACTATTTACAGATTTTATAGTAGATATTTTGGGACCAGTGGTTTTTTTTGCACATCTCTAATTTTCACTCATAACTTTATATAATATCTGTTCATACTCCAAAGCAAAAGATGAGGAGTTGAATAATGTTTTAAATATTTTCCACTCCCACTTTCCATTCCTATCAATGAATAACACTCGAGGTTAAAATTATTTTTAATTCGTTTCCTATTACCTTTAAACTTTTAGAAAATATATTAATACTCCTATGTTTTCCTTTACATTGTACTTCTCTTGATTTCCATCTAAAATAAGAGTAACAGCAGTTCTACAGAATACTCCACTTTCAGTTCTGTATCTTATGTTACCTACACCTTTACATTTTAAAGGTTGATATAATTTACCTTATAAATTTACACAGAAAATTACACACTGAGATATTTATGTTCTGTCCTTAGGCTAAGTAAAATAAATAAATAAATAAAATAAAATAAAGCAATGTGTAGCATTTACATTATTATGATCATGCAAAAATTATGCTAGTAGTACACTTTCTTCTATGTAGTCAATTCCTCTTAACCAAGAACTGTCCTAAGTGGAATTAGTGTCAAATTAATTCCAAATAGCTTCACTTCTCTAGAGATTTCATCAGTTGCTAAGACAGGACACATTTTAATGTGCTTCTTCTTTTGTCTGTGGTTCTTTATAAAGTTTCCCTTCCTTCCTGAGTTTCCAATTATTTTTATTTACTTATTTTCTAATAATAAGCCTTTATATCCTGAAGTCATGGTATCTACAGAGAGTGCCAAAAAAATGTATACACATTTTAAGCAAGGAAAAAACTTTTAAAATTGCAATACTCGATATATACCGATAACAAAAGATGAGTGCAAGTCATGTGTATACATTTTTTGGCACCCCCGGTAAATATGAAACTCCACCTTGTATCCATCCTGATTACTTGTATTACTTCCACCCTACCAACATTCTCCATTTTCTAGTTACTATCTGGACTGATTGCACTTTAAACCTTCTACAGAATGGTCAATCTGAAACATTTCATCACTGCTTTCCTGAGTTGAATCCAATTTTTACTGAACTTCACCCTTGTTTACTTGATGAATTTTTAAAAGTTCCTCCACAATAATTTCTAAAAAAGGTATGAGGACTGTGTAAAAATATGTTATTTTCATTATGTCATTACATATAAACAATAATTGGTCTTAGTTTTAAATCATATTCTTCACAATACTGAAGGGTTATGGTGTTTTACATTCATTCTTGCTATGACGACTCTGAGAACATCCTCATTACAGTTTATTTTAAATTATTTTAGTGAATTATTTTAATTATTTTAAAAAATACTATTTACAATTAAAATATTTAATAATTGATTATCTCTTTTAATTAAAATAAGTGAAAGATCACAATTGCTTCACATCTTTTCATGTGATATTTTAAGAATTTTTCATTTTTGACAAGGTGAGGACTATAAAAGGCTATCTCACTGTGGTTTTAATTTACACTTAATAGAGTTAATGTTTATTTATTGTTTGTGTATTTTCTTCTGTGAAACATCTGTGTGCTTGTCTTTGCCCGTTATCATATTGCATTTAAAAAAATATTTAAAGTATTTATTTTCCAAGATATGTCAATTCAGAATGTCTTAAAAATCCATTCAAATTCCATTCCAATATGGATTTGCATTCCAATATTGGTTTTTAGTATTTTAGAATGCTTGCAAAATCGTTTTGCTTCCTTCTGTGCTAGAATACTGGCATAACTCCAGTTCACCTCAGTAAGTTAAGGATGGAATTCTTCAGCTTGGACTCTGTATTTTCTTTTTATTCTTTTTAATCTTTTGACCCCCATTTCCATATTCAACCCTGAGCACCCCACCATTCCCCATACCCTCTGGTAACCACTAAACTGTTGTCTGTGTCTATGAGTTTTTGTTTATATGTTTGTTTGTCTTGTCCATTTGTTGCTTTCAGTTTTATATGTCACATATGAGTGAAGTCATATGGTTCTTGACTTTTCCGGTGTGACTTATTCCACCTAGCATGATAATCTTAAGATCCATCCATCTTGTCACAAATGGCAGTATTTTATCTTTTCTTATGGCCAAGTAATATTCCATTGTATATATGTGCCACATCTTCTTTTTCCAATCATCTATCAAAGGACACTTTGGTCGTTTCCACATTTTGGGCACTGCAAATAATGCAGCAATGAACATAGTGGTACGTATATCGTTAGGGATAAACGTGTTCAGATTTTTTGGGTAGATACCCAGAAGTGGAATTGCTGAGTCATATGATAATTCTATTCTTAATGTTTTGAGGAAACTCCATACTGTTTTCCATAGCAGCTGTTCCAATTTACATTCCCACCAGCAGTGTATGAGGGTTCCTTTTTCTCCACAGCCTCTCCAAACCTTGCTGTTACTTGTCTTTTTATAGTAGCCATTTTAACAGGTGTGAGGTGGTATCTCATTGTGTTTTGGGTTTGCATTTCCTTAATTGTTAATGAAGTTGAGCGTCTTGTCATATATCTGTCGGCCATTTGTATGTCTTCTTGGGAGAATTGTCTGTTCATGTTCTTTGCCTGATTTTTAATTAATTTCTTTGTTGTTGTTGTTGTTGAGTTGTGTGAGTTCTTTATGTATTTTAGATATTAACTCCTTATCAGAGGTGTTGCTTGAAAATATTTTCTCCCATTCGGTTGGTTGCCTCTTTGTTTTGTTCATGGTTTGTTTTGCTGTGCAGAAGCTTTTTAGTTTGATATAGTCACATTGATTTGTTTTAGCTTTTATTTTCCTTGCCTTTGAGGTCAAACTCATTAAATCCTCTCTGAATCAAAGGTCCATGAGTTTAGTACCTATGCTTTCTTCTATGCAATTTATTTTTTCAGGTGTTATGTTTAGGTCTTTGATTAATTTTGAGTTTTTTTGGTACACGTTGACAGACAGCAGTCTGGTTTCATTCTTTTGCACGTAGCTTTCCAATTTTCCCAGCACTACTTATTGAAGAAGGTTTCTTTTGTCCATTGTATGTTTTTGGCTCCTTTGTCAAAATTTATCTGCTCATATATATGGGGGTTTATTTCTCAATACTCAATTCTATTCCATTGATCTATGTGTCTGTTTTTCTGACAGTACAATGCTGTTTTGATTAATGTTGCTTTGTAAGGAGTGTGATACCTCCTGCTTTGTTCTTTTTTTCTCAGGATTGCTTTGGCTTTTCAGGGTTTTTTGTGACTCCATACAAATCTGATGATCTTTTGTTCTATTTCTTTAAAATATACCATTGGGAGATTGATGGGGATTGCATTAAATCTGTATATTGCTTTGCATAACATGGGCATTTTAACTATGTTGATTCTTTCAATCCATGAACATGGAATATCTTTCCATTTCTTCGTGTCTTCTTCAAATTCTTTTAATAATGTTATATAGTTTTCAGCATATAGGTCCTTCAGATTCTTTTTTAAGTTTATCCCTAGGTATTTTATTCTTTTTGTTGCAATTGCAAAGGAATTGTTTTTGTTTTGTCTTGTTTTCATTTCTTTTTTCTAAAATTTCATTGTTAGTATATAAGAATGCAATGGATTTTTGTACATTGACTTTTTATCCTGCAACTTTACTGTATTTATTTATTGTTTCTAATAGGTTTTTGGTGGATTCTTTAGGGTGTTCAATATAAAGAATCATGTCATCTGCAAAGAGTGACAATTTAGCTTTTTTATTCCCAATTTGGATGCCTTTTATTTCTTTCTCTTGCCTGATTGCTCTGGCTAGGACTTCCAATACTATGTCAACATAAGAGTGTGACAAGGGGCATCTCTGTCTTTTTCTGATTTTAAAGGAAAAGCTTTCAGTTTTTGATCATTAAGTATATGAGCTGAGGGTTTGTCATATATGACCTTTATTATGTTTAAGTATTTTCCTTCTATACCCATTTTATTGTCTTAATTATAAATTGATGTTGTATCTTGTCAAATGACTTTTTCAGCATCTATTGATATAAACATATGACTTTCTTTCCTTTATTTTGTTTATATGATGTATCACATTGAGCTATTTGTGTATGTTGAATCATCCTTGTGCCCCTGGAATTAACCCCACTTGGTTGTGATGTATAATATTTTTAATGTATTGTTGTATTCATTTTGCTAGTATTTTGTTTAATAGTTTTGTATCTTTATTCATCAGAGATATTGTTCCATAGTTTCTTTCTTTGCATTAAGCTTACCAGGTTTTGTATCAGGGTAATATTGGACTCATAAAGAGAGTTAAAAAGTGTTTCCTCTTCTTCAACATTTGGAACAGTTTAAGGACAGAACTAAAGGGAGAAACTGACAAAACCACAAGTACGGTAGGGGACCTAAAGAGGCTATTGACAGCTATGGATAGATCATCCAAACAGATAATTCATAAAGAAATATCAACCTTAAATGACACATTAGACCAAATAGACATATTGACATTTACAGAGCATTTCATTCTAGAGCACCATACTATACATTCTTTCCTGGTGTACATGGAACATTGTCAAGGATAGACCATATGTTGGGACACAAAACTAGCCTCAGCTAATTTAAGGACATTGAAATCATACCAATCATATTCTTTGATCATAATACTTTGAAATTGGAGATTGACTGCAAAAAGAAAGAGGGGAAAACTACAGATACGTGGAGATTAAACAACATGCTACTAAAGAACAACTGGGTCAAAGAAGAAATAAAAGGAGATATCAAAAGATACATTTTGTTTTTGAATTGTACATAGTTTATATATATACATATGTACATAGCATATATATATATATATATATATATATATATATATATATATATATATGATGCAGATATTTTTTTGGTCATGTGTGTTATAAGTAGTTTATTCCAGTTTATAGCTTATGTTTTCATTCTCTTTATGGTGCTTTTAAATGTAAGAGATTTTTAGTCTCCAAATGTATAGTAAAATTGGTTTTAGCATATATACGTAAATTTTAGATAATATGACAGAAAATTTAGTCATGAAGTTGAGATAATGGGAATTCTATTTTCTTTATTTTCCCTGAGGAGCAGTGTCTATCGTGTATGTCAGCCATTCCTAATAATAAAGAATTAATACAATGAAGGAGTATATATGATAATAGACATAATTTTCATTAGTACATCATCAAGATGGCCAAAGAGGAGTGTATCCAGTGCCTTAAAAAAGTTAATAAATATAGACTTTTTAAAATAATATTTATGACCAAAATGCATTGTTATGGTATTGGTGTAAGGAGTGGTGGCACAAAATACATCAAATTTTCAGTTTGTACAGTTTGACTGGGTCAGATATTAGCATTGTTATTCTATGCTATAATGCTTCCGAAACAATACAGATATGAAATCTTAGGTTATTGCATGGGAAGGCAGATGTTGAAAAAAAGGAAAAAGAAACCAGTTTTATGAAATACTGTAAATTAATGCTCAGTACTAGATATATTTGTATTGATCGCGATTATATAGAAAAGGCTGTTGCTCTACACATTAACAGTTTTGATTAAAATAGTTGATCTTCCCAGGAGAAAGCCTGCTTACTTTAGCAATATAATTTGAATATAATTTATGAGTGTGTATTAATTTAGAAATTTCATCCTTTACACGTTTTAGTGAAACTTATTTATATCTGATAAAAATGTAACTATCTATTTGAAAAACAAATCAAAGCTTTGTTCCTGGTCTGGAATAAAAGTAAAATACTTCTCTTAGAACATGTATATCATTGCTACTAGATCATTTCAAGAAAATGTTTTATGTGGGGTCTAGTTAATGTCACTCATTAAAGTAATGAAAGCGTTTGAAAAATAATTCAAAGGATAAATATCCATCTGCAAACTCATCATAGCTTTTGTTACAATGTAACTGAACTGAATTATTCGTAACAATATTGGTGTCTTATCCATTGTTTATGCTATAGCAAAATTGTTGGCTCTGTTATTTCTGTTTACAATTTTATCACGAGCACATTTTTTTTCTGTTTTTCACACAACTTATAGTAATATGGTCTCTGAATGTCATGCAAAGTCCAGCAGGTCTTGGCCACTCTCCATGACAGCTGTCCTCCAGTGTGGACCTTGTGGCCCTACTACCACAATACAAGACGTTTTTGTTCCACGTGGGGTGGTGTTGGGAGAGACTGCGCATCACAAAAGGGGTGTTCACGGCCTCCCCTGGAAGTGAAACACGACACTTTGATCAAGTTTCAATGGACAAAAGCAGTCACTTATACTCACCTACGTAATTGCCAAGGTGTTTGAGAAGTACGGTTTTCTAAGTGTTCATGAAAACGTGTTGAACACATAGCATTATCTCTGCCACAAGCTATTCAAAAATAAAACCAACAACAACAAAATAGCCCTGACCTTGCAATATTAGAATTTACCAGGAAATGAAGTCTAAATTATAAGGCAAATTAATTAATGTAGTGAGTTTCTTCCAGTGAGCAAATTATTTACTTGTATCTCAGACAGTTCGTCTTTTCCTCTACCAGGGCAAGATGTAAAATAAGTAAAAAGTATACAACTACTTGTGCCTGGTCTCAGGAAAAGTAGAGGCAGATATCCCTGAGAAGTATCTGGGAATACTGGAGCTGATTGGTGATGCTGTGATTCACCGAATGTGACAGGGTCTGTTCTGTTCCGTGTTTGGGAGACACTGCCAAATTCTTGCTCTGTGGGCTTCCTTCTTCAGAACACCTTGCAAACACTTTTCTGTAGAGATTTGCTTTGTTCTCTGTGTTTATGTCAATGAAGATAATTGATTCCATTCACATGCAAGCATGTCATCCCCCCATTCCTAATCCTGTTTTTCATTTTGTGAACAATCTGCCTTTTAATAGGATTTCTACAAAGAAGATTCTGTAGATTTGATTGTTCTTTTACTGTAGTGATGCGTTATTTCCCTCATTTGTTCTGTCGTTGTTGTTTTACAAATTCTTGTCAAATTTTATTATCACCTCCACATTTTTATTCCAAGGCTCCCTTTTATTTCTACAACCATGATGGAGTTTAGGAAAAGCAGTCAACTAAGTGAATACTTTCCCATCTATAGCAGAATGAAATTTCTTTTGTGATACAGTTTTATATGAAGTTACTGGTTTGTGGTACTGGAAACACATAACATAAACCAGCTTGGGGATGTTACTGGGTTTAAGTATTTCTGATAGTAACTTAACCCAAGGATGAGTTTCTCAAAAACATTTTCCATGAAAAGCATTTTCTAAAATATGAAAATGAGAAGATAAAAATGCTGATTAAGTGAGTGGGGACCTATAAATAGGAATGTCTTAAGAAAACTTTCATTGCTTTTATTTTAGCCTTTTATTTAAAAGGTGAACTGACGTTCAGGCTATTAACCTCTCTTCTTCAAGCTCCTTTCTCCCTTCACACAAATGAACTGAAGCACATGACCTTAGGTATTTATCCTTTTATTCTGACATCTCAACATTCATTTGATGGATCAATGGAGAAAACTGATTTCTTTCTTCCATGACTTTTGGCACAAGCCAAAACAAGAGAACACATTTCCATTGTGTAAGTCACCTAATCTATTTGTTATGGTAGCCCAAGCTGACTAAGACACCCCATAGGCATTTCACAACAAGGATGTTTGCTTGCTTCCTGGCTATCCAGAGAACATCTGCCAGACTGCCTCTTCTGCGACCAGATGGAGGAAATAAAGGGTTCAGGTAATTAGGTTGAGCCCACTCTGATCATCTTCCTATCATAAGATCAACAGGTTTGTGGCTTTCATTACAACTGCAAAATCCCTTCACAACAACATCTAGAAAATTGTTTAAATGGATAACTTGGAGAAGGTGTATATATACCAGACGCTAGGATCTTGCGGGCTGTCTTCGAATTCAACCTACCAGACTACATCTATTTTTAAAATTTAAATTTTCTAATAGCCACATTAAAAAGTAAAAAGAAAGAATAAACTTCCATTCAATATATATTTTATGTAACCAAATGTATCTCAAATATTATTTTAACACTATTTTAATGTATTTTAACACTAAAATACTATTTAGTATTTTAGTGTTATTTACTAAATAGTATTTACTAAATGTTAACTAGTGTTACTAGTTAATGTTACTAGTAAATGTTATTAGTATTTACTAAATGTTAACTAGTGTTACTAGTTAATGTTACTAGTAAATGTTATTAGTATTTACTAAATGTTAACACTAGTAGTGTTACCACTATTTAATGTAACACTATTTTAACATTATTTTAATGTAATAAGTATAACATTACTAATGATATAATTGATATTCCTTTTTTTCATGCAAAATGTTTGAAATCCAGTGTGTATTTCAGTTACAGCACATCTGGACTCTGACTATTTTTATGTCAATAGCCACTGGATAGCCGCAAAGGACTAGTGGCTACCAACACAACACAGCAATTTAGGTGTAATCTAGGTTATTTACAAGTTCAATTACAGGTTAATTACCTTAAGAATTTTAAGAAAGCATAGTGACATTTCAACATCTTCTGAGACTGAAAGATTACATTGAAAGAAAACTGTAGGAATAACAGCAAACATCCATAATACCAGACATATTTTTCTTTAGGCTTGAATTTAGGCTTTAGTAACAAAGGAAAATAAAATAAATTTTGAGAGAAAATGTAAGTTACAAAATTCAACTAGAAAGTAACATTTTGTTACATCTCTTAAAATGCCATTTCTTCTCATACTTAATGTTTAGTTTTGAATAGTACTAGATTTCAATTTATGCAGCATTAAATTTTGTCCAAATGATGCTATGTTCATAGCACCATTTCAGTAAGTACAAAATTTACTTTAAGTATGAATATAGAGTGGCCATTATTTAACATGAACTCTAGTAAACAGGGAATTGTTTCTTGAACTTGGACAGAGAGGACTGAAGCATCTAACTTTGTACATGTTAGTGGTTTAATGATATTTAAGTTTTTAATTTATTCAAGCGATTTATATGTTATTATTGCCTATTTTGCAAGCAGCATAAAGGCTGACTCAATAAATAACATGCATTCGTGCTGAAATCTCTTCAACAAATAGAGTTGCGATGATAAAAAAAGAGAGAAGTCTGATTCTGTTATTGATGCTACATTCTTTTCTACATTATGTTTCATACAATAATAATAATAATAACACTTATTTTTCTGAAGAAGAAAATTATTATACACTTGATCATAGCCAAATGGCTGAGAAGCAATGGAGAAAATTATTCTAACCAACTCTAGAACACCCCATTGCCTGGATTAATAGACACAACATGGTACTTCTTACCAGTGAACTTTAAATGCTATTAAATAGTGTAATGATTATGTAAACATGTGAACATGGTCTTTGTTCATTAAAAACACATTACTGATTTGAGCACATTATCTTTCAAGTGGAAATAACAATACCGACCAGCTTCTTGCTGTCTTGGACAGAAATAAGTCATTAATATTCATAGAGATGAAACAGTCTCACTTGATACATTTAAAGTGTTGAAATGGTTTTGCGAAGCATGTGGTTTAATTTTTTCCATGTACTAATTGTTTCTTTGATCACGTGTATGGAATCGCATGGGCACTTTGCCTCACAGTGTTCTCGTATACTCTGCTGAGGGATTCTTTTTTGTTGCTCTCACTCCACACTCTACACCACACTGTGTTGACTGGAAATTATGTTGTTTCTATTGGTTTTGTTGTTCTTTTGTTTACATGTCATTGTGAGAGACTGGAGCCCCACAATTCTACGTTGTTTACATATATGCCAACCTTCAAATATGAAGAGAAAAAAAACACAAGAAGAAAACGCTTTGATGCACACAATTGCCCTTTTGGCTTGAGATTGGGGAGGGATGTTAAGTGGTAAAAGAAAAAAATGTTCGAGGAAAAGAAAAGGAAGTGGAAGGGAGAAAGAAAAAAACAAACAAAAACCGTGATGAATGGAAAGACTGCAACCCTGAACATTTTGAAGTGTAGTCTATTTTGAATACCAAACAATGTACCACCAGTACACTTCAACCAGGTTTGTGTTCCTGTAGTCACGAGTTTTAGTTTTTACGTACAATACTAAGTTTAACTCATTAGCTATGTTACAATTGACTTAGAAAGGGATTAATAATACATTTATTATTGACTCCACATCCTCCTCTAGCTACCAACACATTTTCACAGCCTTTTACTACATAACCCCTTGAAAACGGTTTTGGTTTTTTTTGGTTTATTTTTTGGTTTCCTTTCTTTTCTCATGTCCTATTAATCTAGTCTGAATTCTCAATTTATATATGTATCAGCGGCATTTGACTGTTTTTAAAATTAACCCTTTCTTGATTTGTTTTCTTTACCTGGCCTTCAAGATACCACCCATTCTGGGTTCTCTTTATTTAACTGGTGGTTCCATTTCAGTCTTTTGTACTGTTCTGCCATACTTTTCCAACTTCCATATACTGGGAATATCCACATGGTTCAAGGCAGCGAGTTCTCTAATTCTGTTTAGTCCTTAGAGTCTTTCCCCATCTTATAATGTAGATTTATATAACATCTGTAATAAGCTTCATGTCGAACTCTATTACCAGTCTGGTTATAGCCACTATCACATATTGCTTGAACTATTGGAATAGACTATTAACTTTTCTTCATGCTGCATCTTTTACCCCTTCTCATAATTTTTCAATGCCAGAATGTTTGTTTGTGTTTTTTTTAATGTCAATTTTTGAATTTAAAATGATCCAATGATTTATCGTCTTCTTTAAGGTAAAATTCAAAGTTCTTATCCTAACCTACAAAACTCTAAGTCATTTAGCCCCTGACTCTGCCACCTACCCCATTCTCATTCATACTGCTCAAATCGCGATGGCTTTATTGCTATTTCTCTTCCCCTAGATGTTCACTTGGATAGTGTCACATTCTTCAGGTTTCTGTTCTGTATCACCTTACCAAAGAGATCTTTCCAGATTATATTTAATAAAATAGCATACTCACATCTGACCACTCTTATTCTCTTAACCTGTTTTGTTGTCTTCATAGAACTAATCACATCCTGACATGTTAGATTCTTTGTATTTCTATTTACTCATTGTTTATTGTAAGGTCCATAAGGGCAAAGATTTTCTGTTTCTTGATTTTTTTCATTGCCAAGTCATTCTTCAGTAGCCAGCACAATGCTTAGTACTCAATGCTTGGCAAGATTTATTTTTGTTTCCATGTTAGCTGCTGTTCTCTCTCTCTCTCTCTCTCTCTCTCTCTCTCTCTCTCTCATCTTTCTATATATGTGTATATTTTTGTCTTACATAAAGAAGTTAAATTTTCCACAATATGTTTTTTTCTGAACTGCAGTGAGTAATCACAAGAATTCATTTATTCTAGGTTGGTGCAAAAAAGTAATTGTGTTTTTTTGCAATTATTTTTAACCTTTCAAGCCACAATTACTTTTGCACCAACCTAATCCTTTCTGGGCTGAGTGTGGCAGTTATTAATACTGTAAGTCTCTTGTTACTCCCAGTGGTGCAGTGGTAATCCCTGGGCAGTGTGATAGCTGTTATTGGGATGGAGCCATGAAATCACTCCAAGCAAGCATATCCAGTGGTGGCTCGGTTGATGTCTTCACAATCTCTGGGAATGGAAAGCCAGGGAACCTGGGATAATTTAATCAAACTGCATGCACGTTTATTGTCATCATCTATTAATTTATTAGGCAATTGGTCAAAATTTTCCTTAAACTGTAATTGCTCTTCTGAATAGTGAAATAATGGTGACTTGAAAATGGGTCAATTGGGATTTTGAAATTATCAGTGGGGTTGGAAGAAAGTAAAGAGGACAGAATTCCCTTTTTTGCCACAATTGATCATTGCACGAGTTGACTTCATTAAAGAACTAAACATTTATAAATGGGCATCAATTAGCTGTAATTTTGAATATCATAATATTTAATATTAATACTAAAATATTTAATTTTAAGGCTGAAATATACATCTATTATGCCATATGTTACATACAATTAGTAGATATATGTTATATACTGATGTAACATATAATATATATATATATATATATTTTAAATTTTAATGCTAAAAATAAATCTCCTAAAATAGTAAATAAAAAGTCATTCTAAAATATATGAGGAAAAAAGATATCACCATAAAATACATTTATTTGATTTAAAAGGCCTATTTAATATAATAATTACTTCATTCTACTTTCACTCACAGAGTTGTTATTTGGAGACGATTCTGTTCGCATAAGTCTTACCTCAACAATCAATATAGGATTGTACTTATCCACAGAAGACCTAAGGGATTAGAATAACATATGTTATACTAAGTCTTAATATTAGTAAAATATTAACATGTGTTATTAATCATATGCTGTTCTACCAACAAATTAACAGTTTCATTCTTCTTAAATACAATACTAATTGAGTTAAAACCCGTGAAGGAAAAACGTGTGTTTGCTTGCCACAGATTGTGATTTAATTTTAGGACCCATGGATGTGCATGTCATTGCTGAATTATGATTTTTGTATCTGTTCTCTGGTCTTTTCCCTATGTCCCACCCTCCTGCTTCCCTGGTACCGTAGTTGACACAGTCCATAAGCCAAGTAAAATCTTCTAATCATGATAACATTTTTTGTAGTTATTTGATTTATTAAGTTCTTACCCTTAATATATTGTAGCACAATGTAATATTACATATTATGATTATGTAAATTAATTTTAAGAAACATATATTTTTAAACTAAATATTTTAATATGTTACATTAAGGTGAAATCTTGCAATACATGTACATTTAAAGATAAAGATAGTTCTTTAAGCTACACCATTGCAAACTATATAATGTATTTGTATATATCTTTATAAATATTTTAGAATTTCTAAATTTATTTAAAATTAAATTTAAATTATATTCAAGAAAACATAACGTTTTAAAATCCATTGCTTGTCACTGTAAATATTTATTATAAATAAAATATTTGTGTGTGCATTATGTTGTTATGATTTCATTGGCTGGAGGGTTTATGGAGAAAATCACACCCAACTGATTTCAAGGAAATAGAAACAGCTACATAATATAGAGATGGAGCTCATTACATCTCATGCAGTACTCATAGCTAGCATTTCTCTTATACATTGCTTTTTTCCCAAAATAACATAATAATCATATAAATAGAAATCAAAATAATAAGAAAACTCATTCTTATCTCCAGCAAAAGATTCTGTTCTCATTTTCCTTGCTGTCCTGTCAGTCTTTGTCCAAAAGTTAATAAAAATTTTACAAAACCACAGCTGTAGCTTATATAATTATAATGATAAACTTATGAAATGTTCCATATTTTGTTTTTTCACATCATATATTTGATAATTCTACATTCATTCAACACTCTGCAAACATTTACTGGGTGCCTACTATGTTCTATAAATTGTTTTAAATGATGTGATCAAAGATTAATAAATTAAGTTTTTGTTTTTTTTCCTTATACTAGCTCCCAGCATAAACAGGAAACTGACATGTAAATGACATGCACATTTATTATAAAAAAGATTATATTATGATATACGTATTGCAAAGGTGATAAAAACTAGAGAATAATCAACTCTGTCACATTTATAACTGAGTATTTTCAAAGAATGCTGGTTATGCTACTGACCACAAATAAATAAGAAAGTAGGTCATTTCACAGGAACTAAATTGAATCACCATGAATGATCTAATAATTAATATCCTTATACCAAATAAATTAGATATGTTAAATACTCATGTCAGTATATAAGAGATGACTATCTTAAAATAGGGTGTGGGTATTATAGACCAAATGTTTGTAATCCCCCCAAATCCATATGTTGAAACCGTAACCCCCAATGTGATATTAGGAGGTGTGTGTGGGATCTTTGGAAGGTAATTAGGTTTTCATGAGGTCATGAGGATGGAATTAGTGTCCTCACAAGAAAAAAAATGATAGAGCTGTCTGTCCACCACGTAGAAGGTGGTCATCTGCAAATTGTGAAGAGGGCTCTCAGCAGGAACCAAATCAGCTGGCACCTTAATCTTGGTCTTCCCAGCCTCCAAAACTCTGAGAAGTGTCTCTTGTTCAAGCCACCCAGACTATGGTATGCTGAGACAGGGGTTTAATAATGGGATGAATTTGAGAAGACTCTTTTATATGTACGGTGTATAACAGTATGCTCAATATTCTGGAATCCAGAGAACCCATTTAGATCTGCCTACTGATTAAGTGCTGATCTAAGCCAGGAGTGGTTGGAGTTACAATCTGTTCAAGCAACAAGCCAGAATGGAGAGGCAATAGTTAAGCGTAACAGTTCTGTGTCATGGACTCCCCTTTATTCATGGCAAAAGAAAGCTCCTTGTCCCTATGTGCCTAGAAGCTGAGCTAAATGACACCGAAGAGGACAGCTCCAGTGTCTGTCTGCCTGTCAGAGACTGACAGGCATAAATTGGCGAGGTTCCCACCATTCTCAATCCTGATGCAGAATTCCTGTCAAGCCAGGGAACAGAAACAAGATACACTGACAGGTATCACCAACAGGAGGCTATGAGCAAGCCCCCACAGGCCAACTATGTCTGTCACAGTTCCTTGTGGGAAAGCAAAGATGGAATGAACAGGCACGGCAGATCTAATCCACTTTAGTTATTAAGACATGGTCACCTGGGCAAACTATTTGTGTCAGGAGAACTCCGGAGTTATCTTTGCCAGAAGAGGTTCCCATCTCGTTTCTCTTCACTCACCTAACAAATGTTTTCTCTAATTGGCAATGCCTATGTCAAAATCACCTTGACTGTAGTGACAATATATTTAATATACAAGAAACAGAAGGGTTTTACTTTTCCGAGTGCAAATTAAGCTTAGTTTATATTTCAAACAATGTAAAACCATTTACAATTTAAAAATTGTTAATTAAAAATATTTTATACACAAATTTAAACAACGAGCTATAGAAAACAGTCTCAAGAAGTTCAGAAATGCTAATAACATATTGTAATTTGTTCTTCTGTACTCTAACTATTTTAAAGATTTATCCCTCCTGCTATCCTTTAGTACAGGATTTTTTTTTTTTTTGGTGAAAATGAAGTGTGTGAAATTAACAATGCAACAGATTTCATTATTTTTATAGAACAATAGTGTGTTCCTAAATGATATTCTGAATCTGCATTTGCTATTGTCTATTGAAAAAGCTTTTCAATCCTAGATACTTTATATGAAAGTCTATGACCTCTTATAATAATTCCACCAGTGTACACTTAAAAAAGAATTACAAAAGGTGAATATTAGAATAACTGTGATTTAGTTATAATTTATTTAATACTTTGATTTTTTTTTATCTGTTTGCTTTACTGCAGGATAATAGTTTCTTCAGAGAGCATTATTCAACTTCCCTTCATGCATGAAGATATAAATGACCTAAAACCAAAACACCAAATGACTTTTCATTTGATAGTTTTTCTTTTTTATATAACAAAATGGTTGTGTGTGTGTGTGTGTGTGTGTGTGTGTGTGTGTTTGCTTCCTCCAACATCTAAAAATAATAAAGGGAAAGACAGTGGAGTTTAGAATCAGTGAAAAATGTTAAATTGGGATAGCTTCCTATTATTTATATATTTTTATATTTATTTATAAATATATATGTATATATGTATTTATAGCTATATTTAGGTATAAATATATATATTTAACATTGCTGAATAGGTAGAAAATAAAGAACCCAATCACTGGTTTTGATAAGTGTAATGTACTATATTTTGCAACTGATAATTTATTCATCACTTAATATACTTGGAACTCATTTTAAATTCTATATAATTTAACTTATTAGAATAAAGTTTAATATTTATTAAGAACACTATCTCTGACCCTCTGCAACTTTCACAGTTTTGTGTTTTTTTGGTTTTTTTTTTTTTTTGTTTGTTTTTTTCTGTCAGGAAAACAAAGTCAATGGGAAGAAATTATTGTAATAGTACTTTATTAGTGGTAATGTCCCTTACAGGGATAGGATTTAATTTGAGAGTTTCTGCTTTTCAAATTTTTCTTTTTAGTTCTTCAAGATAATTATTGATGCATTTGAAAGATGAAACTAACCTAATACATGTGCATGCAAAAATACCCTGATTTTATCTATATGTATTTTATTTCTATATCTATTTCTATACCTAATCCCTTGTTTCCCCGAAAATAAGACCTAGCCAAACAGTTACCTCTAATACGTCTTTTGAAGCAAAAATTAATATAAGACCCAGTCCTATTTTACTGTAATATAAAACTGGGTCCATAATATAATATAATATAATATAATATAATATAATATAATATAATATGATATAATACTGGGTCTTATATAAGACCAGGTCTTATATAATACAATATAATAATATAAGACTAGGTCTTATATTAATTTTTGCTCCAAAAGACTCATTAGAACTGGTTGTCTGGCTAGGTCTTATTTTCAGGGAAACAGGGTCATTTCTATACCTAAACATCATTTGTATACCTCTTAGTATGAATCTTTTCTAAGCCTCAGTTCCCATTTCCCTTTTTGATAGTTTCACCTACAGATGGCAAGTTAAAACTTTGGTAATATATTTTCCACTACCAGACTTTTATATGGTCTTCTTACTTTAACTATTCAATTAGAGGAAATGGGTGAAACTAAAGAACGAGATCTGATTTAACTAGGTTCCTACGCCACTTAGGAGTGACCTGGGAACAAATAGTCACAGTTTTCAAGGTTTCTGCATAATTTTCACTATTATGTAAAATGTATAGGGGGACTATACGGGTCTAAATTATTAATAGGTGATCATTTTCAAATTCTTTCTTCACCACAGATCAATTTTATCTCTTGTAGAATTTCATCTAAATGAAAATATACATTCTATTCTTCTTGGTTTCCAACTGTTATTATTTGGTTTCCAGTTAATATTTCATACATCATAACGTCTTTTAAAATCATCCATTTTGTTTCATGTACCAGTAGTCTGCTAATTTTTATTATTAAGTAATACGCCATTGTATGAATACAGCATAATTAGCTATCCATTCTCCTGTGGATGGACATGTGTGTATTATTAATCTTTGGAAGATTATAATAGTATAGATAAAACTGTTTTGAACTTTCGTGCATGTCTTTTTGTGGACACCTATCTGTATTTCTCTTGGGTGAATATTTATGAGAGTTCTTTCTAGATAATATGCTGTCTGTTTACTTTTATTAAAAACAGCTCTCCACCAACCAGGAGAGTTATAGTTGTGTCACATTCTTACCAACTTTTAATACCAGTCTTTTAAATTCTTGCTCTTCTAGTGTTTGTGTAGTGATATCTCATTATTGTTTTAATTCATACTTTCCTGATTTAATTATTATGTAATTATTAGCCCTTCATTAATGTAAATTTGGGAAGCATATATTCAAGTCTTTTGGTCATTTCCTTACTGGATTTTTTTTTGGTCATTAAATCATTGAATTGAGAGGTTTTGGTTGTATATATGATAAATATTCCTCATCAGATACATATTTTACAATTTTTTTTCTATCAGTTCATGCCTTGCCTCATTAGTTTTTCATTGGTGTTTTTTTGATGATAAGCAGTATTTAATATTTATAAAATTTACCTTATAATGGTCCAACTGAAACTAACTTTTCTGTAAGATGAGGTAGGGGTTGTAGTTTATTTCTTGTGTGTTTTTGCAAATGGATACCCAAGTTAAGAAACATTCATTTCCCATTGAATTTCTCTAA
Organism: Rhinolophus hipposideros; assembly: GCF_964194185.1. NCBI lineage: Eukaryota > Metazoa > Chordata > Mammalia > Chiroptera > Rhinolophidae > Rhinolophus > Rhinolophus hipposideros. The sequence goes on from NC_138071.1 coordinate 11,126,885, forward strand.
CACTTTTTTAAAAAGTGAACTGACTATATATATATAGTCTCTATATAGACTATATATATATAGACTATATACATATATAAAACTGACTATATATATAGTCTATATAGACTATATATATATAGTTTTGCTATATCTCTATTTGCTTACTTTATTACATATTATACTATTTTGATTACTGTGATTTTACTATATATTTGGTGTCCAACATTGTTTTTTTATTCAAGAATATTTTAGGTTGTTTGCATTTCTATATAAATGTGGGAGTCAGTTTGTCTATTTCTATTGAAAAACATCCTGGGAATATGATGTGGATTACCTTGAATCTATAGATCATGTTGGGAAGAATAGACATTTTGATAATGCTGGGTATTTTAATGATGAGTGTAATATATTTTTTAATTTACTTAGAACTTTAATTTTTCTCCTAGATATGTTTTCTATTCATTCCATTGATTTTATTTTTCAATGTAGACATTTTCTATATGTCTTTTTAAAATTGCTCCTAAGTATTTTATTTCAACAATATTTTAATGATTCATTTTCCAGTTGTTTCATGCTAATACAGGAAAACTGTGATTGATTTTTGTTCATAAATTGTGTGCCTTATCAGTCTCACTTATTAACTGAAAGTTTTTTGTATGTTTCTTAACGATTGTTTTTTTAACTAAACAACCATGTCATTTGTGAAGAGGTAGTTTTACCACTTCCTTTCCAACAATATTTTTTTATATTTTATTGCTTTATTTCCCTGGCTAGGCATCAAGCAAATGTTATATAGAACTGATGAGAGAAGACATCCTTGGATTTGATTCTAATCTTAGGGAAGAGTATATCGTTAACTGTAGGTTCTGTCAGAATGAGTATTTGTTGAGTAGTATCTATTATAAAGTTATTGTCTATAGACACTATGATTTGTAACATTAGTAAATTGATCAGCATACTGCTATTTCATTTTCTCTTTTTTCTCTGTTTTGATATTTCTATGGCATTTTAAAATAGATTTTATCACATGGATTTTTAAAAGTATGTTTTCCAATTTGGATTAAGCATATTAGGTCAATTCCTTATTAGCTGCACATTTACTGGAATAAGGGTATGGAAAGATCTGAGTGGCATGTCTGCATGTGGGATATGTATTTGTGGATGAGATTGTGCTTGCATGCATGCATACGTGTGTGTGTAGGCAAGTGATGACGATGGATATTGAGGACACCTTTATTTACCTTCTGTTAAGCAATTGTGGAACATGGAAAACACAAAAACATTGACCTTATTTATTTTCTCCATTCTGAGCTCTCCTGACAAGACAGCAGGGTACTGCACTCATTAATAAAAGAACTATTAAATGTGAGAACTATTAAATTTTTAAATAAATGAGATAGAATATCTGACTGTTGGTGTAAAAAAAAATCAATGAACCTAACAATTGACCCATTGGTTATGTTTCTCACAAATGTCAGGAAATGTAACAGATATTGTTATTATTATTATTGTTTGTGCTGTGAATTTTTGTTGGCAAATGAGTTATTCCATATAGTTCCTTATGATAGCAATTCTTTTAAGGAATTAATACACATTAGCAAAACCAGAAAAGGATAATTTTCTTTCTCGATATTTGTTCTTATTAACTAAAAGTTCATGGTGACAATTGAGAGGATTTATATTTTAAAAAATGAAGTATGAGAGTTTAAAGTTTTACCAGTGTTTACAGAACCTCTGCTCTGCTCTCTCATTTGGGGAATAGCTGAGGGGAAGAGCCTGTGAGGTTTTCTACCGGAAAAGCTTTTTTTTCTACAGAAAAATCTAAGCTGTATTTCTTTGTCTGCTGAATAAATGTATGTGCTAAGCTGCTTGTAGCTTGCCACCATCCTTTTGCATTTTTAATGCTTCTTTAGCTGTTTGATATTTGCACAACCACAGATATACTTTATAGGAATTTTCACTGACTGAAGTGATACCTATTCAAGGGAACAGCTGTTGATAAACTGCAGGGCTTACCCTTGCTATAAACAGTCCTGCGGCTGCTGACAACTCCACAAATGTAGTTTGTCTTGAGTGGGAAGAATAGGAGACGGGATGTCCATTTCCTTCATCTCTCAAGAGAGGCAATAGTAAGATTGCAGAGACCCAAAATGGGTCCTTCTAGAAGCCTGATCCAGAATGCTCCTTTCACAATCTCATTATGTTTTATGCTTCCTGACATTGGCAGGAGGCTCAGTGATCAGTTTTAACAAAGTGGTTCACTGACCTTGACTCTGCAGCATTGTTTTTAGGACAGTGCAAAATAATTGAATGTTCCATGTGGAAACATCTTAGCAAACCCCTCATGAGTTTGCTTTGAAAATAAGAATACAGAATGCTCAGAAAGAGGCAGATTGGAAAAAGCAATTTTTAGAAAACATTCGACACCGTGGGGTAAATAGTAAGTTAATGTGCAGAGACAAACAGATTCCAGAGGCACTTATTGAGTATCTACTCGATAATTCTATCTACTGGGTAATACACGTAGGATGAGATAAAATAAAAATTAGGCAGGCAAATTGGAACCACAAATTAGAGACTTGTAAAAAATAATAAAATGAGACATTTGAAAATGTGAGTGACATATCCAAATGCATTATGTAAAATTTTACCTACACAGAAAATTTGCATCTGCCAAAAATAAAAATCTCACGTAGATTAAAAGTAATTTAATATTTTGAAAATTTCTGAGACAAGTGAAAGGAACAAAACTGCATGAACAGATTGGGGCATGTGTTGAACTTTTAATTAAAGCTTTTAATTTTGAATTTTATAAATGTGTTTTCTTCTCAATATTTTCCCATCGTTCATATGTTTGCACATCTGTTTGCTATCTGCTTCTAACACCATACATGATATAAATATTGAATTAAGCTACAGAAGTAGATCACATATAATACATTTATAAATGTCATTTATACCAAATGTCAGGGAAAATGAAGTGAAAGAATGTCTGATTGAGTAAATTACGTGCCTTGCATCATTATTTTTGGTTAGGATGCAACATTAATAAAGATGGAAAACAATATAAATTGGTTAGTCAACTGTCTTAGGGGGGTCTATGTTTTTAAAAACATTACTATCTGACATAAGGAAACAATGGCTAAAACAAAAAGAAACTAATTAGTCTTATATAGGGTTGGATTTTTTTGTTTGTTTTTTTGCAGCTTCTCAATCATGTATTTAGAATAATCTTCATTCACTAAGTCCAGTTTATTGTTGAGTACTCATTATCATTAGACATTTGTTTATGGGTTGGGCTCATAGTTCTGATGTTTACCCACATAGGAGATATTACTGGTTAAACTCTTAATAGCAGTGTAATTCTAAATAAGTGATTTGAATATTTTGAATTTCTGTACAATGTTATGTAATACAGGAATATGTTACTGTTTTTTTCCCATGTTAATATCATCCTATACTTTGAAATATCTGAAAAAATCTTGTTAGGTGAAAAACTAAGAATATGGATGAGCTTTTCCTTGTAATAGTAACACTGTTATAATGAATTTGTGCAAGAGTTCCTTTCGGTCAGGATATTCATTCTGCTGTTATTGTAATGTTTCCAGCTTGAAAGGAAACCTTAGTAGTTCTGTTCTCTGCATTCATACTCAAGTGACTTTATAAACATACGCGTACATTTAGAAACCTTTAGTACAGAGATGGCATTTTGTTTTTTAAAATGTGGCCAAAATATACTACTTCTATTATGCATCTGATATATAAAACCAATTTTCATAAATGTTTTAAAACCTTGATATTTGCTGGGGAAAGAGTGGCTGTTATGTCATGAATGCCCTCACAGTACCAACGGGGTCTCTAATTAGTGACGTCTCTGTTCCCATACATTTCCCTTTAAACTACTGACTTCTGCCGCATTTTGATGGGACAGTCTCCTCACCAAGGAATATATAAAAACACTGTGTGACAATAATAGTGAATGCAACATAAAAATTGTCACAGCAAGCATCTTGTCAATGTGACCCTGACAGGCCAGACGTATTGATTGGTGGGAGCTGGCAGAAGTTTAAGCAGCCAGGACCCAGAGGCAAGTACAGGTGGTTGATACAATCTACATGGTGCGTGTCTTCCTTTAAATTATGCACTGGTCTGAAGTGACTGGTGTTTGGGATTGTGAGTTCAACTCATGGTGACTGTAAAATAGAAATTGCTTTCAAGTCTCTCCTAGAAGTAACAATAACGTTACATTCAGCCTAAGGTATCTGAAGGAAAATTGCTGTCACCAGTAATAGAATTTATAGCTATCTTTGCCATTGTAGATAAATTCATGTTTTTGACTTTGTGATCATTGAAACATAAAAATTAAACCTCTGAGCCGTCGTCCGGCCTTTTGTACTAACTGGTAAAAGCCAGTAATGATTGCTATCAGGAAGCTATTTCTGACCATCATTTCTCAGAGGGGAGAAACAATTTTTAAGTGTGTCTGAAGTTTTATTTACAGTTAATTGGATACTCCATAGTAAAGATTTCATAAATTGATTTATGAAAAGAGCTACTGGAGGCTCCTGGTTCAGCTCTGTGCTTTTGGTCTGAGTGTACTTGCTTTCATTATTGTTGCTAATGCATTGGATGAGGACACTTTTGTTGACAATAAGCTTACAAGACATTTACTTTCTTTTGCTTACACGTTCGCAGAGGATGTTGGAACAGAATTTTGCTGAATGCCTTGGCTGCAAATCAAATACAGCATCAAATGCTTCCTGCGGACTATTCAGGGTATTCAAAGGGAGTAATAAATATAACCGCCTAAGTCTAAAGCCTTAGAACACTACCATTTTAAGAAATTATGTCCTGTAAGTTAATATCAATTACTTTTACTAAGGCAAAATAAAAGACACCTGAGATGATTGATCCAGATAGTGTGTGTGTGTGTGTGTGTGTGTGTGTGTGTATTTTTTTCTCTCTTCCGTGAAATAAAGGGTTTTAATTAAAATTAGGGGGGGTTGGATTAGAAAGATGATTTGATTTTTTTTTTCCAAAATAAAAGCATGTCAAAGGAATATCAGACACACTTGTAAGGTGTTTCCTCCAAACTACGGGTCATACCAGGAATAAACAAAATGGTTGTTATATAAGTCTTGTTTAATTTTAAGTATAACTTTTATAAACCTTCAGATATTCTTTAAAATATTAAAATTGGTCTTTGGATATTATACGAAGTGTTTCAGTCTTCCAGAGGGGGAAGTATGAAAAGAAGAAAGAAAAATAGGCCACATATATCTACTGATTAGAATTCTACAATGCTGGGAGAATTGAAAAGAACCCACAGGGGTTTGGGACATAGGAGTAGAGAAAAGCCTTAGTTTTCATACAATCCACACTTTCTTCCTTAATGATTGGTATCCAGAGTGACTTTCTATCTTATTTGCACTAATTACTCTTCTGAGCTGTTATGTGATGACAGCGCCTGACAATGACTGAATTGGAGGAGCACCTCGTTCTTTATCTCCACAATAGGGCAGGAGCACTTTGTTTACTTTTTCTTTGTATTTTTGTCTATTTTGATTTGTATTTTCTAAAAAGTTATCGAGGAGGGAAAATGGAAATTCTAATGCCTATCGACAGCCACCAATCCTCAGTTTTAAAAGTTCAGCTATAGATTGTTTTGCTATGCAATCCAGTGAAAGGGAAATGAAATAAATTTAAGACTTTATATTATATCTTGGGAATATACAGATGAGATTTTCATTTAAAACGTGAAGTGTGGTTGGAAATTCATATTATTTTTGGCTCTCAAGAGTATGGACTTCTTCACACCCCAAAACAACAAGAAAACAAACCAAAACAAAACACACATAAAATTATTTTTCAGTGTTCATATATTTGTTTTGTTTCAAAGTACTTAATATATAAATGTGAAGATCTTGTATAAATGAAATTACTAAGGATTTATAAATAATTCATATAAAGGAAAGGGGATTATTTGAAACGGGAGTTTTTTTTTTAGTTTTTTTTTAGAGTAGCTGTAAAACCAAAGCATTTTAAACATGATTCAGAATAATATCCTTTACATGTTACCATGTCATAATACATAGAAGAAAACATGGAAAGTCCATATATTCTTAAAATTGTTATGTTCAGATGAGAATACTGTTTTAATACAGCCATGTGAGAGAAAAAGAGAATATAAAGGAAATGGGCAGGGAAAACACAGGCTTTCCTACAGAAAAACATAGTTGTTGAGACATCCTATTAAGTCAGTATTGTTTTCACTAAATCAGGCAGCTGAAAAAATAATATATTTAGTCACGCAAATTGCTCTGCTACGTTTAGCTTAAGTTAGGGAAGAGTTTATATTTTTTCTCTTATCAGAGCTCTTCTCCTATTTTGTTTTAGGACTTTCTAAAGGCTTACATGAACTTGAATACAGTCTGTATAACCATTATTCTATATAAAATGGGCATATTTCTAACTTGGATTTGAATCTATATGATAAACATGGTGATTTATGTTTTTGATGTGTTTTATTGATCTATTTTCAATCTTTGTCACAGCCACCTATTTTTCCTGGCATAGGAGTGATAATGAGGTTTGAATCTACAATACAAATCCACACAAAGAAAAATCTTGAGTGTTTTCACGTGGCCCTAGTTATTTCTTTGTAGGCTATTTAATCTTCTGCTTCAAATGAAGTATCTTTTAAACAGGTACTTTATGAAAATGACATTTTGACATGTGTATATTCTCATTTTGTCTCATCTGACATGTTCTGCTCAATTTTAAAATCAAAACATGCCTCTGTAACTCTCCAAATCTTAGGTTCAATGTCATTTATGAACATGCAGTTTTTCTTTTTTCACTGTTCATCACTGTCAAGACGAAGAGGCAGATAACTTTTGGATATCAAATTTCATGAAGTTCACCCTGAAATTTCTTATTCAAAAGAATAAGGCACGTGCTATATAAAATAAAAAGAATTAACTCTTTTAAAGTATAGGTTAAAGATTTTTTTTTAAAGTGTAAACCCAGTTGTTTCAATTACAGGCAACTTAATGCTGACATTATAAATAGAGCTCATGTTATCTGAGCACTGATGGAGGGTGCAAAGCGAAGCCAATATTCAGGGGTCCATTTTCCTAAAGAGAGCTTGTGATTGTACAGAGTGGCTTGATTCTGAAGGAATCACATCAGTTACTGCAGTGACATTAAAAATCAGTTGGCCAGATTTTTTTTTAATGCTCACGCTAAGAAATTATATACATATATATATTTTTATATTATATATACATATATATGTATGTGTGTGTGTATATATATATATATATATATATATATATATATGTATGTTTTCTTTTCAAAGCATTATTCTTTTCTCACTTATTCTCTCCTAGTGAAACCACATAGCACGTGACTATGTCACCTGTTTTGGAGGTAAAGTTTCTTACCTTGGGTTTGGAATAGGGAATCCCATCAGTTCCAAATCAAAATCATGTGACTTTCCTGCTATAGGAAAGGTTGAGGGCATAAGGTACCCAGATCAGGGAACCACTCCAAGGCAAAGATAGGGCCGCAGGCCGATGGAATGTTTCAGGGGTTAAAATTTACCTGTTATATTGTACCCAACAAATAAATAACTTTTTTAGCATTAAATAACTAACTTTTTCCAGGCGTAAGTTGGCAATAATAAAAACAAGGGATTCTTAATAATCTCAATTTATAGAATTCTCCATCTCTAAAATGTGTTTATCAGCATAATTGACTTAGAAAGCACATTTCTTATATGTCATTTTAGGTGAATAAAGAACTTAATTGGCACTAATTCTCCAGAATAGTCAAGATTATTCCGATATTAGTGAGGGATAGCCCTTAGTCTTACTATACTGTACAATTTCTGTAGTCTCTTCTCTATTATTTTATAATTTACTACCAACATTTTTAAAATTGAGAAAAATTAGAGAACGTCAAAAAATCTGTATTCACCAGTGACATTTTTCATAATTTTTAAAGTATAAACTTAAAACAAACAAACAAACAAAAACTAACGTACAACTTTCTTTCCATCCAACCTTGTTCATTATATTTTATTTCTTAATTAATCCAAGACATTAATTTGCAGAGTTCCTCACAATGTGAATGTTGCTGATGGGACACCCACGGTACGTAACTCTGCCTTCTGTATGTCCTGCAAATTAGTATCTGGATCATATTCAACACCTTATTTTTGGACTTTGAGCATATAGAGCAGTGAGACAAAAAAGTGTATGTGGTTTTAAGCAACTAAGTTTGCAGTAGTGTTTTTATATGGCTCGAGAGACTAAAACTTCAATTAATGGCATGTTAGATGTTGGAGTGCTGATATCAACTTATGTACAATAGCCCTGAGGGGCCCATGACAAAAATGGTTCATGAAGACCAACAGTAGGTTTCTGAGACTTTAATAAAATAGAACTACCTATAGCATCAGCAGTCATTGATATGGTTTCAACACTGCAAAGTATACATAAAGGAGAATGAAACTCATTGACTGAATTTTCAAATGCTTTTTTTTCCCCATCTCCATCTTGGAAAGGAGCCAACAGCAGTTTGCCATCATGTGTGAATGATCCCAATTTACATTTACTGTACTCACAGGTTACTATCATTATTTGAAATGGTTTTGGACTTCATGCAGATTCTGAGTGTGAAAATACACTGTATTCACGACAGTAGGACAATATCAGAAACTGAAGAATAAGGTAGGACTGACAAATACATTAGTGACACACATGACTAACAGAGGCCAACTGATAAATGCAGCAAAGAAAGATACCAAAGTCTGCCCAAACAGTGGGGTTATGATGGAGAGCCTGGGCAGGCGCTACCTGTCATATTCCACACACCCAACTAAAAATAAACTGCTGTGGTTTCTTGCTCTTGGAACTAAGCAAGAGGCAAAGCATTTGGTTGGGTTGTTGTTTGGATTTGGGAAGATGTGTAGTTCATATATGGGGATACTGTTAGTGCCTATTCATAAACCTACCTGAAAGAAGTTCATATTTGTAACAAGGGCTGAAATAGTAGGCTACATCTGAATTTCAAAAACTGGTGGATCAATCAATGCCTACATGACTGACCACCAATTAAAACCCTGGATACCAAGGCTCAAGTGAGCTTTCCTGATTGGTAATATTTCACATATGTTGACACACATTGTTGTCAGGAGAATTAAGTACATTTATATAACTACTCTGGGAGAGGACACCTGAAAGCTTGTGCCTGGTTACTTCTGGACTTCACCCAGGCACCTTTTTTTCTTTGATGATTTTAAACTACATCATTTTGCTGTAACCATAAGTATAGATACTTTCAGGAGTCCTGTGAGTACTTATAACAAATCATCAAACTTAAGGGTCTTTCCTGGAGACCCCTGAAACAGAAGTCAATTGTCTTTGAAAGACAGATAAATGATAAGAAAACACAATTCCACAGAATTGCCATTTGCAGTGTTTTCATTCCTTGTACATATCCAGATTTTCATCTGGTATCATTGTTTTTTCTGACTAAAGGCCTTCCTGTAACACTTCTAGAATGTGACTCTGTAGGGATTAATCCTTTCAGCTTTTGTAGTTTTGGACTTTTGTAGTTTTTGCCTTTGTTTTTGATAGATTTTTTTTTTTAATTTGGTATGGAATTCTCTTTCCTATGAACTACAGATACTCAGATGTCCTAAGCCTCAGAACTTCATCTTCTCACCTGATTTATTCCACTGAACTCTACCTAAGTTCCCTTTGCACCATGACCTTGAAACTGTACCCAAGCTCTAAGTAGGGACATTCATAGTGTTCCCCTTATTTGTTTCACATCTTTCAGGGATCACTGCCTTTTGTTGTCTGATGCCCAGTGTCCTGGAAAACCATTGTTTCATATATTTTATTGCTCATTTATTAGTTATTTCAGGCAGGATAGTCACCCAATCCCTCTTTCAACATCTCAACCAGTAGAGGAGGTCTTGTCCTGGGATATTCTGGACAAGTCCCTCTCACTGATTTGTGCTTCCTTCTTTTCTGGAACAAGTAGAGTCCCAGGCTCATTTGTGCTTTTCCTGTGCCAACCCAGGATGGAGGAGCCCTGGTTTCTTTAAGTGGAGATGGTAATAAAACATGTGTTGTTAGTTGTTCTTATTGCTTTTACAGTGTCATGGTTTCCAAGCCCTGAAGTGGACTGAGTTAGCGAACTTTTACATGTAGGTATGTGTGTACATATGTACAGTAGCAACATGTTACATTATACTATAAAAATTGTTAGAATATCTAGAATTACAATTGTTCGAAGGTCATCAAATAACCATCACAGTGCCTACGTTTAGCAAATATTGACTACTTTTCCATTAGACGTTGAATCTTAAGAAAATAAAAATATGGAAAGTAAACTCTGTGGTATCGTTACTATAAGTTCAAGACAGAAAATATGTGAACATTTATTTTATCTTGTGCCCTTGCTGATATTGTGCATGATCGTTTTCCCTGGAGCACTGTATATTATTCTAGATATATTTCAAAATAAGTCATAAGAGGGAGCAAATAACATGATAGCCTCAATTCAATTCTTCTGGAAGTCTAGTTTTCTTATGTTTAAAAACTATATTTGCAAAAAATGAAAAGAAATAAATGAAGGAAAACCTGCCTATCATTCATAACATGTTGCCAAAGGCACATTTCAGCTGTACCCATATCAGTTTCTAATATTTGGTTCATAGAGCCTTGTGTTATCTTTTACAGAGTTTGGGTAATGGAGTAAATCACTTCAAGAGAACCTGGGCAGCGGCCTAATCACTTTCTAACTTTGTTCTGTATGGTGCTGTTTAAATGAAAACATGTTTAATCTAATATTATGAAAAGGTTTCCTGGAAGGAACTCCACAAAAATAGTAGCTAGTAAAAGAAAAAAGAAAAAATCCCCAAACTGAATCATCCTTGAATTGAAAAATAAAAATAAGAAAGATATAGTAATGCAATTCTTGACATAGTTACAATTCTTAGGGTGGTAGCTCTAATGTTTTAGTCATATGAAGTTATGGAAACTATGTGTTTAAAAGAAGTTTGTAGTTATTGTTCAAATAACTTCACACATTTTAATATGTTTTATTTTAATATACCTCACATTTGCTTTTCTTATCCAGGCGGTGGGAGTTAAATTTCTTTACTTTTTAAACATTTTTGCTTAACCACTTTTATTCAATATTAAGACTTTTATAAAAGGTATGTGAAAAGGAATAAAAAAAATACTGGTTTATTTGAAACAATAAAAATAATAGAAAAGTAGAAATAGATATAAATAGACTTATTAGCCAAAGACTGGTGATTTTTCAAAAGAGAGACCATAATTACATATGGCTATTTGGTGGAAAAACAAGGTTGAAGAAAATGGATTTTGTCATTTTTGATACTAACAATCCCTACCTCTTTTGACAATTCTTCTCGTCCCTTCCCTCAATTCCTCATCTCCAGTCAAGAGTAGGAAATTAATAAATAGAAAGTATGAGTATATGAAGGCCCCAGGCTTTTGTTGTTTTTGTTGTTTGTTTGTTTGTTTGTTTTTCATGCTTGCGTAGTCAGACCTTACCTCTGTGGACACTGAATCACATAGTTCAGATTCAGATTACTCTAAAACCAAGCATACACTATTGACTTTTCTTGTGGTATCTTCAAGTCTTATTTACTCTTGAGTTTCCAGGGTTTAACATTCTGTAACTATTGTTATTGTTTTCTCACTTATTTTTCAACTCTGCTCCAACTCTACTTGTTTCTGAACCAAAATTTAACGTGGCACGATCAATTAGTAAACTCGTCCTATTTTCAGGCGTCAATTTATCACTTACAATACTTTCTACGATGTCTCTATGTACTATTAATGTGTTCTATGCGCTCATGACTTGCAGGTAACTTTATTAGACCTCTTCTATTACCTCCCTCTAATTTTTGAAAACCATCATCTCAAATCTCTTCTTTGTATCAAAATACCCGGTACAAACTGAAGGTCCATAAGTATTTCTATATTAAATTAGGCATATGTTTCATTTGGCAATGTAGCCTGAAAGCCCCTTTGGTAATTCAGCCACTTCCCTGATAATAATGGGCGCGTTTACCTATTGTTTTTGCTCTTCAGGTACTATCCTGCTTTTCAGGTTCATAACTCCTCAAATTTGAATTGTGCAAATTGCTTATGCTGCTGCTTAAAAGAATTATTCCCCTGCCTCCGGTCTCTAAACAAGCTAACATAACCATTGCAGATAGAGTTATATCTTTTTTGAGGAGGAAGAAACATTTTGTGTTTCCTCACTTTCAAAAGGTTTGCATCCTGTTTCTTTTTTTCTTTTATTTTCTATTTTAGTAAATTTATTGGGGTGACATTGATTAGTAAAATACATGTTTCAAATGTAAAATTCCATCATACATCATCTGTATATTGCATGGTGTGTTCACCACCCAAATCATTCTGTCACCATATATTTAACCCCCATTACCTTCCTCCAACTCTTCCCAGCCCTTATCCCCTCTGTTAACCAGCATATTGTTGTTTGTGTTTATGAGATTTTTTGGTGGTTCTTTTATTTGTTTGTTTGTTACTTTCTGTTTTATGTTCCACATGTGAATGAAATCATATGGTTCTTGTTTTATCTGTCTGACTTACTTCACTTAGAATGATATTCTCAAGGTCCATCCATACTGTTACAAATGACAGTATTTCATCTTTTCTTATGGTTCAGTAATATCCCATGGTATATATGTACCACATCTTCTTTATCCAGTCATCCATTGAAGGACACTGATTGTTCCCATGTCTTGCCCACTGTGGGTAATGCTACGATGAGTATAGGGATACAAATATCTTTACAGATAAGTGTTTTCAGATTTTTGGGTAGATGACCAAAAGAGGGATTGTGGTGTCATAGGGTAATTCTATTCTTAACTTTTTGAGGAAACTCCATATTGTTTTCCATAGTGGCTGTACCAATTTATATTTCCACAGCAGTGCATGAGTGTTCCTTTTTCTCCACAACCTCTCCAATACTTATTATTTGTCTTGTTGATAATAACTATTCTAATGAGGTGATATCTCATTGTGGTTTTGATTTGCATTTCCCTAATAGCTAGTGAAGTTGAGCATCTTCTTATATCTGTTGGCCATTTGTGTCTTCTTGGGAGAAGTGTCTGTTCAGGTCCTCTACCCATTTTTTAATTGGATTGGTTTTTTTTGTTTGTTTTGTTTTGTCATTAAGTTGTATGAGTTCTTTATATATTTTTCATATTATTCCCATATTGAAGGTGTTGTTTGCAAATAGCTTCTCTAATTTAGTTGGTTGTCTTTTTGGTTTGATTACAGTTTCTTTTGCTATGCAGAAGCTTTTTAGTCTCTGCCACCTAGGTCCATAAGTGTAGTACCTATGTTTTTATCTCTAAATTTTATTATTTCAAGTCTTATATTTAGTCTGTATATTTAGTCAAGTCTGTATATTTTTTGATACATTTTGAATTATTTTTTGTGTATGGTTATGAATAGCCATCTAGTTTAATTCTTTTGCATGTAGCTTTCCAATTTTCCCAGCAACATTCATTGAGAAGGCATTCTTTTTCTTACTGTATGTTTTCGACAAAGGAGTGTATCCTTTCTTACTATAGTATATAAGGTTCACCCCAATCTTCACCATCCTATCCTTTCTTTTTTTTAATTTATTGGGGTGACAATTGTTAGTGAAATTACATAGATTTCAGGTGTACAATTCTGTATTACATCATCTATAAATCCCACTGTGTGTTCACCACCCAGAGTCAGTTCTCCTTCCATCACCATATATTTGATCCCCCTTACCCTCATTTTCCTTCTCCCACCCCCCTTGCCCTCTGGTATATCCTATCCTTTCTTATGTTTTACTTGAAAATGTATACTGTGTACTTTGCCTCCCTGCCTCCCTGAAGTGTCTGACAATTTGTCATTCCTTAAATATGCCTTAATCTCTTATATCTTCAAGTTATTTTTCTCTTTGTTACTCCTTCAAATAACCTTAAACCAATTTACTCTGAGAAAAAGCCAGTTTAATACCATTCTCAACTATCCTTTGCTATGAATTTTTTAAATTATGTTTCATTATTGGCATAAAAAAGAATTGTTTCAGTGTAGTGTACTAGAAAGACAGAGAAAACCTGAATCCCAACTCTGTCAGTTATTGGTCTTTGTGAACTTTTATAAGTCATTTACTGTTTCTGAGCCTCAGTATCTTCTGCCAATATATGTATATGTATATGCAAAGTGTATATATATATATATATATATATATATATATATATATATATATATTACCATATATACAAAATGGTATATATATATATAAAAGTATATATATATATATATATATACATATATATATACATATATATATATATACTTTGATACCTGTATATAGATATATATATAGATATATATATATATATATATATATACACACATGCACCTTATAGTTGAAAGGAATAACTGAGATAAGGTATAAAAGTCACTCATACAGTTCTGACACACTGTTAGTCCTCGATAAATGCTGATATTAGCTAAAATTTACATTGATTAACATACCTACCATCTTCCATGAATACAAATGTGGGAAATATATCTCTGTCACTGAAAAGAAAGATCATAGAAAAATTAAAAAGAAACATATATTTTCTAAAATTAGCTTAAATCCAAATAGCAGACTTGTTTGGCATTCAGTACACATTAAGTCCCAAATTAAATGTTTTCAGTCCCATTTCTCCAAGAGTAAAAATGCAGCAATTGCCAATGATTGCAGACAGCACAGGATTACTGTGGCATAGAGATTAGACAATCATACTATTTTTCAAGGCATATATTTTTCTTTCATTTATCAGAGACTTCTATCTCTATGTCAGTGACTTGGCTTCTGTTTTAAGCGACTCATTTTGGTGGAATCCTGAAATACATATGTATGGCTATAAGGCAGATATCGATACCTGTTTTGATGTGACACCATGAAAATAAAACTTAAAACAAAAGTTAAAGCCTCAATGAATAACTAAGTGGAGTTCTCATTTTCTACACAAAACGATTAGTGGCATAAGATAAGGTCATTAACCAGTCATCATGGCTCATTTACTTGTGATTTAGCTTTAATTATTATAGCCTCTTTCCAAATGAAGAAATCATAAAAATACAGTTTTACACATGATTTAATTTGAAATTGCGTTATGTCATTTATGCATTAGAAAAATTGGTTATAAAGTGACACTATGTTTACCTCAGATACTATGATTTTTCAGGTGAATAAGAAATATTTGATTTGCCTTAGAGAGATATCGAAAATATTGGAACTGATTACCTAGTTTATAAAATAACTTTATTGAGTATGAGGTTTATAAATAATATATGGCACAATTAATGTTTTAAAATATCAACTCAAGGCAACAGGAATCCAGAGTCTCAATACTGATTAAAATGTATTCAAAACATGTTGATGGAGAGGTTTAGTGTCAGACTAGCCTCAAGTTGCTATTAATCCTTAAACAAATTTACTTATTTTTTTTTGTATTTCTATCTCTTTATCACTAGAATGAGTTACTTTTGCATAGAAAAATTCAGTAGTCTCCCATGTCTCATATTTGATATATCAAGAATAAGTCAATTTTCAAGCTGGGGCAGAAAACAACTATCAGAGAGTACAAATAAAAACTTTAAATGAAAAGGATATGTAAATAAAAATCAGAAAAAATTACAATAAAATTATTTAGTTCAGATCATGGCTATGCCACATATTATCTTCAAACTTAGTAAAAGATGGAACTTACCAGATTCAGCCATAAATTCAAAACTCATTGAAGGTTGTGACTGGGAATCAACCAGACATACAGAACGAGCAGAATGAGAGATTAGACCAGTGGTTTTCAACTGGGGACTCTGTAGTCCCCCAAGAACATTTAGCAATGTCTTGACACATTCTTAGTTGTCACAACTGACAGTGAGAATGCTAATTAAATCTAGTGGACAGAGGCCAGGGGTCCTGCTAAACATCCTACAATGCAGAGGACAGCCCCTTTCCTGCAAAACAACAAAGAATTATACAGCCCAAAATACCAATATTGCCAAGGCTGAGAAATCCTGAACTAGATCAAATTAAAACAAACAAATGAGTGTACAGTCTATAAAAAAAAAAGTTAAAATTCCTCTCTACTCAATGCAAAGTAATAAAACCAACCAAGGACTACAACAAGGTAAAACAGCTACTATTATTAAAAAAAAAAAATATCCTCTTAGAGGATATAAATTGTTTAGGTCACCTACATTTCTTTAAATCAAACTAGATTTAACAAATACTCCCATTCCCCTATCCATTAACTATTTTTTTATGGTGGTTTCAACATATACTTTGTCATGAGAGATCAACAATTAAATGGTGGTGGGAGGATGAAATGAAAGAAAATAAACGGTGAATGGAGGGATATATGCGGAGAAAAAAGGAAAAAAGGAAAGGAAAAAAAACAAATTAAAGATTAACCAATTGAAGTAAGCAATATGAGAGTCATTCACACTTCCCAACAGAAAGAGGAAGGATGTCCGAGTTTTGTTCTTATGTGAGTTTATGATTATTAAGTTGCTATTTCTTATCCAAATGGTTAGATGTATCTTTGCACCAAGATTATTTTTATTTCACTATAAACATTGGAGAGTAATAGCATGCGAAGCAAGTAGAACTAGACTCAATTTTGTGTGTGCTATTCATTTACTATTATATTTTTGTGTCAAATTCTCCATCTACTCATCCTAAAATGGTGTTAATAATATCATGTACTAAGTAATATTTTGAGAATTAAATCATACGAGTACGATGTGCAAAAGGTACTTACTATAATACCCATCTTACTCTTTGTAGTCATTTCATCTTAGACATTACAAGTTGAAATGATGATGTTGATGATTACGTACGATGCAGGTGATGTTGGATCTGATGTTTGGGTGGGTAGGGATGATCAGGAGGAAGAATGAGTCAAATATGGCCAGGAAAGTATGAGAAAAGAAACAGAGACTGGTTTGTCTGGAAAAATAGATGGTTATGACAAGATGAATGCAATATCAAAATTGCAGCAAGTCCAGGAGTTTTTTTAGAAAGTATATTAGTCACCTACCAAAGTCTTAGATAGACTGGGTCTAAAGAATAAAAGATTTCAGAGATTACATAACTATTCATTTCATGAGCAAGAGACTCAAGGTGAAGTCTAAAGAAAAAAAAATGCACATTTTTTTTATCTTCCCACCACAACCTCTGCGAACATGTGCATAAGGGGAATACAATACAATTAGTTTCTCTTATTGCTGATTAAGACACCATCAGGTACACTCCTATGTTGCAATGACCTTTAGAGCCAGAGGAAATCGTATTGAGTCCTCAATGTCTCACCTGCAGAGTAGGGATTCTCCACCTCATTCTAGAATCACCCATGGAAAAGCAATATTGAGATGATAGAGAAAGAACAGGGACCTATATCATCAAAGAAAGCCAAAATTAATTGTTGTATAATTATTAAAACATTTTTTCTATTGTGAATTTAAAAGAGGAACTAATGTGGGTGGGAGCAGGAAGTATATGGGAATTCCCTTTACCTTCTGTTCAATTTTGCTGTGAATCTAAAACTGCTCTAAGGGGCCAGAGCTTGAGTTACCTGCAAAAGAGTTTAAAGCACAGGTCACATATGGTGAGACTATGTTTAAAGAGACCGCCTTGGTGGTTGGGTGAAAGAATAGATAGGAAAAAGAAAAGATTGGAAAAAGGATATTCAATTAGATGGCTATCAACAGACTCTATTCAAGGCATAATGAAAATCGGAAATGAGATAATGGCAATGGGATAGAGAAAGAGAAAACATTTGAAAATTAAGAGACAGAAACTATAAAGTGATAGTAAGCAACTCAGTGTATGATTGAGATTAGGGAAAGGGATACACTTAGGGTGAGGCCCAGATTTTTGGTTTACAAGCTTTGTGAGACAATTGGTTCCATGAAGACCCCTAGAGAATGCAGGAATGAATACACACACACACACACACACACACACACACAGAAATAAATATTTAGAAGTAAAAGGAGTTCAGTTTCAGATATGATGATTTTTATTTATCTGTGGAATAGTATATGTCTATGTGTAACTGTCTCTCTACTGTGAAGCTTGTTCTCAACTCTCATCCCCTAAATGGAGCCAAATGCTTCCTCCCTATACCCGCTCTGCGTCTCTGAATACTTCTGTTTGTATCCATTAACAATTATCACAGTATATTTTAATTCCATTTATATATCAATATTGCCTTCTATATTACTAGTTATTGAAGGTTAGAAATTATGTCTCACAGTAGGTAATTTTATAAATCACTCGGCCTTGGGCTGATGTAATCCTCCTACCATTTACTCATTTGTGGCTCCAGCTAAAGCCTTCTAGCTTCAAAAGTGGGTTTCTAAAACATCTTACAAAAGTTGCTCCCAGCATATTTCCCAGGATGCTCCCAGCATATTTCCTCACGCTCCCAGTATTTTTGGCCAGTCACATTGTTGTCTACCAAATATGCCATTCATCTTCACAGTTGCTACATAGCTACATTTTCTGCGGTACTGGGAAAGAACCACAAGAGTAACTCATTATTTCTCTCTCTCTACCACATCTCTTGCATTATCCCTTATTATCTCATCGTTCCAGCTTCTCCTGGGATTGAAACTACCTGAATGTGGAGAGCATATCAGACCACAGCATACCCCAGTTTTGGACTATCTTGGTATATGAGCTCGATCTTATTTGTTTGTACCACAGTACAAGTGAAGTCCTAACTTAGACCAGCTGTAAAATGTGTAAAAGCTGTATCATATATTATCTCTCAACTTCAAGCTATGGGAGACTTTTTAAACACCTTCACTCAGGAGATAGTCATTTCAATGCTATCTAACTAGGTTTATATACCTTTGACAGCTGATTCCCATTTCCTGAGCCTGTGTGGACGTGAGCAAAATTAGCAGAAGCAGCTCTGTACAGAGTAGCAAGGCTATAAGGAGGCTTTGGCAGTATATCTATAAATTCAGAGAATGACTCCGGGGTCCATTACTTCACATATGCATTGAACTCTTTAATTCTTATTATGCACCCTCATTTATATCCCATTTGGAGTCTCTCTCTCTCTGCTCATTTTATTTATACTGATGACTTGATCTACTAACATTTAGTTTCTATTTCATTGCAAGATGCTGCCTCTCATGCAAATACCCACAATTTCACATGTGAGGACAGTTAATGGCCCAAACCCATCATGATTACTTTCAATTTACTTTAGGAAGGGGGTTTATCACTCTACGGACCATTCCCAATCACTGGTCATTCTTCCCTTTATTTCCTGGCACACATCCTGATTTTCCTCCTTCAGAAAATTACAGGTATCTTTCTGATTTGCATTGTCTATCCGTTCTGAAAGAGAATACACAGCTGTGTTTTAAGACTTTCCTCTTTCTCATTGTTGTATCCTCATTACAAACTGAACCGTAACTAAATGCTTGACAAAACCTAAATGAGTAAAGTGATTAATCATTATATCAGCTCAACTGCTGGGTCAGTCTGGACTAGATACAAAAGCTGGGCCCTTTTTCTTGCCATGTGCCTCAAGTGCTATACTTTTTACCCTTGTTTTAGATGCTTTCTACACTTTTTCTGTATCTCTGGACACAGGATTTCAAGTACTAATCCTTGTCCACATGGCAGCAGACCTATTGCTGAATTTACCTGGCTTACCTGGGTTTCTGCTGTGTGATCTAATCTGAACGTCTGTTTATATTCCCTCCAACTGTAAACAATCAGAAGTCATAATTCATGGACCTGCCAGAACCTGTTACTTATCAGCGAACTTTCCTTTAAGAGCATTAAATCTGGGTTCATCTTTCTACGTGTTGCATGATGCCAGAATCTGGTGATCATACTTCACCTGCCATTCAAAGCCTTCCTATTGCCAGGAACTTGAATGCTTTCTATTTGTTTGTCTCACCGCACAAAGCTATCCTTGCTTTGAACTTTTGTTATCTCATCCCCTCACCATGTCCTGCCTCAATTGATGTATACCAAATCTTACTTCTAACAACTCTTAGCCTTTAATGTTGAACATTAGATTTTTCAGATTAAAATCTATAACTAAGCAGCAATAATCCCTGAGGAAAATTATAGACAGCATTTTAGGGGATATTGTTTTGTTTTACTTGGCTTTGGATACAATGGGTCAGAGTTCAACCTTTTTTTAATTTTTCTCTCCCCAGCTTCCGGTAAGGTTAGAGCGCGCACGCGCACACACATGCACACATACACACACACTATTATACCTACACATTTTACTTCGAATTGGAGAAAATAAATCAGTTTCATTAAGTCAATGGATCCTAACTTTGAAAAGCACGTGTTAATTTTCAGTGTCAAAGGGATGGTCTAACTTCCTTGGGCAGTGCTGACTCATAGAAGATAGATAGTTCCTTATGTGAGCTCTGAAATCTGAACAGAACCCAAATTTACCATTAGCCTTAGACTTAGAGATTCCGATCCATTCCATCCCATTTTTTATTGCATTGTTCTCTACTTGCTTATTATTTTCCATAAACTAAGCTTAAACTTTATCGTTTGGTGATCATATAGGATCTCATCTTGTCATGAAGTGTGAATTTGGGTAAATCGTGTAACAATGGAGACTTTATTACCTTATCTATAAAATTAATATAAAATTAGGTGGTGACACTGCATAATGTTGGGGAAAAGAAAACTCTCAGAGAGGCTATATTAGAGGAGGTTGGGCAAAGGACGCGGGACTGGAGTTGGGGGGGAAGTGCAAAGTTTACATCATGCACCTAATAAACAAGTTGGTCACTTAAGCTAATGCTTTCTTCTATATTGGGTTTATTCTCATTTTTGTTGGGCTTATAACTTCAGAAATTATAGGATAAGAGTGAGGCACAGTAGGGACCCAGAAGATTGCCACTTGAGAATCATTACTTGTTTTTTATGGACAACAGGTAAACCAGATGGAGTCATGTTGATGCAAGAAGGGCAAGCAAGGTAAAAGGGCAGTGTGAGTTCTCCTGGTATCTAAGGCTGGTCAGAGCAGCTTTGGAGGAAGTGGCACCAGAGCCCCATTCCATGGCCCTTGATCCCATCAAAAAAGCAACCCATCCCCTACAACTTTAATCCTGCTAGGTGGAGAAAAGAGTCATATGGGAAGAAAGGGCCTGACTAGAAAACGAGAAGCAGAAATGCCAACAGAAGACCACACTGCAAGATGGCTAAGCCCTGGGGAAGGTAAAAATCGCCACAGCTGAGAACAGATGCTTGCAATTCAACCACTGCCAGGAAATCAAAGCAACCTGCGTGGCCCGGCCCAGCGTCTGTCACGTGACTGCCAGGTGCGGGGGCGGCGGGAGGGGCGCTTCTGGAAGAGCCTGGGACCAGTGCGGCTGCAACTCCTTGCTGTGGGGCAGTTTCAGCGGCTGGGTTTTTGCTCTCGTGAGGCCCCACGCCCACTTCCCTGCACTTTGGGGATTCGGAGCTGTGGTAGTGGCCCCGGGGGCAGCCAGGTCCCTGCAACTGAAGCTGCGGAGAAGGAAGCTTTGCTGAGGCCAAACTGTGAGTATTGCCCGGTGCCAACTGACTCTTGGCACCTCGTCTGTGGCCATTTGGTTTAGCCCCTATCCCAGGTCTCTCCGGTCCTGCATTAGGCTGTGAAGAAAAGGATTTTTCTAGTGTATATATGTGCCTTTTCTCAAATTTTGACGTCCAAACTTGTGATCAACATCCAAGCCCCGTATCCCCGCATCCTACCAGTGCTGTTTCACACCTGAGGGTGTTTTGAATGTTACAGTGGATTCACATTAAATTTGTGAAATTGGTGCCCACTCTTGAGATAAATGGAGATATCTGGGACTTCTGTGAATAGGGATTATGTGCTTTGGTTTGATTTCGGTGGAATCCTGCCTTAGAGAAAGGGTGAGATTTGGAGGCTGGTGATTGCTCTGTGTCTTGCTGTGTTGCGGGTACTGCCGCGGGATGCAGTAACTTTGGACCGTTTATAGCAATGCCTTTTCCCAATTGAGTAAAGCGGCCTAGAGAACACAGGTCTTGATTTCTTCTCCTTTCCTATAAAGACTATCTAAAACGGTTTGAATTCGATAGCATCACACAATGATGAATGCATGCTTGTGGGGGAGAAAAGCGTTTTGTATTGAATTTTAGTACAAGCTACTTCTGTGCAAAGTTCACACAAAAAGTATACTTCCTTTGGTTGGTTACATATTTTTAAATGATTTATAGGTCTATTGATAACAGAGGCCATTATGTTATGAGGTGTCAAACTTTTTAAAACTCTGGATATATTTATGGCAGTAAAATAAACCTATATTTGACTTGGGATATTATTCTAGATTCAGTTAATTCTAACTAAATGAAGAGTTTCTAGAAATATTACCAAGATACTCACAATTGATTATCCAACATACGATACTAAACAAACTGCAACATATGGAACTTCAGCTAAATAGACATCGGTTACATGTTAATTTAATCTACTTTTTGTTTTTTGTTTTCTTTTTGACTGTCATATTGGTAAATAATAGCTATTTAAGTATGACAAGCCACATGAATCAACCACAGGGCAATCTGATCAATAGCTTTGGTTGCTGATCTCAATTAATCTGAAAATAAATATTTTGTGTCACAGAATGCCTTGGGTATGCCAATCAAGCTATGAGCTAGTAGGTAAATGTTTATTCCAGCTACAGTTGCTTGATGCGTATATTATCAACTCAAGAACCACTCCAGAAAAGAAAAACTGAAAAACATTATCATAAAAACTTAAATATTTTATTTTCAATATATGATCTGGAAACTGATTACCAGGCCTGGAAGCAATTAATTTTTCAGAAACACGTTCTCCAGTCTGTTGGTACAGTAAGTCCAATAATCATAGAACTAACTGCCCTATATTTAGTCACTCATTTAAATTGATTGTTAAAAAATTACTATTTCATAATAGACCTTGTCTAACCTAGTATTTAAATAGATAATATAATTCAGTAGATAATATAATTCAGGACCCAGGTATTTCTTTGGGAAAACAAACCTTATCATCATTGGGATAAACAGAATTTAGGTAAATTTAGGACAAAGTAAGCCTTATGACTAAAAGAGATGCTCTTCAGTATTACAGATTATCTCAAAACTGAACTTGGAACAAGACACTGAAAAACTGGACATTCTAGAAAATTGTTACTATTACTAATCAATAACAGCAATATGAATAGTGATGTCTGGGATTTCATAAGGGCTACATAATAACCTGGTCAAATAGTTACGAGATATGATGATGATTACATTTATTTTATAAAGCACATTCAAATAATTTAAGGCATTTATACCAAAATGCAACAGTATTCAACAACTTTTAAGTAGTAAAATATTTGTGCCATTTCCAAGGCTGTGCTTTATCTGTTATGAACCCAGTGTTAGAAATGCATATTAAGGGGGCTCAGCTGATTGAGGAAAAGACACAGAAGCTATGTTATGTAACACACAATTAAACCAGAATATTGGGTGAAGCCTAATTATAACAGTGTCACTGAGATAAATTCAGTCTGCTTCTTCGTTCCCCATCCCCAACTTAGGTATATTTATTCAAGAGTGAAGGGAACACATTTACTGCTGCACATTTTATGTGCCTGCCATGTTTCTTGACATTTTTATCTATCTAATTTAATCGGGGAAAGAAAAAAAAGCTTTTAAGGTAGATTTAATTTTAATTAAATTCAAAGTATAAAATATGTACAGGTAGTTTTTGCTATTTACGGATAATTGGTACTAGAAAGGGTCGAAATTAAAAAAGGGAATGAAATAAGATAGTAATTAGCAATAGTAAGCTTGCACTGAGATTTTATTTTAACATTGAAAAATTAAAAATTACACCTTAAATACAATAAAGTGTGTTATAACTATAACTTTTACCTTATATTTATGAAACTATGTATAACAAAATGTATTTAATGAAATAGGTTTTGTTCATATATTTAATATGGGGCATAGTTGTTCTGAAAAAATATTTCATACTAAGATATTTCATGTCATATTTGACTTGTAAAATAAAACCGTAAAGAACCTATTTGCAAAAATATACTTGGAAAAATTTTCAGTTTTCTCAAAGTCCTTTCTTAAGCCTATAATTTTTGAAATAATCCTATTTGAAGCACTTATACTATTATCCTTATTTTTGAGATGTTTTTTTTTTCAAACTTTATCATATCTAATACTGAGACATCCAGCTTTGTTTAACTCCTTTGGGTTTAATTTGAGTAGTTCTTTGCTTAATTTTAATCAAATGTATCATATCTTGTACTTTTTGGATCATTAGAAAATTTTTTTTGCAAATTATGATAATTTCTTTCTTGCAAATCAATCACTTGACAATTGTTATTGAGCTCTTACTAAAAACTCTGGCACTGTTCTAGATTCAAGGATGGAAAGCACAAAGTTATTTAACCACGTGGAACATATATTTGATTTGGGGGAAACAAATAAGAAATATATGAATTAATTAATCCATTTATAATACAAACTCAGATAATTATAATTGTTATACGACAGCATTATGGTAATATGATAGAAATTGACTAACATTGAATGGGATCGCTGTTTTAGCTGGGGAGTTCAGGAAAGAGTGTACACTAAAATGATGTGAGAGAGTCATGTGAGGATATTGAGAGAATTCTAAATATCAAGACTATCAAGTTCAGCAGGTTTTCAAACAAAGTTTTTTTTTGTTTAATATTGTTTCCTTATAATGCAGATGAACTGCTGTAGGAACTTAACTCTTGTTTATGTCAATTAGCCTATGTTAAAATTGGTTTTGTTATATGTTGTTTTGTCAAGTTGTGAACCAAGGCCAGCTGATGCTAATTCCGGGCTTAGAATTATTCGGAAGAGATACAGGACACTTTGAAGACAGATGCTGCTTGTTTGGGTTTTGTAAACTTTTGAGAGATTTTAGGAAAGTCTGCAACATGAACCAAGGCAGACTGTTTGTATAGAAAAACCACTGGAAGCACCTAGGGTGTGCCTGAAATTTGGATGGGGTGAGGTCTCAGAAAAATCACCTGGGGCAGGGTGAATAGTGTTAGCCAGGCTGACAGAGACTCAGA
Source organism: Rhinolophus hipposideros (assembly GCF_964194185.1). NCBI lineage: Eukaryota > Metazoa > Chordata > Mammalia > Chiroptera > Rhinolophidae > Rhinolophus > Rhinolophus hipposideros. The sequence continues at coordinate 11,152,093 of NC_138071.1, forward strand.
TATCGTAGCCACCTGCTTCTGCACACTGGGAGTGGGGAGGGTTCAATAAAGAAACAATGGTTTCTGCCAGCTCCTCCATCTGGGAGAAAGCTGCCCCTCCTGCCCTTTCCCTGAAGCCAGGCACTTTACTTCCTTCTCCTTATGTTTTTGGTGCCTTTCAAGTTGCTGCCCCAAGAGCTGGAATCGAGTCAGTGAGTCCATCAGCAGTAAGTCTGTGCACATACCCCTTAAGAGGAGTGTGTGGGACTGGAGCTGCCCTCTGTCTCACTCTCCCAAAATCTCTGCTGGTTTTCACAATCCGAATTTATGGGGCCATCGCTCCCCTGCACTGATACCCTGGGCTGAGGAGCCTGCTGTGGGGCTGGGACCTTTTGCTCTTGGAGGTGGGGACCTCCGTGGCTGAGATATCCCTCCTGATTTTTAATGGTCACACAGGAGCGTGGGACTGGCCCATCCCAATTCTCTGCCCCTCCTACCAGACTTGAGTGGCTTATTTTGTATGTCCTTAGTTGTAGGGCTTCAGTTCAGCTAGACTTCAGGTAATTTTCAATGATGGTTGTTCTATAGTTGTAATTTTGATGTGGTCATGAGAGAAGGTTAAGTGCAGTGTTTACCCCATCTTGACCAGAAATTCAAGATGGGATTTATTTTTAAAAGGATCACTTGGGGTGATATGATGATATTTATGTTTGGCAAAGTTAACTTGGAGATATGTATTAGACTTCCAAGCAGAGATGGTTTGTAGTTAGTTGGATATAAATGAGGATGGCTAGAGCTATAAATATGAAATCATATTTAAAATATTTTGATTTTTAAATTTAAAATATGTAGATAATAGAAAAAAATGGTAAGAAATGATCTTCAATGGCTGCTAAAGTCATTGGGTGAAAGGTTGCTAGAGAAACTTTATAATGGATAGATATGATCTGAAGCTGCTTATCAATTTTAACTGCTTAAAGAAATAGACATGAGGCATCTTTTTATTTGAAATGCACAGCAACTGAAAATAAATAGCAACAACTGGAAATATCTTTGTCTAATGTCTAAATATTTAACATGAATTAACTCTAGGGCCAAGTTTGCGCAAAGTTGAGAGCATGTTGGCACCATGGTAATGCAATTAGCCAAGTAGAGGATGGTGGTGATTCTATAGGACTAGGACTCATTCCCTCAAAAACTGAATTGGTGGTGGTGGGGTTGGTAAGGAAAGAGATCTATTCTAGATTAAAATAAATTTAAAAAACATGTAAAAAATTGTGGAATTTATTACGATCCTGATTTAAACCAAGCAAATGTAAAAGACGATTATTGAAATGAAACAATCGAGGAGATTTTAATACTGATTGATTATAAGAAAAATATAATTAAATAATTGTTTTAGGGCTATACTTAAAAAAAAGAAAAAAAGCAAAAAACCCTCTGGAGTATTTAAAGGAGAAATAATGCATGTGTCATTTAAAATAGTCCATCTTGGGGCAAGTGGCTGATAGGCATTATAAATGAACCAAGATTCATCATATGTTGGGTGAAAAAATGAGGTTTATGAATCTTTTATCTGCGTTTGAAAATTCCCATGATAAATGTGTGTATGTATAAAAGAGTAAATACATAGAATTTTAAAAATATATAGCCATGGAAAAACTGAGGAGAGAATGTAGATAGAGGAAAGGGTTGAGAAGAAAACCTTGGAGGAGCTTCAACATTTAAGGATTAGATAGAAGAGGAAAGCCCACAAAGAAGAATGAGAAGAACTGTTCAGGGATATTGAAGAAAAGCTAGATAAGTAATATATGATGGCACCTAGAGGGGTGTGTGTGTGTGTGTTTGTGTGTGTGTGTGTGTGTGTGTATGTATATGTGTACACACACATATTTTAACAAAGGTGGAAACCTTTTTTAAACAAGATAAAGGGAGTAGTCTGGAGTGTTAAATGTTGCTGAGTGTTGTATTAAGATGAGAACTGAAAGTTTACCGTTAGCTCAAGCAAGATGTTGGTAACTTGTGTTATTTTTCAGAGTAGTTGTAATGTATTGTAAAAAGAATATGAATGTTGTGGATTGGAGGAGAATGGGAGATGAGGATGGGGAGGCAGCAATATGGACAACACTTTAAAGAAACTGAACTGAGAAATGGGGAGACAACTGGACTGTGACACATGATCAAGATTTTTTTTTTTTTTTTTACTTTGGATGAATTCAGAGAATGTTTGCATACCCACAAAATACTGGATTAGAATAGAAGGAAACTGCTGACAAAGTAAAGATGGGGAGAATTACGGGAAAGATTTTCTTTAGATAAAAATCATGGGAATCTGCATATAAATAAAGCCATGGTCCATAATAGGAGCAGAAATACATATTAGGAGCAGAAATAGGAGCAGAAATTCCATATTCACAGAACAGAAAAAAGGTACCATAGATAGGTAGAAATTTGGTGGTGGAAACAAGAAAATCACTTGCATCTTATGACATTTTGTCTGTAAAGTATGATTGAGTGTAGATGACTTTTCAGAAGAAAAGATGGGAAATTGCTATATCAAAATATGGAAAATCGGGGTGACCTGTTATTTCAGTTGGAGTTGGTTAGAACGTGGTGCTGATAACACCAAGGTTGCCGGTTTGATCCCCGCATGGGCCACTGTGAACTGCACTCTCCTGGAGGGAAATATGTATATAAAGGAAAATCATTTTGCATCCCTTTAGGCCTGTGTCTTTCAATCTGAAGTGAGTCTCTTGTAGGCAGCAAATATAAGGGTCTATTTTCTTATCCATTCAGCCACCCTATGTCTTTTTTTTTTTTTAAGATTTTATTGGGGAAGGGGAACAGGACTTTATTGGGGAACAGTGTGTACTTCCAGGACTTTTTTTTCCCCGTCAAGTTGTTGTCCTTTCAGTCTTAGTTGTGGAGGGCGCAGCTCAGCTCCAGGTCCAGTTGCCATTGCTAGTTGCAGGGGGCGCAGCCCACCATCCCTTGTGAGAGTGAAACTGGCAACCTTGTAGTTGAGAGAATGCGCTCCAACCAGCTGAGCCATCCAGGAATTCAGTGGCAGCTCAGCTCAAGGTGCCATGTTCAATCTTAGTTGCAGGGGGTGGAGCCCACCATCCCTTGCAGGACTCGTGGACTTGAACTGACAACCTTGTGATTGAGAGCCCACTGGCCCATGTGGGAATCGAACCAGCAGACTTCGGAGTTAGGAGCCTGGAGCTCCAACCACCTGAGCCACCGGGCCAGCCCCACCCTATGTCTTTTGATTAGAACATTTAATACATTTATATTTAAAATAATTGTTGATAGATATGTAGTTATTGCCATTTTATTATTCTTATTTTTGACCATTTTTTTCCTCCTCCTTTTTCTTCTTAAAGAAGTCCCTTTAATTTTTAATTTCTTATAATACTGGTTTGGTAGTGAACTACTTGAGATTTTTTATTTTTTTTTCCCCATCTGGGAAGCTCTTTATCCATCCTTTGATTCTAAATAACAGCTTCACTGGGTAGAGTAACCTTGGTTGTAGGTCCTTGCTTTTCAGCACTTTGAATATTGTGTGCCAATCTCTTCTGGCTTGCAAATTTTCTGTTGAGAAATCATTCGACATAGCATCTAGTATGCTTTATCAGAAATCATACAAAAATCAGTCCACAAGATATACCACATGATATACTAACATATTACACCATTTACTGACAGTGACATAGTTTCTCTTTGGCATGCTCCTCAGCCAAGTTTCTCCTTCGCATGGATTTCAAATATCTTAGGCAAGCACCACTTATTCCCAGTAATTTATCTATATCTAGTTTTTCAAATAAGGTTATAAAAACGAGTAGAATAAGATACCCCAAGTTTTTGTATTGGTCACAAATCTGGTATTGGCTAATTATGTCTCTATACAGGAATCATGAATATGTTTCAATAATTTCATAGTGCGGCTGTCCTAATATTTCCTCTGTGTAGACCAAAGCAAATCATTCTCTATCAAATGCTTTAATGTTCAAACCACATTCGCACTGTAGTTACTGGTGGCTCTAACTGACTTTTCTTCATTGGGAGGTATTGAAAGAGCAAATTTGTTGGGGGGATTTAAGAAGGTATCTATAAACAGAATTAGGGTAAACTGTCCAACACCCTAAACAAAATGGAAAATGGAAACTCGTGGCTCACTATCTTGGCCTATATTTCTTTCTTGCTTGATTTTCTTGGTGTAATGCCTTTGATATTATTATCATTTTCTCACATCCAATATTTATTTAATTATACCTCTGGCTTACATAATCTGAATACTCTTAGTCCTTAGAATACTAATGTTTCATATTCATTTTAGGGATATGTTTAGTAAGATAGTTCAAATTGGAAATTTTCGTCTTCCACATATGCTATGTAGTATTTTTATAAACTTGGTATTTGACTCACCATTGATAGACAGGTGTGGGTTTCTGAAGTTATGACACTTTCCCTACACGGAGCACCTTCTTAGGTATGTTGACTGGGTGCACAGAAAAGTAAAGGAGATGAAAACTGGATCTCCAGATGGCACCCTGGGCGACAAACATTAATGTATGTTATTTCTCTGCACCTTATCAGTGTTATTATGGAAGAGAGGAAAATCTGAATTGGGAATTATAAATTATAATAAAGTATAAAAGAGGGTTTGGTTTATATACACTTTGGTGAGAGGCTATTGTGAAAGTTGGGTTTGTGAAACTACAATACACTTTCTTCCATGCTATCAACATGAAATACGATACCAATAACACCTTCCATGATTTAGTTAGTCCAGTTGACCTCTGTCTTAAGTAACTGCATTTGTGATTCTGAGGACGGTTTCCATTTTTCAAGGAGTCCATAGCTTTTAATACACACCCTAGACTAATTTCATTTTTACTAATTTCTAGGTTACACCTGTTTCATCATCTTTGGTAGTATTATTTTAGAAATTCATGATGCCCTTTTTCTTTGTCTCATGTCTAATTGTATCTTTTGATTCATGAAAAGGCAGCACTATCCAAAATGTAAGGAATGATAAAACCCTGCATTTGTTCAAAATTATCATGATATTTAATATCGGTAAATAAGTAAATATTTATAAATAAGTAAACAGTATAACAAAAATAATTTAAAATAAACCTATCCTACTCTCTTATTTTTAATTTCCTTAGGCACAAGTACTATTAAATAGCTCTTGGGAAAGCATGGAAACAACTGAAGTGTCTTTTGATAGATGATTGGATAAGATGTGGTATATATACAAAGGAAAATTACTCAGCCCTAAGTAAAGATGAAATACTGTCATTTGCAAGAACGTGTATGGATCTTGAGATTATCATGCTAAGCAAAATAAATCAGAAAAAGTTGAGAACCATATGATTTCACTCACATGTGAGCTATAAGGCTGAGAGCAACAAACAAACAAGGCAACCAAACAAACAAAAATTCATAGACACAGATAACAGTTTAGTGGTTAGCAAAGCGTAAGGTGGTAGAAGTGGGTAAAGGGGGACAAATATATGGTGGAAGACGAACTGACTCTGGGTGGTGAACACGCGATGCAATGTATAGATGATATATTATAGAACTGTACACTTGAAACCTATATAATTTTATTAATGAATGCCACCCCAAAATACTTAATAAAAAGAAAAAAAATATCTCTTGGTCTTTATTTCAGAACTGAAAAACTATGTCAGCCTTTTCAAGTATTTTGCTGTAGGTTTCAAATTTTCTTATCTTTTTTAAATCTCTGCTAATATTCTCCCCTAAGCAAATATTTCTCCTATTTTTTAAACATAAAGTGACATATGGTATATTTTTCATTCTCAGAATAACCATCATAGTTCCCGTGAGATCTTTTTTCCTTCATCTTCTATAGATTTATGTGTGATAGGCAACATGTATCATCTCAGATGAATAAAATAGAAATTGAGAAATAGCATTATTTCACTACAATTTTTAAAGCATGAGATCTCTTTCCCATTTTGATTCTTACACAATGAGCAATTGTTCATATTCTAATAATAATCATTATTTGAAAAAATAAAACACTGTGAAAATAATAAAGACAACTTAGTTATCTCTTTCCGTAGGATACTGCTATTTTGTAAATTTGACAAGTACTATTCTGTATAAAAAGTGGTGCACAGTACATTTTTGTTCATGTATTTCACATTTACATCACAGAAGTACACCATGCATTTTCTTTTTAATAGCCTTCCAGATATTTACTAGGTAATGTATTCTTTCAAAAACTTAGCTTTCCAAACATTTTAATATCAAACTAAAGCTGCATTGCCTCTAAACATGACTAAAACACTTCAACAATATCTGGATTAGATTCCAGATATTTTATACCTATGGAAATTATTTATTATTTATAGCCTGAAATGTACTCCAACAACTCACAGAACTAAGGTCCAGTAATGGTCATTTTTTCCCTGTTTATTTAACTCTCCACCCCCGTGCCATTCCTTGTATTTCAGGAAGACATCTAATTAGAAACTTCCCTTGGATTCAGAATTCCAGACTCACAACATGTAAGTTGGTGAGTCAGCTCTCATGAGGCAAGGAAAGAAAATTCTGACTGCCAGAGCTCTTGCCATGCTATCATGATGTTAAGTACCATGAGATAAAATAATTAGTTTTACTATCTAATCACAAGCTTCCCTTTCTCTAATGCCAGTTTATTCAGTGGACAGAGTGACATGCGGTTCCGGGTTTGCTAATGCTATAAAGATAGACTTGTTGTCAAGTGGAGTCATCTAGGCTAAGGGATCTCAGGTACCTCTCTGGAGGAAAAGCTGAGATAATGTCCAATAAATGCCAGGGCCAAAGAAGGACGATGAAGTCTCTTTTGATAAAGGGGACCCTGAATTTTAGCAATAAAGAACAGGAAGCCACAGACCTCTATCATTCTAAGGGGTTTGCATTGGTGTTACTCTTTTTCTCATATAATAAAAGCTTCGGAAGTATAGGAAATACTATAAACAGATAGAGGGAAAAATGAACAAGAAGCTCAATATGGCCTTATTTTTTGTATATAAAAAGATGAACGAAGTCCTTCAAAATCCTGTCCTAGGAAGACATAAACTAGTATGTCTAAGTTTGCTACTGAAAAAAAAAAATGTACAAACCAAAAAGGTAATTCTGTCTCATTTTAGGTCAATGGACATATGATTTAAGAATTTATTAAAATGAATTAAAATGACTATCACCGCCTTTACTCAATTACAGAAACCATTTCTAATACTAACACAGCATTGTGGCCCTTTAAATGAGTTGAAAACTAAATTAATAATATAAAATAATAATTGATAATATAAATAGTTGATAATATAAATATGTCAGTAGTTACTGCTTATGAAATACTTACCAAATGTTTTGTAAATAGTGTGTATACATTTTAAAGGAATTATAGAATTTGATTCCTACACAAATCCTTTGAAGAGTAACATTTTAAAGATGAGAAAACTAATACTTAGATCATTTAAGCAATATGCTCCAATTCATGTAATAAGGAATTAATTCTGCTCTATCAAACCAAATTAAAAACCCTGTGCTGTCAAAAACTAAGCTATAATGCTTTCTAACACAGATAGAATAAGGTCCTCGTAAATATATCTTTTCAAAACAGGGAAACATTTCAGCCACTTGACATTGAATAATGAGGACTTTGCAATGAATGCTTTTGCAGGATAACTACTTAAACTGTTTTATTCTATCTGTGGTGATGAAAACATTTCTAAAGTGTTTGGTAAAACCACAACTTAACAATTTTTAAATGATTCAGGTACTACTGCAATCTGGTGACCACTCTAAATACATAGGTAGTAGAAACTTGAAGAGATGCTTCACAAATGCCCACATTAAATAGAAAAATGAAAAGACTTGCCATTTGCCTGTTGTTCCTAAAATAGATGTGCAGAATATAAGCACGTGGTAGAGTAATACTCCTTTACATATGATGAATTGCTAAATAAAATGATAGTTTTGGGGTCCCCATAAAATCATTGTCTGAGACTGATAGTTTTGAATATCGTTCAACCTCCTAATGCTTCATTGCAATGTTTATCCTGCTTACGTTGAGAAATAGTGTTCAATGAATAATTGTAGAGTTCATGAATTACATGAATAGATATATCTGCCTAAGAAGTTAAAAGGTTTGCATATGTTGACACAATTTCAGTTTTATGAGTCTATAATTCCATTAGTATATAGTAGCACTTCTAGGAAACACCCATAAATCTGAGTAATAATTAAGAAAGCCCAAATAATGAGACTTTAATACTCGGCTCCTTTTATGAGTGCTGAATTTGTAAGGCGTCTGATTCTACAGGCTTCCTCTTTGTGTTAGAAAACTCGTGCCAACTTTTGTCTACATTTATTTTATATCCAAAGAACCTCTCCATGTCTTTTCTTTCTCTAGACTATCTACTCTACAGATGTAGTTGCTAGAATTATGAACTTAGATAGAAATTCCAAATGCCTGTGTAGAATGCAGGGGTATGTAGGGAAATTTTATCCAAAACTGTTCTTTTTAAAAAAGTATCCAAATTAATTTTTATGAAAATTCTTTAAATTAGATCTTAGTCATACTATACATTAAAAGGGTATGGAAAGAAAGAAAAAAAAAAGATGAAGTAACTTTTCTAAATCATATAACTCTGGAATCCAGAATTTGAAACTAGATGTGTCTGGCCTCATAATTAATTAATTGTTTCAAGTCACCAATATGGGAAAACAAAATACTCAAATAAAAAGGCTCCTTGCTTCCAAGGGCTTTTATATTAAAACTGTTAAAATAAATACATGAAAATGGAGTATCTCTATTTGTTTTGTTTTTATGTCCTTTATTATTTTGAGTTTTAGTCACTGGTGCTTATAAATTAAGAGATTCAAAACAGTTTCTACTTCATTCTGAAATTGTAATGATTTGTTTGCTACAATTTTATAAAAATTTGATTGCATTTTTGTGACGGAATTAAGGAGTTTTACTACCAATCCAGAGAGACTCACCAGTCTATCATTTATTGTTCACATTTTTTAAAGGCAGTCAACCAGGCCAGAAACGATAATGCAGTTAAGATAGAATTCAGCCCATTATTTAAGGAAATAAGTATGGCAGAAAGGCCACATTATCATATTGCCCGTTTTCCTGCTCACTTATCCATTAAGAGTTAAAGGTGCAAATTCACATTTTAGAATATGATAGTCATAGTAGAAAACACTGGTAATAACAGTAGAAAATATTTCTGTTCACCACAATTATAATTTATAGGTCACAGGATTAGTAATAAGGGTAGTTAGCCCATTACAGCCACTGAGGAAAGGCTAACTTTTAATTACTTGTGAATTAATACATCAGAGGAAATGTCCTGTAATATATCACAGTATGATCAAAGCAGTATATTTTGTATTGAACAAGATGAATCACCTAAGTATCTCACTCAAAATTTAGTCAACACCAAATGTAATCATCTCATTTAGCCAGTTGGAATAGGACACACACATAAAAGAGCTTAATTTAAGTGTTTCTGAAATAAGAATATGATTGTGCACTAGATACAGTTTTAACAAGGAGTCTATTAGGAAAGATTAAATTAGATATGGGAGCAATACCAGTAATTACAGTATTATCAATTAATAAGTGTGACAAAATATAAGAAAATATATAAAGATAGGATAAAAGTATTTTAACCATTTTATGAACACATGGGAAATTATTGTGTCTTTTAATTGTACTAATTTAGTAAGTAATCGGGGAGACTGGACATCTATTAATAAATATTCGTTATTTATAAATCATGTATGTTTTTATCTTTTTTGGCTTAACTGAGAAAATTATAAGTGAGACAGTTTTGAAAGGGTAAGGAAATGTACCAAGAGCAGAAAGTGTTGATCAACAAAATAACAATGTGAGAGCAGTTTTCAGTGGGGTGTTCCAAATGGGTGAATTAGCCATACGTTTCAAGAGGAGACCAGCTGTGTGGAATCAATGTCCAGCTCGTCTTCTGAGGCATGAAGCATCTGGAAGAGACCACTCAATAATTATAATGAGATGGTAATGAGTTATAATAATGCCTCTAGTTATGGTAGAGAGTGCAGATATACTTGTTCTGATTCTTCTTCCTTTAACCCAAACACTCACACACAGAAGTGTGACTCTTAGGCCCTTTGCAGTTAGATGAGAATCAAACGTAAGCTGAAATAATGTTTATCTTCTCGGCTAAGACAGAAGATGAACCACATCTTTCTCTAGGGACCAGATGTTAAGATCACAAGATAACAGAGTTCCTATCTAGAGGGGTCCCTAAACGATGTATGTGGAACAATGCCCCACTTGTGCCATAGCTATTTAGTGTAAGAAAGCATTTTTTATTAACAGAGAGTCATGAGACTTTAGCCACTGCTGACTAATAACAGAGGATGAGTATTTAGTGGCCAAGACTTTAACAATGCAACCTGGAAAGTAAGAGAAGGTCCAGGGAAAGTTTAGCAGAAAGACAGAGCAGAACAGTCTGTAATTATGGATTGCATACAAGCCAGACTCTCATATATATCATTGCGCTTCCTCTAAAAAGGCAAATGAATGATTACTTGCTTCCCTCTGAGACAAAACCAATGATGGGAATACTCGTATAACAAATGGATCATATTTCTATGAAGCTGAGATATATATTTTCTCACATTTTGACAAATTCATAAAATACAACTGTATTATTGCTTAATTGGTCATTTTGTTTAGTAGCACACAATGCTTCATCTTACAATTAGTAATGGCTTGGATGCATTATAATAGATTAATTTTTGCTACTTGGTCTCCAATTTTTATTTGGGAATATTGTGTACTGAATATAAATAAAGGTCTCTGACCAAAGTTGAAAAGATTCAAACATTTAAGTAATTAATATCAGATCACAAATGCACAAATACCTATCCAATTAACTTTTTAAATTTTATTATATTATTAATTTTGAGGGGTTTACATTGGTTAGTAAAACTATATATGTTTCAAATATATATTTGCATCCATCTCATATAAAAGGTATACAGTAACATTAAAAATCTATATAAAAATGAGTAAATTTGACCTGCTATTGGCAAAAAAAGACACAAGACCAAGGTACAGAACTGAGAACCCAGAAATAAAGCCACATAAATATGGACAGATAATTTTCAATGAAGGAGCCAGAAGCATACAATGGAGAAAAGAAAGTTTCTTCAATAAATGGTGGTGGGAAAATTGGAAAGCTGCGTGCAAAACAATGAAACTAGACTGCAACATCACACCAAAATTAACTAAAAATGGATATATATATATATATATATATATATGTAAGTATATATGTATGTATATACATGTATGTATGCATGTATATAATCTATGTATGTATATATGTATATACATGTATGTATATAATCTAGGATATATGTATGTAATAATCTAGGTTTGGGTTATAAACTACATTTAAAGATTGATATTATATTTTTAAAATCAATGCTTTGAGTTGTTACAAACCTCAAAAAATCGAAGGAAAATGCAAGTAAAATTCCAACAAAAATCCAAAGTCTCTAAAATCTTTATCCATTAGTAAATAAAAGCTCAAGAAAGGCAAAATTCTCAATATTAGATTACAAAGTAATTGGCAATTTTTAGTTATTGAAAATGCCTTTATATCCTATCTCAATTAAAATATTTTAAATTATATGCAACATTCATGTAAGACAATATAGTAAACTACATTATAAACTTGTAACAAGGCAGAACATATGCTATTTTACATGTGTCCTAAGCAATAGGTTGGTTATGATAGATACATACCATTAACCACCTAAGATAGCATAATAGCAACACTCTAAATACTGAAAAACAAAGTGTAATACTGTTAGAAAACGTATTTTAAAAATACATATTTTAATAAATACATTTGGGTAAAGATAATATTGAGAATAAAGGAAATCAGCCATTTAAAAGTCTTTTTGCCTCCAAATTTTTCTATTATAGTGAATTATCAAAATGCATTCAAACACTACTCAAAAACAGCACATATTTGCTTCATACATTTACTTTCTCCCTAATAAACATCTTTGATAAATATCTAAAATATCTACGTAAAACACAGTTGAGATGAAATTAGATAAAATATTGGAATTGTTTTTAAAAAAATCTCAAGATTTGGAGTGCCCAAACCAGAAAAATCAAAATCAAAATGTCACAATACAAATTAAAATTAAATGAAAACAAAGGTGTGTATAACTGGAAAACAAACCAAAGGTAGCTTTATAGCATATCCTACATATTTAAGTAACACACCCATTTAAGAAAATAGTGTTAACATAGGAAAGGGGGAAATTTCCTATTACTTTAAAATTTTGATTTTCATGTCATTCATTTACGTAAAAACATGGTTCTAATATTTTGTGAAACGTTGCAAATATTATGCTATTTTATGAATCCATGACAATAACTGTGATTTTGGGATTGTATACCACGACCCCTTACCATGCCCTGTGTATCCATTTGGTGGAAACTACAACAACCCAATCCAGGTGGGACTACTAAAACCCAGACCCTTCAAGAAGGAAGGTTGGGGTCATCCCACCAGGAAAAAATCAATGAACAGCTGAGGTGCTTGCTGAAGGCAAAGAGAATTCAGAATGAGTGGAAGAAGGTTGTTACAAATACCAGCTACAACCACATGACCAGTTATGGAAATGGGAACTACAATTTTCATGAGTATTTCTCCTGATTTGGTTAAGAACCAGTTTGAGAATAAATATACATGTTAATATAATATTGATACAGATATAGATATAAAATCCCTTTTCTTCCTATTCTTATCACTTTATCATATAAGATGTATTGACTTTATGTCATAGGATATAAGTATTGTTAATTTTGTATCATAATATTGCATTTATGGGATATCATAAAGAATAAACGTTAAAAACTTGTCCTCTTCTAGGGAAGGCTTAACACATTTTCAGTTGTATAGAGTATTTGCAATCTTGTTAGGTGGAATTAATATCTTTATTTAGAGATGAAGTATGGTTTAAAGAGGTGTGTGCCCAGTGACAAGGTGTGGACTTGTGAAGTTTAATTTTATACATCAATTTGAGAGGGCTGCAGGATTCACAGATATCTGGCTAAACATTATTTCTGAGGGTGTTTCCTGAAGGGATTAGCATTTGAATCTAAAGACTAAAGCGGATAGCCCTTCCCAACGTGGGTAGGTGCTTATTCTGCATTCTCTCTCCCTCTCTCTCTTCCTCTCTGCCTGATTGAGCTGGGACATCAATCTTTTCCTGCTCTTGCTGATCCTGGTTCTCAGGCTTGCAGACCTGGGCTAGATTTACAGCAGTAGCTCTTGTTTCTCAGGGCTTTGAAGTGTACCACCTGATTTCCTGGGTCTCCAGCTTGCGGAAGACAACATCATGGGACTTCTCAGCTTCCTTAATCATGTGAGCCGGTTCCTTATAATAAATCTTGTGTGTGTGTGTGTGTGTGTGTGTGTGTGTATCTCCTACAGTGTTTCCCCGAAAATAAGACCTAGCCAGACCATCAGCTCTAATGCGTCTTTTGGAGCAAAAATTAATATAAGACCCAGTCTTATTTTACTATAAGATTGGATATGATATGATATGATATGATATGATATATGATATGATATGATATGATATGATATGATATGATATGATATGATATGATATGATATGATACCGGGTCTTATATAAGACCTGGTCTTAACATTAATTTTTGCTGCAAAAGATGCACTAGAGCTGATGGTTCGGCTAGGTCTTATTTTCGGGGAAACATGATATTGGTCTGTTTCTCTGGAGAACTTTGACTAGTACAAACCATTTTTAAGCCTTTGATCTTTGACCACTGAGTTATTTTCCTTATTAAACAGAACAATCCCAGCGTTCTCTTCCCACTATCTCTTGCCTTGAAGGAACCCCTGCCTCATGCAAGCATAGTGATTGCCTTGGAGCTAATAGTGCTTTGACTCCTACTGAGAGATGGGTGAAGAAGATTTGGGTTTTCAGTGCATTGTCTCCTATTGTAATATCAAACTAGTTATCTGATTCTTCCTGTTTGATTGATTTTTTTGTTTGATTTTCACCAACAAATGTGCAATATTTCTGGATGTTTTGATAGTGTGTTTTCATGAACAGATCACTCTGATCATTCTAATTATTTTAAAATCATTGTGCTATAACTTTTATATACATTTTACTTAGGAAAAAGTTATAATTTTCTAAGGAAATAAAATATTACCCAAATGAATTAAATTTACCACCACTCAATCCAGAGACTTTACTGCCAGGTTATAATTTAAAGTCGTTGTCCCTTATAATGCTGGGGTGCATACCCAATAGAACTATTATAAATGATATAACGATTTCAAATAATGATCTTTTAACAGAAACATTGTTATAAATACAGAAGCAGCCAGGGATAGTTTACATGTGTGAGGACATAGAAGATTGAGAAACGTGTCAGTCATGAACGTTATTAAGACTATCTCTTAATCAGGAGACTGGTGTCATATGTTTTCATCATTTATGTTTCAGTGTTTTACTGAACCAAAGCGATTTCTGTGACCTTTTCAAAATTAGTTTCTTTCATAAATCCAAATCTTATTTCAAAGTTTCACTTTATTACTTCATTTCCTTTCCTTTTCCTGGCAAGTGAACCAAATCAGCAGAACGACTAATGAAACTTTCGAGGGTCTTATATGAATTGTGATGAATTTAGTTCAACTCCTGTAAGTAGATATCCCTAACTACAAAACAAAATAAAAATCTGAGACAATGTAGCTTATTGATAAAATAAAATTTAGCCCTCCCCGAAATATAGTGTAGATGTAAACATAATGTAAGAATCAAAGTAATTTCCTTATTTTGCCAATGTTGGATGATTAACTTTTCACCAGATTTCTTATATCTGGGTAATGAGAACAGAACTTCAGGAAATAGTACTGATTGGTACTATTTAAAATATATAATCAACCTCAGTAGAACATTAGGGTGTAAAATGGATTTTACTGAAAACAACATTTAAATAATTAAAGTGTTGACAGATAGGTGTGTTCTCTTTTCTTTATGAAGTTAGCATATTAAGGAACTAGATCAATAGGACACCTACTTTGGGCTATTTAAGAAGCCAAAGTTATTTCCCTTAATAATCTAGTTTCTCATGTATATTATCCCAAAAACCAATAAAACACACTTTAATAGGATTGTGCAGCTAGATGATCTCTGAAGCTTGACAAAGTTTTTGTCGTTGCTGTTAGATTTAATTTGTATATATTATACCCTCTCTACATTTAGACATATTCTGTCCTTTCCATAAAATTAATATTTCCTCTGATCTTGAAAACACATATGATAACTTCTAAATCCATCAAAAGTCAATGGAACTACTTATTTTATTTGCAATCTCTATTATTGAAACTTACAGACATACTATAATAAAGAGAGGTAACTATTACTATGTGATGTGAACTTCACTTATATATCTTGGGTAAGCTATGCAGAGTCCTAATTAATAACTCTTATTTTATTGTAAGTTACGTATTTGTTCATGTCTTTTATGGCTCACCTTAAGATCATCTATCCCACGAAGCTTTATCTAACTAAGCTCATCCTAGGTTTATTTTGAGGATGCCAGGATGACTAACCTCACTTCTATATTTCCCTAATATATTTTAGATATTCAACATGAACTGCATACCATCTAGTTTTCAAATTATTTTACAATCTATACATGTGTTATTGATACCAATACATATACAAATTCTCCCTAAATAAGTTCAGCTTTCCTTTTCTCCTTTTCATATACCGTTTTCACTTCTCATTTGATTAATTAATGCATGATTTTTTTATTCAACAAAACTTGCATGGAGGATTACATTTAATACGACTATTGAAGATGAAATGAGCATAGGTCTAATTTGTTCCAAGTTAACCATAATGCCTCACCAGAAGGATACAATTGTTATTTTCATGGTTTAAAATTGAATCCTTTGAAATAACACTTTTCATCCACCTTCCAGTGATAAAGACTGTTCTAAAAATTATCCTTTGAAGGACAGCACACTGAATTTACTCTGCTAACATAGTTCAAACATTAAACATCTGATAGTTTTGGAGACCAGGACAAGTGATAATGAAATAAGAGCTGCTTTGTAATGAAATAAGAGCTGCTGTAAATAAGCATATATCACCCTTCTTTAAACCATCAATTACAAAGAGATTTTTGGCATATTACAGAAGGTGAATTATTATTACAGAAGATGAATCACTTTTTGTTGTAATGCTTTAAAAAAGCATCAGTAAATAAAGTGTCGGTGGTATATTTCATAAAAGTTTGTCAGTTTTCTAAGACATTGATTTATATTTGACATTTCCTCCAAAAAACCATATATATATATATATATATATATATATAAAACATATAATTATATATATATATATATATATATCTTTTTTGCAAATGGGCTAAAATGGGTTTTAACAAAAGGGACTACATCAAACTAAAAAGTTTTTGTACAGCAAAGGAAACCATTAACAAAATAAAAAGACAGCTTATTGAATGGGAAAAGATATTTGCCAATGATACATCTGATATTCAAAATTTATAAAGGGGTTAATATTCAAAATTTATAAAGAATTCATACAACTCAACACCAAAAACAAAAACAAAAACAAATGAGAAAAACAATCCAGTTAACAAATGGGCAGAGGACCTGAATAGACATTTCTCCAAAGAGGACATACAGATGGCCAATAGACATGTGAAAAGATGCTCAATACCACTAATTATCAGAGAAAGGCAAATTAAATATCACATCACACTGGTTAGGATGGCTATCACCAACAAATCAACAAACAAGTGTTGGAGAGGATGTGGAGAAAAGGGAAGTTTCGTGCACTGCTGGTGGGCTTGCAAATTATTGCAGTCGCTATGGAAGACAGTTTGGAGGGTCCTCAAAAAATTGAAAATAGAACTACCTTATGACCCAGCAATTCCATTTCTGGGTATTTATCTGAAGAAACAGAAGGCATCACCTGATCAGCTCAGGAATATTTAAGCAACATAACATTAAGGGGTTTGAGTAGGGAAGCGTAGTCAGGATAAGTGTTTTGCTTTAAGTGAAGACAAATTAGTCTTTGATACAGCCAACAAATACAAAGTGATAGAAACTAGGGGTATAAAATGAATTTACTGGCTTTTGTGATAGTCTAGAAGAGAGATCATGGGGACCTATGGAAGGATGGTCGCCATAGGGTTGGGAAGAATATGTATATGCGGAGTACTGCTGGTGTAGAATAAATAAAGTTGGCACAAGATGGATGATGTCAAAGGAAGAGTTAACGATGCCTCCAAGTCTGTAAACTTTTTAGACTACAATAATCATAGTGTCCCGATTCAAAGCAGAAAATTCAGAAACATAACTCATTCAAGAAGGTGAAGAGAATTTTGTTTAAAGAGCTAGTTGGATAAATATTGAAGCCAAAGTACATCCAGAAATTAGTTAGATTTTGGAGTGGAAGCATGGGGGAGAGTTTGAGAATGAAGATAAAAATTTGGAAATCCTCTGTTTAGATATAATAATTGCATTTATTTTTAGCTGTGATCCTACATAATAAGAAAAATCAAAAGAAATGAGAAAGGGAAAGGAAATAATAGGACTAAGGAATTTTCCACAGAGAATAATTAGACTTAATGGAGAAAGAAGAGGAAGAGAGGACCATGAGTAAGAAGAATGGAAGGAGAAGAAAAGAGATGATTAGTCTATTGGGGGACTCATTAATATTTCAAACCAAAATCAGGTCACTGGATCATAATTGCCTGGAGGTCTTGTTAGTCCACAGATTGTTAGGGCCACACCAAAGTTTCTAATTCGGTAAGTGTTGGGTGAGGCCAAATATCAAATTCAAACACGTTTTCAAGTGATCTTGATATGCTATTCTGGAGGTCACATTTTGAGAACCACTGCAATAGAGTGTCATGGAAGATAACAAGAAGTTTTGAAGAAGATGAGATGGTTCCAATGTAAAATATAATTGAGTATTCAGGAATAATATGTACTGAGACTAACAGCTTAGTCTTCGGTTCTAGCATATTCGACTTCCTTAATTATCCTACAAATGAGTTAGAATTTGGTAACTGGGATTAAAGACATTAATGTCATTAAAAGATGTTACAAGTGTATACATATGGCTCGAAAATGAATGCTGTAAATATAAATAAAGAGTTAAAGGTGAAGAAGGCTTTGAAAGGACAGGTAAAGATTTTTAGAATCTCATTCTGGGTCTTCCAAAATAATAAGCAAAATAATAATTTTTCCATGCTCAATTGACAGTATGGAAAGAATATTATTTTCCTAGTGTTAGCAGAAAAATACTGTTGTAAAGAAAATTAGTTTAGGATGTAGCATCCACAGTTCATGCAAAGGAAACTACTCAAATAAAGAAGGGAGGAGTTAAAAGAGTTTCAAGAGGAGTGTGAGGGGAGACCCTGTGGCCTGGGGCCAGAAGAGGGGATACGAAAAAAGAGTCACATCTGCTAAGGAGTAACCAGTGAAATTATCTGGGGATATAATTGGACCACACTCTGGTATCTCTTCATTATACAGCTGATATAATTGGGCTTCTCTTGGAAAGTGGTGAAAAAGCTGACCTGTGTGTATAGATGTTGGCACAGGTCCAAAAGGCTGTACAGCTGATTTACATTTATGTGCTAATTCAATAATTAAAATAACCTTCTTGTTCTCCTGATTCTCATGTGATAATTTAAATTTGAGATTGAAAACCTCCTCACAGGGATTTAAAAATTTTAATCATCTCTATTTTAGCATTTTATGTAGAAAGTCAGATTTCTAGTATCTTCAGAAAAATCACTGAAGGGAACCTCATGGAAAGCTCTAATTCATAAAAAGAAAAAAAAATCTTTATGTTGTATCTAAATCAATGTCTTCTTAATATCAAACCGCCAGCTTTGGTCTGCTAGTTCTCCCTTCTGAGTAAGCACACGTACAATGTAATTCTCTCCTCTCCAATTTCCTTACAAGTATTTAAGACAGTTTTTTAGTTTGTTTTTGGTTTTGTTTTAATTTCATCTACTCTTTTAGCACATCGTGTTTATTCGATCATTCTTTGTGAGTTTGGCTTCCTTTTCACATGAAGAATGTACACATTTAAGTTTACTGAAGTTTGTCAGTATTTTTCTTACACTGGTATTGAGAGGCCTGGAATGCAAAAATTAGGACTTCAGGCATATAATTCCTGTTTGCTAATTCATAATGATAGGTAACCGTTAGTGGTCACCTATTGTGTTGTGTTCAAAGAGTATCTCAGGCTACATGAAGGCTTTGTAGAATATTCCGTAATTCAAAGGCATTTTCTTTGTGCATAGGAAGGATAAGTGGTGCTATATTTGCGACTTGTCAGTTGTATTCAAAATCGGCTTTACATAGCTGGGAGAAATCACAGGGTTCTCTTTAATTTTCAGGCCTTACACATTAATTATCTCATTTTATCTTCATAGCAACTTTGATACGGGTTGTATTACCACATTTTCACATGCGGACACTGACAGAGAGGTTAATTAGCTAGCCCATGAACACAGAATTACATATGGGAGGAAGTTGTTTTTCAACATCTGTTTACTAGCTTCCAGCCTTTTAAATATAAAATATAGCACATTGCATAATTTACTGCATGCATATCAGAATGTCATATTTCCTTGATTCTAAGTTGCCACATAGCCAAATACCTACCATTATTTTAATAACAACTTATATCAGTTTATTATTTTTTAAACTTGTAATCCTTATTCACCTCACTTGTTAAGATACATCCAGATTTTAGAAACAGTAAATACAAAAGGAATGTGAAAATATAACCTGAAATGCTAGTAATTTTTAAAGTCAAGGAAGATAACTAGAAAACAAATGCTTTATTTCCTGATCATTGTGAACAATATTACATATTCATGTTGTGCCAGTTTAGTTCTCCGGGAAGCAGACAGGACATTTTTTTAGGAGCTCAGAACTTTTATAGGTCAATAACACCTATGGAAAAAAAAACAAGAGGAAGCACAATTGGGCAGAGAGAGTCATTGTGTCACTGCACAGACATGATGAAGTCTCTGCTAGCTTATCTGGGAGTTCCAGAGCAGAACTGCCTATTAGACTTCAGAATTGGCCAGGCCTTTATGACACTACCTTATTCAGTCATTAGCTGGGGTCATCCTAAAAAATGTAAGCTCCAAAAACGAGGCTAACTGTGAGGAAGCTAACTATTTGAGACTGCCTAGCAGCTATTTTCCTAGAAACTGGACAGTGAAGGAGAATCTCAACAGAGAATCTGAGTGATACATATCCATGTCTGCCACACACATCTATCAAAAAATCAATATTTTAAGCATATATAAATCATCAAGCTGTGGAATTTTCATATTCTATATACCTACAAATAACCAAGCAATTCATCACAAAATGTACTTCCATGTTTACACAAAACAAACATGATTATTTTCTGGCCAAGGTTTTCTGCAAATTCAAAATTACATAGATAGGTATTAAACTTATGGACCTTGGGTTTAGCGAGGATTTCATGAATTTGATCTCAAAGGCAAGAGAAGTAAAAGCAAAAATAAATGGATGGGACTATATCAAACTAAGAATCTTTTACACAGGAAAAGAAACAGTCGACAAAACAAACAGGCAACAAACTGAATGGAGAAGATACTTGCAGACAATGCTTCTGATAATGAGCTAATATCAAAAATATATAAAGAACTCATACAACTCAACAACAGAAAAACAAACAATCCAATTAAAAAATGGGCAGAACAGACTCTTCTCCCAAGAAGGCATACAAATTGCAAACAGGTATATGAAAAGATGCTCAACTTCATTAGCTATTAGTAAAATGTAAATCCAAACCACAGTAACTTCACAGTACTTCACACCTGTTAGAATGGCTATTATCAATAAGACAAATAATAATGAGTGTTGGAGAGGCTGTGGAGAAATAGGAGCTCTCATACACTGTTGGTGGGAATGTAAATTGGTACAACCACTATAGAAAACAGTATGGAGATTCCTCAAAAAATTAAGAATAGAATTACTGTATGACCCAGCAATCCCTCTCCTGAGTATCAATCCAAAAAAATCTAAAATCATTTATCTGTAAAGATATATGTACCCCTCTGTTGAGTGTGGCATTATTCATGGTGACCAAGGCATTGAAACTAAAGTGTCCTTCGATAGATGATTGGATAAAGAAGATGTAGTACTTACATACAATGGAATATTACTCGGCCATAAGAAAAGATGAAATACTGCCATTTGTGACAACATGGATGGATCTGGAGAGTATCATGCCATGTGAAATAAGTCATACAGAAAAAGTCGAGAATCATATGATTTCACTCATATGTGAGATACAAAACTGAAAGAAACAAATAAGACAAAAACTCATAGACATGACAACAGTTTAGTGGTTACCAGAGGGTAAAGTGTTGGGGGGTGATAGAGGAGGGAAAGGGGGTCAAATACATGGTAATGGAAGGAGAATTGACTTTGTGTGGTGAACACACAATGTGATCTATAGATGATGTAATACAGAATTGTACACCTGAAACATGTAGAATTTTACTAACCAAGGTCAACCCAATAAATTACAAAAAAAAAAAAAAAAATCCAACCTATACTGAAATCAAGTAAAAGAAAAAGTGAGTAAATTTAAAAGAAATATATTCTAGGTTTTTTTAAATTTTTATTTTTAAAACATGACAAAAGCAGAAAAAATATATTACCATTTTATTTGGATTAATAATACTATTTTTCTGTCATTTTCAAGGAGCAAAATATTTTTCATGGCCATAGTCATAAATCTAAAATTAAGTAGCATGAATATGTGCAGTTATGCTTCCTTAGAAATGCCTTTCATTTACATATTTGGGAAGTGATTAGGCTCTTGAGTCAAAAGGATTTAATAGATCTGAAGTATTTCGTTGAATAGGGAGTCAAAAACAAAGGGTAATTATTATTAATCACTGACACATAACTCTAGATATGTGAATAGTTTTGAAAGACTTTTTATTATAAAATTCTTGTAAAGAAGTGGTAGGTAGGTCAGTGTATATTTCTGTTGAAAAATGAAACAAACATATAAATGTTGGCTTCAGGAACATTCATTTTGCTGGTCAGAGAAAAATATTGAAGCAAAGTAAAACGTATGAAATGGCAACTACCATGTTTCCCCGAAAACACGAACTAGCTGGAGAAAAAATTAATATAAGACCCAGTATTATGTTATGTTATGTTATATTATATTATATTATATTATACCTGGTCTTTTAGTAAAATAAGACTGGGTCTTATATTAATTTTTGCTCCAAAAGATGCATTAGAGCTGATTGTCCAGCTAGGTTTTATTTTCAGGGAAACATGGTATCATTCCATAATGTCTTTAATCATTCTAATCTTTTATTTTTTTTTCCTCTAAGAAAGATTCCTATGACAGGGACTTGATAATATTATAAAACCAAGATTCATTTAGTAGTTCAGATCCTTTAAAACAATTCCTAAAATATAATACCCAATTAGTTGAATGATAATATTAGTAAACCAACTTTAATCCCCAACGTTGCTGCCCGTTAATCACGTGGAGAGCTTAAATTTCTCAATAGCAAGGCTCTGCTCTGGCATATGCCTAGACATGAGATTCTAGTGTTTTTTAAAAAATCCCCAAGTGATTCCAATTGCAATCACATTTGATCACTAGTGACATAGGGACTAGACAAAATAAATAGTCAGTTTAAATGAAATTCATCTTGTATCAGAACTAATCAATTGGCCCTCACCTATAAACAAACAGGAAACAGTTTTCCTATATATATGGCTAATCCTACACATCATCTAAAGATTACCAAGTTACAAAATGTTAGTGCTATAGCTGATGTTACCTGTAATCTTGTTCACCTTCTCCCTGATTATAGCTGACACTGCCGGTGAGTCCTCCTTATTTTTGCATAATAAAGACAATTATTTGTGTGTATTTTTTTTCAAGTAAAGACTAGACACGATCAAATGATAATAGTTTCTTATTTTCTTCCTTCTGTGTCACATTTTCTTTTTCTTGCTATTGCTTTCATTTCCTTTTCATGTCACGCAATTTATTCTGTCTAGACTCTAGAGCAGGGGTGTCGAAACTTTTTTCAACATTTTTCACCAAGGGCCATATGCGGTAAAATACACAAACAGCAGGGCCACTCATTCGAGGTAAAGTACGTGTTGCCTCACCTGGTTTATTTAAGTCAAGTAAATATATTTTTGGAATTTGCTGGGGGCCAATTAAAAATGGATTAAGGACCACAGTTGGCCTGCGGACCATAGTTGGCCTGTGGGCCACAGTTTGGACACCCCTGCTCTAGAGTATCTTCATCCTTTTGGCCATTATGTATCTACCTGTAAATTGTGGCCCGGCCATATCGGAATAACTTGGACTTTAAAAGCAGACTCATGAACCCTACCAAAGAACAACTTCAAGGAACCTGGAGATTATGACCCCTTATATAATTTGTATGAAGGGTGATTCTTAGGCACATGAGAACCACTACTTTAGTCATTCCTCATGCTCTAAACCTCACTTTGTGCAGAAGAGCAAAAATCATTGCTAAAAAAGTTTTGTACATAAAATTTCAGACCACTATACTTATCTTCAGTTTTCATCCTTTCTGTAGTTTAAGGTAGCCCATGTTTTCTACTAAGGTGCCAATCACAGTTCTCTGTCGGTTGATTATGCCCCCAAGTGTGCAGGGCTTAGTGATAATATGGCTTTTATGTCCACCTGTCTGCTCCCCACTTGTTTCCTCTGATGATACATATAGGCAATAATATTAAGTATTTGTTATCAGCGATTCTACACCCTGGCTGGACATTAAAATCAGCTGGTAAGGTTTTAAAAATTACTGACGCTTTAGCCTGACTTCTTAAGATTACAATTAGATTGTTCTGGGATGGAGCCCAGGCATGGCTTATTTTTCTCTTGTTCTTCTTCTTTGTTTTAACTTTAAAAATTACTGAGGCTTTAGCCTAACTTCTTAAGATTACAATTAGATTGTTCTGATTTAAAAATTACTGACGCTTTAGCCTGACTTCTTAAGATTACAATTAGATTGTTCTGGGATGGAGCCCAGGCATGGCTTATTTTTCTCTTGTTTTTCTTCTTTGTTTTAACTTTAGCTGGTTATAATAGACGCCCGAAGTTTAAAACCAGCGACCTACTTATCGGCACAATAGTTTGCTGTGCAATTTTATCAGGAACTCAGGTTTTTGGTTCATTGTGAGACATTATAGATAATACAGACATCACAAAACCACAACACTGTTAAAAATGATAACATCTCTTGGTCTGAAAAGTCCCGTATTCAAGCTGCTGTTACATCCATCTGCAGAATTTACTGCTTAAGGGTTGCAGATGGCAGAGTGCTACTTAGAAGAGACACCCTGTTGGGAAAACCACATTGCAGTGCAATTAATAACCAGGGAGTTTCGTTGCCCACACACTCTTAGTTATGGTTTGAAAAAAATCTTTATTGATTTATGAGATTAACTAACCTTATAAATTTGGTAATATATAAAATACATCTACTTTATAAACTAGTTTTATTGAAACAACAAATAAAGATGTTGAAAATAGTTTATAAATACCCGCTTCAGGGGCAAGTCAGTGAATAAATAGTCTTTATCATTGTTTTTATTCAAAAAATCATTTCAGTACTCTGTGGCAAGTATTTTTGTACCATGTCAGACAAATAAGAAAGCTGAGTTTCTAAGCAGATGTTTTGCTATTCTTGCTGACATTCCATCCAACAAATAAGCAGTGACGAAGCAGAGTTAAATGTTCCTATTATTTATCTGTATAGATCATTGTATCTTTATAGTTTTTATATATTTAGAAATTCAAGTTTTGCTTCTTCATTATTGCTGAAAACAATGCACAGATTTTAAGTAGTCATTTAGATTAGTTTTAAAAGACCCATGAAACCATCACCCTTGATAAGTTGAGGTAAATTTCCATTCTCTTCCCACAGAAAGTTTTCCTGTGCCTTCAATTCCTCCCCCTGCTGTTACCTGATTTCAATCTCCATAGATTAATTTTCATTCTGGATTCATGCAGTCTGTACTCATTTTTATCTGGCTTTTATCCCTACCATACATTGTTTTTTAGATTAATCCATGATGCTGGGTAAATCAGTTGTCTGACATTCGTTTATGATGTTCTGTATTTTTGTATATGTGAGTCTGTAGGCATTTATTTTTATTGTTTGTAGTATTTCATTGGATGAATGCATACCATGACTTGTTTGTCTATTCTGGTATTGGGCGTTTAGATTATTTCTGTATCTGTATATTATAAAGAAGGCTTATACATTCTTGTATAAATCTACTTGAGCATATATTTTCATTTCTTTTAAGTAAGTACCTAAGAATGAAATTCCTATTAAATAGTAGTATGTGTTTAATTTATAAGAAATTGTTCAGCAGTTCTTCAAAGTGAGTAAGTAATTTTATACTCCAAACAGCAATGGAAAGATAAGAGGATCCTTATCTTTACCCACATTTTATTGTATCATATTTTTTGGTTCAGCCGTTCTATTGGGTGTGAGGTGATATTTCATCATGAATTGAGATGTGCATATCGACTATCTCAATGAAATCCACGTTGAGCATCTTTTCATATGCTTAAAGTCCATTTGAATATATTAACCTGTGAAGTGTGTACCATGTCTTTTACCCATTTCATATTCAGTTGTTAATCATTTTTTTCGTTGATTTATATAAGATTCATTATATATTTTGGATAAATGCTTTTAGTCAGAAATATGTGTTATAGGTCCCCCAGTATCTGACTTGTTTATTCATTTAATTAATAGCTTCTTTTGTTAGATATATATTTAAATTTTTGTTGTTGACTAAATTTTTTGTTTATTTTGTTCTGTAAATTATGATTTTTTGTTTCCTGTCCAAGAAAATACTCTTATGTTTAACTTTAAAAGTTTTATAATGTGGTATTATGCCTTTTTAGAGCGTTATGAATAAATGAGTTTCATTTATTTCTAATATGGCTATCCAATTATTTCAATATTTGTTAAAAAGATTATTCTTTCCCTATTGAATTAGCTTAGCGTCTTTATTAAAAATCAGTGTATTGAATATATGATTATTGTTTTCTGAACACTAGTCACATGTACTTAATTCTAGATATTAATACCATGCTCTCTTATTTCTGTAGCTTTATAGTAATTGTTGAAATCAAGTAATTGAGTCCTTTCACTTTTTTTAAAAAAACTGCTAGATATTCTATATCCTCATTTCTTCCATATAAATTTTAGAATTATCTTGTCTATTTCTTCAAAATAACTGGTTGGAATCTACATACCAAATTAGGAGAGTAGTCATCCTAACAAAATTAATCATTCCCATTTGTGAACATATCTCATTGTTTATTTAAATCTTCATTAATTTCTCTCAATAATGATTTGTAGCTTCCAATTAGATGCATTTTACATGTACTTTTAAAATTTATTGTTAGATATTTGTTTTTTTATGCTATAATATATTACATTTATAATTTTTTCATTTCGGCAAATTTCATTATAATTGCATAAATATAAAATAGATTGTTATATTATCTTATAACCTTATTAAACTCCTTTTTACATTTTGGAGGTTTATATAGAGAATGTTTTTATTTTAAACATTGACAATGATATCTTCTGTGAATGAAAAGAAACATCTCTTGTTTTCTAATATTTATAGTTTAGTTTCTGTATCTTACCATATGGCTAAGACCTGTAGGAAGATGTTAAATAGAATTGGCAAGCAGATATCCTTCCCAAGTCCCTAAACTTAGGAGAAAACTATTTAATATTTTAACATTAAGAGTGTTTACTGTAAGGTTTTTTTTTTTTTATTAGCTATCCATTGTCACATTAAGAAGCTTCTTTTGTATTCTAAGTTTGCTATGAGCTTTGTTGTTGGATTATTTTTTACATGAGAGGTGCTGATTTTTCAATTTTCAGGGCAGTTATTGAGACAATTATATAATGTCTCATTTATTCTGCAAATTTCATGTATTACATTTATTATTTTTTGATAATTAAACCAAACTTGAATATCTGGGATAACACAGCTGATTTATTATTTATTTTATACACGGTTAATTTTGATTTGCTAGTATTTTGTATCTGTGCTCAAGAGGGATAGTGTTCTGTAAGTTTTTTTCCATATAGTATTTTTCATGTTTTGATGTAAGTGTTATGTTGGCCTTTGTCTTAGTCTGATCAGGCTACTATGAGAAAATACCACAGACTGGGTTACTTATAAACAGAAATGTATTCCTCACAGTTCTGAAGGCTGGACATTTAAGATCAAGGTATCAGCATGGTCAGGTGAAGACCCTCTTAGGGGCTGCAGACTGCGGAACCCTTCTTGTGTCCTCCCATGGTAGACTGGGTTAGGGAGTTCTGTGAGTTCTTTTTTATAACAGCATTAATCTCATCCATGAAAACTCCACCCTCATGACATAAGCACCTCTGAAAGGCCCTACTTCCCAGTACTATTACAGGGGAGGTTAGGATTCAAACTATTTTATGCTACTTCATAAACTGCAGAAAAAAACCTCAAGCTTTTATGCTCATATTATTAGTTTTTTATATATGCCATAAATAGCACATTATATTGTTAATATTGTTGCTTTAGTCACTTATTAATCTTTTAAATAAGTTAAGGAAAACAAGTATGTTTACATATCACCAGTTATTTTCCATTTCCTGTGCTCTTCACTCATTCTCAGACAACAGGAATTCGTAATTTCATTCCAGCTAAAAGTACTTCTTTCAATATTTCTTATAGTAAAAATCTAGTGGAGACAAAATCTCTTAGCTTTTGTCTGTCTGAGGATACATTTGTGAAGGTTATTTCACTAGATTTAGAATTCTAATTTAAGAGTTATATTTTTCTCTTCCAGTATTTTAAAAATATTCCAACATTATCTATTATTTCTGGTGAGACTTCAGTCTTTATTAGTATCATTCTTTTCTCCTTTCTCATGTAAGAGATTTTTTTTCCCCCTCTGGCTTTTTCCTTTACAGAACATGGATTTATCTTTAAATATTACCAGTTTGGCTCTGGCGCGCGTGCAGGTGACCTTGCGTATTTTGTATTTATTTATTTATCTTCCTTGGGGCATTCACTGAACTTTTTGGATCTCTGGGTTGATGCCATCCATCAGTTTTCCAGTTTTACTTTGGCAATAATCTCTTTAAATATTTCCTCTTCCCCATTGTCCTACTCACGTCCTTTCAGAATCCAAATACATGTATGTTAGAGTGCTGGATATTGCCTCACATATCTTGGATTTGCTACTTCACTCTTTTTTTTATTTTTGTTTGTGTACTTTCTCTTCAATGATCCTTTCCTCTGTTGTATCCAGTGTTATATTAAGCTCATTAAATAATTCTTTAAATTTCTACTTGTTCTTTTATGTAGTTTCCATATCTGTGTCAAAACTCTCATATCTTTATATAGTAATTCTACCTTTTCCACAAAAATTCTTTTCATTTTTAGTGTAATTTATTATTAGTTTTTAAATTTTGTGTGATAATTTCAGTATCTAAGCTATCTGTGAAACTGCTTCTAATGATTAATGATCATTTCTAATCTTGACTATGATCCACTTTTTTCCTGATTTTTTGTATGTTTATTATAATTTTTGCTTACATGCTGTACTTATTGCATTAAAAAACAATAAAGACTGAAATAAATAATATTTACCATCAGAAAGGGCCATGCTCTTTCTTACGTAGGCTGACATAATTTATTGGTAGTTTATTTGATTCTGGGATTTATTTAAGCTTTAGCTAGAATCAGTTCATACTGGATTTAAGTATTTTGAAGATCGGATTACATTTGTCTCTTTAGCAGGGTCTCCGATCTAAGCTCTGGGAAGATTCCGAAGACCTACTTAGGCTTCCATACTGTATTGCAAGCTTTCAGAAACTGAAAAATTGCCCCTTGATTTCTAGCCCTGCTTCTTGCATTTATGGTCGTTGTAGAGTTTTCTTTGCTCACTATTCTCACTCCTTGATTTCTGTGCTTCTGGAGATATTGTTTAGCCCTATTTCCATATTGCAAGTTTTCTGACTGTGGTTCCCTTGCCTTCTTTAGGTGAAATTGGCGATTACCTGGGGAAAGGATTCTCTTAGTTCTGACCCACTCTTACCCTAAACATCTTTTAGAGGGTTTCTGTTGGCTCGTCTTCTCTGTACTCTAATTTTAGTTGAAGAATCACAGAAAAATTGATTCTATGTGTGTAATCTTCCTCTCTGGTAAGGTATATTTTAAAAATTTAATTTGTTTACTTATTTGTAAATTATGTAATAAAGAGAATCCAACATGTCAAATTAAATGTAGTCATGCGGCTTAGAGTAACAAATATTTTTTATCATCTTTTGAACCAAATTCATTATAAGAAATAACATAATGCTAAAAAGGGTTTAAGGCACACCATTGCTTTAGAAAGGCAACTAGCATCCAGCAAATATTTTGTAACTAGAAGAGGAAGAAAATGTATACATGTTGAGAAAAATGCATGCTTTAAAAATCTTTTTATGAAAGAAATACACTCAATAAGATAATATATTATTTGAGGAGAAATGAAAATTAGATACTATCTAAAACTCTGATACTTAATTATCCTTTATTCTTAATATTTAATCTGTTTGCTATTTCAACTTAACCTTTAAGCTATTCAAGCAGCTATCAGATTCTTTTGTACAATATTAAGATTCTCATTACTTAAGAAATCATTTCAGCAATGTTAAAAATCAATATGTATTTAATCATCAGGTAACTGAAAAGGATGGTGAAGACTCTCAAATCTAAGAAGAAAATCAGTAGTTACTAAAGACATTTCCCTAATACTGGGTTATTTGGAAATCTTCATTTTAGGAAATACTCATTCAGACATTTATTAAAAATATGCACTTTTTCTTCTTTTTCTTTTTGGCAGTGGTCTCTGGCAAAAACCAAGGATAACCAATATGGTGACCTTGATTTAAAGGACAGCCTGCCAGGTTTAAACATTATTCTAGATAGATGGTAGAAGCTTATATAATTCTTATTTATTTTATCTTACTAGTTCTGAGAAGGCACAGTCTATTAATCTCCCACCACCAAAACCTGAATGATAGATTTTTGAGGATTTCAGTAAATGAACATTTGAGAATTTCATGTGTTTTTTTGTTTGTTTGATTGTTTTGTTTTTGTAGTGTATCTTGGTATCTTTGCAAAAAACAAAATTGGGAAAAAAATTCCTGATTTACTTTGTTTCCTTTCAGAATTTCTTAGAAATACCTGTCACAATTCAATTGACCCACATTTAAAGAACACAAGAAAGATTTTAGGAAAAGATTAGCTTCCTGAGAAAGAGGAGTGTCAATAATACAACACAGAAATTAAAACTGCTACTTAGGCTAAAGACATAATATTCGTGTTACTTCTGAATCTAAATTGACGATGTCTTATGTGGAAATTATATTACTGTCATTGATGTTGTCTTCATAATTAACAACATCTACCAAATATGGATGCTTTTTTGGTGGAGCTTAATACAGTTTGAGGTTCATTGAAAAAAAATGTCAATTTAACGTCTTTATTTCCAGTTTGGATGCCATTTATTTTATGCTCTTGCCTGATTGCTCTGGCTAATATTTCAGTACTATGTTGAGTAACAGTGGTGATGGTGGGCATTCCTGTTCTGTTCCAAATTTTAAAGAAAAAGCTTTCAGTTTTTCACCATTAAGTATGATATCTGAGGGTTTGTCATATATGATCATTACTATGTTGAGGTGCTTTCCTTCTATACCCATTTTATTAAGTGTTTTAATCATAAATTGTCACTTTTGCACATGATGTGATTCTTTATATAGAAAACCCTAAAGACTCTACCAAAAAACTATTTAAAACAATAAATGAATAAAGTTGCTGGATACAAATTCAATGTATAAAAATCCATCACATTCCTATATACTAACAATGAAATTTCAGAAAAAGAAATGAAAAAAAAAAACAATTCCTTTTGCTAATATAACACAAAGACTACATATCTAGGAATAAATTTAACAAAGGATGTGAAAGATCTACACACTGAAAACTATACAACATTATTAAAAGAAACTGAAGAAGACTCAAATAAATGGAAAGACATTCCATGTTCATGGATTGGAAGAATCAACATAGTTAAAATGGCCATATTACCCAAAGCAATATTCAGTTTAATGCAATCTCCACCAAAATCTCAATGGCCTTTTTTTGAAGAAATAGAACAAAAAATCATTAGATCTGTATGGAATCACAAAAGAACCTGAATAGCCAAAGCAATCCTAAGAAAAAAGAACCAGGCTGAAGGTATGATACTCCCTGATTTCAATTTGTACTACAAAGCAACAATAATCAAAACAGCATGGTTCTGGCAGAAAAACAGGCACACAGGCCAATGGAATAGAATTGAAAACCCAAAAATAAACCCACATATATATGGGCAGATTGTTTTCAACAAAAGAGCCAAAAACATACAATGGAGAAAAGAAAGCATTTTCAATAAATGGTGCTGAGAAAATTGGAAAGCCAAATGCAAAAGAAGGAAACTAGACTGCTAATCTGTCACAATATATCAAAATTAACTCAAAATGGGTCAAAGACCTAAACATAAGATCTGAAACAATAAATTGCATAGAAGAAAGCACAGGTACTAAACTTATGGACGTTGGGTTCAAAGAGGATTTTATGAATGTGACCTCCAAGGCAAGGGAAGTAAAAGCAAAAATGAATGAATGACATTATATCAAACTAGAAAGCTTCTGCACAGCAAAAGAAACCATCAACAAAACAAAGAGGCAACCAATTGAATGGGAGAAGATATTTGCAAACAATGCCTCTGATAAAGGGCTAATATCCAAAATATGTAAAGAACTTGTACAACACAACAACAACAAAAACCAAACAATCCAACTGAAAAATGAGCAGAGGATCTGAGCTTCTCCCAAGAAGACATAAAAGCAGCCAACAGATATATGAAAAAATGCTCAACTTCACTAGCATTAGAGAAATGTAAACCAAAACCACAATGAGATATCACTTCACACCTGTTAGAATGGCTATTATGAACAAGACAAGTATTAACAAGTGTTGAAGAAGCTGTGGAGAAAAAGGAACTCTCATACACTGTTGGTGGCAATGTAAACTGGTACAATTACTATGGAAAACAGTATGGAGATTCCCCCCCAAAAAAAATAAGAATAGAATTACCATATGACCCAGCAATGCTTCTTCTGGGTACCTATCCAAAAAATCTGAGAATATTTATCCATAAATATATATGTACCCCGATGTTCATTGCAGCATTATTCATGGTGGCCAAGACGTGGAAACAACCAAAATGTCCTTCAATATATGATTAAATGAAGAAGATGTGGTACATCTTCTTTGTGTGGTACACAATGGAGTAATACCCGGCCATGAGAAAAGATACAATACTTCCATTTGTGAAAACATGGATGGATCTTGAGAATATTACACTAAGTGATTAGTCAGGTGGAAAAAGTCAAGAATAACATGACTTAACGCATATGTTGGATATAAAATTGAAAGCAACAAAGGAACAAGATAAATAAAGAAATAAAAACTCAAAGACACAGCCACCAGTTTAGTGGTTACCAGAGGGTAAGGGAGGAGGTGGTAGCAGAGGGTAAAGGGGTAAAATATATACTGATGTATTACAAAAACATGCACTTGAATCCTATATAATGTCACTAACCAATAAATTTAATAAAAAAGAAAAACTGTCCAAATATTTTAGCAGATTACAGGCTATATTTTTATAATAGTGTTTACATAATAATTCAGTAGTGTTTTTTATGATGAAATAATTTTCTCAGGTAAAATGGAGAGACCTGACAACAGCCTCAGAATTAGCTGCACATGTTAAAGAGTGAATAACTTATACTGTATGAGGTCAATATGCCATGTAATTCTCTCAGCAAGAAGACAAGATATCTCTTAGATTATATCTATACACTGAGACTGTTCACCTATTTTATTAAAGCTGAGTGGTAGTTTAGTTGCATAACCAATTAATTAAAATTAAACAACTAATCAGTTAGAATAGCAGTTGCCTAATAAATTGATTTAATATTGAGATAAGAACAATTAACCCTCAGGGCTTATATATATTTCATTCTGACCATTTCATTTGCTTATCTTAAGATAAATTTTAGGTTTTTGTCCTTATAATATAATGTCAGAGTCAATTCAGTCTGCATTAACAAAATACTATAGACCAGGTGGCTTAAATTACAAAAATGTATCCTTCATAGTTCTGGAGTCTGAAAACTCCATGATCAGGATACCAGAATGGCCGAGCTCTGGTGAGAGCCTCCTTCCTGGTTGGCAGATGAATGCCTTCTTGCCAAATTCTCACCCAGCAGAGCTCTCTCATGAGGGCATTATGCTCATGATTAAATCATCTCCCAAAGGCCCTACCTCCAAATGCCATCACATTGGGGATTAGGGCTTCAACGTATAAATTTTGGAGGATACAAATATTCAGTCAATAGCAAATAACCTTCTTTTAACTGACAAATATTAACCTAATGTTGCCAAGGCAATTATATAATGGTAACTATGAACCATGAAATCTAATCAAATACAATTTACATAGCATTGAGGTTGCTTCAATAAATACACAGACCTTGATCTTGATATGCATATACATTTTTTTTTTTGGTTTGACCCAATAACTATACTTAATAAAACATGTTGCCAGAAGCTAAGAAATAAAGATAGAAGTAACTGGGAGAAATCTCATGATAGGTTAATTTTCAGATTTAGAAAAACAGAAAATAAGAGATGAAAATTTGATCAACAGTATGGAATTCCAGGAAAGAAAATGTCTGGGAGCAATCGGAATATAAAATAACACATTGCTGATTGTCACTGTGCTGTATAGAACACATTTAGTATCCAAAATTTGTAAAAAATAAAATAAATCAACTAATTTCTAAAACCCTAAGATATATTGTTATAAGGTACATAATAAAATCAGTTAAGTTAAACACAACAACCTTTGTGAAAAAGATAATGAGTAATATAATAATAAAACATAAGTTCTAATGTTCTGGATTGTTTTTTTTTGTATAGTTTTTAGTGAATGTTATAAGGTTATATGTTTTTTTTTAGAGATTTTTTTCAATTGTATAATTTTCTCACAATATAACTCCCCCTCCCCTGCCATAATTCACTGTAGGCGGGACCTTTCCCCACCCCACTGATGTTACACTTGACCGTATCTCTGCTGTAGGCAGAAATAACAGCATGCCAGCTCTCAGCCAAGGCCTTCAGAGACTTTGTTCCTGCTCTGCTCTTTTGAGCTTCTGATTCCAGCAGGAGGAAAAAGAGAAAAAAGAAAAAGCTCCAGGGCCAGTTTTCCTTCCAGAATGAAGACAAAGTATGGCTAAATCCAAACCCGAAGTTAGACCAAGGTCATTTGACCACAGCACCAGAATACCTGCCAAAAACTGAAGCTGAAGTGCAAATCCATGCATAAAAAATACATATGAACTGTCTTAAGCTAGTTTAGGTCATTTATTATGTAGCATGTCAAAGCCTGGTGATGGTGAACTGAGAGACTAGGGCATACTGAGAGCAAAGCGAGTGTGGAAGTCAGACTTGCTGATACCCAGGACATGAGCTGGGATGTGAAGAGATAAAACAGGAGAAAAAGACTTAGACATCAGGGCCTGTACTTTGTAAGTTATCCTAACATAAAAGTGATCTACTAAAAGAGTTTACTCAGCAAAATAAACACGTTTAACATTTAGAAAAATGACTTGCTTAGATTTGTAGCAAATACTAACTGAATTTTCAGAGGACAGCCTCCCAGTCCAACACATTTCTCCATGAATGGTGTTACTTTTTTTTTTTTACTCCATGGTTGGAACGGCGGTAAAATAAATTATACAAATGTTATAAAGGCTTTGTTCTAGAAGGAGAAGTGAGCTCTGCCATTGGCATCTTCCCTCGAGGTATCTGGTAGGATAAAGCCTGGGTTTGAACAGGTGTCTGGCTTAGCATACAAGAGACAGAGCTTGCATACCGCTAATATTTTGAGGTCTTATTAGAGACACACTCCACTTTGCCCCTATGATGCTTGGAGCCCCAAAGGACAACAGTTTTCAGAGAAAAATCACCCTATATAGAGAGGAAATATTTACCTTTCTCAAATTCTACTTACAGCAGAACAGACAAAATGGAATAAGCATCCCTTAAGAATTCCTAACTGGATGCCCATATGCTCCTGAATTTGGTCCATGAATTCATACTACCTGTGTGGTTCAAAGCACAGTAGTTAATATTTTAGTGTTGTCCCAAATTAGTAATGCTTCTAGGTCCTTGACAGAAACAAATGCAGTCATTCTATCTGAGGGACAATTAGACAAATCTTCATGGAAACATTAGCATTTATTTATTTCACAGAAAACCTGAGGAAGCATTGTTGTAGTATTTTTATCTCTTTACAAATATCAATTCAATAGGAAAAGGGAGAACATATTGGAGGAATAGAGGTGCATTAATCAAGTTCTTGAGGAAGTATCTTTATAATGTGAAATCTCAGTGTGATTACATAAGTCAAATGAGTTGGCTCATGAATAACATGACAGAAGTAAAACCTTCAGACATAGTAAGAAAATACAACATACAACTAAGAGAATATATAACAAAATGCCATATGAACACAAGGCAGAGAAACAAGCCTTAATCTCTTCCCTTGGACTCCCCATTTCATATATACTTTCTATTTTTTCAAGGAGGATAATTTTTGTACTTTTGTACACAGAGATTAACATAAGAATTAACCAAAATGCTTACTTAAGAAAGTGCTGACCAGATCAAAGAAGAACTCAAAGAATCAGTTAAGACATATTAATACTTTTATATTGAACATGGAGTTAACCTGGATAGTGGCAGCCCTCTGCCTTGAAAGTAAATTATTTATCGCTTTATAAATTTATGCAATGTACAAGATAGCAGCCGGAAGTATTTACATAACAAACAGAATGACAGTTAATAATACACAAATGAGTTGCCAATTCAAACTGCTGAACATGTTTCTAATTATTGTACAACAATTTCACTATATTCCAATACAGTCAGTCAGGCAGGGAGTTCAAAATATTTCAGAATCTGAAATGATGATCTTTGTAAAAATGCTAGATAATAGTAATGGCAGCATTAAATAGAGATTAATCCTCTCATCTACAATCATATCCCTTCAGCTTTAAATGCCTTGCCACAAATATTTACATGTTTATAATCAAGGCTAAGCAAAATAAAGTTAATTTGAAAATCTATTAACTATTCTCGTATGTTATATATTACTGGAATGACATAACATCATCAGGCAGGTGACATATTTTTTTCTTAAAAAAAAAGCTTTTTTCCATAATGT
Source organism: Rhinolophus hipposideros (assembly GCF_964194185.1). Lineage (NCBI taxonomy): Eukaryota > Metazoa > Chordata > Mammalia > Chiroptera > Rhinolophidae > Rhinolophus > Rhinolophus hipposideros. Next base: position 11,188,672 of record NC_138071.1, read on the forward strand.
CACTTTTTGACTAATCCTAAATTATGTTTGTTAAAAAAAAAAGCAAAAGCATTAATTGTGTAAAGGCACAAAATATTAAAAGCCCATGTGGGAAACTTTGACTATGACAAAGCCTCTAATTTCTTGTTGAATAATTCTAATTGCTTGTCAACAACATAAAATTTGCTACCGACAAATCACGAGCACCAAAGGAAAATTCGAAACGAGATACCCTATATCACTGAGGAATTGGGAGCAGTAGGCAAGTTTCCATTTCCATTACTTAGTTTTCTAGAAGTGTAGACAGTGCAAGGACTGCTACTTCAAAGGGTGTGATGAAAGGGACAGGACAAACAGACTTTTAGTATGACGATCAGGAGCCATAAAAACCCCCTATCCTTCTGCATCACACTGCAGTCTAAAATAAGGGAGTCTATGGAGAAAGAGCTAAATTTCTCTCTGATTTCTGATTCCATATTCAATAATTGGCCAACTGCGATAGCTGAGGGTCGAGGCAGTTGCCTAATCCAAAAAAGTCACTTATTTAGCCGCATCACAATGGGGATGCAGAAAGGTGCATACAGTGAAGGTAACAATCAGACTTGCTTCACGGGATACAGTGGTTTAACTTGAGACAAGTGATATAAGTATAGGTACAGCCTTAAAAATTGCACAGTTATCTGACTATGGAGGTGGCTCAGCTTAGCTGCATCACTGAGGTTCCTAAACTTTTCAGCATTTTCATGATTGTACCTGAAACTATTTCCCAGACAATACATTGAGAATATGCCACGGAAGAGGTTCAGTAAAACATCAAGACGTCTGGTAATCTCCAGTCATGTTAGTCTTATAGGTTAAGGCAGAAGAATATTTCTCCAATTCCACTGATTGTTGGGAAACAAGATTTCCAGCCAAAATGAACTCCAAGGCAGGGAGGGTTACATGTTAATTGCGGATAGCTTTTGTTGGGTTATGGTGGAATTGGTCCTGGAAAAACGTAAGAACGGCAATAATAATAGATGTCATTTTTCAAAATTTGATCAAGTGATAACCACTTAATTATCCATTTGAAATCTCAAGGTACCCTCATGTGGCAATATTGTTATTATCCATATTAAACAAATTAGAACACAATTGAAAAATTACTTTTTCCAGGACCAATGTTTTGTCCAGAAATAGCAACTACCGTTAGTTCAAATATAAGGGATTGCGAAGTATGTGCAAAAAAATGTTTTTGAAACTCTTTGCTGCTATAATATCAAATTAATTTAAACATGATGTAAGGTTAATTCAATTTAAAATTTAGTGCAATCCTTCCTCTCTTTCCTCTCTGTAATTCAAGGTTAACTACATTACTCTTAAACCTCTATATTTCTCTTATTTGCCTTCCATCCACTCTATGAATAAATTCTGCCAATTTACTGTCTAAATTTTACTTCTTTTCATCTTCACTGCCACATCATCAATCAAAACCATCATTGCTGTTTGCGACATTACTGCAGTACCTTCTTAAATGGCCTCAGTTAGCATTTCATGTTCATTATCCAAACAAATACACTGGCGTTGCCAAAAAAATGTATACACATTACTCATACTCATCTTTTGTTATTGGTATATATTATCACAATTTTCATACAGTTTTTTTTTTTTCCTTTCTTAAAATGTGTATACATTTTTTGGCACCCTCTATATATATTTAAAAATTGCCACCAGCATGCTTAAAATCTTTTAGAATCTTACGATTATGAGGGTAAAATCCTGAAATCACTTATGTAACTCATAAAATTATTCATGGTATAGTCCTGCAGACATCTCCATACTTGCTTTTCTTTTTGATGCCCTATTTCCTAGTTTAAATACCAATGTCCAGGATTTTCTTTTGAAAATATGCCCCCCCCACCAAATCTTCATTGCAGAACAACTACCAAATATAACTGTATATATTTTAAGTGTATATCTTAATGATTTGAATCAACATAATAAACAAATCCATTATTTTACATAGTTAACTTTTTTGTTGTGAGAATGTCTAAGATCTACTCTCAGCAAGTTTCACACTCCTCTTTTTTATTTTTCACAACTCCTTGTTTGCTCCATTACAACCACACAGGACTGGACTCCACTCTCACCAACATAAAGCCTCCTCATGCAGAGGATGTAGTTTGCATTCTCCATCTAACACACTGTCACCCAATAATACTGCTCAATTAATAAACTGATGAATGGATAAATAAATGAGTATAACATCCTCCATAGAAATCATATATATATATATATATATATATATATATATATGTATATAGAAGAAACTATTCAATAATTATTTTAGACAGTGTGAGAAAACAATATTTATTGTAATAGGGGTTTGTTGAATAATACTGATAATCTGCTTTCATATTCATAACAGTAAGGTTTTTTCTTCTCTTTTGAAAAATATATGCCTGTTTTTCCTTGTAATTTTGATTTCATGATGAACTATGGTTTGTTAAGGTTAGAACAGGACTTTTTACATTTCATCCTATGAATGTCTATTTTGAAACCCGGTAGGTAATTTATTCACATAATTGACAAAAATGTATTGACTACATACTACGTATCAAGCACTCAGCTATAGCATCTTGAAAGATAAATAAAACATGATCCTCAACGTTTTGAATTTTATGTTTAGTGTGTATAAACAATTATGACAATACAACATATTAAAGGATAACAATATAAATATGTACAGTCAGAGACGTCATCAAAATTGTGGCGTGAGGTGAGCCTCTGTAAAGCTTCCCTGGAATTTACAATTAATCGAACAACAATAACTCCACAAAGGACTCCCTGCACAGCGGACAGGTAAGACGAAGAGGCCCACTACTGAATTCACCTAAAGGTGGGCGAATAGCATGAACGGGGGTGGAGGGAAGGGAGACGTGCAGAGACAGAGCCGCACAGGCGCAGGACAGAGATCTAGCTCAGTGCTCCGAGGTCCCTGCATCCCGGAACTGCCGCAGCTGCGGGAGAGGGAAGAACTCGGACTGCTAGGGCTCCGCTTACGGCCCACAGGGCTGAGGGGACAGCATATAACATGGCTGAACCCAACACTCACGGCAGAGACCTCGGAGCAAAGACTGAGGGAAGACGGCTGAAAACGGTGGTTTAAGCCCTCACTGCTGAGCAGAGAACGGAAGCCTTAGGCACTGAGACTAGCCGCCCCCTCTCTACACCCCAGAGCTCACCCCGCCCCCACCAGCCAGGTGCTAGAAGCAGAACAGTAGCAGTGTCAGATCAAAAGAATATAATATTTGCTGTTTTGAGAACTGTGGACTGCAGACACAGATTCACAGCCCAACTAGTTCCGGCAAAGGGGAGGGAGCTGTGGAAGTAGGACCGGCTGTGGTGGTGGTCACTGCCATTGCTCTGGACCACCTCTCACAACTCACCCCACCCCTGGCCCCACCTATCTGGGCATATCCCTACAGGAGTAAACAGAACTGCTGAAACATATGGGCTCTGAATCTGGTGCAAGAAGAGCTTTGGAACGTCAAAAGCTCTCCGCATACCCACACGGACACTGCGCCCTGTAACCCAGGCGATCTATTAACAGAGGAGAAGCCCATCTCCCAGAGAATCCCCCCATTGTATGAGAAGCTGGAATAGTGCAGAGAAAACATAGCACTACCGTGTGAGAGAGAAAAAAAAATGGCTACAGTTGGAGAGAAAATAAAACATTCTACCAACAAGTACTGGAAAACAAAAGAAAAACGTCTTCCTATCAACCTGTTGGAGAAACCACTCCTGTAGATGTCTAGGAAGACAAATAATAAATCAGTAATTGCCATGAATAACCAAGACAACAACACTGCTCAGAAAGAAAGTGAAAAGTCTCCAGAAAAGGAATTTAGAGATATGGACATTTGTGATTTAAATGACAGAGAATTCAAGATTGCAATTCTGAAAAAACTGAACGAGATGCAAGAAAACACAGAAAGGCAGTTTAATGAACTCAGAAACACAATCAAAGAACACCATGAGCATTTTACAAAAGAGATTGAAATTTTGAAAAAGAACCAAATAGAATTTCTGGAGATTAAGAACTCAATAGAAGAAATTAACAATAAAATATCCAGCTTAGGTAGTAGAGTTGACGAGATGGAGGAAAGAATCAGTGACATCAAAGATAGGAACCTGGAGTTTACACAGATGGAAGAAGAAAGAGACTTGAGACTTAAAACAAATGAAAGAACTCTACAAGAACTTTCTGACTCTATCAGAAAGAGCAATATAAGAATAATGGGGATACAAGAATCAGAAGAAAGAGAGAAGGGAACAGAGAATATATTCAAACAAATTGTTGATGAGAACTTCCCAAACTGTGGACAGAACTGGAATCCTCAAATCCAAGAAGCAAATAGAACACCTAATTACTTGAATCTCAACAGGCCTTCTCCAAGGCACATTGTATTGAAGCTGTCTAAATTCAACGGCAAAGAAAGAATCCTCAAGGCAGACAGGGTAAAGAAGACAGTACCCTACAAAGGAAAGCCCATTAGATTATCATCAGATTTTTCAGCAGAAACTCTACAAGCGAGGAGGGAGTGGAACCAAATATTCAAACTATTGAAAGAGAGAAATCATGAGCCAAGAATAATATATCCAGCAAAGATATCCTTTAGATATGAAGGAGGAATAAAGACTTTCCAGACATACAGAAGCTGAGGGAATTTTCTAATACATGACCTGCACTACAAGAAATACTAAAGAAGGCTATTCGACCACCATCAACAGGGACAATATGTGGCAACATAAAAAGGGGGAGAGTAAAGGCCTGAACCAGAATATGGGAATGGAGAAAATAAACGTGATGAAGAAAATGGAATACTCTAAATATCAAACTTTCTTTTACATAAACATAAAGGTAACCACTCAAAAAAAATTCAGAACTGAAATATATACTGTAATAAAAGAAGAAACAGAAGGAAACATCATAGAATACCACCACACAGAAATAATAGACAACAACAAATTGGCAAAGAAGCAATGGAGACACAGCCTTACCAGAAAACTAAGGATAGAATGACAGGAAATTTTCACATATCATTAATCACCCTAAGTATAAATGGACTGAAGTCACCAATAAGTAGCAGATTGGATAAAAAAACTAAACCCAACCATATGCTGTCTCCAAGAGACACATCTCTGCTACAAGGACAAGCATAGACTCAAAATGAAAGGGTGGAAATTGACACTCCAAGCAAATGGTACCCAGAGAAAATCAGGTGTAGCCATAATGATATCAGATGAAACATACTTCTGGGTGAAAAAGATAATGAAACAAATATGGACATTTCATCACGGTAAAGGGGACTATACAACAAGAAGACATAGCAGTCATCAATATTTATGCCCCCAATTAGAGAGCACCGAAATATACCAAGCAACTACTAACAGAACGAAATGGAGAAATTGACCAAAATACAATTATACTAGGGGACTTAAATACATCATTGACAGCTATGGATAGATCATCCAAACAGAAAATAAATAATGAAATAGCAGCCCTAAATGACACATTAGATGAAATGGACATAATTGACATATATAGAGCACTTCATCCTAAAACATCAGACTATACATTCTTTTCTATTGTACATGGAACATTCTCAAGGATAGACCATATATTGGACATAAAATCAGCCTCAGCAAATTTAAAAAGATTGAAATCATACCAAGCATATTCTCTGATCACAAGGTTTTCAAATTGGATATCAACTGCAAAAAGAGAGCAGGAATGAACACAAATACATGGAGATTAAACATACTTTTAAAGAACGACTTGGTGAAAGAAGAAATTAGAGGAGAGATCAAAAGATACATAGAAACAAATGACAATGAAAATACATACTACCAAAACTTTTGGTAGGCAGCAAAAGCTGTTTTAAGAGGGAAATTTATATCATTACAGGCCTATCTCAAGAAACAAGAAAAATCCTAAATAAATAACCTCATGTTACACTTTAAAGAACTAGAAAAAGAAGAACAAGTGAAACCAATGGTCAGCAGAAGAAAGGAAATAACAAAAATCAGAGCAGAACTAAATGAAACAGAGAACAAAAAGATGATAGAAAAAACTAATGTGACAAAGAGCTGGTTCTTTGAAAAGATTAACAAAATTGAGAAATCCTTGGCTAGACTCACTAAGATAAAAAGAGAGAAGACACTAATTAACAAAATCAGAAATGAAAAAGGGGAAGTTATCACGGACACCACAGAAATACAAAGGATCATGCGAGAATACTGTGAAGGATTATATGCCACAAAATTCAATAACCTAGAAGAAATGGACAAGTTCTGAGAAACATATAGCGTTCCTAGGCTGAACCATGAAGAACTGGAAAATCTAAACAGACCAATCACCAGTAACGAAATTGAATCAGTCATCCAAAACCTTCCCAAAAGCAAAGTCCGGGCCCAGATGACTTCACTAGTGAATTCTACCAAACCTTCAAAGAGGATCTAATACCAATCCTGCTCAAACTCTTCCAAAAAATTTAAGAAGAGACAGTACTCCCTAACTCATTTTATGAGGCCAACATTACCCTGATATCAAAACCTGGTAAGGACAACACAAAAAAATTAAACTATAGACCAATATCTCTGATGAATACAGATGCAAAAATCCTAAACAAAATTCTAGCAAATTGAATACAACAATACATTAAAAAGATTATCCATCACGACCAAGTGGGGTTCATCTCTGGGGCACAAGGATGGTTCAACATCTGCAAATCCATCAATGTGGTACATCACATAAACAAAATAAAGGACAAAAATCATATGATTATATCAATTGATGCAGGAAAAGCATTTGACAAGATACAATATCCATTTATGATTAAAAGACTTAATAAAATAGGTGTAGAAGGAAAATACTTTAGCATAATAAAGGCCATATATGACAAGTCCTCAGCTAATCTCATAATTAATGGTGAAAAACTGAAGCCCTTTGCTCTACGTTCTGTCCCCTATCACGTCTGTTTTTCAACATAGTGTTGGATGTCCTTGCCAGAGCAATCAGGCAAGAGAAAGAAATAAAAAGGCATCCAAATTGGGAATGAAGAAGTTAAATTATCACTGTTTTCAGATGACATGATACTATATATGGAAAACCCTAAAGACTCCACCAAAAAGCTATTAGAAACAATCATCAAATACATTAAAGTTGCTGGCTACAAAATCAATGTACAAAAGTCCATTGCATTCCTATATACTAGCAATGAAATCTCAGAAAAAGAAATACAGGAACAATTCCTTTTGCAATTGCAACAAAAAGAATAAAATACCTAGGAATAAATTTAACCAAGGATGTGAAGGACCTATATGCTGAAAACTATAAGACATTTTTGAAAGAAATTGAAGAAGACACAAAGAAATGGAAAGATATTCCGTGCTCATGGATTGGAAGAATCAACATAGTTAAAATGGCCATATTACCCAAAGCCATATACAGATTTAATGCAATTCCCATCAAAATCCCAATGGCATTTTTCAAAGACATAGAACAAAAAATCATCAGATTTGTTTGGAACCACAAAAGACCCCGAATAGCCAAAGCAATATTAAAAAAAAAGAACAATACTGGAGGTATCACACTCCCTGACTTTATCTTGTACTACAGGACTACAATAATCAAAACAGCTTGGTATTGGAAGAAAAACAGACACATAGACCAATGGAATAGAATTGAGAACCCAGAAATAAAACCACATAAATATGGACAAATAATTTTTGTCAAAGAAGCTAAAACATACAATGGAGGAAAGACAGCCTCTTCAATAAATAGTGCTGAGAGAATTGGATAGCCACGTACAAAAGAATGAACTGGACGGCTATCTGTCACCATGGACCAAAATTAATTCAAAATGGATCAAAGACTTAAGCATAAGACCTGGCACAATAAACTGCATAGAAGAAAACATAGGTACTAAACTTACGGACGTTGGGTTCAAAGAGCATTTTATGAATTTGACTCCAAAGGCAATGGAAGTAAAAGCTAAAATAAACGAATGGGGCTATATGAAACTTAAAAGCTTCTGCATAACAAAAGAAACCATCGACAAAATAAAGAGGCAACCAACTTAATGGGAGAAGATTTTTGCAAACAGTGCCTCAGATAAGGGGCTAATATTCAAAATATACAAGGAACTCATGCAAGTCAACAACAAAAAAAACGAACAACCCAATTGAAAAATGGGCAGAGGACCTGAAGAGACATTTCTCCAAAGAGGACATACAAATGGCAAATAGACATTATGAAAAAATGCTCAACATCCCTAATCATTAGAGAAATGCAAATAAAAACCACAATGAGATATCACCTCACCCCAGTCAGAATGGCTATCATTAACAGGACAAATAGTCACAAGTGTTGGAGAGGCTGTGGAGAAAAAGGAACCCTCATCCACTGTTGGTGGGAATGCAGACTGGTGCAGCCGCTATGGAAGACAGTGTGGAGGTTCCTCAAAAAATTACGAATAGAATTACCGTATGACCCAGCAATTCCTCTCCTGGGTATCTACCCCAAAAATTTGAAAACATTTATACATAAAGACACGTGTGCTCCAATGTTCATTGCAGCTTTGTTTACGGTGGCCAAGACATGGAAACAACCAAAATGTCCTTCGATAGATGAATGGATAAAGAAGTTGTGGTATATATACACAATGGAATACTATTCGACGTTAAGGAAAGATGATATAGGAGCATTTGTGACAACATGGATGGATCTTGACAGTATAATGCTAAGTGAAATAAGTCAGACAGAAAAAGCAGAGAACCATATGATTTCCTGATATGTGGTATACAAACCAAATACAACAAAAGAACAAGACAGACAAATGAGAAACAAAAACTCATAGATACAGACAATAGTTTAGTGGTTACCAGAGGGTAAGGGGGTGGGGGGTGGGAGATGAGGGTAAGGGAGATCAAATATATGGTGATGGAAGGAGAACTGACTCTGGGTGGTGAACACACAATGGGATTTTTAGATAATGTAATACAGAATTGTACACCTAAAATCTATGTAATTTCACTAATAATTGTCACCCTAATAAATTTAAAAAAATATGTACAGTTATGCAGTAGTCACCCAGGCAGTGAGATGAATATGTGGCATACAGCTCTAAGGCTTCTCAAGGTAGGTGATGACCAAGCTGGGTGTTGAAGTGTCCGCAGAAGCTTTCAGGCAGAAAAGACGGTAAATGAAATTCTACGTAAAGAAATATCATATGGATGTAGAAGTATGTGTCATCATCTTATAACAGTCAGCTCTAAGAGTTCAGAATCTTGAAATTATGGGGATCACTAATGTGGTTGAGAGAAACGAAATAGAATCAAACTGCAAAGTGATTTGTTTCCAACTCACCGTTAAAAGCTAGGATTGTATCTTTTAAGTAATGGGAGTCACTTTTAAGTGGCAGAATTAAACTGAGATAAAAATGTTCATAATGCTCCAAATGTGCATCTTACAGGCAATACAACACAAAATAAGACAAATGAAATGAGTAGGGAGTCCTCTCCCAGCTCTGTGACTCTCTGGCATAGGAAGGGGAACTAGTGAAAGAAGGGTGAAGACACGCCTACAGTTAGATGCTAAGTCAGAACCATCTCTCCTTTCTTCTCCTTTCTTCTACTTTCTTGTTCTTTCTTCCCTCCCTCCCTTCCTTTTTTCCTTCTTTCCACGCACTCATTCAACAAATATCTATCCCACACGTTTTACCTTTTCAGTAATTATTTTAAGCATCGGTGTTCTAGAATTTACCTTTTGGTGAAAAGAGGCAAAAAATACACAAATGGTTAAACACAGTATAGATCCAGCTTCTAGGTCAATGCCTAAAACAAATATAATCTGTGTGTAACATTTAAGAATGAGAGATTTGTGTTACACTGATTGTTTGATTAGACCAATTTTCACCACTATCATGTGACCACACGTAAGTTGTTTAACCTCTCTGGAATTTAGCATCCCAATCTGTACTTACAACATATGTGTGACTATTAAGTGACGTAGTATTTTAGCATGTGTCTGACACATAGAAAGTGCTCATGTTAGTTAGTAAACTAGCTATTTATTACTGTGTTTCCCCGAAAATAAGACCTAGCCAGACAATCAGCTCTAATGCATTTTTTGGAGCAAAAAATAATATAATAAATAAATAATATAAATAATATATAACATAATAAATATATAATATGATAAATAAATAGTATAAATAATAAATAATATAAAAATAATATATTAATATATAATATAATATAATAAATATAATAAATAATATAATGTAATAAATACCAGGTCATATTAATATAATATAATTACATTATATTATATTATCTTTATTATATTATATTTATTATATTAGATCCGGTCTTATACTATATAAGACCCGGTCTTATTTTACTAATAACACATCCATTATCTCACATAGTTAACCTTTTTGTTGTGAGAATGTCTAAGATCTACTCTCAGCAACTTTCATACTCGTCTCCTTTTTTTGTTTTTCACACTCTTATAGTAAAATAAGACCAGGTCTTATATTAATTTTTGATCCAAAAGATGCATTAGAGCTGATGGTCCAGCTAGGATTTATCTTTGGTGAAACACGGTATATATTTGATGAATAAATAAATTGGAGCAAAGTAGAAATAAAAACTATAAAAGTGTACCTTAATAAAAATTAAGAAAATAAAAAGCTTGAAGAAAGGAAACTTCTACTAATAAAGACACGTCTATGACTAAGAAAGAATACTTTTTGCAAACTTCCACTTTTCTTGATCTTTGCTTTTCTATTTCTTGGCTCTTTTGAGTCTATAAACTTTCACTCTCAATTTCAACACAGGGTTTCCTTAATATTAATAAATATAGCAACAACACTGTGTGTTACAAGTCCCTTCAAAATTCCCCAACTTATAAATTCATGTCTTTATTTCTTATTAGAGTTCTCTCACTCTTCTGAGACAAATCTAGTGATTTATTTCATTGTAGTACCTGCAAGCTAGAACCCAATTAATCAGGAGTAGCAAATTATTTCAAAAGTTTGGATTACTTCATTGTAACTTTTTAAAGATTATTTCTGTTATGTTCTATAAAAACACCTGAGAATCATGCCCAGAATAACATTCTTTCAGCATCAAATAAAATTTCCGTTTATGCACACATCTTTAATAACTGTACTGTTCAACAATTTGTTTCAAAAGTAATTTGCTATAACTCAGATCAATAAAATTATTAACCCCTTGCCCTTCTCTACTAGACAGATGAAGAATCAGCCTATTATAGTAGTGAATATTTAGCCTCTTGTATTCCAAAAGTTTTCATATAAGTTATATATTAAATGTTTTATATCTATATTATTTCACATCCACTGGATAGATAACCCATTTTACATCACTGAGATTTTATATTTTTGTTTATTTTACTTTTATATTTAATGCCTAGAAAAATACCTGCCAAAAAGTAAATAGTATTTTGAAATGAGTGAATCTATAATAATTTATGAAATCAACATGTATTGAAAGCCATTTTTCTACACTATAGTGATATGTATTAGGACACTTTTTCAATAATAGTGACCACATTAGTTGAATAAATAAAGGTAAGGTGGTTATACATGTGAACATAGGCCGATAGCCATATGAAAACACACGGTAATACACATTGCATATGGTTTATTGACATTAAATCACAATACATGGTCTTTTCAATGTATTGTCCATTAGCAATTCATAGTTCAATATGCTTTGCAAAATTGAATGTGGTTTATTAACAAGCAGTTCTATCAATCTCAGCAAACGAATCTAAGATACACTGTCTTAGAAAAGGGTTTCTGATTTTCACTTGAAAAAGAAAAAAAAGTTCATTTCAAAGATCATAAAAAAAAGTTCTTTACCCTAAAAGGCATAATGAAAGTATACAATCTATAAAGAACTATAATTTTATTATTTATTTTCTAGATTGTATGGCCACTATTCATAGACAAAACCAGAGTCTGCTAAGCTTTATATACAGTTGCCTCTGAGATATAATTTAGCCTCAATATCTACTTACTTATTTTCAGTATTCTTTCAATATATGAAAGACACATGTTAACATTATTGAAATCCAATTCTTTGCCATGTGGCTTACTTAGCCTTTTGAATCAGTTACAATAAACTTTGGTGTTAGTTACTGGCTGTATAACCACGGGTAAGTATGTATTTATCATTACATATAAATCTATAAAATGAGGAATAATATATAACATACAGAATTACTGAGATGTCTAAGTGAGGGAAGTGTAACGTACGTGCCCCAAATGCTGATGTACATTTAATTGCTCATTCAATATTGATCAAACATCTATTTAAAAATCAAATGCTTACAGTCATAATGTTCTTTCTCACTAAAGATCATTTGACTCCTCTCAAAATCAAATCCTTTCTGGACATCTTTCCCAGATAAGCATAATGTTCAATTAAAAAAAAAATCATTAAAACCCACCAACTGGTTTGCTATAAGCATTTGTTTTATTATTTATTCTCCATAGTTTTTAAACTCCTGAAATGATATATTAAATGAAAAATATACTCACTGGCTACACACAGAGTTTTCTGATAATATTAAAATTAAGTCATCTCTTTGCTTACTTTCATTAAAAAAGTTAGTACCTTTTACATTCAGAGTGGTGGTCCTGGTAACAGGAGAGATAGGCTGAGTGAGTCGGGTTCCCCTCATATCCAGAACAAACAGCCCTGCACTTCTCTGTAGAACCCAACTCCGTTGATGTGTGTCCTTAATATTGTTTATTTTTATCTCCTCCTCTAAAGCATATACTTCATGACTGGAAAGTCTGTGTTGGTCCTTTGTCCCATGTCATTCCTTTGTTCCCTGCTACCCAAATTGTTTACCAGTGCTTTCTTCACACTGAGAAAACTCATAATAATCATCTATTAAAATATTAATTGGTTTGAAAAATGAAATCACCTCTGCCCCTGACAGGTGAATGCACATAAATGTGTATGACGGTCAGAAGAGGTCAATGAAAAGGAACAGAATTATATCAGGAAAGATTTGGGGTGTGGCCCCCACTTCTGTATGTTGTGATCTTGGTCACAATGCCAGCACTGCCCTATACGAATATGACTGGAGCCACAAGTGTTAGCCATGTGCGTAATTGTAGACTTTATATGCTCACATTATAGAAGTAAAATAAACCAGTGAAATTAATTTTAATAATGTATTTTATTTAAACCAATTTATCAAAATATTATAATTTACTGTATAATTAACATAAAATATTAACAAGAAATATTACAGGTATTATACAGAGTTTTTGAAATAGGGTGTGTATTTTACAGTAATAGAATATGTCAATTTAAACTAGCTACATTTAAAGTGGCCAAAGCGACATATGGCTAGGGGTTACCATATTGGAGAGCAACACTTCTAGAATGAAAGAGAAGATACTAAAGTAATTTTGTTTTTTGGAAGATCATTAAAATATTCATTTAAGTGGGTGAATGTATACAATGTTTCTAAAAGGTGAGCTATAGTATTGGAAATGTATCTTGGCTCTCATTTTACTGAGATTGATTGTTCAGGTAGAGATATGCCTCTCTTCTGGTAGCTTTGATGGCATTTTTCCGTTTCTATAGAGGAAAACGGCTACTCTTCATGTCTTCCTCTTTATCTTTTTCCCTTTTCACTTTTTCAAATCAATGTTTTTCTTTCCTTCAAAATAACTAAATGAAAACAGATTAAGCGATCCCTGAATTGGAGATTTTGATCATTTCATTTCTGATATTCACTTCTAATGCCTGGGAGGGGGAATTGTTCTTCAATGGAAGAATACTTATTCCTGCTTAACTCCTACATAAAGTATGTTGATACTATAAATATTGTTTGACAGATTGTATCCAGAAACACACTTTAGAACTCTCCTGTTAAAGAATTTTCATAGAGTTGCCCAAACCTTTACCTTCACACGAGAGGAATGAGTTTGTGGTTTTGCTTTCCGATTCAACTTTAGTTTTTTCGAGTTCAACATGTTGGATTGTTTTCAGTGCTGTAATCATGATACGTCCCAAGAAATATTGATGTTCAACAACCCCTACTCTTCTTTATCTGTGCCTATAACAATATTTCAGTTACTTTTGCGTGTAGGCTGTATGGTCATACATCAACAAGAGCTGTTTCGGCAGGGTGCTTGAGCATAGGTTTCCCACACTTGATTTATTCCATGGACATCACACAGTTATACAGAATTTCAGCCTACATAATCTTTTACTATCTCTATCTCTCTCTCTTCTCTTTTCATTAAATTAGGTTTAGCAAGCTGTTTCAAACATAGCAATGGATTATGCATCTCTTTTCAAAACAGTCCAGTTTTCAAAATATGAAAAGACAAAACCCCAGGCATTTTTAAATGCCCTGTAGTTTAAAAGGCTGGTGACCATCATTTCAGTTAGCCAATTTAGTGCAAACTATAGCAATTATCTGCTGTTATAGTCCTGTAAACAGTAAACAGAATACTAGAATGGCATATATTATGAAATATCAAAGCTTTGCAAGGAAAATACAAAATTTGTTGGGCATAAAATCTAAATGTTATTGATTTTAGGCTAATGCTATCTGACTTCATTTTGTTTTCTTGCTCCCATAAAATTTCCATTTTCTAGCTGGCTTTTAGAAAAGTCACAATTTTAGTGTAAATAAAATACACTTAGGCAACAAAAATATGAGATTCAAAAATATTAGCTTCCAAGATAGTACTGGAAATGTTTACTCTGGTCTATTGACAGCAATTTCAAAATTATCTTTAACAAAAGTATTCAACTAATAATTATATTTTCCTAAGAAATATACCAAGGAACACAATGGAAATATTCTAAACTAGAATCAACTAAATGTTTAAGTAGGCCCAGTTATTCATACATAACATTTTTATCTTTCATTCCTTTTTTATTCTCCTCCCGTCTGTCAGTATTTTACTTATGCACCAATACCAATGCATTGTGCATTTTCTTTCCTTTAAAATAACTAAATGAAAAGAGACTATTTGTGCATTTTCTTATGCACAAATACCAATGAAATTCCAATGCATTGTTTCTGAATCAATAGTGTATATGACATTTACAGCTAAATAATACTAATTATTTGAAAAAATTAATAAGTGGAATTTTCAACGCAGTGTTTAAAAAATGAGAGCTGACAAATATTAATTCTGAACAGAAGGCAAGCCAATTTTCAATGCTGTCATGACATTATCTATTCAATAGTCTGTTCTTGCAATGTTTTTCTAATTCTCTTAATCTCCCTAGTTATTATGTAGTAACAATTTGTGATACAAGATTATTTGAGCAGTCTAAAGGAAACTCATACTTATTTTTTATACAAAAATAAGAGGAAACATCCCCAAGCCATGGAATTACAGCCACAGAAGGTAGTTTATACTTCACCAGCTGTTCTACGACACAGTGCAAGAAAGGATCCAAAATCAGCAAATGTGTGTTTGGGGCAAGATTCTTGTGCTGCCTCACTGACTGAGTAGTGGAGTAGAGACATATGGAACAGAGAGCAAACGGGAATTGAATTTTCCTTTAATGAATATAATAAGTATATTTATAGAAGCCAAAGAGTTTTCAATGTCACTGTATGACAATGCTGAAGCCAGGCTTGTTTGTGTCTACCAATGATTTTGGTAGAATTTCTCAAGGCCATTATATTATGTAAAATACGACTCCTTAGGAAAAATTGGGCTTTTCCTAATAGGAAAATAGAACATATTAAAAATTGTTACTCTTACTCTGGAATTAATGTTTTTTTACTTTCTACCATAAACTTATGACGTAAATTCACCATTTATTGGCCACCTGGTAGCAATTTTTTTTCCAGAGTATGATATGCATGAAATGTTGGTAGTCACACTTTCCTCTATTTCCATTCAGTTCAGCATTCACTTTGGCAATTAAAATTAAGTTGCTTAGATAAGAACCTCATTGTTATGACCTTGTCACATAAATAAGACCAACAAAAAAGTAGCACAGGCTTGGATTATGTGACAAATGGGTAGAATAGCAGCAAATGTCCACAACTGAAAACTATCTTCTTTGGCACTTAGAAGATAACAAGGGTGACTGTTGCTTTAAAACATAAATGAGTTGTAAGGGTTTTAGATGAATGAGAGGTATTGCTTTCATTATTAAAGAGTTAGCAAACAGTATATTACTCGAAGTCTCACAAATCTTAGAATTCATTATGCTTTTGTATACAAATGTCTGTTGTAAATCTACAGAAACAGACAAAAATATACTGTATTTTCCTCAAATAGGGTTTTACTGACATTAAAGATATTTGTGAGATTTGAGAAATAAAGAAACACAGAGCAAGTGATAGTTATGAACTAGTACATATATGCATATTTTATCTACAAACCCCAATTTCCAGTTGATTTTCCAAGATCACTTGTGTAGATAGGTTACAACTACTAAAATGACACACGTTGTCACCTTTGAAGTTTAAACTGCAAAGGAGAACCGAGATGGAAATGCATCTGCCATCAATTGCCTCAAAATTAATTTTTAGATGAAAAAAGCCCACTCTCCTTCCTGAAGAGGTAGATTCCAAGGCAGGGGTAAACTTGACTCATCCTAAAGAATGCAGAGCTTAGGATGGGCATTTGGGCAAACCTGGTCAAAGTAGGCAGAATGTTGTAATCGCCACACTCGTAACTGAGAAATCAGTATAGCTGTTTAAAGCCTTGCTACCCAAAGTGTGGTGCATGGGCGTCACCTGGGAGCTTATTGGAAGCGCAGAATCCTAAGCTCCACCCAGATCTACTGAATGTTGACAAGATCCCCAGGTAAGTGAAGAAGTGCTGGTTAAAAGGAAAATGGTGGCATCATAACAAAAAGACCCTGAATGACCACAGCGATCCTGAGAAATAAGAACAAAGCTGGGGGTATCATGCTGCCTGATATCAAATTATACTACAAGGTTATAGTGATCAAAATAGCATCATATTGGCATAAAAACAGACACTTAGATTAATGGAACAGAATAGTGAGCCCAGAGATAAATCCATGCCTATATGGTCATTTAATCTATGACAAAGGAATCAAGAATTTACATCGGGGTAAAGACAGTCTATTTAGTAAATGGTACTGGGAAAACTGGACAGTTAGATGAAAAAAAAAAAAAAAAGAAATGAAAGTGGACCACCTTCTTACTCCATATACAAGAATAAACTCAAAATAGATTAAAGGCTTAAATGTAAGATTCAAAACTATAAAACTCCTAGAAGAAAATATAGGAACTAAACTCTCAGACATTACCCTTAGTAATAATTTTACTGATATATCCCCTTGTGCAAGGGAAACAAAAGAAAAAATAAACATATGGGACTACATCAAACTAAAAAGTTTTTTTCTCAGCAAAGGAAACACTCAACAAAACACGAAGATATCCTACTGAATGGGAGAAATTACTTGCTAATGATACATCTCATGAAGAATGGGTTAATATCCCAAATTTACAAAACACTCATACAATTCAATCCAAAAAAACAAACACGCAAAAAAAAAAAAAAAACACACCAAAAACGCAATCCAATTTAAAAATGAGCAGAGAACACCAAAGAGACATTTCTCTAAAGAGGACATACAGATGGCCAACAGACATGTGAAAAGATGTTCAACGTAACTAATCATCACAGAAATGCAAATTAAAACCACAGTGAGATACCACCTCATTCCTGTCAGAATGGCTATCATCAATAAATCAACAAACAACAGCTGTTGGCGAGGATGTGGAGAAAAGGGAACCCTCGTGCACTGATGGTGGGATTCCAAATTGGTGCAGCCACTATGGAAAACAGTATGGAGGTTCCTAAAAGAAATAAAAAATACAACTACCTTATGACCCAGCAATTCCACTCATAGATATTTATCCAAAGAAACCCAAAGCACTAATTCGGAAAAATATATGCACCCTTATGTTTACTGCAGTGCTATTTACAATAGCCAAGATATGGAAATAACCGAAATGCCCATTAATAGACGATTAGAAAAAGAAACTGTGGTACATTTGTACAATGAAGTATTACTCTGCCATAAAAAAGAATGGACTCTTACTATTTGCAACAACATGGATTGAGCTAGAGGATATTATACTGCATGGAATAAGTCAGACTGAGAAAGACAAATGCCATGTAATCTCACTTATATGTGGAATCTAAACAACAGAATAAACGAGCAAACAAAGAAATAAACTCAGACACAGAGAACAAACTATTGATTGCCAGATGGGAGGGTTGTGGGGGAATGGGGGAGAAGGTGAAGGAATTAGAAAGTACAGATTGGTAGTCACAAAATAGTCATGAGGATGTGAAATACAGTATGGGGAATATAATCAATAATGTTGTAAAAATTATGTAGGGTGTCAGATAGTTACTGGACATCATGGGGATCACTTCATAGATTATATAAATGCCTAACCACTGCAGTGTATACCTGAAACTAATGTGAAATGTTGAACATCAACTATAATTATATATGTACAGAAGGTACCAAAAAAATGTATACACATTTTAAGAAAGGAAAAAATCTGCATTAAAATTGTAATACTTAATATATACCAATAACAAAAGATTAATACAAGTCATGTGTATATATTTTTGGCACCGCCAGTAACATATATATATATATATATATATATATATATATATATATATATATATATATTTATTTATATTTAAATATGTAAATATATATATATAATATATTTTACACATATTTACACATTATGTATGTATACATATATGTATACATATAATATATTTACATATATAATATATGTGAACATATATTATAAATATGTAAATATATATTTATGGGATGTGAAGTACAGCATAGGAAATATAGTTAATGGTATTGTAATAGCTATATATGATGTCAGAGGGGTAGTAAACTTGGAGGGGCTATCATTTTGTAAGGGGTGTAAAGGTCTAATCATTATGTTGCTTTGTACACCTGAAACTAATAAAAAATATGTATTTTTAAAAAACCTAACCACCCTACCCGCCACATGCACACACAGAACTTCTCAAATTCCGTTTAATGGCAGTGTGATTTCAGAAAGACCCCATCAATCACAGGCCAATGACAGAAAAAAAAATATTATGAACATGATAAGAACACGAAGCCAAAATGAAAAATAAGAAAACACTGAAAAAGAAACTAAGTCAGGACACACGTGTGGAGAGGTGGTTGGCATGGGGAGGGGTGTTTCATCCCATTTACAGAACTCCTGCATTTCAGAACTAAACCCAGCAGAGGCTAGATGTTCAGTGTTTGGGTGGAGAAGCCCTGTCACTCCACATGAAGTCTAACACCTAAGCTAGACTTCAAAATAAAATGGTGCTTAAGCTCTTATAAATGGACTCCAAAAAATAAACTAGTAACATAAACTACATATGTTAACATATATAAATCAAGATGTCCTGTAAAAAACAAGGACAATGAAAAATTATTGTATATTTAACAACTAGAAAGAAAACGATAGGTGATAACAAGAAATATGGGAGGTATTATATCTGGGTAGTTTAAGTGTGCCACGGTCATGGTCTTGTTCCTAAGACAGATATGCTTAATAACTTTAATTATTGTATGACTGATACACAGTGTTAGAATATAGACTTAACCATTACAAAGAAAAGTAATCTATCACAAGAGAAATACGTTGTGATATGAATGGAAGGTCAGAAATGAGAAGGTATAAAGTTAAGACAATTTATGACAAATAGAAAGCCCAACGAGCATTGTGCAAATCAATTTAAATAACTATATCAATATTCCCTACTGGATACAATTTACCTAAAATGTACAAATCAAACAGGATGAAAAGTGAAAGGACAAACTAAAATGACTCCAAAAAATGTGTAAATATATAACAGATAAATACAAGCAAAAAGTAATCTGTAAAAGAAATATTGCTATCATAAAAAATAGATATTCAGGTAAAAGTACCAATGAGAGTAATACTATGGTATAGTACATTATGATAAAAAGAAAAATTTTCAAAACTAAAGTTAAAAACTAAGATGTTGCAGTAACCTATAACCTAACAACCAAGTTTGAAATCTATAAAGAAAAATTAAGAACAGAATACCAAGGAGAAATAAGCTCTCCCAGAACCTGATGATGACATTGTAATATAACTCTAATTATTACTTTAAAAATACATTTAAAAATTGTAAAAATATGGAAGATTTCAACAAACAAGAAAACAAACTTTACCTTATGAATATTTAGAGTTCCCCTAAATATGACAGCTAGTGACCAATTTTGTCAATCACAATTGAATCTCTTACAAAATGAACATGTTTAAGGCTACAAAGAAAATCTTTAGAAAGTCCAAATAGTAATATGCTACTGATAAAGTTTTCTGGTTATAACAAGTCAGAAATAACAAAACAAACAGATGGTTTTAACATTATATTTAAAAGTAAGGCAGGCCTATGCTTCCAGGATGCTGGAGACATACTTTAAACTTTTCTATTTTAAATAATTAATTCACAACTAATTATTCACAAGTGAAAATCCTGGGGATTACATACAAAGAAAAAATCTTAATTATAAAGAGAAGAAGACAGGCCAACTAGGGACATCCAGACTCAGTGGTGAGTACCCTGAGATTTCTTTTTTATCTCACATCTTTTTGCATTGGAGGAAACAAGCAAGTAACCTCGAAATATCAACTGAGTACAGAAAAAAATAACAACAAATCTGCTCTCTCTGGCCAAAGGACAAGTAAAGAGGAAGCCTCCCAAGACGAAAACTTTTTAAATGACAGCTATTCTATTCCAGCCAAACATCACAGAAAAAAACTGTCTTATCTTTTTATCTAATTTATTGACACCCAGTTGTTAATAGTATTCTCTTAAAATCTTTTCTATTTCTGTAATGTCAGCAGAGATATTCTGTCATTCATTTTATATTTTAGTAATTTGAGTCTTCTCCCTTTTTTTTTCCTTGGTCTAAGTAAAGATTTGTCAATTTTTTAAAGTATTTTCAAAGAACTGTCTTTGGTTTTGATTATTTTCTCTATCACTTTTCTTGTCCTTATTTAATTTACATCCACTTTAGTCCTTATCATTTCCTTTCCTATGTTTGCTGTGTGTATAACTTGCCATTTTATTCATTTTCTTAATGTTGAAGTTTAGATCACTGATTTGAAAAGGTCTCCCTCTTATAATACAGGGATTTTGTTTAATTGTGTATCTCCCCCTTCCGTTCTCATTTCTGCTGCATGTATTTTGTGGTTTCTTGCTAGGTTCAGATATGCTTATAATTGTAACATGTTCTTGACATGTTCTTGAACTTTTACCTTAATAAAATACCTTTCTATGCTCTAGTAACTATTTTCTTAAGTCTACTTCATCTGATATTAGTGTAGTCACTCAAGTTGTCTTTCGAGTTTGTCTCTTCTAGATAATATACAGTTCATCAAGTCTTTGTAAACCAATTCTATCAATCTCTGACTTTTGATTTGAGTGTTTAGTCCATTTTAGTTTACATTTTAATGAAACTAATGATATCTTAGGTGTTACATTTCCCATCTTGCTGTATTTTTTCTGCATATCATGTATTTCTCAATTATCACCTTCTTTCATTTTAAGTAGATGTTTTCTAGCATGTAATTTTAGTTCCTTGGTTGCTTCTTTGCTGTATTTTTGGAGTTGTGCATTTTGTAGTTACCCTGAGATTCCAATTAACATCTATGTTTAAAACCTCATTCAAGTAATACCAACTTAATTTTTATTAGTACACAAAATGTTTGCTCTGTAATAGCCCCTTTCCTTCCACCCTCCTTTATCACATTATTATCACACCAATTACATTTTTATACATCATAAGCCCATCAACATAACCTTATAGATATTTCTTTCTTTTGTTGCATGTTAAAAGAGACTAGAAAAGATAGTTTCAAACAAAATTATTTCTATTTTATTATTGATATTTACGATGTCATCAGTAAATATCTTTACCATGTTCTTTATTTCTTCTCAGAGATGTGAGTTATTATCTATTGACCATTTAGTGATGCCCAAAGGATTCGCATCAGTATTTCTTTTAGGACAGATATACTAGAGATGGATTCTTAGTTTTTGTTTATAAATTAATATCTCAATTATCCTTTCATTTTTCAAGCAAAGTTTTAATGGAATAGAATTCTTGGTTGACAGTCCTTTTTTTTTTTTTAACACTTTGAATACATCATCTCCCTTCCTTACTTCATCCCCTGCCTCAATACAAAAGGTAATACCTGTAATGGAAGGCAAATTCTAAATAAACCGATCCTGCCACAAATAATAGTTATAAAAACCTGGGGTAACCCTTAAGTGAGAGCTAACGTGAGTGAAAAATGTAGGAAGATTTTAGGAAAAGAGCAACAATAAAAATAATATTTACTTAGAAATTATAAATTACACAAACATAAACATAATGTGAACGATCACTTACCTCTTATCAGATATCACGGAGGTCAAAAAATGTGGAAAACTGTCATTGCAGTGCTGAAATAAAAAAAGAAAAGTATCAATGTAAAATTCTATATTTAGTGACAATATTTTTCAAGAATGAATATGAAATAAACATATTTTCACGAAATAGAATGATAAGAGTGACCTAAAAGGATTAAAGGGCAAAACATCCTGGCTCACAAATTACCAAGAATAATGTCTGTTCACAACAGCCATATTAGAAAAACTCATATTTCATGGGACATTGACTAGAGTATTCACAAAGGTTTTGTTTCAGATATGAGGCCAAACAAGACATAGAGAAAATCAGGCACTGGTTCCCTCTAACAGCTTAAAAGCAAGATCTCCAATTATCAAGTTGTTTCCAAGTAAATTAACAGCATTGCCAAACAAACTCAAAAATATTTATAGCACACAGAAATATCCAGCAAACAGAAGAAAAATCCACGTTGCCTGGCATCCCCTTAAAAACTAATGATTCATAATTATAATAAGAAAAATAAAAAGTGACCCACATATGAAAGAGATTATATAATTAATATAAAATAATATTAAAAGTTACTATGTCTCTATTCCATTTGTCAAAAAAGAAATTATGCTTTTTAAGCTACCAGAGAATTGAAAAATAAAATTTTAAAGTTTTATTCCCAATTGAAAAAAAATACTTCAAAATAAGTTCACAAAAACCAAGCAATATCTTTACATTGAAATTGAGGAACATTGCTGAATCAAGTTAAAGAACACAAAAATTTTATGAATTTGACCTCAAAGGCAGAGAAGGAAAAGCAAAAATAAATAAATGGTACTATATCGAATTAGAAAGCTTCTGCACAGCAAAACAAACCACTAACAAAATAAAGAGTAATGGGAGAAGATATTTATAAACAACACCTCCAATGAGACTAATATCAAAATACATAAAGAACTCATACAACTCAACAACAACAAAAACAACAAAACAATCCACTTGAAAAACGGGCAGAGGACCAGAAAAGACATTTCCCTGAAGAAAACACACAAACCGTCAACAGATATATGAAAAGATGCTGAACACTGAATAATAGGGAAATGCAAATGAAAACCACAGTGAGACATCACCTCACCCCAGTCAGACTGACTAACATCAACAAGACAAATAATGACAAGTGTTGGAGAGGCTGTGGAGTAAAAGGAACCCTCATACACTGTTGCTGGGAATACAGATTAGTGCAACTTCTATGGAAGGCAGTGTGGAGGTTCCTCAAAAAATTACGAATAGAATTACCATATGGCCCAGTAATCCTTCTCCTGGGTATCTACCCCCCCAAATCTGAAAACATTTATCCATAAAGGTATATGTATCTCTATGCTCATTGCAGCATTATTCATGGTGGCCAAGATGTGGAAACAACCAAAGTGTCCTTTGATAAATGATTGGATAAAGAAGATGTGGTACATATATACAATGGAATATTACTCAGCCATAAGAAAGGATGAAATATTGTTATATGCGACAACTTGGATGGATGTTGGGATCATCTTGCTAAGCGAAATAAGTCAGACAGAAAAAGTCCAGAACAATATGATTTCACTGATATATGGGATATAACACTGAAAACAACAAATGAACAAGACAAACAAGCAAAAACTCATAGACACAGACAATAGTTTAGTGGTTTCCAGAGGGAAAAGGAGGAGGTGGGTGATAGAAGAGGGTTAAGGGGGTCAAATATACGGTGATGGAAAGAAAATTGACTTTGTGTGGTGAACACTTAATGCAATAAACAGATAATGTATTATGGAATTTTACACTTGAAACCTGTGTAATTTTACTAACCAGTGTCACCGCAATAAATGTAATAAATATTAAAAGTAAACTAAAATTGAATATATCTTCTTATATTGTGGAAAATTGTCATATGGATTCAAGGCAATAAACTGTGAAAATACAGCAGGTATTTTGGGAGAAATTAAGTAAGATGATTCTAAAAATTTATGGAAATATAAATGACCCAGAAGAGCCAAAGAGGTTTGGAAAAAGAAGCATGGGGCTATCGAATTACACTACCCAATTTCAAGTCATAATATAAATTCACAGTCATCAAAACAGTAGGGTATTAGTAAAAGAATAGACACACAGATTACATTAACAAAATAGAATCCAGAAATAGACCCACCCATACATTTTCAATTAATTTTCAACAGAGCAACATCAAGGCAATTCTACAGTAAAAGAAAAGCTTTTGTGAAAACAAAAAATGTGCTGGAACCACCTGCTTATACATTTGAGAGAAAAATACACAAATTACCTTCAAGTGGATCAAAGCTTAAATTTAAAAACTAAAATTATAAAACGTCCTGAAGAAAACATAAGAGAACAACTCTGTTGCTTTGGGTAGGCGAAGATTTCTAGATATGGCATCAAAAAAAAGGTCATAATTAAAACATTGATAAATTGGAGTCTATCAAAATAGAAGTGTTTTATCTTCAAATATGTTATTAAGGAAACAACAATGCAAGCCACCAAATGAGAGTAAATAGTTTTAATACATATACGAGTGGCAGATCTAGCCAGCATGTATGAAGAAATCTTAAAAATTAATTATAGGAAAGCAAACAACCCATTAAAAAAGTACAAATATCTAAACAGACAAGTTGGCCAATAAAAAATGAAACAGTATTTAACATCACTTGTCATCAGGGAAATGCCAATCAAAATCAGAATCCCATACCATTACACATTTATTAGAATGGCTAAAATTATAACGATTGTCTCCATAAAGTTTGTAGGAGATGTGATACTTTTAGAACTGTAATCCATTGCTGGTAGAAGTTTAAAGTAGTGTAAATACTTTGAGAAAATATTTGGAAGTCTCCTAAAATATTAAACATACACTTGCCATTAATTCCCAGCCATTTCATTTCTATGTATTTACTCAATATAAATGGAAACATTTGTCAACGTAAAGACAGACACATGGACATATACCCAATACAGTTGCAGTTTTAGCACCGAAAGCCTGAGTGCTGAGAAATCCATCAATTTTCAGCTTACTGGGATTTTTTTTTCACCCATCAGAAAGAAAAGTAAATAAAGTAATTGTAAGTTTGATGAGTTAACGGTATTTATATATTTTCAAAGCGCCTCTCTTTAAAACACATTTACAGAGGGGCAACAAAAAGCTTTTCAGAAGTCTGGCAGACACCACATTAATCAAAAGATCAAGGTGAATATCATCAATAACGATACAAAGAAAAATCTTTCGTTACTTGATAGGACACAATAAAGACCATGTAGCACACTTCTGTGACATTCTTGTCAAAAGGTGTAGCTGAAATCTAGTCATAAGGGAATATCAAATTCATATTTAGAGACATTCTTTAAAATAATTAGGTTGCAATTTTCTTTTTTTTTTAATTAAATTTTATCAGGTGACAATTGTCAGTAAAGTTACCTAGATTTGAGATGTACAATTCTGCTATGGAAGGTTGCGATTTTTAAGAGTATTAAGCTCCTGAAAGTCAAGGAATGGGTGAGAAACTGTTTTGGAATGAAGGAGATTAAAGAGATTGGACATCTAAGTTTAATATGCGAGTCTGAAGTGGATGCTTTCTCTGTAAAGAATATTAGTGAGGCAACTGGTGAGAAGGAATGGGCTCTAAAGATTAGATAGTTATGTCTCAATGTGAATTTATTATATTGGTCCTAATGTCGTTATGTAGGAGAATGTCCTTTTTTGTAGAAAATACTAAAATATTCAAAGATTCAATATTCAATATTCAAGGCACTAGGTTAACACCTCACTGTCAAATAGTTCAGGAATAAAATATTTTTCTATACTCTCCCTCCTTGTTTTTATAAGTTTGTGATAGTTTAAAAATAAGAAAAATATAGAATCTTCTAAATGGAAAAAAGACACCATGTATAAAGCTTTTAAAAAGTTATAGTATCAGACAAGACAAATGATCAGAAGCTAACCTTGTTCGTTGAGGGATTCTTCTAGTACACAAGATTTGCTGAAGAAAAGTTAGGCTGCTAGTACAAAACAACGACAACAAAAAAATAAAATAACTCTAGCTCAGGACAATATGAAATGTGGAACACATTAAATGAACTAAAATAAAATTACACTAACCATTAACATTTCTATGCAATAATTCCATTTTCATATTTAAACTGGTGAAATATAATTTTGTAATTTAAAAACTAAGTCTATGGAAATGAATTCAATTAACTTTTATACTCTTTACAATTATTAATTAAGCTTATTAACATCAATTTCACATATTCCCATTTTAGTAAACAGTATGCCACTTTCATGTAAGTTAATTTTCAGCATATATATATATATATATATATATATATATATATATATATATGAATTTATCCCAATTTGGATAATAGTGTGTTTTGCCAAGCCCTAGACAACATCCCTTATGAAAAGATTATCACAAACTCAAGTGTATCTACCCTCTTTGAAGTAAACCCTGCAAACGGGAAATTTCAATTATGCTCCAAAAACATTCCAAAACTGATTGAACAGCAGTGTTGGTACATTTTCCCTGAGATATACGTTGAAATATTTTGGAAATCTAGAAAAAGTAAATGAATTCCATGGAGAATATTATATTTTTCATTCTTTATAAATATCTTTTAAAGGAAGAGTGGGTGATCTAAGGAGAGAGAGCTCACCTTGGTTAGTAAAACCAAATTGAAAGTTTGATCATCTAAATGTATGCAGAGAGATAAAAAGGCGTCCTTGTAATTATAGGTGATTTACATGCCCTCTACAATATTAGAAAATTTGGGGAATATAACAAAGAATACAAAGGAAATGAGTGAAAGAAAAGAGGACAGCCACTGGCTTCTAGAAGATAAACTGTATGACAGGTCCAAGGGCACTTTAAAATCTTCCAGCACAGCTTCTTGGGGAGTCTGCCAATATAAAATGCTAAAGGTAGACACACTGTTTTCACAGTGTGACATCAGAACTTTATGATGACTATCAGGTATTTAGTGGTGACATGTGGTTTGGACCTTCTCAACTAAATACAAAGGAAAATTCAGAAGGAAATGGAAATATAGATTGATAAGTTTTATCTGCTGGTTGTTACCAGCCATTCTATGTGCCTATATAAATGAAATATGCATAGTTACCCATATAACATCCTATGATGCTAATGTTAAAATCATAATGTGGGTCTGCATGAAGAATTGGTTTGTGTTGATTTATATTAATATTAATATAATAGAGAGGTTTCACATTAAAAGTGATCTGCAATGGATGGGCCAGAAATTTTGCAGTTCTCTTCTACACTCATTGTTTCTTAGGTGTCTATAATTCACTTGATCTCCACACCTTGAATTCTGTTAAAGAACCTCTCAAATTAATAGTCCAAGAGTTGAAACTTTGTTTCCATAACCTGATAACTATCTAAATCAACGTAGATGTTTGGAACAGTGCACCGAGTACAGTAAAGCACTAATGTGGGTGAAATATTTAGCTGTCACGTGGGCAAGAAGACAAGATTGGATGAAAGAATTCTCAACACAACACGAAGTTGGCATCACCAATTATCCCCAGTTTCTGTCAAATAGATGTTGGTGTTTAAAGGCTTTTGTTAGGAGGGAGAGCTGTAAATGCTGGAAGGCTACTTGGGACATCATTACTATTTTGAATTTATACAATATGAGCCTTGTTTGATTTGATTCCTATACCTCTGAGGACAACCTGGGTATAATGAAGTATTCTATGATTCTGCAAGCCAAATGGTCTCCGCTTCCAGTCTTATTCCATTCTCCTGGGACCAGTGCAACAGGAGAAGTATACACGACTTTTCTGTTGGGTAGATTTGATACAAGTTATTTAGAAATAGGGTTAACAATTAATTGAATAGATGAGATTCCATTATCTGTCATACTTGCCTGTATGGCAAATTTTTTATAAAGTTATTGCTAACAATTTAATCAATAAATACATTTACATTAGTATCCTAATAATTATTTTGTACTTTGAGTATACTGAAGTAAATTTCTTCTGACTCTGAACCAGATGATAACAGAGACACTAATTAGCATGTTCACCCTAAGTGCATTTTTATTGCCTTCAGTGGTTAGGTGTTTACAAAATAAACAGACCCTCATATAACTAGCAATTACATGAAAGAAACAACAAACCACTGTATTTAATAGGTTATGTAAGATAATTTTTCTAATGAAAGATTACTAGAACCAGCATCAAGACATTTATGAATATAAAACATCAAAAACAACAATAATAATATAGTCCTTACAAATAAGCAACTGTTCATGTTATTGTTTGTGGTAAGTTTGTTATGACACACTATTGTAAGCAAGGTAAATAACACACATATAAGACTCTCAGAACTACTTTTATCATCTCTAGGTTTTTGTAACATCTCATGACCTTTATGATCATCCAGCTACTCATTAAAAAGGTGGTCTGAATCCCTCCCTCTCTTTTCCTTCACATTCAAACAGTTGCCAGCCTCTCTACCTCCATTTTACACTTCCAGCTATATTCCTGCCCCTGACTCGGCCACGTGCCTATGCTTCATCTTGTTCAAGATTTATCCTTCTCAAACACCAATCTAATCATATCACTTCAAACATTAAAAAAAGAAAAAATAAAGATGCATCACTGATTGAAAACAACACCACCACTTGGCATTTAAGAACCTCAACTTCTGATTCCTATGCTGACAGTCTCCCCATGTTAATTATATCTGAATACCAGATACACTGAACTTTTCCTAAATGCTTTATATCTTTTCTATATACTTGTCCTCTGCTCTTAACTCCTGTCCTCCTTTTTTTTTCCTTAGCTAAAGAATGTCATCCCTCTTCCCAATTCCACCACTTCTGTGACTCCATTCATTGTCTAGACTATATTATGAGCAACAACTACTTCCATCTTCCTTTAGCAACTTTGTATATATCACAATTGTAGCACTTGACATACTCTATTATTTCTTTTCATAGTCACATTTTTTTGTGGTTTTTTTGTTTGTTTGTTTTTTACAAACTGCGAGGTTATTGAGAATAAGAATTTAAGTCCGATTTGTATGTTCTGTGTCTATCATAATGCCAGGGACATACCATGCTTAATAAACACTGATTGAATGAATTAACACTATGTGTTTCTTGACTCTAAGACTAAATCTTGAAAAAGGAAGTTCCTCTCACTAATGAGTCATTATTTTTAAATTAAATTTTGTCATAAACATACAATATTTTTTGCAAGGTGAAGAGCTATATTTATTAGTTGCTCCATTAATTCTAACACAATCCTTACAGAATAATAGTAGTCACAGATGACTTCCCTGAATACATACTTTTCCAATCCTCAACCCCTATGTTCAAGTCCTGCAATTGGGGAATTTATACTTTATCATAGTGATACCAAGTTTCTAAGTATGGAATGAAGATTATAATTTTGATGGTTCTTATGGGAGCTCCCTTATAAGTTACTAACTGCTTTTCTCTTGCTGCTTTTAAGATTCTCTTTTTGTCTTTAATTATGGTATGTCTCGGTGTGGGAAAAGAAAGAAAATCAATTTGTATGTGATTGTGTCAGTGTTTACTGCCTATTTGAGATTGATGGCTACAAATTTTATGCAAACAATTTGGTATGGTTGTTTATCTCCAAAAATGCCCAGTTGCTTAGTAAATCATGAGGTCAAACCTCAGTTTGGAACAAACAGCCTTGGTATTTTTGCCAGCTAACTCAATAGTAGAATAGAAAGGCAAGGAAATTAGGGATGTTTGCAAGGATGTGACTATCATGTAGTGATGGATTGACAGTCTGAGAGAGGTTGGACAGCTGTTGGCATGGGCATACTGGAGTACATGAACTGGTAGGAAAAGAGATGGTGATCAGAAAATGGGATGTCACAAAGTGCAATATGAGGGATAATGCTGCTATTGAGGAAGATAAACTCAGCTTAATAAAGAGGTGAGCGATGATTGCAATTACATTGAGACAAAAAATAATTGAGCTAACTTTTGAAACCAAAAAACTGAAAGTGTTTTGAATTTATCATTCACATGGATATTGATGTTAGCAAGAAAGATGACGAAAATGGTGGACAAAGAGAAGACGTGTTGGTTGAATACAGCAACATGTTTTCAAAGTCGTGAGTTTCTTTTTTAAGAAGGAAGGAGGTTATGTAAAAAAAAATCTTAAAATAGAAAAAATGAGGAAACAAAAATGTTATGTGCATAAAACTCTTCACAATTCTGAGGTATTTAGAGAGGAAAAAAGGCCATTTCCTTCATCCTACGTTTGAGTGGAATGCAGGGAACATTATAAGCTCAGTGTACAGCCAGTTGCTACTTGGAATTAAAAGATAAAAAGACAACAAAACGTAGAAAATTTTAAGACTGTAGTGTGAGAGTTTGATGAGGACAGACTTTGAGTTCCAGAGGGCTTGTTGAAAGAGATTGGTAAAGTGGGGAGCGTGGACACTGGGATCATGTAAAGAGACATGTCGAACAAAATGGGGCTATCCATCCCTGGAAATTTGACTCATCAAATCTGTGCTCATGATTGTGCTTCTGATGGTGAATGAACTGAAATGAGAGAAAGGTATGATGGGATTGGGTCAAGAATTTTCTAAGAAGAAAGAGAAATGGCTACATACAGTTGACATGCTTTAGATAAAATAACTTGGAGGAGGAAATGAGAAAATAGAAGCTCTTGGGCAGCTGCTTAGTTTTGTACGGTTCTTTTCAAATTGAAAATGAAAGTAAAATTTGGTTTATGTATTCTCCGTGGCATTGTACTACTGATCTCAGCAGAGCATTTTGTTTATCTGAAACATATGTAATTCTTCATTGTCTATTTGCTACTTTATTTCTTCCTGTTTCTTATCCACTTCTTTTTACTGTGTTTCACAACACTGAACCTTGCTTACCTATTGCTTTTCCTTATTTGTCCTATTTTCAGCAAGTTTTTATCACAGCAGACACTGTTATAAACACTGATGTCTGTGTTGTTGAAAAATAGAATCAAATAACACATCACTCCCATGCTGTAACCTCAGGAGAGCTGTGTGATATTCAGCGTATAGAGGGACAAATGTGTCAAGATATAAACCAGTCAATGTGGTCGGCAGATATTTTCTAATCTTTGATTTGGTACTAATTCCATGTGACAGGGTCCGGATAAATTTGTACTTTCCATATAAAAAATTATAGCTGTATACAGCTGCATATTTACTTATAGTACACTATATAATTCACCTCCCTCCCAAAATTTACACTACTTTCAACAGCATTTACTGTATAATAGGATAAAAATGAAGTTTGGATCTAGTAGTACATATTTATTAAATATGTCCACATATTTAGCTCTAAACTTTATAACATCCAAAATAAGAGTGAATGCATTTATTCATAATATCCATACAGTAAGTCCTATAGTGAGTGTTTACCCTAATGATTATTTCTTGTGCCAAGAACATAAGTCGAAGCATAATTAAATGAAAGCAAAAATAATGAGGTTCAAATATATACTTTTTTGATGGACTCATATAATTTTCTTTTGAGTTTTTATGAATGTATTTGAGCCAAACTGACATCAGGTGCCAGGGAGCAAGATTTCAAATGCTCTGAGGAATAGCAGTTTGTAGCTTCTGTTCTGCATTTGAAATTAAGGAGGAATATAAGGGAGATTACATAAGGGTGGGAAAAACAAAGTAGGGATTAGATTACAGGATAGTTAACAAGATTATGTGCTCTCTTGAGGGTGATTATGCTTATTTCAAAGGTGTGTTAACCTAGACACACAGAAACAATGGGCAGGGTTTGCTTAAGGCAAAGGTAAACCTAAAAGAGGTTATAAGTCTGGGGTGTGACTACCCACTGTGACCTGTCCAGTTAGGAATTTATGATCAGATCATCCTGTGCGGTTCCTTTCCACAGAATCTCTTTTCATCCACAATTCCCTCTTTTAGTCATAAATCAATCTAAAGGATGCATTGATGACCAGCCTTTTTGTTGGATAGTATGGTCTCACAGTGCTAGGAAGGCTCATTCCCAGAAGTCTCAGTATGGAAGTCACCTTAATGACCATTGGGATGGGGCTGTAACATAACCATGGGATCTGAGTTGAAGAAACTTTTTTTTTTTTCCCCAAAAAGGGAAGGTTATGTACATAAATGGAAAGCAGTCAGATTTTATGGCTTTCATTGCGAAAAAAGTGCTCTGGATCATTTCTATCCTGTGAAGTAGTTTTGCCTCATATTTCTGTATTTGGCATCTAATATAACATTTATATAAACTATGAAAAGCATGTTAATAGTTATCCATGTTCAGTAATCATAAACAGTTGGAATATATGGAAAAACCCAAAGAACAAGTATAAGTATTACGATGACTAATATCATTAGCAGACCAATAGAGAATGGATTGAATGAAAATGGATTCTGAGTTCAATGTCGATCATAGGTATGTAGGGCTTGTTCATGTCTTAGGATAGCTGTCTACCTCTGCTGTCAGCAGCTTCTCGTCCTCAAGGAGTCTTCAATGTCTGTAGACAGGCGTAAATGTACATTCATGGTTAGGAGCCTGATAAAATCCCTTCCAATGAAGTTGGAGAGTGTCTTTTATTTGATGTCTTTTCCAATAAACAAAATCTCCAGGTGGCAGTAAATGATCTTTAAAGTCTTTGTCCCCTGTGAGCTCACTGTGAAAGGAAGCGGTTACCAACTTGACATTTTCTTGCGGTGACTGTCAACCTCGGCAATACTGTAAAATGTCTCTTTTTGGTAATGTCAGCTCACAAGTTCCTTCATCTAAGTTCAGCTTAAGTGTACTGTGATGCGTGAAGGAATGCAAATAATGAAAAATTGGGAACCAGGGAGCTGGGAAGAACCAGGCAGCCATCTTGGTTTTCCCCATAGACCTGACTACTCGTTTAATTTACAACCATCGTTTATCCATACAATAGACCATAGAAGTTTCATCACTTATTTTACAATGCTTCCCATGTAATTCCAAATCCTTTGATGTGTTCCAGAAGCCCTTCTGAAACATTGTGAACTTATTCCTACATACATTGAGAATTTTAATGCTTAAAAAACCTCATTGTCTAATGAAAACTAAGAAATAATCAGTTAGCATTCATTAGCTTGGACATTCTATATCCTCTAGAAACATTTTTGTAGACATAATAGTCTATTATTAACATGGACTTATTTTTATAAAACCAAGGTAAAATAAAGACATGTGTGTTACCTAAACAAATAAATTAAGCTAGTTTTTATTTACTAAGGATTAATCTTAGATCACATGAACTTGAAAAGCATTTGAGTTAGTTTCTATATTTCTGAGAATTTTAGAATACACTATTATAAATGCTTGCTTTAAATTAATTTTATTTTGTTAAGGTCTAGAATCGACCACCCCTCAATTGGACAGAGGACACACGCGATAATGCAAGTCACACAGCGAGGTTTATTTCCAGCTAGCTGGGGTCCAAGTATCTGCCTGACGCAGCGGGTTTCAACAAGGACCCTGAGCACTCAAAGCCAAGAGTGTATATAGCATCTTTAAAGCATCCAGTAATTTTCCATGTGCTTGTACCACATTCAGGAGATTTGACAAGATAAGCTAGCTTGTACCCCACCCAGTGGGCAGTTAACAAGATAAGCTCTTTTCAAACAGGACATCTGGTCCACACCCTGTTAAGGTCATCCAGAAAATGGCTTCCTTTCTTATGCAAACCTACTCTTACAATTTATACTGTCTGGATGTAGAAAATCATCTCACATTTGCAACATACACATAAAGACACACACAGACAAACAAGGCACAGTTGGATCCAGTTTTTACAATTCATATCTGTCCTTGACAAGTCAAGTTCCAAATGACTTTAGCCCTTTTAAAATAAGTACAGCCATTTTCAATACCTCAAAGAATTGGGTTGGCGCTTAAACCACACCCTAGGTCAATCCATGTATCTAAATCCTTTTACATAGTTTCATTTTAGCTTAGGAGAGAAGGCCTTTTTAAGTTCTGGGACAGTCACTAATAGTTTTTTGTTTCTTTTTTTTCCCTATTCATTCTGTCTAATTTTATACCCAACTTTTTCTAGTTGTGTGTATAAAAATTAATTTAGAAGTCTCAAAGGATCCTCATTTGGCCGTCTTAGTATTAATTGGATCTGACTGTCATGGGGCTGTGGGTCTGGGAAGGGCACAATTTCCCACGAGAGTTTTGAGATCTGTACAGTCTGAACAAACTTCTAGGAAAAACAGTCCTACATGCACGTCTCCAAAGCCACCAAATCTATAGGGATATAGGACTGTTTTAGGCCCTAGAGGACATTTTTTCTTAGGCAACCCCAAAAAGATTCTTAGTCATTTAAGAGTACCAGAGCAGGGGTCAGCGAGAGACGCTTTCCAAGACACAGGCATCAGTCTTGGGTCTCTTTCTCTCAGAATGAACCCATTGCAGGGTGCCCTGCCCTTCTCCCTGGGGCTCCCACTGACTTCTCCGGGATCAACTGCAGTATCACACTGGATGACTCCCGGTATCCATCTCCACCCCTCCGGATTCGGGGATCTGAACAACTATTGTCACCTTATTTACTATCCAGGTTGGGAAAATAAGTGTCCTTTCTCATTAGGAGACAAAGAGAGTTCAGACTCTCATTTAACCAGCAAAAATTATGTTCAGAATCTCAGTAATCAATCCAATTAAAAAGCTGAAATTAAAGCAGGGACTCACTTTTTTTTTTTTTCCTTTTTGTGGGTTATCTCAACTCTTTTGTACCTTTTCCACCTCTTTTCCACCTCAGCTCTTTTCCACCTCTTTTCCATCTCAACTCTTTTTCCACCTTTTCCACCTTTTTTCCGAAAAAGAGCTCGAGTGAAATCATGGCCTGCTACTTAAAAGAAGGATGCCCAAAAATCCAAGAGAAACTCACCCCAGTTCACCCAATGTGGATGGGTAGCTGCTGGGGCACTGTGGGCTCT
Source organism: Rhinolophus hipposideros (assembly GCF_964194185.1). Classification (NCBI taxonomy): domain Eukaryota; kingdom Metazoa; phylum Chordata; class Mammalia; order Chiroptera; family Rhinolophidae; genus Rhinolophus; species Rhinolophus hipposideros. Next base: position 11,224,197 of record NC_138071.1, read on the forward strand.
CGCTTGTACCTGGCACCTGGTCTGGCTCCCCAGGGTGGTCCTGGGTGGGCTTCAGAATCCTGCTGATTATGCCAAGTAAATGTTGGTGAAACAAACATTCATAACTGTAGAGAATTTTTTAAGAGTTGGTTTGAGCCAAACTGATGACATATGCCAGGGAGCAAGAACTCAAATGCTCCCTGGACTCATAATTTATTAGTAAACTATAGATTATGTAAAGGAATGATTGTCTATGTGAACACTACAATGCAACTTGTTTTGTGTATTACTGGTATATGACAAGTAGGTCCTACATATCCATTTGAAATATATCTACTTTAGCTTTTGATAAAAAGTAAACTTGAAAAGATGATTTCAATGACTAAAAGAGACACAATACCCAAATGTTATGTAGCTGATTCCTTACATGAAAATTACCCTTTATAGTAAGTAAAACAATTATTTTACTATGTATAAAATTAAACTCATTAAGATACATATTGTCAAACATGTGTTTTTGAGTTTTTTTTCCTACCCATATTTTTGCATCCAATTTACCATGGGGTAAATATTTTAAATATTAAATATAATATTCATATTTAAAAATATAATATAATGTTTATATTTTTATATAAATATAATATAATAATTTGTGTCATAAAATGGATGGAAATTTGATGTTTATTTTACAGTTATAGAAGGGATTATGTCTTCTGTTCAAAGATAAAGAGTTTGTATTTGGTCAAAACGATAATCCAGAGTTCTTACACCATTTTATACCCAATGCAGCTATCATAATCAGACAAGTTCAAATCATATTAGTGAGGAAAAGTTGCCCAATATATATTCTGAATTTGGTAAATACATAAATTCATACATAAATCTACCATGTTAAGAGTTCAAATAAAATATATTTTATTGTATTATAGATGAAAATAATTACACCATTCCAAAATAAAATGTTGATACATATTTTTAGTCTCTATAAAATTGAGAGAAATATATTTTCTGTGAGCCATAAATATCCCATTATAGAATAATAATAAAAATGATTTCTCCCTTTGAGCTTTAGGAGGGCTTTACTACACTGCAGAACAATGTAAAATATCAAAGATGATTTAGATTATCACAATAATCCAATTGCTTTTAAAATCTTCCTCATAGGAAACTAATGCACTTTCCAGTTTACTTAGTTTGCTTAGAAATACTTTAGTAAACCTCTCATATTAAAATGTAGTGCTCTGATAGATATTTTAACATAATTTCTTAACATCTCTTTAACCACATATTTGAAATTCTATAGCAAATAATTTTAAATATTTAAAAATGCAGTGAGGATATTTTCAATTTGGACTTTCTTACATGTTAATATGACAATACAGACATATTAATTTCAGAGTAAAATCAATAGTAGTAAGATTTTGCTTTAAAAGTATAAGCAGTCTATAGAAATCAAAAATGTCCTAACATTTAATTTCCTCAGAAGCTTATGAAAATTATAATTATTTAAAGATCATCTGTTTCTTTCTAGTATTTTTATGTTTAATCTGTTTTCTGAATGTATGTTTTTCCTCTGTAGAACCATAAATGTTTATTCATATTTCAGCTGAGATGCAAAAGCAGGTCAGATGGCTGACATATTTATCTATAAAGTGCCTTCAAATTCTTGGCAGCAGAAACTATCAATGAGTTTATGAAGTCACAGACTGCCTCAGTTTTCTATTTTATTTAGGTGAATTGTTTGGGTTATTATTGTTTTTTTTATTTCTTAACAGTTTTCTAGCAGATTTTATTCAGAAGGGTTGCACAAATATTTCCTGGGTGAATTATTTAATTTAGTAAACCAATTTTACTGGATTACTTTATGGAACACATTTCCAGTTTTGGAATAGATCTGGGAAAGTCACATATAGGTTAGGTGGACTCTTAACACCTAAGGAGAGCTATATATATACAAAAGAAAACATAGGTCAAGTAAAGTAGCTACACACTGCATGCTCTAGTCACTGAATTAATGTGGGTTTAAAAGCTTAATGACAATACCGTTCTGTCAGACACGAGAAATACATGTATGAAAGCCGTAGTGATCCTATATATCAACAATAACCAATTGGATGATATTTTGAAAAATGCTCCACTTGAAAACAAAACATATCTACTAATCTAAGAAAGAAAATGCAGTATTTCTAGGTAGGAAATTGCAAAATACTGCTGAATGCTATAAAAGATAACTTAAATAAATAACAAAATAAAGTTCATGGATGTAAGGGCTCAGTATTTTTTCATGAATTAATCTATAAATTTAAAAATTTTAATTATAACTACAATTTTTTGAGTGTTAAAATTGAAAACCTGACTCTAAATTCATATAGGTTATCTTATGTGTAACAATATCAAAAATGCTGTACAAAAGGAAAACCAATAGCTACATATCAATATTTCTTACATAATTCTAGCAATCAAAACAATGGTATATTGATATCTTACATTTGCCCCACCAAATCTACACTCAACCTCTCTCTACATTTCTTCAATTTATGAACTGCATCAATGCCTTTCTTAACTTATTTTCCAGCTGAATTTAATCAATGGAAGGGATCTGCAAGAGATCAGAGGACAGATTAGAATGAGGTAGGCTAGGGATATTTAGTTCTCGCTTCTTTCTTGACAGATTGTCCACAATATTGACTATGTGCATCTACCAAAAGGTGACCCACTCTGATGACTAAATTAGTCTTTGTGGAGCCAGATGAAACCTGGTATGAAAACGATTGCATGTAACAATCCCCACTGTTTCTGTACTCTGCTAATGCACATTTAATTCCTATGTCGATGAGAAATAAACATTTGTGTTACCCCACTGAGATTTGGGATTACACGTTATAGCAGTTAATCTATTAAAATTCAGTTCTTTTTTAGTTTAACTTTCAGAGCAGTCAACAGTGTTCATCACTTCCTCATTCTTGAAACAGTTTTGTTGTTTGGATTCTAGTATGATCACTGCTAGGAACCTGCTTTTTTTTTTAACTGTCAAAATGTTCTTTTTTTAAATTTGTTTTTTATTAGTTTCATGTGTACAAAACGCTATAATAGTTAGACATTTATCATTTATATCGTTCACAAAGTGGTAACCTCCCTCCCCCAATCTGAATCGGTGCTTTTTTAATAGTTCCTCTGTGGTCTTTGATATGCCATAATGTCCCAAGTTTCCATTTACTTCTTTTTTTCCATTTGGTGATTTTTATCCAGACCCATGACCTTAAAAATCCTCTCTAGACCGATGGCATAAATATTTATTTAGAAACTTATCCTTTCTCTTACTGTCTTGTGACTGTTCAGTTGCCTGACACATGTATTTTTCTCTGGCTATATAAATGTGTTTCAAATGTAATATATCCAAGTCTAATCTTTTGATTCCCACATCATTTCCATGAATGTTTTTCATCACCCAGTCTTTTCTAAGTGTATGAGACTACCAGTCAATGAGTGGCTCGGATCCAAAATATTATAATCATTTTGACTCTTCTCTCAAATACTGTATATAACACACAAGGAATGTTTTTATACCTTATCTTTGATTTACTCACTAAATTTGACATATCTTCTCAACTGTGATCACTAAAATTCTAATCTTAGCCATTTTTATCTCTTGTTTGATCTGGTCCAAAATTCTGTCAACTAATCTCTATGATTCCTCTCTTTGCAACTCCTCTCAAAAATTTATTTTAAAAATAATTATCATTCTTCTACTCAATATCTCTGCATGGCTTTCCAACCGTATTTAGAACCGCGTCCTTAGTACTTAGCAAGTCCTCCATAGGCCCTAGTTGACCTGGCCCCCGGATAACTGAGACCTCATGTCTGACTTTTCATATTCTTGTTCAACTATTCTGGTCTCCCCCCAAACCCAAATATGCCTATCATGTTTTCTTCTGAAGAGTTATACCTGATTTATCTCAGATTTGGAAGCTCATGGTCAGACATTCATATGGCTGTACTTTCACTTCATTTAAATTTCTGCTCCAGTTATCATCCTTAAACACTTCTTCCCTGACAACCGTATCTAAAAAAGCGTCCCTACTTTTCTAAAACTCTCTTCTTATAGGTACTGTTAGTTTTCCTCTGTAGCATTTTTTTTTACTGCTGAAAATCATATTGTACATTTAGATTTTTTTTTTTTTGGTCTCTTCAACTCAAGGAAGTTCTATATAAGTTTATATAAGTTTTATAAACTCAGGTGCTTTTTCTGTTTTATTCATTATTCAATACGGGCTCTCTAACACTTAGAACAATGCCTGGGGATGTAAGGCACTAAAAATAAAACCAACAAAACAACAACCTCTCCTTAATAAAATAATGGAGACAGAAAAGTTACCTCAGTTTAATATGTGATGCAGAAGAGTAATTTGGGTTAATTTTAATTGAAGAGCCCCATCAATTATCTGGATTGTAATTAAATAATGAAATTCTTTTCTGCATTCATTCTGCTTTATGTGGCAGTGCTGTATTTTTCAAGTTCCTTCAAGTTGAAAGTTTTACACATTTAGAAACCATCTTAGTTCATGAGGAGATTCAGGTTATTTGTGGTGACAGCCAGCCTCTCTAATTCCATTCCCTCGGTTACCAGACCATGAGTTGAGCATACATTGTCCTTCACCAGAATCAATATCTTATCTATTCAGCTCCCTGAAATGAGCTTTTATTATCCAGGTAGTTTTGGATAGATGACTTCCAACTTTTATTACCTTTAGTATTGCCTGCTAGGATATATTGGGAACTTTGTGTACGGGTATAAGCATATATCAGACCGGGTCACCTTGAGATTAAAAAATCAATGGTGAAGAAAATAACCATGGAATACTTCTGAGTTTAGCACTGATTATCAAAGCAACATAGTATATATAACTGGTGACAAAAACAAACACATGGTAAAACCTCTACTGCAGAGTCATGAGGTGTTCAAGCTGTAAACTCTATGATGAGAATGCTTATTGGGTTTAATTCATTTATAATGAGACCCTTTATAGTACTTCTGCACCCTTGGTGTTTCTATGGATTCTTGATTCTCGGTTCTACACTTGATAGACAAAGTTACAGAGACTTATATGAATGTTTGAAATTAGGTGTCTACATTTAGGAAATCTTCACTAAAATAAGAAATCCTTAGCATACAGTTATGTGAATAATTATATTGATTATCCAGAAAAAGCAAATCTAGAGAGAGAGTAGATTAGTGTTTGCTTAGTCCTGGATATGAGATCACTAATTGAATGGAAATTCTGTATATTTCAAAAAAAAAAAAAAAAGCATTGAGTTGAACACTTAAAATGTGTACAATTTATTGCATGTAAATTATACTTCCATACAGCTGTTTAAACATTAAATAAACCAAAAAATTGTTCAATAAAGGCTCATGTGTAAAACAAAAGAAATAATAAAATATATTTTATCAAGATTATAAAATACTATTTAAAAAATGGAGCACTAGGGTGGATATATTTAAAATCTGGTCAATTCCTGACCTGTTGAGGAAAAGCCATTATAAGAGGAAAGACCAAAGAAATGCCCCACCATCCTCCTACTCACTCTCAAGTCCAAGATAGTAAATCAGAAAGAATACAGTATCTCAGAAAGAATTGCAGAAGTTAGTGACACCCTAAATCTTTGAGGAGTCATAGGTGATTTTTTTTCCCCCCACAATATCTCCATTCAGTCCACCCATATGGCCCTTTTGAAGCACAGATAAACTATGGTGGGTGATAGTGTATTACTATAAAACCTAAAAGGCGATACCATATTGGTAAACCAAATGATATACCAAACACATACCAAAAGTTCTGGATCAGTTTCTAGAATAGAACATAAATTTTGGCACTTGGATGTCACTATTGCTGTGGAAGATGCATTCTCTTTAATTTCCATCAATAGACTATCAGTGAACACTTTTTATTAGGGGAAGGGAACCGGTATTCATTCACAGTTTTCTACCAAGGGCTATGGTAAACTCTTGTTCTTACCACATTATACTCCTCTGAGGCCTTGAACGTCTCTTATAATTTTATGGGGCATCACAGTGGTTCACCATATTGATTTCATTATGCTAATTGTATCTGGTGTTCCACAAATATTCTAGATGCCATGGTAAGTTACATGCATCCCAGAAGTGGTAAATAAATTACTAAAAAGTTAGAGGAATGCCACATCAATGAGGATTTACTTTCTGAAATAAAAGACAAGTCATTCTTCCTTATACATCCTACCACAACAACAGACTCACAGGACTTTGTGGTCTTTCACACTTGGAACTAATATTCTAGTGCAGTGCAAACTGACCTGCTGCTTTGCACCCCACCACTCTTAAATTCAGTGGTGTCAGAAGTATCCAGGTTAGATATAGGTGTTGCATTTCAAGGTCATGTCATCTGCAACAGAGGACTGACTATATGCTCTCTGGATACCAGACCCTTATCTGCTACAGAGCCCAGTAGTAATTGAATGCCTTCATGTGGAATATCTCTTGACTGTGTGGCCAGAGCAGCTCTCCACCAATGAAGTCAAACATATGCAGTATGGTTTAGTGTATATTTGAAATGGTGCATTTGGATTTGGGCCTTATCTGGTCCAGAGGAACAGTAATTTACATAGAGAAGTGTAAATTGTTTCACTTACCTCTTGGAAGCAGTGTTTCCCCCTTAGCCCATAACTGTGGTTTCGTAGGTGGTCTTCTAAGTGAGGACACTAACTGGATATACCGCTGCAAACCAAACTGAACTTCCACCTTTCCACATCCTAACTCAGGGATGGCCCTAAAGGCAATGGATTAAATTCTCCCAGCTTGAGTAGCTATGAGCAGCATGTAGGCAGATGTGCTCTGATTTTATATACAGACACTTGAACAGTCACAAATGGCTGTGCTGCTTGGTCAGGGTCCTGCAAAGAACATGGTTGGGAAGCAGTGAAGAAACAACAGGAATTTTACTGAAGAGGCACAGGGTTGGGTGATGGGTGTGGACATAGACCATGTCTCTCATACTATTACCTACCTAAGAGCATGCAACCTAGAGGAGGCCCTGTGCATGACAAGAGAGATGAGGACTCCACTTAAGGATATAGCCAGAAGTTGTTCTTAGCCACCCTGTGGCTTGAGGAATGGACCATGAAGGGTTTTCTCTGTGTCACATCTAGCTATTGCCAATCTGAATGCTTAACCTGCCAATACAGGAGATGAACATGGAATAAAGTCAACTAATGGGACCACTCAACCACTTGGTTGGTCCTAGATTTATTACATCAACCACGTCCAAACTGCTAGGGGAGAGTAGGGAGTCCATCCTGATCGGTCCATTCAGATGTGGGTTTACCTTTCCTACCCCAGTGACTTCGCTGGTAATGCCACCATTCCAGGGCTTACATATGAAGTTTACACGACTGCATGCCATAGAACATTTCCTTAAACCAAAGTGCCCATTTTTTGATGGTGAATGTGTGAGCGTTCTTATTTAAAGTGTACATATATCATGTGTCATGTATAATATGAATCACTTTATACATATATCATGTATAATACATATTTGGGTATGAATAATATGGATGAACAATGTTTTTATATAAAAAGATGGTAGGTAAAATCATATGTGTGTATGAGTATGTGCACATTCATTCATTCATTTTTATTCGTTAATTCATTTCACAAACATGTATGAATCCCTTATAGACTAGTCTGTGTTAAGCCCTTGGACACACAAAGATGAAAAAAGACAGTATGCATTTGAGGCATCTCCAGTGTAATAGAGACATATCTATTTGTTCTAAAATGAAAATACAACATAATACTATTGTGCAAATTCAGTAGGTGTTTGTGGATATAAAATAATGAATAACATGATATCAGGGAGAGGTAAGTCAAGGAAAACTTGAAAGTATAGTTTTGTTAGTATTGATTTTCCAAGTGGAAATGATATTCAAGAAAAATGAATAATATGCAGAAAAAATGGTAGTTTCAAAGAATGCTATTTGTTATTGCTAGAACCAGAGTAGGATTTGTAGAAGATAAAACATGAAAGGTAATTTAGAGTCAGATTTTAATAAGCCATGAAAGCAATGTCACCAAGTTTGAATTTTATCCTATAGACAATGTGGTGCCACTGAAAGCTTTTAAGCTCGAAAGTTGTAGAATCCAATCTATATTTTAGAAACATCAGTCTACCAGCAGTGTTGATAATGCATTAAAGGGATATGAGATTAAGTTTGGATGGTCACATGAGAGGATAGTGACATAGACTCGTTAAAGGAAACGTTGCTTTTAAGAGATTTAGAAGTTAGGTTTTATAAAAATTGGTACAGAAAGCACCTGCAATAAAATATGTGTCCTTATATATACTATGTCTTCATATATTTTAATATTTCCCACAGATTAATATAAGTTCTTTGAAATTAGGAATTATGTTTTACTAATAGGGGCATTGAAAATAAAAGCACTTATAACAAATTTGATTTAAAAATTTACAAGGTGCTGCAGGAATACTTATTCCAGTCAAGAGATGATACTATGGGACATATTTTTCCTTCTATACAAGAAGCCAACCAGGTGAAAAAGGGAATAAAATAATTCTAGTTAAAGTTATGGAGATGTTCAAAAATATGATAAATTCAAGAAACTTTCATTAATTTAGCAAGTTGAAACATGAGGCACATTTTGGGGAGTATTGTACACCACGATAAAGGGTTTGTGTTTTATCTTGAGAGCAATAAAGAACTATAAAAGAGGAATGACATTATCCATTGATATTTAAAAAAAGATTATTATGGAAGAAGTGTGACAATTTATTTATGTGACTACAGTGGGAAGAGGGAAGGTGAGAGGGAGATCAGTTGACCAGTTGCCATATTATAATAGTAACCTAGAGCAAGACATAATGAGACTCTGAAATAAAGAGTAGGTGCAAAAGGAGAGAGAGAGAGAGAGAGAGAGAGAGAGAGAGAGAGAGAGAGAGAGAGAGAGAGAGAGAGAGAGAGATGTTTATTAAGGAGGAAGAGATAATGGGTCTTGATGAAGGTTGGACATTGACAGAGGGCTGAGAAGACTTGAAGAGAATCCCCAGACTTCTGGCCTGGGCAAATGGATAATGGTAGTCAAGCCATGATTAAAAACCAAAAAATGAAAGGTCAAAAAAAAACCCAAAAAACACCACACTTTATTTTCCGTGTGTGTGTGTGTGTGTGTGTGTGTGTGTTTTGAACAGTGAGAAAGATATTGAATTTCATTTTATATGTATTGAACATGAGGCATCTGTGAGATACTGACCTGGGAAGTCCAGATACTTTCAGTAACTGGCAGACTTCTCACTGTTCCCTAAACATGATAATGTTCTTTATGGCCTCTCTTCAATATAACAATACCACATACTGAATTCTGAGATCAAGATTTTTGTTTGTTTGTTTGTTTTCTTTCTACCATCATTTAACATTATCTCTACTTATATTTTTTTCTAAAGTTGGTATATGAACTGTAAACCCAAGCTCCCAATTTTTAAAACCCTTTTAATGTTCCTTTTAAGTGATACATGGCAAAATAGTTTCCTAGTGTGTTGATAGAAAAGTAGATAATGAAGAATTTTACTCATAGATGGCCAATTTATGGAGATGAACTGTGCTAGCAATTTGATTCTGGACCATGGGAAGGCGTTTCTGAGGTTCAGTGGACTAAATTGTTGGTTTCTTGGCCTCATATTGAGGCTATCCCAGGTTTGAGGACATTGGTCTGCTTTGTAAACAGAATCTTCTTCTCGTAGCCCCTCTTCAAACACTTTTGAGTTTTACAGATATCATCTGTAGTGGATAACCATCAAGCTTTTCTGTTCACGGTGGAATCCTAGTAATCTTTGTATTGCTGAAACCCAGGGACCTTTCTCAGGTTTGTTAAGACCTTAATGAAATGACGATTAGATGCTGCTGCATCGTGTCATTGATACCTGATTTCATGGTTCAACTGGGACGGTTTTGTGGAATTTGATTTTCTGGAGCAGCAAGGTTATTAGCACTGCAGAGAACTGTATGGGCGATATCTTGTTATGGGCCTAAATATATTTGGAAATACTTAACTGGCATCATAAGCAAACGTTTTGTATATATTTCTGGATTTAATGAGAATGATTGTAACGAGGGCATTCCGATGTTAAATACTATTGATACGTGTTTCAGGGAGACAGATCATTAATAATGTTATTCAAATATTATTATTAAAAGATTATCTAAAATAATTCGCATTGTATGTGCATACTAAATACTTATTAGAGGGAGGCAGGCAGTGGGCAAGCAGGCAAGCAGGAAGGAAGGAAAGAAAGGAGGAAGAAGTCTCCCTCTCTCCTGTGACAAGGAACCTGGCCAAGGACAAGGACACATGGGTAAGACTGTCACTCCCTGGGACATAACAAACTAGTGTTTGGAGCCCAAGAAATCACCTTCCTCCTTTCAGAAACATTAACATGATGGTATCAGCTTTGAATGTCAAGCCTGCCTAATGTGCCACACATTAAGTCTGGCCGCTAATCAGCTGTTAAAATGTGAAACCTGACCACTTAAGAACACCAGCAGACAAACATGTAGCGAAGAGTAGGGAGAGTGTTTCAATACAGTTATTTGTTTACTGGCTAAAAACTCCCTCACAGACAATGCTGTGTGAGCTGGTGCATTGTCGTGATGCAAGAGCCGTGAATTGTTGGCAAACAGTTCAGGTCATCTAACTTTTTCATGCAGCCTTTTCAACACTTCCAAATAGTAAACTTGGTGAACTGTTGGTCCAGTTGGTACACCTTCATAATGAATAAGCCCTCTGATGTCAAAAAAGGTTAGCAACATTGTTGCAACAAGTTTGTGAACTTAATTGTCACACCTCCGATATTGGACTTGAGTTTTAAATTAAGTTAAGGGAAGCATCCTGCCAGGAAGGGACAATATTAACTTTGATCAGATGAGCTAGTATCTGCCCTTTTCTCTACTGTTCATGACTGCAATGCCCTTTGGAAGAAGTAATTTGTGGGGTTATATTTGAGATTATGTAAACATAGGCAAATATTCTGTTCCTCATCAAACCTTTACCCTTTTGTTTTAGCAGGCATTAATAATTGGCTAACCTCATTTGTCCCATATTTATTAATCAACGTTAAACTATAAAGAAGAGGCTCCCTTCTCCCCATGTATTTATTTATATCAGTATAAAGTTTTTATTTTCATCTGTGGATTATAATCTATTAGTATACTTATTTATTTTGTTGATTAAATTGTTCTAGAATTGGCCAGTGGCACCTCATTCAAACTGGTTTCTGGTTACAGACAGTTGGGGTTTTTTTCGTTTGTTTTTGTTTGTTTGTTTGTTTGTTTGTTGGTAGTTGTTGAAATTTTTTTGGTTTTTATTGAGCAGAGTTAGTTTGCTTTGCATCCTGAACACTTTTGCTGCTATGCTTTATGCATTTGGGATCTGTCAAAATTCTATAGAGACTGTTTAATTTTTCTTGTGTTTTTTTTTTTCCCCCCCCTCTTTTTCTTTAGCAGGTAATCAACTGTTAAGGATGAGACCACAGTAATTAACTCACTTCCACTATGTGCAGCTCAGGGGTGAGCCCCAGACTTCGTTCACAAATATAGGAGCTCTTTTTCCATCTCCTTTCTTTCCTTAGGTTTCCTCATATCCTCTGGCTCCTCAGACCCCCTTTACTTGGTCCTCTGGCTAAAAGTATGGCATTTTTAACCTCTCACACATTTCTTTTAAATCGGTCTGCTTTGGGGTTGAAGCAGAGAGAGAAAGCTAATAGGAATTCTTACACAAACTTCAGGCCTTAGGGACACTCACTTCCCCGTTCTTTTATTTATTTTATTTTATTTTATTGTTTTTAGTGCCAATGGCTTTTTATTTTATTTTATGTATTATTATTTTTTATTTTAATTTATTAGTTTCAGGTGTACAAGACAAGGTAATACTTAGACGTTCATCATTTATATCCCTCGCACTGTGAACCCCCCTGCCCCCATCCACTATCCCTCCGACCTCGCACCGAGCCATCACATTATATATATATAAAATTATAGTTGGCATTCATTATTGTTTAGCTTCTGGTGTACAGTGCCATGATCAGGCATCCACAGCGTCCCTGAGGTGGTCAGACTTCCCAGTTCTTTTAACCAATAGAGAGCCTTGCTAGTCCACACTCAGCCTCTACTAAGTCATGAACCCTCCCAGCTGATTGTCTCCTGTAAGCAAGTGCTTGTGTCACATGTTTCCCTGCAGGAGTTCATCTCTCATTAGACTTCTGAGAGGGCTGGTTACTATGTGACCTCGGTTCTCTGATGAGTTCAAGATGAGTCCTGAACTTGCAGTTTGTCCAATGTTTGTTGTAATTGTTTCTAGTTTTTCCTACATCCTGAGCAGAATCCAAAAGTCGATTTCTTTATTTTCATTATTTATTCTAATGTATTGAGTTTGAATTGTCTTAAGTAAGAGCCTACTGATTATTCACTTTAGTGGCATTTTTTTAATATAAAAAAATCTCCAAAGCCTTTATGGAATTAAACATTTTTTGTTTGTTGTGAAGATGAGTTAAAAACCATTTTTAAAAAACAAAGAAGGAACAGAGAAGAATGAAAAGACAAGGGGAGAGTTTTCTGTTCACCTGAGATTTACAAACAGTTGGAAACTGGATGAGACTGAGAGATAGAAAAAGAATTACCTTTAATCAAAGGGTTTCCTTTTCAGTTATATTCTAAGTCCCATGGTAAATAATATGGCAGTTTCTCTGCTACCAAAATCTAGTTTACAGGTTCACATATCACAGTTGCCTTGTTTTCACTAGACACTGCTTAAATAACTCTCATATTTGTTCTCTCTTAGACTTCCACATAGATCATTTTCCTTTGTCTTTCAAGATGCTTTAGCTACTAAAATTACTTTCTGTGCCAGTTAAAGGCCCAATTTATAACCTCCTCTTCTTTCAATACTGATTAAAGTGAGTGTACTCTCTTTTTTTCAATCATTGGAACTTTTTTTTGGCCCCATGTTGCTTTTCTTTAGAAAATCTAGTTTTCTTTTGCTTCATCGCAGAAAATGACTTTAAGCTGATCCAATATCTTTCTTCTGTTTTCATCTTAACCTATATTATGTTTGTATTATAACCAGTTTTTCCACATGCATTTTTATTAAATAAAAATCCAGATAATTTATTAAATGCTTACTATATTATATATTGGCTGATTAGTATCCGAGGATCAGTACTCATCTTTTATCACCTCCCTCAAATACTTGACGCTTTGTTTTGAAGCTACTTTTCCTTTGGGTTGACTGATCAATCCAAATATAAAATTATAACTGGGTATGTACGGATCGTGACAAAAAAAAAAAAAATTCCACTGATAGGGTGATTTGCCCAGAACTCAATTTATGGATGTTTAATTTTGTTTTGTTTTTACACATGTGACCAGGAACTCCCTCTTCCATTCTTATAGGAGAGGAAAGTTGACTCACCAGGAAGAAACTCATAATATTTTGCTCCTTGCATTCCAGTGTATACATAGGCCTTGTGTTTTTAATTTTAAGGACTTTCTTAGCACTAGTGAAAGAAAATAAACTCTGATATAAACAGCTCATTTCTGAAGGGTCAGATATTTCTATTTTATATAAACAAACACAATAAGCTTCCCGTTATTCAGTAAAAGGATAGAAGATAGAGTCATAATTGAGAGAGGATAAATTATGAGAACAAAAACAAAAGTTCCTTTGAGTTAGTAATTGAGATGCTTTCGATCAGACCTGACAGCTCCATGCCACTTGGTTTTGCATTCTGATGTTTGTGGCCCCAGAAGGGCTGAGGCTACTAGAGGAAGGACTATTTCATATAGACCTGAAGGCTTACCCCTGTACTGAGGGTCAACAATTGCCTTTCAGATAAAGCGGGCCCCTTGTTCTACAGCGCAGCAAATCCCAAATAACTCTTATATTCAAGTATATCTGGATACGTAATGTGGGGTGGAAGACCTTAGGTACCCATATTCTAAGGAGCAGATAAGGTGTCTGTGTATACACTAGATCTAATTCAAAGGAAATAATGTTCCTATTATGAAATTGATACAAAGAAATCTATAAACTGGACTAGTCAACAGTATATATCTTTCTGCTACAGATAGGAATGAGTAAAATGACATTCTATACATGATTATTTGTTACTGAGGATCTCACTTTTAAAATTCTTTTCCAGAAAATCAGGTGATCAAAAAAAAAAAAAAATCTTTGATCAAGGCCAAATTCAGCAAACTTTGATTATTGTTCCATCATGTTAATTACATAATGTACTAAGTTCTGCTGTAGGTTTTTTACATGAAATATAAACCATTAACATATTGTTTTCAGAATTTTACAATTTTTTAAATCTAAAATATTAATTCTTTATCTGATTAATTATAACTACATTCTCATAAACTCCTCAGTTTGACATATTCCTTGGAAAATCCACAGTATCATTTTTTTCCTCCTGTATATTTCAATCTTTATTTCAGTTTTCTCATACTTTTAGGAGATATTATATGATATGGTGCCACACATCTACTCTTGTATGTACCTGATTTTTCTATATGTAGTACATATTCTCCATGTCTGTTACTTTTTTACAAATTATTTTTTTTCAGTAATAGTTGACATTCAATATTATTTTATGTTAGTTTCAGGTGTACAGCCTTGTGGTTTGACATTTGTATAATTTATGCAGTGATCCCCCTGATTACTCCGTACCTACCTGGCATTGCACATAGTGGTTGCAACATTATTGGCTATTATCTCTATGCTGTACATTACATCCTCATCACTATTTTATAAATACAAATTTGTATTTCTTCATATTGTGTTTCTTTTACTAAAATTTCAATTCAATTTATTTTTTCTACTTCATAAATGTTTATTATTAGAAAGCAAATACTACTCTTGGAAATATAATAGTAATGGTTTCATGAGGTCACTCTATATTGTATTGCCTCTGGTTTTATTTTCTATTCAGATGTAAGTAAATATTCCAGATATCTTAAGAATGGTAATTTATATCCTTCCATATTAAACTAAAATATCCATTATATTTAAATATCCATTTATATTACTCTTTGAAAGACATTGTATGCAAAACCAATGTTTCAGTTGATTTCACTGTAATACATTTTCTTTGAACACTTAATGTCTAGTGTGTGTTAAACATTGTAGGGTTCAAATATATATATTTCGCATGCAATGATCTCAAATAATTTAACTATGTGCTGTATTACTACTATCAATCTAGTTAAACATTTTAGATATATGATAAAACTATGTAGCCATACGTGTGTGTGAGTATGTGTGTGTGTGTGTGTGTGTGTGTGTGTGTGTGTGTGTATGGCATATGCATCATCAAAAAATGCAACCAGTTAAAAAACAGAATATGGGATATGTAAATATTTTCCAAATGTTGAAGGGGTATAATATTGCTTTTAAAATTATGAGTTAATTACCCTAAAATTGTGTATTATACTTCAGTTCTGAAACAGTGGCAGGTTATGAATAAATAAAAATATTTCAAAACATGCATTAATGGTCTCTAAATTTAGAACTTCATGAAGATATTTTCTTAATTCTATAGTTTTGTTATGGAGAACATTTGAATTATGACTTCTGGTTTAAAATAGATTAGATTTACTTTATCATGCGTTCTTCTACAAATTCCACTATTGCCACATATCACTGAGCTACATTCTTTTTGTTGCTTGCTTTGTTATTATTTAATTATTGCCTTAATTTTAGGATAAAGTTGTGTTAATGGGAATTTAAATGTATGGTACAAAATGTCCATTTATTTGGGAAGTTATGAGATCTTGAATCTTCCATATTCTCTTAACTTACACATGCATTGCAAGTATCTAAACTGAATCCTTTCATTAATCAGGTAAAGTGATTGAAGTTGAGTAGATTACATGCTGAAGTAAAGAATGTATATATTCCATTTTTAATTCAGTGAGTAATGAGCTGTCTTCCTGGCTGAACATGAAGTAGCAGCACATGCTACAGATTTATTTGAAATCCTGCCTGTGGTCCTTGTTTCAGGAATATTTATGAAATTCTCCCATTTTTGATCAGGAAGTAGCCTTCACTAAGAGAGATTTGCTGATGTTTTGGAGAAGAAAATCATAGGAATACAAATGTGTGTAAATATATTTTTAATGTATCTTAAAGCCAGAGGCCAGAATAAATTGAACAAATGAATGTAGTATCTTCTGAGAGAAAACAAGAAAGTAGACCTGGCCCTGCTCAGGTCCTACAGTAATTATCTGTCTACAAGAGGTCTTCTTCTACCTTCTTTAGGAGAAAAGTATTACATTGGTGCAAAAGTAATTGCAGTTTTTGCAATTATTTTTAAGCTTTTAAACTGCAATTACGTTAGCACCAACCTAATAAATATAATTTAGACCAAACAATGACAAAATAAATAGGTTTTAAAAGGAAGAGAATCCCTAGGGTAAGTAATGATACTGCCCATCTCCATTTTGTGCAGCTGAACAACAGGGCACATTGCTTTCTAAGCAGTGAATCATTCTGACTTTTATTAACCCCGATGTTTTGCTTTGTCAGCCCAGCACTCACAAGTTAGCACCCATTTAAAAAAATCCAGATTATCATATTGCATGTCATATTTGGAGAACATAGAGAAAACAAATAGTGATTTGTTTCTAATGGGATAGGCGGAGGGGTGATTTGAGTATGGATCTCTCTTTCATGAGTCAAAGGAATCCTTCAGTCAAGCTTTATGGGAAAGGTGATAAGACACAGGCTGTGCTCAGTACGAGGCTTGTTCACATCTTGCATTTTGCAATCGAATTCAAATTAGTCTGTCCATGTTATTTCATTATTTCCTTCTAATTCAGTGCCACAGATGTCACCTTCTATTATGGCACCATGCATGGATTTTCTTTTTCTTTTTTTTTGAAAGTAATTCCCATATAAAGTCATGAGCGTGTGTGTGTGTGTGTGTGTGTGTGTGTGTGTGTGTGTGTATTTCTCTGTTTTCACAATTAAATAAAGGACTTCTGATTTCTCTGTGACAAAGAAATCTGTGATTCGTAGATTCCTAAAACTGCTGACCACAGAACAGATTTTACTAGCAGTTTAGGTGGTAATGTAAGAGACAAGGATATGCACTCTTTCTGTTTGCCACAGTCTGATCGAATATCTATGATTTTTGTTGGTGTTGCTTTATACCTGTACCATGGTCTGAATGTTTATGCACCCCCAAAGTTTATATGTTAAACTCCTAAGTTCAAAGGTTATATGAGGTTATGGCTTTTGGGAGGTGCTCAGTCACGAGTGTGGGATTAGTGCCTATAAAAGAGGCTCCAGAGAGATCTCTATGTTCTAGTTCGAGGTGAGAACAAGATGAGAGGTCTGAGTCCCAGAGGAGGGCCCTTGCCCAACCATGCTGGCACCCTGACCCTGATCTTAAATTTCCATCCTTCAAAACTCTGAGCAGTAAGTTTTTGTTCTTTATAAGCTATCCAGTCTGCTGTATTTTGTCACAGCAACCCAAATGTACTAAGACAATCCATTTATAAAAATGCAGGTTGTCACTCTAACACCCTGACATTCACGAGATGTGTCAAGTAGAATGTGCTAGGGCACTGAGGACATGCAGAATTCTATGTCTAATAAAAATGAATTCCACATAACAAAATCTAATAAAATTGAATTCCATCAATTCTATCTCTGTTAAAAAGCCCAAATAACAGATTCTCTGCTAGGCCTCTCTGTGTTAATGGAGAGGGAATTCCTTTTGAATCTGGGGGTAAATCATGTTTTGCCTTTGACTAAAATGAGGTTTAAAGATAGAATCTACGAGTTTTTGGAGAGTGATTATAAATGGTACATAGATTTGGTTAACCAACCTCAAAGGAGAGACTAAAAACAAATAGTTATATTTAATTGTGCTTTATAATGACATGGCTTTTCATATTTTTTGCATAGTGTTAATTACTGATAACACTTTATGTATCTCAGAGAGAATACCTGTTTGGCCCCAGGTCAATTAAATCAGACTAGATAGAATCCTGAGTAGAGGGAAACCATGCACATCTACAGTGGAGCTCTCCTGCCACATTATCCTATTTCCATTGATGCAGGAGTGGATATAATCCCATGAAGCCTTGCTGGAAAGCAAACAAACAAACAAACAACAAACAAACAAACACAACCATTTTTAAGAATCAAGTAACAGCCAGAGTTTCTCTGCTAAACTTAAAACTGTTTCCAATGTACAAGGTATTTTCAGACTATTTGAATATCTAAAATTACTAAATTCACACACCAAGCTTACCATTTCCATTTATTCATCTATTTGGGAGGGTCTGACATAACTATCATATAACAATATATGATCAGAAAAAATAATCCAAAGAGATGGAATGATTTTAATAATGAGCCCATAATCCAATTTGTCCTCTTGGCATAATGAAAATATCCTTTAACCTTACCATGTACTATAATAAACAGTGCATGTATAACATGATATAGAAGTTTTAAGTTTTAAAAAAATTTGTATCGATACATTTCTTGCATAAAATGATCCTGTTTTGGGGTGTTCCTTTTTTCTTTTAATGATGATTTATGTTTTTATAATTGAAAAAAAAATTCAGTTGTTTCAGAGATACCATGTATGGAGTTTGAGATAAAATGAATCTTTTGTTATTTGTTTTACTTTTTTTCTTTTATGTAGTAAGCAAACGATTTATATCTTTCTCTCTCCCTAGAGAAGACTTTGGGGTTAAGAAAAAATGTTTTGCATCCAAAATGGTTTTCTGAGTGTTACCTATGTCGTAACAACAGTACCTTGTATTTGAAAGAAAGATGCCGCCTCTTCAGGTATTGAATGTCTTTTGATCTACCTCTTTCTTTCTATGCGGTGAAGATTGCTGTGCCAGTACCCAAAGTTAGAAAAAGGAAAGAAAAGGAAAGAAAACAGTGCCATCAGTGAGAAATCCTGCAGGTTTACAGAATAATCTCAAACAAGAAAGGACAGTGTATAGAAAACTGGTTCTGCTTCAAAAGGGCCCCTTATTTAGAAACACAATAATAGATCAATCATCATTAAAAAACAGAGGAGCAGGGTGTCTCTACAGTATTATATAAGAAGAATCTGAACACCTCCATGTTTTCAAGTGTAAGAATAGGTTTGCAAGCCCAATTCATGTTTGGGATAGAGCAATAAATTCCATCATCCAAATTCCAGTATCTCCTGGGAAAGTTAATAAATTCATTCAGCAATTTTTTATTTATTTCTAAAACTATGCTTTATTGTGAAATAATTCAACTTTATATAAAATTGTAGATTTAATATTTATATATGATATTTGAACAAATATTAATATTTATCAACTAATTATTTGGTCATACTATTTTGTATATGTAGTTTGTTAGCACATGAACTTTTAGGGTCAAAGAGAGACAGAACACAGCCTTGGTCTTCATAGACCTTTAATTCTTGTAGTGGAGACTTATACATAGCTCACTACAGTAAAAGATTGGAAGTAGCAAATTCTATGGGTGGGATAAATAAACACACAGTAGCCTAGGAAAATGAAAATATGTAATAATGTGCGAAGGGGGAGAAGACTTTAGGTTCAGATCTACTGAGAGAATTGTGTGACACTAATGAGTAGAAGAGGGTTCAGTAGAGGTTACAGAAGAGGGGCTGGATGACTCAGAGCACTCACACGTGTCAGGCATTGTCTGTGTGCTGGGGGAAATACAAAGGTAAGGTAGATGGGATGGGAAAAGTTCTAACAGTGAAGGAGAAGGTGCTGTTGATATTGGATAGTCAGATAAAACCTGTCTGATAAAATTATGTATGAGGGGAAACCTAAGGAGAGGAAAAGAATGAGTTCTATGAATGGATATCTGGGGTGTGGGGAGGTTCAAGTCTTCCAGGCAGTCAGAAGAGCAGTACAAAGGCTGAGTCAGTAGAGTAACTACTGATTTACAGGAATAAGGAGGAGATTGGTGTGGCTGGAGCAGAGGGAATTAAAGGTATGGAGCGTGGGTGGTAAGACATGAGCTAAGAGGTAGCAGATGGGTTGTGCTGAAAATTAAGGCACATTCCACAGATTTTCCAGAGTACTCAAAATAGTACAACACTGAGCTGGTGTGGCAAACTGTTTGGATTAATTTGGGTAATAGTCTTTTAATTAAGATGAGAAGTATGACTATTTTTATCATACATTTTATCTCATGATTATTTCCCTTGTCCTTTCCCTAAGTGAACGTCCCCATAACCACAGACATTTGGAACATGGATCATTTGATAAATAATAGAAGACATTAGTTCTCTAAGTGAGTTCTAGGACTTGAAAATTATTTCACGAGATGGACTGAGGTCCGTACCTTACCATGTTCTTATTTAGGTGGTATCACCAGTAAATTGCTATGAGTAAAGATGACAACTGGAAATTTCATTGAAAAACAGATGGTCCTGTTTGTTTGTTTTTTCCACCTTTGGACATTGTCACAGTACCCTAGCCCAGCACTTTTCTTTTCATCAATAGAAAGAGATCAATCAAACAAAAATTCAGTATCTGAACACGCAGTGTATTTCCATTTCCAAGGCACTGTTGCAATGTAGATAACATTGATAAAATTGCTTTGGTAGCAGAACTTTTCTCTTAACCCCAAAGTCTTCCCAAGGAGGGGAAAAAGCTAAAAATTTCTCGTTTACTCCAGAAAATAACAACAACAACAAACCTAAATAGAGTAGATGCAAAAAGATGTGTTTTATCATAAACTTCTAAAAAAGTGTTTAATTTCGTTGGGCTTGCTGGATATGTAGTTGTCTGTAACTTGCCCAGAGAAAGGTAAAAATAGCAATGATTAGAAAGCTGTAATAATCATATTTTATGGTAATACAGGGAGGCGATTGTCAGGTCAAATACAAAAAAACGGAAAAAAAAAATCCCCCGTTGTAAATAAGAAAGACTTTCTTCCCTCCCTTTTCGTAGAACAATAATTTTCAGTTCTTTCTGTATCTTTGGATTGTACGTAAATTGTTTAACAGCAATTGCTGGCTTTAACACCCAGGCATGTCTTTCTCAAGGACTTGGGAGCCATCTCTGGTATGTAAGGAAGACAGTACCCTATCCCCCATTTTCTGTGGAAAGGTAGGAGCTTAACTTAGGCCAGCACTTACCCCCCTTCAAGTTGCAAAACTGGCTCTTATTATAAAGATATGAGAAGTTTATTTTTCCTTTGGATAAAGACAAACTTAGATAACCATCCCTATCACCAAATGAATTTAGAATGAATTGTGTGTGACAAATAGTGCTGTCAGGTCCACTTATTGTGTATCTTGTGTAACGGGTTACATCTGCTCTTTTTATAAAAGGGTGAGATTTTGTTCTGTATTTGAAATGTTTTAATGGATTACCTGTAATCCATAACATATTCTGATTTAATGCTTCTTCAGTAACAAAATTGTTTTCTTTCTCTCCTATCTTTAAGATAAGTTTTCTGGGTTAGGAAAATAATTTTCTTGAAGAGATTATATTTCCCAGGACATGCCATGTTTATATTTAATATGCTTCATGTTGGTAGAATCTAAGCTCCATGAGGGTAGGGCTTTATCTGTTCTATTCTGTATCTCCAGTAACTGGAATACTGCTGGACATACTAAATAATTATTGTGAATAAATAAACACATGAATAAATCAATCAATGAACTAGAATTTATCATCTGATTTTGTCACCATATATTTCTTCCATAAAATATCTTTCCTGCTTCTGGTGGCTGCAAAATCCTAGGTTCATGTCGTAAACTACTGCTTAAGGCATATAAAAAGCCAGACTTCTTTAATCTGAGCATGCCCAGTAAGGAGACTCCCATTACTGAGACATTTTAAAATCTCATTCAGAACACTAGGATGTGGAGATGAAATAGAAATTCCCTCAGTCCCCAAATCGGTCTGTGCCCTTTTCGTGGTATAAGGTAATAGGTCACTAAACCCTGATATCAGAACTTACTATGTCCTGGTACGACATTTAGCCACAACATGTGGCGATTTAGCCACAACACCCTTTTACAAGTCATTAGAGACTTTTTCTCTGACTTATACAACATTGTTAGGGATCTCAAATAGGAGTCGTCTCGTCCTAGAATAGTAACATAGATATTGCTTCCTTGTGCTGGGAGACACTCCAAGACTTTTGTGAAAGGTGTGTGCATAGCTATGTTCAGGAGACCTGATATATACTAAGATCCCAGTTTATTTGAAGGAAAAAGGTGCCATCCACAGGTTTCTGCACCCAATGGTATTAATCTGATAGAGAGGAAAGTTGCAGAATAAAAATTAGACATAACAAATTTTAGAGGATATAATAGTGAGCAATCCATCATTAATAAGAGAATATATATGAATCCTTAATAGTTTACCATGCAGAATGATTTTTTGCATATTTTATGCCAATGCTTAGATGTTCCAAAAATGAACTCCCAATAGATTTCCCCATAAGCTCCATGGCTCTAAGAATTATTTATTATTGCCTCTCCGGTGTAGGTTAAGAATGTGGGAAAGAAAAGTAGGCAATGTGATCATTTTAGTATAGTGAGGAGAGCTTTGCTTTCAGGATATCCTTCTAAGATGCCAATACTTAAAGCCTTCTGTGAGCCTTCAGGAAATTCTGCAGCTCTTTCCTCCTGCTGCTTCTAAGCCTATTTATACCTCAAACCCTATTGGACTTCCTGACATCACCCTTAAATGAGCCCACATTCAAATGTAGCATAGTTATATGTCTACACAACCAGCTCTTCTCCCAAGTCCAGAAATGAAAGAAATAATTATGGTACAGGACTCCAAATATTACAAAAAGTTTATTCTGCTAGTGTTGTTCTCATGAATTATTATGCCAACATATTCAACATATAATTCCTCATAATTAAATGGACATCTTTGCAAAACTTGAAACAAAAGAGTCATCAGCTTAAGTATAAGATTGAAAAGGTATCCTATTGGAATTGTCTTACATGCTGAAAATAAGCTTAGATTTCTCAGATCATTTTGGTGATGGCACTTCCTGCAGCTAGAGTATAATTTCATTTAGTATGAATTTTTTTTCATTATATCTATAACAGAGGGAGGTTTGCTTAATGCATGGTCTTATGGGAAGACTTTAGAAGATATGGATCCATTTGCTGGGGGGAAAAATCTGTCATTAAGACTGACTGCCAGCAAGAGACTAATTTTACAGCTAATGTAAAGAGCTTTATTATCACACCTAAACAGACATGCTATTAAGATTTTAAAAAAATCACTATTATTTTTTGCTATTCATGTGGTTATGGACTGAACTGTGTCTCCCTCACTGCCCCACTCCTGCCCTATTAAAATATTGAAGTCTTAACCCCCAACAAAACTCTATTGGTGAATAAGGCCTTTTAGGAGGCAATTGAGGTTAAATGAGGTGATAAGCGTGGGACCCTCATCCATAGGAACAGGTCCTTATGACACACATACCAGATGTGCAGGTGCACAGAGGAAAGGTCATGTGAGGACACACCAAGAAGGCAGCTGTGTGCAGGCCAGGAAGGGAGCTCTCACCAGAAACGCACCCAGTTAGCAACTTGATCTTGGCCATCCAGCCTCCAGAACTGGGAGAAAATAAGTTTCTGTTGTTGAAGTCCGTCTGTCCGTCCCTCCCCTCCCCCCCCATCTCTGGTGTTCTGTTCTGACAGCTCAAACCAACCAAGACACGTGCTAATGGCAGTTTCTTTTCAATACGGAATTGATATGCAAAACGATGACTCAACTAAAGCTAGGGTTGTGCCTTATTGTTCTTGAGGTGATAAATATATTAGGAGTTCAGGGCATATCAAAACCGGTCTCTCACTATATGAACAAACCAGGTTGGGCTGAATGGAATGGAATGAAAAGATTGAATATTACGAGGAAATTTTTCATATTGTGGTTGAGCATGGGGCACTTAATTCAATAATTGTCAACTGTAATAATGGACTGAATGAATGCAGATACACTCAATTTTCATTTCAAGGTAAAATTATGCTTATGGATTAATGTGTAACAGATCTCCGTCAGACAGACTTTCAGAAGCAGACTTAACAATGATTTTCATGCTTTTTAACTGGCCAGTTTTGACAGGGCAAGGCACAGAAATGGCCAGTTTGGTCATATGACTCTCCTTGGGGTCTCTCAGCTCAAAACACTTTATATTGATTCCTAGTAAAGTATATAATGACTTGAGAGTCTTTCCTCATCTAATTCTTTCTGCTCCCTTATTTTGTGTTTCTCTCTTGCAAGTTCCCATTTACTTCCTATTGTTCCTCCCCCGCCAGTTCACTCTCCCTAAAATTTAGCACAGCTATCCTGTCCAATTACCTTCCACCTCTCTACCGAAATCACAGTTTTACTCTGTTAGATAACAACTCCTTTTCTGTCTAGCATTTATGGTGCCTTTCTCTCAATGGTTTGTCCTCTTAAGTCATCTCATTCCCCAGTATATCACTTCCCCAATGGTCTCACTAAAATTACTGTGAATTCACATTCCTTTCTAGGTTTTCTTCTTTTGTGTTTAAATTTATTGATTATATATACTTTATTTACCCTTATACGTCTTTATTTTCTACCCTCTCTACTCAATACATGCTACAAAATACCTTGTCAAAGGAAGTCACGTTTCTTTTTAAATATTCTCAAGACTATTATTCTCTATTGGGTTATGGTTCCAGTCGACCAACTCAAGAGAAGCGGGGGCGGGGAGCTGGGATTCTCCAGGAGGGTCTGTGGAGGACGCCACTGTGTAATGGCACCCACCCCTGACACCTGCAGAAGACCAGCACGGCTTGTGAGAATGTTACACCAGCAGACACATTCCCAATTATACTGAAGGAGGCAGAGACTGGGCCAGATGGAGAGCCGTCAGACTTCTGGGATTCCCTAGGCAGGAAATAGATTGATAGAATGACTCAGCTACAAACATGCACTACTTTTCCGGGGGAAAAAAGGAAAACAAAAGAATGACTTACGGGTCACAGTATAGATGCAGACTCGGAGGTCAGAGTCAAGAGCTGACACAGCTCCCAGGTAGGACCTGCAGGTCCTCAAAGGCCCGGAGGGCAGAAAAAGCCACAGAGAATTACACGTGGGCCTTGAAACCTGCTGGGAATTGCCCTGCCAGAGGGCAAACTCATTTTAGATCAGGGACCCCTTTATTTCTTTCCAGAGACTTCAGAGGGAGCATGGCCTTGCCAGCCCCTCCATTTCAAACTTTTGGTCTGCAGAACCACGAAAGAATATACCGGGAGTGCCAAAACAATGTATGACTTGTATTCATCTTTTGTTATCGGTATATATTGAGTATTACAATTTTAATAGTTTTTTTTCCTTTCTTAAAGTGTGTATACATTTTTTGGTACCCTCTGTATATTGCTTTAAGCCATCCAGTTTTAAGTAATTTGCTGTGACACCCCTAGGAGACTAATAGAACTTATTCATAATGGAACAGTTAACAACTAGATATTTTTAATTGTATTATTAGTAACTTAAACGTCCTCTAATTATGAGCAAATATTGCTTATAAGTCAAGGTGAATGAGGATTTCAAACACTGACTTGTTGTTCGGTATACCAGGTTCTAATTGAAGTGAGTTATGCCTAAAGTCCTGTTTCAAAGTAAAAATGATAAATGCAATGTTTGTATCGAGAAAAGAATCAATCGTAATTTTTAATTCTATTGTTAAAAAGTAGTAGTACCTTCCATGATGAATTTAGCATATCTTGCTGGTCACTGCAATTTCTTTTTTCATCTCTCTCCTCCTCTTTCTCTTCCTTTACCTCTCCCTCCTCCCTTCTCCTTTTAATTCCTTCCAATTTGATACCCCTGACATATAAGTAAGTTACCAACATTTCCTTAAAAGTGATTGAAATCTATTGTAAGTCTCTTTAATAAATGAGATGGAAAAAATTGAATTATAATTCTGGACCAAAGAGAACCTTGATTTCAATTGGTTAGTGCTTACAATCCCATATTATTCTTAAGAATACATATATTTTGGGGAAATTTATAATATGTGCATACAGAATATAAAATTTCCAATCTCAGTATTTTTAACAGCCCATTGGTAAAAATTAATTATAGGTGCTTGAAATAAATTCATATAATTTACTTACAAATCCTAATAGCTTTAATGATGTGTTTACATCACATTTGGAAATATAATTTCAGTTAACCAGAAAAATTACCTCAGTCTATAAAATGCAAACATATTTACTGTTTCAATGGAAAAAAGATCATCAATTAATTACTTACCATGCACTTTTTCATCCTTATGAAAAATTCAGAGGATAAAAGCTCTACTGCAAGTAATTAGAGAACATTATGTATAATCACTTGCCAAATTCCGTTTTAAATCAATCATTTCTGTCTTCACATGTTTGAAGTAATTTCAGAAGTAAATATTCAGAGCCCAACAAATGAGATAAAATGGTAAAACAAATATAGCAAAGTATATTAGGAAAGCAGTGGATTGAGGCGCCTTTCGTCTGTGAGCAGCCAGGCATTTGTACACGAGCTCGAGGTATCGGGAAAACAGCATTTTTACAACCCCATAATAGTTGAAGATTCTAAAAAATAATATCTTTTTAAAAAGCAGCGTATAAGGGGTGGCCAGTTAGCTCAGTTGAAGCGAGATGCTGGTAGCACCAAGGTTGCCAGTTTGATCCCTGCAAGGGCCACTGGGAGCTGCGCTGCGCCCTCCTTAAAAAAAAAAAAAAAAAAGCTGCTTATATTTATGCCTTTTTAAAAACCAGTTTGATCTCCTGTTTCATTAGATAGTTGTCCCTAATTAATGGTATTCCACTTTGATTCTGCCTTTACTTTTTCCTGCTGTATTAGATACATTTATTTTTAGTATACGTCTTTTGGTATATGGCTTGGTAGTGTTTCTTTGGACATGAGTATTGGTTAGCACTGAATAGATTATGAGCTACAGGACAGTCGGTATCCGTGTTTCATTCTAATTTACCTTTGACGTTCTACATATAGGCAGAATTCAATAAATATTTTTAATGTAGATGCAAGAACATCTGTCACAAGTCTGAGAACACATTCTTTTTATAGCTTCATTGAAGTATAAAGTATAGAAATGAAAACTTGTTCAAGACAAATGTTAAATCACCCTTTGTGAGTGTAATAACCATGGGGAATTGGAATACCAGGCTTTGTACCTAAGTAGGTTTGGGCTGTAAAGGAACACTTTCCTGCGGGGGGACACCCAAGGGTACTGTGTTGTCATTGAGAGGTTATGTGTGACAAAAACGTGCCATCCTGCAATGGTCTCAGTGAGGAAATCTGTTTCTTCACCTGCTCATTGAGAACTGTTATAAGAATCCTCTGAGAATTTGCAATCAATAGACTGTTCTTGTCCATTTTGCTGGTTCATTCTCTTTGAAAGAAAAAAATCCAGGACAAAAACTTAATGTGATTCAAAATTTGCATTGCCCTTTGGTGCTCGGGAAATTCAAATAAAAATTTGCTCTGGATTTATCATCCTAAATCCATTTACCTGAGAATTCTCAGAGATTTAATTTAGACAAATATGAGCCAGCATTCAGATCATCAAAAAAACATACAGAAATCAGGCAGGGTTTCTGCAATGACTGTAATAAAGTTTTTATTTTAAAAACTTTCCTCAATAGTAATCTTGTGTGTCTTTTGTTACAATTTTCTTTTTCCTTTCTGTAACCGACTGTGGTGGGTTTATTATAATTTTGACCTTAATTCTTCCATCTGCCCTGTAATCATGATATTTGTGTAATTTCAGAAGTCAGGAGACTTCAAAGACTTTAGTTGTTGGAATCCGTTCCTTTATTATTAAGAATAAGATAAATATGTCATTATATTATTAATTCTGATCAGTATCATTACCATTGCGTATATTTTATATGGTGCAGTAAAATAAGACAAAAAATAAGAATTAAGGGGATTAGAAAAGAGATGATAACGCAATTATTTTTCACAGGTGAAATGCTCAGATACATAGAAAAGCACAATCATTTTTAAGTAAATTAGCAATTTGGCTGCATATAGAATCAATATATAAAAGCTAGTTTCATTTGTAGGACAGCATTAACTAAAGATAATTATTTAATATAATATACTATTTATAATAGCAACAAAAGTATATTTTATCAGTTATTTATTGCTACAGAATAAATTCTGCATAAATATAAACAAATATAACAACAGACAAAGTTCAAAAATGTAGAACACAGTTATACATTATGATGAAATGGGACTTATTCCAAGTATGCAAGGCTTATTCAGTTTTGACAATCTATTAGTGTAATCCACCATATCAGCAAAACAAAGAGGAAAATGACATGATGGAAAGAAAGCATTTGCTAAAATCCAACCCTCATTAAAGATAAAAAGCTCTCAGAAAACCAAGAATAGTAGAAATGTCCTCAACTTGATAAAACAACATTTGCAAATAATCTACAGCTCTTATCATGCTTGATTGTGAGAAACTGGATGATTTCCCCCAAAGAATGAAAAGAGGTAAGGATGTCCTCTATCACTACTCGTACTCACCATCATACTAGCAGTCTTAGCTAGTGCAATTTGATAATAAAAATAAATGAAAGGTGTCAATATGGGGAGGAAAGAAATAAAGCTGTCTTTGCAGGTGACACATTTGAACTTGTAGAAATAGCTCCAAGATAATCACATGGCTAGAGTAATCATAGACATGTAATTGTATATGTACATACTATTTGATATTCTTATTTATCTTACTCAACATATATGATCTGGGGGAATTTATAAGTAAGAGTGATGATTTCTTTCAGTTGGAAACATGCTATTTCTTTCCCTGATGATTTGAAATTTCTGATATTATTTGGGATTTCTGGTTTTAGCTTCCTTTTTTTTTCTTTCTAATTCTGTAAACATCACATTAAGAGGAGATATCTTTATCTTTTGCCAAGCCAAGAGCTTTATCCAATCCCGAGAGATTTTATAGGTCATTCAGCATGAAATATAACTATTAGGTCAGCAGTGCTGTTTTTCTTTTTGTTTTTAAACACTTTTATTTGTAGGAATAATTCCTAACACAGTTCAGTAGCCTATCGTGCCAAACACAGTATGTGCGTTATCTCTAATATGTATAATGATACTAAACCCTAGGGAGGAGAAAGTAATCCCTCATTTTGCAGGGTTTTTTTGAATTATCCATTCATAGTGTGTGTGTGTGTGTGTGTGTGTGTGTGTGTGTGTGTATTCTGCACTTACTGTGCAAAAAGCACTAATCTTTATACTTTGCTCTATCAGTGATCACAACATACAAGGGTTTGAGACCTGGTGAAGCTTACATTCCAATGAGGAGAGACAGGAGACAGACCAAAAAAACAACATATATACCACATGTGTTAATTATATGGCGTGTTAGAAGATATAAAGGTGGTACATTAGAAAAATCAGAATAAACAGATATTCAAATACAAAGAGAATTGAAGATTATCTTAAAAGTTCAGTATACTTGGAGTCAGCATCTCACTGACTCTTCCTTTATCAAGAAAAGTTTGCTTTTACCTGAGAGATCCGTATTTATTGATTCTAAATTTGGTAGATGATGTAGTTAGCCACTTATGAATTAGAATTACTGAAAAATGATACACTGCCAATTTAAGATAAACAATAGTTATTGAGCCTTTCTGTACATTCTCCCATTCCTAACAGTTTGCAGACAAAAATAAATGAAAAGATTTTTCTGTGAAGTTGTTTTATTGCTTTAACATTTGTGAGGTTCTGATGACGGTGGATCACAACACAATGCCTCTGCAATAAATGAAAGAACTCTTTTATCACTTACAGCTTTGAATGAGAGCAGACTGCCAGGCAAAACACATGAGGTTTACACCTGGGAAAAATGATAACTAGCTGGATCTGTGGGAAGTGGCTGTGTTTGGTAAGTAGGGTAGGATTAGCTAGATTTGGAAGGCTTCTTGTGGATTGTGTATTTTGAATGACTCTACAGGGCTAAGGACAAATGGGCTGTCCTTAGTTGTTTGGCACTGAGGCCTCTAGAAATTATACATAAGTATATATGTTGTAACCCAGGAATGTTGGTGTTAGGTCAGCTACGGGCAAGGTCAAAGCGGACGGGAAAGAAGTCATACCCTTTTGCCAAGTCATACCCCTCCTCGCATGACGGAAACTGGGGGCCCTGGCATTTCCCAGGAAAAGGCAGCAGACCGCTGGTGCGATAAGCAACTTGGGACACAGCCGCTTGTGCCTGATCTGCGCTTGGGGGGACTGCTCATTGCCACCTCACTTAGCCAACCTTCTCCCCCAAAATCGCATCTATGCCTCCCTTGCTCTGCCCTGGGCGCGACTTCATAGGCCCCTGTCTGTGGACCAGTGAACCCGCCCTGGGAACGCAGAATAAAGCATTCACTTTTCTCAACCCGCCTGACTCTCTTAGCCTCTTTATTTTACTTCAAGCCTTACAGTTGGAGCCTGGTAAGGTAAATGGTTGAGGTGTCTATTTAGCAAACTTCCTATAAAGGAGAATAGAGAGTTTTGTTTGTTTGTTTTTTGTTTTGTTTTGTTTTCTTTTTGGTTTTTTTTTTTTTGAAGATATGAGATCAAAACTGGGGTAAGAGAGCACTTTTGAAGTTGGCATAAGCAAGGAAAATATATTCTCGTTAGGGTGACACGCATGACAGAGGGTCACATAAAATGCTTTTCGAGTTGCATTCGAAAATGCTTTTCAAATCTTTTATCACTTCCCACTGTGAATTGTTTTATAATCTCTTGACTGTGTTATTGACAGATTCTTGAATATTGTCTGTTTCCTCTTATTCTGTCTCACACTCAATTAGCAATAGTAGCAAAACCAGAGAGCTGATGGTATAGCTGATCACTTCAGTTCCCTGCCTTCAACTATTTTCCAATTGTTTAAGTCTAGGACAGAAACCTAGCCAATAAATGTCTGGGGAGCTTTGATAAAATAGAGATTACTATGGTGAAACATGTCTGGAGTTAGGCATAGAACCCTGTATTTTATAAAACTTTGAGGTAGACGTACAAACACATGCCCCAAAGAATAATGTGTATTCAACTTGACATTTAAGGCATGTATACTCTTCAGTTTACCCTCCTTTGTAGACCATTTCCTGTCAGTTATAGACATGCTTCCTAAGTGTTAGTTACACTAGATTTTTATTTTATTTTTTTACCATTTCCTGAACACAACACTTTCTTAATGAATTTTAGTCCTTTCTTCAGTGAGAATATCTTTTCTTTCTTCTTTTTTCCCCTGACTGAAAATACATGGCTTATTGAGAATTCAGATGAAGACAAAAGTATGCATTGTGGTTAACTTATAGAGAGATGGATTTATTTTAGGTTATTTAAATGATCTATAGAATTACTTGAAAAGCTATATAAGCCTAAAGGAACTTTCCAGAAGAATTCTCAAAACTACACCTCAAAAATAGCCACCAGGGAGTTGTTCCCTCTTTTGAAATTAGGAAGCCATCTTCAGGAATGAAAAGATTTTATAAAGTCTGTCTCCACACTGCTGTTGTTGCAATAAGCGGGAAGCCATCACAAACAGGAAGTTGACACATGAGAGCTCTACCGATACTGAAGTAAGTCTCAAAACCTTGCTATGTCATCTCTGAGCACATAAATGATTGCATAAACACAATGGATTCCCTCAAGGCTAGTGCCCAGATACTCTCAATAGTCAAAACGGTGAAGGTCAAGTATTAGTACTTCTTTTTATCAATGTCCCCAGTTTTCAGAAGAGTTAGCCCGCATCATATATAGTATGCACATTGATTTATCTGTATAATGCCATATGAGCGTGCATTACAATCCCCTGCAATCATGAGTTTGTGCATCTCTTGCTGTTGCTAAGTTTTGATTTCCTTTACAGGAATATTTGGTCTAAAGTCTCCTTTCCAGTCTTAAAATTATCAAGTACTTCAAAGAGGTTTTGTTTGTGCAGCAATGGCTATCGATATTTATCACATTAGAAATTAAAACAGCAATACTTAAGCCATGAGAATTCACAAGCACTTATCAGCCATCAATGCAATAATGTCATAAATGGGTTGCAGCCTCTAGAGACACTCATGAGAGAATGAGAGTAAAAAGGGCATATGTAGCTTAGTAGAGCATATGAACATGGTTTTAACTACAAGGATCCCACAAAAAAGTCTGCAAAGTTCTCAGGGGTCCTGGAGTCACACTGAGAGCTACTGTCTCAGGGCAACAGTAGTTTAGAGGAATTTGAATTCTCCCTGTCAGAAGAGCAGAACATAAAATATTACATAAATGAGATACATCATTGTTAATATTTGGGAGGCTGAGTTTGGAAAGTAATATGAAAGCTCTGATTTTAAGACTATTTTCAGGAGAAAATAAATTATTTGCGTGATTATATTTGTATGTAAGGTGAAGCCCTATGAAATTATCATTTTTAAATCTGAAATATTGAGCATTAGAAATGTGGCTTAAATTAAATAGGATGTGCTTTAATTAAATGTAAAAGTGAACATAGAGATACATGTTTTATATGTTTTACTTATAGCACCCTTCACTTTTACCCAAGTTAGATACACCACGGATCACATGTTGTGCTCAAATCTGTTTATACTGTGATAAAACCTATGTATCGTGTTTATTTCTAAGGTTTGTCTATTTTCCACACCAGTATTATAAATAAATTTGTTTGGAGTTTGCAAAGCTAACAAATCCCTCCAGTCAAATATGGGAGAAGTTCTGCCAACATTCAGTCTTGGAAATCATGGATAGTGAGTTCTAATCCCGATTTTGCGAGTGACGCATTCTGTGGCATTAAACATGTCATGTTACTTTTCCGTCTCAGTTCTGTCATCTGTGAAGTAGAGATAATATTGTTCAGTTGAGCACATTGTTCTCGCCTATATCCTCTGTGTGACTTTACAAAAGAAATTCTGCATGTGAATTTGAATATATGCCAACAAAATTAGAACAAGTTATCTACCTTAAAAGCATGCAAGAAAAAACCAATGGAAATAATTTTGAAAATGCATTGTACTCATTTTAAAATTGGATCAAATATCATTCCAGGAAATTCATCTCCACATTTGTAAAAACGAAAGAGACAATTGTGTGTGTTTTTTTTCTTTTATTAGAGAAAAAAGTCAAACATCAAAGTACAACTTGTCTCTTTTACTTCAGAAAGGTTACAACTTCATCACAATAATGTAGTTATTGTGTTATCTGTTAGTCGGTGTCGGTGCTAGCTGATTTTAAACAATGACAGAGAAAATAGAAGAGAAAAAATATCTTTTGCTCTTTGTTCCGTTATTAAGTAGCCAACTCTCAGCCTCACAAAATTTCTGTATTTCTACTTTAAAAAAACAAAATTCCTAAATTTTCTAGAGGTAACAGTGTCCATTTTTCTTGGAAGTAGTAACCAAGATAGAAAAAGGAATGTTGAAAAAATAAGAAAACTTATATACATAATTCTTCACTTTTACATATGAAAAAGTAAATTACTTCCTGTTTGCTTTTCGCCATCCCTGACATTTACATCATTGCTTTAGAAAATTAAAAGAAAATCTATTACGTGAGAAACATTCTTTGAATGGCATGAACTGTGATTTCTATTGTAGAGGTTAGAATGGCATTATCTTGCAGATGCATAAAATTCAACTCTGCTGTATTTCAAATAAGTTTGTAGGAAAACAGGCACGTAATTAAAAGTAGTATTTATTAGGTTTGTGCAAAAGTAATTGGTTTAAAGATAAAAAAATAATTGCAAAAACCACAATTACTTTTGCACCAACCTAATACTTCTGCGGTTACAACTGACTATTTTAAATATTATTTCTTTAGACTTCTGCATTTTCTAAATGTTCTATGATTAGTACATCTAACTTCTACAATGTTTTCTGTTTATCCTATTAACAAGTTTTGTTCCATACTTGAGTTTTGGTTTCTTTATCATCAAAACAAAAACAATGCTACCTCATTAGACTAATAGAAATAATGAAATATAAACACAGAATTTATGAAAAAATATTGTACCATTTTTCAGATCCATTGAGACCACTGTATCTCTAAGCCTTTCCTACACAACTTACTCTATTTCAGATTTGTGTCTTTATTTATTTTAAATTATTATTGTTAGTTTTTAATTAAAGTTTATTGGAGTGACAATTGTTACTAAAATTATGTAGGTTTCAGATGTGCAATTCTGTAATACATCATCTGTATATCACATTGTGTGTTCAGCACCCAGAGTCAGTTCTCTTTCCATCACCATACATTTGATCCCTGTTGTGTCTTTTAATTCACTATGAGAACAGAATAGAGCAACTTTAAGACAAATCTAGGTACTCTAGTGATATTGGTCTGGCGCCGATTAGCTTTTTTGTTGGAAATAGTGTAGATCCGGATAAAGGCTATGGGTTCAATTCCTGCTGTTGTCCATACCCCTTGTTTCATATGAGAAGTCATTTTTCTTAGCTTTTATTCCCCTGTTTGTAATGATTTGTTTGTTCGTTTGTGTTAATCTGGCTGCTGTGACAATGGACACAGTTTGGGGTAGAAGGAATGGGATGAGGGCCAGCCTGGGAAGATTGAGGGCAGCATTAAAGTGGAGACTTGTCTTTATCTCTCAAGCTGTGTAGCTTTGGAGACATTATTTAACATCCTGAAATCTCAGTTACTTCACATATAAAATGGGGACAATAATCAGAGTATTGTTATAGGAATTCAATAAGAACCGATGACTTGTGTGTAGCATAGTACATGAGGCATGCAAAAAGTTCAAGAAATTGTAGTTATTACAATTTTACTCACTCCTGGATTTACATCTCACAGGCCCCTTAAATAATATAACAAAATAGTGAGATAATTTTCTCAGTTACCAACTTTCATTTTTTTTCAAAAATTATACTTGCATATTAACTTTCATAATATGTCAGGTTATACTTCGTATAACTAAGAAACACCAGAAAACATTTATCTATGGATTAGCTGTCTAGTAGGTCTAATTAAGAAACTGAATCTTTGGAGTTCTTTGATGTTTGCATACTCAAAAGGTTTCGACTCAAAAGAATAAAATTAAAGACATTTTGTGTGGTTCAAATTACATGAGTTTTGCCTTTCTATGGGTGCTTGTATAATTTAAATGCCTTTGCATATGCAAGTTAATTACTTTTATTTAGGATCATGGAACCAAATAAAGAGAAAAAATAGAGAAATAGAAAAATAAAGAAAGCTTTGCATTTGGAAAGTTTCAGGGCACGTAAAAGGTTTTTGTGGTCCTGTAGCACAAGCCCTGTGATAGTGATCAAAGAAATTCAGTTCTTAATATATTCAAAGTAAAACGAGACTACTAAAGCAAGAAAAAAAAGTAATTTAAACACATAATCTAAGTAAGAGTTGTCCTTATTTTCTGGTCTTGCTCTCTCTTATGTTTTTATGAAGATTAAATTTAGTTGGATTTGATGTTTAAAAGAAGGGTGACTTTAATATGTTACCTCAACATACTCCCTTTGATATGACTTATTGTTAATGCAAAATGCTTCTCTGTGCTGTGTACCTAGACTTCTTTCAGTGCTTCTCTTTTTACTTCTCTGCATCATAAATTCTTTCCTCATGTTTTGGCAGACAAACAAACAACCCCCCCCCAAAAAAAAAAATCCAAGTAGGTTTTGTGCAGTGCTTTTATCTTTTCTACTTTTTTTTTCTTTTTATTAATCCACATCTCACAATAAATATAATTTCCTTCACTCTGCAAAACCTTTTCTGTGTGATGTAGTCCTACTTGTTTGTTTCTTCTTTTGATTCCCTTTTCTGGAGAGATGTATCCCCCAAAATATTGCTAAAAACGATGTGAAAGAGTTTACTGCCTGCGTTTTCTTCCAGGAGTCTTATAGTTTTGGGTCTTACGTTTAAGTCTTTGACCCATCCAGTTTTCCCAATGTCATTTATTGACGAGACTGTCTTTACCCCATTGTATATTTTTGCCTCCTTTGTCACAGATTAATTTACCATATAGGCATGGGTTTATATCTGGGCACTCTATTCTGTTCCATTGATCTAATGTCTGTTTTTTTTATGCCAGTACCATGCTGTTTTGATCACTATAGCCTTTTTATTTTTTTTACAATTTCGTAACAGGTAGCATGATACCTCCAACTTCGTTTTTCTCTCTCAAGATTGCTTTGGCTATTCATGGCCTATTGTGGTTCCATTTAAATTTTAGGATCATTTGTTCTACTTCTTTGAAAAATACCATTGTTTTTTTTTACAGGGATTATACTGAATCTGCAGATTGCTTTGGGTAGTATGGACATCTTAATGTTAATTCTTCCTTTCCATGATCATGGTGTAGCCTTCCATTTATTTGTATCTTCAATTTCTTTCTTCAGTGTCTTAAAGTTTTCTGGATACAGGACTTTTACCTCCTTGGGTAAATTTATACAGAGGTATTTTATTGTTTTTGATGAAATTGTAAATGGAATTGTTTTCTTAATTTTCCTTTCTGACAGTCTATTATTAGTGTATAAAATGCGAATAATCTCTGAATATTAATTTTGTATCCTGCTACTTCACTGAATTTATTTATGAGCTCTAATAGGTTTTTGGTGCAATCTTTAGTGTTCTCTATGTATAGTATCATGTCATCTGCAAACATCTGCAGTTTCAGTTCTTCCTTTCCAACTTGGATACCTTTTATTTTATATATATATACGTATATATGTATATATCTATATATAATATAGATATATAAGTATATGTATATATATTATATATATATCTATATATCTTATATTGATATCATAGATATAGATATAGATATAGATATAGATATAGATATAGATATAGATATAGATATAGATGATATAGATATAGACATAGATAGATGGATGGATGGATGGATGGATGGATGGATGGATGGATGGATACATAGATAGATAGATGGATAGATAATTTGTCTGATTGCTAAGGCTAGGATTTCCAATATTGTGTTGAATAAGAGTGATGGAAATGGACATTCTTGTCTTCTTCTTGTCTTAAAGAAAAGCTTTCAGCTTTTCACTGTTGAGTGTGATGTTAGCTGTGGATTTGTCATATATGGCCTTTATTATGTTAAGGTAATTAGTCTCTATTCCCACTTTGCTGAGAGTTTCTATCATGAGTAGATGCTGGATTTTTTGATGTTTTCTTTTCTTCTTAAAGAAATCCCTTTAGCATTTATTGTAACACTGGTTTAGTAGTGATGAATTCCGTATGCTTTTCCTGATCTGGGAAGCTCTTTCTCTGATTCAAAATGATAACTTTGCTGGGTAGAGTACTCTTGGTTGTGCATCCTTGCTTTTCATCACTTTGAATATTCGTGCCAATTCCTTTTGGCCTGCAATATTTCTGTTGAGAAATCAGGTGACAGTCTTATGGGAGTTCCCTTATATATAACTGCTTTTGTCTTGCTACTTTT
The DNA here is from genome assembly GCF_964194185.1 of Rhinolophus hipposideros. NCBI lineage: Eukaryota > Metazoa > Chordata > Mammalia > Chiroptera > Rhinolophidae > Rhinolophus > Rhinolophus hipposideros. The sequence continues at coordinate 11,261,728 of NC_138071.1, forward strand.
AAGATTCTCCCTTTGTTTTTAATCTTTATTGTTTTAATTATAGTATGTCTTTGTTTGGGCCTCCTTGGGTACATCTTGTTTGGGACTCTCTGTGTAACCTGAACATATATGGCTGTTTCTTTCATTAGGTTGGGGAAGTTTTGTGTCATTATTTCTCCAAATAGGTTTTCAATCCCTTCTGCTTCTGGTACCCTTATGATGCAAATTTTGGCATGCTTGATGTTGTCCCAGAGGTCCCTTAAACTATCCTTATTTAAAAAAAAGAAATCTTTCTTTTTTTTCTTTTTGCTTTTCTGATTTGATATTTTCTGCTACCTTGTGTTGTGTATTGTTGATTCGATCCTGTGCTTCATCTAATCTGTTATTGATTCTCTCTAATATTTTCTTCATCTCAATTATTGTATTATTTATTTCTGACTGATTTTTCTGTATGTTTTCTATTTTCTTCTTTATGTTTTCTCTTTGTTGAAGTTCTCAATGAATTCATCTATGTTTCCCATAAGTTCATTGAGCATCCTTATAACCAGTGTTTTGAACTCAGTATGTAGTAGATGGCTTGTCTCCATTTTGCTTAGATCTTTATCTGCAGTTGTGTTCTGTTCTTTAGTTTGGAGCATGTTTGTCTCCTCATTTTGGCTGACTCCTTTTATGTATTGGGTAGCTTTACATCTGTCAGTCTTGACAGAGTGGCCTTATATAGAAGGTGTCTTGTGTCCCAGTGACACAGTCTCTCTGGTCACCTGAGCTGGGGTACTCCAGGTATGTCTTTTGTGTTGTTTGTGTCTTCTTGTTGTAGTGGAGTCTTGAATGTTGTTGGAATGTCAGTTTGTGTGGTTACTAGCTGTGAGGGCTGGCTGTGAGTATAGTGCATGAGCTCATGTATGGGTCCCCACAAAACATGAGTTGCTTTATCAGGGCTCTGGTGCCAGCTGAGTCTGTCCTTTGGGTATGTTATTTGTAGAGCTGATTGGGTGGAGCTGCTCTGGTCTGAAGCTGTCCACAGGATGTGTTTTGGAGCTTCCTTAGAGGGGCACCAGTGCAGACCAAGGTCAACCACCACTTGTGCCCAGCTTGGGGCTGCTTGGAAATAGCTACAAAGTGATCTGTACTTGGTTGCTTCTTGCGCTAGGCTTGGAGGCACTTGGGAGAGGCTCTGCTGCAAACCAGGCCGGTGGTCACTGGTGCCACGTATGGGTCCCCCTTGTGGGCACTGTGATTTGATTTGAGGCCTTGTGCTTGAGCGTCTGCTTAGTTAAAGTTATGTTCCAGGCCAAGACTGGCTGTTGCTTATGACAGGCTTGGGACCACCTAATGGTAGTTAAATGCAAATTGAGTACAAGTTGCCACTTGTACTGGGCTTGGAGCCACTTAGCAAGAAGTACAAAGCACACTGAGGCCAGCTATTGCTTGTTTGGGATTTGTCAAGCTTTCAGAGGTTTTTAGCAAGCCTGAAGTGTAAACCAAAACAGGCTGCTTATGTGGAAGAGCCACTTGAAGAGGCTTAGGCCAGGCTTGGGTGAGAGGGGTCTTAGGGAATCCTCAGGGTGGGCCAAATGGTGTTAGCCAGTTTAGTAGAGAGCACAAATTTGATCTCCCCCCTGCACTGTGGTGGCTGGGTGGGAGGAGGGTTCATCAAAAAACAATGTTATCTGCCAGAGTTTTCATCCCTGGAGAGTTGCCTAACCTGTGTCTCTCCTGCACTTTCTCTGAAGTTAGTCAGTTTAGTTTCTCCCTGTTATGTTTCATCCTGGTGTATTCTGAGCTACTACTTTTTTGCTGGAGCTTAGAGTAAGTGACTTTGCATGGGCCCTTTAGGAGAAGCACCTCCACCTCTATTATCCCTTTGTCTTAAACACAATCCTCACTGGTTTTCACAGCCAGATAATGGGGATTTCTCTTTCTTGCACTAGTGTGCTAGACTGGGAAGCCTGGTGTGGGACTGGAATCCCTCACTTTTCAGGGGCAAACTCTACAGCCAAGATATCCCACCTGATTCTTAATTGCCACACCATGGGTGTGGGGTCTGCCCATTCTGCATCTCTGCCCCTCCTACCAGTCACATCATGGCTTCTTCTTATATGCTTAAGTATAGGATTTCTATTCAGCTAATATTCAGGTGGTTCTCAGGGATGGTTGTTCTATAATTTAGTTGGAATTTTGATGTGACTTTAGAAGGAGGCAAGCACAGAGTTTACCTACTCCACCATCTTGACCATAAGTCCTAAGCCTATGTTTTATATACTAGCAAAACCAACTAAAAAGAAAATAGTAGTTTTATTTATTTTATATTTTATAACAGAAAACTACATATAATACCTAGATACAAATATAACAGAATATGTGCAAATTTTTTTTACTGCTGTATTGCAGTGTTGTTGGCACAAAACTAAATTCAGACATTTAATATATGCAAATTGACTAGTTTATAGATCTGTCTGTGTCTATCTATATATATATATCTATACTGTGAAACCCACATGAAAATAAAAAAAGATTTTTCACATTAAAATTGTATAATGCATTCAAAACACATAACTAAAATAATGTGAGATTAAAAATTTATTTGAAAGTTTTCAAAATAGCATGACATGAGGATATATATAGAAGAATGGCAGAATGTTGATAATTGCCGACACTTTTGATAGATACATGAGTTCTCATTATATCATTTGCCCTATTCCTGTATGCCACTGAACACTGGTACAAAGTTTTTTTTACGTTTTATTTATTTATGTTTTTAAGGAAGGAGAGGCAGAGGAAGAGGTCAGCAACAATAGCTCAGACCAAATGATCAATGAGCGATTTGTGAAACAAAAACCTTTGTGGCTGGAAGCTTTTCTGAAAGAAAGGGTTTATTGAGCCATATGCTAGCCAGAAAAGGACTCAATTTTGGAGTCCACCAGCAGCAGTCATCAGTGGAAAAGATGAAACATGTCTGCCATTTGGGACTGACGGTGTTTTTTCATACATGAGTTTAGGAAAGAAACATGTAAGTTGTTTTGAAAGAATTTCCATTGGCTATAGGTAAGGAGGAGCAAGAAAAAGTGAAACTGGGGCATTATTAGGATAGGTGCATAATTCTTAAAGAATAAATATTAACTACTTAATTTTTTTTAAATTAAAATGTTTTCATCAATTTCAGTAGCTATTCAATATTATGTTAGTTTCACGTATACAGTATAGAGGTTAGACATTTATATAACTTGCAAAGTAATCTCTCTGATAAGTCTTGGACCCATCTTATGCCATATATAGTTATTTGTGGTCTTTGTCTTTCTGTCTGACTTATTTCACTCGTGAACATGAGCACAGTGTTTGCCTATTTTGCCATCTTGACTGGAAGTCTGTACTTCTTTATTGGTTGTGGGCAACAGTCCAGAGAGTTCATACATAAGCAGGATGTGGTGGCATGTGCTAATTGGCTACGTTTGGTTAGATAGCTGCCTGGAAGTTGGTTGAAAGTTTCAATAAACATTCTGGAATAAGAGTGGTCTTTTGTTTTGGCCCACAGCTATTAACTAATTACGTCAGCTATCTCTCCCATTCCCTGGCCTGTTGTAATTTAATTTAGGAAATCTCAGAAGTTTTTTTCTTGTCAGATTCAAAACAGATTATTCCTAAATTATTTTTTAGGAATCTTTTTTAGGAATATTTTTAAAAATCTTATTTGATTTTAAAAATAAATGCCTAGATAGAAATTGAAGTTTAATAATAAATGCCTAGATAGAAATTGAAGTTTTCAAATTTGTATTCTCTTAATTAGCTGTACTACAACTCTCACAAATTTCAACCCACAAATTTGAGAAAACATTTTTTTTTTTTTTTAATTCACCATCAAACCTTACCTTGGAGGATGATTTTTCCTCTCCAACCTATCCAGATGCTGAAATTCAGGCTCTTTGTGATCAAAAGGCCTTGAAATGATCTAAGTATTCAGTCACATTCTTCTGATTGCTATGGTCTTTCTATTCTCAGCTTGCCTTTTCTCTATTATATGTATCTATGTTTTCATGCTGGCTGTCTTTTGAAAGTCAAAAACTGCCAAGACGAAAATATGTTTCCTCTATTTTCTAGCTATATCTTCTCCTTCTTCTTGTATTGTCTTACATATATTTATATGTGTAAGAAGCATAAAGTTATGCAACTGTTTTCGAGTTGAAACAAATAATTTTTTTATTTAAAAAAACTAAGTATATCTCCTATGATATATTTTCTAGATGCTAGCTCTCCACTTACTATTATGATGTGAATCAGTGACTATTATAATTGTCAGAAATATGTATGAGTACTTTAAAATGCCTCTAGTAATGGTCGTTTTGAAATACCATGTATTTCTGTAAAATATTAAATTATGAGTGTATTAAAACAAAATTGAATGTTTAATTTAGTACTTGGCAAACATTTAATATATATGTTAAGGAAAGAAAGAACTGGTCAATGCTCAAATATAGAGAATTATAAAATTGATATTTATGTAGACATTAATGTGATTATATAAAAGTGACAAAACTATTTAAAATATTAATGAAACATATTAAACACTTATTTGATAACAGTTTTACAAAGTATGCATAATTGAAGAGAAAAAAGTAAACAGAAGAAAACAGTAAATGGTAGAGGAAAGAAAGAAATGAAAAATAAAGTCAGGTCGGATGTAAGATAAATAATGTAGCGATCGAATCCTTTTGTCCACACTTTTAACTCCTCATTTTCTAATAGAAACCTTAGTAAGAATAATTTGATTAGTTATATAAGTGATCAATCATAAAAATCCCAGAAGATAAAAACAGATGAGGTATTTAAAAATAATAAGGTAATAATAATAAATTAAAAGCAATTACTTTGTGCTGAGATATATATCCAGCTGTAATAAAATAACAATGAGAGGATTTCTGTTTCCTGAAATAGAGAGATTGTAGAAATAGAAATGCTCCTGATTGGGAACTATATCATAGTTGGAAAAGAGATAGTAAGACAGTGAAGACTTATGGGCCAAGATCAGATGGAAGACTGAAAGGTAAGACAGGCGTTCAGCATTTCTTTTTTCCTCAAAGGCTTCTAAATCCAGAGGAGGAAGCTGGGAGTTTAAAATTCTTTGTTTCTTCATTCTCCTTTAAATTAGGAGTACATAAAATGGAATGCAGAAAAATGGTTCTCTTCAATAAACTCCAGGATTTGGTTTGGATTCCTGAACATTTACATCAAAGAGTAAGGAGACAATGCATCAAACCAACTCTCAGAAAAAGTGAATGAAGCCCAACTTGGAAACAAATCCATTCATTAAAGTGGATTGGCGTGATGTTGTCAGTGCAGATTCATATTGGGAGCAAACATAAATCCTCTCTAGAACAGGGTTTCTTTCTTTGGGAGTCAGTGAATTTGGGTGGTGTTATGGATTGGAGTGTGTTCTTCCAAAATCCATAAGTTGACGTTCCAACTCTAGTACTTCAGAATATGACCATATTTGGTAATGAAGTCATTACCTATATGGTTAGTTAAGATGAGGTCATACTGGATGAGGGTGTGCACCTAATCCATTATGATTGTTGTCCTCATAAAAAGGCCAAATTTGGACATCCATCTACAAGGCATCTACATGGTAACTATGAACTGGCATGCAGGGGCCTCAGCAGCACCCACAGTGGCAGTCAGGGCTAGCAGTGGTCAACTTGCATCCTACTGTTTTTTCCCACTGCCTTCTTTTTTTCACACTTCTGTAGCCTGCAAATTGTAGCTAATTCCTACATTTAGTATTTCTGGGCACCTTGGAATCCTATTCACCCCTTTTAGTATTTGTTAACAATTCTTTGTAATAAATTTGTCCTGTTTCTTGGAAAGATCTATATAAAAACAAATCATGAATATACAGTGTTTAACAGTCTTATTGACTCAAATATAAGCAAATAAACCTATTGAAAAGCATAGAGAATCCAAAACTAGATACCTGCATATAAGGACACCAGTTTAAAGCAGAGGTGACATTTCTGAGCAATGGAATATAATGTTCTTTAAAAGAACTTGTGCTGGGGCTGTTTAGAAACAAACACGATATTTGACCCTTACCTAAAAATGGTCTCAAAAATCTACTTCAAGAAGGTTGTTGATCAAGTGTAAAAGCAAATCAATATACCTTCTAGAAGAGTCCATAGGACAATATCCCTGTGAGCTTAGGAAAAGGTTTGTTAAACAGGACACCAAATGCATATTCTAAAATCAACTACAAAAAGGAACCAATGAAACTAACTGTAAATCAAACTGATAACATAACTGAACAACAGCAAGACAAAAATAATTTCTTCAAGTAAACTTTAAACACAGTGTTCTAACTATTCAATCTTATAGGATTTAATAAAAAACAGACGTGAATATAAATTGTCTTTAATAACTGAAGCAGAGCACGTAGAATTCAGTAGTCTTAATATTGTACTAGTGTTACTGCTAAATTATAATTTGAATTTTTTCTAGAAGAATACACGCACTAATACTCTGGAAATTTCATGTAATATTTTAGTTCATTCATTCATTTATTCAACAAACACAGAGTAAGTCCAAACTAAATACTGTCTTTTCCCGAAAATAAGGCCTACCCCGTAAATAAGCCCCAGTTAAGATCATCAGCCAGACGGACACATTTAATACATTATGACGATGTTCCAGAAGAAGATGACATGACTGTATTTAAATAAATGTAGATTGCTGTACATGAAAGAATAAGACATCCCCTGAAAATATGCCCTAATGTGTCTTTTGGAGCAAAAATTAATAAAAGAGCTGGTCTTGTTTTCGGGGAAATACAGTATAAGACCCAGTCTTATTTTCAAGGAAACACAGTAGGGAAGTTGAAAGGTATTAAATGTATGGGAAATATGCAGACAAGTACAATAAGGAAAAGGGAAAAGGGAGGTGAGAAAGTAATCAACTAGCAAGACTGGGTTCAGTGCTCACATAAGTCTGTATTACTTTCCTACTGCTTTTGTTACCCATTACCACAAACTTGTGGCTCGAATAGATGCAAAGTTATTAGCTTATGCTTCTAGAGGTTGGAAGTCTGGATTTTCAGGACTGTATTCTGTCTGCAGGATCTAGGGGAAAACTTTCTCTCTCCAGCTTCTAGAGGATATCTCCATTTCTAGACTTGTGACCCCTTCCTCCATCTGCAAAGCCAGCACCTTAGCCCCGTCTCTCCTCTCTGACATTTGCTTCCATCCTTCTATCTTTTCTCTCTGATGCTGATTCTCCTGCCTCCCTCTTATAAGGACCTTTGTGATTACACTGGACCCATGCAGATAATCAAGGATAATCTTCCCATCTCAATGTCCTTAATTTAATCATATCTGCAAAGCCCCTTTGACATGTATGATAACATATTCACAGGTTCTGGGGCTTATAACGTGGACATTTATTTTTTGGGGGGGTTATTTGTCCTATCACAGCGTTACATGCTTTATGAGCCACTATGGAGAACAAAGAATTAAACATAAAAACATTTAAAATGCTCTATTTAATCAAACGCAAACTCAGGATTAAAACTAAATGTGTGAGGTTGGAGATGTGGTAAACATGAGAAAAAGTACAGTTGCTGAATTTTAAGCTGTTGAACTTATACATGAATAAAATAAACTTTTTTTTATGTTTATATCACTATATTACTATGTCTACACCCTACTCCCCCCACCAAAGACAAAAACAAAAACTAATGTTCAATAATTATTGGATAAAGTTAGGAGTGTGGATTTCATGGAAAGGTTAGAACACCTAGTTTTTCCCTACATCTTATTTGTCGTTTAAAATAAGGTTTGGTTTCATGAATCAGAGAAGTCACATTATGAAATAAGTCATTCACTAGAAGACCCTAAAATGGCATTGTTTTCCATTCATGTAAATATGTACTACTCTGAACAGTCTGTGTAGAAAGACAGCTAATTGCATGGCCCCTGGAAGCCAACTGAGTTAAAACGCCTAACAGCAGGTCCTTGAATAACATCGTTTCATTCAGTGCCATGTTGTTATAATGTTGATGAGATACCATAGGAATTTAACTCGTTCATGTCAATTAGTCTATGGTAAAATTGGTTCTGTTATACATTGTTATGCTCAGAGTCCCGCAACCTATAGACAACGTTAAGTGAGGACTTACTATACCAATGCGAGTTTGAGCAAGTTACTTATCCACTGCTGACTTCATTTTTCTCGATGAAAAATGGGGACAGAGTATACTCATAGGTTTGTCATAAAGCTGACATGAGTTAATCTATGTGAGGCTCTTAAGAGATGCCTAGAGCATAAGAAGAACACTGAGTGGTACAAACAGTAACATTACTCCTTTCCCTTCCACGACTCTCTGGGAAACTACGTGATTGAGGTTTACTTGTGTTCATCTGCAGAAAGGAATACCTTTGATGGTGAACCCATCTGTATACACAGAGCACTTGATGTGCTGTTAAATATTCATTCGAGTCCTTACTTTAGTGAGCTTCAGTGTCATTTGTTTTATTTTGTTATATTTATCAATTATTTGGTATATTATGACATGTATGCTCTGGAGAAAGAAATATTACATAGACCAAAGACATCAAAGTCATACTTCTGTGAGAAAGGATAAAAGGATACAGATAAAGAGAAGGTTGAAAAATTGGTGCCATGGAGACAATCTGCTACAGGCAGTTTGATCATACAACACTATTTGCAGTTACATAATTCTAACACTAATCATAGTATGGCAACCTGACTTCACTGTGTTTATAGGAGTAAGAATTTGTTAGCCAATGAATTAGGGCACTCATACTTTTCATTTTCAAGATTATAATATAGGTTGACCAAATTCTATTCATCCTATTTGAACCCAGGGATAAATTGTACTGTGTAGTACTTTTCACAGCTATGGTTAAGATTAACTGCTCAACGTTTGGCATGGGCCACTCAGATTCAGCCACCCTGTCCTTTGCAGCTGTGATGAAACACAGTAGTTTGCTGAAGCTGTCACACACAAAACTAGGTAGTGACCTCAACATCTTCACAATTGGGCTAATTTGCTCTTTTTTAGCTGCACGTTTCCCTTCTCGTCTTACCTATTTCTATCACCAATGACTAAAAGCCAGTACAAATAATAAATACTAACATCATAAACAACCAAGTTGCCATATGGCGTTTGAAGAAATGCAAACATCTCGACAGTCTTTCCCTGGGGCTTTTGAAACAGTACATATCCAAGAGATCCCGGGCTGCCTTTTTATTTGTTTGTTTGTTTGTTTGTTTTCCCTGAAGACTGGAGAATGGATTAGATGAGGTCCATAGCTGGAGTGGTTTATGTTAATACAGTGATGGTTGAGAACTGACAGTTTACAACTTTTATTCCTGTTGTCATAAACACAAAAACCGAAACAAAACAAAAAACTGGGAATCGGCGTCTGACAACCCAGTACAACAGCAGGCAGAGCATTAACAAAAACAGATGACAAATTCTCTCTAGAAATGCACTTGCTTGGCAACGCCTGCAGGTAAAGTTGATGAGCAGACACAGTAGGAGCAGGAGCCTGCAAGAGGAGGTGCATGAGAGCGGATTCCCTTACTTCCTGTAATCTGATGTGTTTTTCTTCAATCATAGTATAGATGGCTTCAATCATAACTTATACCATCAATCAATCATAAAATAATAGCAAGCAACTGTGATTTAGATAAATCTTGTCTCAAAAATATTTAGTGGTTTGTTTATTTTTACTTAGAAACATGTTTGAATAATTTGTTTGCCTCCCCTTTCCCCTAAGTTATGTCAATTCCATCTTACTGCATTCTGTTATATGTCATTTCTTGGCAATAAAGAACAGGCTGGGCACAAGAACCAAATCTGCATTAACTGTAAAAACCAGCCACGCCTCATAACTCTTTGGTACCCCCTCCCAGATTCTGCTGCATCACTGAGGACACTTTCAAAACTGGGTCAACCAGCCCAGCCCATGTACCTAAGGAGGCTCTTTCAATGGCTGGGCCTTACGGGCAGTTGGCAGGTGGTTACAGCCACAGGGGACGCTGAGCATTTTCTAACCTGCCCCAGGCCACGTACTGGTGGCAGCCAGCCCCCGTTCACAGTGAAACCACCACCACACACCTTCAGGGCTAGCACAGACAGCGGCTAACTGCATATAGCTTTGTAACTCCTACCAGGTAACCCTGGGCTGGTAACAGGCAAGGCTGATATTGGCCTCATGGGAGCCCGTTCCAAGATACAATACAAATAACACACCCAGAAGCCAGCCTCAGACCATACCAGAGCACTACCCAATTAGCCCCACAAGCGGCACACCCAAAGGGTGGCCTCAACAGGCACAAGTGTCCACTGGAGTAAATCCCTCTCTAAGGGATCAGCTCCCACACAGCAGCTCATACACTGTGGGCATAGCCAGTACTCACAGTCAGCCTAGGAGTCAATCCCACCCACTGATGCACCAAAATCAATCAAGTCTCAACTACAACAGGAGAACACACACAACACACTCAATGGTCACTCCTGGAGCACATGCACAGGCGATCAGGCAGACTGTGCCATTCGACCACACAGGACACATGCTACATAAGGCCACTCAGGAAAGACTGAGAGACATAGGAGATCTACCTAAAACACAGGAAACAAAGACATAGAGGCCGCCAGAATGAGGAAACAAAGAAGCATGTCACAAATAGAAGAACAGGAGAAACCTCCTGAAATGGAACTAAATGAAATGGAGGCAGCCAACCTACCAGAGACAGAGTTCAAAACACTGATTATAAGGATGCTTAAAGAACTTACTGAGAACTTCAACCAAGAGATAGCAAGCATAAAGAAGAACATAGAAACCATAAAATACAACCAGACAGAAACGAAGAATACAGTAACTGAAATGAAGAATACACTAAAAGGAATCAACAGCAGATTAGATGAATCAGAGGATCAAAATAGTGATTTAGAACACTAGGTAGCAGAAAACACCCAATCAGAAGAACAAAAAGAAAAAAGGATTAAAACGAAAAACCAAAAATTATAGTTGAACGGACCCGTGTAATAACATCAAGCATAACCACACTCACATCCTAGGAGTACCGGAAGGAGAAGACAGGAGGAGGGATCAAAAACCTATTTGAAGAAATAATGACTGAAAACTTCACTAACCTAGTGAAGGAAATAGACATACAAGTCCACGAAGCGTAGAGAGTCCCAAACAAGATGAACCTAAACAGATCCACACCAAGACACATCATTATTAAAATGCCAAATGTTAAAGACGAAGAGAATCTTAAAAACAGCAAGAAAATGACAAGTAGTTACTTATAAGGGAGCTCCAATAAATATCAGCTGAGTTCTCAGCAGAAACTTTGCATGCTAGAGGGAGTGGCAGGAAATATTAAAAGTGGTGAAAAACAAGGGCCAACCCAGCAAGGCTATTATTTAAAGTTGAAGGATAAAGAGTTTCCCAGACAAGAAAAAAGCTAAAGGAATTCATTACCACCAAGCCAGTATTACAAGAAATGTTAAAAGGATTTCTTTAAGAAGAAGAACGGGGGAAACAAACAAAGATTAAAACTATAATACAATGGCAATAACTATGTACTTATCAATAATCACTTTACATGTAAATGGATTGAATGATTCAATCAAAAGACAGAGTAGCTGAACAGATAAGAAAACAAGACCCATGCATAAGCTATCTACAAGAGACCTACCTCAGATCAAAGGACACACATAGACTGAAAGTAAAGGAATAGAAATATATATTTCATGGAAATGGAAATGAGATAAAAGCTTGAGTAGCAATACTTACATCAGACAAAATAGACTTTAAAATAAAGACTATAGTAAAAGACAAGAAGGACATTACATAATAATAAAAAGATCAATCCAACAAGAGGACATCACCCTAATAAACATCTACACACCCAATGTAGGAGCACCTAAATACATAAAACAAATATTAACTGACATAAAGGCTGAGATCAACAGTAATACAATCATTCATAGTAGGGGACTCGAATACCCCACTGACACCAATGAACAGATCTTTTACACAGAAAATCAACACGGAAACAGCAGCCTTAAATCACACACTAGACCAAATGGATTTAATTTATGTTTTTAGAGCATTTCACCCCAAAGCAGCAGAATGTACATCCTTTTCAAGCGCATATGGAACATTTTTCTAAGATATACCACTTGTTAGGCCCAAAAACAAGTCTCAGTAAAAAGTGAAGGGATTAGGCAGTACATATTGGTAGTTACATAAATGTCATGGGGATGTGAAATACAGTTTGAGAAATATAGTAAATTACATGGTAACAACTGTGTATAGTGTTAGATGGGTACTGGACTTATCGGGGGGGTCACTATAAATTATATAAATGCCTAACCTGAAATTAATATAAAATAATATTGAATGTCAACTACAACCTATATACATATCAGGTTGGTGCAAAAGTAATTGCGGTTTAAAAGGTTAAAAATAATTGCAAAAAACACAATTATTTTTGCACCAACCTAATAAATACATACATATGTATACACACACACACACACACACACACACACACACACACGAAGGGTGCCAAAAAATGTATACACATTTTAAGAAAGGGAAAAACTGTATTAAAATTGTAATACTCAGTATATATTGATAACAAAAGATGAATATGTCATGTGTATACATTTTTTTGGCACCCCTGGTATGTATATGGTCACATGATTTAAAGCACAGCATGGGGAATATAGTCAACAGTATTGGAGTAGCTAAATAGCTATGTACCGTGTCAGACTGGTAATAGACTTGTAGGGGTTATCACTTTGTGAGGTCTAAATGGCTAATCACTATGCTGTTTTGTACACCTGAAACTAATAATACAAATTAAATTAAAAAGAACACGATATATTTTGTTAAATTGAAAGCAAACTTTGTCATTAGGAATAAAAGAGTTAAAATAGACACATTACATAGACAAGTTAAATACTCCTGAACCCATTACATTAAAATGTGAGATTTTGAATGCAGAGCTTTTAGTTTTGGTTAAGGGTTAGATGTATTAATAGTCTTTCAGAAATAATGTAAGCCTATGAACATACTTGTGATAGTTAAATTTTTGTTTGTGTAGCAAGAATATTCAAAATATAAATGAATTTGACTTTAGACAAGTTACTGTGCTTTAATTTATTCTTTTGTAAAAGTCACTGGTAATACTTGTATTCTACAGAACATTGTAGTGAGAATTAAATGAGATAATATGTACAAACCAGATAAAGTAGGTACTCAGTATTTATTTTTAAATACTGTTATTAGTACAAATATCATTGCCTGTATTATTTACTATGATAAATATAATGTTCCTTTTTTAGATTCAGAATTTTATCCTACTAATCAAATTTCATAATGCATTAATCAACAATTGCATAGTAATAGCTGCTTCTATACAGTGCATGTAAATCACATAATATGACTGGTGATTATGCCTTTTAAGAACATGTTGGTACATGTGACACCTCCCCTGACACCTCCCATAATTTCAGTCAAAACAGTGGAAAACACACACACACACACACACACACACACACGCACACGCACACTTTCTATTTTACATATTTTGACAATTTTTTTTTTAGTCTTTATCTTAGTAGTCTTTACAATTTATTTTGGCATTTCTCAACTCTACCATTTGTAAGTAAATAAAGGAAATCATAGCATTGGAGGAGCTTCCTAATCACGGAAAAATATGATTGCTTGAGATGTCAGTGGCTGGGGAGGTAGGGAAGTTAAAATATATTAAATGTATGGGAAATATACAGACAATTACAATAAGGAAAAGGGAAAAGGGAGGGAGGTGAGAAAGTAATCAACTAGCAAGACTGGGTTCAGTGCTCACATAAGTCTGTATTACTTTCCTACTGCTTTTGTTACCCATTACCACAAACTTGTGGCTCGAATCGATGCAGTTATTAGCTTATGCTTCTGGAGGTCGGAAGTCTGGATTTTCAGGACTGTATTCCGTCTGCAGGCTCTAGGGGAAAACCTTCTCTCTCCAGTTTCTGGAGGATACCTCCATTCCTAGACTTGTGACCCCTTCCTCCATCTTCAAAGCCAGCACCTTAGACCTCCTCTCTGACATTTGCTTCCATCCTTCTATCCTCTCTGATGCTGATTCTCCTGCCTCTCTCTTATAAGGACCTTTGTGATTACACTGGACCCATGCAGATAATCCAGGATAATCTTCCCATTTCAAGGTCCTTAATTTAACCACATCGGCAGAAATCCCTTTGACATGTAAGGTAACGTATTCACAGGTTCTGGGGCTTAGGACATGGACATTTTTTTTTTCTTGTGGCGGAGGATGTTATTTGTGCCATCACAGTGTTACTTGCATTATGAGCCACTATGGAGAACAAAGAATTAAAGATACAAATATTTAAAATGCTCCATTTAAGCAAGTGCAAACTCAGTGGGGATGAAAACCAAAATGTGTGGGGTTGGATTGTGGCAAACATGAGCAAGAATAGAGTTGCTGAATTTTAAGATTTGAGCATATTTATGAATAAAATAAACTTTTTTTCTGTGTTTATATCACTATATTACTATGTCTACACCCTACTCCCCCCACCAAAAACAAAAACAAAGAAACAGAAACAAAAACAAAAACTAACTAATATTCAATATTATTGGATAAAGTTACGAGTGTGGATTTCATGGAAAGGTTAGAACACCTAGTTTTTCCCTACATCTTATTTGTCATTTAAATAAGGTTTGGTTTCATGAATCAGAGAAGTCACATTATGAAATAAGTCATTCTCTAGAAGACCCTGACATGTCACTATATAGAAACCTTGTCTTTGTAATATTTCTTTCTCCAGAGCATACATGTCATAATATACCAAATAATTGATAAATATAACAAAATAAAACAAATGATACTGAAGCTCACTAAAGTAAGGACTCGAATGAATATTTAACAGCACATCAAGTGCTCTGTGTATACAGATGGGTTCACCATCAAAGGTATTCCTTTCTGCAGATGAACACAAGTAAACCTCAATCGCGTAGTTTCCCAGAGAGTCGTGGAAGGGAAAGGAGTAATGTTACTGTTTGTACCCCTCAGTGTTCTTCTTATGCTCTAGGCATCTCTTAAGAGCCTCACATAGATTAACTCATGTCAGCTTTATGACAAACCTGTGAGGATACACTGTCCCCACTTTTCATGGAGAAAAATAAAGTCAGCAGTGGATAAGAAACTTGCTCAAACTCGCATTGGTATAGTAAGTCCTCACTTAACGTTGTCTGTAGGTTGCGGGACTCTGAGCATAACAATGTATAACAGAACCAATTTTACCATAGACTAATTGACATGAACGAGTTAAATTCCTATGGTATCTCATCAACATTATAACAACATGGCACTGCATGAAACGATGTTATTCAAGGACCTGCTGTTAGGCGTTTTAACTCAGTTGGCTTCCAGGGGCCATGCAATTAGCTGTCTTTCTACACAGACAGTTTAGTATAGTACACATCTACATGAATGGAGATTCATGTATGGGAAAGTTTTATTGTTTATTATTATTGTCATTTTAATTTAATAGCAGTTACTTTTGGATCAACTTGAAGAATATATGAAGAAATGAAAATTTCCTAATGTCAGTATTGCTTTTACCAGTGTGATCTGAATAGGGAGGCTATAGAGTATTTTCTAGTTAGATAGTCAGCATATTGCTTTATGTATCACACATTTTTCTTTTCCTGTCTTGGATTTCGTCAAGGCAGTTGTGGCATTTAAGCAATTTCAAGGTGTAGTGAACCATGAACTAAATTTCCATAAACATTGTAGATGGAAGACAGGTAAAATAAAGATGTCTACAAAAGTGAATGCATGTGAACATATTCATTTTTAAAGCCTCTCTCTGTAATTATGCTACCTGTTGGATATCAACCGTATCTGTTTTCAGGCTATCATAGCATAGTATTTTCATCAATGAGTGCTTCACAGTCCACCACATAATAACAACCACTGTAGTAGGAATAAAATGACAGTTATGAGGTGTACCTACATGTGGGCTCTTAATTTGCTTTTTATGTGAATAATGTTCTCTTCCCTCATCCCTGTTCTCTCCAGTGGTGAAATGAAATACCGTGTTTCCCCGAAAAAAAGACCTAGCAGGACCATCAGCTCTAATGCATCTTTTGGAGCAAAAATTAATATAAGACCTGGTATTATATTATATTATATTATATTATATTATATTATATTATATTATTATAGAAGCCAATCTTATAGCAAAATAAGACCGGGTCTTATATTAATTTTTGCTTCAAGGAAAAGATGCATTACAACTGATGGTCCGCTGGGTCTTATTTTCAGGGAAACACAGTACAACTCCCCATTCTAATACTCTTAGCAGAAGCCTACCTCACTACAGACTTCTGAGATGTATGTGTTGAAATGATTTAACATACTTGGATGACCTATGATAAGAAGTCACTTTTTATGAAAAAAAAATCATTCTCAATATGCGTGTATTCACACTCTGAATTGGAAAGTTTATTTCAAGAAGTAATGCATTTATTTCACAATCAATTTATGTTTGGAACAAATATGCTGTATTTATAACATATTTGCAGGTAACCAGTAAGAAAGAACAATCAATTAAAGTGTTTACTAATGCCATTAATGAAAATGAGGCCATGATAAGTGGAGATGCTTGTGACATGGACCATTGTAATAATGATCAATATCCGTAGGTTTGTAGAAGTTACAGCTCTTACGAAAGAAAATTAGCTAAAGCTGATTACAATTTATCAAAGTGCCATTGCTAGCTAGTGTGCTGTAAATGCATTAATAATAAGTTACAACAGGTTTGAATGTAAAAAAGGTCGAAATAGCCAATTTCGCAAATGGGGTACTAAATTGCAATCTAAAGTAGTATGCAAATAACTGAGACATGTGAAATAGCAGTTTAAGATGAATAATTTATATTTTTTTCTCTCCATTAGTCCACTGACACATTTTTTCAGAATTTGGTCAGGAAAAGTCAAAGTCTGTAAGTTTGGAAGTTTATTCAAAGCTAAATATATACTGATAATTAGAATTAGATATCTATAAAGAAGAAACCTGTTAAAAATAAATATATTTCCCTATGGAATTCCTTAGAAATCAAGCTTTTTAAAGTTATTGATCTATGAAACAAGGTACACAATCTATGAAATTTTGAACTATCATGAAGTCCACTTAAAATTGATCTAATAAATAGGACTACATAATATTCCTGCAAAATGGAAAAAAAAATGTAAATTCAACAATAGTACAGATAATGTATTTATTGATGGCTACTCTCATATGTCCCCTGGTGGCTTCGTCATGTCTCCATATCATATGCAACCGATTACTTAGATAAAAGTGAGTCTGTTTTAATCCTCAGGTGGTTTCTGTTTTCCAGTTAGACCATGACTTTTTATCAAGTTCTTGTTATCAAGAGTAGACCCAGAGAACAGATACTCATCCTGGGATTCTTATATTGACTTACTAACAGTGTGTAAAGAACATAATGATGTTCTCCTTTAAGTGAAAGAAAAAATACGTGAGCATGTCTCAGTCTCCCACAATACTCATTGCCACTGTATTTGTAAACATACTTCAATCCACACTATGTTATCATAAGATGTTTCCTATGACACCAATAGAAGAATAGGTCATACCTGGTTTACAGTAGGTCGGCGTGACATGTTAACATCAGACAGCAGAAAAATACTGCTGCAATTCCGATCCATTCAGAATGTGCTTCTGAAGGGAGCAAACTCTCCGAATGGGCAGGATTTGAGGCAGTGCAGCTGATTGTGGAGGAGATAGCTCGTAGTACAGACCTACACCAATTAATTGGCAGAAGTTTCTTGAGAAAATCACAATTGGTAGGAGATAAGTGAGGGAGCTGGCTTCAGCATCACTCAAATGTACCCTCTTGGCTTTTCTTTGTAACCCAGGTCCGATGGTAGCAGAAGCCCTGACATAACTATGCTCACTGAAAGGAATGGGAATCACAGAACTCAGGACCTATAGAGCCAGGAGTCTTTGCTTCATTGACTGAGGCTTCATGGACATGGTTTCTGTAGTAGAGGAAAGGGTCAGGGTGCCAGCCAGAGGATCTGGTCCACAGAATTGTGAAGATGGCTTGCAGAACACTGTAGTCAAGGGGGAAAAGATGGCCAGCCATCAAGGATATGTCTACAATAGGAAGAGATTAGTGATGGAATCCTGGGAGCCTGAGGGAAGTCACCCCAGTGAAGTGGCACCATCCCTCTCCCAGTTTTCTTTCCAGACAGAGTTTTCTAACGTAGAACCTGCTGAATGATGATGAAGCCTCATCTCCAGGGAAAAGGAACCTGAAATTGCACAATGTTTATCAATGATTCATAATGATTATCTCGGTTTGTCCCCAAAGGTATTGGTACCTTAAACTTGGGAAACTCTATATTGGGTAAAGAGAAATACCCCAACCATTTCAAGAACCATTAGATACAGGGGTTCACATTGATACTCAAAGAACCAAAGTGTCATTATGGCTCCTGTTTGAATGGGAGCACGTGAGGTCCAACTAACAGATGAAAACTTGGCTTACATTAGCTTATTGAGTGTCCACTAGGTCTATACAGCACATGGTAGTATATTTACCCAGTCGCAGAATGTATAATTGGGATTGACACACTTGGTACCTGGAGTGTCCTTAAGTTGTTGTGAGATATGGTCTATCATGATTGGGACGGCCAGATGATAACCTCTGAAACTATCCCACTTCCCTGACCAAGGTAATAAGTCAAAAATAATATTGTAGGGGAGAGCATGGATGAGATTAGTGCCACCCTTAAGGACTAAAGGATGCAAGATGGCTGCCCCCATCATTATACTTCCTTTTTTTAAAATTAAATTTATTGGGGTGACAATGGTTAATAAAATTACATAGGTTTCAAGTGTACATTTCTATAATACATCATCTATATATCACATTGTGTGCTCACCACTCAGAATCAGTTTTCCTTCCATCACCATATCTTTGACCCCCTTTACAGTCTTCTCCCCCCAACCCCTGCCTGCCCTTTGGTAACGACTAAACTATTGTCTGTGTCTGAGTTTTTGTTCCTTTGTTTGTCTTGTTCCTTTGTTGCTTTCAGTTTTATATCCCACATATGAGTGAAGTCATATGGTTTTTGACTTTTTCTGTCTGACTTATTTTGCCTAGCATCATAATCTTCCATTTAATACGTAATTCTGGCCCCTGCAGAAGTCAGACGGATCTTGGAGGATGAGAGTGGACAATTACATATTGTATCAAGTAGTAGCTTCAATTGCAGCTGCCATGCCAGGTGCGATATCTTTGTTAGAGAAGATTAACATGGTTTCTGACAAATTGTAGGCAATTACTGATTGGGGAATGCATTCTTTTATACTCTGATTGAAAACGGATCAGAACCAGTTCAGGACAACAATATAAGTTTCCTGTTTTGCATCAGGGCAATATTGACTTTCTTGCCCTCTCTCACAGGAGATTTCAAAGAGATCTAGATAAGCGGTCCACGAACTATGGCCCACCACCTCTTTTTGTAGCATATGTGTTTGAAAAATAGTTTTTACACGTTTTAATGTATAATTTACAATTTAAAACCACTGTCAGCTTTTGAGTGAAAACAGTTGCTCAATTTTCCTTCTTAGCCTGCAAGTCTAAAATATTTGCTGTCTGACTCTTTACAGAAAATGTTTGACAGCCCCTGATTTAAACTACCTGTGTGGGGCAGAGTTAGCTAGAGATGCTGTTTGTTTATCTTGGTTTGAAATTTTTATTTCAAAAAGAGTGGAAAATTTTCTTTCTTTAGAAGCTTCGAAAAGTAGCTATGGCCTAACATATTCTGGAAAAAATGGTTCCTTGCCCTGTTTAGAAGACATCATAAAGTTTGTGTTTTGTATGTTTGTTTTTATTCTAGTTTTAAGGTTTTAATCCACTTTTGTCTTTTTCACTTTCCCACAAATATTCATATTTTAGTTTCTATTTCTCGTGTGCAAACTTGATTCTCTAATTGTATTATTTTGGTCAGTTTAGGAGCATTGCAATTGATGCAACTGACTTTTATACTTTTTATTTTAGCCTAATCATTTGCAGCCCATATATTCTCAACTACCTTTCATATTATTTCTCCATTTTGTTAAATTTTCTCTGACCTTATTATTGTTTTTGCAAGTTTAATATATGGGAGGATTTGGTCATTTTTTCATATCTTTTTGTAATTTGTCTTTGATAAGTCTTGCTAATATAAACTATTTAGATATATATGCATATATATTAGGTTTCTTATTTCACTCTGCAGTTTTTACTTTGACAAGCCTTGCTAATGCATACATATATACATACACACACATATATAAATATAAATACACACTCACACGATGTATCTATTGATTTCTTTAGTTTAGTCTGTATCATGAAGAAAAGAGAATCCCTGTTTTATTGGTGTGCCTCAGTGTGCTTAAAGATATATTCACCTTGCCAAACTGCTTCCCAATTACATCTCCGTTTTCATAGTCTCAGATGATTCTTAATTGCCCTAATCTGTATTGAATTCAAAGATGCTGGTAATTATTTAATTCGCATAAAGTCTGCTATTAGAGGCAATTTAATAAATTTAAGAGCAATAATAACATTGCAGTTTGAAAGCAGATGGATTAAAGAAGGCACAAGGAGTGAAGTTGTAACAATAAATATGGAGGACTTTTTCTTTCAGTTTTTAGGCACACCTATGGACTTGCATGTTTTCATTTTTTAATAACTTTTTTCAATTATAGTTGACATACAATGTTATATTAGTTTTAGATGTAGACTATCATGATTAGACATTTATATGACTTATAAAGTGATCACCTCAATAAATCTAGTAACTACCTGAAACCATTCATAGTTATTACAATGTTATTGACTATATTCCGTATGCTGTTACTTTACATCTCCATGACTATTTTATAAGTGCCAACTGTTACTTCTTAATCCCTTTACCTTTTTCAGCTAGACCCCAAACCTCTCCCATTTGGAAACCATCAGTTTGTTCTCTGTATCTATGAGTTTGTTTCAGTTTTGTTTGTTTATTTTATTTTTAAAATTCCACCTATAAGTGAAATCATACGTTATCTCTCTTTTGCTGTCTAACTTATTTCACTTAGCATAATACTTTCTAGGTCTATCCATGTTGTTGCAGATGGCAAGATTTCACGCTTTTTTATGGCTGAGTAATATTCCATTGTGTCTATGTACCAGTTCTTCTTTATTCATTCATCTACTTGTGGACACTTAGGTTGCATCTATATGTTGACTATTGTAAATAATGCTGTAATAAACAGAGAGATGCTATGTCTCTTCAGATTAGTGCATTGGGTTTCTTCAGGTCTTTCTTTGTCTCTTTTTATAGCTTTTGTTTTAAAATCCATTTTGTCTGGTTTAAGTATTGCTACTCCAGCTTTTTTGTTTCCATTTTTATGAAATATCTTTTTTCTTCCCTTTACTTTCAATCTGTGTGTGTCTTTCAATCTGAAATGAGTCTCTTGTAGGTAGCATATGGAAAGGTCTTGTTTTCTTAACTATGAGGCCACCCCATGGCTTTTGATTGGCTCATTTAATACATTTACACTGAAAGTAATTGTTGATAGACATGTAGTTATTACCATTTTATTATTAATATTTGATCTTTTTCTTCTTCTTAAAAAATTCCATTAACATTTCTTGTAATACTGGTTGGGTGGTGATGAACTTCTTTAGCTTTTTCTTGTCTGGGAAGCTCTTTATTTGCCCTTCGATTGCAAATGATAGCTTTGTTGGGTAGAATAATCTTGGTTGTAGGTCCTTGCTTTTCATCCCTTCAAATATTCCCTGCCACTTCCTCTGGGCTACAAAGGTTCTATTAAGAAATCAACTGACATTCTTATGGGAGATCCCTTACAAGTTACTAGTTGACTTTCTCTTGCTGCTTTTAAGATTATTTCTCTTTAATCTTTGGCATTTTCATTAGAATGTGTCTTCGTGTGGGCCTCTTTGGGTTCATCTTGTTTAGGACCCTTCTCTTCTTAGGCTTGTATCTCTGTTTCCTTCACCAGGTTAGGAAAGTTTCCATCATTCTTTCTTCAAAGAGGTTTTCAATTCCTTTCTTTCTTTCTTCTTCTTCTGGTACCCCAATTATGTGAATATTGATATACTTGATTGCCCCTGAGGCCCCTTAAGTTATGTTCATATTTTTGGATTCTTCTCTCTTTTTGCTGTTCTGATTGGGTATTTTGCTACCTTATCTTCCAAATTACTGATTCAGTCATCTGTTTCATTTAATCTACTGTTGATTCCCTCTAATGTGTGTTTCATTTCTGACTGTTTCTTTTTTATGTTTTCTGTCTCCATTTCCCCCCCCCCCCCCCGTCTCTTTGTTGAAGTTCTCTCTCAGCTCATTGAGTATCTTATAACCAGTGTTTTTGACTCTGCATGTTTTGGACTCTGCTTGTCTCCATTTTGTTTAGTTCTTCTGGAATTTTCTTCTGTTCTTTCATTTGGAACATGTTTCTCTGTCTCTTCACTTTGGCTGCCTCCCTGTTTTTGTTTCTGTGTATTAGTTAGAGTTGATATTTCTCAGATCCTTAAGTGGCCTTATGTAGGAGGTATCCTGTGGGGCCCAGTGGCACAGTCTGCCTGGTCACCTAAGCTGGGTACTGTAGATGAGTTTCTTGTGTGGGTTGTATGTGCCCTCCTATTGTGGTTGAGCTTTGATTGCTGTTCGTATATCAAGGGAAGGGATTGAAACTGAGGCATATTAGTTATGAGGACTGGCCTTGACTACAGTAGAGGAGCTGTTGTGCAGGGGCTGATTTTATAGAGCAGGAGTTGCTTTAGCAGGGCTCTGGTGCCAGCTGAGACTGCCCTTTGGGTGTGTTGTGCCTGGAAGAGGCTAAGCTGCAAAGTAATGCCGACTACTGCTAGTGCCAGGCTTAGGGCTCCTTAGCAAAAGGTATAGGGCATACCAAAGCCAGCTGCTGCTTGCTTGGGGTTTGTGAACCTTTGAGAGGTTTTAGAAAAGTTCGCAGCTTGAGCCAAGACAGGCCATTTCTATGAAATAGTCACTTCTGTTTGTATGCAAGTGGCTTTGGTGGACCTACAATTTGAATGGGGCAGGGTCTCCTGTAAAGGGTGTCAGGGAATCATCAGGACAGGGTGAACGGTGTTAGCCAGGTTAATGAAGACTCAGATATGGAACCTGGGTGGGTGTACAGGCTTGGTGAGATGAGACCTCATCAAAGGGACCATGGCTTCTGCAAGCACATCTGTTTAGGAGAAAGCTACCCCTTCAGCCCTTGCCCTGAAGCCAGGCAATTCAGTTCCTCCCCATATGTCTGTGGTGCCTTTTGACCTGCTTCCCCCCACCACTGGAGCACAGAGCGAGTAAGTTCATCAGCAAGTAAGTCCATTCATGGCCCTTTAAAAGGAGTGGCTGCGAGTGCAGCTGCTCTCGTCTCACTCAGCCACAATCTCTGCCAGTTTCAACAGCCAAAAATGTTGGGGACTTCTCTCCCTGGCATTGCAACCCTGGTCTGGAAAGCCCGGTGTGGGGCTGGGACCTCTTGTTTCTCAGGGGTCACCTCTGCAGCTGAGATATTGCTCCCGATTTTTAACCGCCACGGGTGTATGAGACCAACCTGTTCTACATGTTCACCCTTCCTACAAGTTTAGAAGTGACTTTTTCTGTATATCCTTAATTATAGTTCAGCTGGTTATTATTCTGGTCATTCTGTGATTTAGTTGTAATTTTGATGTAGTCATGAAAGGGGACAAGCGCAACATTTACCAACTCCACCATCTTGACTGGAAGCCACAAAGAGGCATTTAAATGAGGGATTAGTATAATGAAAATCATATTTTATTGTCACAAATACACAAACTAAGAGCTTTAAGAGAAAGCTTAGCAGATCAATACAAGAGGCATATAAGGCAGATTTCACAGGTATGCATTCTCAGGGCAAAAGATAAACCTCAAACTGGAAAACATAATTAAGGAGTACTATGTTATGGATGACTTCATCAGAAAACAAATAAATATGGAAAAAATATTTGTTATCAGTGTGTGTTTTAGTTATTTTTACTATATGCTAACAATAAGTTGCAGTAAAGAAAAATTATTAAAACTCATGGGAAAATTTGGGAAGCACATTTAAATAAAATTCCATTGTTTTCTGGTATTAAAAATTCCTGCCCATCTCCCCCACCCTCCCACCCCCCAAAAAAGAAATGTTATCACTACAATCGATGTCCTCTCTGCATAACTTTAGAAAAATGTTTTGTTTGTTTGTTTTTTCATTGAGACAGTATGGATGAAACAATAGAGACATCAACATTTTCTTCCCACAGTTGAGTTCTCAGTATTTTATATTGACCAATTTTTAGTAACCATTATTTGTAAGACACAGCAAGAATTTTGGAAAAAAAGTGGAGAATTTATGTGACTTGCTATAATGAGAAACCTGATAAAACGATGTGTTTATACCTACTCACCACAATTTTTTACAGTATCAGTGTAAAGAACTAGGGAGAGAAGGGAAGAGATATCAACCCATTACAAAGTTAGCAAATTCTCTGCTGAAAATTAAAAACTATAAAATTGGGCAAAATGGTTGAATACAACTGCACTATATTCTCTGGAAATGATTAAACAAACGAACAAAGAGGCATGCATTTGTAAAAAGTGCCCGCATCTGATAAGAGTAGCGAAGCCTGTGGCATTCTTTCCTGGTACTGTTCTAATCAAGCCTACCCAATCCAAGGATCAAGAATGGTAGTGTTCCCAGGATGGACCTGGCCATGGAAATCAGCCGTCATGTTGCTGGAGGGGGTAGATGCTATTTGGGGCAGTATTGGAATCTGATAATTTATAGGATACAGAGGAAACTCACATATCTGCTAGCCAGAAGTAGCAGTCACAGTTGGGGCAAATGGCAGACATGCCAGAAGTTTAAAGAGCAGGGCTTAGAAATGAGAGATCCACACATAAGTTATCCAAACCTGCCTGCCTGATAGAAAACTCCACACACATGCAGGGAAACCTGAGAGCCTGGATACAGTCAAAGCCACAGCAGATTGGAAAATTGGCTGAAGTTTAAATGAGCTCCCCAACAGACACACAGGGCTTGAACTTCTTGAGCACAATATCTGTCCAAGTCATTAGCTGACCACTGAAATATAAAAATAGAATAAGTAATATAAAATAAATGGCCATTAATAAGAAAAAAAGGCACTAGAAACCGACCTTGAGTAAGCCAAATATTGGATTGAGCAGACAACATCAATGCAATTATTATAAATATAGTGAAAGACTAAATGATACCATGTTGGAAAAATTTAAGAAAACTATGTTTATAATGGCTTAGTAAATAGGGAAATGCACAGGAGTAATAGATACTAAAAGAGGAACATTCTAGAGTTGAAAAGTACAACGCTAGAGTTGAAATGAAAATGGCTAAATGTGTTCAATGGTAGATTTGAGACAGTAGCAAAAAATAATGACTAGGAAGATAGAGCAGTAGAAGTTCTTCAATCTGAAGAACAGAGAGTAAAACAATTGGAAAAAAAGCAGAAGTGGGTAGAAACATTAGCTTATTTCATCTTTAGTTTAGAATAAATCTGAGAGCTGTTCTGCTCATTCTCCCAGAGTCCTTAAAAGGGATCAATCTCCTTGATAACATTATTTATCGGCTGCTTTCCTATCTCTTACTCACTTTCCAATCACCTACTGGTATATTTAGGTTCATCCCTCAGATAAACTAATTGTCCTCAAATATTTGTAAGCTTTTAGAAAATCTAAAACCTACATAATAAAATATAAAACAGCATAATAGTATGCAAATTATTTGCCTAATTATTTATTGTCTATGTTTTTCCACCAGAATATAAACTGCATGAGGGAAGAAATCAAGTTTCTGTAAATTCACTGCTGTCTTCCAAGCAATTAGAAAAATCCTTGCCATCACAGTAAATGCTTTGCTAAATTCTTATTGAATCAGTAAGTGAACACATAGTAAACATCCACTTATATTTTTATTATGCTTTCTCTTATTATTCTATTACCTTTAGTCTTTTCTGCTCTTTAAAATGAGGAACTGGGAAATTCATACTAAACTGGTAGATGGCCCATGTTAAAGCATGTATGTCTCAACTGGCCTTTGTTTTCTTTAGCTTTTAAAAATTCCTTTCAGCCCCTAAAAATATTTTATTCCAGAGCTAGAGGATTCTTTTATCTTAAAAAATAATCCCCTGTAAAGGTTTTTCAACCCCAACCTAAACATCACAGCTTGGTGGAGCTACAAAGGAAAATTTTTCCTCCGAAGGCAACTCAGCACTTGTGAAAACTATTGTTTTATCTTACTAAAGACTGATCATCTGTATGTGATAAAAGCTGTGTAATTAAAATTCATAGTCTCTTCTGTAAAAGAAAAAAACTATAGGGATGCAGAAGAACAGAGCAATGTTTGCTGGGCTGAGGGTGGGAGGGGGTTGACTACAAAGGAACAGCATGAAGGAAATTTTTGTATCTTTACTGATAGATAAGATTATGCACTTGTCAAAATTCATACAACTGAATGTAAAAATATGAATTTTCCTTAATTTACATTTTCAAAAAAATCATGGTTTTTAGTATTCTTGATACCCTGAATGTTGGTGAACTCTCCTAATCAGTTTGAAAAACAAAATATGTGGAAATTATTAACTAAGGTCAGTATGATGAAATTTATCAGGTTTAGAAAATAGCCAAAAGCCCATTCCATAGTAAAAGGCATTTCAAATATATTCTGTATTTATTGCCATCATTAATATGAATATTTTAAGCTGAACTGAATGTATTTTCCCTTAACTTGTTTTGATTCTCTGCCTCTTCCTATGCCTATAATGTTATGGAGGTTTATAGAGTTGGAAAAGCTCAAATGGAGCAGATAACTTCCCCAGTTCTAACAATTTTAGAGTACTCAGCTTCCTTTCAGTGTCGTTTCTCTTTTAAGAATGACTGTTTCTCCTCTTTATATTGCAGCAGATTAGAAGATTCTGCATTCTTGATTTTTTTTAACATTTTAAAATTATTTTTATCTTTAATTACAATTGACATTCAATATTATTTTACATTAGTTTCAGGTGAACAGAGTAATGGTTAGACACTTAATTTACGAAGTGATCCTCCTGACTAATCTAGTACCCACTTAGCACCATACATAGTTATTACATTGTGAAACCAGCCTTGAGAGACTTCTCTCTCTCTCTTTCTCTCTCTCTCTCTCTCTCTCTCTCTCTCTCTCTCTCTCTCTCTCTCTCTCTCTCTCTCTCCCCCCCCCCCGCTTCCCTTCCTCCCTCCCTCCCTCCTTGTCTTTCTCAGATTTATAAAGATAAAAAAAATCACAAAATCCATCAGGTATTTCTTCAAGGAAAACTCAAAAAAAAAAAAAGAAAAAGAAAAGAAACCACTGTTAAACTGAGATGTGCTTCTAAGCACTTTAAGGTTTTCCAATGGAATTATAATAGATCCCAAAGGGACACAATGGTATTTAACTGTCAAGGCAATAAGGATTGCAGTTTGGGTTATACTGTCACACATGGAATGACTTCTAACAACAGACATCATAAAAGCACAAATCTTTAGGTATGAAATAATTTCAGGTTTTTGTGCTTTTTTTTGCTTTTTTTTTGTTTTTTGCTTTGAAGTTCTATGATAATCTTTTTATTTTGTAGTTACAAAATTTCTATAAGCTAGGGTTCTCTAATCACAGCTGTAAAATACCTGGGAAAACTACTGCTGACAAATATTTTAGACAAAGATGCTATATATTCAGCTTTTTGTAGATCCTTTCCTGAGAAAAGTTGATTAATCTAAATTAATTTATCAATAATGATTCATTTATCTATTTCTACGTAAAAACCATCTCACAATTTAGTGCTTCACAATAACAACAACATTATTATTATATCTCATGATTTCATGACCTGGCTGGGCAGATTTCTGCTGGTTTTACTTGTATACTCGTGGCTAATTCCATTGAAGGATGGCTAGGTGAAAAGGTCCCTTACAATTTGGGCAGTTGGTGCTGAATGTTCCCCAGAACACCCTCAGTTCCCCATGAATCATCTCACCTTCTAGTAGACCAGCCTGACATCCTTAAATGGCAGTCTAAGGCCAGAATTCTGAGAAGGTGGAGGCAGAAGCCATAGTACCCATTGAGGCCTAAGCTTTAGAATGTACACAAGGTTATTTCCTGGTACAGGTTTTAAATTCATTGTAATCAAAGAGGTAGGATGATAGACTCTCCATCTTGAAGGAAGGTTTTGGAAAATATTGTGGCCATGCTTTGTTATCAGATGACTTTTTAAAAATTAGTTTTAGGTGTACAAAGCAACATAATAATTAGACATTTACACCCCTCACAAAGTGGTAACCCCCTTCCCCCAGAAGATAACTTCTTAGCATACCTCATCAATATGAACCCAGATTCCCAGAGTGTCACCTATTCTAATTATATGAAGGATAGTCTTTTATGTCCTCCAAATCATTGTTATTGGCAATCTGCTTAAATATTTACTCCCAGAAA
The DNA here is from genome assembly GCF_964194185.1 of Rhinolophus hipposideros. Lineage (NCBI taxonomy): Eukaryota > Metazoa > Chordata > Mammalia > Chiroptera > Rhinolophidae > Rhinolophus > Rhinolophus hipposideros. The sequence continues at coordinate 11,290,357 of NC_138071.1, forward strand.
TAAAACAACAAAAAAAAGCAAACAAACCAAAAAACTTTTTTATTAGAATAACCTGACTGTGTCTCTCAATTTAATCCTTTTGATTAAATCAACAGATACTTTTTAGGCATTACTACTTTAAAATATTTTATTATAATTCTCTCTCTCTCTGTGTTGAATCTACTATTATTCTTTACGAAACTACTTAAATGTATTTTATGTCGGATATTTGGCATGGAAAACTCATCAATAGCCCTAAGAGATAAATATATTATCCCCATTTCACAGTTAAAGAAACTGAAGATTGGAGGGGTTAAGGAACATCTCCAGATTTGCATATATGGATGAGATGGAGGTTTTTCTATCCTTCAATTCCATGTTTTACAAAATAAGACAATAATATACTGCCACACTGTAAGGAAGAATGGTTTTCACAAAGTGATTATCAGTCTCCAGTTTCATATAGTCAAGATCACTGTAAACACAAACCTTATTTTAATGTTGATGCCTTCCTTTACTTTAACTATGCATAACGCTTGTTACTACAGAAGGATAAGCACACATTACATAAATAGATGCTGGTACTTGAAAGGCTAATTCTATAGGAGCATGCATTTTCCAATGGGGTGGCTAAGAGGAACACTTCCGGTGAGGGATCCCTAAAAGCCAGGCAAAGCTTTAGCAAAGGCAGAGTCAAAAGACTTCAACATAGAAGCCACAGAGTAGGTAGCACAGCAGGGAGGACACCAGAGAACCAAAAGGAAGCCAAATCAAGAGCCAAAGGCCTGGGAAGACTGAAACGAAGCAGAAATAAAATTTCAAAAATGTAGATACTAAGATTGTTTGTGGAAACCCTCAAAAAGAAGATATTTAAGACAGAGATTGAGTCACAATATGAAGCAAAATGGGCGTAGTGTCTTCTAAGGAAATAGAAGTCTCTTTGGATTTTTTTTATTACCGTTCTAGTAGGACACTCCCTTTTATAGAAAAAAGATTGAGGCATTACGTGTTCTCCAGATAAAGGCTTCATTGCATGCTTTCTGTCTCTCTCAAATATGTTTTATGGAAAGAATCATCCATTGCTTAGAAAACAGGTACTGACGGAAAAATGAAAGAATTCTCAAGGGTGTGAAAAACTGAGGCTGACAGAGTGCTGTTATAAAAAGTTCTGAGGAGAAGTTTGGAGTCTGAACCCCTATGGTAGTTTGTAGGGAAGGACAGCAGCCGTTCCTCATTGCCGGTCTTTCAAAGCAGATTTTGACTATAAATACTGGTCTTTGTGGGCCATGAGTCTAATTCAGTAATGGTGTTCCTTCACCCTTTCAATGATCTGCTAGCCAATTAGTTTATGAGTTCTCAATAGAAAAATGACCCTGAAAAGATATTCCTACCACTAAAAAGCAAATAAAAGGCATGCGTTGATAATAGATGGCTACATAAAGTCTGAAATGAGGTAATGTACTCAGTAGGTATTGGTTTCTATGATTTGGTCCCAGAAATCTTGTACAGGTGGCCCAGGAGGTATGTCATACTTTACTACCGAGGCAGGTGGGACTGATCTGAAACTTTCCTCTATTTCATGTACTGAGAAATGCAGGAAAGTGTAGGAGTCAAGGTTATTTCTATTCACAGACACACACACACACACACACACACACACAGAGAAGGTGCCAAAAATATATACACATTTTATGAAAGGAAAGCTGTATTAAAATTGTAATAATATATACTGATAACAAAAGATGAATACAAGTCATGTTTGACTTCTGCAATTACAAGAGGTGCTCAAAGTGGTTACCATCAGTGTCCAAACTCTTCTGATCATGACGAACTACTGCTTGGGCAATGTTGACCCCAACATTATATACATTTTTTGAAACTCCTGGTATATATTTAAATCAGGGACCAAAACCAAAGTCCTAACGACTTCAGGAAAAAATTTTGACTAATGTGCAAAGCTGATTTCTGCTGCTTTCTGGATGATCCCGTCCTCAGCAGAGTTTCTGTGGAACAGGAGATTGAGTCCAAGACAGGATTTTGCCAGCATCAAGCAGGTATTGATTGTGTCCTTTGTCTCAGGAAGGCAGTCAGGGCTCTGACTTCACTGAGCAAAGGTTCAGCCATTTCCATGTGCTGGGTGGTTTCAGAATGAGCCTTCAGATCACAAGATGTTCTCAGGTGGTCTCCGGAATTCAACTCCCATTACTTGTGTTGATCATTCTGCTTCCTCAGGAGACAGAGCCTCCTTGGCTAGCCAAGAACAAGCTGTGATGCCAAAACACAAGTCTTCTTGTGTTTTGGCATCAAAAGACTTCTTTGACAGTCTTCTTTGACAGTCTTCTTCTCCCTTCCCTCTCCCTTCCCTCCCACGACCCTTCCCTCTTCCTCCTCCATTGAAACAAACAGGCACTTCTTTACGTTAGAGTGAAAGTGACTTTAACTCATGGCGTTATTTAAGCACTAGGTGGGTGCATAACAGAATGGATGAAATCTTAGGGAGTGGTAAATCCTGCTGCTTAACTAGAGAGCACATGCATTAAATAAAACTCTTAATTGTTTTTCCAGTTATTATTCTAGCTCTGTTGTTTGTGTTCTTGTTTTGTTATTTATTAGGAAAGCCAAAAAAAAAATAATAACCTACAACAGGCTATTATTGCACATGTGTCAAGAATTAGAAACCCATTTCTAATTGACTGGAATAGTTTGTGAGGTGGAAACTGCATATAACTTTAAAAGTGGTGTCATGATGTGTCAAAAATAAAATGTATGGAGATGAGTAACTAATTTATGGAAGTAACAAGGGATATTCTATAGGAGACTATAATATCTATGATTCTTAACTGAGTTTTTAGGGCTAAGTCTTGAAACAATTCTTCACCTATAAATACATTATTTCATCTGATTTCTGTGTTTTCGCATGAGAGGAGCATGTAGGGCAATAATGTTTTTTTTTTGTATTTATCTTCAGATGTGAAATAATACTTTTCTATTCAAGTTTATGGTTAGAAAGAATTGTTAAATATTTTGCTTCAATTCCCAATCTACGTTTTCATTTCTCTCATTGCATCCACACTCTCTTCACATTGTTTATACAGTGTTTTTAGCTTCAAGTCTTCTCAGTGGAACGAGAAGAGCTACTTCACTCTTTTATTTTAGAAATTGTACCTGCTCTTCCTACTGCTAAAAGGGAATAAATAATAGTATTTATCTCACAGGATTAAACTAAACTTTAAAAATATGACCTGTATAACATACTTAAGAAAGTCTCTGGCACATAGTTTGAGTCCAAAATTATTAGTTATCATATTATCATGATTTTATAGTCTATTCACAAAAGAAATACTATCTGAACAGTTTGGGGGGTGCTATGTTTACACACTTTGAAACACTGACAGGCTCATTATGAATTCTGTGAGAACTTGGCTAACTTTTGCCTGTCCTACTAGCTGACATTTATGAACACCCTGATTCAGAAATACTAGACAGGGCCATTCGTCACACTTCTGTCAATGAGTGTGATGCCTCTTAATTCTCTAGTATATCCAAGTGGATCTAACAGGCAGCACCATCCCCGATGGAATCTAAAGCAAGAAAATGGATCCGTACAGTCACCCTTACAAAAAAACACAACCATTTTCTTTATTTAGAGCAAGCCAATAAAAGTGCCTGGTCATTTTAGAATTAGGTAAATATTTAAAAATCTGAAGAACGCATGAAGGGAGTTTGTGTGTGTGTGCATGTGTGTGCACGTTTGTGCACGTGTGTGTGTGTGTGTGTGTGTGTGTGTGTGTAGAGGATGGAGGTGAGGGCGGATAGAACTCAGTCAATGGTAAATCTGAGCACATGGGGCTCTTGCTGATGAGTTCAGACCGTCCTGGAGGAGATGGTCCATCTCACCATGCTTCCCATCATGCTTCCTTTAGTGTTTAAAGCATGACATAATGGGCAGCTACTGATTTTCTTCCTACATTCTGTGCCTAGGAACTGTTCACTCTCTGGGGATAAATTCACTGATACGCTTTCTGTTTTTGTTAAATCTGTAAAGATTTTTTTCCTTGAAAAAAAATTTGCCTGCAGCAGAGCTGTATTTCACAGTTGGCATATTGACTTTAGTGTGAGTTCCCAAGGATACCTACTCTATAAATGATTATTGTGTTCTATTATGAAATAGTGCCACTAGCTGCACACATCTCTTTTCTTCCTCTCTCTCTCTTTCTGCCTTGCTGGGTTCTCTCTCTCTTTTTTCAACTCATACTCAATTTCCTCAGCTCAGTCAGGGGGAGAAGGGTTAGATAATGCCATCCTGGAAACCCTAATGTTAGATGTGCACAGATACAATAGTGTGGATGGGACAGATGAAGCAAAACTGCAGTTGCAGATGCTTCTAGGTGGGCTAGAAAGGCAAGCACATTAGAGGGTGTGGAGATTTTATCAGTACAGACATAAGAATTTCTAATTTATGTTCATTAATTTTTTCTTTCATCATTTCTTTGGCTACATCTGCAGTCTTGCTCAACCTTAGGCAGTAGAGATGAAAGCCAAGTTATTTGCCCACCATATCCAGGACGGTCTTTAAAAATCAACATAATTGAAATGCAATTAAGCAACATAATTCTTCTGTGGAATACTTTTTTGGTTTTTTTCTGTTGTCCTCAGGTCACATATATTTCTTCAAGAGAAGAGTCCCTATTTCTGCTTAGTTTATTATATATCATGTTTGGTATCATGAGGACTGGTCAGAAAGTTAATTGATTATTTAAGTGTTGTCGAAGGATGAGTTTTGTTTTTATATTTTTTTAACTAATGGATACCACTTTCTGGAAATGTGGGACATATCAAATAATGTCTGTACAACATGGCTAAGCAATTGTGTTTATCATCAATAAGGGCAATGTAATTTTTAAAAAATCAATCTAGCTATAGATCTATCTATCTATAGTTCCTTTTCTTTCAGTAAGAAAGTGAGAATATTAACCAAATTAACAGAAAGTGATTTTTAAATGTGCCTAGACATTGTAGGAGATGAGACAGAAAGAAAGAGAGAAAGAAAGAAAGAGAGAGAGAGAGAGAGAGGGAGAGAGAGAGAGAGAGGAGAGAGAATCACATGAGCACTTTTTATGTGGTAATCCCCATGTGTAGACATTTTACATTCGTTGTTTACATTTCAATATTTATGATCTTGTCTTCGTATATCATACTCTTCATACTATAGATAAATTAACTGTGACATAAAATGATTAAAGACATTCCACAAAACCTCAATTTCCGATATGTAAAATGGTGGGCAGATTAAGTAGAACTATGGGTTCCAGGAGAAATGGAGGTCCATGCAGTAAGTAAACTGCAGCTAGATTTCAGGCCTCCTGTCCCTCAATCCAGTTATTTCTCTATGCTAACACATGATATTCTATTTTGCAGTGCTTTTTAATATCTTTGCCAACAAAAAATTACCATACTCTTTGACATTCAGATAAATGAAATAATTTGAGTAAAATAAACAGTATAATAAAGTGCTATATGTGTAGCAGAGATAAAGCTACACATATAGCTTCAGTACAGATATAATGACGTTTGGTGTAGTTTCATCTGTGGGAAGAATAGTTTAAATACATAAGAGCAATTTATCAAATAGCTGCTCATGAATGGGCATAAGCTGTAGCATGTGTATGTTGAATACTAAATGATAGAGGTCACATCAAGACATACATTGTCACACCTTGCAGAAATGTTGTGGAGTGATGTGTCATCTCTGTATTTTATTGAAGCACATTAAGTAAGTGGATGAAGTGTGGGACAAAGTGGCAATGACACAGAAGCTACAGAATTGCCTCATGAGATTGTATAAGGGATAAAATGACATATTAAGTGAGACAATACCTATGAAAACATTTGGTAAATCATTATATGTGACACAAATCACAGGTAAACTCCTATCTTTTGTAGGCCTTGTACCTTCAATGTGTTTTTATATAATTCTGTTTTCTTATATTAAGAGATACATGTTCGCTATTTTATTACTATTATGAGCACTTTTTTGTGGATGAGGGAACCAAGGCTTGAAGAGGTTTAATATGTTTTCAGAAATCACACAGTAAGTACAGAAGCCAGGAGGCATATATGTAAATTATGGATATGGATACAAATACATGTCTGACTCCAAACTGCGCTTAATATACTTTAGATAATGTATTTTAAAACCATAGGTAGAGTCTCCTTTCCAACCTTTCTAACAATCAGTAGATTCAGGAGTTTTCGAATAGGATGTTATACTAGCTAATTTCTAGATTAACTTTTAGCAACGAAATTACATGATTTAATGTTTACTTTTAGACATAGTATAATTTGCAGTATATACTTTTTATTTGTGGTATATACTTTTAATATTAGACAATGCATCACCATCATTAATGTAAGGAAATATAATAAATGGATCCTGTAAACTAAAGATATTCAGATTCAGTTTTCATGAAAATCAATTAAGCATTTACTATGCTTATATACTAAATAAGGTTTTTTTTCTGTTGATTTGGGACTTTTCCTTTTGTCTTTTTCTTGAAGTCTAAGGCTTCAAACAGCTAACCATTAGGTATAAACTCCTTATCTCAAATTTTCTAAGAGGCAGAAGAATCAGCAATGACAAATTCTATAGTCATCTATTTCAGTGTTCTTTCTCGTTCTCTACGTATAAGCAAAAGATTGGAGAAAAAGTGGAACAAGATTATGGTTGTCTTTGGCTGTGGGGACAGTTACAATCCTTGTGGTGAGAGGTCACTTGTTTATTGTTTTCTATTGTAAAGGAAAGGGGACTTTTTCCACCCTTTTTCGTCTTGTGACCTAATGAACAGGGGAAAGTTTTAAATTGTTATAGAAATTGTATGTTTCTGTAAGAGACAGAGTCTGAGATTCCAAGTGAGATTCCAACTGAGCTGACCAGGTATAAATTTGAGGGAAATTTAAAAAGAGGAAAAGAGCTGGAGACATTGCTTAATTTACACACCACTCTTCCCAGTGGAGAGTGGATGTAAATTTCCTTTGGATCGGGTGGAAAAGGGAAGGGTAAATGAATTTGAGTTTTCTAGTTATTTTTCCCACTTTAGAGGGCTGAGTGAGAAGACTTCCAAAGTCAAAAGTTGCAATGTATACTTCCAGAGTAAGCAATGGTGTAGTGGAAAAGATAGAGCTAGAACAGGTTTCCCAAATTGGGGGGGGTGGGGGAAGAAAGAAAAAAAAATGCAGTGGGAGTTCTCACTGAGGCTTCAACAATGGGCAGGGCCACAGGTTGTCCATCGCAGGACTTAGTACAAATTAGAAAAAGGCCCCCCCATCCCGAGTAGGTACAGCTTACTGCCAGGACACATGCCGTAGGCTGGATATCAGAGCCCAGACTGGGTACCAGTGTCCTTTCACTCTCGTGTCTCGATGTATCTTGTGCCAATCACAGCCTGCACAGCTCCAGGTAGCATCCTGGTGGATAAACACCTAACAATGTTGTCAACAGTGACCAGAAATGGGTAGACACCCAACACAGAGGAAAGTCAACAGTCATGATCATTGAAATTGTCAACGTGACTCTGTTTAGCTCCCACGCCTCTGCATGTCACACCAGAGTGTCTTAAGGCAGGTGTCTTAAAGGCAGCCGTGACATCCTAGCTCTGTGGTCCAAAGAATTGGGCTCCTACTACCTGTGGACCAAATAAGAGGAGGATGAGAAGTAAACAGGTAACGTGTAATGGAAGCTACCAAAACTATGGCATTTACTGGAGAAGTTGAGAGCAAAGGGAATTAAGAAAAATCACATATACACCCCACTATGCTTATATACACTACTTTCCTTTTGAGAATTTTCAATAAACTTATTCATCATCATCATCATTGTCATCTTCATATTCTTAGTATAAACCTTGAAGTTACTTATCATTTATCCCTGCTTTACATATGAGGAGACAGAGCTCCATATTCAGATTTACGTACTCAAACGAAATGGCCAGAATCTAAACAGAGGTGTGACTCAAAGTCCATTTATAAACATAATTTTTTAATTGGTCCCTCTATCCTCTGGCAGAGTTTGACAATGGAAACCAAACCCTGTCAGAAAATCCTGAAAAGTCCCACATATGTTTTACTGTTTCTTAGATAACCTGAAGGTTTTATGGAAACTTAAAGTTCCTGTTTAATATTTCCCTTTGAGTATACTGAAGTTTTTACCTTGTAATGAATGAATATCTATCTGCGACACCAGTAAGATTTAGACCCTCACAATTTTTAAGTAATTTAGTCCTAAGTTATGGAGTGTTGCCTCGTTATTAAAGAGTGTCAAGTGGGCTACAAGCCATGAACATTAATTAATGATTTTGTGTTGCACCAGAAATCCTTTGAGCAAATACAAGTAATTGCCAGTGCATAGAGAAAATACATGTAGTCTTTGCTCTTAAAAAAGCCATCACTGATGTCTGTAGTAATTTTCTTCTCTTCCTTTGGCACATCAACATCTGAAACGCCTTTCTGTATTAGAGGAAGTCTCCATCTTCTAGGATAGTCTCTGTCTCGTCAGAGATGCTGAAATCTCTACCTTCTGTCTTTTGCAGTTTCCCTAGAAGCTACAGCCTGAGTGTCACATACGTGTTCCACTAGTTGGATGGACCTGGTCCGAGTGATGAATCTAGATGTAATGACACAGGAAAGATAGATCATGCAGAACTGGTTTTGCTGATGGGCCAGAATAGCTCTGCCTGTTTCCAGAGTCAGGGGCAGGATCTCTTGTCAAGGCAGGAAACAGTCCAGTAGTCGGGTGGACTGGTTTCCATGGCTCAAGGCTCTGATGTTTTCACTTGGGTTAGTTTTCTGCATGATATTGAGCATCTCCTCCGAGCTTGATTTTTCTGGCCCTTTGTGTATAGCCTGTGATCTAATGACATCCCTTAAGCAAATTCCTAAGCCATCAAATCAGATGCCTAACGAATGAAAGTTCAGTTATGGAATGGCTAGCAAAATATAGATTATTCATTATCCATCACGTGAAGTGATAATACATTTCATGCTTTTTGTGTACCCTCATTTCTTCATTGATATAGGGTTGGGATGAATAAAATACATTTCTAAAATTGGTTGTTAAGATGAATAATATATTTACAGTAATTTATAGTTCATGAAAAAATATATTTTTATGTATTTTTTATGTTTAGAAAGAAATGGTACATTTCCAAATGCATATGTCAAATGCTCTAAAATTATCTGAAATATTTTGATGTGGCTACTTAAATGTGCAGACAAATATGAGAATTTAAAATCACTTAGGGATATGCAGTGTATTTGTGTAAAAATTATTTTAGGTGTTTGAGTTTAACTATCAGTTAAACTAAAAGTTTTAAGCAACCTTAAGATATGTACATAAAATTACAGCTATGATATTCTTAAGATCATTCTTAATCTTAAGGTGATAATTCTAGTAAACACTAGTGTGAGACAATTCCTCATTGGTGTTTGTTAGATAGGAACTTACTTACATAATTTACAGTGGACGATGTTAAATTGTCCTAGGCTATCTGCAAGGTCCAAACAATACAAGGAAGTAGGGAAAAAATTAAAAACAAGTGATAGTTATGGTACACGGACACAATTGCCAAAGCACTGATCCCTCGCTTTTAATATTAAACTAGTGGATTGTAGATATTTCCATGTCCATTGTCGATGTGGATTTGGTTAACAACTTCTGTGGTGGAAACAAAATAAAGCAAAACCAAACCAAAGCAAAACAAGATATGGCCCCTCTTTAAAAAAAAATCTTCAGCCAGGCTGTTAACAGCCATTTTCATGTGCATTGTTTTATATCAAGTGAGGTTCCTATTATTTACTCTATTAAAAGAAGAAAACCAAATTTATCAATAAAAAAAATCCAAAATATTTTTTAGCATGTTTGGTCTGATACAATATTCTATCTGATCAATTATACATGTATAAAATAATTTTGTGATAATCTTTGAAGGTGAACTGTGCTTTTCTTTCTTAAGATGTGTGTGTGAAGGTATAAAATTGTGCGTGTGAAATGTTGAGATATGTAAATTGACATTTTATATTTTCTCGTAGCAAATACAGTAAATATTATGTAATCACAAATGTTTAAATGTTTAAATATGCCCTGCTAACAGTCTTATTCTCTCCTATAGTTAGCATACCATTTTAACTTTTTAAAAATGAAGATATATGTACCCCAAGATCATTGCAGCATTATTCATTCTGGCCAAGACATGGAAACAACCAAAATACCCTTCAATAGATGATTGGATAAAAAACATGTGGTACATATACACAATGGAATATTACTCAGCCATTAAACAAGATGAAATACTGCCATTTGTGACAACATAGTAGATGGATCTTGAAATTATGCTAAGCAAAATAAGTCAGACCAAAAAAGTCGAAAACAATATGACTTCATTCATATGTGGGATATAAAACTGAAAGCAACAAATGAATGAGACAATGAAAGAAACAAAAACTCGTAGACATAGACAACAGTTTAGTGATTACTAGAGGGCAAGGGGGGGAGTGGTAAAAGAGGGTAAAGGAGATCAAATATATGGTGATGGAAGGAGAACTGACTTTGGGTGGTGAACACACAATGCAATATATAGATGATATAGAATTGTGTGCTTGAAACTTATATCATTTTACTAACCCATGTCACCCCAATAAATTGGATAAAAATTTTTAAAATAAACGACTTTCAAATTAGAATACAGGCTAGTTACTGCAAATTATATTTGATACAATGAAATTATAAATCATAATGATAGTTGACTATTCTTTGGAGCCTAAAATTTTAACATACATGAATGAGTTCATATAAATTAAAATTAAATGTTTGGTTCTTTTAAATAGATTTTATATTAATCACAACAAAATATGTTAGGTATCTGTTGGGAGTCAACTAAGGATAAAGAGTTAAATAATTGATAAGTACTGAAGTAACTACTTGTCTTAAATTTTAGAAAAGTTATTGAGTTTGTTTCTTTAGTCACTGAAGTATCAGTAATAACAAGTAATCACTATGATTTAACTTCTAGAACAATCATTCTGATAAAAAAGCAACTATGCCCATAGTGTTTAACTTAATGAATATTTTATAGTTTCATTTACACCTGGCCTCTCAATAGCAATTCATATTTTCGACCCACATCTCTCGATTGCCCCACGTTATTGAGTCACAACTTGCCTAATATGAAATTCACCATTTAATCTCCACTGTAATCAAGATACAGAATATTTCCATAACTCCAAAAAGTTTCCTTCAAACCCTTAGTTGTCAACCTTCTCTCCTTTCTTCCCTCCCACTCTCAGCTCCAAAGAAGAATTAATGTCCTTTATTTCATTATCATTTTTTTCTTTTTCTAGAATTTTATGTTTGTTACTGTCTTCTTTCATTTAGCACTGTGCTTTCAAATTTTGTCCATGTTGTTGCATATATCATTAGTTTATTACTGTGCATTGCTGAGTAATATCCCATAATGTGTTTTAACCATTCACTCGTTGATGGGCATTTGGGAGGTTTCCAGTTTTGGGCTATGATGCTGCCATGAATATTTGTTTACAAATTTTTATTTAGATACATGCTGTCATTTCTTTTGGCCAGGCAGTCTCTTTTGAAACACTGTTTCTGCCTTTTATGACAGTATTCTCTGATTTTATTTTTATCTCTCTCTGTATGTCTTACTTTGCTTTCTAATTTCATCATTTTTATCTGCAGACATTATGTGCTAGAGGACATCACGTCCCAATCTTAGGTCTCTTCTCACACTTGAAGAATTTCATCTATATCTGGAGTTTAATTACCTCTCATATGCAGTTAACTCAGATTTCTATCTCCAGCCTAGAATTTCTATATATACATACATATATATGTTTAAATGCCTATTGACATCACCCATTGGCCTTCTCTGAGACATCTTCAGATCAGCTTGTCCATAAGTTTTATGATTCTAAATCCCACTAAACATGTCGTTTCCCATTTTACTCCAAGCTATACAATTTAGACAACAATAAGTGATCTTTAACACCCTCTTCGTGTGTTTGTTAAGACATCATCTTTTCTCAGTAGTGTCTGAGATAATCTCCCCATATACAGCCACTGTTCTTTTCCATTTTTTTCTTCACATAGCTGAGTGATCTCCTTTCAAAATTCAAATCTGAGCACACCAGTTCCTCAATTTCCATTTTTCTGCTTAAAAGGAATCATTGATTTTAAGTAGTTTAGCAACTGAGAACCAGAATCCTTCAAGTGTTGTGTAAGATTTTCCATAGAAAAATCCCTGCTAAACTTATTCAGACTCCGTTTGAAAGTTTCCAGTCTCTCTTTCCACACTCCCCTCTGACCACAGAACCTTTGCACATGCTGTTTCCTCAGCTGAAATACTCCAGACCTCGCTTCATCTGCTCAAGGCTTGTTTTGCCTTCCAATGTGAGCACAGTGCACCACTTCTTAAGTCGAGTTTTATTACATGCACTAGGAGCTCTAAGGACCTCTCGTCACACAGCTGTAGTGTAACGACGGTTGTTTGTGAGATGATTGGAGTAACGTCTGCCTGTCTCTCAGACTACTCCATAAGATCCATGACGTCAGGCCGGGACCATGCAGATTTAGTTTTTCCTCCCATCTCACCATGTATTGACGTCCATGGCATGTGTCAAGTACTGAATGAGCTTTGAATGTGCAAATATGGTAAATTTAGCAGGATTTGATGAATGTGTGAACATGAAAACGTGATTCTGAGGGTTGGTTCAAGTTTTCTGGTTTAGGATATGGGGAGGAATAAGGAATCACAAATGGAGATGAGTAATAGAGGAGGGATAATAAGTTCAGAGAAATAGAAAACAAGTGCTGTTCCCTTGTCTCATGTCTGAAATGGCACAACATTCCTTGAAATAACAGTTTTCACAAAATGATGAAAGGTGTGCTTTATGTGACGAATTCTTTTTATATGGCAAATGTTTGGAGTGCTTCTCAGAAGCTGCTTGAAACTGGTCTTTTATCATTTTTTAATCACTGTCTTCTATCTGTACTCAGTAGTTCTATGATATCAAAAAAAAAGTATGTCAAGCGCATGGGGCTTCTCAGAAAAAGGTCACCATTAAATAAAGAAATAATTAATATATGAGATAAATAACCGACAGGCAAGGAACCACGGATAAGTGCAACGTCAAAGACAAGACAGTGTTTAAAGGATTGTTGAGAAGTCAGTAAACAGTATCAATCGTATTGCTGTCACCCTTGGTGAAGAATAAGGAGTTGATGAGTTGATCAGCAGAGACCAATTTTGCAGGGATACAGGAGACCCGGTGTTGAACAGTGTAGGTGTCCGATGTTGCTTTGAAATATTTAAGGCCGCAGTTCCCAGTGGAGGTTCCCCTGCTCAGGTGCAGTCATTTGAAGAGCCTGTGCTGCTTGTTAAAGAGTAGTAAGTGGCACACTTTGACAGGTGGGGTACCTGTTGAATCATTTCCCTGTCACACATTCCAAACAAAATGGCACAGATGTTAAGGGGCATGCGTGTGCGGTGAAAATATCATACTGAATGACAACAGAGCGCTCTTCATGTTCAAAAGTGTGAGGAATAGAATGCTTCGTTTTGAAATACAACAGTTATTATATTTAAAAACCACATGTTTATCCATAATCATGTTAACCCTTTCATGGCCAATGTTTATTAAAATCGAAAGACCTGAGGACATTATAATTTTATATAACAAAATAGAAAGTAATTTTGCTACATCTCTATTTCTAACTCAAATTTAAACAAATATATTAAGTGTGTAAAATGTTCAGTTTTATAAGTGGGGAGGATGTTGGCTCAGACGTAATACCTTCCTTTAAGCATCTTTAAAAGTATTGTATGTAAGAAATAAAAAGAGATAAACAGGAAATTTTAATTTGGATTTATAATAACTATGATAGGCATAAAGTGCTTTCACTCGGTAGTATGTAGGAGAAACACTCAACACAACCTGATGGTATCAGGGAAGGGTTGATTCACAGATGAATATTTAAACTAAACCCTAAAGGAAAATTAGGAATTAAAAAATTAGCTTGGGCAAAGAAGTGAAGAGGAAGCAACGATAGAATATCATGTAAATGTCCAAATGTTGAAACACAGAAAACATTATATATATTTTAAGTAGTGAAGCATCGTTGGATTTGAAAATAAATGGAGAATCACTTCCACAAAGGAAGCCAGAGAACAAAGCAGTTTCCTAATTAAAAAAAAAAAAAAGTGTCATAAAAAAAAAAAGCACAGTGTAAAGTGCTACATTAATATGTTTGGATTCTAATCTTCTGGTGACCAGAAGCCTTTTAGAGGTTCTAATAAGAACTAAACTCATAAAGATCTTCATTGCATGGAAGAGAAAATTATATATGAATATTAAAAAATATATATGCATATATATAATATATTCTAATTGCCATAAAATCCAACAATGCTTCACTACTTCAGAGCCTGAGCAGTCCCTGAAGGCACAAGTAAATTACATGAAGATGTGGACCAAGTGTTCATGGTCCCCACTTCCAGCCTGCCACCTGTGTCCTCAGAGGGAGTTCTCTGTCATCAGTTGACAGAGGAAAAGAAGACTTGGGCCTGGTTTACGGATGGTTCCTCATGATGTGCAGGCCCCACCCAGAAGGGACAGCTGCAGCAAGACAGTCTCTTTCTGAGACATCCCTGAAAGATAGTGGTGAAGTGACGAGATCAACAGAGTCCCAGCTGTGGCACTATTTCCCAGTGTGATCAGCCAGTTACCTGGTGGCAGGTTGATTACATTGGAAAACTGCTTCTAGTTGACCTTATTGACCAGTATGGAGAAAAAAGCACTTGCCAGTTCAATAGTTACATAGCAGATACCAGGCAGGTGTTGATTTGCTCAAGCAGTGAAACCATATCTGGTACCACAGCTGCAATTTGAATCACTACAAGGTTAAGCTTATGATAATCCACTATCATTTTCCAAGGTCTATCTCTTTCCTTCTGCAAAGGCCAAATAGGTGATTTGAATAGATACGTGGTAGAAATTACAATTCCTGCATATTTCAAGTCCTCCACAGTGGCATTATTTTCTACAGTCCCTAGAGAAGTGCGGTGTTGCTTTGGGTTCCCTGTTTTCCAAGGTAGAGGCAGTTTTAGTGGCTTCCACTTGACCTTTCCTACCAGAAGAGCACTTACTCCATAGGTCAAGCAACCAATGTGGAGAATCTGCCAGCTGCTGAGTATGTCTATCCCTATCAGACACTTAGGAAAATAACCACAGTAGAGGATCAGGGAACCATTGGATCCAAGGTGAGCTGGACCTGAACTATAACTCCAGGATCACGTGACCTACAGAAGCCTCACTTGGACTGGTCTACTACCGTGGCATGTTTGGTCTACTGGAATTAATGTCAGTTCAGAGTCAGCATCCAGCAGTTCCCCGAAAGTGACTATTTCTTTTTCCACAGTGGTAAAGGCTATAGGTCCCTTTGGGGAGGGGGAGAAAGATTAACGGTAGACATTGTTGGCAGTACCTACCACAGTCCTTCCTCAAGGGAATCTGGCTCTGTAATCTGGTTGTCTCAATTGATGAAAGGGCTGTGACATTTTATGATTCAGGTTAGACTCCTGTTCGTGTAACCTAGAACTTTGCTGCTTACCCAGATCAAGTAAGAATTCAGTAGGCTTGCTATCGATTTGACTTCCAGGAACATTTTGCTCCGCTAGTCAACTCCGTAGTTTGTGCATGTCAGAGTATAAGGACGGTTGCCTGGACTCTGGTGTACATCACAGCCACCGTGTTTATCTTGCCTTTGGCAGTTGAATGCTGTCACTTGACTCCTGCCACTCTGGGATGCAATGACTTGTATTGCATTCAGGTTTGCCAAATCACCAGCCTCGGTTCCCTCTGTAAGGTCTGTTCTACACAGAAAAGTGATATCTTCAAGGATCCTGGGGCTCCCTTCACAAATTCATTCTCACACTCATTAAAGATGTATCTTCTGGAATCTCTCAGGTCGGGTGTAACATTAAATACAAAATCCCTGCTTATTAGGTCCATATCAATAAATTTGACCTTATCCAACTTTGTGTTTCTTCCATAATCATTTCACATCCTTAATATCCATTCCTGCACATATTCCCCAGATTTCTGTCTGTATAAATTAGAAAACTCAAGGAATTTTTTGGAACGTAGTACACCTCTTCATTCATCACACTTGGTACCTTACTTTCAGGGGTCTCCTGAGACTTGAGTCTAGTTATAGGTCTCGAAGCAAGGAGAGGTGATAGGCATGGGTCCTCAGGAGAGTTGGTATTGTCTTGTAAGGCACCTGCTTCAGGGGGGAGCTGTTATAATTTACTTAGGAAACCAGGGTTAATCTTCCCAGAAGAGGGAGGTGCATGTGGAGTCCACTTCTACTGGGGGTGGAGAAGCTGCTTCTACTGACAGAAGACACATCAAATTTAACTGCTAAGTGTCCTCTTCTCCATCAGGGCCATATCACACATCCCCACTCCAACTTTCAGGATTCCCATTCTATCCCCTAACTTAGATAGTAGGCATCTTGTAAGTCTGGGAATTCAATTTGTATTGCAATTCAGCCACTCACAGGATGATATTCTGAGTTTGGATTCCAGCCATCTCAGTTCTGTGGCTATAAGGAGATAAGGGTCTCTTTCAAGGCAGATATAGAAGCTTTCAGGTCATTTATGCCATGCTTGTGCTGGGAATTTGAATTCTGGAGCTCATCCTTTTTGTTACCCACTTTGTCCGGAGATATTAGGACCAACCAGCCAACCTCATTATATTCAATAGATTGGCAAAAACTACTCCAAAGTATCACATAAATGGCAACTCAGATTCTTGCTTTTTATAAGTGTTTGACTATGAGTATCCAATGGATATATGTACATATATATATATACACACACGCACACACACACACACAGGTATATATACTATGTATATAAAAAAATATATATATATATTAATTTCTATCACCAGATCATGACATGAACACTCAGTGCTCTACTTGAAATAGTCATTCATGTCTTTATATATAATCAGATTAGAGAGCCAATTAGTCATATGCCTACTTTTTTGACAGAGCCATTCCACTTGTACATACTTATCCCAGGAAAATGAGAGCACATGTCCACCAAAAGGCTGCACAAGAATGTTCATAGCATCTCTAGTCATAATAACTGCATATTGGAAACAACTCAAATGTCATCAACAGAAGAATGGATAAACAAATTGTAGTATATTTATTAAACTAAATAGTATTCATAATAAAAGGGAATGAGCACACATGCAACAAGAAGGATGGATCTCACAGACATAATGCTTATTGAAAGAAACTAGTCTTTCATTAGAAAACGAATGAACCTCACCTAATCTAATCTATGCAAAACTAATCTATGGTGGGAAAAACAAAAACAAAAATCCAGAAAGCTGTTTACCTCTGTATAGAGGGAATTGAATAAGAGAAATGAGAAAACTTTCTGTTTTGAAAGAAATGTTTAATATCTTGATAGGGATATGAATTACATGGACATCCATTTATCAAAATTGAACTGTTAAGATTTGTGCCATTCAATGTATGTGAATTTCACTGAAAGAAATGAGAATCGGGGAGCTACTGAGTGTGCAGAATTTAAATGAAACAAAAATGGCAAATGGTTTATGTTTGTTAAGGAGGGATGATGGGTGCACTGAGATTCACTATAGTATTGGGTTTACTTTGTACGTGTTTGAAATTCTCCATGATATGAATTTAAAATAATTTTTAGGGGAATGGGAGAGTGAAAGGCCGAGTACCCTCACAGGTGCCATTGAGGTCCAAAGAGGCTGGCTACTAGGGTTGTAAGAGTATCTCTGATCTGCTTAAATGGAGGCTTGCTGAAATGTGAAGCTGGAATTCAATCAAGGCTCAAAATTTTGCCCCGTGATTAACTGAAGAATAATAGATCATGGAGCATAGGCTGAAAGAGGAAGAAATTTATCCTCCCTGGAACTGATAGAGGAAAAGTACTGAGGTGTTTTGTGAGACCAGACAACCCATTTATGGGGGGAAGTTGAGTTTGAGAACTGGAATTAAATGATACTGTAGTCAGAAAGTGAGATAACTAATTTTATTATTTCAGATAAAGAGGTTGATGAGGGGTGATAAATTGACTGTAAATACAAAATTGTGTCCCAAATTCAAATATGCAAATTAAAAACTATCCTATCTGTTGTTTCAACCACTTTGCTGTTTAGCTATAAATATAATAGGGAGTCATTAAATAGGTTTACAACAAAAATCTAAGAGGAAGTTTGTGTCTGATAACTACTATTAGAAATTCCTAGGATATATAGTTGTAAAGAAACACTTTTATGGATGATAGGGTTTTGGCAGATCATAAATCATGTACAAATGCTACTGTCAGTTTGTGGCAAGTTTAACTTATTCTACTTTACAGAGAGCTAAGCTTCAATCCATATCAGATTGCAGAATTGGGTCCGCCATACTAGTCGGTCTTTGTGTATGTGGTCAGTAATTCAGATTGTCACAAAGCAAGTGCCCTTGACAGAGATGGTAAATCACATAGATATGGAAAAAAGAAATGAGGCACAGGAATTCTATTTGATTTGTGTTTGTTTAGAGTACCATAGGAGATGAGATGACATCAGTTTAACCAGCACTAATTAATTTTAATGTGCAGAAGAAAGGTTATCGATCCTTATGGACTAGCTGTGTATAGAAATACCATATGGATATGCATTACATTATTTAACCTGTAAAATAGTCTTGTCAGGTTATCTTTATCGTTCTTATTTTGATGATGAGTACTTAAAGACTCAGAAACCTTAAGTGATTCTGTAAATGCCAAAATATTAATGTCAGAGCTGGGATATAAATAAAAGTTTTCTGATTCCAAAATCTATGCACATTCCTTTGGGTTTACAACGAAAATCTAAGAGGATTCCTTTGGGGGAGGATTAAAGTGGAGGTCCTAAATATTGTTGGTAAAAGCACATCTGAGTACTAAGCTGAAAGCTGCACATTAAAATGAGAAGAGTTCTTGTGGGAATTTAAAACTTGATTTGACTTTCATGCATATTATCTTTGTTCTCCCGGAAGTACTTAAAATTTCTTCTGAAAAATAGTCCTTCTGCCTCAGAATGATTTTTACAGGCCTCTTTTGAGATGTGGCTATGATTGATTGGGCAGTTAAAACTGGGCTGATTTACTTTACCTGGTTTGCTTCACAGGATTTCAAGCAAATGGTAGCCCATGATTCGGGGATCTTTTTATTACAATGGACTCATCAAACAGCATGTAGTATTTAGAGAGCTAGAATTGTGATGGAAAAGTTCTGCAGTTGCAGGAACCAAGTGGTGGCTAATTCTTTTAGCATCTTCCAGTAATGTGCACTTGGTTCAGGGTGGAGCTGAGCCATGATTATTTGAGCTGCAGGAGAGGGGTCTCTCTCTGCTATTCTTCATATATGTGTTTTCCATGAAAGTGGACTTGCAAAGTAGAGAAGGCTGAATAGTAATTTTGCTTAGTAAAGTCGCATTCCACCTCTTGGTATGTCAACTACAACTATATAGGTAACTCTAGAAAGCTGGGACCAAAGTAGCCCTTCTATCTGTGGTGAGAAGTATTTGATTCTGATTTGCTCGTTGCCAGCCAACCAGACAGCCACTGGAGTAGTTCAGTGGACGATTCTATTTGTCTCTTCAAAACCCCATTTATATAATTTTGGTATTTGACTTATGTGTGATGCTTCGATGCTGGGTGTTGGGGAGAATACATATGAATATCAACAGTATCATTGGTGTCAGAAATTTTCAAAATTAACGCAGGAATGTCAGGTGTTCACCTGAAGACTAAAAGAGCAGCACATGAGACAAAAAGGACCATCAAAATATTCCTGTTTTTAGCTTCTCATTATGTAGAATTGTATTGCTTATAACAGGATGTAATTGAAGATGGATAAACTAGAATTTGATTGGAAAATATGTTTCCCTATGGAGAGTGGGTTTGTTTAGCTTCATATTTTGTAAATGATTACTTCTTTAAGCTGGATTTGGTGTTTTGCATTACATCATCCATGATACTGGCTGAAATTATCATTAGGTTAAGTTTTTTATGTACTAGGTCTCTGTATGTCATTATTAAAATAAATTGAGGAGCCAGAAAAGTTATACCAAGGAGGATTCAACAATGCTTAACATCTTTTATAGCTAAATTATAGTTCAAGCAAGTGTGGCAATAATTTTGTTTGAGTGACAAGCTAAAGTATTTATGAAATCCAACTGAAAGAGAGGTTCTATCTAGCTGCATTTTTGCTAATTGATTGTAAAATTGATTGTATAACTTATACTTACAGTCCAAAATCTAACTGTTAACCTGGTATTTGACCATGGAAGTCAAAATTACATAATGGAAACCAAGGATTGCTAGTGATAGTGATTATAATTTGGGACACTTTGAACTAAGTGAGGTTGGGACAGGGGCATTATACTATAAAGAAATGAACGACAAAACGAGAAGGGGTGAGAAGTGGAATTTATTTATGGTATGTTTTAATTAATGATTTAGATTTATTATTTGTGCTACTTGCCACTCACAAATCATTTGTAAGGCAAATAAATAAAAAGGTACAGGGAAAAAAGCAGCTCTGTTAGTCACTTGCTCATTCCACAAGGAGTGAATAACAAAGTGAGCAGTGAGATTCATTTACTCAATATTGCCGATGCTCTCTCTTTGGGCTAACTGCTGTATTCATTTTCTACAACAGTGAGGTAAACTGAAACAACAGTAAATTGAGAACACTATGGTTTTAATTTTACTATTAATTTATAAAGGATAGATATTGATTACTTGACAGAAAAACAAAGAAATCTTTGTAGTCCTAAACAAAATCAGTTTTCTATTATTACATTTTTTCACCTATACTATTGGTTTGGAGGACTAATCAAAGATGGATAATGGCTCCCAATATAGTGACAGCTGAAGATATAGTAGTATTTTCAGTATATACCTCTAAAACACACGCGTGCACACACACACACCTCATATCTTAAAATAAAGAGGGTGTCAAAAAATGTATACACATTTTACCACTAACAAAAGAGGAATACGAGTCATGTTTGACTTCTGTAATTACAAGAGGTGCTCAAAGTGGTTACCGTCAGCGTCCAGACACTTCTGATTATGGTGAACTACTGCTTGAGCAACGTTAACCCAAGTGTCCACTTGTATACATTTTTTGGAACCCCCAGTATATTAAAAAAATGAAGTATACATGTATTGTATATTGCATTGACATGATAAAAGTTATACCTTTTCACTAAAAAGGAAAACAATAAAATGATTTAAAATTGAATATTATTTTATTTATTGCTTATTGAGCCTTGGAAGTTCATTGTTCTTAAAATATAAAATTCTTGTACCTCAGAAGCATTTATTTCATCCATATTGTGATACGAGGTTAAGAATATAGGGAGTAGCTATGATTGATAAGCATATAAATGTTTGGGGTTTTAGACTTAAAAATTAATTAAAGATAGACCCCTATTTCAGTCAGCCAGAATAAATACAGTCAAAGACACTTGACCAATAGAGAACACTATCACAAGTTTATTGTATATCTTTTTTTTTTTTAGTTTTATTTTATTTTATTGTATATCTTTAAAGTCCATTATGTTTACACTTGTACCCACATTCACCTATATGGATTCATGAGCATAATAAGTATTACTTCTGTGTTTTAAAATTTTACAGTTAGTTTAATTTTCATATATTTTGTCACATGTTTTACCTAGTTTTTTCTATATTCTGTTTAAATAGCTATGCATGTATCAAATACATCACTTTTAACCATGATATAGTTTCTCATCCGCTCTTTTGTAATTTACTATTACACTGACGGGCATTTTATTTGTTCCCAAAGAGGACTGTAATAAGAATTTTTGTAAATTCAAAGGATCCTCCTTTGTCACATGTAGAGGATTCTCCAGAATGTAGGTGCATTGCAGAATTGCTTAGTCTATTATGTGGCTATGGACATGAATTGTACTAGCAGATAATGTACAGTTGTTCTAACAAATTTTTTTTTTCTAGGCCTTGTTTTAAAAGTAAAATTTGACCATATGTATTGATGGAAAGTAATTCTTTTTTATTTATTAGTTTCAGGTGCACAAGACAAACTAATACTTACACATTTATCTTTTATATCCCTCACATTGTGTGAACCGTAAACCCCCCTCCCCCATCCACTATCCCTCTGACATCACACAGAGCCGTTACATTTCCACTGTCTCTATTCCTAATGCTGTATTCCGCTTCTTGTAAGTACATACATATACATATATATACATACATATGCATACAAACTTGTAGTTGATGTTCATTATGGTTCAGCTTCAGCTTCAGGTGTACAGCACAGTGATCAGGCATCCACATCATCCCTGAAGTGGTCTCCCGAATGAGACAAGTGTCCATCGGATACCCTACAAAATCTACATTATTGATTACATTCCCCAAATTAATTTTCAGAATCCCGTGGCTATCTTGTGGTTACTGACTTTCCTAATCCCCTCACCTCCCCCCTAATCCCCACCCCCCGCCATGCCATCTAGCAACCATCAGTTTTTCCTCTATGTCTCCAAAACAGTTTCTGATTAGTTCATTCACTTATTCTTTTCTTTAGATTCCACATATAAGTGACATCACATGGTATTTGTCTTTCTCTGTCTGACTTATTTCACTTAACATGATGTTCTCTAGGTCCATGCATGTTGTTGCAAATGGTAAGATTTCTTTCTTCTTTATGACTGCGTAATACTCCATTGTATAAATGTACCACGGTTTTTTAATCCAGTCATCTACCAATGGGCATCTCGGTTATTTGCATATCTTAGCTATTGTGTATAGTACTGCGATAAATATAGGAGTACATAAATTTTTTGAATTAGAGTTTTGGATTTCTCCAGATAGATACCTAGGAGTGGAATTGCTGGATCATAAGGTAGTTCCATTTTCAGATTTTTGAGATATCTCCATACTGTTTTCCATAGTGACTGCACCAATGTGCAATCCCACCAACATTGCACAAGGGTTCCCTTTTCTCCACATCCGCGCCAACACTTGTTGTTTGTTGATATATTGATGATAGCCATTTTGACTGGGGTGAAGTGGTATCTCATTGTGGTTTTTATTTGCATTTCCCTAATGATTAGTGAGTTTGAGAATTTTTTCATATATCTGTTTGCCATCTGTATGTCCTTTTTAGAAAAATGTCTCTTCATGTCCTCTGCCCATTTTTTAATTGGTTTGTTTGTTTTTTTTTGAAGTTAAGTGAGTTTTTTTATAAATTTGTGATATTAACCCCTTATCAGATATATCATTGGCAAATGTCTTTTCCCATTCAGTAGGGTCCCTTTTTGTTTTATTGATGGTTTCCTTTGCTGTGAAAAAACTTTTAAGTTTGATGTAATCCCACATGTTTATATTTTCTCTTACTTCCCTTGCGCGAGGAGATATATCAGTAAAAATCTTACTCCGGGTAATGTCTGTGAAGTTTCTTCCTATATTTTCTTCTAGGAATTTTATGGTTTCAGATCTTACATTTAAGTCTTTAAGCCATTTTGAATTTATTTTTGTATATGGTGTAAGGAGGTGGTCCAGCTTCATTTTTTTGCATGTGTTGGTCCAGGTTTCCCAGCACCATTTATTGAATAGACTGTCTTTATCCCATCATACATTCTTGCTTCCATTGTCATAGATTAAATGGCCATATAGACATGGATTTATTTCTAGACTCTCTATTCTGTTCCATTGATCTATGTGTCTATTTTTTATGCCAGTACCATGCTGTTTTGATTACTGTAGCCTTGTAGTATAATTTGATGTCAGGTATTGTTATACCTCCCACTTTGTTCTCATTTCTCAAGATTGCTGAGGCTATCCAGGGTCTTTTATGGTCCCATATAAATTTTAGGATTATACGTTCTATTTCTGTGAAAAACACCATTGGTAGTTTGATAGGAATTGCATTGAATATGTATATTGCCTTAGGCAGTATGGACATTTTAACTATATTAATTCTTCCTATCCTTGAACATGGTATGTGTTTCCATCTGTTTATATCTTCTTTCATTTCTTTCTTCAGTGTCTTATAATTTTCTGAGTACAGATCTTTTACTTCTTTGGTTAAATTTATTCCCAGGTATTTTATAGTCTTTGGAGCAATTGTAAATGGGATTTTTTAAAAAATTTCTCCTTCTGATGTTTTATTATTGCTATATACAAATAAAACTGATTTCTGAATATTAATTTTGTACCCTGCTACTTTACTACATTCATCTATCAGCTCTAATAGTTTCTTGGTGGAGTCTTTAGGGTTCTCTCTATATAATATCATGTCATCTGCATATAATGACAATTTTACTTCCTCCTTAATGATTTGGATGACTTTTATTTCTTTTTCTTTTCTGATTCCTGTGGCTAGAACTTCCAGCACTATGTTGAGTAGAAGTGGAGAAAGTGGACAACCTTGCCTTGTTCCTGATCTTAGGGGGAATGATATTAGCTTTTCCCCATTGAGTATGATGTTAGCTGTGGGTTTATCATATATGGCCTTTATTATGTTGAGATATGATCCCTCTATTCCCACTTTCTTAAGGGTGTTTATCATAAATGGCTGCTGGATTTTATCAAATGCTTTTTCTGCATCTATCGATATGATCATGTGATTTTTATTTTTCATTTTATTAATGTGGTGTATCACAATTGATTTGCCTATGTTGAACCACCCTTGCATACTGGGGATGAATCCCACTTGGTCATGGTGTACGATCTTTTTAATGTATTGCTGAATTCTGTTTGCTAATATTTGTTGAGGATTTTTGCATCTATGTTCATGAGAGATATCGATCTGTGGTTTTCTTTTTTTGTGGTGTCTTTGTCTGATTTTGGGATCAGGGTGATAGTGGCTTCATAAAAACTGTTTGGGAGTCTTCCCTCCTTCTGGATTTTTTGGAAGAGCTTGAGGAGAATAGGTGATAATTCTTTTTTGAACGTTTTGTAAAAATTCACCTGTAAAGCCATCTGGTCCAGGGCTTCTGTTTGTTGGGAAATTGTTGATTACTGATTCAATTTCCCTGGTGGTAATCAGTCTATTCCGGTTTTCTGTTTCTTCTTGAGTTAGCCTTAGGAGGTTGTACGCCTTTAGAAAATTTTCCATTTCTTCCTGATTGTCAAATATGTTGGCATATAGTTGCTCATAGCAATTTCTTAAATTTTTTTTTGTATTTCTGCGGTGTCTGTTGTCACTTTTCCTCTTTCATTTCTGATTTTATTAATTTGGGTCCTCTCTTTTTTTTTAATGAGTCTGGCTAAAGGTTTGTTGATTTTGTTTATCTTCTCTAAGAACCAACTCTTGGATTCATTGATCTTTTGTACTGTTTTTCAGGTTTCTATTTCATTTATTTCCACTCTGATCTTTATTATCTCCTTCCCTGTACTCCCTTTGGGCTTATTTTGCTGTTCTTTTTCCAGATCCCTTAAGTATGAAGATAAACTTTTGATTAGTGATTTTTCTTGTTTCTTTAGGTAGGCCTGCAATGCTATGAATTTCCCTCTTAGGGCTGCTATTGTGGCATCCCATAGATTTTGGGTTGTCGTGTTTTCATTTTCATTTTCTTTTGTCTCGAGATATCTTTTGATTTCTTCCTTGATCTCCTGGTTGAACCATTCATTATTTAGTAACATGTTATTCAGCCTCCATGAATTGGTGTATCTTCCAGTTTTGTTTTTTTTTGTGAGTTTTTTTTTTTTCCTGTAGTTCATTTCTAATTTCATAGCACTGTGGTCAGAGAAGACATTTGGCATGATTTCAATTTTCTTAAATTTATCAAGACTTGTTTTGTGGCATAACATATAGTCTTTCTTGGAAAATGTTCCATGTGTGCTTGAGAAGAACGTGTGTTCTGTAGCATCGGGGTGAAATGCTCTGAAAATATCGATTAATATTAAGTCAATGTGTCATTTAAGGCCTTTGTTTCCATATTGATTTTCTGTATGGAAGACCTGTCCCTTGTTGTCAGAGTTGTGTTGAAGTCCCCTACTATGATAGGGTTACTGTTGATCTCTGTCTTTATGTCAGTCAGTACCTGTTTTATATATTTAGGTGCTCCTATGTTAGGTGCATAGATGTTTACTAGGGTGATGTCCTCTTGTCAGATTGATCACTTTATTATTATGTAGTGCCCATCTTTGTCTTAATACGTTCTTCATTTTAAAGTCTATTTTGTCCTATATAAGTATTGCAACTCCAGCTTTTTTCTCATTTCCATTTGCATGAAATATCTTACTCCAACCCTTCACTTTGAGCCTGTGTGTGTCTTTTGATCTGAGGTGAGTCTCTTGTATACATATACAAGGGTCTTCCTTTCTTTTCCACTTAGCCACCCTATGTCTCTTAATTGGAGCATTTAATCTATTTACATTAAAAATGATTATTGAGAGGTACATAGTTATTGCCATTTTTAAATTTGTAGTTAGATTGTTTTCATCTTTCTTCTATTTACAGAAGTCCTTTTAGTATTTCCTGCAATGCTGGCATGGTGGTAGTAAATGTCTTTAGCTTATTCTTTTCTGGGAAGCTCTTTATCTCCATCAACTTTAAATGATAGACTTGCTGGATAAAGCAATCTAGGTTGTAGGCCTTTGTTTTTCATCACTTTGAATATCTCCTGCCACTCCCGCCTGGCCTTCAATGTTTTTGTAGAAAAGTCATTTGATAGTCTTATGGGAATTCCTTTGTAACCCTCTGTCTTTCTCTAGCTGCTTTTAGGATTCTCTCTTTGTCTTTAACCTTTGCCATTTTAACTATAATGTGTCTTGTTGTGAACCTATTTGGGTTTATCCTGGTTGGAATTCTCTGCACTTCCTGGGCTTGTATGTTGATTTCCTTTGTCAGGTTAGGGAAGTTTTCGGACATTATTACTTCAAATATGTTCTCAATCCCTTGTTTCCTTTCTTCACCTTCTGGTATTCCTATGATTCACATGTTGTTGCGCTTGATGTTATCCCAGAGGTCTCTTAAACCATCTTCATTGTTTTTTATTCTTTTTTTCTTTCTATTGTTCTGTTTGGGTGATCTCTGCTAACTTGTCTTCTAAGTCGCCGATTCTATCCTCTGCTTCATCTAACCTGCTGCTAATTCCTTCAAGTGAGTTCTTTATTTCAGTAATTGTGTTCTTTATTTCTAACTGGCTGCTCATTATGATTTCTCTATCCTTCTTTATGTTGTCTCTAAGCTCCTTAAACATTCTTATCATCAGTGTTCTGAACTCTGTCTCTGATAGGTTGGTTATCTCTGTTTTATTTGGTTCCATTTCTGGAGGTTTCTTCTGTTCTTTTATTTGAGACATGTTTCTTTGTTTCCCCGTTCTGGCTGACTCTCTGTGTTTGCTTCGATGTATTAGGTAGATCCCCTAGGGTTCTTAGTTCTCGCTGGGTTATCTTATGTAGTATGTGTCCTTTATATTTGACTTGCACTACTTCATTCTTCTCTGTGTATGCTCCAAAGGTGACTCTTGCATTGTGTATATTGTCCTGTTAAAGAAGATCTTTAATTGCTTTTTGCTTGTGAGTAGGTGGGGTTAACTCCTAAGCTGACTAGTTGTGAGACTTGGCTCTGCCCACCGCAGGGTATTCTGTTGTGTGAGGGTTGACCACTTAAATGTGGTTTGGCCTCTCTGGGCTCTTGTGCCTGTAGAGACTTCCCTCTGGGTGTGTCACTTGTAGGTCAAACCCAGTAGTACATTGGTTTGGTCTGGAGTTGGCCTCTGGATGTGTTGAATCTTGTGCCTCTTAAGCTGGGCCCTGGTAGGGCAATTTCAGAACAAAGCGAATCACCAAGCACAACAACAACAACAACAACAAAGAAAAAAATCAAATATATTCACATGTAAAAACAATCGACAACCCATACTCAACACAGGCAAAGATGTCAAAGATATAAAGACAAAACAAAACAAAACAGAAAACAAAAAACAAACAAAAGAAAGCAGTGCCAGTCTTGGCTTAAGCCCACCAAGTAATCTCCAGGTTGTCCTCTGCTGTACCAAAGAGTCCTCTGTGTATTGTGCAGGCAGAGCCGGTCACCTGGTGCCCAGAGTGATGGTGGGACAGCAGATTTAGATGCGTGGGGCTGAGGGGTCTGAGTGATAGTTTCTACAAAGGCAGTGCAGTTTCTGCCCTTGCCTGCACATATGCACACTGAGAGTAGCACCACAAGCCCTGTTTCCAGTTCTCCTGATTCTCAGGGCACTTCTTCCGTGTGTGTGTGTGTGTGTGTGTGTGTGTGTGTGTGTGTGTGTGTGTGAGATTTCTGAGCTGCTGAAAGCCCAGAGCTGTGTCTGCCGCCTACTGCTGATCCCTGGGTGTGCCTCCACAGTTGTAATTGCCCTGCCCTAGGCAGGCCAGAAGGGGTGGGGGCTGGGGATGGAGGGATCTTCTCTCTCCCAGCCCAGTCGTGTCACACTCCTCCCACAGGCCAGAAAATGTGGTGACTGGGGGTGGAGGAGTCTCTTCTCTCCTAGCCCATCAAAAATCACATTCTTCTCAGCCTCTTCCCTGGATCAGAGCTGCATGTCGGTCTTCCCAGAGCCTGAGCACTAAGGCTCCTCTGTAATCTGACACCACTCCTCAGTTCAGGGGCCAGTTTAAATCTCTGGAAGGGCAGGGGTAGGATTGGGAGAGTGGGGGGAGGGGCCCAGGTATGGAGTTTGTGTCCTTTGTCTGACCTAGGGCCCAACTGGCTGCCCCCTCAGCGGGAGAAATCAGCTGTGGGACACGGGGAAAGAGCCCACCTCCTGGCTTTTGTGTTTTCTGTCTGTCCTGGGATTCCACTGTGTCTCTGCAGCTGCGGATGCTGGCCGCGTTTCCACAGCCGCAGATGTGGACCGTGTCTTCACTCCGCTCCCTTCCCTCTTCCCCTGCTCGCCCAATTTGCCCACTTTCAAGTAATCCTTGCACGAGTCTCTTAGCTGTTCTGTGTGATGAGCAGGGAGTCCTTTGATGGGTCATAGATGTCTCGTTTGTTGCTCTAACAATTTATACTACCAACACTAGTATATCTCATTTCTCCAAACTTCTCAACGTTTGATGTTCAAGACTAGTTTTCCTGCAAACTTGATATTTATGAAATATTTTTTTATTTTTCATTTATTATGTATATCTGTGTTTACTAGTAATGTTAATATTTGGTATGTTTATAAAACTTATGAAAAATTGGAATCCAGTATGGTGTATTGGTAAAGCAAATGTTTTTCTTTCCTCTCAAATGCTCATAAACTACACAAATGTTGTTTTCTTTTCCCAATTCCTGGATAAAAATCTAGGGAAAGACCCAGGATCTTTTAGGTCATCCTCATATAATAAATATATCTGTGTCTGTTCTAGTTTCAAAACACTCTAACATGAGTAACTAAGCTTCATAGTGGGGGAAAGGGAATAAGAAATAGGGATGGTTTATTTGAATAAAACTTCAGGGACTTCGTGGTTGTTTAATCTGACTTGTGAGGTGCCTTTTGGTTTCCTGAATGATTCTGTTGCTACTGCTGAGGATCTCTCATCTTCTTTTATTATTGATAATGTTTCCTCTGATTGGCAGCTTCTAACTTGAATCTCAGCTTTCGATTTTGGGTGACACATTTACAGTAGTCTCTTCACTGGGGTACAGTGCCCCTCTCAATGACCATCTTGGTTCTAACCCTTTATACTTGTGGTTTTCACCCTGACACAATTTGGAAGTCCACACTGACCCCAAAGCAATTTCCTTTGCTCTCAGAGCAGCTAGCCAGCTACAATCTTTCCGTTTTTCACTTTCTTTATTTTATTTTTAGATTTAAAAAAATCAGTTATAGTTGACATACAATATTATATCAGTTTCAGGTGCACAACGTAGTGAGTAGACATTTATACGATAAACCTTAATAAGTGATCATTCTGGTAAGGCTACTGTCTATCTGGCATCATACTTAGTTATTACAATGTTAGGCATTGGTCTACTGTCACCCCCCCACATTGGTGTTCCTCAGCTATGAAAATCCTCCATAGGCTTGAATCTAGGGGCACCACTTTTAGCAAAACAATGCTAATGTCCACACCCCACTTTTTCTCAGCATCAAGATCTTTATATGACCTTGTGGTGAGTGATAGGCTAAAGGTCAGGGATACAGGTTTTCCCTCACACTGTTTCCAAACCTGCTGTACAGTGTTAATGTGGCACCTATTACCTGGGAATCTTGGCCAAAACTCTGGGTGGGGGAAGAAGTTCATTACAAATATTCTGTTAGAAGTTTCGGGTTTCTTCTTCTATGGGTTGTCTATTCATTGTATGGTTCATATTTTTCTAATGGATTTGTAAGCCTCATCATTTATTATGGGAACAAATAATTCTATTGTATTTATGAAATACGTGTCATAGTTGGCAGCTTAAATGTTATCTTTTAGGTATAGTCAAATCTATCAGATATTTTATTAGTTTTGCCAAGAGACCAAATCTTTTCTTATTTTGTTATATGAAAGAAGCACTTGTTTTAGAGGCAATCAAGGAATTTCAATTCACTTTTAATACCAATTATAACAAGAGCCCTTGAGAAAAATATTTCTACCTACATATTCTCTGAGTTTCTGCCAAAGATTAGTTTTAAAAGCAGAAATATGCCGATCAGGAAAGGATTGAGTGTGAGAAATTTTTAAATCTCATTGAAAATGAACTACTCACTAAAGGATTCACTAAATACAGGGATAGATGAGACTGAGATATTTTATAATTGGGAACTATGTTAAATAAATTTATTATGCTTTTTTCCATCAAATCATAAACACTGAGAGACATATCCTCAATGGTGAAAAAGGTTTAAAATACATATGGAGTGGTTCAATTTTTGAATTGCTTTTGTAAAATTTATTGAGAATTTCTACTCAAAAACTTTAAAAAGTTTAATCATTGTTTAAATACTGACTTCACTAATATGGGAATGCATAGGGAAGAGAAACCCACATGGTTATGCATAGTTCTGGCTTTCTAATATGTTGTGGTTATGATTTACATCAAGGGGAATATTAGGATATAATACCTTAAAATTATCTTGACTAATTTTTTCATCCAATTTTTTATTCAATTTGTCACTGTCCTCTCAACTCTTCAGTTCGCCTATGTCTGTTTTTTAAGTTGGCATCTCAAAGTGAAGGCTGTGGTCTAGTGTAGTAACAAACTGAATAAGAAAGCAATTTCATTTATTTTTCCTAAGGTTTTTGTTTCAGTCACAACTCAATAATAGCCCTCTCAGTATTTTTGGTGTTATCTTAACTGAATTGATAATAATCTACAGGGCTTTTACCAAGGGTCAATCTCTGCTCAGTTGCTGGCACTTTTTAGTTGTGAATTGTACAAAAATCTTGTGTCTGTGTGCACACAGGCGCGCGTGTGTGTGTACATGTTGGATAGAATATTTGTGTTATATCAATTTGGAGTCAGAGAGACAGTTTTCAGGATTGCAGTGTTATTTCCTGAAAATAATGACAACAATTGGCACCTTTTTAAGTTTTAGAACATTCTAGCTGTTGTGGCCTGTATGGTTTTCCCCATCAGTACCACCTCCATCAGTGTTGCTGTGGCATTGTGGGTTCCAAACAGCCGTGTAGGCATGATCAGCCATTATCTCTCAGAACTGCTCAGCTGCATAGCAAGTTACCTAGGACGGCATGCTCTCTCTGCTGAAACAAATGTTTCTACTCTAAAGAGAGAAAATGATAATAGCCTGTCATCGAAATGGCTGTGGTCTTCAGTATAAAAGATCTGTGTGGGACATTGAAACGGGAATGAGGAGTGAGAATGAAAAGTAGATTTTGAACAACTTTTTAAGTATAGAATTTTGGGTACCAAAGACTTAGTATTATAGATTGCCATGGATCAGAATTATCTAGGTCCACTATTTTAGAACAAGGGCTTATTTTAAGTTAACAAAAAAAAGAAAATCAAATATTGTAAAAATAAAATAACTCTAAACATATCTGAAAATCAGGGTAAAGTATACAAATAGAGGTGGAGATGGGTGAAGAATACGAAGAATACTGTTGGGATGAAAAACAAAAGATTGAAACAAAGGAAAAGGGGAAGTCGCTCTGATATTGTTCTACTTGTAGTATCAAAGAAGTACCCCCATCTCTTCAGGTGGCCATTATTTAACATTCCAGAATCTGCTTCTTTTCCATAAAATTGTAAAATATACTCTGTGTATAAGACTTTATAAATTACATATATTTGAGTATAATTAATGAATAAATGATTGTAGAATCATCTTTTCTTTTCTGGGTAGGAAATTAAAAGAAAAGATCCAGAGAAAAGAGATTAGAGTGTTTGATAATTAAGAGCAAAGGTGTACACCAGAGGAACAGATTATTACATATGTTGGAAAAGAAGATTATAAAAGGGCTCCAGACACACTTCCCTTTTTGACAAAGTTGCCTAAGATAAAGTTATATTCCACGGTAGTGCCCTTAATACTGGAGAACGACTCCCCTCTCTCTCCTTCCCTCACTCTCTCTTTGTTTCTTCTCTCTTCCTCATTCAACTGACATATAATTCAAGTGAAAATTGCATGATCCTAGATAAAGTCTCCATCTGGGGAGATCCCAAGGGGATTTAGAGAAAGGATGAGAAAAACAGTGAAACATGTTCTTTGTCCTTTTTTGTCACTGGTGACAAATAATAAACAAGACATTGAAATCATAGTGACATACTTTTATCAAATGGTTCCTTGGGGAGAGTAAAGCTATAGGCAGGGTAACTCCAGGTTTTTGAAAACTGATATATTGCACACAAAAAATAATAATTGTCCATTTTGCAAATAGTGTTTTGTGTGGATTTATTTTTTAGTGAAGCAGGCATGTTTATTTATTTGGTTAATTTTATGTTTTCCATTGTCATGAGAAATAATGTACAAGTAAATGATTTATTTCTTTTTTATTCAAATGCTTGTGCTTGTATTCATAATTGGTCCAGGGAATAATGTAGAATTTAAACTCAGCTAGCTGAATGTTCTGAGATGTAATTGCCAGACTTCTACTAATATTAGTTAAAACACGACAGTAAATGCATCATACATCAAAGTTAGAGTAGACTCCATGGTGTATAATTCTGGCAAAGTATATAAACACAAAAGATTTGGGAATATATTTGTTGGTGATTATGCTTGAGAGGGAAACTGTGTGTGTGTGTGTGTGTGTGTATGTGTGTGTGTGTGTGTGTGTGTGTGTGTGTGTGTATAAAATTATTTACTGATTGAATGCCTGAAATCTGGATGCCAGGGAAATGTTTCCAACTTCTGGTGAATTTCAGTTTGCAACCATCAAAATAGCATGTGAAAAAAAAAATTGATTCAACGCTGCGTATAATCAGTAAGTCGTTTTCCTGTGCCAACACTGCACTTTAAATTCACAAAACTAATTAGGCTCTTTATGATTCAATAATATTTTATGTTTATTCAGCCTATAGAGTTCTGTTATATTAGAAGTGAATAGCTATTAAAGTAGTACATAGGCATTGGCTCTCATTTTTCAAAATAAATTTTATGCACAGATTCAATTTTATTGCATGTATTAAATTCTGAAGTGAATATATCCAAAATAAAATTTTTGGCATAAAACTCCAAACACCTTTTGTAGTGTCATTATGTAAAATTTTGGAACTTACAATATAAAATCAGTTCTCATATGACTAATGGGCAGATTAGCCTGACAGTCAGTGTGTTGAGTCAACTGTACACTCAGCTGAGTCAGTAGGACTGAGTCTTGGTTTCCCTCTGGTTCAGGTGCAAGCAGAATTGAGTGAGGACTGAATGAGTGAGAATGTGCACATGCTCATCATGGTTATGTGTATGTAGGGGTGAGTTGTATGAGAAAGACGTAGGTGGGGAGGGAGGGAGGAGAAGATGGTGGAGGAAACGGGAGGGGAAGAAGAGAAGAGAAGGGGCAGGGAGAAGAGGGTACGGGAGAGAAAATGAGTGAGAGAATACCTGGGTGGTTTGTAACTTAATATTTTTTGCCTTCCTAATGTGGGCTGAGCTAGTTAATCTCTAAGACCCCTAAATAAGTTAGGATTATTTTAGCTACAACTGACAGAACACCCAACTGAAAATGGTTACATCAATAAGTTGTTCATTTTTTCTCATGACTAGAAACAAGAGAAAGAATGATTCCATCCTTTCTCTAGTTAATTTGATGACTCAATGATACTACGAAGGACCCAAGTTCTTCCTTCTGTCTTATCTGCATCTTGAAACGTTGTTTTTTTTTTTTTCTTTTCTTTTTACTTTTTTTTAGGGTAGATATCCTGCTTCAGTGTAATGCCACGTTTCCAGGCACCACCTCCTCACATAGCCCCTTCTGGAGTTAGAAAAGAGAATTTCTCATGTTTCTGAAAAGCTAAGAAACTCTTTCTTAGAAGTTCTTCTCTAATTTTCCCCTTAGTAACCTAAATTATATCATATCTGTAACCAAACTAGTAACAGGTACAAAGAACAGGATTTCCAGGATGACTTACACTGTCCAGCGTCCACCTACTTAGTAAGTATACAGCTGGCCAAACAGGTGGAGAGCAACTGAAAAAAAGGGAAACTTTCTTCTACCACAAAGAAGGAGGAGTGGCTTTTGAATTACCGTGTTTCCCCGAAAATAAGACCTAGCTAGACCATCAGCTCTAATGTGTCCTTTGGAGCAAAACTTAATGCAAGACCTGGTCTTATTTTAATATAATATAAGACCAGGTATATAATATAACATAACATAATGTAACGTAACATAACGTAACATAATTAATATAATACCAGGTCTTATAATATAAGACCGGGTCTTTAATATAATATAATGTAATGTAATATAGTATAATATAATATAATATGATATAATATAATATAAAATAAAATACTGGGTATAATATAATATAATATAATACTGTGTATAATATAATACCGGGTTTTATATTAATTTTTGCTCCAAAAGATGCGTTAGAGCTGATGGTCTGGCTAGGTCGTATTTTCGGGGAAACACGGTAGTAGCCAAGTTTTTGGTGTCAGATTTTCCCAGTTTTTAAGATTCTGTGCTTCTAAATTTATATCAAAATAGTTAACACTGGCTTTCTTTAGACAAACACTTCTGTCCTATGTTTTTCACTTCTTGGTCCTTTATAGATTTACACATATCAATGAATCAATTGTGAGTATTCTTAATAAAACCGAGAAAGGAATTCAGAAAAAGCTATGTTTCATTGCTTCCAACACTGGTATATAAAAGATAATGCAGCCTCAGTCTTCTGCTAGGATTGCTTGTGCTTGGAGTCCTGAGCCGCCATATGAGAAATTTCACTGCTCTGAGGCCACTATGCTATGAGAAAACTCAGGCCACAAGGAATGGCCACTTGTCATTACTCCAGTAAACGGCCTCAGCTGAAATTCCAGCTGAGATCCAGAACCAACTAAAAGTCCTGTGAATAAGCCAAAATGGCAGTTATCTGGGAATCAGCTGGAACCCCAAACTAGAGCACCTCCATGTGGCCTGAGCTTCCTCATAGCATGATAGCCTCAGGATAATAGAATTTTGTACATGGAGTTTCAGGGTCCGAAGGACTATTCCAGCAAACAAATTAGAACATTGAAATAATTACAGTCCCAGCCACCAGCTGACTGCAGCCACAGACAGACCACAGTCAAGAATTTTTATCTGAGTCTCTCCATAGTTAATTCCTAACCCAGTGACTCTGTAGCCTAATAAAATGGTTACGCTAGTAAATTTCGTGGTGGTTTGTTATTCAGCAATAGCAACTGGAATACTCTCACTTCCATTACCTTGTTTTATTCTGAAAATAAATTTGATAAATAAACACCTGGGTGTATTCAATTCAATTTTATAAATGATAAAGTGAGGGCCAGAGAGTTCAAGCGGTTTTCCATCCGTCACACAACAAAGATGTATGTGTACACAGACGAGAAGCTACATCTTTGGGCTTATCTATATGTTCATTTACTTTATATCTTATTGTTTCTCTGTGAAACACATTGAGTGTTTCAAAGCAGCATTGTTTTTTTCAGCCCATATGCCAAGTACTGTGGAGAAGGAAGCCAACTTTAATCCAACTAATGCAACACAATTTAATAGATCTTGTAATGTTGGTTTGCATGAGATGCAAAGTGACTATAGAAATAGCATAAAGACTGGATTAAGAGAAAATGTGTGTGTCAGGCTATGGAGGGAGATGGTATAACTAGAGGCAAAAAAAAAAAGGAAAGAACTAATAGCCATAAGAACTTAACTGAAATATCTGAATTAGTATTGGAAGTGGCAAGAAATTGAAATGAATGGCTTAAGTTCTATGATAATGGGTAACTGAGTGGTAGTGCATGATGTAAGTTTCCACATAAGGAGAAAATAAGAACAACTGAATTAAGGAATAATCACCTCAAGGTAGAAATATTTAATTATGTTTTCAAAAAAAATAGAAAAAGGGGAATGGAATGTACATTTATTAAACCAACAGATACTGGCCAGTGCATTTCAGAGAAGTTATTTAATTCTCATAAAAACCCTCAACATTTATTCTAGTTTTCCTTTATTTTAATATAATTATGTGAAAGCTCAAGAAATTGATCTTTGAAAGTAAGATAGTTATTATAATAGGGAATGGTAATACTGAGTCATAATCGGTTAGGGTATACAGCGAAATGAAAGGACAGTTATTTAGATAAACATCCCATGTTTTATATGAACTAATTATCTTATACTTCTGAGGAAACCATGTTTTCGGGGAATTTAGTTGTAAAATCTCACAGCTGGTTCTTTCTGCATGCCAGCTGGCAGTCTGTTTATAGAGATTCCAAAAGGACTTGAGATATTCTTTCTTATTCACATTTATTAGAGATTCCAAAAGGACTTGAGATATTCTTTCTTATTCACATTTATTATTTTGTATGTTGAATTTGTGTTCAACTTGAGATGTTGCAACCAGAATTCTTTCTAGCACAGTCTTCTATACAATTAAATACTCAGTAGGTAAAATTTCATTAATGGGAATAACTTCAAGGAAAGATTGTATTTGATGCATCTCAATGTCCTCTCACTCTGAAACTTCACCCAGCATTTATCTGACAGTGATCTTACAATTTTCACACTTGAGTTCTTGAAATGTTAAGAATTTTATTCATGTTCATACTGAGGATGGCATACTGAGGATTACATCCCAACATTTTGTAATTATTTTACTTTGCCTCCTGCGTCCTGGGGTCATTAGTGCCGTGTTCTCCCAGTCTGCTTAGGAATATTGCAAATCCCATGTATTGGCCCTCGGAATCTAAGGAGTTGAGTGATAACTAAAATCCCAGAAGCCAAGAGTGAAGGCCAAGTAAGAGGCTGGAAAGTTAGAAGAGTCTGGAGAGCAGAGGATGATTTTTTTTCTCTAATACTGGCTGAGGAATGACGGGTCATTCAGCAAAATCTTACTAGAATGCAGATTCTGTCTCTACAACGAAAATTAATAAATTTGCCTACTCTTTCTTTGAAAAAGGCAAAAACACATAGTGATTAATTATATAGTGATTACTAAAGTGTTTAGTGGCCAAGAAATTCTTAATGCAAGTTAAAGGTATACCAGGAGGCTGTTTTCTTTTCAACTTTAAGTTGGCAGGACTATCAAGACATGTTTTCTGTACTTTCTCATAAATTTAATGTTTTAAACTTGGAATCTAACGAGAGTTATGGTGCAATATTGAACGACATGGTAGGTCTGCCTGCCTGACAAAAAGGAAATATCTTGTTTAGAATAGCTATTGTTTATGCAATATTTGGGTAGAGAATTTCTTCCTAAGGCACTAAAATACACACTACATAAAATATGAAAATTCTGGGAGACTAAAAGAAAACCCATTAAAATAAAGACAAATAAACTTGGAGGAGGTGTAATGTAAAAATAATAAAGAGTTAATACCTTTAATTGATACACATTGTTTTACAAACCAATAAGAAAACCACAAAAATGTTATAGAAAAACCAGCTTAGAATGTAAATTCATACAAACACGTGAAAGAAAAAGGTGTCAAACCTGATATAAAAAAATAACTCCACATACTAGTAATCAAAGAAATGCAAACAAAAACAATAATCTTACATATTTTTTTATTCCAGTTTTTCCACCTGGCAATGTTTACAATGGCTAGTAGCAAATATTTTTTTGGCCATGTGCAATACACTACAAACTTTTGTCATTAGGTGTCAAAATCTTAACCCAGAATTTTATATTTGAAATTTATTCTAAAGAAAAATCAAATAAAGTCACAAAAATTAATGGAGCAGCATTTATACTTATTACTACATTCTTTTATTATATTAGTAGCTTTTAATTCGGATTTACTTAAATTATGTATAACTGCAAAAAAGTAGCAGGAAGCCACTAAACAGAGGCAGATGGTAGGTAGATAAGTAGACAGATAGGCATAGGACATTTATGTTCAACTGTATCATACACACATGCACACAAATACACATATACTAATTTGTCTGTAAACAAAATACACTCCAAGTTAAATAAAGGAGAAAAAATGGCATTGTAAGTCAATAAGTAAATATAAATAAATATTACAAGGTATACATTAGTGGTTATAATTTTGAGAATTACAACAAAGAGTCAGAAAATGTATCTCCATTTTACCTTCTTTTGAGTCAAAGTGATCGTAAAAATGCATAACTTCTGCAAAACAATCCTGTGAGAAAATAGCTTATAATAA
This sequence comes from Rhinolophus hipposideros, assembly GCF_964194185.1. Lineage (NCBI taxonomy): Eukaryota > Metazoa > Chordata > Mammalia > Chiroptera > Rhinolophidae > Rhinolophus > Rhinolophus hipposideros. Next base: position 11,329,195 of record NC_138071.1, read on the forward strand.
TAGTATGGTCTTACCAAGTGGATGAGGGAATGTTGATGAATATTCGTTACCTGTATTTTTATATATGAGGGCAGTAGTGACCTAGGCCAAACTGCAGAGGAGTTATTTCTGTCTTTCCAGTTACAGACTTGTATTCTCACCTCAGTTATCTTTCGGAATTTCAAAAAACTGTTCTCAAGTAAAGCTCTCAAACCCATTAGTAGGAAAATACAAATTGTAACCTGACCTAAGAATATTTGTCCTTCGCCTTTAGAATTATCTACAGCAACATTTTCCGATTTAGGAAGCCTGGGGAGAGGTATTAGGATATTTCCTTCATGCCAAAACACACTAGGTTAGTGGTTTCCTGTTCTATCTCTGTTCCCTGCAGGGGCCCTGGTGTGCAGTGATACATATCCAGGGAAGTGGTCAGACTGCTTACAGGCCTTCCACAGAGTCCATTTCAAATTATCCTATCACTCTGGGGACAATCGGACAGAACTCAGCCTGCCTTCCAACTCTGGAGTGGCTGAGAAAGCTTGTGAGAGTGGGTTATTGAATAAAACCCAATTGACCTTTCTGACATTCACATTTGCTGGGGTCTTTAGGGAGTTTAGATGTGGCTAAAATGCCCTGTAGTCTATTTACCTGGTTCTAGTTTGGGCTTGGAAAATAATGCTGGCTAAGACCCATGGATATTTTATGTTTCTCTTACTTTTCTAAATTCTTCATATGTTAATTCAGAAATCCTCACAACAAACCTTATGAGGCTGGAATCATTACCTTCATACTCATTTTACAGATGAAAAATCTAAGGAAGAGAGAGGGAAATGTTTCTATGGCTTTGGGGTTTTTTTAGGGAAAAAGCAGAATTTCTATCCAAGCAGTTGAACCCCAGGGTCTGTACACTCAAACAAATTTTATATTATCACATACTATAGTAAAACTAATCAAATGTTATGCTACCTTCCTTTTAGATTCACAGCTGCTGAGATTATCAGCATCTTGGTCCCGAGGCTTATTTGTTTTTTATGTGTATTCCTTTTGAATTGATCTTTATTAGAAAATTTAGTCATGAATAAAGAAATAAAATATTGAGACTGCATAAAGAAAAATTAAAACTGCCCTTCTTGCAATTCTATTCAGCTCCCCTGATGTAAACATTAATAATGTGTGCTGTTGGGCTTACATCTCATTCTTTTTAAAAATATTTTTATTAAAATATAGCTAAAATATTATATTAGTTTCAGGTGTATACCATACATATTCCACATTTATATACATAAAGAAGTGATCACCATGAAAAGTCCAGCAACCGTCTGACACTGTACCATGCTATCACAATATTATCGGCTATATTCCCTACGCTGTACATTACATCCCCATGACATTTTTCTTATTCCTGGAGATTTGAACCTCTTCTTCCACTAAACCTTTTTACCTCTTTTATAAATTTTTCAATTACAGTTGACATTCAGTATTATTTTACATTAATTTCAAGTGTACAGCATAGTGGTTAAACATTTATGGAGTTTAAGAGGTGTTCTTGACTAGTCTAGTACCCACCTGGCACTATACGTAGTTATTGCCATTTATATGGTTGACTATATTCCCTATGCTTTACTTTATAGCCAAATGAATATTTTATAACTACCAATTTGTACTTCTTAATGTCTTCACCTTTCTCCTCCGGCCCACAACCCACATCACCCCGATAAATCTAGTACCCATCTGATACCATACATAGTTATTACAATATTATTGACTATATTCCTCATGCTATAACCTACATCTCCATGACTACTTTGTAACAACCAATTTGTACTTCTTAATCCTTACCCTTTTCACCAACCCCTCCAACTCCTCTCCCATATGGCAACCATCAAAATATTCTCTATATTTATGAATTTATTTCTGTTTTGTCTGTCTGTTTGTTTTGTTCTTTAGATTCAACATATAAGCAAAATCACATTGCATCTGTGTTTCTCTGTCTGACATATTCTACTCAGCACAATTCCCTCCACGTCCATCTGTGCTACCACTGATGGCAAGAACCCATTCTCTTCCATAGCCAAGCAATATTTCATTGTATATGCGTGTGTGTGTATACATACATATATATATGTATATATATATATACATATATATACATATGTATATATATATACATATGTGTGTATATATATATACATATATATATGTATGTATATAGATATGAATCACCTCTCCTCTTTATCCATTCTTCCATTGATGCCAGCTGCCTCCACATCTTGGCCATTGTAAACACTGCTGCAATGAACATAGGGATGTGCACATCCCCTCGAAGTAGTGTTTTGGGTTCCTTCATATAAATATCCTGAAGTGGGATTACTGGGTCTTTTTTTTGTCTCTTGCTAGCCTTTGTCTTAAAGTCTATTTTCTCTGGTATAAGTATTGCCACTTAGCTTTGTGTTGTTGATGTTTGTTTCCATTTTCATGAAATACCTTTTTCTCATTCCTTTACTTTCAGTGTGTGTATCTTTCCATCTGAAGTGAGTTTCTTGTAGTCAGTATATGTATGGATCTTATTTTCTTATGCATTCAGCCAACTCTTTGTCTTTTGATTGGAGCATTTAATCCATTTACATTTAAAGTAGTTGTTGATAGATATGTAGTTATTGCCATTTTATTCATAGTTTTTATTTTATTTTATTTTATTGTTTTATTTTATTATTTTATTTTATTGTATTTATTTTATTTTATTTTATTATTTTATTTATTTTATTTTATTTTACTTTATTTATTTTATTTTATTTTATTTATTTTGTTTTATTTTATTTTATTTTATTTATTTTGTTTTATTTTATTTTATTATTTTATTTTATTTTATTTTATTATTTATTTTATTTTATTATTTTATTTTTTCATTTCAAAGAAGTCCCTCTAAGATTCCTTGTAAGACTGGTTTGGTGGTGAGGAACTCCTTTAGCTTTTTCTTGTCTGGGAAGCTCTTTATCTATCCTTTGATTTTAAATGAAAGCATTGCTGGGTAGAGTAGTCTTGGTTGTAGGTCCTTGCTTTTCATCACTTTGAATACTTTTTGCCAATCCCTTCTGGCCCACAAAGTTTCTGTTGAGAAATCAGCTGACAGTCTTATGGGTGCTTCCTTTTGGGTAACTAACTGCTTTTCTCTAGCTTCTTTTAAGATTCTTTCTTTGTTTCTAACCTTTGACATTTTAATAACGATGTGTCTTGGTGTAGGCCTGTTTTGATTTATCTTGTTTGGGACCCTGTGTACTTCCTGGGCTTGTATGCCCACTTCCTTTACCAGGTCAGGGAAGTTTTTGGTCATTATTTCTTCAAGTAGGTTTTCAATTCCTTGCTCTTCTCCTTTTGGTACCCCTCTGATGTGAATGTTGATGTGCTTCATGTTGTCCCAGAGGCCCCTTAAACTCTCCTGATTTTTTAAAATTATTTTTTTCTTTTTTCTGTTCTGTTTGGTTGTTTTCTGCTATCTTATCTTCTAACTCACCGAATTTGATCCTCTGCTTCATTGAATCTACTGTTAATTCCCTCTAATGTATTCTTCATTGCAGATATTGTATTCTTTACTTATGACTTTTTTTTTTAAGTTTTCTGTCTCTATTTTTATGTTTCCTATCTCTTTCTTGAAGTTTGTCCTGAGATCATTGAGCATCTCAATAACTAGTGTTTTGAACTCTGCTTCTGGTAGATTGCTTGTCTCCATTTTGTTTCATTCACTTTCTGGAGCTTTGTTCTGTTATTTTATTTGGGACATTTTTCCTTATCTCCCCATTTTTGCTGCCGCCCTGTTTTGTTTTGTTTTTCCTATGCATTAGATATGTCTACTATGCTCCCACTCTTAGTAGAGTGGCCTTATGTAATAGTTGTGATGTGGGTCCCAATGGCAGTTAGGTGCTTCAGATGTGTCCCTTGTGTGGGCTGTGTGTGCCCTTCTGCCATAGTTGAGTCTTGTTGCTGTTTGCATTTCTATGGGAGGGATTGATCCTTGGGCTGATTGGTTGTAAGGACTGCTCATGGCTAAAGTGGTGGAGTTGCGGTGCATGGACTGACCCTACAGAGCAGAATTCACTTTAGCAGTGCTCTGGTGCCTACCCAGTGTGCCGTTTTGGTATGTTGTCCTTGTACATGGCCAGGTGATGCTCTGGCTCAGTCTGAAGCTGGCCACCTGGTATATCAGTTCCCAGGACCTCTTTTGAGGGGCCCCACCACAGGCCATGTTCAACCACATCTTGAGCCCTTCCTGGGGCTACCTGGCTTGAGCCACAAAACAATCCACAGGTGGCTGTCACTTGTGCTATGCTTGAAGGTGCCACAAGAGGCCCAGCTGTGAACTCAGACCAGTTGTGCCTACTGCTGGGCTTAGGACTGCCCAGCAAAAGGTATGAGACATGTCGAAGGCAGATGCTGCTTGTTTGGGTTTTGTGAACCTTTGAGAAATTTTACGAAAGTCTGCAGCATGAGCCATGACAGGCTATTTGTATAAAAAAGCCACTGGAAGGGGATTGGGTGTGCCCAAACGTTGGCTGGGGCATGGTCTCAGAGAAACATTAGGTTCTCCCTGTGTCTGCATACAAGGAGGGGGAAGGCTCAACAAGGACACAACAGCTTCTGCCAGCTCCTCCGTCTGAGATTAAGCTACTCCTCCTGCCCTCGCTCTGCAACTGGCCAGTTCAGTTCCACCTCGTATGTTGCTGGGGCCTTTCATGCTACTACCCCACTACTAGAGCTCACAGTGAGTAAATCCATTCATAAGACTGTGCATGGGTCTTTAAGAGGAGTGCATGGGACTGCAGCCACCCTAGTCTCACTGAGCCACAATCTCCACTGGTTTTCAGAGCCAGAGTTGTAAGGACTTCTCTCTCTGCCACTGGAACCTTGAGCTTGGGAGCCTGGTGTGGGCCTGGGAACCCTCGCTCCTCAGTGAGTGGACCTCCACAGCTGAGATATCCCTCCCAATTTTGAATAGTCACGTGAGGGTTTCCACATCTCTGTCCCTTCTACTAAACTCAAGGTAGCTTCTTCTGTATGTCCGTAGTTGTAGGGCTTCAGTTCAGTTGGACTTCAGGTGATTCTCAATGAGGGTTGTTCTGTATTTTAGTTGTAATTTTGATGTGGTCATGAGATGGGGAAACAGAGTGTTTACCTACTCTACCATCTTGACTGGAATCCCTACATATCATTCTTGAAGTTCATACATTGGTTCATTCATTGAAATGTTCATTCATTGAGATTCCCATAATTCCCATTGAGTCATTCATTGAAATTCCCATAATTCTATCTGTTGCATCTTGCTTTATCCCTAACTCCCACCCTGTTCTTTCTCCTCTGTACAAAAGAAACATTAGGGCAAAGTGATCTGAGCTAGAAAAATAATCAGAAATATTTTAATCACAGTGGTATGAAATATATGATGTGATTGCTATCAAGAATTTCTATCTGATATATCTACTGATTATGGTTTAGTATTTCCTCCCATGTCATTGTATTTAAATCTTTTCCTTTAAAATTTTATAAAAAAGCATCAGAGAATGAAGTCAGGCTTACTAGCTGATTCCCATGAGCTACATCTTTATTACCATAATTTTTGAAATCATATTTGCATATTTGTGAGAGAAGCATTGCACACAGTTTAGGGGGAGTTGCCAGCAATATTTCAATATATTCTTTTCACGTCAGCTCAGATCACAGCTGGCAGAAATGTATTGGCTTTTTAGATGTTCTTTATTTTTGAGGCCCTCACACAGGTTAGATAATAAAATGGGCAGATATTAAAGAACCAGATTGGGATATAGAAACGGAAGGCAAAATGTAATTTTGTGATGAATGAGAAAATTTGGCTCAAACTTCCTTCCTCTAGGGGTTTGTTCTAAAAGAACAGAGCAAAACTAAATGGTGTTTTTTGCTCAAAGGAATATTTTTATATACCGTAGACAGCATCATTCTCCCTGCTTGTGTTACTTGTAGTTTCAGTAACTTGTATTTTATATTACCTAAATATTAAAACAAAATATGATGAAATTTGCTCTAAACTTCAGAGACCATAATTTTCTATTTTCTGTTTTTAATTTCTTTTTTTGTGTGCTGCAATCTATGTGCCCTTTACTGAAAGAAGCAACTCCTATTATACACGGAATAAAAGTTTTACAATTGTATAATTTAATTCATGACACCAATTCTGAATAAACCTGATAATTTTATATATACATATGAAATATATTCTGCATCCTACTAGGAGTTTCTTCTATTTTCAAATACTAGTCTATAAATTAATTCATGGTTTTAAGGGCTAGAAAGAAACAATAGGACTTTAAAAATTAAATATGTGAACTAAGCAGTGTAATCTAGGTAATTAAATCTCATGCCAAAGACAGTTCATATTTTGTTTCAAACCTGAATGTCTATGCAAATCAGGAACAGAAGTATGGAGAAATGTACCAAATGTTTCATTCATTCACCTTCTGTGCACTTGGAAGATCTTCTTTTACATGTAAACATTTATTTAATATTTGCAATCAGGGGTAACTATAGGCCTGCTATGTAGTCCTTTGCAATGTCCATTCCCAATATGTTATATTGCAAGCAATCAGTTATAACTGCTGTTATTTAATTTGCTGTGAAATAAAATTAGCACATTATCACAAATAGTTACTTAGTTTTTATTTATATTTATATATTTTATATTGTTTTATATATTTAAATTTTATATTTGATTCAAGATGTGAATGGAATGAAAATCAGCCACTCACATTCAGAGAGTTTAATAGTTAAACCTTTACACACACACACACACACACACACACACACACATACACATCACATCAACTCAAAATATTAAAAATAATATTGAATTCTAAATCTCGCTCTGCCTCCTATTATTTATCTTTACACATTTTTGACTGAGCTTTTTATTTTATCTACCAAATGGAAAATTATTTACTTCCTATACATGTTTAAAACAATACAGACTATTTCACACACCATAAAATACATTTGCAACAAATGTTTTTCACGCCCTCCTAAGAGGCTACCTGTCCTTAAACATAGTAATTGGATTACACTCAACTGAACTAATTTCACTCTGGCAGATGGGAATGATTAGACAGGCCTAAAGCTAGAAGTGAACCACAAATCTTTCCTAACATTTTAACTTTTGATGTAAAAGCTGTCTTCTATCAATTCTATTAGTTTTCCTTCATTTTAGAAATCATATAATCATTTAAGATTATGACTGCTACTGTTCCCAGCTCATGTAATGAGTTCATTACATGAGAATGTGAAATATAGAAACAAATCTCATCTCATGCATTGATATCAAATAAAACAATACTAAAATGAAACCATATCACTGTTAAAGGTGTGAAACAAAGACTTTCATTGTGAAGAGATTGAATCCAAATCTGTACTACCATAATTTTGATGATTTCACCTAAAGCACAACAGGTTATAGTAGACGCTACATTACCTATTCTTGTGATGGACCCCAGACTTTTTCCTTCTTGTTTAACAAGTATGCATGTTGAGAGATTTCATAGACATATGTAGTGTAACATGTTCTGATATAACATAACATGGTATGATATAATATTACATAAATGACTAAATCTAATGGAGAAAATAGATTTTTTTGAGATAACATATGTTAGAAAGGCTAATTATTTGTTGCTCAGCTATTTGTAATAAACAGTTCTCTACAGAAACCCAAGTGCAAAATACATGTCTTAAGTGTCTTAATGTTTGAGAGATTAACCAAGAATAGTATAAGTCTCATAATAATGGCAATGATTGGGGAAAATAATTTTGGGGTCTAGATAAAAAGGTGAAACATTACCTGACATAAAACTTTACGTTTAAAATTATCTATAGTAGAAAAACATATATTTGATATAATATTTATATGTTCAACTTAATTTGACATTGCTAAATTGTGAATCCCATATTGTCATATATGGATGACAAAAGATGTGGTTCTATTAGAAATCAGTTTGACAAACGTAATAAAGAAGCAATGCTTTGCTAATGTGCATTTTTCATATACATAATGTAATTTTAAAGTCTAATTTTAAGTGTGATAAGTGAAAATTTTTCTCATGTACCTAATTATGGATATTAATGTAATCAAGTCAAAAAGGTAACTGAGCTAACTTCTGAGTGTATGCGTGTGTGTGTTCAGAAAAAAGGGAAGAATAGAGAATTATCACTTATTGATTTCTTACTATGTACCAGACACTAAAGTTATAAATGAAATGTATTCTTAAAAATCGTACCTCAGAGTATTTTAACAAACATAAAATAGATATTACTTTATTCTCTTAAATGAAACTGTTGAAGAAATTGAAGCTCAGTTATCCATTGTGTTAGTTAATCAGTCAGAATTTAATGAGCATCTATTATACACCAAGTAGTATTCTTGGTATTGATAATACAGTTGTGAAAATGGCAGGTAATTTCTCTATTTTTATGCAGCATGCATTTAAATAAGTGAAGACTGAAGCAAAAAAGAAAAAGAAACTAAAAGGAAGTGAGCTGATAGAGTTTCCATGGTAGTAAAATATAAACTGTTCACTGAAGTGCATATACAATTTTTCTACATTTTAAACCCTAATTTTTATATATTTGATGTTATGCATTAAATCTAGATATGCCCATTGGTACTGAAATCGTACAGTACCACAATCAATTGGGCTCATTTAATGTCTTTTTACAATGAGATCCTCAGGGATAATGTATACAAGTTGTGCCTTCTCGATGGCACATCGTCTATTATCGATATTTAGATATATTTTTGAAAAGACAAGAGATTGATTAGAGGGACCGAGTGAGATTTTTTTTAAAGAGAATAATCAGACTAATTTACGTATCATCATACCTCTGTGGGAAAGGCAGGTGAGGTGCCTCAAGGGGGAAACCCCCTCGAAGAATGAGGTTATCTACCAGGAGCACAGAATAACATCTTGACCCCTGAAAGGATTATTGCTGACATGTAAACTAGCTTCATCCCATTTGCAGTGCTACAAAAATGTAATGGGTAAAAAAGTTATTGACATACATTGTTCTAGTGCTCCTGGATTAGAAGGCATAGAGACCCCATTTTAAAACCTTATCTGGAAAAAACAAAGAGAGAGACAGTCTGGCTAAAGCTGTTCATAATAACAGAGAAAGGTTAGAGATTCAGTAAAGCATCCTGGACTTCTAGAATTGGGGGAAAGAGGTGAGTCAAGATGGTTAAGATAGAGCCACTTCCAAATAGCTGTTCTAGAGCAAGCTGGCAGTGATTGGGGTTGAGAGACCATAGCAGCAGAAAGCATGTATGGTGAATGATAGGATCTGGAAGAGCCAGCTGAGACCTATGTGTCTTTACCTCATTTCCGTTCATCAAGCCAAGTGTGGTGGAATGTGTAACAGCATAATGAGCATAATGAGGGGTAAAGTACAAAACAAGATGAAGCAGGAAAAGAGCAGACTGCACCCATTTTCTCCACTGCATATTTCTGTGACTGGTCTGAGTTGACTAGAGGGGAGAGGGAGAAACTTTACAATGGAAATGAGCTTGAAGTATAAATTTAGAGCACTAGGATTGTTAACACATGATAAGGGAACTGTTCCGATGCCCATTTCTGCCTGGAAAACTATGGGATTTGCCTTACCTGTTATCCAAGTGGAAAAGGGGTCTTTTACAATGTAGCCTTGGCAGTATTAATGAGAGAATGAGGTGGTATTCTGCGTATGGCTGAAGGATTCCCACCCATCTGATAATCTTTTCACACTTTATCCTTTTGATTCCAGGAGTTTTAGTAACCTCCAAAAAATATTATGGATAGATCAAACTTCTAGTATAAAAAAGTAAAATCAGCCAAAAAGAAAAACCCACAAATTCATGGGAAATGTTCAAAATTTAAAAGAATGTAGACCTTAAAAATATTAACTCCTAATGAACAATAGTGTTTCTTGAAGTGTGATGTGGGATATACTTGGATTAGAATTATAGGAGTTGGGGAGTGAAAGTGCCTGTTAAAGATGTAGATACTTGTGTTATAATCCAAACCTATTGAATCAGAATCTCTATGTACTGAGCCTAGAAATTTCACATGGGGCTTATATGGTACTTATCCAACAAAAATCTGAAACTCTGGACAAAAGAATAAGGGAAAAAGGTAACATAGAGAAAAAAAATCAATTTGAGACTAATAAAAAACAAATACTGTTTTGTTGAATTATCTTTAAGCAAATACTTCTTTTCCTGTGAACACTATTTTTCTTTTTCTTTTTTCTTTTTTTTTTTTTTTTTTTTGTTGAGAGCCCGCTGGCCCATGTGGGAATCGAACCGGCAGCCTTCGGAGTTAGGAGCATGGAGCTCCAACCGCCTGAGCCACCGGGCCGGCCCAAATACTTCTTTTCAATACCTTTTATTTATATACTCCATGGACAGCATTGTCATAATAATGTTCACACTAAAAGTACAGAAATGCAATATTGAGGATATCTGGAATGGATTCTTTTGCACTGCCTGCTTTCAATTTGAGGTTTTAGTTCTATCTAATTACTAAAACAGCAGTAGTTTGCTTCATTTGCTTTCTTTATTTCATTGAATATTAATAGTTTATTATCAACTAAATGGGTTGAAATAATGGAGCTCTCATATGTGGCTTTATTCCTGCTGGTGTTTGGAAAACTGGTTGGCAGTATCCACTAAAGCTGAATGTACCCATACCTGGTGACTCATGTGGAACAATTAATAGAGACAGAATGTTCTTTAAAATTCAGAGGTATGTAGTGATCAGAAGAAGAATGAGAATGGATTCTGGGTGCTAATGATGTTCTAATTCCTGATCTGGGAGTAGTTATGTAGCTCTACTCCTTTAAAAAAAAAAAAAGAAAGAAAAGAAAAACAAAACTCATACAACTCAACGAGTATAAAAAAAGAAACTTCCGATTGGAAAAATGGGCAGAGGACCTGGACAGACACTTCTCCCAAGAAGTCGCCAAATAGCCAATGAATATAAGATAATATAAGATAATATAAGATAAGATAATATAAGATAATATAAGATAAGATAATATAATATAATATATATAATTGTATATTATAATATATAATATAATATAATATATGTATTTATATTATATATAAAATAATATATATATAATATAAGATAATATAATATAAAATAAGATAATATGCTCAACTTCATATTAGGGAAATGCAAATCAAAACCACAATGAGATACCACCCCACACCTGTTACAATGGCTATCATCAAAACAAGACATGTAATAAGTGCTGGAGAGGCGGTGGAGAAAAAGGAACCCTCATACACTGCTGATGGGAATGTAAAGTGGGACAGCCACTATGAAAAACAATATGGAGTTTCCTCAAAAAATTAAGAATAGAATTACCGTATGACCCAGCAATTCCTTTTCTGGGTATCTAGCCAAAAATTTAAAAACATTTATTCATAAAAATATATGTACCTCTATGTTCATTGCAGCATTATTCACAGTAGCCAAGACATGAAAACAACCAAAGTGTCCTTGGATAAATGATTGGATAAAGAAGATGTGGTATATATATTCAATGGAATACTACTCAGCCATAAGAAAACACGAAATACTGCCATTTGGGACAATGTGGATGGATCTTAAGAATATTATGCTCAGTGATTAGTCAAATGGAAAAAGTCAAGGACCACATGACTTCACTCATGTGTGGGATATAAAAAAGAAAGCAGCAAATGAGCAAACAAGAGAAACAAACAAAAACTCACAGGTATAGACAAGAATATGGTGGTTGCCAGAGGGAAATGGGGGTGGGAGTGTGTAATAGAGAGTAAAGGGGGTAAAATATATGCTGACAGAAGAAGGCTTGATTCTGGGTGGTGGACACACTGCACTATACAGATAATGTGTTACAGAATTATACACTTGAAAACTTCACAATCTTATTTACCAATGTCATGCTGAAAAATTTAATAAAATTAATTAAAAAATAAAATTTGTGAAGCTGTACAAATACGATTTTATACTTTTCTGGGATTATGTCATACTTCAAAGAAATTTACATACAAAAACCAAACAACAACCTAAAGCTATATTTTCAGTGTATATTAAGGAAAAAAGTGATTAGTACCTGCATTATTATTGTGGAAACTGGGTGACTTAAACAGCAGAAATTTATTTTCTCACAGTTCTGGAGGCTGGTACTCCATGATCAAGGTGTTTTCAATTTCGGTTTCTTCTGAGGCTTTTCTATTTGGTTTGTATATGCTTGTTTTCTCCTTCTGTCTTTCCATGGTTTTACTTCTGTTCATGTCTGTGACCAAATCTCCTCTTAGAAGAAAACCAACCAACTCTAATGACCTCATTTTAACTTAATCACCTCTTTACGGAACCTATCTACAGATTGTCATATTCTGGGTGACTAGGAGTTAGGGCTTCAACATATAAATTGGGTTGCATGGTCACAATTTAGGCTATAACATTATTAATGAAAATTATAACACCATATGAAGCTATTAATCAATATAAAAGTAAGCAACTGGGAGAAATATACCTTTCATAAAATTAAAAAATAAAACAATACAAATGGCTGATAGTATATAATGTAATTTTTAAGTTACAATTCTAAAAGAAAACATACTTTAAGTAATGGAATTATATTTTTTTCTGTTTGGGTAAAATGAGAATGTGAGAGACAGAGACACATAGGCAGAAGGTGTTGAAGGTAAAGAAAAGTAGAAGGAGGAGAAGAGGGGAAGAAGAATAAGAAAATCAATTGACGAGAATGAAATGAAAAGGCCATATTAATAGCTCTTTGACAATGTAAAATGGTACATTCACTTTAGAGTGCACACTTATAATAATGGTGTATTTGTGTGTATCTTTACAGATATGTAGTGTTTGTATATATAAATTTACATATATGTAGATTCAAAAATAGAAATATGAAGACATATGATACATATGCCTACATATATATGTGTACATATAAATATGCATACATACGTAGTATACAACAATACAGAATTATATACGGATCTTAAGATACATATACTGGGGGTGCCAAAAAAATGTATACTCATGACATATTCATCTTTTGTTATTGGTATATATTGAGTATTACAATTTTAATACAGATTTCTCCTTTCTTAAAACGTGTATGCTTTTTTTGGCAACCTCTGTCTATATATGTTCATTTCTTTATAATTTATATATTTTGGAAAATGGTATCTGAATTTTTTTTTCTCCTTGTATTTTTGTGCATCCGAATGTTTAATAAAAAATATATTATTCTTATAATAAGAAACAAATCACTCCAAAACATTTACAGTATTTTTCTCTCATGCCTTTTGAGATCACTGAAATACAAACAAATGATTTTTTCAATCATGACAGGGATTCTGTAAAAGAGCTTACATGCTCATTGAAGTGAAATGCCATGGATTTCTCGAGGGGTAAACTTTAAATGAGTCTGTGAGAACTCTAAAATTTCCTTGAGTGTATTGCTGGTTTGGATAGCTATAGGTCTGTATTCTTAATAGAAGTACCACCATACATCTGTGGAGCAAATGAGAAGCAGGCCGCCTGGGAGGTTGAGAAGGGAAGCCCCAAGGAATAAAACTCTCAGATGTTAAAGTTGGACCTGTGGAGCACTAAAGGAATCATAAATCAACCTCACCAGAAGACCATAGAAGATGTGAAAAATAATATATCTGTAATCACTTCTTGGCAGAAAGTAATGAGTAAAATGGAATGAAAATTGTTCCTAAGGAAGAGGAGACAAGTAGAAGACAAGTAGATACATATATCTACTTGTATATATATGTGTATACATATATATGTGTATATATGTATATATCTACTGTATATGTGATATATACAGACATATACAGATACAGATTGCACCTGAACAACACAGAAATATGTAGTATAAAATCTATCTTTTTACCACCAAGGCCCCAAATTAATAGTTTAGTGGATATATTTCTAATGATGTTTCTGATCTTTGTATAACAACAAAATAGCAAAAAAAAAAAGAGATCATAATAACATTTTAGCACTTCCTGTTTGCCAAGTACTGTGACAATATTTTATATATATTACCTTCTGTGATCTTTTGAAAAACTCTGTGATAAATACTATAAAATACTCAATTTTATAGATGAATGAATTAAACCACAGAGAAGTTAAATAAGTTCCCCTATGTTACACAGCTAAACACTGGTTGAACAAGGATTTGAACTTAAGCATATGATACCAGGTGGCCCATTCTTAAACATTAGGACTGGTGGTTATTTATTTATTTATTCGGTAAATGGATGCTGAACAATTCTAAGAGCCAGGAACAGTTTTAGATTCTGGGAATACAGCAGTGAATTCAAGCTTTCCAATTATATTTTTTGGAAATATACTTTCGAGAAGAGGGTAGATTTTTTTATGTATATGGTAATTATATTATCTGATATATTTTTGTTGGAGTATAGATACGCATTTAAAATAATGAGAATTACAGTACTGAAAGAAATGGAAAATATATCAAAATACTTGAGATATAATTAACAATACTGAGAGGGACATTTATAGGACTATATGCTTATAACAGAAAAGAGGCAAGGTCTCAGATCAATAGTCTATGGTCCCACGTTAAGAAAACAGAAAAAGAACAAAATAAACAAAGTAAGCAGAAGGAAGGAAATCATAGAGATAAAATCACTACTCAATAAAATTGAAAACAGGAAAATGAGAGAATAAATGAACAAAACCAACAGTTACTTCTTTGAAATGATAAAATTAATGAACCTCTAGGTAGGTAAGCAACCCAAATATATGTGTGTTTGTAGATAAATAGACACACAAATAACTAAGAAATGAAAGCTGTCTCACCACTACTGATCATTTGAAATTAAAATTAAAATGACACAATGAATAATTCTATGCCCAGAAATTTGATAACTTAAATGAAATAGGTGAATTCATAAATTCGTGCAATGAGTAATAGATACTATGAATTAGCCTACATATATTAACAAGGAATTGAATCAATAACTAATAACCTTCAAAAAAAGGAAGTCTAAGACCAGATGTTTTCACTAGGGAATTTTACCAAACATATGAAGAAGAAATGATAACAATTCTCTACCTTCTCTTTCAGAAAAGATTGTATTTCATTTTATGAGGCCAACATTACCATAATACCAAAAGCATAAAAAAGACATTATGAGATAGAAAGCTTAAAACCAATATCTCTCATGAACATAGATGCAGAAATCAACAAAATATTAGCAAATCAAATTCAACAATGTATAAAAAATACATATCATGACCAAGTGGAGTTTATAAGTTATGCAAGTCTAGTTCAACATTTGCAAATCAGTCAAATCCACATCAATAAGCTAACTAAGAAAAATCATTTGAGTATATCAATAAATGCCGAAAAAGTATTTGACAAAATCCAACACCCATTTATGACTAAAGACTATGAGCATAAGGCACAGAAAGAATTTCTCAACTTGAAAAAAAAACAAATAAAAAACCTGCAGCAACATCAAGCTTAAAGATTGAATGCTTTCCCACTAGAATGTTTGCTCTCACTACATGTATTCAGCATTGTATTAGAAATTCTAGCCAGCACAGTAAGTTAAGGAAAAACCTAAAAGTTGTACAAATTGGAAAAGAAGACATAAAACTGTTATTTGCAGAGGACATGAAAGTCTACATAGGAAAGCCTGAGTAACATGCAAAGGAAATCCTAGAACTAATAAATGATTTCTGCAAAGTCTCAGGATACAAGATTAACACAAACAAAATCAATCTCATTTCTACATTCAAAAAATGAATATGTGAATACTAAAATTAATAATAAAATACAATTAAAATTGATACAATGAAGATTAAATACTTGCGTATAAATCTAGCAAAACATGTTTAGGATCTATATTACATTAACAAATATTACAAAATCTTGATGAAAGAAATCAAAGACCTAAAGAAATTTAGTGAATTTTTGTATTTATGGAGTGAAATATTGTGTTCATGGATGAGACAACTCAACACAGTAAACTGTCAGTTCTATCCAAATTGATCTATAAAGGTTAAATGTAATTTCTATCAAAATCTCAAGAAATCTTTTGTAGACATACTATGCATATCCTAAAAATTATATGGAAAGTCATCAGACCTAGTATAGTTAAAACAATTTTGAATAAGAAACTGAGGTTAATCCCTCTGACCATTTTAATGCTTACTACATGGTTACAATAATCATGGCATTTTAGTATTGAAAGAGGGATAGATTGATCAATAAAATAGATCAATGGAACAAATTAGAAAACTCAAAAATAGTTCAACACAAATATGCTCTAACAATGAGAAAGCAATTCAATGAAAGAAGGATAGGACATTCATAGAACAAAACAAAACAACAAAACAAAACAGCAAAACAAAACAAAAACACACAGAGAGCAAAACCCAGAATCTTGTATTAAACCTCACTCACACTTTATACCAAATTTAACTCAAAATGAATCATAGAGATAAAACATGAAAATATAAAACATTAAAAAATAGAACACTTAGGGGTAGGCAGAAAGTTCTTAAACATGATGCCAATTGCCTGGTCTATAAAAACTGATAAATTGGGCCTTTTCAAAATGAAAAACATTTACTCTGTGAAAAACCCTATTAAGAGAATGAATGGACAAACTACAGACTGGGAGAAAATGTTTGTAAACCACACATCTGACAAAAGACTTCTATCGAGGATATATGTTGAACTCCCCAAACTCGAAAATAGAAAAAAATAAAAATACAAGTAGAAAATGAGCAAAAACATGAAGACGTGAACAGACCTTTAACTGATAAGGATATACAGATGGTGAATAGTACATGGAAAGCTTTTCAACATTATTAACCAGTAGAGAAAAGCAAATTAAAACCACAATGAGATATCACTACACACCTATCAAAATAAAGAATAATAATACTGAATGCTACTGAGGATGAGAGAAACTGGATGATTTATACACTGCTGGCAGGAATGTAAAATAGTATAGTCACTCATTAAGAATATAGCAGTTTCTTAAACAATGAAACATGCAATTACCATACAACCTTGTTAATTTTAATCTTGGGCATTTATCTCAGAGAAATGAAAGCCTACATTCACATGAAAACCTGTAAACAAATACTCATGGTAGCGCTACTTATAATACCCCCAAAATGAAAACAACCCAAATGTTCTTTAACAAGAGGATGAGTAAATACATACCACAAAATACTGCTTAGCAAAAACAAACAAAAAGAAATCAATGAACTATGGATTTACAAAACATGGTTGAATCTCAAAGGAATTATGCTGAATAATAAAACAAAAACTAATCTCAATGTACAGTATTTGTTTATGATTAATTTTTAAAATGGTCTTGAAATAATGAAATTAGAGAGATGGAGGGCAAATTAGTAGTTGCAGGGGTTAGGGAGAAGAGGAGGGAGAGAAGTAGATGAAGCTATCATAGGATAGCACAAGGCATCTTTATGATGGAACTGTTCTTATATTGGTTGTGGTGATGGTTATATTAGTCTACATGAGTGATAAAATGGTGTTGAAATAAACATACACACACACACACACTCACAAATTAGTGCATTTAATTGGTGAAATGCCAACAGGTTTGGTGGATTATATCAGTGTCTGTTTCCTGGTTGTGATATCTTACCATAAATCTGCAAGATGTATCACACTCTAATATTTCTTAGAACTTCATGTAAACCCTTACATTATCTCAAAATAAAAAGTTTTAAAAAATTCCTAACAAAAATTAAAATAATTGCTTTTATAATTTAAAACTTTAAAAACAAAATGAAGACTACAAAATAATGCAGATTTGAGCAGAATTATATATTATATAAATTTACACTAAACTTTAATTTACATTACATAATTTAGTAATTGACAATCACTGAACCATTAAGCACGATGTATTTTGTCAATGAAGATAATTTTCATTTGTCTGAATCATTTTAAATTGTATCTACCAGTAGATAATCAAAATGTGACATTTTTGACCCTAAGAGTTCTACCTAGTTCTACCTCAAGCAATTTGTGTGTGAAGCTCCCAATGAAGTAGCATTTAGTAAGATATGTTTCCCCACTAGTTAGACTATTTATCTTCATTCAATCTTGCTTAAAGATAATGTGGGATGAAAGCTGATAAATTTGATTTTTTAATAAGTTGACATGGAAAAGGATGTGAAATATTCAGGTATGTGTGTTAAATTGAGAGTACAATACATATCCGGTGACCAAGTACTTTTTCTGGGTAGAAGACACAAATAATTGTATTGACTTATTGAAATCATTTGAGTGAGTTCATTTAAAAAAAAAAAGTCTGTAGAGACCAAATTCAAACCATAAATAACAAGAACATCTGACTTCTGTAACAAGAATTCAGAAAATAGTGATGCTACAGTGTTGATCCATCCCGCCTGGAGCTGTATTTTGCTGTGATTCTGTTGTGTCAGTTCTCCTTAAAAAGGTTAGTTTATACTCAGCTGACTTTCTTCCTCACATACGTGTAGCCACTGGCAGCAACTGATGCCCCCTGCGTCTTTGTTCGTATCTGGGATAGAAAGAGTGAGAGTGAAGGAGAGAAATATCATCGCAAAGCACACAATGGAAGTTCTGTGATTCAGTCTTAATGGGCCGTCTTTGATCACATGCTCACTCCTGAACCCATTAAGAGATGGCAGCGTTTTGCCGTGTGTTGAATCACGTAATAATGAAATAACCATGGAGCTAGAGATGGAGTTAGTTTTGCCCAAGTCGAAGAGAAATGGTAACTCAAAAAAAAAAAAAATCATATTCTGATAGGAATAAAGGGGTAGAATACTTTGTGGCAACTAATATATGCTTATTATAGGTGAGAAAATTCAAGCTTTGTTGAAAGAATCCTCAGTCTTATTAAAATGAAAGCATATGCAGAGGAGAAGGAATTCCTTAGGCAATACTGAGAAGTCAGAAATGTGTGTGTAGGGGAGGAGGGGGAAATAAGAGAGGTGATCTGGAATCTAGGAGAAGAAATATTTTGAGAAGGACATACAGTTTGGAGACTTTACCTCTGAATCTGGGATCATGATTATTCAATGTTTCAATATTCCTACCTCCAGGTAAGTGTCTATAGTTTAGATTTTGCTTTTATCACAGAATTTTCCAACATTCATACAAACCAAGGAAGCATAGATCTGTACACTTCTAAGATCACAATCTTCTCAAAAATCGAGGATGTCCAATACACAGATCCTAATTAGAACCATATAAAGCATTTGTTGAAGTATGGAATCTCAGTCTCTGGAGATTATTGTTCAGTGGTTTTGAGTAGGACAGGAACCTGTAGCTATCATGTACCCACAGAGTTTAGATTGAATAGTCAAGAGTTGAAAATACTGTCCTACACCATGAGACTTTTTTTATTGAGTAGTTGCCCATAAATATTGTTGAGTATATAAAGAGGGTGAAGGTGAACACAATATGGACCAGTATAATAAGATAATATTTTATTGAAATAATATTTCTATGTATATGAATATGTGTGAAATCATATGGTTCTCAACTTTTTCTGTCTGACTTATTTAAATGACACAATTTGCACCCAACCTCCCCTCCCTGCCCCTTTTCACTAAGGGTCAAATTGCACCACTGTCTGATTTATTCTTTCAGCCTTCCCTGGTTCTTTCCCTACTTCCTTTCACATAGGCATTTCCTCTAATGACAATTTTACATGCTTGCTCCTTTGTGTCTGCATCTCAGAGGACTCAACGAGCTCATCTAGCAAGGGATTTGTTAATGGGTAAGTTTTCAAATTAATTTGGAGGTACACTGTTTCTTTTTTGTGGGGGGGGGGTCAGGAAATGAGAACATAGGGGATCTCTGTATCATGGATAGAGAGTTGCAGATATCATAGTTACAACTTTTGAGAAAGAAAGGACTAGGATACAAGGGGAAGTTATTTTTAGGAAAACATATATTGGAATGCATATGGTGAGAAACTTCTGAGAAAGAAGAGTAAGCAGAAGGCTTTACTTATAGGCTGGAATATATATTGGAATGCATATGGTGGAATGCATTGGAATGCATATGGTGAGAAACTTCTGAGAAAGAAGAGTAAGCAGAAGGCTTTACTTATAGGCTGTGAAAAAGAGATGAAACTTGCATGGTTTCGGTTGCCATTGAATTGGTTTTTTAAATGTCGTGGGAACACTTAAAATGAGATCTACCCTCTTTAAAAAGTATTAAGTGAACTATACTATATTGTTAACTATAAGCAGAATGTTGTCAGCAGATCATCAGTGAAACCTTACATTGTTGAACAGCAGCTACTCCTTTCCTCCTTCCTCTAGCATCAGACCACCATTTTAACCTCTGTTTCTGTGAGTTTGACTATTTAAGATAACCTCCTCTAAGGGGAGTCTTGCAGTATTTGTTCTTCTGTGATTGGCTTATTTCACCTAGCATAATGTCCTCGGGTCATCTGTTCTGTCGCATATGGCATTAGATTTTGAAAGAATTACTTCCAGCCATCTCCTAGTGGATGTAGGTTTGCAGGAATCAGTGCATGGCTTGCCACTCTGTCTATCTTGCCACTCTGGCAAAAATTGTGGTCATCAGTTTTCTTCGAGTGTAAAACAGGCTTGTGTGGTCACAGGTCTGGTCTAGGATCTGACAGTATGGAAATGTCGGTGATGGATTCTGGGCAGGAGGAACAGAAAAGGGGATAGTCCTCACGATGGAGAGTCTTATGTTTAGGCGAAAGCAGAAATCTCAGTGTTTGGTAGCATTACAAATGCAGGGCTGTGTCTACAGTTTGAGTAAATATTTTAACTCATAATGTCAATAACGTTTAATAAGCAATTCAAAGTATATAAATGGTGGCTTTGTATTTGTATGGATTTGAAAGAAAAGCACAAAGTATTCTAACTTGGATCAAAATATATTTGAATATAATCCTTCAAACAAATGCTACTCATATTTTTTGAGGAATTTTTAGATTTGCCTGGTGAGAGAGTAGATACTAGAGAATCAAAGCTTTTATTGGAAACTCTGTTGCTCTCAGATTGCGATGAATCAGCTGCTTTGCCATTTCTAGCCCTGCAAGAGATCCAAGTTTAGAAAGATCAATACAGAAAAACTCCAGACGTAACCATTTTAAAGCAAATATTTATGTTGAAGTTTGTGCTGAGGGCTGCGGGATGCATTACCAAAGGAGCATGTGAATCAGTAGCCTACTGAGTCCAGGTCTGGAACTCAGAAAATGATGAAAAACTAAATAGGAAAAGTGAAGTGTAATCTCATACCACAAACGAGCATTTCAATCAACTCTGAAATAGTATCTCTTGGTGACAGAAATAGTGACGATGCATTTAGGTTGAGGGGAGGTTATTCAAATAAATAATGAACATCAAGCTCTCTGTATGAATAAAAAAATCAGAAATGTACATGAACAGGTAGGTTAATTTCAATGTGAAAAAAAAAACACAGTTTGAGGGCGCATAATGAAAAAGAAAAGTACATATTTTCAACTGTTAATACCATAAATATAAGTCTAATTTATTATTAGCTCTCTGCTTTAAAAGGAGGTATTGTCTTATTTGTGTGGATTTGGAAGAAAACAGCAAAATATTCTAACTTGGATTAAATATATATCTGAAAATATCCTTCAAATAAATGATATTCATATTTTTGAGGAAATTTTAAAGGAAATCCTCTGTATTTCTTTTATCCTTTATCTCAAAAGTTCTGCAGTGGAGCAGAAGCATGGGAGATAACTTGAAGGGATTCAGTGATTTTATTTACTTGCAGTTAACCTTGAAGTTCCAACATCCTCTAACTTCGAAGTTGCTGAAGGTGTGGTTTTTGTCCTTAACTATTTGGAAGGTCCCTCTTCTATTTCTTCCTTATTTTTACATATTCCTAATATTTTAGTATATCACTTTGCTATCTTACAGTGTTCGCAGCTAATTTACCAGTCCTAAAAGTCAAGACTATCTTCTTATCCTACATAAATACACGATATCTTAGTTTTTAGTTGGTTATTTCTTAACATATTACAGGTTTGACCATGTATGTAAACGTGACTAAAACACTGAACATCAAGCTTAGCTTCCCTTTTTAGATAAGTTTAAATTGACAAATGAATAACATTTATTTCTAAGTTTATTTCCTTTTTCATAGGCTTTAATTATTTGGATTTTCGTGGTGTGTCCCTAAAACACATAATATATTTTAGAAAACTTGCTAAATATTATGTAACCTACTGTCTTTTAATTGGGATATATTGACTCAATTAATTTGGATATATTGACCTGCTACCATTATTAAAAACTTATGCTACTTATTATTGTTCTATTATAATCCATAAGCCATTTATAGTATTCATTTACTGGGATATGGGAAATCAGTTACTGGCTCCTTTTGGATATATTTGGACAATTGAACAGCATGGTACCTACCACTGAATCTTTTATTGGGTCATTAAGTGTGTCACTGAGCCAATTACTCCTACCTGTTCATGGTATAATTTCTTTATTTCCTAAGATAAATTGAGCCACTCCTATTTCCCTTTTTTAATTCCTTCCAGCTTAAGCAGGTGGTAAGTGTGGATGAAACTTGTTACACAGAATTGAAAGATGGAAGCCTTACATTATGAGGTAGCAAATATTTATTAAAAGTCATCTGTAATTTCTTGGAAGGCAGATATGAAACCTAATGAACTTGTACTCTGGGGGGAAAGTATGAGAAAGGTATGTTAGCACTGTGATTGTGCGCACGCACACACACACACACACACACATTTGATGCATCTAGCAAGGTGCTACAAAACAAATATGAGTTATTGGCAAGCAGAGAAAACAGGAATAGAGAGATTCAAGAAATATGGGGAATTACAGGGTAGAAAGAAGCAATTGTTTCTTAGCTGAACACAGTAAGGAAAATGAGAAAAGTGAGCAATAAATGACGAAAACGGTCCTCTGTTGAGGCAATGATTACATAAAGAATATGGCTCTTAAAACTTCTTAATTTGATTAGAAGATGGAGAAGAGAGTTGGTGGAGTGTTGCACTGAAGTTTTGTTTGAGCCAAGAGTGTAGGAAGCTCACCTCACTGCCACCTGCATTTCATCATCTAGAATTCAGTTATCTGATCATGAAAACCTGCGGGAGAAGTTGTGAAATACAGTAGAGCTCTATGACCAAGAGGAATTGAGTATAGGTTTGGTGAACACAGAGCGATCTCTGTCACACTCCCCTTTCTTAGTTTTGGCCTATTTCATATGTGTTCTGAAGGGACCTGTTAATACCTCCCAATAATGCTATAAGATTTTACAAATTCTCCTTGTATTTCTTTCAATGTTTCCAGTATATATTTTAAAACAGTGATGTCAGGGCCATATAAGATCACTACTATTATAGTAGCTTTCTGAATTTTATTCATTTTTAATATGAAATATTATTTTCCATATATATGTTTAATGTTAGCTTGCATTTATTTAAAAATCACTCTCCCTGACTTCTGTTTTATAATAGGTAATTGCCTATTATATCTTATTCTATCCTTTTTTTTTAATCTTCCTGTCATTTTGCCTGGATTGGATTTATTTTATAGAGCGCAGAGTTAGATTTTGTTTTTATAATTTGGTTCTAGTGATGTAAAATGTTAATGCTGATTGTTGTTTGTATTTATTGATATGTTTGACTTTGTTGCTACTACTTTATATTTTCTATTTAATTTGTCTCTATTTTTCTTCATTACCTCATTAGCCTTTTCCTATTTCATAATTTAGGACATGCCCAGTGCTTTGCTTTTCAGAATGAAATAGAATAACATCTAAAATACCTGGTACCAATGACTTTATTAATATTAGATACTACATGACTATTTCTTATTACAGTAGTACCTCGGTTTTCAAACGTCTCCTTTGACGAACATTTCAGTTTATGAACACTGTAAATTTTATGGATCTATGTTATCATTTGATAGTAAAATTCATGCTAAATTTGCAGTTTTAGGGGTTGATTTTAAAGGTCTGGAATGGATTAATCCATTTTGCATTACTTTTTATGGGGAAACTGTGCCTCAGTTTTCGAACATTTCAGAACTCAAATGGTCTTCCGGAAAGGATTACATTCGAAAACTGAGGTACCACTGTGTTTATGGGCACTCTTGAAAGCGCTTGTGCATGAAAGAGTTCTTCAGGTCTGGGTTGCTCAAACCCTGCACAGTCCCAAGAAATACTTCTTTTCAGGACTAGCCCTTGCCTGGCTGTTAGATGATGCCTTCTGAGCCCTTGGGATATTCTGGCTGAAAAGAGTATCTTCGTATGTCTGAGGTCTTGGCCTATACTGTTCAATTTGACCAGTTAATTTATGCTTACAATATAATCTTTGGTGAGTGCTTATTTTTTATGCCTGAGGAGATGGGACATCTTTAGCAGTTTGATCAAATAGTTTATGTTAACAGTGTAATGTATGGTAAACACCTATTTTTGCTCTGAACGGGCTGGGATCTGAATAGTCGAGGTTAGTCAGGCAAGTGCCGTGTGCCTACATGACTAACCCCAATAAAAGCCCCAGGACACAGGCTCAGGTGAGCTTCTGTGGTTGGGAACCTTTCACATGTGTTGTTACATATCATTGCTAGGAGAATTAAGTGTGTCCATGTGGCTCCACCAGGAGAAGAACCTAGAAGCTTGAGCCTCGTTTTTCTAGGACTTCACCCCAGATGCCTTTCCTTAGCTGATTTTAATCTATCATTTTCCTGTAATAAACTGTAACTATGAGTGTAGCACTTTTGAAACTTGTGAGTCCTTCTTGTAAATCCTACAGCCTGAAGGTGGTCTTGGAGACTCTCGCACAGTACTTTAATCATTAATATTTTTACAAAAACAATAAACAAACAAACAAAAAACATTGTCAATCCTTCTCTTGATTTTTTTTCCAGTTTATAGTTTTCCATTCTATTTACAGATCTTCTTACTGTATGCTTCAACCCTACATCGGGGTGCCCTAATATGTACAGCAGGTCAAAAGTCATTTCATTCAATGTCATATCATTACAACATTGATGAGATACCATAGGAACTTAAGTCTTGTTTATATCAACAAACCTATGATAAAATTGGCTTCATTATACATCATTGCATTTAAAATCTCAGAACCTATGGACAATGTTAAGTGAGGACCCACTGAATTTGTAATTGTATCCCTTTTCCTAACTTCCATGATCTCCTTCTACTCTTTGTTCTCAGCACACGCCATTCTGTCCTCATCCAAACATTCATATCCTTTCTTAAATTAATTCCGATAAAGTTGGATTAAAGTTTTTCCTTCAAACTTTCAAAAGTAGGAAAGAAAATCCCTGAGTATCTTTGAACACAAATCTTATATTCCTGAGACTTCCCTCATTTGTTTCCCACCAGAGGTGTGGCTTCTTTTACTTGAAGATCATTCACTTATGAGACAGATATTGGCTGAGCTTCAATTCCATGATTACTTTGCTCAGTAACCTGCACTGGATAAATCAAGCATAGATTTTAACTTCTAGGGGTGTAAAATGTAGTAGAAATTTCACTAGTAGGAGATGAATAATGGGAAAAGCTGTAAGCAAGATGCCGAGGGAGCTCTGTGGGTACTTAGAATGAAGACACTAGTTTCATTCAATGCTGTTTCAGGGCTTTTGTTGATTTTAAATTTTTTTGTGTCTCCACATTTGTGTTTCTAATTTTAATTTCAAATACTTAGATGACAGTATCATGCCTGCTCTAATAGGCTGTCATCATGTCTAGTACACTAAAATATAGAAATAGATAATATATAGTTTAAAAAAACACACTGTTTTAAAGTATTTAAAATTGAGTTGTTTTAAAGGAATACTTTTTAAAATTGATGTTAATTTTAAAAGCCCATGTTATTATAAATAGCATTAAAAGGTTACTTGTGCTTTTAACATTGGCTTAAAGGAATTGTCTCATTTTTAACATTGCTTCTGTGTGTTAATTATTATAATATTAACTAAAATACCAATAACCAATAATTATAAATTTATTTTAAACAATGTAAAAGGCAAACTTTTATAGTAGTGAATAAATGTATTGATTTACTTTGTAAAGTGGTAAAGGAGCAGTTAAGCTTATTGAATGGAGAAACTTAAAATTCAACACCTTGATTCAAATATCCTGGTTTGTCCATTAAAATTTCTAGTTATCCTACAAAATCCCACTATCTAGTTTCTGATGTTTATATTATTTAGTTAAAATGTATTTACATTGTACTTTGGCTCTTCATTGTTCCTAATTTATTATGTATGCCTTGAGTATACAGGTCACATTCTAAACTATATTTTAAAAAATCGTATACGGTATTTGTGAGCTCAGGTGCATCTTATAGAAATTTGAAAATCCACACCACTGTGGAGAGCTCCAAGTGCTCAGAATGAAAAGTGGCAATCTGAAGCTTGTAAGATGGTTTTGTGATATAGGCGGAGAATAGAACATGGCACTACAATGTTGCCACTTGCAGAATAAATAAGTAAAAAAACTAATGTCCGCATGCCTTATAGCAAACGGATATGACATCTCTAATATCCCCAATGACAAGATAAAAACAGCATACCATAATCAACAAAAAAATGTAAGCCAGGTACTTAGGAAAACTGTTGTTTATCTTTTCTTCTCCATCCTCTATTTCGAGTATATTGAAAGACATTATTGAATTAATCTGAAGACACAGTGTAAATTGATACCTACCAGCTATAAGAAATTAGACTCTTGCTTTACCATAGGTGACAGCAGCTTTCTTGGCATTAAGATAATATTACAGAAGTTCATTCATTATTTTATTAAGTTGCTACTAACTGTTAAGCACAATTCTAACTTTTAAGGAGTTCATAAACTAGAAACAAAGTTATTTGAATCAAAGAAGCCACAGTCTAGGGGAAAAGAAAAATGCAAAAGGAAAATGATTACAAATGTCCAAATGTCAAATTCAGTAAAACAGATTTTTTTTATTTTTTTTTTGTCATAAAGTATCTGTCTGACTCTGTGGAGTGCACTGGTCAAAAAGACAATTGAAAATTCATTTGATTAAAGGATTGTCGTCCCTCCTAGTAATAGTCACCTTTTAGATGCAAAGTGTTCAGAAATTTATAGGGAATTTAAGATTCACTTAAGGGTTTTATTCAGATCAATATAGAGTCTGAGAAAAATATGATATATAGAGTAGAAGATGGGAAAGAAAGGCTAGATGAACCTGGAAACAGATAACGAGGGGATTTTAGTCTAGCTAGTCATGTCAGAGGGTTCAACTGTTAGATGTGAGAGTAAAAAAAAAAAGAAAGAAAGAATAAGAAAAATGAAAATAGTTCATTTGTCAACAGCAGGGCTTCAAGGACCATTTCAAATTCAAACATACCCAACATTGGTGGGGGAACCGAATGGTTAGACAGGAAGCAAAACAGAAATTCAGTTACAAACAGCCTGGAACAAGTATGGTAGACCCTCAAAGAAAGCTGTCATCCCAGAGGGTGCCTAAACTCTACCCCAGAAAAAAATCAGTTTTGAATCAGTGCTAAGATATTAATATCATAATACAGTTTTCCTCTGCTCTGCCATCCTACCGTAAAGCAGTATAGTGAAGTCCTCACTTAAAGTCGCCTATAGGTTCTGCGACATTAAGCGAAACAACGTATGATGAGACCAATTTTACCACAGGTTAATTGGTATAAACAAGAATTAAATTTCTATGGTATCTCATCACGTTATAATGAAACAATGATGAATGAAACGATGTTATTCGAAGACTTGCTGTATCGACTAAGGATATGGAACTAAAGGGCCAATCATTATAGCTTATCAGTTGTGTCCAAATGGAAAGGCTATCATTTCAGTTAAATAGTTCACTGACTGTATTGTTGTCCTGTGAACACGATAAATCACAAAAGGTGGATCCTGATAAGTTCAGGAAAAAAAATCAGTTGTCTTTTCTCTGAGTAGTACTCCCATTAAAAATTTACCTTAGAACTGTTTTTTCACTAAAATATACCCAATTTCAAGGAAAAAAATGTTCTGAGTTACTTCTACGTGGACTAATTTGAATGGCCCTTTTTTCATTGCTGTCTCTGCACTGAAGCATTTTAAATGATGTGCTTTCATTATTTTTAAAGCAAGACATACACATTTGTGAATGAATGCTATTACAATAAAAATTGTGCAAAATAAGTAACCCTTTGGATGGTTATTTCTTTCCATTAGTTATCATATTTGAGATTTCTTCCAGAAAAGCAAAAAAAAAAAAACAAACAAACAATTAAACCAAATTGATTCTTAATAATGACAAATGACATTGTTTTTCAAAATGTTAATACTCATATTTGAAAGGAAGAGACATGTGAGATGTTGAGAAATGCTGGTTTCATGAATTCTTTTAGAATGCAGGGGAAAAGTACCGTTATGTTTTCTGACTGATTTAGATCAGTGTCTGCCTGTCCTTTCTTATCTCCTCACCTAGATGATGACCATGAATGTATGGGTGTCATAAATGCAGTTAACATCCCCAAGTACACACATTTCATTGATTATTATAGCATCTTGAGACCTGGGTTTGCACCCAGAAGTGCTGCTATGTTTAGAACAAAACAGAATTTGCCTCTCCCTTGTGAGACACAGTTTATTTTGGGTCACATTGTTTTGTACAGGGGTGTATACGGGTCTTCAGATTGATTTCATAATCTCTGCTGCTGCAGCTGTAATGCAATGCTGGTACTACATTTTCTGAATACAATAGTAGCTAGCTAAAAACTATATTCATTTTGTTGTTAGCCATAAAGCTCTGATTTTTATTTATACCATCTAATTATTTATTCATTCAGCAAGAATTTTTAAGTGTATGTCATATGCCAGGAATAGTTAGATGGAGAAATGCTACAACAAAAAGTAAACACAATGCTTTTCTTTCTTTCAAAATGTTTTAAATAATAATAAGAAGAAAGGTGAATTAAAATGAAAGCAATAATTCCTAGACAGAAGTGTTTATGGAATACAGTGAGTCCCCCAAAAGACGTCATTATGATTTACATGTCTAGTTTATAAAGGGTCCCTAAAGGATGTGTCCCTAATTGCAAATTAGTTTTATTCCAAACTGTAACATACCTGTTTTTAAGTTTAATATTTCATTATTATTATACTATTCTATGCTTAAGAGTTTAAATAATTAGCAATTATGTTTACAAAAGCCTGTGTTTGTTTTTGTTTTTCACTTGCTCTATCCTTCTCCCCTCTCCCTAACCCCATGAAGACTGATGTTGCAGCCTCCATCCAGAAGCCTGTGTGGCTTCTCTGGTGGAGCCCACTGGTGGGAGGCAGCTTCAGAAACAACAGGGGAGATGAATAAATAGCAGATCTGTAAGGGCAGGCAACAAATATGGAGAACTTTCTGAATAATAATAAAAAAAAACACCAAAAAACAAAAACAGAAATGTATGCTTTTTCATCCATAGGAATATGTGTGCTTACTTACCGCATCCTGATTTCAATCAATGCAGGGCCCACTGAGTAGAAATGCCTCTTAGGAGCAAGAGAGAAAACACAGAATGGTCTGCATGTTTTCAGAAACAGTGTTTCCTTCTAAGATGAATATGACTCTTTTTTGCCAACCTTAGAGGCACTGAGCAAATACTTATCTTTTTAAATGTTTTGCCTTTGTTGGTGGGGGCTTGAAGGAGATTTGTGTATAATTTTTTTTAAATATATCATTAATTCCCACTGTGAGAGGTTTATATATTTGTTTCATGAAGCATTTGAGCTTTGTTCTTTTGTCCTAAGGCAAATCTGTTAAGGTGCTCAAACATTGCAAATGAAAAAAAGAAATAGTACAAAATATCTTAGAACACTATTTTAATGATAATTCATACAACTAAGATATTAGGATAAACAACAAACAAAGAGATCAAAAGCTAAGTGCTGAAGTTTTTCAGGAGCGTTGATTAATAAATACCAGTATTATGCAACTTTATGACAATTACATATACAGCGAAGTCCCTCTAAATGTTAACTTTCTGTAAAAGAACTGTAAGAATTCTCTAAAGCACTTTCTGGGTGACTCAATTAACCACCTATTTGATTCCCACTTACTCAGAACATATTAATTGAGTTGATAGTATGTAGGCAGGTCTGTGCTAGGCTGTGCACATACAGCAAGCTATGAATCACAACAAGGTGACAGAGGAATGAAAAGGCATTTTCAAAACAGATGGAGTGTAATGGAGCTAAGCATAGGATACTATGGTAGTATAAAGGATAGTTATGTAGGCCAGCTTGCGGGGCGGGGAAGGGTAAGTGATATATCAAACTTGAGTTACAAAGGAAGAAAAGGAATTATTCCCGGCAAAGAGGACAATTTGAGGGAGGGTATGTTTATGCATAAGCAGAGGTACAAGAATTGGAAAAGAGATAGCTTGGGGCATTTTTAAAAAATGTTAATTAAATTTATTGGGGTGACATTGGTTAGTAAAATTATATAGGTTTCAAGTATACATTTCTATAATCCATCATCTGTATATTGCATTGTGCGTTCACCACCCAGGGTCAGTTCTCCTTCCATCACTATGTATTTGACGTCCTTTACCCTCTTCTACCATCCCTTCTCCTCCTTTACCCTCTGGTAACCACTAAACTGTTCTCTGTGTCTATGAGTTTTTGTTTGTCTTGTCTATTTGTTGCTTTCAGTGTTATATCCCATGTGAGTGAAATCATATGGTTCTCAACTTTATCTATCTGACTGATTTCACTTAGCCTGATAATCTCAACATCCGTCCATGTTGTCACGAATGGCAGTATTCCGCCCTTTCTTATAGCCAAGTAATCCATTACGTATATATACCACATCTTCTTTTTCCAATCATCTATCGAAGGACACTTCGGTGTTGCCATGTCTTGGCCATCGTGAATAACGCTGCAGGTAACACAGGGGTACATATATCTTTGTGGATAAATGATTTCAGAGTTTTTTGGGTAGACACCCAGAAGAGGGATTGCTGGGACATATGGTAATTCTATTCTTAATTTTTTGAAGCACTGCAAACTGTTTTCCATAGTGGCTGTACCAATTTATATTTCTACCAGCAGTGTATGAGGGTTCCTTTTTCTCCACAGCCTCTCCAACACTTGTTACTATTTGTCTTGTTGATGAAAGCCATTTTAACAGGTGTGAGGTGATATCTCATTATGATTTTGATTTGCATTTCCCTAATAGCTAGTGAAGTTGAGCATCTTTTTGTGTAATTGTTGGCTGTGTGTGTGTGTCTTCTTGAGAGAAGTGTCTGTTCAGTTCTTCTTCCCATTTTTTAATTGGATTCTTTGTTTTTGTTGCTATTGAGTTGTACAAGTTCTTTATATATTCCGCATATTAGCCCCATATTGAAGGTACTGTTTGCAAATATCTTCTCCAATTCGGTTGGTTGCCTTTCTGGTTTGTTTATGGTTTCTTTACTGTTCAGAAGCTTTTCAGTTTGATGTAGTCCCATTCATTTATTTTTGCTTTTACTTCCCTGACTTGGTGCATTGAAGCCCATCTAGGCGCGAATGTGGGTATAATACTTGGTGTTGGGATGAGAGGGATGGTAAGGTAGAGAGAGAGGTGATGACATGATCGTGAAGAGCTTCCATTTAGGATTCACTTAGGATTTATCTGCAAAGGTGTGGTCTCGCAAAAGAGTTTAGTGCAAATGATAGGAATTACATTTTTGAGTGGTTATTTATAGAAGCTATGTGAAAATGTATTCCATGTGAGGAAAGTTATATTACCTTTTGTCCTCTGATGTCATTGCTGTTTTCTATTTGTTTCATTATCATCAAAACCTTTACCTACTAAGTCATAATACGTAACTTCGTCATCCTTTGCTGGCAGGGAAATGGTCTCACTGTCTATGTTTGTATATGAAAGGTGACTCCTGGTGGTAAGGCAGTTAGATATTTATATATCCCATCACCTTTGTCCCATTTTCTGCTAAATTTAATTGAACAGCAGAGTGAGATGGCTCTCTTTGTATCTATTTTTACATGACTATTCAGTAAAGTATTGTATGTTCCCAGATGGACAATATTCCCATGTTTGTTTTGAGATTAAATAATTTTCAGAAACCGTTTCCAGATATGCCTCACTGCTGTACTCTCTGTTTTGTACTGATGTGATTGAGAAACTGTTATCCTGAGTTACTTTAACACAGGACAGTGTGCTGAAGTTTTTGTCAAACATTAAGCAACTCATATGTGGCTTTGCTCTGGCTTGTGTCAGGAATATATATTATGGAAATCAAGGATATCCTAGGTTCTTACTAAAGAAATACACTTTGGAATTTCAGGCATACTTTATGAAGTTGATACATACAAAAGGCCGTGGAAGAGTCAAAAGCTCAGTTGAGCAAATGTGAAAGGTTAAGGGATTTATTGGCAGCAATTAAAAATAAAGGAAAAAAGACTATTCATGACCTAGAAAAGAGTTGACCAATCTATAACCTATCCAAGACTGTATAACATATCTGACCTATCTCCAATATCTCTAAGTAGAGGATCAAATCTTCCAAATCAATAGGTTAGGCACTGCAAGGGAAAAGTCAGACGATTCTAGCTAAAATACAGCCCGACACCTTGATGATAACAGGGAACCGAGCAATAGTCAAAACATTGAAATTGGTCCCAGATGTCCATCACTGTGCAGTCACATTTGCTGCCTCTTCCACCAAAGGATCCACAGATTTCCATAATTCTTGGCTTGCTGCCTGAGGAAAAAAAAAATCTTACCTTTCCAACAAAGGACCAGAGAGTCTGGACTGTTTCAAGTTGCTCCAACATTGCTCTCAAAATGAGCTTTCTTTTTCAGTGATCTCTAACTCCTTAGATCAATAGTATATGAACTGCTTTGCCGGAGCACATTTTCCCTGGTCTTTTGTCTTTCAGATTTGAGGATTACAGACAAAAACATGTCATTTTTATCTTAGATTTTTGTCCTGGTTCCTGTTTCACAAGCTTTATTTCTGTTGCCCGTTTGTGGAATTTCAACTCTGCTCCAATTACAAAGCTCTTTGAGTAGGAACCCTAGAGCCCCTCCTTGCTAGCATGCCATCAGCTTCCAATATATGTGTTAGTAATGCTAAGTAAGAACTTCACATGTGACTTCCAAAGCCTCTTAATCTGAGACAAGGTACAACAATTAATAAAACCTACGCTGCTTTTGGAGGTAATATTCTATATGAACTGAAATCTAACAGAAATGCATAAATCGATAGCATCAGAACTAATCACTGCAGTTATTATGAATGGATAATTACCACTGTTTAAGTGTATGCATTATGCATAGAAAAATATGATTTTTTTCTTGTGTTTTGTATATGACTAGTAGAAATTCTACAAAGAAGCCGAACACACACACACACTCACACACACACATTCATAATGAATGAATGCTCCTAAGTCTGAGTTAAACCTGTGAACAACTTTACTCCAATCAAATTGATTTGGAAATTTGATTCATCTTGGAAACTGCTTCCAGGCGGAATGCTGTGAAACTGAATTTCAGAAAAATGGTAATTTGCAGCATTATTTCCTTTAAAAGCTTGATTCCTTTTTCTGTGGCCATACTACCCTTTGAACCTTCTGATCATTTGTCTTTTATTTCCCTCCTATTATTTCTCCCCTTTCAAGTAAAGACAAATAAATAAACATACCTCTGTAACCTCAGCCCTAATACAAAGGGAGGCTAAGGTTTTGGTTTTGTTTCTATTGTCAAATCAATATTTTGGGTGCTGATCATTTTACAGATTCTCCTGTGAATTATTCCCACTTGTTCTTCCTCTTGTGTGTGTGTGGGTATGTGTGTGTGCGCTCAGTGAGGCTTAGAATTAAAGACTCTATTCTGCACAATGCATCCATTCTATCAAGAGCCAAATTCTTATCTTGCTTTGAACCCTCAGGGATCATTGACTTCAAAAGAATATATTATGTTCCAAAGTGTCTCCATACAGCTGTAGAGGAAGGCATAAAATTGGTCCCGGGAGACTAGTTCCTCAATTCAATATGATGTTATTCTGCTGCATACATAAGTAGGTCTCTTTCTCTCTGGTATATGAATGTTTGTGTGTGTTTGTGATCAAACATACCGGGACAACAGAGAATTCTGGTGTTCTTTCTGTAATTATCCTCAGGTAATAATAGAGAAGATATTACCAAAATAAAACTCATTAATATTTTAAACTAAAGGCTGTTGTATGATTTATGTTTTCTTTGAAGGACAAATAAGCAGTAAATCAGATTTTTTAAAAAGTCCACTGTGAATAAATGACCAATTTTCTAGGTGCCTTCTAAACCAAAAGGTTTCCAGAATATCAGTTTACTTGTTTAATTGCAGTAATTATGTTGGGGGTCTCAAATAGAAAATAAAAATTACATGGTTGAAAATGAAAGAAAAGTCTGTAATCACTGTGTATGAATGCCACCTGATCCATTATACAGAGGGTGCCAAAAAATGTATATACATTTTAAGAAAGGAAAATACTGTATTAAGATTATGTTGATGGTAACCACTTTGAGCACCTCTTGTAATTGCAGAAATCAAACATGACTTGTATTCATCTTTTGTTATCAGTATATATTGAGTATTACAATTTAATACAGTTTTTTCCTTTCTTAATACATTTATACATTTTTTGGCACCCTCTGTATACACAAATGGATACACAACATTAGTTTGTTTTCTTATCATTCTGTAGTTCACTTGAATGTTTTCAAAGAAATCCGAATTCCTGGATACTGAGGCATCTCTTAATTTTTCCCCTGCACAATCTAATTATGCAGAATAATTTG
The DNA here is from genome assembly GCF_964194185.1 of Rhinolophus hipposideros. NCBI lineage: Eukaryota > Metazoa > Chordata > Mammalia > Chiroptera > Rhinolophidae > Rhinolophus > Rhinolophus hipposideros. The sequence goes on from NC_138071.1 coordinate 11,364,091, forward strand.
GGAATTACATTTTTCTATACCATGTTTTTTCATAAAAATGTATTTCATGTTAAAAAGGTGCTAAGCAAAAGGATAAAACAAGGTTCTCAGGTCAGATATATTTGGGAAATTTGGGGATAAAAGAATATTAGCCAAATTTCTTTTGTTTAGTACTTTGTAGAGCCTTCACTGTACCACATTATTTTGCAAAAATAGGATATGGGCCATCATTGCCAAAGTGTGTTTGACCACGGAACCAAAGCCTCTCTGCTATCCCAGCCCTGCCTCAGTATTACTGGTGTTTTGCAGGGTTTTTTGAACTTCTAGTGTAGACATTTATATTTAGTAAGGAGCATTTCACTTGGTTCTTTTAAATTTCCCCTTCCACATTTTTTAAGCTTTTTGTTAATTCCTCAAAAATGAATACCACTATTTATTGTCAAATACACACACAATTTTCTATTATTCAACAATTTGGATCTGTACTGGTACATTAAGTTGGTGTTTTATCTAGAGGATAAAAATGGAAGGTTTTCCAGCTCTAGACGTTTAAACTTTTCTGGAATCCTATGTATGGGGATAACTAATGAGGCTAAACAGTGGCAGCCTTAGTTGTAAACATAAGAGCAATATGTTCTGGGCAAATTGAAAGATATTGACATTTTCATTTATACCCTTATAATTAGATATTAACTATCATTACCTATACTTCTTCTGTTGGTATATTATTAAATTTTGCTATTAGGATTATAATCTTATTGTTGGAAATTTATAGTAAATAAAGCATTTGTATTTTGACACAGACTGAATTGGTATATAGAAAAATCACATTGCAATGAGACTGTCTTCATTTCCAATTTTCAAGTATCTAGTTCAGCCTGTGAGCTAAATATTAGTTGTATTGTGGTTGTCTTTTACCAGTGTTTTTTTGTAAACAACCCAAGAAACAATAGGATAGCAGAACAAATAAACTTGTTTTAGTGGGTCAGATATATTCATAATTAGATTTCTGCATCTAATTTCTGAATGGATGTTGCATAATTTTCTGGAATCAAACAGTATGAGCTGGAAAGCAGGTTTACGTTTCTTTCCTGGAAAAAAATAGTGCAATGAAAAACACCATATGAAAAATGACTCACATAGAACTTTTCCTAACTTCTGATTTCATTTCATAGGAAAAGTTACATAAGCACTAACATTTATCGTAAAGGACAGTATCCGATTCATGAGAATCTTATATAACTAGGTGTGAAGTAGGCAACAAGGTGCAATCTTGAATCTAGGAGGTTTTGTGAATGGCATGGGCAGAAATTTGACATGTAAATGACCAGTGCAAATATTTCTCCATGTTTACTAAGTTATGTTTCATTATTGCAATGTTTCAGAACTATAAATTTTGTTAAATTGTATACAGTATCGTTTGAAGGCAGACTTACTAGTCTTCCAAAAAAGTAAAATATATCAATAGAAACAAGCATCCTTTTATTTGTCTCCTTTGTCTCTATGGCTGTATTTACATAATTCCACAACTTATATATATTTAGTTAAAGTAGTAATAATAACATCGTAATAGGTGCCTGGGAACCCACAAGTCAAAAGGAGATAAAAGTTGGAAGTTGTGGTGACATACAGGCATAATTTGAGGAGAGAATTTCCAAAGATGCAATGCTGTTTCTATCCATCTTTTTGCTATTTCCGAAGTATATTTCGGAAAAGAAACCAGGAACATTTGCATAAATTTTATGGTTTCTGTTTTATATTTTCTTCGGGAAAATAATGGTAGTACGTGAAAATATACTTTAAAATTTGTGGAAAGAAACTTAGAGATTACAGGAAAATTAACCTAAATTAGAAGTTAGTGAAATTAAATTTTAAAAAGCTTTTAGCAGAGCATATCAAGTAGGTGTTGCTGTGATACTGTGAATGTCTGCATATATGATTTGAAGACTAAGATGAACATGTTACCTGATGTCTGTAGTTTGGAGTCTTATGCAAAATTATTGTTACCGTTACTATAGTAGTAATTCATTATTAGTACTGCTAGTATTAATAGTAGCAATATCACCATTATTGCAATTATTTGCCATAAGTTATTTCTTGAATGTTAGAGGCTGTCTTTCAATATTAGGGCTCACATGTCCGAATTAAGTGCTATTTAGTTGACCATATTTGGAATTTAATTAGTTTGTGATTTAACCATGTGAATAATCTTATATTTTAAGATCCCTTTTAGCCATAAGTCTATCATGGCTGTGAAAGTCTCTATTACAAAACAGTTTCGGCAATAATTAGTTCAGAGTATAACAGGTGTTCCTATTAAATGTCCCCCCCAGAGGTGCAAACCTACTTGAAATAGAAGAATAAGTTCTTCTATACTGTATGATTGCTTAGCAGAGGACTTCAGCTGTACCACCATCAGTTCTATAAAATGTGCACTTCTATTCCCATTTTAAGGAACAGGGTTTTTCCTTTGAAGACCTCCCAACCCGTCTCCCGACCCGAGGAATATGGCAACAGCTGTTTTTCACTGTTTTCTGTCTTGGTCTGCCAATATATAGTTAAGCTGTCATTAATTTCCATGAACTCACAGGTAAAACTGGTTAGCATTTAATCTTAGAAATATATAACCATCCTGTTTAACTTAAAGGGGGTAACTGCAATCTGTAAAGCACACAAAGTGTGCTTTTTCCCAAAGTTCTCAAGATTATGACAAAAATAAGAAATAATACTTTTTTTATGGATATCCACATTTTTATAATAGCAGCATCAGGGGACTAGCAGTTAAATTTCGTTAAGTTTATTCTTATGAGAGAAATTTTCTTCAGTGAATTACTTTTAATGACAATTCAAACAGACTATTTGAAATATAATTACATTAATAAAATATTGATTTATAAAAATGATTTCAAGAACATGCCTGACGTATTAATAGGTAAATATCTGTAAATTGTCATTTTACCTAATTCAAATTGTTAGCTTAAAATAAAATCCCATAAGTGTATAATCATTATATATTTCTTATAAAAGAAAATGAGTCAGAAAAGTTTTTTTTTTAAGATGCCATCACGGCATCCAGAAGCTAAAAAGCTTCATCTACTCAGTATCTACTCAGTAGTATAAATAATATGAAGACAGCCCACTAGGAAAAATACACACACACACACACACACACACACACACACACACACATACACACCGGGGTTGCCAAAAAAATGTATACACATGACTTGTATTCAACTTTTGTTATCGGTATATATTGAGTATTACAATTTTAATACAGTCTTTTCCTTTCTTAAAATGTGAATACATTTTTAGGGGGCTCTGTCTCTTTCTCTCTCTCTCTCTCTCTCTCTCTCTCTCTCTCTCTCTTTCTCTCTCTCTCTCTCTCTCTCTCTCTCTATATATATATATATATATATACACACATATATACGTATATATAAAATAAATGACAGCTTAAACATATTTGCAGATGAAGACAGAAGGCAGTGAAAATACCATGTTTCCCCAAATTATAAGACCTAGCCGACGATCAGCTCTAATGCGTCTTTTGGAGCAAAAATTAATATAAGACCCTGTCTTATTTTACTATAATATAATATAATACAATGTAATGTAATGTAATGTAATATAATACAATATAATATAGTATAATACCGGGACTTATATTAATTTTTGCTCCAAAAGATGCATTAGATCTGATTGTCTGGCTAGGTCTTATCTTCGGGAAAACACGATGTGTGTGCGTGTGTGTGTGTGTGTGTGAGTGTGTGTGTGTGTAAAACAAGCAGGACCAGATTAGACAACAATTTGTATCCAAATGAAATCTAAATTATTGACATTTTATGCCTTCTCATTAAGTTAACATCAAGAAAATATGTAGAAGCCCATCCCACCACCTATACTATTATCTCCTTCACTGAGCTAGAACCTCACTGCAGTCTTATAAAATAAAGTGTACATTACTAAACAAAGGAACTTTTTCTTGAGCTGTGAGGTACACACACACACACAGACACACACACACATTTGTGTGACAACTTTATCCACATGATCCCACTGATAGAATCTAGTGAAAATCAATATCCCTTTGTTAATTAGGGATACCTGCTACAATATTGTTATAAAGGAAATTCAGTTAGAGCTCAGTCTCTTTATTCTTTGCCTGTGCCTGAAAGATACTGGAAGAGTTTCAAGAGGTATGTGAACTTCTTCAATCATATATATACAAAGAACAAAAAAGGCATATATGAATTTTCCTGGAACGAAGTGTTCATTAAATTTTCAGACATGCCTGTGGTCTCTAAATTAAGCACCACTTTTCAAACCACAATCTTCTTTCATTGATTGCATCAGCTTATGTGGGTTAGTTAGCTGCTGAACAAAGTGGAATAAGCTGATAACAGGCTGAAGTCAATTGATGTCTTGGCCCTGAAGAGGCTTAGAGTCCAATGTGGACTGCTTCAACGTCCTGAACAATTGAATTATTATTTTCCATAACAGTTGTCACCCCAGACACATTATATCGTTTATTGTTCCACTAGAATCAAACTTCCAAGAGAAGGATTTTTTTTTTTATTGCACTCTTTCCAGTGTCTAGAAAAGTGATACACAGTAGATGTGCAGTAAATCTTGTTCATTGAATTGAGGCTCTATTCAGGGAAGTTTAGTGGAGAACACAACGTGGTAATGAATTCATGATGGCAAACAGCTTGTAACAACATGATATTGTAAAACTTCTTTAAAATTGAAGTATCTTAAAACATACAGCCAAGGGATAAAGCCAACAATAACCGCAGGCCCATAAACTACATATAAAGGATATTCTGGCGGTGATTGATATACCTTGAAACATCTGCAGCAGCCTATCTTCAGTATAGCCTTCCGCAGGTCCTTTCCTTCCTGTATGTGTGTACCATTCCCCCATCCAGATCTGGAGTCTGTTCTTTCCCACCTTGAATCTGGGGCATAGCTTGGTTGACCAATCGAATGGGTCAGAGTGATGTCCTGAGAGTCCGGAGGCTAGGTTATTAGAAGCCTTGCATCTTTCATCTAGATTTTTAGGACACTCACCTAGAGAAAGCAAACCGATATATAAGCAGTCTGACAACCCTGAGACCACCATATGGTACAAAGCACAAGCCACGGGGACAGTAAAGGACCATGGATATACAGGACCTTGAATAGTAAAACGCCATGTGCAGAGAAAAAGGGACCAAGGAGAATTGGGGCACCAGACATTGGAATGAAAAAGTTTTGGAATTGCGTCCACCAGCCCCAGATGCCCAACTACTACCACCATGGATCTAAAACAAACCACTGACTCAAGGCCTTCTTACGCACATATCACAAGCAAGTAAAATAGTTGTTCTGAGTCTCATCATCTTGGAGTCGTGTGTTACCCAGAAATAGATAATATGATCTAATTTATCTACTACCATTACCAGATGGCAGAGAAAGCAGCACCACGAGCTTCCAATACAGCAGAGAATGGAGCATTCCTTTCAGGTTAAATTATGTATCATGTGCTAACTATATTAGAATTTTGGACACAGATTTAACTGAGACTATTCTGGTTCAAAGGGTAAACTACAAAGAAACTTATGACTGAAATAGTTTGACTGTTGGGTCAGCAATACATCAGAGACTCAGATATTGCTTTGACATATAGTTTTTATCACGTTGCCATGTTTTCCTGCACCATTGAGGTATAATAATCATAAAAGAGGCCCATTGTCCTGTACTGACTCTGCTAATGTTTTATTTATGATGTGAGGGTCTTTCTTTGCCTTTTAGCTGGGCTCTACAGGGATATGTCAATGAATTTTTAATCTTCACTTTTACCCTCCATTAAAGCAGAGCTACGAGTGTGTCACAGATAGCTATGCTGAGTAACCAGGTATTTGTCAGGCTGCCCCATGGGTCATTTTTTTTTCCCAATGACAAAGCAGGTGGCTGTCCTGGAGGGGAACATAAAAGGAATCTCAGTAAGCATGCCCTCCTTGAGTTACCTACACACTGCTGACTCAAGTTGCTGTATCCACAAGAAGGCAGGAGATAAAACATAAACCCAAAACAAACAAACAAAAAGAAAAGTAATAAAACCACTACTGAAACAATTACCATTTTTTTCTTCTTTCAGCGGAGAATGATTTCTTAGCATGTATGCTCTAAGTGAAAATGTAGAAAACAAATTACAAACAGAAATCTTTACACATTACAGGACGTTGGACCTGGTGTTTCATCAGCAAAACCGGCTGGGAAAATTGCAATCACATAATCATCAACTCCCTTGTTGTTTGCTGAGTGGAATATGTAAAAAAAAGGAGCTGTGGGAGTTCTGAGTTGGATCTTAGGCCAAGATCCGAGTCAGGAATTTCCAAGCCAAATATTTACCACAGGATTTGCTGCAAGCATCATTGAAACGTGATTTCTGAAAATACCCAAGAGTAGATACTGAGTGGAGACATATAATTCTCTTCTTTAATCCAATGGTGGATGAGAAAAGTCCCTCTAGTGGCCTGTCCTGCCTTTTTAACATTCATCAGAGCTTAGGAACAAGTACATAAGTTATCTCAGGGTAATTTTCTGTTTCAGATAAGCTGAGGCACACAATCTATTTTTTCAAGGTATGAAATATTAAAAAATTACAATTTCTGGATAGATAAAAGAGAGTCTTAAGAAAATTGAGGATTATTCTCCCCCAGATCACCTTAAAGAGAGGGAAAGAATCATGTGTGTTGGTCCAGGCCAGTGGTAGGATTACAGCCCTGCCTGAGACTAGGGAATGCACCTATGGCTGTGCATATGACTTTCTATTTGGGGGTGACCATCAAAATGCCCTTGACATTATGAGAGAGGAAAAATGATAACAGGAACTAGGAAGGAAACATGAGGAAGAACGAGGAAAAATCTACTGAATGTCTATTTTGTTCTGCTAGATTATAATTGCTGTGAGGACCATGGCCATATCTGCCATCTCAATTATTGCATCCCAAAGCCTAACATGAAGTCTGAAACAATACATATTGGTTAAAGGTGAATGATAATTGCATATGAAAATCTTAAAATATGTATTTCCAGGACAACAATAGATGATAAAAGGAGCCATGAAGGAAATCTGTTTCAATCTTCACAACCAATCTTATTATGTCTAATTTTAAAATTACATATGGGATATAAAACATCAATGAATGAATGAACAAAACAAACAAAAATGCATAGGCTGGGGAGAGGTAGAAGAAGGGGAAGAGGGTCAAATATATGATGATAGAAGGAGTACTGACTCTGGCTGGTGAACACACAATGCAATATACACACAATGTATTATAGAATTGTACATGTCAAATTTATATAATTTTAGTAACCAATGTCACCCCACTAAATTTAATATTTTTTTATAAAAGAAAATCTGCATAAAGTACAAACTCTTAGTAAATAAAAATATATATTTCTTTATTCTTCATACATACTCTGTAAAACTTTAAGGGACTGCAATCCGATAGACTCTTCTGCAATGACCGACGCATTCTGTGTTTCCATTGCTGAACATTTGAAGTGTGCTAGTGGGACTGACAGACTGATTTTTAAACTTTATTTAATGATAATTTAAATTTGAATAGTCATGTGTAGACAAGGAGTACGATGTTGAACAGCACAGCTAAACCACACAGAAACGTGTCTAATAAATGCCCCTTGTTAGCTGCCTCTTCAAAGAGCAAAGGACAGAGGTCGGAATCTGTAGAGACAACAACAAGGAAGGAAAGAGAAGTGCTCCCTCTGACTCCAGAAAAAGCTTTGAGGTTTTTGATTGAAATGGTTGTGGCCGGGCTCCCTCCCTGGGCGTCACTCCTTTCATCTGGACTAGCTTGGGGAGGTAGGGTGGATAGCTTATTTTCCGATGTTATTGTGACAAGTACGAGATTTTGGTAGAAATTCATCAGATAGAAAACCATCATCAGGGTTTCTGTAAATAATAACTAATAAAATTTAAACATATATTGGACTAGTCAAATATTTCTATTTAAAACATTGGCTCTGTATTACTTTTCTCACGTGGTGGGCCAGCTCTGACCCAGGTACTGCTGGGTCCTCTCAATTTAGGGGCAAATGTCTGAGCATAGCACTGTCTCCACTTGTGCATATATATTTAAATGTTGTCAGCGTCCCATTGATTAGGGACAATTGTAGCTCTGCATTAGGCCTTATTAAAATTCAGTACAGCACTTGTCTACTTATGTAAAAATGTAGAAATGATATCCATCTACAGAACCCGAATGCCAGGCTCAGTAAAATGCCAGGCACAGTCCCAGCACATCTGCTGGGTGCCTGCTCCGGTCACAGCCTGACAGTCAATTGTGCAATGACAAATAAATGCATAACATGTCACGTCAGGATAATTCTGTGTTTTAGAAAGTCTTACCAGCTATGAATTTTGAGACTTGTGCTTAAATCCTTATTTTTATCATGAAAATTAAGCATCTCTTCAATACTGTTAATGATCTGACTTGAGTCAATGTCTTATTATTCTTTCAAGCTGCTTTATCAGCCTAATTGTAGAGTACACACATGAGCAATTAAAAATGCAACTTCTTAGCATGATGAATCAGAATTTTCTCCATGGTCTACCAACCGAAAAAGGCCAGTCAATTCTGTTACTCTTTCCATCATCTTCAAGCCTGGATCTACACTTTCATGTATATCTAAAGAATATCTTATCTCTTGAGAAACTCTTTAGTGTATGAAAGTTTTACGTTTAAGTGTATCAATCAGATTTATCCAATAAAATATCACATTAAATTTACAGGCTGGACCTATTTTAATAAAAAATCACTTTTTATATTTAGGGATTCCACTTGGCAGTGGGTATGAACTTTTTCTTCCAACGCATGGTGTAAAAATGACACATTTCTTGTTTGTTTAAAAGCATGCTTAATCTGCTTTATGTCTCCAAAGTCTTCATGAGGGAAGAAATTCTATTTTAATTCCTATCAGGCTTCTCTGTTCTCTGTAAAGTCAGACAAACATCCGGAAAGAATTGCCACCACTGATATGCTCATGGTCCATCTGCTTCTTTTAAATGGAGGCCAGTTCACTGCCGGGCCCTGAAAACTCCTGAGATTAGGACTAGCCTCTCTGGGGTGTCGTGCCACTTTCCCTCCAAGAGAAAACAAGCAGAAGGAACTGCATAACTACTTGGGGAGCCCACAGAATCCTGTCCCATCCATAGTTTGGGGCTAAGCTACTCCAATGCTCATGGGAATTTGGACCCAGTTGTTATCATTTCCTTTTAGTATGCAAGGTTTTCTAGGCATGGTGGAGTGAAGTATTTAGAAGGTCCTCTCTCCCTAAATCAACTATAAAGCTGGATACAATTGGCACTAACAATTGAGTCATGGCTCTAGAAAATGACTAAATATAAGCAACAACTTGAGAAGTATTTATTCAGGAAAAACTTCTCAAATCTGTATAAGAACTGTGGGAATCTGTGGCATCTTTGCCTGTGGCTTCTATCATCAACCCCTCTCTTCACCCCCATCCCCAAAATGAAGACACAGTACTGCTCCCAGGGCAGGACAACCCATAAAAGTCAATTGCTTCACTGAAAGGGAACAGATCTGATTTTTTTTTATTAAATTTATTGGGGTGACAATTGTTAGTAAATTTACATAGATTTCAGGTGTACAATTCTGTATTACATCATCTATAAATCCCATTGTGTGTTCACCACCCAGAGTCAGTTCTCTTTCCATCACCATATATTTGATCCCCGTTGTCTACGGCCATACCACCCTGAATGCGCCCGATCTCGTCTGATCTCGGAAGCTAAGCAGGGTCGGGCTTGGTTAGTACTTGGATGGGAGATCTGATATTTTAGTAGAGGGCACAAAAGTCATGCCTGGTTGTGTTTGCCATTAAATGTAGCAAAATTGGTAGGATATTAATAGGGAAAACTGACAACGCATCTAACCTGAGATTGCAGTTATCCTAAGAATGAGCAACAAACTGGCTGACCAGCCAGAAATTTAACAGGCACATCCTAGATATGAGAAGAAAGAGCTGTGAAGGTGCTTGATAAACTCTCTACGTACCTATGGCTGACCGGGAGGCTACTACTACACAGGCTGGAAGGAGATAAAAAGATACTTTAAAATACCCAAGGTAATTATTAAAAAGAAGAATAAAAGAGAACTAGGAAGAATTTATACTCCCTACCTAACACCATCGACAAAAATCAAATAAAAATATATCTTATATTAAAAGTAAGAGCTAAAACTATATTATTTCTAATAGCAAACATAGGAGAAAATGTGACCTTGCATTCCACAAATATTTCTGAGATATGACACCAATCCATTAAAAAAAAACACAGAGTGGACTTTATTAAAATTAAAACATTTTTTCTTCAAAAAACACCATTATGCAAATACAACATAAGCTACAGACTGGGAGAAAATGTTTGCAAATCGTATATCTAAAAAAGGATGTATATCCAAAATATATAAAGAAATTCTACAACTCAATAAGATGACAGGCAGAAATGGGCAAAATGTTACACATTTCACCTAAGAAGATATGCAGATGGTTAATGAACACATGTCATGTTGCTCAACATAATTAATCAATACTCATTTGTCATTTTGCCCAAAAAGTCATTAGTGGAATGCAAATGAGATACTACTAGACATCCACTGGAATAGTTATCCACCAAAAGCCTGATGATGATACCAAGTGTTGGCAACAATGTAGAGAAAATTGAACCTTTATACAATTCTGGTGAGAATGTAAAATGGTACAGTAGCTTTGGGAAATATTTTGACAGTTTCTTAAAAAGTTAAATGTAAACTTAATTTCAATCTTAAATTCCTGAGAAATCAAATTGCATGTCTAAACAAAGTCTTCTATGCAAATGCTCATGGCATCATTATTCAGAATAGCTAAAAACTGGAAACAATCCCAAATCCTGACAACCAGTAACTGGATAAACAAACTTCGGTATATCTATACAATGAAACATGAATGAACATCAAAAATGTTATGCTCACTGAGAGAAACCAGGCACAAAAGCCCATGTATGGTTCCATTTGTGTAAAATTTCTGGAAAAGGTGAATCCATGGAGATGAAAGTAGATTAGGGGTTGCCTGAGCTGAGGCAGGAATGGAGAGATTAAATTAATACAAAGGAACTTCTTGAGTGATGGAATGCTCTATAATTGTAAGGTGGCAATGGTTGCTCCCATAAATTTCCTTAAAAATATTAAATCATACACTTCAAATGGATGTATTTTATAGTATCTGAATTATAATAAATCTGATTAAAAAAACCTAACATTCACTTCCCAACAGTTCTTTAGGAAAGCAACACTTGCATCTTTCTTTTTTTTTTTTTAAGTTTCAGGTGCACAAAGCAATGTAATAGTTAGACAATTACACCCGTCACAAAGTGATAGATTGCTGATACTAAGACTAGGTTAGAATATCCTGACTTTCTCATTTCATGTTACTTGTTGTTTTATATAAAGTTGGCTAGTGATACTAAAAAAAAGTTTGGCAACTAAATTAATTGTAATGTCTTTTTCGGTCTGTTTATAAACCTATTAACACTTCTATAGTCAAGTGATGTATTTATGAAACATTTTTATTTTCGAAAAAAGAGATAAAGCATTCGAAAAACCTAAAATGGATTTTCTATGTGACTTGACTGACACTTAAAATTAGACTTCTCTTTTTAGTGGATTAAGTCAGCAATACAAACTCCCTGTTTTCTTTAACTCATAAAAATTGACAAATTTGTTAACATAAATTTCATTTTGGTTTAAGAGCTAGTCAAGTGGGATATAAAACTGAAAGCAAGAAACGGACGCGACAAACATATCATACACACAGACAACAAACAGTTTAGTGGTTACTACAAGGTAAGGGGAGTGGGGGTGTAGTAAAAGATTGCAAAGGGGATCAAATATATGGTGATGGAAGGAGAACTGACTCTGGGTGGTGAACACACAGTGTGATATATCAATGATGTATTATAGAAGTGTACACTTGAAACCTATATAATTTTACCAACCAATGTCACCCCAATAAACATAATAAAAATTAAAAAGAGAGCTTGTCAAACACACCATTTAAACTACTGGCTTAAAAAGCTAATATTTAACCAAATATATTTGTTATAAACCTTAAGTTTTGTATCCAGATCACATAAAATGATGTCACTTTCATTCAAGAAGAAAGAAGTATACTATCTATCATATGGGAAACATAAAATTTCATAAATATTGAACATAAATGGAGAAGATCAGAAAGTATTTGCAGTAAAATTGTGTATACTCAAGTGTTTGGATATTTTTGTATATATGATTGCTTATGTGACTTCTAAGTATTTGAAAGGCATATAGTGGAAATCACATGGGCTTTGTAAGTCAGTAAACTACAAGTGAATGGCAGTTCCAAATAGATCTTGATCTTAGGTAGGTTACAACTTCTCTAGACTTCAGTATCTTTATAGTACATTCAGGCTGTAATAATAAAAGTAATTCAAATAGTTGGTTTCTGAATTAAATAATTTAATGCATGTTAAAGCCTTTCACATTTTATACAAATACTTATATAATTTTAGCTATATTTTGTGTATATGTGCAATAGGACCAAAATATAAGGAATTCCTAATTATAAAATGTCCATAGCAATATCTCATAATAATCATCAGTATTATTTATTATATACTTGCTCCAGGACAAATACTGAGCAAAAGCTTTACAATCATTATCTGTAATTCTCATTTAATTCTGTGATGCGAATTAAAACTACCCTGTCACATTGTCTTTACTATACCTCTTTTAAAATTGAGGAAACTGAGCCATTTATCAGTTGTTAAACTAAAATTTTATTCCAAACTTTACCTCTTTCATATCTGCGCCCTTAACCATGTGTCATCTTTTCCAAAGCCTAGTCTTGAGGAAAATGAATAACTATAGTTGAAAAACACTCTTTTTTTAAGTAATGCACAAATTGTGTTAACATATTAAACTTCCTGAGATATTAAGATACCTTGTAAAAAATATTCTTCTTTATGTGTATTTAAACCTGACATTTCCAAATGACTTTGATTAAATGGCACTTTTATTGTACCAGTTTCTGTGTTCCGGTATGTGTATGTGTGTATGTGTGTATGGCTGAGAGGGCACGCTTCTATGTCAGGCCTATACGCAAACTCTTTGGTTGAAATTCTAATTGTAAAATTTAGATATTTATGTTAAATTTGGATTTCCAAGTTGTTTGCTTCTAGGCTAGTGTACGTATATGGCTTTAATCACTGTACAGTACCACCCATAAACATTTGCCCAGTTTTGCATTTGACAAACATTCCTATGAGACTGTAATTAAAACTATACTTCCTATAAGAAAAATGCTTTCGATTTGTACAGAAATCATATAATATAGTTTTGTTTTATTTTCCCCATAAAGCAGAACTTTTTGATAAACCCATTTTGATACCAAAAGTGTTTGGGATTCAGCTGCTTCATGATTTTAGTTTTAAACTAAAACATCACTGTTTAATCTGTCGCTTGGGTTTCTAACCTTTGTCAATAGTGCCTTTTAAGTAGCAGTTTTGCTATGGTTGGATGAGAGAGGACAGATAGTGGCATATTTGCAGGATTGCAGATGGATAAGCTTGATGAAAGCAGATGGGTAGAGATTGACATGCAGACTTCAAAAGATATAATAAAGTTGTTTTGGTGATTCAGAACAATCTGAATGGTTTAACACTTCTTTCACATCTTTTTTGTCACATAAAAAAAGAAATTGTTTTGATTCAATATTGTTTATCGCTTTCTCCACTAATACTACTCTTCTAAAATAATTACGGATTTACATCTTGCTATCTGACATAGTTTAATATTCTTTTGGAAAATGTCTTGCTATTCTTCCGTTACATTATTTCCTCTATATTAGTTTTAGAACCTATTTGATAATTTCATGACAAATGGGATTACATATATTTGTAAATAAGTTTAAGAACCAATATCTTTATAATATGTATTATTACCATTCTAATTTTATATTTCTTATACAGAGGATGCCAAAAAATGTATACACATTTAAAGAAAGGAAAAAACTGTACTAAAATTGTAATAATATATACCATAACAAAAGATGAATATAAGTCATGCGTATACATTTTTTTGGCACCCTCGTATATCTCATATTGGGTTTATTTTTGTGTAATACCTAGTGAGTTTTTACAATTTTAACTAGGATTTAAAATTAGACTTAGTATTATTACTATTATTAATGAACATTTCTGTTGTCAGTGAGATGTATTGCATGTTGGGGGTTGTGTTGTGTCACTTTGCTGATTTATATTGCTTCTTTTTTTTTTAACTCTCAAGATTTTTATGTAGACAATCCTATCTTATGGAATTACTTTTGCTTCATCACTTCCTCCCCATTATTTATACAGTCATTTCTTTTTCATCTCTTGTTACTTAATAGACCTTATAGTAGAATGTGGAATAATGGAAAGAATGTATGACCTATAGTTGACTTGATAGGTACTACTTCTAATAATAAATTGTTAATTTCTATAGAATTTTAGTTATTTCCCTTTATCAAATTGTGTATGTGTCTGCTCATTAATTTCTTCCATTTCTGTCTTTTTTAGGAGTTTGTTATGTTGTAAGGAATATTTATAAATTTCTTCTCTGGATACGGGCTTTTCAGATTTTTTTATTCTTGAGTTTAATTTTTAAAATATAAAGAACATTTATTAATTTTAAAAAGTTTTGCAAATAATTGATAAATACAATTATGTTAGAATTGTTTTATTCATTGTAGGGATGACCATTTCTAATGCTATTGTATCTTTTCATTTCTTACTCACATTCACCAGTCGAGTCTTATTTTATTAACCTTTTAAAGAAAACCCGTTTAAATTTTAGCTATTGCATTTAATGTTCAAAGTCTTACTTTTTACATCCTTTCTATTTTATTTTCATTAAAGATTTCCTTTTAGTGTTTCCTGTTTTTCTCGTTTTCTGAAATAGATTACAAATTAACTTATTTCTAATATGTCTTTTATTGTAATAAATTTATTTTTGCTTTAAGCTTCTCTGTGCTTTAAACTTAGCAGTTTAAAACAACCATTTATTTCAGTCGAGCTTTTATTCGTTAGAAATTTAATAAGGGCTGAGCTGACTGGTCACCTTCCAAGATAGCTTCTGTACTCAGGGCTGGCAAATTAGTGTCTCTATTTTCATGTGGCATCTTATCCCTTAAGACCTCTCTGTATGTTTTTGTTTCTTGCATCATGGTCTTCTTACATAATGAGTCTTCTTACATGGAGCTTGGCCTCCCCAAAAAGCAATGTTCCAAATGATAGGAAGTAAAAATGCCAATTTGACTCAGGTTCATTTCTGCAGTATTCTATTGTTTAGAGCAGTCAGATACATAAACCTCACTTGTTGGGAGGATGTCCAAGTATTTGTGTCTCTCTTTCATTCACCACCACCGCTTCAGCTCCATATCCCAGCCTTTTAGTATAGACATTTCTAAGTGATTTATGATTTCAGGTCTTTTCTTCTTTAACCCACAAGTTATTTGGAACAAAGTTATCCCTCTCTTTTGCTTTCTATCTTTTAGTTAATGTTCACTTAAGTGGTGGCTTTTCAGGTATTATTTAAAACTATTTTCTAGCCTAAACTCTTTAAGTTCAGGCTACATAAGTGTGGATTTTTCTAATTTATTGAGATTTTTAGTGACCATATATATATATATATATATATATATATATATATATATATATATATATTTTAAGACTTCTAAAGCAACTTGGTTTATTGAGCTATTCAAATTCTCTATGATTTTATTTATTACCTCCTATTTTCACTATGTTATATTTAAAATTCTTCAATTATGATACGATATGTCTGATTCATTTTATATTTGTTAAAGTTCATGCCTTAGATGATCTGATACTGTCATTAGATTTATAAAATGTTTAATTTATTCACACCTTTCAACTTTTGTTATAAAGTAATTTTTTCTTATGTAATTCATTGTTAATAAATGACTTTATATAGTAATAATAAAATCCATGTACCACATTCATACTTTTCTTGTATTCTGTATAAGATATGTAATTTTTCTGTCTCCATAGAATTTAGACTCCCATCTGGGAGAGAGTATATATTGAAATTGGTTGAAAATGTGAACACTAGTTTATAAAAAAATAAACATGCAAATGATGAAAAAACATGCTTCAATTTTAAATGTCCTTTGTTTTATTATCAGGTGGAACTATTTTCAGATCTTTTTAACCACAGTTGTCCATAACTTACAAATTTGATTTGAATGTTTTTCAGCCTCACCCCAAAAGATGAAGGACAGAAATGATTAAAACAAAAGTGTATACATATAAATTTATGACATCCATCACAGCGGAAAGTCTGGAGTTCAAAGTGGAATAAAGGTAAGATATTCACTACATAAATGAAGAACATCTCTGTGCATTAGAAGCATGTTTTCCTGAATATACCTTTTTTAATTAGAGAAAAATAAATTTATTGAGCCTAGTAGAAAGTAGGAACAAATTGTCAAAATCCTCTCTAGAACAAGGTATTATTATGGCTTTAAGATGATTTAATTATTAAAAGATTAATACCCTGTTGGTAAATCGTCTCTTCCCTTATTAAATATGTTTAATATCACTTCTGCATACATGCATATACAAATAAATACACACTAACCAGGTAGATGTCTAAAGGAATTAACTGGGGAAAACGTCAAACATCTTTACATTTGTCAACAAGCCTATAGTCAAAATGCTTTGATACCAAAACTGTCCTAAAACTTGATGCAGGAAGAATTAAATAAAGCATCAGCCTGCATAGAACTCAGATATAATCTTTGGTTCATTTGGCTACTAAGCCCGTGGAGAAAAAGGAGAGGAAAGGCAGTAGAAGGAGAGGAATGAGATAGAAAGGAAAAGGAAAGAGAATGAGCAGAAAGTAAAATAAATGATAGACTAGGATAGGAAATGAATTCTTAATGAGAATTTAAATCAATGAGGTAAGATTAAGTAAAGATTTACAATAACTGAAGTTTATTTGTGTATTACATATTGGTATATTTTGTGTTGCTATATTTTTGCTTTTTATTTGTACTTAATATTTAATGATACATTACGTATTTTAAGAGTTGTATTCAAAAACAGATGAGATAAAACATGTATTATTCATTATATTCCTCATACCTATTTCAAACTTGGCCTCAGCAACTGAGAACAAAATGGACTCCTATGTTTACTACAAAAGTACAATAATTACCTGGAATAATTCTATCTCCAAAGTGTAATTCTTCCAAAGTCAAAAATAACATTCAGTAAAAAATGTCAAAATAAGGGAAAAGATGTATGAGGTTGGTGCAAAAGTAATTGTAGTTTTTGCAATTATTTTTAACTTTTTAAACCGCAATTACTTTTGCACCAACCTAATAGATTATTTGCGTCCAGAAAAGAAAACACGTATAAATGTAACCATTGTATTTTCTATGAAGAATCCTTGATCACTGAAGTTAACCCTATTTAAACGTTAACTGTGTATCCCCTTAATATGAGAAACATAAAAATCCATATTCAGAGGGGAATGGAATTTTCATAAATAGCTAGATTTACTTGCTTCCATAATTTTTTTATAACCTTTGAATTTGTGGCAGTTCGTTCCGCTGCCCCTGAAGTAATCACACAAGGGAAAGTCTCTTCCATTGGTAGTGAGCCACAATTCAAAGAGAAACTTATATAATCTTATTTCAGGATGGCAGAGTTTCCACATAGCAAATTTCAGAAAATGTCCCAAAAGGCAGTTTAGCAGTCGCTACCAGCAGCAAAGTCTATACAACTGTCAGCAAAGAAAGAACAAGCTGTCGGGCAGAATTGCTTTCAAAAAGCTCTTGTTTGATAAGAGACTTGGAACGCTTTGCTCTGTTTTGTTTTGTTTCTTCAGAGCAAACCCTTTTTCTTAGTTTCTGGCATTCAGTTGTTTCAGGAAATGCTTTGGTCAACTTTCTCAGTACCCTTTGAGATAGGGAGTATCATTTCAGAGAATGCTCCATCAAATTATATGTGATTATTCTGAGAATAATTATCCAGTTGAATGTGACCATATCATTCTAAAATCAAGTATTAATATATGTGGTTATATATTTCAGTTATTATACCCTCTTTAAATCCATGAAATAGAAACATTGAGTAAAAATAGTATCTCAGTTAAAGCAGCCCTAGAAATAATAATGTTCCCAAATAAACTAAGTTCCTAACCTTTTGTAAAAACAATACTTTTAAATAAATAATAATTTTATTTTAATTTTCTTGCACATAATTCTCTACATAATATATCGTTTCCCTGCTTGGTATCATTTATTGTATAAAATTTATTGATCTCATTCATCCTCATCAAGTGTGTGAAATAATTAAAGGTCTATTTGCTGTTTAATATACGTGGTGGACAGATTTAGAAATGGTGATGGGCGGTACCTAGATTTATGTTAAGGGATAACTGTGTTACATCATTATATTTATATTAGTATATATGCTTTTATCATATAATTTTCTGGTTTTAGAATTTCTGCTCACTCCATGATATGCTGTGCTAATCACAAACTTTATGATGAACTTGACTGTATTTTGAATTCTAGAGTGAATTATTTCAGCCATAATGAATAAATTCTTCAATGTTCTTTGAATGTCAATGGTTTTTATATTTAGCCCTTTGTTGTGCCTATGAGGTTGGGACATGCATCACTGTTTATTCTTTCACTGACTAGAGTACTGAAATATTGGACTTTTGATTAAGTTCAAAATTTTACTGAACTCACCTATGGGTATTGTCCATTAATTTCCCTGCTTCGAGTAGTAAGGGAAATAATGTATATTTTTTATATTTTATTGAAAATTGCTTAAGTTTTATGTCCTCAGATGGAGAATTTTGTGGAACAAATGAGGTTTGTA
This sequence comes from Rhinolophus hipposideros, assembly GCF_964194185.1. Classification (NCBI taxonomy): domain Eukaryota; kingdom Metazoa; phylum Chordata; class Mammalia; order Chiroptera; family Rhinolophidae; genus Rhinolophus; species Rhinolophus hipposideros. The sequence continues at coordinate 11,383,076 of NC_138071.1, forward strand.
TTTCTCAAGATCCCATGGCGCCAATGAAGCCTGGAGTCAACAGTACAGGTGTTAGTTGGATAGGAGGGGAAAGTGATAAACAACAGGGTTGAAAATGACATAAAATAAGTGTCCAATGTAAGAGCATATCAGATCCAGTTATCCAGTTTGGAATACAGAAAAAAATATCACTTGTATTTTTATTTGAATATCAATGATATGCCACTGAATGCATTAACAAGTCTCAATGCGCCTCAGGATTCTGGAGCCTTGCAGTAGAGAAGTGATAGCATTTTTTCAAGGTGCAAGTGTGTTCCGTTGAATAACATAGACAGATACTAGATTGCTGCACTTTCAGAGAAATCTACTGGTGTATGGTTTTCCTAATACCTCAGTCCTGAATTCACAATAGCATATTAATCGTACAAAATGAGAACATTTAACAATAGGGCTTTGAGAGCATGTGTGATATATGTATGTGTGGAGAGAGATACAATGTGAAAACAGTTTAAAGCATGAAAGTACTTGGGAAAATACAATGTTCTGTAGGATGTCACTGAGTAGTCAGCAGGCAAGCTTGGATGCTGTAGCCACGAATAGCCTTGATTTCAGTACTAATGAATTTGTGTCATTTCAAATTCTATCTTGGATTCAAAAAGTGGGGGGGGGGGAAATCCCTGTGTGCAATTTAAAATATTACTGAAACGGATTTTGAGAGAATCCTATCTTGTGGTTTTCGGGTATCATAAATCATATTCAGTTCTCTTTTGGCTTTGATGTAATTTGTCCCATTAAATCACTATAGATCATCAACCCTCATTTATAAGGTTAAAAGGCCATATAATAATGATTCAGTAGTTTGCTTAAAATCAAGTTTCACCCACCGAGAGCCGTCTTCTTAGCACTCCCCTTTCCCCAACCCGCCATGAAGATTCAACTAAGTGCCCCGAAGTTGAATACAGGAGGTATTGCACAGTCAAAAAGTGGAGAACAATGATATTCTTAAAATTGTGAACTTTTAAAAGCTTAGGAGAGAAAAAAGGAGTATTTCTGAAATATGTAGCGTAAAGAGAAATTTTCGAAATCAGATTGCTTTTTTTAAATAATTGTTTTATTTTTCAATTACAGTTGATATACAATAGTATATTAGTTTCAGGTGTATAACAGTGATTAGACATTTGTATAACTTACGAAGTGATCACCCCAATAAATCTAGTACCCATCTGATACCATATATAGTTATTACAATATTACTGACTATATTCCTTATGCTATACCCTTCATCGCCATGACTGTTTTGTAACTACCAATTTGTACTTCTTAATCCCTTCACCGTTTTCACCCTGCTCCTAGACCCTCTCCCATCTTTCACCCCAACAAATCTAGTATCCCTCTGACACCATATATATTTATTACAATATTATTGATTACATTCTTTATGCTATACCCAACATCCCCATAGCTACTTATATATATATATATATATATATATATATATATATATATATATATATATGTGTGTATATATATATATATATATATACATATATACACATATATATATATATAATTATAGTTGGCATTCATTATTGTTCAGCTTCAGGTGTACATTGCAGAGATTGCTTTTGCTGTCACTGTTTTCAGTATGTAAATTAACTATTGCATTAAAGTATATTCTCAATAAAATCTTTATTTAATATATCATTTGATGTTTTATAAACAGTTTTTCCTGGTAAAGATATTCTTTATGGATTAACAACAAATTTCTTAAAATGTTTGAAACTTGTACTATGGAAAAGTATAATGTATAAGTAGCAAGAAAAAAAGCAAAATAATTTGTCACATAACTACCACCAATTTAAACAATTATTGTGCAATGGCCAGTCTTATTTTCATTAATATTTTACCCAATAAATCTCTTGGAATATTGGAAGCAAAGGACTGATATCATAAGTTTAACTGTAAATACTTCAGTATGTATGTCTAAAAGATAAGTTTCTTTTTAAAAAATACCAAATTCTTAAGAAAAAAAACAATAATCCTTTAATGTCATTAAATGTCCAATAAGTGTTGGTATGTCCTCAGTTGTCCTAAAAAAATGTTTAGTTTTATTATTGATTTTTAGTATCTTGATTTGTGTAAGATTCATACATTATCTATTACCTATATGTTTGACATTTTAAACATTTGTATTCTCTCTCTCTCTCTCTCTCTCTCTCTCTCTCTCTCTCTCTCTCTCTCTCTCTCTCTCTCTCTCTTCCATTTGAGGCTAAATTACAAACTGAAACTCCAGTACTACTTCATAGTTCACTGTATATTTCCTTAGAGCTTAAACACAGTGCAATTTTTAGAGCATTGAGAGAATACTGTTATATAATGTATTAACACTCAATGTCACCAACAATCTTTTCTTTATAGGAATACCAAATCCTGGTCAGAATTCAATCCAGTAGGAACATATTGTATTTAGTTCCCATACCCTTAAACTTTAGTATCCTTTAATCTGGAACACTCTTTTTTTGTCAATCAAGAATTTGAAATTTTGAGGAGTACAGACCAGGTTTTACTTTTATTTTTGTAAAAAGTTATTATATTGGAGTTTTGGGGGTTTTGTGATGTTTTCTCATGAATAGAAAAAGATCATGCATTCTTATAGAAATACCCAGAGGTGATGTTTTATGCTTCTTATTGCATGCATTACCTTGGAAAGCATATGATTTTTCAATTGTCACATGATTAATGATGATAACTTTTATCACTTGGTAAACATGATGCCTGCCATTCTTTCATTATAGTATTACTTTTTTTTTCACTTTTTAATCAATAAGGAATTGTGAGAAGGTACAAGTCCTTCTTTTATGACCTCATCTCACCAACTTCTACCTCCCCAGTGATCAAGCTTTTCCATTTTCCATTTAGTGATAAATTAGCTTAGTTCAAGGGGGGAGAGTGGAAAATTCAAAAACAAACAAGCTCTAGAATGCCACTTTTATATTTTAAGTGATCAAGTTGTCATATTTTAATTTCTGTGTGACAGAAGTAGTACAGAAAGAGTGATTTTACTCCTCAAAACCGCCAAAAATAAATAACAGAAATGTCCATAGGGATTTGATTGTGACATATTCACATTAATTTTAAACTAAATAACATCTTTACAATATTGACTTGCATGGGTTATATTTTTCCTACTATCTAAGCTTTCTTTGAGGTCCTCTAGTTCTGACACACAGTTATATATAATATTGTGACTCACAAATGATTAGTGCTTACCATATGCCAGGAAACTAAATAGTTTTAGTTTTCGTTAATTATCTCATATTTTTCATATATATTTCTATACTTTTTTTTTAAATACAACCCCTAGTTTTGTAATAGTTTAACACTAGAATAACTAGAATTGTTTCCCGTATTTTATCTTTTTTCATTAAAGTTTCTCTTGTGTAGTTTGTAGTTTATGCAAGTTATAATTCAGTCTATATTGGAAATGTTCTACTTTATTTCATTTACATTTATCATAGAATTATGATTGATCTCTTATTTGTGTATTGTGTTTTCAACTGCAGTGCTTAACTAAGGTTTTCTCAGTTTTCCATATTTTTCTATGTGGTTTGTGTTTTATTTCCTCTTTCAGGAAAATAGGAAACACATTTATAATTCTTTTATTGCAATCTGTTAGTTTTTCTTAGAGAAAAAACAGTCTATTGTGATTGCATTAGAATTATTTTTGTTGTATGTTATTGACTTATTATATTAAATTTTTTTATTTATAAAATAGTATCATTATGGCAATTAAACATTTGTATTTCTACATGTTTCAGTGCTCACCTGAAAACCTCAAAGGCAATAATTTTCCTACTTATGTTCTATTTTGCTGCTTCTTTGGGGAATTATAGACCTTTTTCTGTACATTCTTTATGAATAATATAGGACCTTCTTCAAGTAAATTCTAAGGAATGGTATCTGTGAAATATATGTGTAACTAGAGCTTCTCCAAATTAATAGAATCAGTTGGGTTTGCTCAAAATCTTTCCATATCTTTCAATGCTATATTGCAGTCTTAGGAACAAGAATAATGTGTGAATTCTTGGTGTCCTCCACCATTTTTTTCCAATGTGTACAGTGGTAAGCAGATATTTTTCTCAATGGTGGTTAACATTGTTCCTACTCATTACATCCCACACTAACTGATGGGATCCCATCTCTAATTCTATTTCTCCCTAGTCACGTTAATCAACTTCTAAGGGATGGCATTGGAAGCATACTTGACTCCACCTTATTTTCTAGAGATCTTCCCTTCAGCAATTTTCTGTTTCTTTTAAGTTTGAATTCATTCTATTTTTGAATATATTGGATGTTTGCAGTTATCCTACAAACAGTAAATATAAAATGAACTGTCTATAGACCCTTCAAATTATCCATTTGACTGAAATGAACAGTTAATTTGTTTATATATAAGAAAATGGAAATCTTGTCAAAAATTAAACTTTATTATTATTATTATTATTATTATTATTATTATTATTATTGCTTCTTCAAAAAAGTCACTTTGGCCTAGCGGATTTTAATCCCAGTTTATCTAAGATGTTTTATCTATGCTCTGAATGGATATGTCTTATTTTCTTTCTATAACTATTTCCTTCTATTTTTATGTTTAGTTTTCTTTATAGCCTGTGTTTGTTCTGGGTCCATTATGAAGTTTTATTGTTTATTTTTTTTCTTTTTTGGCTTCACCATTATGGGGAAAAATAAGTACTGATGTCTATAACAGTTAGTTCTTTTTGGTCAGCCAGTACAGTAGCTCATGTTCTTCAGGGAGCATTGTTGGAAGCAAATATATAATAAAAACCACACCACCAGGCTCTGAAATGTGTGAATGCCCCAGATTGTATATGGCCAGGAATTCAGAAATCAAAGATAGGACTGAAAAAAATTAATTTTTCTTTCTGACAGGTGTCCTTCAAAGCAGATTTTTAAAATTCATTTTTAAAAACAAAATCAGGCGATGTCCATGAGTAAGACATCATCATATCCGAACCATCATACCCTAGAAAAGAATTAAATTCTCCTGGGATATGAAAATGCAGAAGAAAAGTAGAAGGTACAGGATCTGTGTCAAGAAAATATTTGGAAATCTTTAAACCTTTTTTTTCTGCAATTAATGCATAGATCAAAAATGAGATTATGTAGAACTGATAAACAAATAGGCATTAGTTGGAGATAAAATGCAATCAACAAACATATTTTGGGTTAACTGTTGTAATTGTTTTTTTTTTATTTAAGTATAGTTGGTATACAGTCTTATATTGGTTATGTTAATTCAGGTATACAATATAGTCATACTACATTTTCTATACCTTACAGTGTGATCACCCCACTAATTCTAGTAATCATCCGTCACTGTGTAAACTTATCACATTTTATTGATTATATTCCTCCTCCCCTTTTTACCAGTCCTCCCACTCTGTTTCTATGAGTCTGTTTTTGTTTTGATATTCCAGTTGTCTGATGCGCTTCTAAACACTTAAGCAACTCTGATCTTAGGAATATTGTATTAAATTAGAAAGAAGTGAATAGTTTCTAAGACATCAATAGCGTAATAGGAAGATTTTAAAACATTTAGAATAGCTATATCCTGTTTCTTTTAATTCTCGGATTCTATAGATGGCAGCTCGATACTCATAGAAAAGAAAGCAAAGGAAAAAACATGGTTGAATGAATGTCTGCTAGTAACCTGAATGCTGCCAGACCTGCCACATCTAATTCTATCAAAATGACTTTGCAGAGAGTAGGTTCAGTACTGTAGAAGTAGGGTCATCAGTGCCCATCGTTTGGTGTTTGCGTTATGACAGTGTATCAGCTAAAACATCACCATGTCCGGCCACAGGAAGGGAAGAGAGAGCTGCTGACTCAGGTTCAGGGCAACTCCTTATTTCAACCAACTGGTTAGATCTGAGCCAAGAATTTGTTTTAAATTTCAAACACAACAGAAACAGAAAATGCCACTGTGTGTTTATGTTTTTCTTGTCAGACATGTAAATTAGAGGAATTATTATTAAAGTATCACTGTCCTTAATTTTGATAGTTATCCTTGATTCAGCAAAACATTGTTTGCCAAGGAATTCCCATGTATAAATTAAAGGGAAGAGTTTGGCTGCTTTCTACAATGGGAAGAGTTGATTGTTTCAAATTGTCTTCCCACATTTTATAGAAATAAAAAAATTGATTGGCCTTAAAAAACTCAATAATTAGTTTAAGAAACAAAAATTGGGAGACCCATTTAAATACAGAGCATATCTTTACTGCAAACATACCTCTAAAATTCTAAATCAAGTGTTCAAAACCAAAAATGTAATCAACCAGGTGCTGTAGTGAAAAATAATAGTACCTGCCAGCCATTGTGAGTTTTATTTGCACTGCATTTTCTGATTTAGAATTAGTTTTCATATGAACATAAGCTTCTATTAATTATAAACTGAAATTTTTGGAATCCCAATTCATCTTCTAGCACACTTCAAGTGAGAACTATTTTTTATAAACATTTGTTGAATAAATAAACAACTAAATAGAGTAAATAGATGAATTGATCTTTCTTTGTATTGGTTTTCATCTTTCCATGTCTGTGTGAACTTATTATAAAGAATAGTTATCTGGACAAGATACATCAATTTAAATGAATGCCTTTTTGATTTATGAAAATAATCTCATCCCATTTTTTTAAAAGGTGTATGTAATGACGAGCTGGGAAAGGAAGGAGGAACATAGGCAAGTATTGATAAATTAATGAATTAATTTATCAATATCTAATCAATTTATTTAGCAATTTGCAATAGTAAAAGACAAAGGCAATTAATAGAAAGTGCTAATGACAGAAAGTAAAGGTGGTTAAGACTAAACTATATACATTGATACCAATGTCACATCAAAGGAGTACACACACTTATAAGTTTAAGAGATCCCAACACATGTTTACTATTGATCAAAAATCACTTGGCTAAATACGCAAATAACATCAGTAAGGAGTATCAAAAAGCAGTACTGAGCTTTTTAGGATAATAACTATTACAGTAGATGCCAAAAGCTCACCAAGCTGGGAGAGAACAGCACTGAACAATTCGTAAATCAAAACCTTGTCAGGTCTGTAGCTGAGAGAAACTCAGGCGTCTCCCACACCGCTGCTTGCTAGTTAGTTTCCAAGAATGCTGCTGCTGTTGGCGTTGTTGTTGTTGGAAGTTAGGACATCTTCTGATGTTATAAGCTGCAAGCTGCATGTAAGTTTTCAAGGTGTTAACAATCTGAAGAATGTTGCTCCTGTTGTCGTTGTTGTTGTTAGAAGTGGAGGTGTCTTCCGATGCTGTAGGCTGCAAGATGCATACAAGTTTTCTAGATGCTAACAAGTTCTCAAGAAGGCTAACCGTGGGGAACAACACTGGAGAGGCCTGGAACCAGCCAGAGCTCACCAGGTTCGCTGCTGGAAGTCAGGGCACCCCCTGGTGTTGTAAGCTGAATGTCGCTGAAAGTCTTCACAATGTTAGAATGATGAGAAATCACCAATGACAAAATGACCAAATGATGAAACAATAATAATAACACTGCCAACTGAGGTCTGTCTTACGTATTTTCTCAGATGTACCTTAGAGCCAAGTTTCTTGTTCCTGCCTCCCCCTCTGGGAATGGCCAGTTCTGAGAGGGTCCAGCAGTTACTGATATGAATGTTGCCTGTCCGGCCAAAGGGCCAATTCATCCAGATAAGCAATATCTACTGTTCTTGCTTGGGACCATCAGCGCAAGGTTTTCCAAAGCTTGGCAACATGCCTGTCACGTCTTCCTGATATAACTTAGTTACTTCTTTTCTTCATCTGCTGATGTGGGAGAAACAGACAGAATAAAGAGGGAATTCTCTCAATCCCTGATCAAGAATTTCTTTAACCCTAAGCTACCCATCAAGTCACAACACAGACAGAACAACAAACATCATCTCGTATCTCCCCTACTCAAGAGAATGAGACCAAACAGAAACCCTCATCCCATGTCTCCCCTGCTCAGGAGAATGAGACCCAGAAAGCAACCTCATCTCATGTCTCTCCTGCTTGGGAGAATGAGACCAAAGGGGGAATTTACTCAACCCCTGATCACAGCACAGAAATCACCTCACATACAGGAACAAATAAAAGCTAATAGACAGAAGCTCACATCAACCAATGAAGACAAATTTTCTTCAACATCTTCCTGACAGTGTATCAAAAGCTAACCTACATTACCCTGGAAAAAAAAAATAGAAACCGTAGGATTGTATAAGTGTAGGCAGGAAGGGAGAGTGTCATTGGACTAAACTAACACGTGAATTAGAGATGGACAAAGGAAATGAAAACATATCTGCAAAAAGGATGAGCACATAAATGCTTCTACCAGTTTTACTCATAGTACCCCAAACCAAGAAACTGAAATGTCCACCAACAAAAGTATGATTGAATAAACAATATTGGCATATCAAAACAACGTAATACTACTCAACGTTAGGAAGCATGTTGAACAAAAGCCAAGCATTAAACATTTATACTATATGACTTTATTTATTTATTTATATGAGTTTAAATAAATTTATTTATATGAAGTTTATTTATATGAAGTCTAGAACAAACAAAATGTATCTATCATGATACAAATTAGAACGATGATTTCCTATGGAAATCGGTGGGGATGACTAGTAAGAAACACAAGGGGATTTTTGGCAATGATGAAAATGTTCTATGTCTTTGATTTGAGTGATAGTTATATGAGAATATACATTTGTGAAAAAGCATTGACTTGTACACTTAGCATCAGTACATTTCACTTTATGGAACTAGAAATGCAATTAGAATCACCTTGGATTCTTGGCATAAAGAATGCTTTTTATGCATCTAGTGGGATGATCATGTGATTTTGAACCTTTGCTCTCTTGATGTGATATATCACATTAATTGCTTTTCATAGGTCGAATCACTATCCCTGGTGTATGATCTTTTTAATGTGCTGTTGAATTCAGTTTGCTAGCGTTTTATTGAGAATTTTTGCATCTTCATTAGGGATATTGACCTCTAGTTTTCTTTTCTTCTGGTGTCTTCGTCGGTTTTGGTATCAGAGTACTGCTGGCCTTTTAATATATAATAAGTTTGGAAGTGTTTTCTTCTCTTCAGATTTTTGGAAGAGTTTGAGGAAAATTGGTATTAATTGTTCTTGAATTATTTGGTAGAATCTGCTGGTGAAGTTCTTTGGTCCTGGGCTTTTCTGTGTTAGGAAGTTTTTGATAACTGATTTAATCTCCTCACTCATTAGTTTGTTCAGATTTTCTGTTTCTTCATGATTTAGTCTTGGTAGGTCGTATGGATAAATGGGAATTTATCCATTTATTCCAGGTTTCCCAGTTTGTTGCTCTATAATTGTTCCTAGTAGTCTCTTATGATCCTTTTTATTCATTGTAGTATCTCCTCTTTCATTTCTGATTCAATTCATTATAATCTTTTATTCTCAGTTGTTCTAGCTAACAGTTTATCAACCTTACCTTTTCAAAAAGCCAACTCTTCGTGTCACTGATTATTTTTCCTATTTTTAAAAAAATCTAATTTCATTTATTTCTGCTATAATCTTTATTATTTTATTCCATCTGCTAATTTCACCTTTAGGTTGTTCTTCTTTTACTAGATCCTTGAGATGTAAAGTGGGCTTAAAGACTTGAATAGACATTTCTTCAAAGAGGACATACAAAGGGCCAAGATATACATGAAAAGATGCTCAATGTCAGTAATCATCAGGTGAATGCAAATGAAAACCACAATGCAGTATCTCCTTGCACCTGTTAAGATGGCTGTTATAAACAAAACAGATAAGAAATGTTGGTGGGGGTGTGGAGAAATTGGAACTCTTGCACACTATTGGTGGAAATGCAGAAAAGTACAGCAGCTAGGGAAGACAGCATGGAGGTTCTTCAAACATTAAAATACAACTGTCATTTGTTCCAGCAATCCCACTTCTGGGTACTCATTTGAATAATTGAAATTAGATCTTGAAGAAATACTAAAATTCCCATGTTCATTTCAGGATTATTTACCATACCTAAGACGTGAAAACAACCTAAATGTTTATCAAAAGATGGATTGATTAAAGAAAAAATGGGGTATGTACATTACACACAGTAGAATATTATTCAGCCTTAATGAAGAAAGAAATCCTGTGATGTGTGGGAACATGAATGAACCTTGAGGACGTTATGCTAGGTGAGCCAGTCACAGAAGGACAGGTGTCACATGATTCCATCTATGTGAGGTATCTGAAATAGTCCAATTCATAGAAACAGAGAGTAGAATGGCAGCTGCAAGGGTTGGAGGGAGGTCAAAGTGGAGAGTTGCTAATCAACGGGTATAAATTTTAGTTAGGCAAGATGAATACATTTTAGAGATCCACTGTACAGCATCATGCCTATAGATGATACACTGTATTGTACACTTAAAATTTTGTTAAGAGGGTAGATCTCCTGTTAAGTGTGCCTTTCACAAGAAAAGAAAACAGGAAAGTAGAGGAAAGAAAAAAGAAAACTCAACTGTCCTGTCTGTAGCCTGGTAATGGAGGGCATAGAAGATGGGGCAACCATAGGAAACACCCTGGCATTAGCAGGGAAAGAAAGGTACTAGGAACTTACTTAGTTCCTGCAAAGGACCCATCTTGCCTTGCAATATTCAGCCATCAAAACGAAAATGCTTCAAGGGCAACTGTGCCTTAGAAAGCATAACTACATTTCCTGTACATCCAAAAAAAATTTAAAAAACTATATTTCCTGTACATCTGAAAAAATTTAAAAACTACATTTTCTGTACATCTGAAAATTTTTTTAAAAAAAGTAAAAAGATGAAAAAGAAGTAAACTATATTACTAAGTTGTAAAGATAAGGAAAATTTCTAAAAAAATAAATGGTAATGATTATTGACAATAATTGTGCAGTTAATTGCTAGATTTTAATTCGTTTGGCTGATTTTTAAATTTATCAATGAAAGAAAGTAAATACCCCAAACAAAATCTAAGCAAACACCAAGCAAATAAAAATATTGGTGGACTAGCACAGCGTATAAAAAAGCATACAGACTTTCATTCCATAAGATGGTGCTTCAGGTTCCTAGTGCAATAGCAGGCCTCATGCTCATAGGTTCCTTGAGGTTTATCAGCTGTAAAACCATCCTGCATGAGATGGACGGTCCTACAAGGAGTGTGGTAAGGGGGTGAGGTCCAGAGAATGACCTGGGAAGATGGCGGGGCTCTATGAGTGAGGTGGGGCTGGGTGTGGTTACAGGATGGGTGTTTGTGTGTGACATGGTTCCTGTGCACATTATGCTTAGGTCACTAAGACACCTTGAATCTAGAGAAGACAGCAGGAGCCCCGGGCACTGGCTACCATACTTTGGCCTTTGACAATGTCTCTATTTGTTTTTTCTTTTAATTATATTACATAAAGTGATATCTGGAAACCGAAATGCTAAGTTTACTTCATATGAAATTTCTACATTTTCCATCAGAGCAATAAAATTAGATAAACCTAGCACGCCCACCAAAACATATCTATGCATGATTTGGTGGAAACTGTACTTTTCAAGCCAAAAGCCTTTTCAACTTTTCAACTTTGTTTCCTTAGAAAAGAATGTAAGGTTTCCCAATTGATGGACTAGTTTAAGAACAGCCTAAGCACCACCTTGGAGAGTCGAACACCATTGTCACGGCAAGAAATGAAAAGTAGAGTGTTTAGTGAGGAGGGATAGTGGCATCTTGTCAGCTCAGAAAGTGCTTCTCCTGAAATACCGCTCTTTAAGGTAGCATTTCCAAATGGGTTTGAGAAAAAAAAAAAAAAAATCTTCCTGAGAATGTTCCTTGGTGAATAAGCACAGGCTATTTTCAATCAAAATCTTCTCTGAGAAATGAGTTTTTTTTTCCTCTCAAAAAGATTTCTTATGTACCTTGTCCATTTGCATTTTTAGATAGGAGAAGAAAAATAGGAGTAAATTGACACACCTAGTTTGCAAAGAAATTGCAAACACATAGTGACATCTCAAGTTAGAGCTCTGAAAAAGAAAAATACAGTTTTAATTGTTTACCATGGTCTTCCAAGTTAGATGCTTTTATTTTAATTTAGAGCGTTCCAGAATGAATTTAATACTCTTATCCAATTCAGTTCCAATGTGTAAAGATATGAAATACATTTGTCCTAGTCAATGATTAGCTTTCTTAATTTCTTTGTGAGTATGGATCAAAAAGGATAGTTTTTTGTTGATAAAATAAAAGTGTTACAAATCTCCATGTTTATAATTCCATGCACCAGCTTTGTCTACCCTTCCCTCAATTCCATCATCCTCTCTGGTAACCACTGTAATACTTTTAATTGTGGTCCATGTTCTCCAAAACAAATTCCATAAATGGGTCAGCAAATTACTGGACCTGAAACTGAAATTGAGATGTCCTCTTTTCACCTACATGATCCAGTGAGGAAAATAATTTAAAATTCAATTGTTTTGAACAGATAAAGAAATAAAGAATGCCCCAGTACCTTATGTGCCTAAAATTTTATTTTAATGAGCAGTTGATTCGATAATGGAAATCAGAAGTGTCATAAATTTTGAATTTCAGACACCACTATTATTTATTCAGGATACAGGAAAGTATTGCTACTTGCACTGAGAGATACCTAAAGCTAAATTCTAATTTTTCCTGGTAATGGAGAATAAACAGCCAAGATCTCTCATATATCACTTCATACCTTTTATTTGTTGAGTTGCTTTTTTTCCCTAGATCAAAAACTGTAGGACATATAGCTACAGAATTATTGGACATTGTTGGAGCGATGGTCTGAACGGACCCACAGTGGTCTGGTTCATGGAAGGTGTTTGCCCGAGGTGGATTGGGTGGGGAAGTAATGTGGCTAGCTATAAAGAGGAAACAGGAATAGCACCAACAATTATTATGCTGGACACTTCATATATATATTATCTGATTTATCCCTCTCTATAATGTTGCAAAGTAAGTTTAATTCATGAACTTATATTATGTTTTGTTTTCCACAGAAGAGAGTAGATGTCAGAACTGGAATGTAAACCCAAGTACTGAATTATTTCCATTAAACCAGCCTGTCTCCTTAAAGGGTCTTGATGTACAGAAATATTCTCATGTCCTCAGATTGAATAGCTCTTGAGTTGTCAGTGTTGTGAAGATGATGAGCAAATGAAACAGGTTAAATCACTTTATAAGGAGATGGTACAGAATGTGTATGCCCTGGGTTAGTAAAGGTTCAGGTCTAAAGACACAGACTTATTCCTTCCTTTATCATGAACTGTGTGCATTTAACACAAATCACCTTCTCTGACTGTCCCTTTCTCCGTCTTCAGCACTCCCTTCTTGGCAGTGTTGTGAGGATCAAATGAGGTATTGTGTTGAATGGGTGTTTTTAAACCAGAGAGCCTTATGCACATCTTTAGTATGGATAAAGAATTATAATTGGAGCAGTAGTCTGATACTCAGATACCTACACCCCAGGTGTTAGAATGACACCTTAAATTTTATCTCACGATACGATGGATGCTTTAAGCTTGGGTATTAAATGTGTAGTGATATTCTTCATTCACCGAGAGATTTATGGTTTCCCTTAACTTTTTTTGTATCATGCTATGTTTTAGGTGCATTTTTATTTGTTATCATTTGATAGAAATGTGTCTGTTGTGCAGGAAACATTTTTCTTTCCACTTAAATTTACCGGGAGAAAAATGGCAGCATCAGTATAAAAAATGAGCACTGTCAGCTGATCCTGAGAGTTAGGGCACCACCAGGAACGCTTGACTCATCAGCAATCTAAAAACAGATGCCCTGTGGCTATATGAAACCATGGACCCAGGGTAGTCAAATTTTCCAATTTTCAAAATGGAATCTGTGATCCATAATGTTTGCAATTAAACCCCAAAATTAAAGATTACCAACTAGCCATATATGTGTGTATGTATGCATACATATGCATATACATATATTTGTTATTATTGTTATTATTATTATTACTATTAGTTAGGATTATCACTGTAAAAGACAGGCAATGACAGCCATGGGGAGTCCAGGACAAGACTTAGCAATAAGCTCACAGAGAGTCGATAGGGACCCGGGCCATGAAATGAGAACAGGAAAGAATAGAAGAAGCACATGAATTTGAGAAATCTTATTTCAGAGGTAGAACTACTACAATTGACTGATTAAATGCAGGAGAGAAGGAAAGAGAGGCTTTTAAATGACTCTAGGTTGTTGGGCTTGCGCATCTGGGTAAATAGTGCTTCATTTTATCATCATGGAGGTAAAATTGATGTAGAGCCATGGGAAACTATTAGTATTTGTTTTGGTCGTTAATTTTTATACTCATATGTGTTATATAATTGCAGCTTTCAAGTGTGTGTGTTTGTGTGTGTGTGTGTGTGTGTGTGTGTGTGTGTTGTTTCTACCAAATACCAAAAATGTACTGATCTGGTGTCCCCTAACATTCAACCTGAAAGAATTTCTGCCACTATTCTGATGAGGATAGAAAAGGTCATGTAAGAGCATATAGGCTTGTGAGCACAGCTTTCAGTCTGAGCTCTGCAGCGTCACGGAGCCATAATGTAAGATGGTTACAGAGCTCTGCATGGGTTTCAAAGGCTCAGTTGTATGTGTAATGATTGTAGGAAGAGGCCCATTTTTGGCAATTGTTCGGCCAGCGGGAGCTCTGCATGAGAACATGTTCTTCCCTGCTGCCAAAGGGAAGCTGTGTCTGAGTGGTCTGTCGAGCAGTCTCTCCAGGAGCAAACTCAGAAACCAGTGGGGCCAATTAAAGCCTCCCTGCTTTGAATACATGGAGCCTGCTGAGGAGGCTATTTAGACTGGAAAGGGGTGAGTTCCAGATAGATTACACCAAAAAAATAACTTAATACATGAACTTGGAAACTGAAAAAATGCAGAACTGTCGATAGGAAAAGAGCCGGGGAGGCCACTGTGCTGCTCTTTAAAACAGGAAGTGCAGAAACATCAGCAACTGCTACCAATGATCTTAGCTGTCTCCAGCACTACTGCAGGTACTTCACAAGGGGACTCTCTGAAACTGCTGGCAACAGGTCTCCCTGGGTGTCCCCTGATGCCCGTGACCTTCCCACTTCTGCTCCAGAAACAATACTGGCTTCAGCTTCCCCTCATTACCAACATCAACAAGTGTCAGTTTTGGCAAAATCTAAGCTGGAACTCTAGTTGCAAAGGGGTTTGGAAAGTGGTAAACATAGAGAAAGGCACCAAAGAGTCGGGTTGAACTTATATACAATATGTAACGTGCTCACCTGTATAACCAGGATCGTGTTCTGGAAGAGTGGATACCCTCCCTTCTTTCGACGACGTAATATTTTAGTGGGAGACTATAGACAATAAACCAATAAGTTAATATGAAATATTATGCCAGGCAATGGTTAATATTGCAAATAAGCTAATACGGAATATTATGCCAGGCAACCGTGAATGCCATAAGCAAAAGAGAGCTGGATAAAGGATGAGAGAGGGATAATGTCAGAGAAGACTTCTTTGATTTGGAGACAGCTAAGCACTGAATGTTTGTGTTCCCCCAAAATTCATTGAAAACTAACTTCTAATATGGTGGGATTAGGAAGAGAGGCCTTTAGGAGATGATTAGGTCATAAGGGTGGAGCCCTCATGAATGGGATTAGTGCCCTTATAAAAGAGACCCCAGTAAGCTCCCTTCCCACTTCTGCCATGTGACTACATAGCGAAAAGACCACACCAATGAACCATGAAGTGAGTTCACCAGACACCAAATCTGCTGTTGCCTTGATCTTGGGCTTCTAACCCCTGGAGCTATGGGAAATAAATTTATATTACTTAAAGGCCACCTAGTCTATGGTATTTTGTTATAGCAGGCCAAATGAACTAAGACAGTGAATTTTTTATGTATGTTGCAAATTTTTCTACCACTCCATTTTTCTTTGAGTTTTGTTTTAGATGAATTTTAATATCAATATTTTCATTTTGATATTGTCTTAAAATCAATAACAATTTTATAGGTTTTTTTTAAAAAGAATTTCTATCTCTCAACATCATAAATATATCCTACTCTTTATTTTTTTATATTTCTTGTGAATGGTAAAAAGTAGAGATGTAACTTTTTTTTTTTTTGGTATTGACATTTTTTTCCAAATTTTTTATTAGTCCACTTCCCCCGTATTTTAAGTGATAACTTAATAATATTAAATTGCCATATGCAGACACGTCTCAAGGATGTTTGTTTTCAAGTGTGGGATGAGGAGTGGGAAAGCATTGAACATGAAGAGTACCCTGAACCTTTCAGGACCATGTTATTATTTGAAGACATGGAGTTCATCAAAATTCTTTATAAAGTAAGGTCTTTCTTAAGGTGTATCCATAAGGCTTATAAACACTTTGAAGAAACATATATATTTATATTTCTTGAAGAAGAGGCAATTTGACCATTAGAGCAAAATATTTATCTACAATTTGCTTTGTAGTTTATGAAATAAGATATTTCCAATATCCTATCTTAATATATTATATAAAAATAGAGCTTAATATAATTATAATGTCTTCCTTTTCAGCATAAGCTTTAGGAGAGAAAAATGACATTTCTGGAACCAATATGCTCCTTTTTAAAAATCTCCCTTAGTTGACAATGTAAATTTTGTAATTAATCAAATATCTTTTCCTTTGACCACAAGAAAATGCTGAACCAAAAGTGTAGCTCAAATTTTTAAAAAATGGATTCGACTCATAGCTGTGTATTTGCTTAATTCACTCTCATATTCCCTATGATAATAATGCATCTCTTTGCTACGTTTTTACTGTATTAAATATATTCTAAAAAAACTGCCTCAAATTTTCTGTAAAATGAATCTGAGTAAAGTTATACTAGTGACATGTCTAGACAACTTAAAATACAAACAGTACAAAAATATAAATAACTGTGGAAATAGCAGGGAAGTGTGTTAATGGTACGAGAAATAAAATGAGGCCAGGGATGAAGCATATGCCATAGGTCCCACTCACTTGTTAGAAGCGGGCCACAAATTTGCTCTGAACTTTCCAACAATCACTGTCGAGGGAGAAAGATCCTCAGTTACATGATTCACAGTCCCCAAAGTTAAGACAAAATTAGGAAAGTCTAACTAGTCCCATTTCTAAGACCTCAGTGAATCTTGTCCCATGAATCCTCACAAGGACCGTACATTGTGAGATATAAAACACTATCGTCAACTATCGCTACAATAAATAACTGTAATTTCTCTTCTCCAACAAATACCCACAGAGCAGAGATTTTATATTGCTAATTCAGAGACCCCCACATGCTTTAACAGTCAGTTATTAGTGGACAGAGTTAATTCTCCATTGTGAAAGTTGAGGAGCCAAAAGAAGACTCGCACCTGAATGGCGGCTGCTCTACCTACATAGAAGTAAAATGGATGATATAACAACTAACTAATAATTCTGGTTTTAGCACTAAACACAGCATTCTCTTTAGAGACTGTGTTTTAGTGAGCTCCATGTGCATTGATTTCACAGTGGGGCATATCCAATGTGTCTTCACTCCGTAGACAGTAGAGCGAGATGTGTTATAGCAAGGTTTAACAGTGATCTGCACTGAAAAAGGCACTTAAATATCTCAAAATGAAAACTAGGATTGATAGCACGTAACCTATGGGGATATTGTAAAAATAACTGTAATGAGTGCTAGAGCGGCACTGCATATGTAGTTTCTTCTGTAAACGTCCGCTGCAGTGCATTTTTCCACATGAGGCAATAATATTGACAAATTATTATAAATTGCTAGAGTTCTCTTTAAGTACTCAGCTCCTATATTACAATATATATTTATTATGCTTTCAAAATTGCATCTTAGGCTTTAATGCCTTTTAACCAAAGCTTTGGAAGACATATAATAAAACTACCAAAGACGCCAACAAACACAGAAATCACATGTATAATATTGTTTTAAGAAGCAAATATGTCTTACCGCTTCCTTGCCTGAGTAAGCATTCATATCAGTGGGTATTTTGCCCAGCATTTGCATAGTATTTAAAACATTTTTTCAGGCCTAAAGCTATTTTTGGGCTTAGCACAGGAAATTAATTGCTGTGAAACAATATCGTTCTATATTCAAGAGGCACATATATACATATGTAACATCTTTGAGCTTTGACAAAATCACCAGTAGCCCAGCGTACATGCATGTTTGACATGTTTTTGTAGAGTGTGTTTTGTTTTGATCCAACCACTTCTTTCATAGGGAGCATATTGGCAAATTCCCTAAATTTGAATTTATAATCCATAACCAATAAAATAAGAATTAAAATGGCATCAGTTGAGATAGTATGTACTACTACCTTATTTTGATTAGCACTATGATCTAATAATCATCTTATATAATGAAGCAGAAGGACAAAATATAACTTAACTATAACTTTGCCAAATAATAAAACTACTGGATTTCTGTATTTCATGTTATGAGAATTGTGTCATTTCTGATAATTGGCATTATACAATTCTATATTTCTTAATACTCTTAATATCCAAAGTTCAGGAATTATTATATTTAAATATGTTCAATGTGAAATTAATGACAAATATATGTTTCCCAAATACTTCAGAAGAAATTCAATGTTATTGTTTTGATATAGTAAGTTTTTACTATATTTCTACTTACATCAGTGCTATGTCATTTCTAGTGTTACTTTAAATGTGAGTTTTTTATAGGATAAACTTTTTAGAATCATTTTCAATACTGTTGAAGAATTCTCATTATGTAATGCAATTAATTAGGGAAGTAAAAGACACTAAACATTTTCAATATGCAAGGCAAATAGAACTCGACTTTATTTTGGAAGAATGATGTATTTCTTTTGAAACTTTCCTTTAAAATGTTTTCCTTCTCTTACATTTTAATAAAGCAAATTTTTAAATGACTTATATCTTAGCTTTTGGAAATACTGCTGCAATGAACATAGGGGTGTATATATCTTTTCTAATTAGTGTTTTGTGGGTTTTTTTGTCTAATCATTTTAACAACTTGAAACTGGTATTTATATCTTCTCTTTTTATTATGTGAAATTTCTCACTATCTGATAAACAAACTTATATATCATTTAATGTATTCTGAATGAATAATATGTTCCAGGAAGATACAGAGGGGTGTATCTGGTAAGATTATATTAACCTTATTAAAAAATATTACACCATCATCAGTGCAGTGAGTCTGCATATATTTTTGAGGGAAATAATCAAATTTGCTCTTTAGAATAATCTCTATATCTATTTCCTTCAGGTTAGGGAAATTTTCCATCATGATTTCTTCAAATAGGTTTTCAGTTCCTTGCTCTCTCTCTACTCCTTCTGGTATCCCTATGATGCAAGTGTTGCTATGCTCGATGTTGTCCCAGAGGCCCATTAGACTGTTCTCATTTGGGGGATTCTTTTTCCTTACAGCTGTTCTGATTCGGTGTTTTTTGACCCTTGTCTTCTAAATCGCTGACTCAGGCCTCTGCTTCATCTAATCTGTTGATCCCCTCTAATTTAGTCTTCATTTTAGCTATTGTATTCTGTATTTCTGACTGGTTCTTTTTTATGTTTTCTATATCCTTTTTTACACATATGTTTTTTGTGTCCCTGCTGAAGTTCTCCCTGAGATCATTAAGCATCGTTATAACCAGTGTTTTGAATCTGTGTCTGGTAGATTGCTTCTCTCCATTTTGTTTAGTTCTTTTTCTGGAACTTTGTTCTGTTCTTTTTTTGGAGATATGTTTCTTTGGCTACCTCCCTGTTTTTGTTTCTATGTCTTAGGTAGAGCTGCTATGTAAAATATGTTGATTATAAAATCCTAGAGGTCTCACCAAGCACTGTGCCTCCTTCATTTGATAGGTGGTGAAAAGTGAACAAGATTTCTCTTACTTCAATAGGAATATCTCTAAATGCACTATACCACTGGATTCCTAGAAACTTCACAGTAGGGTAGGTCTTAAATTTGGTGTCTGTGTGGAAGGTATTTACCACACTCTTGGAAATATATCTAATACCATGTTTCCCCAAAAATAAGACCTCGCCGGACAATCAGCTCTAATGCATCTTTTGGAGCAAAATATAATATAAGACTGGTATTACATTATATTTTGCTCCAAAAGATGCATTGGAGCTGATTGTCCAGCGAGGTCTTATTTTTGGGGAAACATGGTAGTAGGCGTCTAGGATTCTTGCTACGTACCACTTACTAAACCCAGCTAGCATGATGTTATTAATGTAATAGATCAGAAAGATGTTAGATCGGATATCAAGATGACCAAAAGTCCTATAAATAAAATTATAACAGAAAGAAAGAACAAGGCAATGAGAGTGTACAATTATCATTACTACATAAATGCAAACTGTTTCTGATTTTCCTTACATATGGGAATGTAGCTGATAGAATTTGGCAGGCCTGTCGCTGCATACCAGGTGCCAGAGTTATGAGTATTTTTCCCAGTAAAATACTGTATACAGTATAGCAGCTGCATTTGGCATCACTATGTCATTAAGTTTATGAAATCTTACTATCAACTTCCCAAGCACATTGGACTTTGCACAGGCCAAGCAAGTGACATAAATGGGGATGTGATAGGGCTCACCATCCCTTCATCTTTCAGATATTTAATGGCAGTTCTGTACTCTCCACTTGCCCTGGTGAAGCTGTATTGTTTTTGATTTTCTACTTTGATAGGGGTTGGTGACACTTTCAGGGCTTTTACTTACCCCTTCCTGCCACTTTATAAGCCAGGTAAACAATACAAGGACTCTGTCGGTTAAAATCGACTTCCCTTATTCAATCTGAAATAACCACAGGTTGGGTACAAACTGACACTATCTCCTCTTGAAGCTGGACTCTTTTTTTCATTCCAGGTTATGGTAGGAACTGTGGTGAACACAGTCACAGGTGACCACCAATGAGACACACCCTTGTTTAACTCCCTCCCCTTGAATGGTAGTGGAATTTGGAACTTGCTTCTAATCAACGGAATATGGCAGAGGTGATAGGATACCACTCTCATTGTTATTTCAGGTTTTGGGGGGGTTTATATCCCAAAGAAGAAGGGATATTACAGAGGTAATTAAAATCATTATTGACTTAAGAGTTACCCAAAAGAGAGATGATCCTGAGTGAGCCAGTCCTAATTGGGTGAGCCCTTCACAAGAGGTCGCAGGCCTTCCTTACAGTAGAGACTCGAAGAAGTGGCTCCCCCCCTTCTCTATCTCTGTTTTTGCCATGGATTTTACAGCCACCCTGAAATGAATTCTGCCAACTACTTGAGGGAATTTGAAGGCAATTCCTCCCCTTGGCGAGTATCCATCCATATTAGGATGCAGTTGCCCTAGCACCTTGATTCCAGCCTGTGAAACCCTGAGGAGAAAACCATGAACCCACCTAATTCAGGCTGAGACTGCTAACGTATAAAAACTGGGAGATATGTGGAAATTGTTTCAAGCTTCCATTAGCAGTCATTTGTTTCACAGCAAAAAATAATTAATATAGCAACTTGTACTGTGGTCCTAGAATGGGATTTCTCAAGTATCAAACTCTGAGATTTGTGGTCAGATAATTCTTTCTTGCCAGGGATTGTGCTGTGTACCGTAGAATGTTTAGAAGCATTTCTGGTCTCTTCTCATTAGATGCCAGCAGCACCCATCTTCTCAGTCGTGGCAACCAACATGTCGCTGGACATTGCCAAAAGTCCTTAGGAGGCAAAAATCACCTGGGTTCAGAATCACTGGTGTAGAGGCAAAAGGAAGTGGCAGGGACGAGTCTGTAACAGAATCAGCATATGCTCTTGTGAGGTTGTGCTGCAGTCATCAAGAGGTTTTCCTTTGTTTTTGCTTTTGTTTTTTTGTAGACAAAAGAAAGGGTTGCTTACATCAGCCAATAAGTTTCACGGAAATTTAAAATTTCAAAGTTTTCCATCTCATACACATCTTTCCACAAGATCCTATGCCTCGGGAACGTACTCCTTCCCAAACAATGCCCTTACTTCAGGCTTAGAGGACTTTTGGTCTTCCTATCCTATCAGATTGTATAGAGCATTGGCAAAAATGAAAAACAGCGCTACCATAACTGCCATCTTTCTTGAATATTTTAAATACAAACTTTATATCAAATTTCACTGAGTTCTGAAAAAATCGCACTAATCAGAAGCAAATGGGTGGGTTTTTGTTTTTACTTCCAAACTTTAACAAACACTTCACACATTTTTAAGTGTAGTCTGACTAGCAGTACTGCCTGCAAATGACCCCAGGAGCATACGCTGTGTTACGTGGACAACAAGTCACCTACAACCTGGGGCCCACTTCTCATTGGAAGCAGTTGTATCCAAACTCTGCTTTTCTAGGGTCTAGTGCCTTCCTTCTCCCGGCAAGAGGTGCTGTTCTTGAATCCAACTTCACATGAGTTCCAAAGTACTCCAGGTAATGGGCAGATGTCTTGGTCAGGAAATAGTGCTAAACAGCCGGAATTCTAATTCAGGTTCCATGATACCCCAGGAATCTGATTATCCCTTTGCTGAAAATGTATTCTTCTAAGAAGGTAAGTGGCATAGGGTACCCCTTCTGTTAGAAATGAAATATGTCACCGCAGAGCCAGAAAGTTCTTCAATCCTATATGATTCTTCACGGGATTGATGAGAGGATTGGCAGGGGGAGGGAAGGGGTGTGGAATGTACCTTATTCTTCTTATTGAGCATCTGCCTTGTACATTTTCCCATAACATCCATTCCTTAGTTCACACTACGTGTTGTGGAATTGGCCTGATGTATGAAAGGAATCCACTTTGCACAACACTTAGGGAAATGTCCAAAATAATCCCCAGTACTTTCTCAGCATATGAAAACAAATGCATTCTTCTTTATTTAGATTGGAAAATATGCCTTCAGTTCCACAAGTTCTCTATGTATATATTCTCAGTAACGAAATATTCAAGCAAGCTCTCATTACAATCATTTTGCTCAGTTGAAAACTCTGAGGGGGATGGCTGGTTAGCTCAGTTGATTAGAGCTCAAGCTCTTAACAACTAGGGTTGCAGGTTCCATCCCCACGTGGACCAGTGAGCTGCGCCCTCTACAACTAGATTGAAACAACTACTTGACTTGGAGCTGAAGGGTCCTGAAAAAACACATGTAAAATAGATACCTTGTTTCCCTGAAAATAAGACCTAGCTTGACAATCAGCTCTAATGCATCTTTTGGAGCAAAAATTAATATAAGGCCGGTCTTATTTTACTATAAGACCAAGTCTTATATAATATAATATAATATAATATAATATAATATAATATAATATAATATAATATTATATTATAATACCCAGTCTTATTTTACTATAAGACCCTATTTTACTATTTTACTATAATACAACATAATATAATAATATAATATAACGTAAGATAATATAATATAATATAATATAATACCAGGTCTTATATTAATTTTTCCTCCAAAAGATGCTTTAGAGCTGATTATCTGGCTAGATCTTATTTTCAGGGAAACAGGGTAAAAGTTTGAAAAACAAACAAATTCTGCAGTGAGAATATATGCAGTATTTGCAAAGAAAAGACCATTGTATGCTACACTACATGCTACATGTCTGATGTGTATACATATGTACGGCATGATATAATACATTGTACTTTGAAGTTATATTATGTAGATAGCAGACTAAGCTATGGAGATATCTTTACTTTTGCTGGCGTATTATTTACAAATCAGAAATATAAATGTCTTTCTAGTTTCTAACCTTAGCAACTTAAAAATAAATTGCTCTTTATTCAGTGATGGAAAAGAAGCTCTAATAAATGAATCGCGCAGGCATTACAGATTGGGGAAAAAACAAGTATGGTTTTTGCAGTGTCAACTCTATTCTGTGCCTCTTTGTATAAATAGCCAGAGGCAGTCTTTAATATTTTACTTTCATTTGAAATTGACTGGTGATTACAGACATTATTCATGGTACCACCCCCAGCAACACTGCTACCATTTCATTTATTGATTGATTGATTGATTGATTTTTTAATTTAAACTCTGTATATTTAGCCTAATGGTGGAAGCAAGGTTCTAAGAAACCATGGCAATGTTTCACAAGTTTGTGTATAGATTATCTCCATTTCAAGAATAAGATATAGACAAGAAATGAAAAAGGTAAATCAGAACCATCCTACAAAACAACTGTATAACTCGAGTCTTAGCCCTGAAGCATAAGTTCTTGAAAATTCCAATATTAAATTCACACTGTGTTATTTCTGTCTCCATCTGTGCCAAGTACTTATCCCACATATCTACCCAGGGCCCTTGTCATAGTGCTTGTACCCAGCTATTGTTTCATTTGGTTCCTGAAGGAAGGAAGGAATGAACATTGATAACAATGCATTTTGCCTGAGTATTTTAGGCATCTGTGTTGTCTTCTCCACCTCTTTTCTTTGGGGACTGCGCTTCCTGAACAAGTACTCAGACACTCGATCGATACCAGTCAATCACAGCACTCTCTTCTCTTAGACCAAGGTTTTTTTTTTTTTTGAAAATACCATTTATTTTTTATTTAAAATATATTTGACATGTAACATTGTGTAAATTTAAGGTATGCAACATGTTAATTTGATATATCTATATATTGTAATATGATTGCTATTGGAGTGATAATAGTACCTCTATCACATTACATAATTATCATTTATTTTTAATTGTTGGAGTGATTAAGCTATAGTTTTTTAGTAAGTTTGATAATTTTAGTATAAAAGTGTTGTCATATTCACTATATCATATATTAGATCTCTAGGACTTACTATTTGTTTCAAGTTTATTCCCTTAAACAACATCTATTAAAGACTGCTTAAAAGACTCAATATAAATGTATTGAAAAGCTCTATCCCACCTGCCTACAATGCCTTCCAGACCATGTCACTTTCCTCTTTTTCTAAAATTCCATAGCATTTTGGCTTTTTTTTTTTTATTAGTTTCAGGTGCACAAGACAAGGTAATACTTAGACGTTCATCATTTATATCCCTCACACTGTGAACCCCCCTCCCCCCATCCACTATCCCTCCGACCTCACACTGAACCATCACATTATATATATAAAATTATAGTTAGACCAAGGTTTTAATGCAGAAGTATGCATGTGGCTGAAATAGGGTGAATGAGGGATCGTTTGAGGAGACAGAAATAAGAGGTGGAGACAGACTGTCTCTTTCCTTTTGACAAGGTGAGCTGTAAGCCTGAGTGGCTGAAGAATCATATCTAGACATGGGTAGAGCTCTCATTAGGGAATGAAACCAAATAACTGAAGCAGAGGTGAAAAGGTGAGTAAGAAATGTAGTAACACCATTTAGCAGCTAAAAGAGCCAACAGGCTTCATTTTTTAATTTTGTTTTTTGTATTATTGTGGTTTTAAAAGTCATTCGGAGTTATTTTTTATGACATTTGGAACTGAAAGACTTCTGATTAATTGTTCTGTATAATTTAGTATACATTTCTTCTCTGCAAATCAGAAATCCATTTGGCATAGTTTATTTTTTTAAGAAATAAAGAGTGCATTAAACTCCTGGCAGGAAACAGATTTGGCATTCCCAGTTGGTAAATTGAAAACAATTATTGAAGAGACTACTTATAGAGATGTGGGCAGGGTCAGAGGAACCAACAAAATATGATGAAGCTACAATAAAATGTCTTAAAGTTCATAATATCTTAAAAATTAGCATATTATTCAACATATGCAAGACATATGTGGATTTTGGGCATTTCCCCTTATCACTAGTGAACATTTTATAGATATAAGGTAATGATAAGCTTTGTAATGCAATTTTGCAGACCTTTCCTAAAATATCAATTGCAATAAATTGAAATATTTATTGGAAAATATCTTTCTACTCAAGAAAATGCATTTGCCAAATCCAAGGAAAAAGTGAAACAATAGTCAATGTACATGACAGTCCTTGACCAAATTAGAATCTTTCCAGTATTAATATTTTTTCTCTTCACAGTGTCTGCCCAGAAAGAACATGTGAACACTGTACTTAGTAAGTTTTTGTTAAACTATAACACATATCTTCAGATAGGTTTCTTAGACAATGAAAGAAGTGCCAAATGTTCCTTATGCCTACTAGAAATCTTTGTTATAGCTTGAAAAATAACACTCTCAGTTAAATAATATTCATTTAAGTGTAGAATACACAAATGGTTAAATCATTCAAGGAAAATACACACTTAAAACAAATAAGAAAAGCCATTCTATAAATACAATGAATGATTTATTTTGTCATAAGTTTTATTTGCAACTTGATATTAGCTTGGGCTGGAAATTGTCTCAATCATCCTTATGTAATTTTAAAGGATAGATTCTTAGAAACAAACCAACCAACCAAACAAACAAACAAACAAAAAAACACATAGAATTATACATTTGTTTTCTAAATATGCAAAATACCCTAGATTCACATTGTGATCGCTTTAGAGGGGCAACTGTGCATTAGTAGCATACTTCATTGGCTTCATTTGCCTTATTTACTCAATTCTCTTAAATGAAAAGCAATAGTACCATCTAATAGTAACAAAAACTAATGAATATCCAGCAACGTGGTTCAGCACATTGGAGCACTGTTGCTTTATAGGTGGTACTGTGTTAGCGTCAAAGTGAATTCTTATTGTAACCACATGTACTCCTGCCATGCTGCTAATGCTGAGTTTTATGTCAGGATTAGAATTGGATAATATTAGTTAAGGGACCACCAGTCGACTGCCTATTCTTAATATTCATTAAACTGAAGTTTAGATAGCCTAAAAAAGTTGTTTAAGAACACATAGCTCTTTAAGAATAATCCCAGAACTATAAACCAGGTATGAATTAGGAAGTGTATTTTTAGATACTTAGTGGAGACTTTACAAAGAAATACTTATAGCTATCACAGTGCAAACTTCTTGATCCGTATAATGAGCAATAGGCCGAGAACATCAGGTTATTGTAGTTGCCCCCCCACCAAAAAAAATCTAAGTTTCCTTTAAAACAGTAAATGTTATCACTGTATTAGTCTCAGTATGCTGGCTTTAAGAATGTACATAATAGAATTCCCTATTACCTGTGATAGTGACTTGTACCTTGTAAATATTGAATAAGAAGCTATACTTTGCATCAGTGTGAGCCTTTCCCAAGTCCTGAAGTCATGGCTATTACCGCTGGGCCCATTTTTACGACAGGTCTCTGTCACCGAAGCACAGCTATTGAATATTAAAGTTAACGTCCTTTTCTCTAAACAAAGATACCATCACATGTTCATAATAATTTATTTTGCTAGGACATTGATTACTGAATCTTTGAAGTGTGATTTCCTATCAGACGGTAGTTTATATATATATATATATATATAATATATCTTTCCCTGGTCATTAAAATATATATATATATATTATATATATGATATATTATATATATTATATATATATGATATATTATATATATATTATATATATGATATATTATATATATATCATATATATAATATATATATACAAATTATATATATATATATTTTAATGACCAGGGAAAGATAACTATGTTTATGAGACAGAAAGACTATTCATAGTGATAATATAATTACATTGAAAATTTCGAAGGGTAAGCTGAAAATGTGGGGTCTAGTTGATGTGGTAATTCAAATTGCTGAAAATTCTGAAATGATAGCTAGAATGAAACTTCAGATTTTGAAAGACTTGAAAGTTCCCCATTAACAGTGATACTTATGAAGTAGGAAATTAAACTTTTTAGTATTTTCATGAAAAGAACAGAAATTCAATGATCATTGTAAAATATAGATCTGCTCCCTACTTTTTTGTGAAATGCTGGGGAACAGAGAGCCCCCTAGAGAAAAATCAATATAAAACTGTTTTCAAAAAAATTTCTGAGTCATGCTGAAAAAATCATTGAACTATCATTTAAACTGCATAGGATTAAGATGTAAAAGCAATAATGGATATGATAATACACAAAAGTAATTGTTTAATGTGGACTGAGGCATCAGGAAATATTTCAAAAGAAGATAGGACTGAAGCTGGTATTTGAGGAATAGTTATAATTTGAACTTGGTTCAGTTTAGGATGTGCTGCATGGAAAAAATATTTAACCGATGATCCTTGTAGTACCTCTAAAACAAGCATCCAATCTATAGCTATCTTTCTTTTTTCTTAACTTGAGGATTACTTAGACATTATCAGTTGAAAACAAATTAACCAATACTTATTTAAGCACTAAGGAGTTAAGCGTATTTTTGTCTACAATTAAACATAGTTTGAAGGATTTTAACCCAAAGTGCTTCCTAAATCCTCTGCACAGAAATAGGAAAGATTATCTTCCATTGTGTTTAATGAACTACTCAGGCATGTATCGTTTTATTTGCTCTTTCATTGAAATCAGAATGATTTTGTGTCGCTAAGCTAGAATATGATTGTAAGTGTCCATGGAATATGCCCAAGGGCATCTACTGTGTCAACTGTTTCTGTCGAGTAGGGAAATATACCTAATTGACTTATATTGCAGCATATTTAAAAATAAAAAGTGAAATGACTGCACTGGCTGTTTGGCTTCTGTGAGAGAAGCTAATATAGATCTTTAAAGAAAGATTATATTTGCTTAGAGGATTGAAGCCTTGTCATGACAATACTCAGCTAAGAATTAGTCAGTGATGCTTCCCAGCTCCATTTGAGAAGGTGCATAGAGCTATGCTGATGTGTCGGTTTGCTCCTTAACCTTTCCAGTAAACATGGCGTATTCAAAAGCAACTGAGCCTGAGCACGCCCCACTGAAGATGGGAAACAAAGTCATTGATTCGGTCATTCTTAAAAGGCAAAGTAACTTTTTGTCCAACCCTGGAGCCCTTACCATGGCTTCATTTCACCTTCTTTATGTACTGTTCTCAGCACAAAGCAGTTCCAAACGACATTAGAACTGCGAGATTTAGGAAACCTCGCAGGATCAAATGGATCAAATGATTATCATTTCCTTCATTATGTATTAATTCAGGGTGGCTTCCTTTTTATTTCTTAAACAGTAAATGGTGCTGCTTTTTTTTTTTTATGAAACAGTTGGAATGTGCTTCTCCTCAAGGTGATCTGCTGCTTAGGCAACTAATTATATTTTTTCCTTGAATAAATGCTGAAGATCATTATTTGGGAAGGAGAAGACGGGACAGAAGATTTCCAAATGTTCTTCTATTCAAGAATATCATATATTATTTCAACATGTTTCTAGGAAATAGATATTCAGTACACCACTTTCTACATAATGTTTCCTACTAGGTCACCATAATATAAAACATGTGCACACACACATATACACATTGCTCACAGGGACAATAGAACAAAAACCCACGTGATTGCAGGTAATATTTCACCATGATAATTCTTACCAAAAGTAAGATAGACAATTTAATATTTGGGCAGTCAATAGATGTGATTTATAGTGTGGACCTATTATTGTGCCTCTCTGTGAAGTAGTTGGGAAAGGATATAAAGTAAAAAGGCAGAGTCCTTGTTCTTGAGGATAACACATACAATCCAGTGTTTGTGAAATATAAGTAAACACGGGTATAACACTGTGAGGTGAATGCCATACGGGAGGCATGCAGGAGAGCGTAACCATCTCCCCAAGAGGCAAGTGGACTATGGTTAAACTAAACCTTGAAGAATCAAGAATTCCTTTGTCCAACAAGGAGGAGAGGTACTTTAGATAAAAGCTACCGGCACCTGCAAAGTCCTATAGACATGAGAAAAATGGGCATGAAGGTATTAGAAGGACATTCTTTTCAAAGAAATACCAAACAAATAGACCT
Organism: Rhinolophus hipposideros; assembly: GCF_964194185.1. Classification (NCBI taxonomy): domain Eukaryota; kingdom Metazoa; phylum Chordata; class Mammalia; order Chiroptera; family Rhinolophidae; genus Rhinolophus; species Rhinolophus hipposideros. The sequence goes on from NC_138071.1 coordinate 11,412,973, forward strand.
CAGAGAGTGAAAAGGGAGGAAAATAAGGACTGATTAAAGATAGAAAAGACAAGTATGGCGGTTTTTTAAAATAAGAAAACATGCAGTTAGAAATGTAGGATGATGAAAAAAAAAAAGGTTTTGGCCCAGACTACAGAGATAAGTATCACAACATTGTAAGGAATTTTTAAAACTAGAACAAGATTAAAAACCTTGTGGCTGAGATAGCTATAATAAATACCTGTTAAGCCACACGTGCTCTCCATTTGCTGGGCCCATGTCAGGAATCAATCAAGTCAAATGTTCTCATTCTCAACAGATATCCACATGCATGCCTAATTTTGTGTTTGTAATTTGTAATACAATTTTAGAGTGCCTCCAAACATATAGGCTCTGGGCTCCACGAATGCTGGATTTTTCCTCACCTAAGTGATAAGTCCATTGTAGTGCTCAAAAAGTAACAACTAGAAATTGGAGTGTCAAAGTAACTGGCTTTGCAGAGGCAGTTTATAAGTTCATCTACAGGATATGATGGATCTATGTGAAGACATCTCCCCTTCAACTATCTGCCCCCATTTGAGCTCATGGTCTTATCCTGAAATTCTCCCTGAAGATAAACATTGCACTATTTGTAGTTTTATGTAAAATTTAAGCAACCTTTGTAAATACAGATTTTTGAGTTATTAACACTTTAATACATATTAGCTTGTCCTTATTTTTTAAATGTTTTATAGAATATTTTAGATATATAATTATAAGACAAAAATCAGGTATCCACCTCATACATTAAGAAAATAGTAATTATACAAATACAACTAAATCTTTCTATGTATCCTACCTAATCATACATCTTTCCATGCTCACACACACACACACCCTTCAGGTAATACCTTTGCTTGATTTCAGAGTTTCCATTATCATGAATATCTATGCACTTTTGTAAATAGATATGTATTCCTATACAATATGTACAGTAACATTTTGTAAGTCTATATATTTTCTATGTGATAAATGATACCACGATCTTATACTTTCATTTTTATTATATTTGTGAGCATCATACTCCATGATAAAATGATAAATAAATGTAATAAATGTAAATAAAATGATAAATGTAAAATGTAATAAATGATACCTTGATCTTATACTTCCATTTTTATTTGTGAGCATCATACTCAATGATAAATTGATAGTAGAAAATTTATTATCAATTCTATTTAACATATCATTATGTGAATATACTAAAATTATTTACTGTTTTATTTCTGAGTAACATATAGTTGATTCCCAACTGTTTTGATTGCATATTAGACTAGTCTGAACACTTTTGTACATGTTACCATGCGTGTTTATATGAGGCTGCATCTAGGCATATAACTACAAATTGAATTGTTGGGTCTTACCTACTGTCAAATTGCTCTAAAAAATCTTTATGCCAAATGACACTCTTCAGTATATTAGAATTCACGTTGTTCCACATTTTAAAAAAAATACACATCTATTAATATTTGTTTTCAATTTGATACTATGATAGGATAACTTTATGATTTTTTTTTTGCTTACATATAGTAAGATAACAATTTTTTTATACAGTCTATGAATTTTAACAGATTCAGGGGTTCATGTCACCACCGTCTTAAAAGGGATACAAAATAATCCCATCATCACCCCAAATTCTCTCTAATGCTGCCCCGACATGGCCAAATTCTTCTCCCACCTCAATACCTGGCAACCAGAGGTATTTTCTCTATCCCTTAAGTTTTTCCTTTAACAAAATTTCGTATAAATGGAATTATATTTTGAGACTGGCTTATTTCATTTGACATAATTTCTTTGAGATCCCTCCATGTTGTTTGATTATGAATAGTTTCTTTTTATATGAACTTACTATGGTTTGTTTATCCTTTCACCTAACAAAGGGGATTTAAGTTGTTTGTGTTTGGGACAATTATTATAGAGGTGCTAAAACAAATCATACACAAGCATTTGCACAAATACAAGTTGTCTCTTCTCTGGCGAAAATAACCCATGAATGTCATGGTTGAGTATTACATCATGTTTAGCTTGCCAAGAAATTATTAAAGTGTTTTTTCCGAAGGCTATGTCACTTTTAGATTTCCACCAGCAGGCTATGAGCGTTCAACTTATCTTACACTGTTGTCAGCTCTTGGTATCATCAATTTTGTTCATTATAGCCATTCTGACAGATGTGTAGTAGTACTATTATCTCCCTTGGACTTCAATTTAAATTTTCCTATTGGATAATTATGTTGAACATCTTTCATGAATATATTTATCGTCTGCATATATTTTTAGGTGAAGTGACTATTCAAATTTTGGTTCATTTTTAAAATTAGGTGGTTTTCTTATTGCTTTGTAAAAGTCCAGCTTTTCTTCTGTGGATGTTGCTTTTGCTCTCAGACTGAAGAACTTTTTGCAAAACCCAATGTTAGTGAGATTTGCTCCTATGTTTTCTTTAAATGTTTAATAATTTTATATTACAGTTTTTATTTTGAGTTTTTTTGTAAATGTGTCAAGAACAGTTTGATGTTTATTTTCATGTGTATATCCAATTGTTCAAAAACCATTTTCTTGAGACACTGTTCTTTCTCCACTGAATTGCCTTTGCTAATCCATCAAAATTCAATTGGCAACATCTGTGTGGGTCTATTTCTAAACTCTTAATTTTTTTCTCACTAGTGCATCCTTGCTCCAATACCACAATCTCCATTATTTTAGCTATGCAGCAATTCTTATAATTATATAGTGTAAACCCTCCCAACTTTGTTTTTCATTATCAAAATAGTTCTGATTATTGTTTGCATTTTCTTATAATTTTAGAGCAGCTTCAACATTTTTATTAAAAATACTGCTGGAACAGTTTTTATGGAGGACATTTATTTATTTATTTATTCATTTGGTAGTATGGTCATGTAAATTTTAATAAAACAAATTGAGTGGCCTTCCATATATTTCTATTTTCTGAAAATATGTATCATGACCACTATCTGTTCTGAAAAATTTTTTAGTAAACAGTTTAATTGTCTTGAAGTCTTGCCCTAGTGGTAATATTTTGGTTGCATTTCCACATTCTTTTAATTGCATTAAGTCTGTACGTAAATTTGGAGTATTACCATCAGAACTCTGCTGGGTCTGCCAACTCATGAGCTTGGTATGTGTTCTTTTATAATAAATCTTTGATTCTTTTTATCTTCAGTTTGTATCTTGCATACGTTTTATTAGATTTATGTGTTAGTATTTCATATTTGGAAGATATAATAAATGGTATGATTGAATAATTGGCTTCCAATTGTTGATTTCCCTATACAGATATAAAGTTGATTTTTGTATGATTTTCTACTCTGCAATATTCTAATCTCACCTGGTTTGAGGAAATTTCCTATAACCAGGAAATTATAGGAATTTTATAGGTTATGGGAATTATTACCTGAACAATCATGTTGGCTGCAAGTAGGGAAATTTTGTTACTTTGTTTCCATTCTCCCTGACTTTGTTTTTCTTGTCTTATTTCATTGGCCAGGACTTCCAGTACAATGTTGAAGAGGAGCAATGTCCCCAATTTTAAGGAAAAATAATTCATACATTCATAATTTCGAATAATGTTACATTTTGGTAAATCTCAATATCAAGCACATCGATATGGCACAGTTTAAACATAAATTATGATGTTTTAAATTCTGTTTTGCACAATTGATATGATTGTGTTTTTTCTTTTCTTTTTGATAAATGAGGATATTAGATTACTTTGGGTAATTATTATATATCTTAATTCTCATTTTAAATTACCATATATGTTTTTGTTTGCTTGTTTGCTTGTTTGTTTTTAATTTATTTTTTTGTTAGTGTCAGTGTACAAAACAATAGAATAGTTAGACATTTACACCCTCACAAAGTGATACATAAATGTTTTTAAAAAGAGGTTTTTGAGTTTGTTTGTTTTTGTCTGATAGAAAAGTCTAAATTGGGGGAAATGACACTGTAAAGAAATGAAATCCCATAGGTTAATGGTGTCCCAATTTTTGCTTTGTCTTTTTTTTTTTTTAATGAGTCACTTGGGACATTTATTTCTTTATTTTATTCCACCCAGCCCCCCAGCTTCGTTCCATCTGGCAACCATCAGTTTGTTCCCTGTATCTGTGAGTTTGTTTCCCTTTGGTTTGTTTATTTTATTTTTTGATTCCACATATATGTGAAATCATATGGTATTTGTCTTTCTCTGTCTGACTTATTTCACTTAGCATAATAACCTCTACGTCCATCCATGTTTTTTTTTTTTTGATTTTTAAAACTAAACTTCTGTCTTTATTTCAAAATCATATATTTTAAATAAATTATATCATTTACACAACTGCTCAAGGGAATCAAAGTATGACACAATAAATAATCAACAAAACACAAAGGAAAACATTAAGAGAGCAAATGAAGGACAAAAAGGCTATAAAACATAAAAATCAAGTAACAAAATGCCAATTAATATGTCCTTCCCTATCAGCAATTACTTTATTTTTTTTTAATTAATTAATTTATTTATTAGTTTCAGGTGTACAAAACAAGGTAATACTTAGACGTTCATCATTTATATCCCTCATACTGTGAACCCCCCTCCCCCCATCCACTATCCCTCCGACCTCACACTGAACCATCACATTATATATATAAAATTATAGTTGGCATTCATTAATGTTTAGCTTCTGATGTACAATGCCATGATCAGGTATCCACAGTATCCCTGAGGTGGTCTCCCAAATAGGACGCATGTCCATCGGATACCCAACAAAATCTTTACAACATTATAGAATACCTTCCCCAAATTAATTTTCAAAAAAAAAAACCCTGAGGCCATCTTGTGGTTACCAGCTGCTTCCAAATCCCTTCACCTTTCCCCTTATCCCCAACCCCCTCCCACACACCCATCTAACCACTCTCGGTTTTTTCTCTGCGTCCCCAAAACTGTCTCTGACTAGTTCATTCACATAGTCTTTTCTTTAGAATCCATATATAAGTGAGATCATATGGTACTTGTCTTTCTCTTTCTGACTTATTTCACTTAACATAATGTTCTCTAGATCCATCCATGTTGCTGCAAATGATAAGATTTCTTTCTTCTTTATGGCTGCGTAATACTCCATTGTATAAATGTACCACAGCTTCTTAATCCAGTCATCTACCGATGGGCATTTTGGTTGTTTCCATATCTTGGCTATTGTGTAAAGTGCTGCAATAAACATAGGAGTGCATACAGATTTTTGAATTGGAGTTTTGGATTTCTCCGGGTAGATGCCTAGGAGTGGAATTACTGGATCATAGGGTAGTTCCATTTTCAGATTCCTGAGATACCTCCATACTGTTTTCCATAGTGGCTGCACTAATCTGCAGTCCCACCAACAGTGCACTAGCGTTCCCTTTTCTCCACATCCGCGCCAGCATTTGTTGTTTGTTGATTTATTGATAATAGCCATTTTGACTGGAGTGAGGTGGTATCTCATTGTGGTTTTTATTTGCATTTCTCTGATGGTTAGTGAGGTTGAGCATTTCTTCATATGTCTTCTTGCCTTCTGTATGTCCTTTTTAGAGAAATGTCTCCCCAAGTCCTCTGCCCATTTTTTAATTGGGTTGTTTGTTTCTTTGGAGTTGAGTTGAGTAAGTTTTTTATAGATTTGTGATATTAATCCCTTATCAGATATATCATTGGCAAATATCTTTTCCCATAGAGTAGGATCCCTTTTTGTTTTATTGATGGTTTCCTTTGCTGTGAAAAAACTTTTTAGTTTGATGTAATCCCACATGTTTATTTTTTCTCTTACTTCGCTTGCGCGAGGGGATATATCAGTGAAAATCTTACTCCGGGTAATGTCCATGAAGTTTCTTCCTATATTTTCTTCTAGATATTTTATGGTTTCAGATCTTACATTTAAGTCTTTAAGCCATTTTGAATTTGTTTTTGTATATGGTGTAAGAAGGTGGTCCAGCTTCATTTTCTTGCATGTGTCCGTCCAGGTTTCCCAACACCACTTATTGAACAGACTATCTTTACCCCATCGTACATTCTTGCTTCCATTGTCGTAGATTAGATGGGCATATAGGCATGGATTTACGTCTGGACTCTCTATTCTGTTCCATTGATCTATGTATCTATTTTTATGCCAGTACCATGTTGTTTTGATTACTGTAGCCTTGTAGTATAGTTTGAAATCAGGTATCGTTATACCTCCCACTTTGTTCTTATTTCTCAAGATTGCTGAGGCTATCCGGGGTCTTTTATGGTCCCATATAAATTTTAGGATTATATGTTCTATTTCTGTGAAAAACGTCGTTGGTAGTTTGATAGGAATTGCATTGAATATGTATATTGCCTTAGGCAGTATGGACATTTTAACTATATTAATCCTTCCTATCCATGAACATGGAATGTGTTTCCATCTATTTATGTCTTCTTTCATTTCTTTCTTCAGTGTTGTATAATTTTCTGAGTACAGATCCTTTACATCTTTGGTTAGATTTATTCCCAGATATTTTATAGTCTTTGGAGCAATTGTAAATGGAATTGTTTTTTTAATTTCTCCTTCTGCTATTTTATCATTGGTATATACAAATGCAACTGATTTCCGAATATTAATTTTATATCCTGCTACTTTACTAAATTCATCTATCAGTTCTAATAGTTTCTTGGTGGAGTCTTTAGGGTTCTCTATATATAGTATCATAGTTTTTTCCTTTCTTAAAATGTGTATACATGTTTTGGCACCGTGTGTGTGTGTGTGTGTGTGTGTGTGTGTATATTTCTCTCTCTCTCTATATATATATATAGATATAGATATAGATATATATATATAGATAGGTATAGATACAGATATAGATGTAGTTATTTATATAAATATATATGTATATATACATATATATACATATATACATATATATGTGTGTGTGTGTGTATATATGTATATATATATATATATATATATATATATATATATATATATATATATATATATATATATATATTTCTCTGTTCCTCCAGTATCTTCAGGAGACTTTAAAAAGCATGAATCCTATATGGATTTTTTTCAAAATTATTCTGTATACTGTATTTAACCCAGTACTTGTCACCGACTTGACAGTCCACACATTTCTGAAGGAAGGGAAGAAAGGATAAAGGAAGAAAGAGATAGCAAGCAAATCTGTGTTTCCATGACAGTATATCTCCAAGCAGTTATGTGAATAACATTCTGTACCCTAAATTATAAATATCACTTTCCAGAAGTGAATTTAAACTTCAATCAATTTAAACAATTAATTCAAATTGTGATATCTAATAATAAAATTTAGCTGAATATCACAGATTACCATAATTCTAAGACATCAAAAAGTTGTCTTAGAGAAAAGTATCTCATACACATTTTCCAGAAGAATACCACATACTCAATGTAATAACAGTGTGAAATAAGTAAATAATATGAGAATCATAATCTTTCTTTTTTTCCCAATTAGGAAAAAGAGGAATGAGTTAAGTAGTCAATATAATATATTAGTAATTTCTCAGTGAAGTGCCCTTTAAAATGAGTAAAATATTTATGTCATATAGATTTATTTGCACACACATTAAACACGTATATAACATACATAGTATCTGTGAAATGTCATTATGAAGTTCAAAAAAATTATATAAATATTGGTTATTAATCATTAGTTGTTAATTATTGTAAATATGATATTACATTACTATAAATCTATTATATTAATCTAGGCTCATACTCCCCTATTTCATGATTATATAATAAATAACTGAGCTATAGTGTTCTGACACTGAAAAAATTCCCCCCATCTTATGTAATAATCATATCTATATTGTATCCAGTTTTTCATATGATCCCCAGTCCCACCTGATTATCTTTTATCATAAAACAAACAAAAAAATCCTGTTGTCTATTATTAAAGATCAGTTTCTCCTTAATGCAAATTCATATAAACATCAGTGACATGTAATTAAATTTCTTTGCATCTGTGCAGGATTGAATCAACCCAATGTTTTTAAAACTTTGAACATTAAATCTGTAAAGTGGGAAATTTTGTGTGTTTGGTAAATTCAACTCACTGAGAATGCCCTCTGGATCCATATACCCTTGACCTGATTTGCTAGGGACTAAAATGCCACAATTACAATTGTATGTCTTTGGTTACAGGCTCTATCTATCTATAAATGAAAATACTCAGTGAAAGAATGCATTAAATATTTCTATCATTCATACCACAGAATAGATTAATGGATAAAACCTTTACCTGCAAGAAAGATTATCAACATTGTAAGGGAGCAGAGAGGTCACTGAAATTTGAACCAACTGTTCTGCCATAAAATGGTTCTGGAACTTTCTAAGTTTAACTTTTTCGTTGTCAAAGTTTGGTCTTACCCAGGGTTGTAGGTGGCAAAAATATTCACAACAGGGGAATACTGAAATCCAGCATCATTAGAATCTTACAGAATTCCTTTGTGAAGTGTTATAAAGGTCACTTTTAAGAATTCCCGCATTGCAAGTTTTAGTTGGAAAGTTGTGTGTGACTTTCATTTATCCACTTGGGACCAGATGGAATGGTATGCACTTTTTTAAAACCATCTGTCATGCAGCACCTTAATCTTCTTACATCAAGTAGAGGAGAATATGAACATCTGACTTTGCTGAGATAAAGTTAACATGACAAGATGTCAACGAGACTTGTTTATATGGTGCCTCTAACACTTTGTCAAGTCACTTTTAAACTTTTGCAGTGAGATGTTTTATGGGCTTAAGAAAGCAGAGAACACAATGCCTATTTTAGCCAAATATTTTATATATACATATATAATTAATATATTATATATATATATATATTAATTAACAATATATTTATATTGTTATATATATATATATGTTACCCCTTTGGAGGCAACATCACCTAGGTTACATTTATTTAATCATCACCAACTTATAAAGTGTACTATAAATAATGTTTTATTGATATGAAGTACAGTTTTTTCTCTGAAAAGAAACTTAGGCACCGCTAAGTATAAAAAAGGTAGACTGTAGTCATCTTTTCATCTTTTACTTAAAACATTGTATAATTGAGGTTCCCCAAAGAAAAAAGGTAGCACTAGATTAGTGGATGGACTTTCATGAAGGGACAACTTTATTTACAAAGACGAAAGCAGGGTTATGAGAAAACATCAAAGGAAACAACGCAGAGGTAGCAAGAGCTGAAAAGGTTCACCATTCCTAGTCCTGAAGAAACAAAACGAGGGATAGGCTTCCGGAATGTAATACAGCTAGATCTGAATGAAACCGGCCTCTTGACCCTAAAAAGGAACTGTGGCTTTAGGGAGAGAAAAGCTGCTACTTCTGGTTTAAGCTGATCAGGAAAGGAACTAGGAGAAAATATACTCTGACCTCTTTTTTTCCCTCTCTCTTGTTTTACTGGTGCTTCCGATTAGCTAACAGTGTACAGAAACTAGAGTACAAAAAGCCTAATTGACTCAGGTCGAAGAAGTCAGCTTCTTGAAGCATATTAAATTATAAGGAATAGTAGAGAGTGGATCTGTAGTAAGAATTAGAAAATATATACCCCAATAATCTACTCAGATATTGTATTCCTTTTCGTATCACCGTACACTCATCAAAATTTTGAGGACAGAGTGTGAGGAATTATTCCATCAGTAAATTAACAACTGGAATGCAGGAAAACATTAATCATGTGGAAGTCTTCTGAGAAGAACCATCAAAATCTCAATTTTGAGGTACTGCTTTAAATATGTAATAATATCGACATACAGGTGTTCATTGTGCTTATATAGGCCATACATGTTGATCTTACAGGAGATACAAGACATAATATCTGTCTTCAAGAACTTTGCTATCTTAATTGGTGGAAAATAACAAGCATACATCGAAAATAACTAAGGATACAAAAACAGATCAATGTTTTTCTGTACGGTCTAGATTTTAAGCATTATAAAGACATTTCAGAAAATAAGTTGTCACTAATAAATTAATGAAAATCGTCCTAGCTGAGACCTCTTCACATTTAGTAAACACATGACGACAGAATAGTGTTTAGGTGTCTTAAAGAAACAAACCAGGTGGTGATCCACAATTGCTGTACCCAGACACATAGCCATCACTCCTGAGGACAACTTAATGATATCCCTATGTATTTGGGACTTCAGAGGTTGTAGTAATACTTCATATGTTCCCCAAAATGTATTACTTTCAAATATTTGTTTTAGTACAACAAATATAAACCAAAATAAGGGCCTAAAATTCTAGATTAATAAAGACAAAGATTGGCAGTGGAGAAAAAAGGTAGTTAAATATAGTGCTAATATTGAATGAATCTAATATTGTAGATTTATTCAACAAGAATTGTGAATTTGTGAGAAAAGCAAGAGGGGAAAGTAATAATATGTGAATTTTCTTATATCCATGTCATACGAGAACATTCCTAGATAGACCATTTTCACGTGGCATAAATAAAATACTAGAGAAAGCTAAATACCAAAATGTTTTTAAAATTAAAATCACTAGTGTAGAAACATAACATGTGATCCTCCAAATACTGGAGGGAAAAAACACACAAATAAACGCTATAAAAATACCCTCATGAGGATGTCTGTACACGTGCATGCGTACACACTCACACATTCATGTGTGAAGGAAATAAACCAAATGTTCAGAAGTGATCTCCTTGACTGGTGGGATTGGAAATGATCTAATTTGAAGTGATTTAAAATGTTTTCATTATGATTGTCATTTTTTTTCAATATTTTGCAAAATGACTATTTTTTGCTTCGATATTTAAAGAAAGAAAGTATTATGAAATGAAACATTTTGTTTTTAAATTGAGGTCTGAAATAAGGCTTTGTAGATGAATATAATCCTATTATTCTTTCCCTAATATATATCCATGTTATCAATTGGCTACTGAGCAATCATGGTCAGTGCCCCTGCCTAAATCTCTTTATAACCATGAACTTGTGTAAGATCCCAGCGGCCTCCAAGTTAAAGAAACTGAGACTCCTAACTCCACTTGGTTGTTCGGTTAACCCAAGCCCAGAATAGGTAATGGTCAGCAGCCTCCATATGGCAAAATTTGCCAGGAAGTGAGAACAACTGACCTAAAAGCATGTGCTCTACACCAAGGACGAAGGATTTGGGGGAAGAGGTTTTAGGTTTGTGAGGCAGCTTGTAGAGAACTTGCTATCATGGTGGAAGCTATATATTCTAAAGAGGTGACTATGTGACTTAACCTAGAGCTGTAAGTATAGGAACCTAGACAAATTTGAGCATTGGCAACAGTAGCAAAATTGTAGTCAGACAAAATAAATGTTCTTCCTCCCAACTCGACCAATCACCGTAGCTGGCGCAAGCTCTGCACTGCAAATATTGGCAGAGACTTAATCGGGTGTCTCAGATAGAATCTCATGTCTATGATAAATCAGGTATTACATATAATAGCAATGACCAAACACTTATATATTATACAAAGTATCGTATACCAGGCCCTGTTCTAAGCTTTTAAATTCAAAATTCATTTAATTATCTGAACAACCTTGTAAGCTAGTACTATTATCTACATTTGATAGCTGAGAGAACTGAGACACAAAATGATTAAGGAAATTGATCAAGTGATGGGGCAAAGATCTGAATTAAAGCAGTTTTGTTCAAAAGTCTGTGTGCTCAAACACTACACTGTTAATTGCAATATCGGTTTTAGATAAGCCTCCAGAGATTGCATTATCCATGTGTAAATTATAAAATCTGTTTCAACAGTTCCTCATCTATCTTTAATCTCTAACATATTAAAATGAGTTAATATTAATGACAGGGTGTCCTGCCATAGAGCTATAGGTCAATAGAACTTATAGATTCATGGGTTATAATGATAACATACATCTTCCCCTTAAAAAAAAAAGTGCCAAAATCTATCCCTGCCTCAAGACCTTTATTTTTCTTTCATTTTAGTGATATTTGGTACTGACAAAAGCTTATATGAAGACACACAAGAAATGAACCACTAGCCTAGAGAATGACTGCCAGGAGAAGTTGTTATTTTGCACTTGAAGCAATAGCCATTTATATTAGCCTGTATTATTTTCTACTGCTTTAACTGAAGTACTTCCGATGAATTAGACACACATATTTTGTGTATTTGGCTTTATTACCGGGTCTGTGCAATAGACTGAAAGATCTTCTAGCAGTTCCTCAGGAGTAAAATAGTATAGTTTGAAAATATACAGAAGGACAGAGAGATTTCCTCTTGTGCATATATAAATGTCTTATAGAGTCCAGAGTTATATTCAAATTAGATGTCTAATTTTGTTAGGAATAATCATTTTAAAATAATCAACAACAGTTGTACCTTTTCTTCTGGGAAAATAGTATTCAAAATCAATTTTTGATGTTGGTTCTGAAATATCAATTAGAATTTTAAGTTTCAAACAAGCTTCTAAGACAATAAAAAATGAAAATAGCCCTTTCAATCCATAAGTTGTTAAGTACAGGATATACACGTATGATTAATGCAAATATTTACAGAGGCTGCCAATTATCGTGCCAATTCCTGTTCCTTAGTGAAATGTATGAAGCCTGAAAGACCTTGCAAGAACTTTTGCTTTTTTATTATCTTTTTCAGCCATATCTTTAGATTAAACTATATGAAAGAGGGATAATGAATGAAAATGAATACAGAAATGGCTTGGAAAATAAGTCTTGAGAGAGATCTCACAGGATACATGCAAATATAATTAGGCTTCTGCATTCATAATACTAATGAAAATACACATGGGCTTCAGTTTTGTGGCAGAATTTTATACATTATCTGAAATTCTATTCTTGAGCAAATTGATAAATCCTTTGATTGGAATAAACAGGTGAGTTCTATTTATTATATACTGTATTTTCCTTCCAGCTGTTTCTTTAACCTTTTATAGGTCATGATAAGGATACATTTGTTCCTAATTTTAGCCAATTTTTACAAAATATTAATAGAAGTTAAACAAAAACATTTTTGAACCTTAGAAGATTTGTCTTGAGAGAGTGAAATGTTTTATTGAGGAAAAGGATCATTTTATTATGTGAATATTGATTAATTATATTTGATGTTTTACTACTTGTAAATTTTGCAAGCAAAGCTGTCTTAATAGAAGATGAAACTCTTTTAAGAAAACAAATACACACACACACACACACACACACACACAAATTCCAATGACAACAAGACAATGTTAGCCAGCATTGACTTCAGAAAAAAACAAAAAGAAAATCCAGTTGATGATTAGTTTTACTCTCTGCAAAGAACTCTTCTGACATAGCACGTGTCCTATGTTTTAAGGCTCATTTCTCCTTTACTTTCACTGCATAATTATGCAGCAAAGTCAGAAGTGCTATGAGAAAGTAATTCTCTTAGTCCCCCTGACCTGCAGTACATGTCCTGTGTACTCACCCTGCTTTTTTCGGCCCTATCATGTACATTGGAAAATCATATCCCTTTAGAACTTGCGGGGTAAAAGGTCTTCTCTAAAATCCAAAAGTCTAATAATAATAAGACAAAACACCAGCATGAAATGGAGAAACTTTGTACTGACAAATCATGGTGTAATGAAAGAGGGAGGGAATTAACACTCAATTGATTCCATTGCTGAACATTCAAAATGAGAGAACTTAAAATCTGGGCTGAAGAAACCAGAAGGCTGCAGTGAGACAATTAGACAACTTAAAATATTCAGGAAATTAAGAGCTTCCCACTAGGAATAAAAAATGAGGACAGTTAATAGAATTTAGGTTTATATAAAACTGTAAATAACCACCATTTTCTCTCAGGGGTACAACTAGAACTATGAGTAACATCAACAGGTACATTATATGGAGAGAATAGGGCCACTTTAGTTGCTCTTGTAATACTTTCAATATCAACAACAGGTTACCAAATTATAAACTCCATGAGGTTTACAACCTTGTAACCCTGGTTCCTGGCAGAATGTTTAGCACAAAGCAGCTTTTCAGTACATATTTGATGAATATAAGAAAGAATGAATGAAATGAAAGACATACCTGCATTCACACATTTTGAGATTCACACATCCATAATAATTCACACAATTATTATGTTGATGTTACAAGAGAAGCAAACTATTAAATCTTCCTTTTGCTAGATTTATGGAAAATTTTGTTCAGTCTACCTTTCAGTAGACGCTTTAGATTATTTCTTAAATTACTCTGTCTGTTTATCTGCTTTTGAAAATCTGTACATCTTCAAAAATATGTCTACCTCACAAGTTGTTCAAAGAATTTGTTTCTTAGGTTTCCCATCCACTTTAGCCAGTCTTCAAAAATAAAATGTGAAACCTGAATTAATATCAGTGAAATATTGTTCACGTAGAGCAAAGTGTAGAAGTAGTGGAATAGCAGTCATTATTGGATTATAGCTAAGGAACATATGAACCGGTAAGTGTCATTTGTTCAGAGACTCTACACAACTTCTCTCTTCTGTTGGAATCCTAGGAGTTTGCTGCATGCTTCATCACTAAATGCCAGGTGACCTATGAATAAATACTTAAACCCATCACAAACTGGCTACCTAATGAGAGCTTCTAAGAAAAGCACATTACTTTTGTATATAAAAAGCCATTTCTCTATAGGTTTAAACTGAGAATTTCATAATAGTGGATTTACAGCAATGCCTGTATTAATAGTATGATGACAAAGACTAGCATTAAATTTAGCAGTCGTCGGGGAAATATATAATTAGTCTTTTTGGAAATTTCTAACATTAAATTAATTCTGTTATCCAAAGTGTTAGGTAGAAAAAGTGAAATACCCTACAGGTGGATATTAGTTGTTTTTTAAATTTCTTATTGAAGATTTTTTGACACCATAATATGGTTGAAACTACATGTGAGAATTAAGTTAAATTGTATCTATCTGTCTGTCTGTCTGTCAGTCTATCTATCTATCTTATCTATTTAATCTATCACCTATCTATATGACAGAAAAACCTGGGGACATTAAAATAATTTTAATAAAAAGATGATCCATTTCCTTAAGATTCAACATTCTGTGGAATAAATGTGGTAAAAATTCCATTGGATTAAGACCCAGGGACTCTGGATTTTTATTTCTACTCAGTCAACCAGGAAAGTATATTGTGACTGAGAGCAAATCACATACAGCCCTGGGCCTCAATTTCCCTTTATTTTATCTTATTTCACAGGAAGGATAGATAATCAGAAAGAATTCGATAATTTAAAATGTTAGAAATCAACATTATGGAAAATGCAACACATGATGCCTTATTTCATGATTTATTTTATCATATTTTTCTTGTTGAGCAAGATATTTCATTAGGTAATTAATGAGTCACTAAATTGTTTCAGAGGGTGGTGGTGAGTTAATTTTTCAAAATACATGGGGGGGGTGACAAAAAATGTATACTAGTGGACACTTTGGTCAGTGTTGCTCAAGCAACACTACTGTTGTTCACCGTAATCAGAAGGGTCTGGACGCTGATGGTAACCACTTTGAGTATCTCTTGTAATTGCAGAAGCCAAATGTGACTTGTACTCATCTTTTGTCATTGGTATACATTGAGTATTATAAATTTAATACAGTTTTCCTATCTTAAAATGTACATACATTATTTTGGCACTATATATATACACATGTATATTAGTATACATGTATTTTATATCACATATAAATAATAGCACTATTTTATATAATTGACATACATAATCTATCTCTTTTAAAGTGTACAATTTGTTAAATTTTGACATATGTATGTAACCATGAAATCATCAGCACAGTAAACATATTCATCACCCCTAATTGTTTCTTAATGTCTCTTTGTAGTGAGTCTATTTTGGCTCTTCTAACGCACTTCCCCAGACGACCACTAATGTGCTTTCCATTATAAGAGATTTGTTTGCATTTTCTAGAGTTGTATATACATGGACCCATTTTGTATGTAGTTTATTAAAAATTTTGGTCTGGCATCTTTCACTCAGTAAAATTATTTTTAAAAATATTCATGTTATTTGTAACAACAGTTCATTCCTTTTTATGCTGAGTAGTATTCTTATCCATAATATGGATATAACATAATTTGTTTATTCACCTATTGAGCATTTGAGTTGTTTCAATTTCTGCCTGATGAAAATATAAGTGATGTGAAGATTTGTGTGCAAGTGTGATAATGGACATATTTTCTTTTTCCCTTTCTCTGATTAATTCCATCATGGGGTGGAATTGTCAGTTTATTTGGTAGATGTACGTGTAGTGTAGTCTTTAAGAAACTGTTAAAATGCTATCCACTTTAGGTTGTACCAGTTTACCTTCCCATAAGTGGTTTGTGAGAGTTCCAATTGCTCTAAATCCTCTCCAACACTTGATATAACTAGTCTCTCAAACATTAGCTATTCATGTAGTTATGTAGTGGTATCTCATTGTAGTTTAGGTTGTATTTCCCTAATGACTAATAATGTTGAGTGTATTTTCATGTATTTATTTGCCACCCATATATATTCTTTCGTGAAGTATCTATTCAAATATTTTCACCCATTTTTAATTGGAATCTTTGTTTTCTTATTATTGATTTTCAGAGTTCTTTAAATAGTGTGGGTATAAATGTTTTATTGAATATATGCTTTAAAAATTATCCTCCAATACTGTGCCTGACCTTTATATTCTCTTCACAGTGTCTTGTTATTGTAGTTTTTAATTTTGATGACATTTTGTTTTAATATATTTCTTCTGGTTTTATTCATTCTTGATTCAGTTCTCTTACTCCATGTTGAGTGAAAGTGGAAGTTCTTCAATATATATCTTACAATATCTCAGTTGTGCCTATTCTGCAAAAGAAGGATGCACTCCTGTCTAAAATTTGCTTTGGATGTTGAGACTGATACCACCACACTTAAACATCAAGAGCATCTTGTATGTACAGGTTTATTACTTATACAGGAGAGGCTTTCTGGGGAGAATAGTGCAGGCTTTCCCACATGGTCCAAAATGGCTTGAGAGAGCAAACAAATAATACTTACTTGTTTTATTTTGCTGTTTGTTTGTTTTTTGTTGTTGTTGTTGTTGTTGTTTTACTGTGGTTAGGGAGTAGGAGCAGGATAAAGGTCTTCAAGTGCAAGATAGCTTGAAGTTTGTATGGCTTGACTCTCCTGCTGGCACCAAGGAGGACGCATCTTGGCTCTCTTATCAGCTTGCCCAGATATGAAGCAGAAAGGGAGAGGAAGCATGGGGCTTCAAAGCTTTCAGCAACCAAACATCAAAAAATAAATCTACTTCAGATTAATACTAAATTCTAATTATGATAAAATACATAAAGTTAAAATTTTTTGCATGTGTAGGTTACTATTTTTTTATCAAGCTGAAATGCAAAGACACTGCTGGGAACACAGCGGGACTTGGACTTTTGTCTCCTTTGTAATACAAGACCTTCACCTTCCAAGCCAGGAAAGATGTGAAGTGGCACGAGTTCTGAGTGGTTGTTAATCACCTAATATAACACCCAGCAACAACGTTTGAGTCTGGTGGTAAGTTTCTACATACTAAGGGGAGAGAAGATAAGAATGTCAGCTTTGATGAATTCTGCACAGCAAGCTTTGCATTTAAAGATGACTCAAAGACACAAAGCATTACAGATGGGTTTAAACCCAAGCTGTCAGAGAGCCTTCCTTGATACATATTTTCATTTTCATATCAGATCTGATCTCTATGACAAAGGAAACTGGTGAAACAATCATTAACTAATTTCCCGTATTATATCTATGCTGCCTATCCTTAGCAACAATTCTAATTTTATCTAGCTTCATAGAGGTATGAGTGACAAATAAACATTGCATATATGTGTGTATAAGTGTATAGATATGCTGTAAAAATAATATCGTCTCACCTCTTTCTTTCTCACCTCTCCTTCTTGGTTTCCCATTTCATGAAAGCTGGTGCACTTGAGGTTGGTTCCACAGGTAAATCTCTGTTCATCTTTCTCCATTCTTTTCTCGCTAAAACTTGGAAACTGCCTCGGGAAACAAGCTGAGGACAAATGGGAGACTCACCTCTTTTGTTTCCTTAATTCACTACCTTTTACCCAATACAAAAAACTATCACTTTTTCATTTCACAAATATTGTCCCATTTTTTATGTGTGGATGGTGATAGGATAATTTGCATAGGAGTTGCTAATACTTAGGCCCATTTTATTATATAAATATTCTATATCTCTGTTTCACCATTCCAAAATAAAGTAGTCATATTATTTCACCATGTGTATATGTATATGTATATACACACACACACATATATATATGTATATATATATATATGGCGTGATCGCAAAATATAGTGAAAGTTTAAATTAAAAAAAATTATTACAGTAAAAGACACGTTGCCATTAACCCCCCTCAAAATACCCCCCTCACTTCAAACACACATATCCTGTCATTCTTGCCACTTTCTGTAGCAGTTCTGGAAGTCCTCTTTTGTGAGTGTCTTTACTTCATCCTCCATCATGACAATGCTCCGTGTCACACATCGCTTTACATATAGCAATTTCTGTCAAATAAAAACATCCACCTTATTCACCAGATCTGGAACTGTGTGACTCCTGGCTCTTCCCCAAAGTCAAAATGATTCAGGACACTGAGGCAGCCACAACAGCGCAACTAAAGATACTCACAAAAGAGGACTTCCAGAACTGCTTCAGAAAGTGGCAAGAACGATTGGATAAGTGTGTTCAAAGTGAGAGGGGGTATTTTGAGGGGGATTATTGGCAATGTGTCCTTTACTGTAATATTTTTTATCATATATAGGTGTGTATATATGAGTACAGAGGGTGCCAAAAATGTATACACATTTTAAGAAAGAAAAAAACTATTAAAATTGTAATAGTCAATATATACCAGTAACAAAAGATGAACACAAGTCACATTTGACTTCTGCAATTATAAGAGGTGCTCAAAGTGGTTACCATCAGCATAGTTTTAATACAGTTTTTTGCTTTTTTAAAATGTGTATACATTTTTTGGCACCATCTGTGTATGTATTTATATTTGTATATATATATATGTGTGTATACATATACACATATATATGAGGTAGCAGGTGTTTCTAGAAATAAGAAAAAATAACTGCATTTAAAACAAATATATAACAACGTTCACAGAAATAAAGATTTCATACATAGTTTAAGTTGAAATTTTAACTTTCTTCCTTATGGAAAATTAAGCATACAAATATTACATAAAGGCAAAATTGGCACCTCTGAATTAAATTGATTGAAATTTCATTTCAATCCTTCAAGTGAAAAACACACATAAAGAATAACTGGTGCAAATGATATATATTTTTTTCTAATGATTTGTGATCCTGTGGCTTCATTGATTTCCTACCATCTACTGTTACTACTCTCCAACATAACCCACCTACCATAAAAATGCTGGTAATAATTATATCCCACTGGCTTCTCTTAGAATGCTTTCGTATGGCTAGTCTTTTATTGTTACTTCTTGCTGAGCCTTTTTCCAGCATTTTATATTCCCCACTGTCTTTATTAAAAGTTACTGAAGCTTATAAGCAAAAATATCACTTTCTTTGAAAATAACTTTTTGAGGCTAGTAAAGATTCCAAATCCTTCACTCATTTTTTGGAAGAAAACTCAAACTAACTCCATATTATTATCATAAATCCTCTAAAAAGAGACTTGTATAGAATATATAGTAGTTTGAGGACGACCCAGAACTTTGGAAAACTAAGCTCTGGGTATTATCTTACATTTTGAATAAAATATTACTGCATACAACACAATAGAATGGCTTAAGATATTTGCACAGCAATAAAATTGTGTAGGTTTTACCACTATCCAATGTCAATCTAGCTTTGGAGATTTGTATACTTATATTTGATTAAAATAAATAAAATATTGTATAAAAGGACAAATCACAAAAGGCCATAAGTCCTCTTGAAGACATCCCTTTCAAAAAAGACAATTTACAATACAATTTTATGCAAGCGCCAGAGATTTTTTTTTTCCTTGAGAGCTGTTTAGTGTTAGTACTACTGGAAAATCAGCAAACATGTAAAATGATTACTCTGTCTGTAAAATGTTATATTCAAACAATAGCAATATTTAATCATCCTACTTTTTGTAATAGCATCATTGAGATATAATTCATGTATCATAAAGTTCACCTTTTTACAGTATACAATCCAGTATTTTTTAGTATAATCACAAAGTCACACAATCATCACTGCTATAAATTTAGAATATTTAATCATCCCAAAAAGAAATCCCATGCCCATTAGCATTCACACCCTAGTTCCTCATTTCCACTTCCTTCTGCCCCCACCCTTCACTTGTAATGACTAATATACTTTCTCTCTATGTGGATTTTTCTGTTTCAGACATTTCATATAAATGGAATCATATGTTATAGGGTCTTTTATGTCTGGATTCTTCCAATCAGTCCCCATGTCACAAAATTCTACCTGCAAAATACTCATCCATGCTATTCATGTCTCTTTAATAAAACTACTAGAGATCATCTCAAACCATCATAATTTCATTATAATTTGCTCTGTTCAACTAGATTATTTTATTTATTATGTATATATGTTATGTATGTTATTTTATGTATGTTATTATGTATGTTTGTATGTATGTTTGACACTTCTCTATCTGCTCAGAGAGAGAACGGGAGGGAAAGAGAGAAAGAGGAGGGTAAATGGGTGGAGAATGAACCCTTGTTTTGTTTTTTATTGTACTTTCATCGTGGGTTACATTGACCTACACATAAGAGGTGAGGAAAAAAATGTTTTGAATACATATATGAGTGAATAAATGGATGAATAAATGGTTGCATGCATGACTAGAAGAATATATCCAGCCTGACTATTCTGTGGTCTATCGCCATGGTGATTTCTCTAAATGTAAATCTAGCCATGTCACTCTCAAGCTTAAAATCTTTGACTTTGTGGCCTTAAATACATAGCCCACATGATGTGGGATCTAAGAGTATATGTTGCACAGTTTTCACCAGTCTTCCGCATACCCCATATTTAGCTTACACTCAGCCATTTGATTTTTGATACCTTCTCTTAAAACACTATCTTATTGATCTCCATATGTTGATGCTAACACAACAGTAGCACTTCTTTAGACATTCACTTCTTGAAGGAAGTAGAGCACACTGCTTACCTCTATCACAGGGCTGTTGAGTTCCATTAAGAGTTTTGGTTCAGATGGCTCTGTGCGATGTCAGAGGGATGGTGGATGGGGGGAGGGGGGGTTCACACAGTGTGAGGGATATAAATGATAAACGTCTAAGTATTACTTTTTCTTGTGCCCCTGAAACTAATTTTTTTAAAAAGGGGGGGAAAAAGAGTTTTGGTTCAGTATTTGCTGCCTCTGCTTTCCTTTAGAAAGTGAACCTTTCACGTAAGGATGGAGTCTGTACGCCCAGGGTCTTGGAAACTACTCTGCACTCAGTAGACACATAATATATACAATTGAATTTATTTTTAGTTGATGAGCTAAGACACTAACAGAAAAAATGTGCTGGTGCACTCTGGAAATTGCACAAACCTTAATTTGGGCTAAGCATCATTTGATTAAAAATATTTTCCTTTTTCTTTTCTTTTTTCCTTTATTTTCTTTCTTTTTTTTTCTGTTTTCAAGCATCCACACAGTTAAACTATAGAATCTGCTGTTTAGTTTCTTGAGTGAATTTTTCATTTCAGTTATACTTTTCAACTCTAATAATTCTATGTTATTCTTTCTTTTAATTTGATATCCTTATTACTATTCTCCATTTGTTGAGATATTATTCTCATAGTCTTTTTTTTAATTTATTAGTTTCAGGTGTACAAGACAAGGTAATACTTAGACGTTCATCATTTATATCCCTCACACTGTGAACCCCCCTCCCCCCCATCCACTATCCCTCCAACCTCACACTGAGCCATCACATTATATATATAACATTATAGTTGGCATTCATTAATGTTTAGCTTCTGGTGTACAATGCCATGATCAGGCATCCACAGTATCCCTGAGGTGGTCTCCCAAATAGGACGTATGTCCATCGGATACCCAACAAAATCTTTACAACATTATTGAATAAGTTCCCCAAATTAATTTTCAAAAAACCCTGAGGCCATCTTGTAGTTACCAGCTGCTTCCTAATCCCTTCACCCTTCCCCCAATCCCCAACCCCCCCACCCCCGCCAATCTAACAACTCTGGGGTTTTTCTTTGTGTCCTCAATACTGTTTCTGATTAGTTCATTCACATATTCTTTTCTTTAGATTCCGCATATAGGTGAGATCATATGGTACTTGTCTTTCTCTTTCTGACTTATTTCACTTAACATAATGTTCTCTAGATCCATCCACGTTGTTGCAAATGATAAGATTTCTTTCTTCTTTATGGCTGCATAATACTCCATTGTATAAATGTACCACAGCTTCTTAATTCAGTCGTCTACCGATGGGCATTTCGGTTGTTTCCATATCTTGGCTATTGTGTAAAGCTGCAATAAACATAGGAGTGCATACAGATTTTTGAATTGGAGTTTTGGATTTCTCCGGGTAGATGCCTAGGAGTGAAATTACTGGATCATAGGGTAGTTCCATTTTCAGATTCCTGAGATACCTCCATACTGTTTTCCATAGTGGCTGCACTAATCTGCAATCCCACCAACAGTGCACTAGCGTTCTCTTTTCTCCACATCCGCGCCAGCATTTGTTGTTTGTTGATTTATTGATGATAGCCATTTTGACTGGAGTGAGGTGGTATCTCATTGTGGTTTTTATTTGCATTTCTCTGATGGTTAGTGAGGTTGAGCATTTCTTCATATGTCTTCTTGCCTTCTGTATGTCCTTTTTAGAAAAATGTCTCCTCAAGTCCTCTGCCCATTTTTTAATTGGGTTGCTTGTTTTTTTGGAGTTGAGTTGAGTAAGTTTTTTATAGATTTGTGATACCTGATTTCAAACTATACTACAAGGCTACAGTAATCAAAATAGCATGGTACTGGCATAAAAATAGACACATAGATCAATGGAACAGAATAGAGAGTTCAGAAGTAAATCCATGCCTATATGCCCATCTAATCTACGACAATGGAAGCAAGAATGTACGATGGGGTAAAGACAGTCTGTTCAATAAGTGCTGTTGGGAAACCTGGACAGACACATGCAAGAAAATGAAGCTGGACCACCTCCTTACACCATATACAAAAATAAATTCAAAATGGCTTAAAGACTTAAATGTAAGATCTAAAACCATAAAATATCTAGAAGAAAATATAGGAAGAAACTTCATGGACGTTACCCGGAGTAAGATTTTCACTGATATATCCCCTCGCGCGAGGGAAGTAAGAGAAAAAACTAAACATGTGGGATTACATCAAACTAAAAAGTTTTTTCACAGCAAAGGAAACCATCAATAAAACAAAAAGGGATCCTACTGAATGGGAAAAGATATTTGCCAATGATATATCTGATATGGGATTAATATTCTCATAGTCTTTTAATTTTCTAAATATTTTTCCTTCCGTTATTTGGCATACTTATAATAGTTCCTTTAAAATCTTTCTGTAACAACTGCTGCATTGGGCTTCTTCAGAAACAGTTTTCTTTGCTTGTTTTTGTTTTCATTTTTTTTTTTTTGCTTCTGTACAGGCCATGTTTTCCTGTTTCTTTATGTGTCTCATAAGCTTTTGTTGAAAACTGGAATTTTAAATGATAGAATAATAATTTTCAAAGTTCTGAAAAAAAATGTTTATTTTGACTCTTACTCCCTATTTTCTCATGTATTTATGGATGAAGAACTTTCAGAAGTCCTACCTCCACTATTCTAAATGTGCTTTCCCCAAAGCAAACTATTTTTAATTGACTATACATATAAAATAATTTGACCCAGATATGAAACATGAGATTTGCATCAAACTCTATGATTTATACTGAAAAAAATGAAAAGAATAAAAAAATAAGAGTGATGCTCATGGCTCATTTATATTTTTATTGCCAATTTCAAAATGAGTGAGTGAGTGAGTGAATGTGTGTGTGTGTGTATGTGTGTGTGTGTGTGTGTGTGTGTGTGTGTACAATGCACCAGGCTTTGGACTTTGTAAAACACGTCCTGAAGAAAAATAAAATTAATATCCTCTATGAGAGATTTCATTATCTTGAACCTTTCAAGGGTTAACAGGATGTATTTTATTAAAAAAATACATTTTGGTCATGTTTATATTGACTCATATCATATCTGCTAGTCTCATAGAAATTCACAATGGCAGGGTCCCCTGTAGTCTACCAACAGCCATCAATGCAATAGAATTTCAATTAGTCAATTGACAATCAGCTGCAAACCCAGAAAAATTAAATCAGATAATGTGCAACATGACCCTTATGTTGATCTGAAAAGCTTAATTACGAGCACCATTTGTTTATTTGGTTATTGTAGTAGTAATGTAGATGCTTCTTTATCAGTGAGTTCTGGAAATAACTTTTTTTCCCTTAGATATTTTAGTGATCTTGGATCACAGGGTGTGATTCAAATAGCCCAAGATTCTATTGGAAATGAGAAGGGGAAAAAAGAGAGAGTAACAGGCAAAAACATTCTCATGCCAGAAATCCTATGACTCTTCAGGGAAAGAAGTCTTCTTTCATTTCCTACATAATAAATGTGACTTTCATTTTATCACAGGTGGTATTTAATTTATTTGGTGGTTCCTGCTCTAATGCAATCTGTAACTGAGCTAAAACTTAATAAGGTGCAGTGAAAGGGGTTATACGAAAAATTTAGATTGCTATAATTTATGAATGTTTAATTTGAGACATCTCAAAGAATTTTTTTCTCTAAGGAGAGGTATAGTTTATTATGGTGACTTTGATATTTTTAAAAATAATGTGTGCTTTGCCTATATTTGATACTGTGTACTAAATGAAGATAAACGTTACAGCTATATATAATTACATTATGTTCTCTCTGCTATGCTCCAAGTAATTTTTATGAATTTATACTTATCATAATATTATTTTAAGATGGAAATATATATGTGAAAATGTAACCAAATAATTTAGATTTATAGAGATTGCTTTTCAATGGCTCTGCTTTGAGAATCCTAATATCCTTACATGCCTAAATTAAATCAGACACTTTCTAAGAATGCCTTGTATAGCAGGAGTGGTGGTGATAAAAATCTCAAAATGGAAATCTAAAAGTCCTTTATTTCAAAATAGCTTGTTATATCCAAATATATATAAAATGATGTTGAAACAAGTAACAAAAATAAAACTTGCAAATAACCACATTTGGCAGCTTTAACTCCACCACTATTATAATTTACTGGTTACTTGGGTCTTGCCTATGATCTCTTCAGAATCATTTTTATTAATTTGTATTAAATTTATTGGGGTGACATTGGTTAGTTAAAGTGTATAGGTTTCAAGTGTACAATTCTATAATACATCATTTGTATATGCACTGTGTGTTTACCACACAGAGTCAGTTCTCCTTCCGTCACCATCTGTCTTCAGAATTTGTACTTGAACTCATGGTTTGGATATGATGAACCTAAAACTATTGATCTAGCCTAATAGCTTTGAAGAATAACTTGTATTATAAATGCATCACTTAAATCAACTTAGAAAATAATTAATTTCAACAAAAACCTATATAGAGAGCTCACTCATTCTCCTAGGATCTAGTTAATGATGTATCCTGTGATTTCTTTAAGTAAACATCTATCTGGATAGCTACATTCTTCTATTATCAGCGAAAGAAGTTTGATTTTGAGTCAGCACAAATGTGACCTTGCCTTCAGAGTACCTAACTATGATCCTTACATTTGAACTCTGAATAGGACAATGGTTCCTTTTGTAACTGGCATTAATATTTTCATAAACATGGAAAATTTTATATCTTCTCTGTGGTTGGAACTGAATGGTCAGGGACTTGATCATATTTTATAAACTATGGTCACGTACTTAAACAAGAAATTCAATAAACTTTTCTTCATATTGGGAAATAAAGTGATTTATTGTTGAAGTTACTAAATAACAAGACATGCTTTACCTACTACTTTGACTGTTACAGTCTATGCATATATGTTTGTATTTTTATGTGTGTATGTACTATGAAATTTGATATTAGTTGAATAATTTTCCAGGCAGTCTGTGATGATTTTTAGAACTATGATTATTTCTCTAGATTAATTAGTAAATAAATTAGACAAATGTTTCATAAGTTCTAAAAGCATTTACTTAAAATCACCTTATGATAGAGGAGGGATTTAATGAGAAGTTATTTCGTATCAGTTTTAAAATATCGTAACTATGTTTGATTTTATGTATATTATGCCCGTAAATATATACATAATCATACACACACACACACACACACACACACACACACACACACATTCCTCTGAATTATCCACAAATAAACTATAAATATTTAGAGATTATCAAATTGCTGATAAATTATTAAACTAATTGAAAATAAATTTTATCCATGGAATTTATGATCTAAAAAGAAAAAAAATGTTTTCAAATCTCTTTTTTTCTGCAGTTGAAAATGCTACCTAAGTCACTTCTATAGTACAATACAATTTTAAATGTTCTTATTTGTTTCCATAGCATCGAGTACAGTTTTGTGTGTGTCACATGCCTTTGAGACATCTCCTATTCCTGCAGACCCCATGAATAAGTGACGTCCACCATGTCCCATCCTCACAGCCCTGCTCACCTCCCATAGACCCAACCCTATGGCTTCTTTTACAGAGTCAATGAATCTCATACTTGGTCCTCCTCTTTTCCTGCTGCCTTCTGTTTTTCCCACCATTGGTGTCTTTTCTGAAGAACCCTGCCTACTCACGATGTGCCCAAAGTAGGACAGCTTCAGTTTTGTCATTTTTGCCTCCAGTGATGTTTCAGGCTTAATTTACTCTAGGACCTACCTGTTGGTCTTTCTGGTGGTCCAGGGTACCCATAGGTCTCTCCTCCAACACCATATTTCAAAATGAATCAATTGTTGTTGTTGTTTGTTTGTTTTGTTTTGTTTTGTTTTTTTCCCTATCAGCTTTCTTCACTGTTCAACTTTTGCATGCGTTTATAGTGATCGGGATTACGAGGGTGTGGATGATCTTAGCCTTGGTCACTAATGACACATCTTTGCTCTTGATCTTTCCTAATTCATCCATTTGCTGCCCCTCTGAGTCTCAGCCTTCTCTTGATTTCTTGGCTGCAGTCTCCATTTCAATTGATGACTGAACCATGAGAAGCAAAATCTCTAAAAATGTGATGTCCTCATTGCCGGTGCTAAGGTTGCACATTCTTCTCTAGTCATGATTTTTGTCTTCTTGATGTTCAAATGCAATGTCCTCCTTTGATACTTCCTTTTCATTTTCATCAGAAGTCGTTTCAACGTTGCTACTATTGCCAGTAAGATGCTTTCATGTGTATCTTAAGTTATTGCTGTTTCTTCCACCAATTTTCAGTCCTCTTTCCTCTGAGTCTAGACCAGTTTTCATAAGATATGTTCTGCATACAGATTAAACAAATAGGGAGAGAAAATGTACCCTTTTCTAACACTTTAGCCTATAGGAAACTATTTTGTTACCATATTCTGTCCTGATAGGGGCTTTCCATCCATAATACAGGTTATGTATCAGGAGAGTCGAATGATGAGGCACGCCCATTTCTTTCAGAACAACCCGTAGCTTTTCATGATCCACGCAGTCAAAGGTTTTATGGTAACATAGACTAGAAAAAAAGCAGACATCTCTAGAATTTTGTTGTAGGGCCAAATATTTGCACTAAGATACCTGATTAGGTACTATATTATACAGAGTTCTTCAAAGAAACAGAATCAATAAGATACTAATGTGTGTATATACTCATATATAATACATATGTGTATATATGCACACAATATCTGATTCATCTACTATACATATAATATCCTATACATATATAATGCTCATATCCTATAATATGTCTAATATATACATATGTACACACATTAAATCCTATTGTGTCTGAGTACAAACAATCATATACAGATTTATTCACATTATATATAGATACGGATATGAATGTAAATACAGATTTATTTTAAGGAATTAGCTCAGGCAAAGTGGCAGCTAGCATGTCTGAAATTCGGAGGGAAGGCTAACGGGCTAGAAAATCAGACAGTTGATACTGTAGTTTTGTGGCAGAATTTCTTCTTCTTCTGGAAACCTCAGTGTTTACTCTTGATGCCTTCAGTTGATTGGATGAAGACCATCCGCATCACCGAGGGTTAATATTATTTACTAAAATCGACTGCTTTCATTGACACACAACCACTTGTTAACCACATCAACAAACAACCTTCACAGCAATGCCTAGATTTGTGTTTAAATTAAATTTGTGATTAAATCACCGGATATTATAGGATAGTCAATTTGACATATGACACTAACTCACGTGTGCATGTCCATGAATGTAGCATATCAAGGTCTAATTACCTTAGGCACAGGTATAATTCTAACCTCAATAATTTACTTTTATTAGATGCTAAATGTTTTCTGCAAGAACGACAATAAATATATAGAAGAAAACTTCACTCTAGTGGTTAATAAGTAGGTACGAGTTTTTTTAGTCATCAGAACATACTGAATATAAAGAGTAGTATTCAAAAGCTCTGGATCAGATATGCGTTTAAAGGTCAGTTCTGCTTCTTACTAGTAATGTAACTTTGAACAATTTGTGTGATCTCTCTGAACTCAGTATCTTCAACTGCAAAATAGATAATAATACTCACACTGCAAGATAATGATTTTGCATAGATAATGATTTTGATTGGGCAGGAAAATGTTTTGTCTTTTAAATTGCACTTAAGATAAACAAAAAGATGTTTTTTGGGGTGGCCAGTTGGCTCAGTTGGTTAGAAATAGTGCTGGTAGCACGAAGGTTGTCAGTTCAATCCCCACATGGGCCACTGTGAGCTGTGCCCTCCTTAATAAAAAGAAGAAAAAAACAAATCTTTGTTATTTATAGTTCATGATCTGTCTACCACTACTCAACAATCACCCCCCTATTCTTTTCTAAATCAGGTGGATTTTAATAATTGGAACATCTGTTTCCTAAGCACAAATTCATTCTCAGTATGAAGAACTTTCACCTTCTTAGAGGATATGAATTGTTGGCTTTGAAAGAGCCAGGATAGAACTAAGTAAACTTACATGCAAATGAAGGACCAAGAATAAAGTGTTTGAGAAGGCAGAAGTCTGGAGCCAAAAGACTGGGGAAAGTTGACAGAGAATCCAGAGGAGAGAGAATTAGAAGAATAATTTTAGTAGAGAACAAGTGTTTAATGTGACTTGTTAACCATTTTTACCTAATAGTACCCCTTCCTCTGAAACACAGTCTCCATAAAATTTGCACTTTTCACTTTGTCATCTAGAATATATTTTATTTTAGAGGAATAAAGACACCTGTTGAAATCTGCTGCAGATTTAGTACCCAGGTAATAATAATGGTGATAGTAACACCTGCTCCTAGAAAAGAGCCACACTAGCATTTTTATGACAATCCTTTGGTCCTGGGATAAGAAGAATAAGAGTAACCGATAACAGAAAAAAAAAAGGTAGAGTGTCTGGAAATAGACCTGATGATGTATATAGAAATAGTATATATGAAAGAAGTCATTTCAAATAAGTGGAGAAAAGCTGGTTTGTTCAATACCATCAAGAGAAAGACTGAATTCTCTAGGGAGTGGGAAGGTATTGTACTAAATAATTTCAAAACAGATTATAATTTTCAATGTATCTTAAAAGCCATAATTATACCAGGAAACAATTTAAGCTCTATAAAATCAGGGAAAAAAAAAAAACAAACAAACACTGATAAACATCTTAAAGCATACTTTCTTTTTAATTTCTCAGATAATTTATCCGTGAACACTAGCCAAAATTTCTCCTCCAACAATTTTTTAATAGTTCCAGATATAAAGTAAGTAGTCTTTGATTAAAACCATTTCAACAGAGTCCACTTCTACCCCGTGTTACACAGAAGAAATGCTTTCTACTTTCATGGTCAATATCTCTAAATAATCACCCCAAAAATAGTCTCTTCAGTAAATTCTAAAGAAACTTTCCAAAATGTATGGTGTGCAAAGGGAAATGTCTGTTAACCCACCGAAAATCTGGAAATTTAGTTAATACCACACTCCATTACCAGACAACCAACTTGGCTTATTAGTGTAAACTTAATAAATGTGGCTAAAATATAAAGATAGTTCAGAACGGACGCAGTTTTCCAAGGTATACTTCATGGAGGTACCAAAGGTGTCAAAGAAAATGAAACAGTCATTGGTGGAGAGAAGAGAATAGACCTTTTCAATTAGTGGCAATGAAATGAGAAATGGATAATTAAGGATTGAGTGAGTTAGAATTCTGAGCCATTGCTGGGGCTTCAGTGAAGGAAGTAAATGCTGAGCCCTCAGGTCCTGACACCACTTACCAGGAATCTCAGGGACAACAGCAGCAGCAGTGTGGCTCACGCCACTGTGAGATGAAACAGTTTGGGGACTGTGCCCATCATCAGGGTGACTTCCAGTTTTGTGAGGGTTTCAGGGCGGTACTGAAACAGTGTAGCTTTGCAAATGGATTAATCTAATCAAGAAGTTCAAACTGAAGAAATGTAATATCCTCTCTCACAACCAAGTTAATTTAGCATAAAAATATGATTGATAATGAAATTTTAAAGTGTAAAACCATCAGTTAAACCTCCCCTCTATCATTAGCTGCTTCCTTGCTTCAGAATTGCAGTGGGGGTGGGTGTTCTCACTGGATAGAAATTTCTGACATGTATAGAGTTAGGGACTGGACAAATGTTTGTGTGGTCTCCTTAAACTAACTTTTGTGATGTTATTATTTGTAATTTAATTAGAATAAAATAATTTTCTTAAAAAAAGTGAGTTGGTTTGTTTAATTCAGTGTATCTATATGAGGGCTTCTTTTATAGGAGGGCTTCTTTTTATTAATAATATGAAGTATCTACATTATTCATAAATGATGTATCTTTATATTTTATAAATTATATGTATTTTATAGAGAATTTTAAACCTTAACATTTAAAAAAAATACTGTACCATGGACAATGCATAAGACCAAAACCAACAACCGGGAGTCCTCAGATAATTTATGACACTATTCTATACTGGTGAGGAGGTCCTCTCCACCACACCAGAGCAAGAGATACTGCTGGCGCATTGCAAATAAGTCAAATAGTGTTGTTCATATGACTTCGTAAGAAATATACATATAATGTTTAAGATATTTATGTCATTTTAATATTTCTAATATATAGCTAGGAAATGCCATTTCAAAATCACTTAAAGGATTATAAAACATTCTGAATTTCAATTTTCATTATTTTCTAGAACCAAGAGAAAGATCGTCTTATCTTCTTTTTAGCCTTCTCAGTTATATCTACATATGTTTTTATACCAAATGTCTTTGCCTACTCTTTCAAGAAGCCATAAGTAATTTTTCATATTCTCTTGTTTCTGGATACTATCATCCTTGATGAATTTATTTTGTGTCTCTTAAGATCAGTTGGTTTTCTTTTCTACTGATTAAACTGAATGTTTCCTCCCAGGGCAGCATGCTTATTAGTGATTTTGTTTTCACTTTGCATTGTCATATTAAATCCAATATTTCAGAAGAACGGAGGTAATTTTCAAAATCAAATACTCTTCTATTAATCTCAAGAATTGTGTAGTAGTCATAAAAGTTATGCCAAGGCCATACAGAAATTGTAATGGATAGTTAACTATTTTAATTGTTTGTTTTCATTAACAAAACAAATTATGAATACAAAAGCAAATGCAGTATATATGCTAATTATAAATATTAACAGAAACATAAACACACAGTTATCCAACGACAAGCTTGAGAAATAGAACATCTGTCATATTTTGAAGGTTGCGGGAGCCACTCAGTATATTGTCACCCTCCCAGAGACAAATAATATCGCTAATTTTGATTTATTGTCCATTACACACACATACACACACACACACACACACACACACATATATGTACACAAGATAGTGTTAGCGTTGTCTGTGTTTGAATTTTATATGCATAGACCTTACTGTGTTTGTGTCTAAGAATGTATTAAATTAGTGTTTATCACGCTACTTAACAAATTTATATTTTTTAAGGAAAATAACTTTTGACATTTTTAGCATTGATCTAAGTTGATGTCAGCGTTTGGAGAAAATGTTCTCATCAGTTCACACAAACATTTGCTGAAATACCATTTGACACTTGGTAGCGTGGCACTGTATCCCAAGTCTATAATCTAAGGCCATCTTGAGTCTTATAGAATTAAATTATTTGGAGTTATACTTTAAAAGCATAAGAAAATGGTAAGTTAATGTAGATGCAAATTGTAACCCACACTGAGGGGTAAGGGAAAGTATGAGGTAGTGAGAAATATTTGAGCCCTAGTAGAAACAATTGGATGGTGAGTCTACATTTTCTGTACTATAAATAAATTAGGTAAAACAAATTAAATTCTGTAACTATTATCTGACTTAACCTGAAAGCTTTTATTATCACAGATTTTTATTCCAGAATTTAATTTAATTTCAATTATTCATTTAGTATGTTTAATATTTTTGAGTGCTCCTTACCTACTAGATCCTGTGCTAAAAAAAAAAAGAGTCCATCATAGATCTTGTAACCTAGTATCAGAGAAAGAAATTGGTCAAGCAGTTATGTAAATAATTATATGCAAATAAACTATGATTGGGTTCTCAATAAAATCTGATTTGATGTAGTAATGTCTCAACATAACATATATTTCTAAAGATGGACAATGAAAGGAGAAAACCAGAATTTATCTTCCTTCACTGGTAACATAAGGTATAGAAAAGTAAGATTAGCCTTTGATTATAATAATCAGAAGTTTTTCTTGGTCACAAAAAAACAAAAAAAAAATCACAAAGAAATAAATCTTTAACTATATAGTCTGTTATTTCCTGGACTTAAAAAAAACAAATTATAACATTCAGTATATCTAAATAATCCAACCAAAAAGAGCCAGTGGGGGGTGGGGAGAGGGAAGAACAAAGAAAGAAAGGAAGGAAAAAGAAAGGAAGAAAAATAGTCCTCATGTTGTCATCAGACAATAAAAGGAATTTTTTAATTATTGTTTGTAATTTTTATATCACTCAAGACTAGATTTCTATTCAGATCCTCACTCCTAATAAATTTTCATCTGATAAATTTACATTTATGTCTAAACACTACATAGTATACAAAATCAAGTAGAAATCTATAATTTGGAGACAATGATAATGAATAAATTATGTTTAGCAAGATAATACTAATTATAGACTTCAGAGGTGCAATAATTTTTTAATACCAAATGAAAGGTGGACTACAATATTTGCATAAACTAAAAGTACAATTTATTGACTTCTCATATTATGACCAACATTCCAGGAATTATATTTTTTCCTGCTTTCCCATTGTTTTCCTTTCCTTCCATTGTTCATAGTCTATAAGAATTAAACTACAAAGGCATCTTTTTTTAATTATCACAGAATGGTTTATGCATGTACTATTTTTTATGTATTACAGTGATTATGAAATCAACAATCAGGTTGTTCTCTTGAAGATTATAATGGTAATTGGCCAGATGACTTCATTATCAATGTTACATTTCATCTACTTTAGGAAGGATAAATATACTTTATTTACTCTAGTATTCACTTACTAGATTCATGGTCCATTCTCAATTTTCTCTGTTCCATGGCAGCAGTAATATTGCAAAGATATTAATGAAGAACCACCATGATTCAAGATTCTGAGAATTTTTAGATGTATATTTCTGAATATATTAAACATTGGTAAAACAATATATTAATTCTAGGATACAAATGAACTGTCTGATTATACGGATGGTAATCGGAACAAGAAAGTTGTATATGCATTTAATTCTTACAAGAGGGTTTCTTCAAGGTATATGAGTTGATGATATTTTAGATACTTCAAAATAGTACTAATAGCGTTAAACTAGAAAGGATAAGTGCAGTCAAATTGTATTTTCTAATGGATTTCCCAAATTACCTGCAGGAGTACTGTCTTAATAATAAAAAGTGCATAAAAAGGGTTGGCCTCCCCTGCTATAATAGGTATAGTTTCTATCCATGAAAATAAATGGAATGGACTGCAATTATACATACTAACAGCAATACAGACCTATAACTTGAATTAACATCCTTACAAAATACTGGAACCACACTTATCAATTCACAACATAGGAAAATTTGTTTTAGTGTTTGAGAACAAGGTGGTTTTGAGAGTTATGCATTTTTCAAATTAGAATCTTGTTGACAAAAATACTTATCAGCTCTCTACCATGTGAAAGATACCAAGACATCGCTGTAAAAAGGAAACCATAAAATCAAGTATTTTTCTCCAATAACATATAACCTGGCACATTATACATAAACAAATGAAATTTGGATTTTTTGGTTAAATATTGACAAGAAGATAAGAATACATGTATATAAATTGTGCACTGTTCATTTTCCATGAAGTCAGGTAAAGTTGTTATTATAATGAATTTTATGTATTGTTTATGTATCATCTCATTTCATAAGCATTTATTATGTGTGTGTAAAAATTTAAAAATTAAGGAAGGAAAAGAATAATGTTATAAGCATGATCATATCATCTAATGAAAAAAAGCAAAAACTTGGGATAAAAATACTATTTATTAATACATATAATTTTAAGTTATCTAACAGAAGCTATGTGTAAGAAAGAATGAGTATAAACAGTGTAATATATGTCTGATAAACTACTCTATATAAAAGATTAAGAACAGAATATATAGGAGATGTAAAAAAAAGATTAATAGCAAGAAATAGAATTGAATTGCTCGGATTGGTTGTGATGTATTCAACAAATTTTTTTCTAATAGTAAATGAATGAAGGAATTTTAAGAAAGAAGAAAATAATGAAAGGAGAATGCAGAGATGAAAGGAATAAGTCAATTTAACTGTACAAGTTTTTTTTAAAATGTTTGATTTAACATTAAGAAAGTTACTTCAAGTTTTAGCTCTGACATTTAAAGAGATTAGACTTCATCAGCCTCATCCATACAATGATAAAAATATGAACAAACTGAAAATCAATGACTTTTCTTGGACCCATCTGTGCACTTGAGGTCACAAGGCAAAATATTATGCAAAAATCTGAAGAGATAGATATACCCAAACAGATACAGCCGAGATCTGTTTACATGGAGCAGACACCCCAGAGACATACATTTGCAGAAATATTTGAACAATATTTTGATAAAATCCTGGAGACTAAGTGTGGACTACCATGAAAATGAGAAACCCCTGGGGGCCTGTAGTCTAAGGGGAATTCCCACAATTTCATTGGTTTTCCTTGAAGCAATTCCACCAGCTTCCCACACAAAAGACCTTAGAAAAATCCATTCATGGTTCTTATAAGAGTAGGGAGAGAATTAAAAACATAGTAAATAGGGCTCGAGCCTTCAAGGAAATAGATTGGGAATGCTGTAGCCACGGAAGGGAGTAGAGGTGTGTGCAAAGATATACACTAAAGACACACTTGGGAAAGTTATACCCTGAGACACAGGCCCACTAAAAAACAGGATTTAATCATAAAATTATCTAATGCTTCTCCCCACACCTGACCACCACATCAGCAAGGAACTAATATAATAACAATGGATTACAGCCCAAAGAGCTTGCGAGACAGTCTCTCTGTCTTTCATTAGTATTCAGGGAAACAAACTCAAAAGGGAAGACAAAAACAAGGACAGTAGGCATCCGTAACTACAGCAAACATTAAGCCCAGGTCCTAGCCAGATTGAAAAAAATCCTCACACCAATGGTCTATTTACCTTAGCTCCTATTGTCCATAAAACATGTCTGGCTTTCAACAGAAAATTTACAAAGCAGGCCAAAAGACAAGATAAAACATGATCTAAAGAGACAAAGCAAGCATCAGAATTAGACTCAGATATGACACAAGTGTTAGAATTATCAGACAAAAAATTAAAATAACTATGATTAATATGTTAAGTGCTTTGATGGGAAAAAAAATGTGTAACTTACAAGAACAGATAGACAATGTAAACAGAGAGTTGGAAACTCTAAGAAGGAATCAAAAGGAAATGCTAGAAATCAAACATACTGTAACAGAAAGAAGAATGCCTTTGATGGCTTCGTCAATAGACTAGATGTAGCCAAGGAAAGTATCCATGAGCTTGATGATAGGTCAATAGATAGTTCCCAAATTAAAATGCAAAGAGAAAAAGGAATGAACAAAAAAATGCAAGAACTGTGGATCAATATCAAAAGGGTAACACACATATAATTGGAATGCCAGAGGAGAAGAAAAAAAAAAGAGTAGAAAACAAAAGAATGTTTAAAGTAAAAAATAACTGAAAACTTTTCCAAATTATAAACACAGAACAAAGTACACACACTGGGAGCTCAGAGAACTCCAACCCATATAAATAACCAAAATAAATAACTAACTAAATAAAATAATACCTAGGCCTCTCATATTCAAACTGCAGAAAATAAAACCAAGAAGAAAATCTTAGAAGACAGAAAAAAAAAAAAGTTAGCTACGCTAATTTTTTATTAAAAATATTTCAGAACCAGAACATTCCAAGGAATAAAGAGAACATAGTAGAATGATAAAGGGGTCAACTATCAAAAATAAATGAATAAATAACAATCTTAAATGAGTATATGCATAACAAAAGATTGTTAAAATACGAAAGGCAAAAACTGATAGAACAAGAAGAAATAGACAATTCTGCTATTATTGTTGGAGACTTCAACACCTTTCTGTCCGTAATTGATAAAATGAACAGGCAGAAAATCCATAAGGGCATAGAGATGGCTTCAACAGCACTAGTATCAATTTAATCTAATTGATACCGATACACTACTCCATGTAAAATGGAGTATACATGTTCTCAAGCTCACAAGTAACATTCTGTCAGAACACATTCTAGGCTGCAAAATACATAGTACCAAATGTAAAAATCATAGAAACCATGCAAAGTATGTTCTTAGGTGACACTGGAATTAAACTAGAAATCAGTAACAAAAAAATAGCTGGAAAATTTCCAAATATTTAATAACTGAACAACATCAATCAATGCCAGAAAACAAAAACAAAAATCACAGAATCCAGCACTTATGTTAAAAACTCTCAGCAAACTAAAAATAGGCACTTCCTAAACTTGATAAAGAACATCTACAAAAATTCTATAGCTAATGTACTTAGTGGTGAACACTGAACACTCTCCATGTTAGAGTTAGACTATGAATAGATTTTGGAAGTAAAATAATGATTTCCTGATGCATAGATTATGGAATATGAGAGTCAAAAAAGAATTCAGGGTTTTTTACTTGGGCAACTGAAAAGAGCGTTTCTCTATATGAAGGAGTGCCTCCACCATTGAAACCATCAGATGACATAACTGGACCCTTCTCTGCTTGCTTCCTCTCTCAACAGGCTCCTCTCATCTAGTGTGGCCAACTCTTCTCATAATTTCCCCATTTTTTTTTAAATTTGCCTTTTTCTATTGTTTTAATTTATTGGTGATTCTGAAGTGATGTCAAGTAAATGTTTATGCTCATTTGCCATTTTGAATTAGAAACCCAATTGTTTTTCTTTAAAATGTGATCATGCTTGTATATACACAAATATATAAAGTTGTCAAAGGTTATAAAATTAAATACTTGAATAAACTGAGCTGTCTCCTCTCAGCATTGATAAAGAATTTGCTCTTTGAGCCCTGCAGAAGAGTAGTGACTTACAGTTCAAACGATACATGGTCACTCATCTATCACAGAACTCAGCTTTCTAGGCTCTGCCAGTATAACTCAGTAGAGAAACAGTAAAAGAAGTAAACCAGTCTGATTTATTAAAAAAGCATAATCCAACAGGCAATGCTCTAACTTCAAACAGATAACTTTGAATTGCTTATGAAGAAGCATACTTCAATAAATTAAAAATTTCCACAACGTAGCAATAGAAGAAAATTTTTATTCTTCAAAAATGTATCATCTTTTCAAAAAAATTGTGGAATCTTCTTTGAGTTTATTCTATAATGGAAAAAAAACTTTCTGTTTTGCCTAATAGCAGAACCCTTCTTTCTAATACATAACACATTCAGTGTCTTTGATTGGAGTTGTGCTTTCCCCCACCAGGAAAGGTGTATGACTCAGACCTGGCCAGTTATAATACAGCATCTTAATAGCCACCTTTGTCACCACTTTCAAGATATCAAACTGAAAAGCAGAGAAAGCAATAAAAAAAAGAGAGAGAGAGAGAGAATATTTTCTTATGACATCATTTGACCTTCTCAATCATGAGCTCCTGAAAGCCCCCAGAACTTCCCTCAAAAAGAGTTCATGCATCCTTACCTCTTTAATCTACTTTTAATTGGGTTTCTTCCAGTTACCAACAAAAATAGTATGGTAGATACAAATGGTTTCTTTGTCAAATAACATTGTAAATGCTATATATAACATAACTTACATTTGCAAAATTTGGAGTAAACACATTTGAAACTATCTGAGTAACCCAGCTTCATTTTGTTTTATCCACATATATTTGACAAAAAATTCACCTACCTCTTTTCTTTTCCCCTCACAAAAAAAAAAAAAAAACCTTTTATATTTTACAGGGCTAGTTTTCTACATGGCATTCATTTACAAATGATAGGTTTTTTTTTTTTAAGTGGTATTTTTGAATTTAGCCAGTGGTAAGAAAAATTTATATAATGAAAGTCAAAGAAGCTATTATTCTAATAGTTATTAATTGATAGAATGGAAGGAAAGTGAGATGCTCTATCCCACATGTGAAAAAACCATGAGAGTTTTTATACTTAGAAACTTTACCAACCGCTACACATCAGAGAAAAATTAATCATCATTAGCTGTAACCCAATAGCTACCAAACAATGAGAGGCTAAAGAATTTGTGGATTATGTAAATCTCCGTTCAGGGTCATCTGGATAACCTTATGAAAGTAGAACTGAAATAGGATTGGATTCCATATGCTATTTTTTTTTAGAATTGCTGTGTCCATATTCATGAGAGATATTGATCTATAGTTTCCATTTCTTGTAATCTTTACCTGATTTTAATGATGGCTTCATAAATTAAGTTTGAAAATATCCCCTGTATTTTCAAGAGACTATATAGAGATTGTATTATTTCTTTAAATGTTTGGTAAAATTTCTTGTTAAACCATATAAGGACTGGAGATTTCATTTTCAGGAAGTTTATAGCTATGAATTCAACTGTAATAGGTATAAAATTATCCAGATTATTTCTTCCAAAGTAGGTTTTGGTAGTTTTTCTCAAAGAATTGGTCAAGTGCATCTAACTTGTCAACATTTTTGATAATAGAGTTGTTCATAGTTTTGTTTTATATTCCTTTTCAAGTCTATGACGTCTGAACTGATGTCCTCATTCAGTATTGCTATTAGCCATTTTCGTTCAATCCTCTTTTTTTCTGGATCATCTGCCTAGAAGTTTATCATGTCAGTGATCTTTTTAAGAAGCCAGCTTTGGGGTTCATTGTTTTTCGATATTATTTTCCTGTTTTTAATCTTATTGATTGCGCCTCTTATTTTTGGTATGTCCTTTTGATTTCTCTGGGTTTAATTTGCTCTTCATATTCTAGGTTCTTAAACTGCAGCTTAGATTATTGATTTGAGACTTCTGTACTCTTATAGTATAAAAAGTTAAATCTATAAATTTACCAAGAAGCACTGCTTAATTCTATCATTGTTTTATTTTTATTCAGTTTAAAAATATTTTAATTGTGCTTGAGAATTCCTCTCTGACCCACTTGTTATTTAGAAGTATATGATTTAATTTCCAAACATATGGTGATTTTCCAGATATTTTTACTTGTTATTGACATTTTAGTTTAATTTTAGTCTGACACAAAAACATATTTTATATGATTTCTACTCTTAAACTTTTTAAGGTTTCTTTCATAGACCAAACAATGGTTATTTTCATGAATGTTCCATGTGCACTTACGAAAAATATGCATTCACCTGTATATGGAGTTTTCTATAAATGCCAATTAGATCAACTTAAATGATAATACTGCTCAGATCATCTGTATACTTACTGATTTCATGTTTACTTATTCTGTCAATTACTGAGAGATGGGTGATGAAGACTCGAAATATAATTCTGGATTTGTGCAAAACCAGCTTTATCTCATGTGTTTGAATGTTCTTTTGTAAGATACTTACATGTTATATTGTTCTATATTGTTAGATATTTGATCCCTTTAACATTGTATACTGTCCCTCATTATCTCTGATAACTTTCCATATTCTGAAGGCTGCTTTATCTGAAATTAATGTAGCGACTCCAGATTTTTTTAGATTAGTGTTTGCAGGGTATATCATTCTCAACTTCTTTACTTTTAATCTCTCTGTGCCTTTAAATTTAATATGTTTCTTGTAGGCAGTGCATACTAGGATCTCCTGTGTGTGTGTGTGTGTGTGTGTGTGTGTGTGTATTCCACCAATCTCTATCATTTAATTGGTGTATAGAGACTTTATATTTAAAATTATGGTAGCAATTGAATTAAAATCTAACATTCTGCTAGCTACTTTCTATATGTTGCATTAATTTTTGTTTCTATTACCCTTTTTTTCTGTCTTCTCTTAGGTTAATTATTTATTTTATGATTAAATTTTATCTTTTTTATATATTATTGCTACCTTTTATTTTTATTTTAAGTATTTGTTCTAAGATTACAGATAGACATCTTTAATTAATCAGAGTATACCTTCCAATACTATTATTTTGATTCACATGTAGTGTGTTTCTCACAACCATATGTGTATAGTCTCCATTTCTTCTCCAGATTTTATGCTGTTGTTGCTGTCGTTTTAATTCATCTGTGCTATAATATAGCACATTGTGGCCATTTTTGTTTTAGATAGTTATTTTAGAGCAAATAAATAAGAAACTAAATTTTATTTTACCTTCAATTTTTTTAATCATCATTGTTTTTCATCTATGTGCATGTCTGTTTCTGTAGATTCAAGTTTCTGCATGGTATCATGATATTTCTTCTGCCTCAAAAATCTTCTTTTGAAAGTTTTATATTTAAGCCTACTGGAAATTAATTATCTCAAATTTTATTTAAGAAAGTCTTTCATTTTTTTAAAAACCATAGCTTCATTGAGAAGGTAAAAAATTCTATGTTAGCAGAATTTTCATTCCTCTCAGCACCTTAAGCGGTTACCCCAGTGTCTTCTGGCTTGCATGGTTTCTGACAAGATGGCAGACTCTCCCCATATTAGTTTCTGTGAAAACCTGGTAGAGCCTGTACAGGAAAGCCAGGTAGAGTGTGCCAGTTTTGCTTTATCTTTGGCTTCTAGGCTTCCGTTTCCTTTCACCAGTTCACAGTTGGCCTCCATGAATTTAACTGTGTAGCTGAATTCTTTTTATCAGTGCCCAGCTACTACTTCTCCCCAATTACACGGTGACATCCTGCCTCTCTTTGCAGGTGATTGTTTCATATTTTGGACCACTTAGTTGCCCTGATGCTCTGTTCTCAGAAAATATATACTAATGTGTATTTCACAATGTGGAAAAGTCTATATAAGTGTAAGTGGCTTATCAATCCATAAAATGGATTGCTAATATGATAGAATTCACTAGCACTTGTCATGACTAATAAATCATTGGGTTATTTTACTTAGCAATCTAATTTTTAGCAAACAAGTCATTAGGTTGATATTCACTCTTGAATGAATAGGGGGAGGTGTTCTTTATTAGCCCAATTAGAAATATGAATTTTATTTTTCTGGGTATTTCTTGTTATCATGTGATGAAAAAAAATTGTATTCTGTGCAAAGTTAAAGTCCAAATTCCTTTAAAAAGAAGAAACAGAGGACTCAGTAAAGCTAAATGGTTACTGACTGGATACTGAATTTACTTTTCCTCATTGCTTGAAAAGTGTTTTTGTTTGTTTGTTTTTTGTTTGCTTGTTTTGTTTTTATCAATAATACCAGTGTATTTAAAATAAAACAAAGTTAAACAACTTCAAGAACCACAGCTACATTCACAACCAAAACAGTAACTTAATCAATTAGTGCTTAACAAAATTATCTGCGTGCTGTATTTTTCAGAATTTCATTTCTTAGCCTTGTAGAGAGAACCTAACGTATTAAGTGAGGACTTGAAACTGCTCTTTATTATCTAAGAATTCTTTGACACACTTCGCTGGTTGTCACCTGACTTCCACAGTGAATAATATTGTCAATCAAAACAGAGATATATATTTTTTATTTATTTAAACATTGCTAATAAAAAGAGGAATTGTAGAAAATCAAGATTTAGGTGACATATTCTTTCTGAAAGAAAAGAATATTTGTAAATACCTTTCCAAAAGAACATATATCTCCAATATATAGCTCATTAAATTCTACTTGACAATTCAAGAAGGAGGAACGCAATAGTTGATAAAAAATGAATTCTTTCAGGATGGC
Organism: Rhinolophus hipposideros; assembly: GCF_964194185.1. Classification (NCBI taxonomy): domain Eukaryota; kingdom Metazoa; phylum Chordata; class Mammalia; order Chiroptera; family Rhinolophidae; genus Rhinolophus; species Rhinolophus hipposideros. The sequence goes on from NC_138071.1 coordinate 11,455,600, forward strand.
TCAGTTGGAACACAATTTGAAATATGATTTTACTGTTGCAATTAATGGATCTTTTACTTTAAGGGACAAAATAAATGCCTCGTCAATTAATATAGCATTAGCATTCTTAGTACTGTTTAGATGGTGGCTCTTATCCACTTACTGCATTCACTGACATAAAATGGAAATATTCAGTATTGAATGCTAAATAAAGAAAATTAGATTTGATTACAAGAGTAAAATGCAGGGTGCTTTATGCTGGGGTTGGAGAATTGCAAAAAATAAATGAGGGAATATTATTATTATTGATAATTTACTTTTACTTATTCCAATATTTTTAAAGAAATATTTCATTACTCTGGACACTCTTCTAGAGTTCAGTGTTTTGGAAAAGAAATTAAGCAGTAAAGTTATTGGTAGAACTTAACAATTATTATCATTTATTAGGTTTTACTGTGTACCAGGCACTGTTTGAAAGGTTTTATGTGCATTATTTCATTGATGTCAAAGTTGTAGTATCAGTTAATTACTTTCAGTGTGGCTAGGGTCCTGGTAAAGGAAGAAGTTGTTATGGTGATAAGGAGATAACATAGATACATAAGTAAGTTTGAAGATAGATGGTGGGCAGATCTATATTCTTTTAAAATGCTTAAATAATACATTTTTATTATATATAAAAATGTGTATTGTTAGGGAAAATTGTTACCATATAAAAGGAAAAAGCACCTCTTCAAAACCAATTGCATAAATAACCTAAAGTAAAACAAATTATCAAATATTTAAAAAGAAAGAAAGAAAGAAGGTTATGTCTGGCTTTCACATAAATGGTATTTTAAACAATGAAGAACTTGGTTTCGAATCTACTAGCTTTTTTTAATGAAACAAATCAGGTGGAGAAAATGTTTTGTGATATGGGAAAATATCATGAAAGTACTCTAGATCTTTTGAAACAAACGCTTTACTGGCATCTCCTCTTTGAGAGGAATGTTGATGGGTTCTGAGGGGTTATAAAATAGCAGCTTTAAGAAGGTTGTGCTTCAGTTGGGAGGGCAGAGCTTAACATGATGAATTTATGAAATACCCTGTAACTACCTGAGGTATGTCACAAGTGAGACTAAAGAAAACTACTGAATGCAAATGTCTGAGCAGAGAGTGCTGTAGCTTCTGTACAAACAGTGGATACTTTACAGTATAAAGAGTCAAAGTAAATTTCAAGGATAGATAAGAGGAGAAAGAAAACGAGAGTATTCTGTTGCAGGGGACCCTGGCAAGGACATAAGATTGGAGCTTTGTATTTTGTTTTTCTTAAGGTTCTTGGTTGTGGTAAACATACCTGAAAATTGGTAAGCTACTACATTTATTTGAAAATTAAATTGAGCTACATAAATTTACTGGGGCTGTTCTTTGATTATAAATAAAAAACTTTTTGGAATGGTCTCATTATTGTATCTGACGGATTAGTTTGTTTTGTAAAAAATAATAAGGGTGAACTCAATTTAAATTGAAACAGTTTTTTTATTTTTGTTTTAAAAGAAAAGTGATATTTATATACAAGCTGGGAAGTTTGGCAATTACCTTTAGTCTTTAATAGTTATAATACTCTATAAAATTTCACTCACCATTCTTATGCCAATGATTAAATTTGTAAGATTTCCACTCTTAACTATTTCCATTTAATATTCTAGAACTGCATAAAGCTCAAATTGTGAAATAGTGTCTAAACTAAAGTAGAAAAATTCCTCTCGCTGTAAAGTAGACATTCTGGGAGAATAGAATAAAAAGACCTTATTAAGAACATGGTCATGTTGATTTATGGGCACAGTAGGCTTACAAGTTCTCTCCAATTAGAGGAGGAAACTGTATATACATTTTTCTTTTCTTTCACAATCCCTCGGTCTTCAGAACAAATCTGTACAAGAAAGAATGATTTTTCTGGCTCTCTTTTCCTTTTTGCAATTGAGAATCCAGTGAGATTGAGAAAAACGCCTGTATAGTCCATATCAGCAAAGAGAGAAAACAAATATATTAAATCATAATTTAACTGTAGAATGAATCAAATCATATTCAAATGCCAACCTAAATTCCGTATTTCTAAATTAGCCACAAAAAATGATAAAAGTGAAAAACGGTGATAATATGCAATCTGATTTTAACTTCCCAGATCTAAGAGCCAATGCTAATATAATGAAAGAGTGTTGGGCTGGAAGTCATAACACTTAGGTTTAAGGACTGGTTTCTCTTGGTCACTGAGTTTGTTTTCTCATTTGCATAATCACACAGCTCATCATCTAATACTTTTTTAATAATTTCATTGCAGATATTAAATGAAATGATATATGTAAATGTAAAGTTAAAGCATAAGGAACCCAGATGGAAAGAAGCTTCTTTAAGGCATTTGTGTAGGTAAGTGAACATCATCTCTTTTGAACGCCTCTTATTATTAAAATTCATGTTTGATTTCCAAAGTTCTTCTTATCGCAGGCCTTCAAAATTGGAAGTATAGTATTTTGTTGTGTTAATCTTTTTTCTCTTATTTAGTATGACAGTTATGAATGTGTTTGTTTTGATCTCAGAATATTTATAATCTCAACTAGTGAAAAGTTCAATGCAAGTAACAATTTGTATACTTCACTAATGGGAAGATGTGACTTACCACCTCCTCTAAATGATGATTTAGTATCCCCACACTACTTTCATATTAATTATGGAAATACTCAGCAAGTGAAAAAAAGAGTAGAAATGTTTTTTGTTTTTTAAAAAAGGTATTATCTGGGATTGGACTTGAGGATGGGAAGATATAAGTATGCGTTGCTTTGAGTTGTAAGTTTTTCTGTGTTACTAAAAATATTTTTCTATCTTCATGGGTTACTTCAGTACAAATAAAATTTTAAAATACCATGAAAACGGAAAAAAATATATTTCTTATTAGAAAAGATGACACCAGTGGTCAAGTGGCTTTGACCTAGCCCTTGAAATATTATGTTATGAAGTGGTCAGTATACAAAAAGACTTGGGATGTCTGGTGAGGAAGAAAGGCAGTTTTGTTTAAGGCATTTAATTATACGTGGATAAAATTTATTGTGGAGCTTCACTGTTTGGCCTTATCCATTTTTTCCTTAATCTATTCAAAATAGGTAAAGGTTGAAGGGTGCATATTGAAATTGAACAGTAATTTATTTATCACCTATGGTGTGTTGTGTGTTGTGCTGGGTGTTAGGGATACAAAGGTGAAAAGTCATGATCCATGCCTCCTACCGTGTTTCCCTGAAAATAAGACTTAGTCAGACCATCAGCTCTAATGTGTCTTTTGGAGCAAAAAATAATATAAGATCCAGTCTTATTTTACTATACTATAAGACCGGATCTTTATAATGATGATATGATATGATATGATATGACATGACATGACATGATATGATACCGGGTCTTATATTAATTTTTGCTCCAAAGGACGCATTAGAGCTGATTGTTCAGCTAGGTCTTATTTTCGGGGAAACAAGTTTCAGTAGGAACTTAATAGAGAAAAATATGGGGAACTACACACTTGCCATTTTATCATCTGTATTTCATGTCACCATAGAATCTCACTGAAATGTTTACCTTGATGTGTGGTAGAAAGAACAGGGCAGTGGAAAACTGCAATAGATGAGGTGGTCACAGAAAGGAGAAAACTGACGTTAGAGAGCTGAGTAATACCTGAAAACTGAGAACTGACAGCCAAGTAGGAAGTAGGAAAGTAGGAAGACCAGAGGCCTTCATTCAGTAACATTATAACATATGCAGGGAATAAAAAGAAAGAAAAGCAGTGTTGCAAGTAGAGAATCCACTGAGCATTACAGGAGAGGAAGCTGAGAGGCAGTCAGGAGACAGGCCTTCCTTGCAGGACCACAGAGGTCAGGAATAGGGATTTGGATATTTTTCTACCATGTTTCCCACTAGCCAGACCATCAGCTCTAATGCATCTTTTGGAGCAAAAATTAATATAATACCCAGCCTTATTTTACTATAATATAAGGCCGGGTCATATGATATAATACAATACAATACAATACAATACAATACAATACAACACAACACAACACAACACAACACAACACAACACAACATAATATAATATAATATAATATAATATAATATGCATAACATAATATATAATAATACCAAGTTTTATATTGATTTTTGCTCCAAAAGATGCATTAGAGTTGATGGTCCGGCTAGGTCTTATTTTTGGGGAAACACGGTAGGTGCAATGAAAGTCAGTGGGGTCGAAGGGGTTAAAGCTTAGTATTCTTTCAAAAGATGATACTACTAACTATAGTAAGGGGAATGCATGGGGGAGAAGAGTGAAAGCTGGGATATCAGTTGAGGGCATACTGCTTTCAGTCGCTGTGTTGGTCAGGACAGCACGGCTGATGCTGTGATGACAAACACCACCAACATATCAGTGACTCACAATAACAAAGGTTTATTTTTCATGCACACATCATCATTTCTATTGTGGGTTGCTGAGGTCTCTGCTATATGTCATCATCCTCAGGCTTGGATCCAGGCTCATGAGGCATGCATTCTCTGGAATATTACCAATGACTGCTTCAGAAGTAGAAAAGATGAGCTAAAACATAGTTATCTCTTTTTTTATTATTATTAAATGTATGGGGGTGACATTGGTAAGTAAAATTGCATAGGTTTCAAGTATACATTTCTATAACACATCATCTGTATATCGCACTATGTGTTCACCACCCAGAGTCAGTTCTTCCATTACCATATATTTGATCCCCTTTTCCCTCTTCTAGCATCCCCCCGCCCTCCCCCTTTGTCCTCTGGTAACCACTAAGCTGTTGTCTGAGTCTATGAGGTTTGTTTTCTTTGTTTGTTTGTCTTGTTCATTTGTTGCTTTCAGTCTGATATGCCACATATGAGTGAAGACATATGGTTCTTGACTTTTTCTGACTTATTTCGCTTAGCATAATAATTTCAAGATCCATCCATGTTGTTGCAAATGGCAGTGTTTCATCTTTACTTATGGCAGAATAGTATTCCATTGTGTATATACACCACATCTTATTTAGCCAGTCATCTATCAAAGGACACTCTGGTTGTTTCCATATCTTAGCCACTGTAAATAATGCTGCAAAGAGCATCCGAGTACATATATCTTTACAGATAAATGTTTTCAGATTTTTTTGAGTAGATGCCCAGAAGAGGGATTGCTGGGTCATATGGTAGTTCTATTCTTAATTTTTTAAGGAACCTCCATACTGTTTTCTATAGTGGTTGTACCAATTCACATTCCCACCAGCAGTACATGAGGGTTCCTTTTTCTCCATAGCCCCTCCAACATGTGTGGTTACTTGTCATGTTGATGGTAGCCATTCTAACAGGTATCTCTTAAAGCTTCTGCTGAGAAGTGACAATTCTCACCTCTGCTCACATTGCATTTGCTAAAGCAACCATATGGCCAAACCTGATGTCAGTGGGGCAGGGATGTGTAATTTTACCCAGGTTGGAACATGGATATTGGTAAAAAGTAGTATTCTCTGTTACACCAAACAAGAAATGGGGGTGACTTTGATTAAGGTAATGACAATGTCATAGAAATAAATGGAAATATTCAAGATACATTAGCTCTAGAACTAGCTCTAGAACTAACTAGCTCTAGAACTAACAGGACTTGCTGGTGAATTGAATATGAGAGTGGAAGAAATGGGCTGCTTCAACGATTTTTGTTTTACTTGAAAACCTATGTAGGTGATAGTGGGTCCATTAACTGAAATAGAGAAAGTTAGGGGCTCAGATTAGATGAAGGCAGAAAACATGAGTTAGATTCTAGCATGTCCATAATATATATGACTGAAAAGATATATGGATAGATATAGATATAGACATAGACATAGGCATAGGCATAGGCATAGGCATAGGCATAGGCATAGGCATAGGCATAGGCATAGACATAGATATAGATAGATGCATATAGATATATCTTCAGTTCCGATCTCTTCTTTGACTCCACATTTAAAAGGTGTATCAAAAACAGAGGATAAGTCCACTGAGAAGAAATGCTGCCGTGAGACCCCAAAAAATGAGAACAGAAAATAGTCTGCTGCATTTGACAACAAAAAAAAGTTGTTTGTAACCATGGCAAAAGCAATTTCAGTGGTTTGGAGGGAAAGATACAATCTAGATAATGTGGATACACTGGGTGTTAGGGGACATAAACACAAAGGTGATATCTGAATCCATGAGATTGGACTAACTCATCCATAAAAAAATATTTAGAGAGTGAGGTAAAATGGAGCAGAGTTTAGAAAGCTAAGATATGCCAATATTTAAGAGGATAGAAGAGGAAGATGAAGATACAAACAAAATGAAAACAGAAGCTAGAGACGAATTAAGAAAATTAAAATAATATGTTGTCAGAAACCAAAAGGGTAGAAAGTTTCAACAAAAAGTAAATAAATGTTAAGTGTCAGAAGTGAAGGTCAAATAATTGATGGAACTGATTATCAATAGACTCTCACATTAGTGAAAGTAGTTTCAATATGAGGCATAGGTCTACTTGGTGTGTCGGAGAGTAGGATTAGAGCAAGATCTCTATAGAGACAAACTAGAGGAAGAAGCCCAGCATTGATTGCTTTAATATTAGTGGATGTGGAATATGGGGTAGAATTGAGGGTGCACAAACATTAGAAGCCAAGATAAGTCTTAAAAACCACTGACCTGGGTATCAACATTAAATAGGGGGGAGAGGGCAGATGACTTTGCAAAATGCAAGGTTATGGTAAGGTAACTGCTAGGTCAGAGTACTTCTTATATACTGAATTTTCTAACTATTTTGGTCCAGCTGCAGCTCAAAACTGACTTCTCCCACAGTGCTCCATTCCCTGCCATCCTCTGCTCATCCGATAATGTGTCTTCGTCCTTCCTAAATGTTATATATCTGGTAGCTCACTGAATTCCACCTGGACTAGAGCATCGGATTGCAGAGGATTGGGTTATAGTCACAAATAGTAAATTTAGAACATATTGTAAAAAGCATTGAACAAATAAGCAAAAAGACATTAATTTGAGGTGTTAAGCATGTCATAGGTGGGTAGGAGAAAGATGTCTTCGGCATCCAGGAAAGATTTTAAAATAGAGATGACAGAGAAGAAATTAAATAAAGACTAATTATAAGGACAGATCAAGGTAAAAAGCATGGACAAAAGTTAAACACTAAATTAAATCAAATTTTCAATCAATTGAAATTGAGTATAAATGTTAAGGGATCGACCTTGAAACATGTACATATGTGACTAGATATAAAAACTGTCTGAAGAAAGGATGATTACTGAAATCCAACAATTACAATGAAAAAATTAATATACATTATAGTACAGTTTATAACACATATAAAATGTATTAAGAATTTAACAAATAGAAAAATGAGAAAAGTAGCAGAAAACTTTAAGGCCTCCCATTGGTTAAAACCCAGTACAATGTATTTGTTTTATTCAAGTTCACCAAATGGTTATCTAATGGACAATGATTATGCATATATGTCTATATAATAAATAATCTAATATTTTACATTTGCATTCAAAACCCATTCCTAAATATCAGAGAAAGTACACTCTGCTGGCAAGCAATATTTTTCTGGTGATAAAACATACTTTAAAGACTGAATCTGATAGTGCATTTTGGATTCTATTTTGATGCTACCATATTTCCCTGAAAATAAGACTGGGTCTTGTATTAATTTTTGCTCCAAAAGACACATGAGGGTGTATTTTCAGGGGATGTCTTATATTTTCATTTACAACAATCTACATTTATTCAAATACAGTCATTCCATGTTCTTCTGGAACATCATCATAACATACTAAATGTGTTCGTCTGGCTGACGTTCTTAACTGGGGCTTATTTTCCGGGTAGGTCTTATTTTCGGCGAAACACGGTATATCCTATGTGCTATAATAAAATTTCTTCATATATCAGAGTAAAATTAAGCTGACACCAAAACAGTATTAAAGCATCCAACTAACTTTTCTTGAGCTATAAGTAGCTTTTTGTTGCCAAAAGTATTGATATTGGTAGTAGGGTACATTCCGGTTCCCTCTCCAGTACCGGGTTAGGATTATACTATATTACCAGCTCTCTCCCTTCAGCTGTTTGTTATGAAAAAATAATTGCTTTAAAAGGTTAGCTTGTACAAAGTCAAAGACCAGGGAATAGAACCAAACATGCTAGTTTCATGGGCATCAAATACATACTTTCACTTCTCAGTGTATCCTAACTGAGCCACACAATGTAAGAACAGTTATAACTTATTTAATTGAAGTAAGACCTATAGCTAAACCAGGTTCAAAAAGATAAGGCATAACTATGGAAGGGCGATTGATTTGGAATATTTTTTTTTACCTATTTACATAAAATGTCATAGAAATAATGGCAATCTCATGAGTCATTGGAGTATATTATTTGAGCACAATGGGAAGCCATTAAATAGGTCATTGTATTCTAAAATTTGGTGCACAAAATTATGTTCGAACTAAGAGTCATATAGCTTCTCAGAATAAATGACAACTAAATCAAACCAAAATTATTATTTAATTACTTCAGTAATTTGCTTATATAAAATTTGGAAATTAAGGTTCCTTTTATTTGAAAGTAATGTGTGGGAAAAAGGAAATGGTGAAGAACAATCACATTTGTTAATAATAACTCTCTCTTCAATTGGAGAGAGTTTTTTTAGTCAGCCAATAAATATTAGTATTGTGGGTTCTGCACCCAGTTTCAGTGTGTGGAGGGGTGGTTTTCCCCACATACCATCAGGAAAACAGCTTGGTGCCCAACAAGTCAACTCAATTCAGACCCTGTCTACCTAAGGTAGCATCAGATTCCACAGGTAAAGGGCTAACTTGGTCCCATGAGACTGTTCTTCACTTCAGAGGCCAGTTCCACACCCCAGTTGTTAGCTGTGCTTCTGACCCACTTGGCCCCAGAGGTTCCAAGATCCCTCCTTGGGTTTGATTAATTTGCTAGAGCAGCTCACAGAACTCAAGAAACCAGTTTAGTCACTAGATTACTGATTTATTACAACATATATTAAAGGATACAAATCAATAGCCTGTTGAAAATATACTTAAGGCAAGGTTTTGAACAAAAGAGCTTCTGTTCTCATGGAGTTTGGGGCCCAGCACACTGGCATGTGGAAGCATTCTGGTTCTCCAACCTGGAAGCTCTCTGAACCCCATCCTTGTGGGTTTGGGGGGTTTTATAGCAGCTTCATCACATAGGTGTGGTTGATGAAATCCTTTTCCATTGGTGACTGATTCAACCTCCAGCCCTTCTGCCCTCCCTAAAAATCACAGGCAAGACTGAAGAACCCCATGCCTCTTATAATCATTGGTTTTCCTGGCAATGGGCCCCCAACCCATTCCAAAAGTAGGTTTCCAAAAGTAACCTCATTAACATAAACCTTGTTGTGGTGGAAAGGGACTTGTTATGAATAAAAAGACACCCATTTCACCTTTATGGCTCTGAAATATTTTCAGAAACTGAGGACAAGAAGCCAAATATAGTAAATGATGCTCCCATTGGGTAGCACTCAGGAAATTCTAAGGGTTTGGGTAACTGTGAGCCAGGAACTGTGGGTGAAGACAAAACATACATGAGAAATATATACCAAAATATATATTTCTTATAAAGCACAATATCACAATTAGTAATTAGTTGATTCTTTGTATTCAATTTAGTTTTATTATATATAAACATATTTAATATATCTGATATATTTATAACACCCCCAATCAGTTTCAAAAGTTAAAGGAGATTCCCATTGAAGTTAAACTATGGTCAAGCGTTTGTTCCATCTATTAAGTGCTCGACGCACAGGACTTCTGTTTGCAAAGACACCTTGTACTCCCAAGATCCAGGCCCTGGAACCTGACCTCTCCAGACACCTGCCTTGTCCCTGGTCCCCAGTTACCCTGACCTGTGTGGCCCATTCATGTGCAACACCCACACTGTCAGCTGGCCTTGGGCAGCTGGGGCTCACCAGGCCTGTGGAGCTTATCTGATGCACCCAGGAAAAAGAAAACAGGTCATATATATGGAATGTTCTGTTTTCTGCCCATTTGTTTCAGCTATTGTGCTTTATCTAAAGTGGACCCTCAGTCTTCATTATTTGTACATACCAATATTGCAGAAATAGCTCAGAATATAGACCAGGACACTAGTAATTATGCAAAGCTTACAATATTATTTTGGTGAGACCGTGGCCTGGGTGAATGTGTTCTAGCTTCAAAATGAATTGATTTCCATATAATACAAGACTTTTGTCTTTTTATCTTCTATTGTGGTGTCCAGTGTTTAAACTGCTGCTATTTCATTGAAAAAAATGAGTTCGTTATTTGCACAAAAATTCTCATTTTCAAAGCGAGCACACTTCACCTAGCTAAAACCAATCTCTTCATTTACCAAAAACTGCCGAAGAATAAAAATTTTAAAAAAGGATGGGAGGGATGATTTTATATTTTGACATCCTACTTGACTCAAGATCCAAGATGACTACAGATCTAACAGGAAATAACAGTTTTGAAAAGTTGGATAAGGTGACAAAATTGAATCAGAGGATAAAATTTATAGAAAGTAGCAACTTCTGTGAATGCCCATTTATCAGAATGGATTGACTAAGTATAATGAGCATGTCCAGAATATAAAACAATGAAATAGCAGCAAGTGCACAGAATAATCATTCTTACAAAGAAAATATAATAAGATCATTGGAAATATTTTTCAATACATTATTTCTTTCAGCATTTTGGGATAGGACTGTACTATATTGAGAACAAACATCAATGTTGTCACTACTTTAAAAACCGGTGATTATGTTTTTCTCTCTTATTAGAATCAGCAGATATTAGAAAATCTACTTCATTTTGCATTTTACCTTCCAGCTAGGGGAAGTATAGCAATCTATTCCAAGTTTATAGAAATTATGTCTTCGGTCAGTAAGTTATACATGCACTGTGTACCTGATGATGGAGAAACACACACACACACACACACACACACACACACACACAGTAAAACCTTAATGAACTACAATTTTTAATTTCTCCCTTAATAAAAAACATCAACATATATTTATTTTTTTAATAAATGAGATTTATGTATTGCTAAAGGGTGATATCTCTAAATAATAACTTTTATAATTCTAGGAATGTAAATATGTAAATTGACTTGATTTAATAGAACTTACGGTGACATATCACACAGTTTTACTTCTTTCTTTCTTACGACACGTCAGGAAAAAAATACAATAAAATCCATAAAATTTCTAATCACTGTCCAAACTGAGTTAATAAAATCAGAGAAGGTTTTAAGAAATGTGTAATTTGCACAGATTTTAAAAAAATAAAGCATTGGACACTAGAACAATTAAATAGAAGCAGACATGGTTTCAAAAAAAGATGCGTATTTGTTGGAAATTATTCTTGGCTCTCTAAAACATGCTGCAAGAACACCCATTTCCTTTTTCTTGATATGCTTCTCCTTTTTAATCAACAGAATTTGAGTCATTTATATTTTATTCTGGAACTGCTTTCAGCTGAGTGTGATATAATGATGACAGAAGGTAAGATGCCTTCTGAGAATGCCTAGCATTAAGTAAAAATGCCTCACAAAGATTGAAAACCTTCTGGAACCACCATAGTGAAACAACAACACTGATAGCATGAAAAGAAAGGATAGAAATTCAAAAACAGAATCCTGCCTCTGATCTCTTCAAATCACATTCAAATTATATCTGCTGTTAGGAAGGTTTTGTTAGGAAACTATCATTAGCAAGCTAAAATAAATGTGATATCGTTAAATACAAGGAGAATTTAGAGAATAAATAAATCATATATTTACAGTGTCTAGGAAAACTTTATAAATACTTGGAATATAAACAATGTCCAGGAGTGTTTTCACCTGAAAAAATCAAAATGATGCCATCCTTGGCTTCTGAGCCCCTGCAATAGGAATAGCTCTGATCTCTCTCTGCTATGGTGAAGAGTTTGACCTAAGGCAAAGGACTACATACAACCTCTCTGAGTCTTCATGGGATCTTCTGTGGCCTTCAGAAGGATCTTGAAGGAATGTCTGAGTGGCTATGAAAGACTAGAGATTCCAGAGACTTTTCCAGGGACTTGAACATAGAGTAAGAGAAAACAATTGAAACAAAGGAAGAGTATTTTTGTTTGTTTGTTTGTTTGGTAATCCCATGAATGTGACGTGGTTCACAGGCATCAGAGGGATCCCAGCGTGCAAATGACCTACGCATCTTGGCTATCAGTAGCAGAAAGCAGAGACCACTTGAAGTGTACAAAGAACAGAGAATAAGCGTATAAACAGCTTCGGTCTCAAAGGCTCTGTTGTCCTGAGTCTACCCACCACCACCACCACACTCCCCAAATAATTCTGTAGTCTAAGCAGCAAGCCATAGAACACCTGGCTCAGAGTCCACAAAAGGTGTGGTGAATAAGTTGATACCTCCCACTGTTGTCTTCTGAAGCTGGTCACCTTAGGGGCCTGATTTATTTTTAGTTATTTTCCTAAATACTAGGCAGATACATGTCACCTAGCAGATATAGGTGAAGTGATTTAGTTATTTTCCTAGCAGATACAGGTGAAGTCAGGTCTCCATATGTCATCTCTGTGTCAGCCAGGATTGTGATAAGCAATTAAGCAAGCAGAATGTGTGCTCACAATGCAGCAGTTCACTGTAAAGCGAGAGTCACAGGACAATAGACAAGAAGTAGAACTTCATTACATGCAAGTATTGTCAACAGGATACCAAAGGCCGTGCTCACTCATTTCAAAAAGATGGAGAAGGAGAAGAGGAAAATGAAGAGGATTAGAAAAAAAGAGGAGGAGGAATAGAAAGAGGAGGGGAAAGGGAAGAGGAAGAAGAAAGGAGATGGGAAGATTGAGCTGTCAGAGGAAAGAATTACAAGCATGACCCAAGCAGGGATATGGAACAAAGCACTGTACACATGGGGGCGGGGGGCATAATCATTTTTTTCCTAACTAAGAAAGGCAATTCAAATTGGGGAGCAGGTCAAAGGCTTTGGTTTCCGTGTCATGAATAAAACTATCCATTATGCTTTCCTAAGTAGGAAGTAGTAGGATAAATACAGGGAAGAGTCATAGGTAACAGCTTCTTAGTGTGAATCGGGAACTGAGAAGTTACCAAGTTTAACCTCCTGTTAGATGCTATTGTACCACTTATAAGAGATTAATCTTGCAACTTAGTTATTGGAATAAAGCAAAGTCTGTGATTTATTAATATTAATTTCTTAATGATTAATTCAACAAAATGATTAATTCCAACAAAAGAAGACTCCTCTCTTGTGAAAGTCTCAAGTTTCATAAATTAGAAACATCATGGCAAAATGAGAAATATTTGATCAGGTTCTGTGTCTGTCTAAATAATCCAGATCTCATTCACTATTCATTAGGCTTATTTTTCATGAATTATCTTCATAGAAAATTCACATATCACAACTCCAACCTAATTGATCATTCAGGGAAACCCCAATTCAACATAACATGAATTAGCAGTGCTTTGGAAAGGATGCATTACTCACTGGGCTTGGAGACTAATTAAAGGAGAATACTGAGGCTGAACAAATCATGCAGCAATGACCAAAGGTAAAGTGGCAGGCTTAATTGTCAGTATTATTCCGAAAACCGTAGGAATGGAATTTCAGGTTTGCTGTCCGAGTTGAAACTTTATAGAGAACACAGTTTTGAACTTAATAGCATCACATATCTGCTAAAACTTAGTTGAAAGAAGCTATATCTGAGGGTAATTTTCTGAAGGATACTTAATGCATCCATTCTGCTACTCTTACTATCAGCATTGATTTTCAAAACACACAAGAGCGGATGTTGTACCTCAGCATTGTCAGATTAGCATCAACATGCCACACCCCACCCTTATTACACCCTAGCCGAACGCACCATTCAAGTGCCTGCACCATACATAGAGACATTCACATGCCGCATGCACTGAATTGATTGTACTGAATTGATTTTACTGATTATATGAGGGCATGGGACTACATTAAGTGTTGAAGTGACTCTTGCTGCTAGAATTATTATGAAAAAGCCACTGAAGTTGAACTGTGCATTACAGTATTACCTTTATGAAGATTCTTGGAGGAAGCTTCTTTGTGATCCTAGTGTCCTGCATATCTGTGCCTTTTCCAGTTAATGTGTTTGCTTTCTATTTTGGACACTGTAAATTATATAACTGATCACCTTTCTCTCTTACCATTGGCTGAAAGAAAGCTTAAAGTGTATTAGGGTTCTACTGTTAGCAGATAGAACTTGTCATAGTATGTTGTCATAGTATGAATGTATCAATCCCACCTCCATGTGGTATCCCACCAAGCCCTTTTCATCTCTTTCCAACGTATAGAATATTGCTTCATTTAATCGACATTAAACACTTTTGTAAACCCACTTTCATCAAAAAGATTATTTTAACTAAAATCAAGATGGGAAGAAGGCAACTTTTCTAAAAGCAAATTTTTGTTTTTCAATCCACCAGATATTTGAGCATGGCGGTTGGGAATAATATTTAACACAATGTCAATATATAGCAGTATCAATAGGAAATACTTTCAAAAAAGCAAACTATAAAAGTCATTAAAAACACACTCAATTGGGAGCGTTCCATTTTCTTGTAAAGAAACTAGCTACTTAGAGAAGAGTGTCAGACAAGAAAGCATTTTAAAATCGGATTATTCATAGCAATTAAACTGTAAGTAAACCTATAGACTTCACATAGGTTAGATCATTTTTAACAATTTGACAAAAGCTCAACACTTTTCTTCTATAAAAAGCTCTGATCAAATCCATAAGGAGCTCTGGTTCCCTTTTCTTAATTTTAAGTTCACACAAAAGTACATTTCTTCTGCAACTGGCTTGATTTTTAAAAGTATCCGGTCACACAAAATACTGGTACATTAATTTTGATGCTATTATTATGTTGCAGTGACATCATGATTTTCAAATGAATATTAGAGAAAGCTTATATTTAGTCTTCCCCTGGTATGTTCATAGTACTAATTTTCTAGTTTCCTCAGAGCTACCTTCACAAGAAATTAAAACATTTGTTTAACAGGATTATTTAAATCTACATTTTAAAGAATAAAGTATGAAGATAATGATGTATCATATTGCTAAAGTATCTATTATGAATCAAAGAAATTTTCTAGATAAAGTAGGAAAATGTACATTATAGTGATACTCAATCAACTAGCCTAAGAGTCACATAGTGTAATAAATTGTGGTTTGGGAGCATGTTATAGACTCCCTAGGCCACTAGAGCATCATTTATAAATTTTATTAAACTAAAGGACATCCTCAGACCTTGTTCATGTCATAACAAAATTATGTACTGTATATCTATAGGACTTTATACTTCTTAGCTTGACCCATGTGAAAAGCCAATAGAAAATATCTTTCTCACATATGGGAACTGTGGCACTAAGTTTATGAATTACCAAGGAGAAGCGGAAGACGTGATTTCCAAATTTATTCATGTCCACTTGCTGAACCAGTAGTCCCACTACACATACAGTTATCAAACTCATGCCTTTGTAATTCTTTGCAAGAAAAACTTCTAGACATGAAACTTGACCTTGCTGAGTTTATTTTGCTCACTGCATTCTCCACCCTTGTTAGAGTTAAATTATTATATGACCATGTGAAATAATGTCTTAAAGACAAATTGTTTCTTAAATATTACTGTATTATTCCATGAAGCTATGACTCTCTAAAATTACTTTTTCAAACTTTAAAATGAGAAAACAACTAACAAACATGACAAACAAAAGTTTAGACATATAGACACAAACAACAGTTTAATGATTACCACAGGGTAAGGAGGGAGGGGGTAGAAAAGGGTAAAGGGGGTCAAATATTTAGTGATGGAAGGAGAACTGACTCTGGGTGGTAAATACACAATGCAATATACAGATGAGGTTTATATAAATGTACAAGGTGTGATCAAACAATACAGTGAATGTTTAAATTTAAAAAGCTATTACAGTAAAAGACATATTGTCATTAATGCCCCTCAAAATACTCCCCCTCGCTTTGAACACACTTATCCCATCATTCTTGCCACTTTTTGAAGCAGTTCTGGAAGTCTTCTTTCGTGAGTGTCCTTACTTGCATTGTTATAACTTTGCAGTGAAGAAAGAGGACAAACACTCCTTTAGCCAGGTGATCAAGGTCAGCACTGATGAGTCACGCTGATAGTATGTACCCTTCATATGATGTGATGAAAATGGCACTTTACCTCTGTGGTCTTCCTCTCAAGAAAACGTAAACCAGTTTAAAAAAAAAATCAAACAAATCTCAATTAAAGAAAATTCTATAATATACTGGACCTTGATGTTGCTAAGATCAACAAAAAGAAAGAAAAAAAAAAGGAAAGTCTGAGAAACTACTGTGTTTCCCTGAAAATCAGACCAGGTCTTATATTAATCTTTGCTCCAAAAAACACATCAGGGCTTATGTTCGGGGGATGTCATCCTGAAAAATCATGCTAGGGCTTATTTTCCGGTTAGGTCTTATTTTCGGGGAAACACGGTATTACAACCAGGAGAGAAACCTAAGTACACATGACAACTAAATGTAATGTGGTGTCCTGGATGAGATCCCAGAACATAAGAAAGAATATTAGGTGAAAACAAAGGAAATATGGACTTTAATAATAATGTATCAATAATGGCATATTAACTGTAACACATGTGCCTTACCAATATAAAATGATAATAATAGTTTGGGAAACTGGGTATGGAGCATATGGAACATATCTGTACTATCTTCACAATTTTTCTGCAAGTCCAAAAAAAAAGTTTATTTCAGAAAAAAAAAAGAATTAGGGATACTGCTTCAATGGAGGAGCTGCCTCTTATATCTTGTCATTTTTCAGCATTCCTTTTTGGTTTGTCAGTGGGTTTGTTTGCTGGTTTCAACCAACTGTGATTCAGTGGTAATTGTTCAAGATCTGGTTTTGCACCTTGAAATTTATTGCAACTTATGTGCTTTTCTCAATTCCTGAAACTGCCTTTATAAAAGCAAAAGTTTGAATCAATGTTCACGAGTGGTAAAGTATAGTTTTTCATGGTGTCCAAACTGAAAAAGCATTGTTCATTCATGCAGCAAGAATTCGGATGATACTTCAGCATATTAAACGCTCCCAGGCAGATTCATTTTAGGTACTGAAAGCATTGTACTACCCATGAGTGCTCATGGAGTTAGACCGTATTAACCTGCTTCACACTGGAAAGAGATGGCGCTGTGGAAATCCCACCAGGTAACTGGTTCCCCTCTGAGGAGGCTCTGCTAGCTGGGCTTGCTGAGGAAAAACACAGGTCCCAGCGGATGGCCCTGTGAGAACAGGAGGATAGGTAGCCATGACAACTTTTATGCCTACTCAGGAAGAACTCACATCTGCTTCCCACAGAATTCTTTCCAAGAAAATGGCTGGGGTGAATTTATCAGTCTTGACATTAGTAGGCAAAATTTCTTCAAATCTCCACTCTTTACCCAAATCTTCATGAAACCAAAATGTTTATTTAGAATAAACAGAGAGCGGCTGGCCCCTGCTTGCATATTAGAATGTTCTCTGGAGTTTTTGAAATCGCCAGTGCCTGGGCCCCACCCAGAGCCAGTCAGAATCTATGGTTAATGTGTGTAGGGGGAGGGTGGGGGGGAGCGGCCCGCAGGAATCAGGGGTTGTTTACATCCCCAAGCTAATTCTAAAGTACAGGCAGGATTGAGAGCCATTGTGGTAGATACAACTTTAAACCCCTATGGGCCTGAACTCTGCGGAATTGAAGCTGCTTATATGCATACTGTAGGATATGGCCTGATCCTAATTTTAAGCTTTTGCAACTCTCAATTTAAAAATAAAAAAGAGCATGGCAAAGAGAAAAACCCACAAGCACATATGCGAACCAGGGAAAATACTCTGGACGATTTTCACATCTTAGGGAAGAATGACCTAAAAAAAAAAGCTTATATTTAAAAATCTCTCTCTCTCTCTCTCTCTCTCTCTCTCTCTCTCTCTCTCTCTCTTTCTACCTCCCCCCGCACCCCCATTCCCTCTGTCCCTTTTCCTTCCTTTCTCCTTCCCACCTCCCTCTCTCTTTTAACTTCTTGACATGATCAGGCTGAGGCATATCTCTGACTTCTCAAAGACTAAAAAGTCGATCAGGGCTTGAGTCACTGAGCCAAGAAGAGAACTTGGGAAAGTAGCAGGGACAGTATCCCTAGTGCTTTAAATCATGCAGACTAGAGCAGAACCCTCAGGTACCCTGCCTGCTCAATATCTCCAACATCCCTGACATTACTGTGTTCCTAAATGTAAAAATTATAGGTCAATTATGAAGATAATAAAAAAAAGTCTCAGATACAGAATGCCAGGAATCACCAAGCCATACTGAGGTTATTGGATCTAAGTAGGAATGAAACCCGAAACTCTAAGACAATTAGCATTAAAGCAGAAAGAGAGGTGATTAAGGATGACATTCAACTTTAAACAGAGTGAGAATTTAAAAACATGTTTATATATCTTTACAAGTGTGACAATTTGATTCTACACATGTTATTTCACTGGTGTAATCCAGAGATGACTTGTTTCTGTGATCTTTTCTCAGAGAAAGGAGTATCATTGAATAAGTACTGAATAGAGGCACTAAATGAAACTGTATTCTTAAAAGCTGCTTATAGATGAGGACAGTTTATAAATATGCACATCTGAGTATATGCTCTGCTTTTTAACACAAACAGAATTAGATCGTCACAACCTATATCTGAAATTTGCTAGCTTAATAATTTTCAGAGCGCATGAGACAGGGTATGATGTAGCAAACAGATAATTTATCAAACCAGTGGATCTTCTAGTGCTAAAAGATTCACTGGCTCTTTAAATGCATCATAAGTGAGTGTGTTTGGCCAAGAAAAGAACCACTAATTATCTAAACTCACAATGATCTTTAAACTTTCCAAGTAAATAGTTCTCAGGGGGACACTTGCCTTTCCAGCTCTATAGGCTCAAAGGCTGCAACAAACTGCAAGTAGTCAGGAGACCCCTGAGAAATATGCTAAATTTGGGTTAATAATCAGTTTAGGATAAGCTTTGCTGGGAATATCTTCTCTCTACTAAGTATAGAGTACATTTAATTAGTTATAAAATATCTGGAAAAATAAGATGCCTTTCTCTCTCCTTGGTATGTTACATTGTGATTTTTCTGCCCCAAAATATACCAAAGCTATTGCCCACCATCATGAATTAGTCAGTGACTGTAAAAATGAACACGTTGCTATCCCTGTCTCAAATAATCTTAACCCAAACTCAAGACTTTAACAATAAACAGTTATAAAATATCTACTACATGCCAGGCACTGTTCTAGAGGTCTAGGGGTCACAAAGTTGGATCAAAATTTTAACATACTTCTGAAAAGAAACTGCTTGCCATAAGATAGTCATCATATTTCACAATGACCAATAGCTGATGGCAAATGAATATTTCGTATGCCTAATTTCAATGGAAGCTCAATTTATTTCTACCCACCTCAGAAAAGTACAATTGGAAAAATATTAGAACTGCTGTGAGTGCTCTATTACCAGTCAGTATAATGTGCTAGTGAAGAATAAGCCTCTGAGTTCAAATTCTGACTCCTTTGCCAGCTGTGTGGCTTTGATTATGTGTCTCCGTATTTCTAACTGCTATTTCCTAATATGTGAAGTGGGGAAATAATGGTAGTGCATGTCTCATTGGGTCATTGTGACAATGAAATGCTATCATCTATGTCTGGAACAAGTTAAACCCTCAGTAAAAGCTACTACTGTTATGTTCAATAGTAGAACCAAGTTTTTAAAACAGGAAGAGTCAGGTGTGGTGATGTTTCTGCAGTTAGGTGAAACAAGTTTGAGGCTGTGTGTGTAGAGAAATTTACCCAAGGTGAGAAAATGTCCCCAACCACATCACAGAAGAGAGAAAACTGATGCAGTTCATGGGATAGCTAAAGCTCTGCCAGGCTCTTGGCTGCTGTCACCATTATTGTTTGTTATTTTATGTTACCACTTCATGAGGAGTGTGGAAAAGATGTCATGCTAAACTTTGCTAGTTGCCAGATTTCCCAGTTTTTTAGTATTGTGACAAGAGAACTGGCGATAACCATAAAAATCACTCCCCTCACACTCCTGCTTGAGTTAAATGAAATTTCTAACAACTATGAGAAGCCTCACTGCCAGCACTCATTCATTTATTTATCCATTCATTCCTTTATTCATTTACCCATTCGTTCCTTCATATATAAAAGAGTAGTTGCACCTATGAGGAGTATTAATTGAGAAACATACATTTCTATCTCACACTAGCGCTGTTATAATGACCAAATTAAAGTCTAATTTATGAAAGAAAAAAAGAAAAAAGAAAGAAAAGAAGAAGAGCCAGTTGCTGAGCTGGTTGGTTCCTGAAAAACAGAAGACAATCATAAGTGTGCGTCCCTCAAGGAAAGTTCCCTCAGTGATTTTGCATGATGGTGTGCCATGGGGACACGCGCCAGGATAGAATAGTAAATAGCACATAGGTTGATTTTCTCGAATGCTTTTAGAACATTTTCCATAATTAAATGTAAATGATGAGGAGGGTGGGAAGGACAAAGACTGTCAGCAACTACAAATACCAATTTAAGATTCATTGTAGATCCAAACGGGTCCGTGCAAGTGCCATGTAGCGTAGAAGTATCTCTCAGGAAGACACATCACTGAAACAGTACCCCTCTTTACACTCTGTAGTTGTAGAAATCTCATTCTGCCATTTTATATATATATATATATATATAACATTTTAACCTGTCAGCATTGCCTTGTCATTCATTTCTGAGCCCTATCACTCAGGCAATGAATTCCTGAGACGTGCCAGCTTAGCTACCATCACCAACCACTAGTGTGTCCTGAGTTTCTGTTTTGGGGACATATTTGCACTGTGAGGTCCCCACTTGTAAATGACAAGATCTGAGCGAATGGAGCACACTTCTGCACTCTTCTGTGACTATTTGTCCCTGTTGCTTGTGTATCTTGTTAGTGCTGTGCTTGAATCCACACCATGAAGGCAGCTGACACAGCTGCAGTCATTCTCATTCATCCAGGCTTCTGTCCCTCCCCCGCCCCCACACTCTTGATCACCCAAAAACTTAAAAACATACAAGTGACTGACTATTTGAAGTCTTCCCATAGGATTGAGCCAATTGCCCTGCCAAACTCAGAAACACTGAGTAACTAAGGAGAATGGGACAGGTCAATAGTGATCAAAACGAGCATTCAGACAGAAAGGAATAATTAAGATGACTGCTGGAAGGGAATGCAAGATATCAAAGAAGCAATGTGTTTTTGTTTTGTTTTGTTTTCTTTAACGTGATAGAATTATAAGTAAAATTTCCATTATAATCCACAATTTAGTAAGTTTTTGTTATAATTTCAAACATATGATCCCTATATCGTTTCAGGCAACAAAACACAGATCATGCATAATATTTTCAATGAATTAAAAAGTGATAAAAATTTCTTTAAATTAGTAAGGAAAAGATGGAAATATCTTTACAGATTTACATACACTTTTGATTGTAAAAGTTTTTTGCTAAATTGGAGGCTAGTATTTATTTATTAGATGAGTATTGATCATTTCGATCATTTGGATGTCTTATTAAATTTAGATAAGGAAGGACTTCAAGGAGATACTCTGGTCTTCAAGGACCAGACGGAGGTACTCTGAACATTAGTTTTCAAACACGGCTGTGCTTTGGAATCACCAAGGAAGTTTAAAATTATTTATGCCACTATAAGAGTAAAAACACTATTAATTAAATCATCACTCATAAATTGTAAGATGCTCCCCAATAGCAGAGAGATTAAATATGGAAAAAATAGACATAGAACTGATAATAACTGTAATGTTGGCTTTAGAGGTTAGCATCCAAGGGGGATACTCTAATGTAAACTTTCCCAGCATTGGGGAAACAGGTACAGGAATAGTGAACATGCAACCAAAATCATTGTGAAGAGTCTCATTTGTCTCTCAAACTGTGAGTTCTAAAGGAATGGACTGATAGCTCGCTAAAGTTCAAGGGATTGTGCGGTCCCAGCTAGAGAAATAACAATCATATAAACATTGTGACTGTGATTATTTCTCTGATTTTCTTCTGAGGGAGTTTATAAATGATAACATTTTCTTTAAAATGTAAATAAACGATTTAATCTCCATGTTCTAATAAATTCTCACATATCATGGGGCAATTTTCACAGCCACATAGACGGTGCGAGATGAGCATGTCAAGGATATGTGTTACATTATGATCCATTTCTGGTTTTTTCTGAAAAATGTTGGCATGGTATTTCTTCATTAAAGAACATATTTGTACTGTGTAAAAACAAGGAAGTTATGTGTAAAGTTTCAGTGTATTTACTTATGTACTTAGCACACACATATATTCAATTCTTTATCCAAATCCATTATAATAGATAGTTAAAGCATTGGAAAAGAGACATGTGAAGTTTACTTTAAAATGTCTGTGGACTTTGACTCACGACTTTTACAAGAAGGAATGTATGCATTCGTGTATTACATACATATTTACCATGCACTAAGTATCACAGCCAGTGCTAGGTATACAACAATAAAGGAAAAAACGAATTCCCTATTCTCATGTTTTCTTGATCCTATATCTCACATAGTTAATCATGTGTCTTTGTTTTTAATCTGTTAGTAGCAGAACACCTCCTTTAAACTATTTTAAACAGAAAAGAAATAAACTTGCTGACATGCCTAGAGATTCCGAAGTATTATCCCTGGATACGTCCTGTGGCTCCAGCTTGAGGTGCTTTTTGTGGTTATAGCAATTCTGGGTCTTATATCAATGATAGGTAAATGCAAAGAAAGAGAGAAAGACAGAAAGTGGTTTCTGGAAGTATTTCCAGAGGGTGTCAAAGAATGTTCCCAGAAAATTGCTCCTTACATCCCACTGTGAACAAATGGGTCCATTCCCTCAGCCTATCACCTCAGTAGCGTGGTCATGATTACTTTAAGACCAATTAGATGCACTCTGGAGGTGAGTGTAATCACCTTTACCTGAGACAGAGGGTCTTATAGGAAAGGTGTGGATTCCTGAACGTAATTATGATTCTCTTAAGAAGGCAGATGGATGAAAATGGATGTTTAATGGCAAAAAAATGATGTTCACTACAACAAACAATCATGGTAGCAGGGTTTATAAAACATAAAAACTGCAAACAACTTACATGCCCATCAGAAGTTTTAAAACGTATCTTCTATGCATATAGATAAATTGTCTGTACTAACTTGAAAATTGACTACTAGATGCTAAATAAAAATCAGCATTATTCTTATGTTTTTATATAAAATATGTAAATAGAGATATATGTCTAAATATATCAAAATACATGTATATGATCGCTGCATGAGCACCTGGACAAATACAAATATATTGCTATTTTGGGATGCACCAAATGAATGTTATTTTTAAATGTAAGTAAATACTTTGAGCAATGTTAGAGTGAAAAAGTCTTCCAGATAATTTATATGTTTAAAACATAGTAGATAATTAAGTTTAATCATACCTTAATACTGAAAAAGCAAAATGTTGCAATAATTTACTAATTACAAAAGCTGTTAATTTATACAAAAATGATTATTAATAACTAAAAGTTAAATAGATTGACTGCTAATATGAGTATTACAAAAGCACCCTTACTAGATGACTTTAGAAAGAACACAAGTTAATAAATCTGTTTAAATTATTTAAACAATAACACTGAAAAATAGGTAGGTATAATTCTATTTTGTTAAAATATTACCTATTTATATGAATGTTATATTGTTAAATATATAAACTCTTATAAACATTGCATATGTAGTTAATTCAAGATATTAGATATAAAGAAGAAAATCTCCAAAGTCATGAATAATAGCATCATAATAAATAATCATAATAACAAGATGAAGAGTTTGAAGAAAACAGATATTTAAAAACAGATGAAATTAACCTCACCTCTATTAACTCTTTCACTTGTACTAACCTCTGGTAAAACTGAGCCTCTATTTAGTGTTATAACTGCAAGATATAATGACCACATGATCACTCTTGCACAGAATAGTGCTGAGAGTATATTGTTCCACCATGATGATGTCAAAGGCTTAAATGCATATAAGTAAAACTTTTAGAAATAAAGTTAGAATAATGATTTTAAGTAAAATATCAGATTTATCCTTATATTATAGATGTTCACTCTACAGTGATGATATTTGGCTTCAACCTTGGTTTTGGTTAAATATTTATACTAGTACTTGACCATCTCAAATGGTACCTGAGACCTCTTGTATGCCTGTGTATGTATGCATATACATGCATGTGTATATATTTACATATATATCTTTACATATGATGTGTGTTTGTGTGGAGAGATGATAGAAGATAGATATGTTCCCAGAAAATTGGGATAGATAGATAGGAACATAGATAGATAGATAGATAGATAGATAGATAGATAGATAGATAGATAGATAGATAGATAGGAAAATCTGGAAAGCTTTATAAACTTTCAATGATAAATATCTTTGCAATGTGTCATCGGTTGAATTTTTATTTCCATTTTGTACATTTACATTTTGAGTGTTTTATTTTTAACACTTATTGCATCTCTAATGAGGAAAATTCAATGAAGGGAACTTCTGCCCAGTAGACCTTGGTTTTAGAAGGTAAAGGCTCAGTTCTTCTTGGGGATCTTGTTAGAGTATGTTCACACTGGAGAAATCATCCAATTAAGACTGAGAGTAAGGTTAAATCCCATCAGGGCACTTATTCACTTAATTACTCTGGTGTGAGCATAGCCTTCCTTTAAGGAAAGTAGGACATGAGCTGTATCTAAAGGGGAAGGAGGTCAGGGCTATCTCCCCAGTAAACCAATTTAGAAGATTTAAGACAGCTGTTTCATAAGCCAAGGAAGAATTCGTTTTTTAAAAAATTAACATTTAAAAGGAGAGTATGCTTAATTAGTACTGGACCTAAACCCCAGACACAGAGAAACATCAAAAGTGGAGTATTTTTACAGGAGGGTGGCTCTTGGAGCCATTCAGCCTCCTTATCACGCCAAGTACAGATTACTTATTAGTGAAATCATGCATTAATTTATTAATTTCTTTACTCACTATATAAATATTTATTGAGTGTCTAATAGAGCAGATAAAAAGTTTGTCTGCAGTCACCAATAGACACACTTTTACATGCTGGTCAGGCAGAAAGGAAGGGTCAGAGAAACCAGTAGGTGGGATGAGTATTTTCTGAAGCAGCATGAGCTGTTAGGATCCAAAATACTATTTGGAGTCATAGACTCACACCAGTCTCGAGTAATGACCCACAGTCACTTCCTTTATTCCAAGAACTTTATTTTCACTGTGTTTGTATTATCTTAAGCTATGAGATGGCATCTCTGTGATGCCCACCTCTGGTGTTTTATAATACAAAACCCAAACCACTACTCAGTTACGATGCCAAAATCCAGATACCATAAGTAGGTATTTCTTTAATACCACAAATAGGGTTATACAGCTAAGCTCCAGGAATATTTGTGTTGCCTCTATGAAGACATTCAAATCCAAAACAAGCCAAAGATACTAGTGTTGCTTTCTTCTTCTCCCTTCCCTCCTCACCCCCACCCCTTGTTCGTCTAGCATTGGATTTGCAAGGATAAGCAGATGAGGTCCTTTTTCATCTTTCTGCATCACTGAAAACTTCATGGAATGAAATGGATCTGTTTCCCAAAAGAAGTAAATCAGAGCTCTTTGTTTCCCTCCACTTGTGAAGCTGCTCAAGCATGAGGTTCTTATTGATTGTGCATCTTTCATTTAAGCAGAGACTGTAGGTTTATTCCAGCTTCTTGAGATACAGAACAGAAGGAGAAACCCGCTGTCTCTTAACTAAACTACACTGGTGATTTATTTTTTAGCCACTGTACTCATTGTCCCTATACACTAAGATGAAGTTTATTTCTAAATTTATATAATACAATGTATAAGGACATAGGTTTGTAATAGCGTTAAATACTACAGTATTGAAGTTTTATTATTATATTACTTACTAAAGTACTGAAAGTCATTTTATTCTTTCCTGGGATTCTGCAAAAAAAAAAAAAAAAAGAAAAGAAAAAGAAAAAAAAGAAATTCTTTGTGAATTGACAGGCTCTGTATTGATCTACTGAGCTCTATACCTCTGAATCCCATGAAGTATTTAATCTCTCCCCAAATTTTGGCTCTGCCCCAAAAGCTGAAAGCAATCCTGTTCCTAGGCAGGAAGAGTAATAAGAGTTTTTCATCCGTAATCCACGCGATCAGAAATAAGTCAGAATTGCTTCTCCTGCTCTGATGTTTTAACTTCTTTCTCGTAAATGATCTCCTGCCTTATTCACCTGAAGCTAAGTGAGAGTTATTTAAACCTCATTTCCCACAATCTAAATAGAGTGGAACATCATATATATGCAATTAATTCATGTAATGTTGATTATGATAGCCTAACTTTGGGGGTAAAACTCATGCAAATGACTGATTGACATGAAAGGTATAAGGTTTAGTCATCTCAGCATAACTCAGAGCAACCCTGAAAGTCCGTTCTAACTCCAGAACTCCCAGTAGAGCAGGCCAAGGCTGTAATCGCGTCTCCATCGCACTTGGACTTCACTCTCTTCTCTATCCTATTCCCTTCTTTTGTTCCCATACGCTTGATCCCAAGACCATCCCCTTAATAAACATTCTGCAAGCTAATCTTTGTTTCAGAGTTTACAGAGAAACCAAACTGCAAAACCCTCTCAGAAAATGAGTTACCTTCCATATTAACATATACTTTTATTGTCTTCATAAATTTCAACCCAAATATTCCTTTCTCTTTAAGATCTTTCCTAACCCCTCCAGGTGCACTGAGTTATTCTTGCCATGCCCCTCCATATCCTAGAACATAAGACCTCTTCCTTAAGTGGTTAAATACTAAGTTGGTAAATATTATTATTCCTTTTTACCTTACCACAACACGTGTTCTCTGAAAATAGGGATTGTATCTCTTTCTTGTTAACTCTCTAATGTCTAACACAGAACTTGGCCTAAAGACACTTAATAAATTGTTTTAATGGTTGTGTGAATTCGTAGCATATTCTATATCCATTGACATCCCTGTTTAGTTAGGCTTTATCATATTAGTATTCATACAGAGTTGGCAGAGCATATAAAATCTTCTCTGCACTAAATATGTGCTCTACCTATGGCCCACGCCATCCAAGCTTGCCTTCCTACGTAATTTAAGAAGATAAAGAATCCACAGGCCATGTTAGATAAATTACATTTCTAACATTTAGAATGCTTTTTGTAATTCTTCTACCCAATTTTTCTTCTTATAGTTTCACCTAGTTCTCAATCACATTATCTTGTCTGCCTATCTATCTATATTGGTTGTACCTAGCCAGGGTCCAGTTATCAAGAGATGATCAAAATCTATAATTACAAAATTGGTAATTGAAAAATGACACTATTAACTGCCCATGAGTAGAACTGAAGTTCTATACATGCTTAATGGGCCCGTTTCCTTGGAGAGGAATTGTCTATATTCAATTAGAAAGAGTGGAACACCAATGGTACTTCATTTTGCCCTCTTAAAAAAAGTTCTCAAGCCTAGTTCACTACAACTTTTCCCTGTTTATTTCAATAGCTTAAGAATTAGGAACCACCTTCGATTATCTGATACAGCAACTGACAATACACGCAAAAAATGACAATTCAGTGTAATTCATCACTATGATAATTTTTTTTTCTTTCTTATCACGTTTATCCCCACATGTTCCACTCCACAGCACCACTTACATCCTTTTCCTTGGTATGGATGCCTTATTATCTGAGTTTTACAGAACTGGTAACAATTTATTGCACTTACCTCCTTATTTATGATCTTTAAAAGATGAGTATTTCTTTGTTTCTTCTTCCATTTATTTTAATACTGTCTTGTAGTTTTCAGTGTATAGGTCCTTTCATATCCTCTGTCAAATTTATTGCTGGGTATTTAATTCTTTTGTTGTAATTGCAAAAGGAAT
The DNA here is from genome assembly GCF_964194185.1 of Rhinolophus hipposideros. Lineage (NCBI taxonomy): Eukaryota > Metazoa > Chordata > Mammalia > Chiroptera > Rhinolophidae > Rhinolophus > Rhinolophus hipposideros. Next base: position 11,483,783 of record NC_138071.1, read on the forward strand.
TATTTTTCATTCTTTTTTCTGGAATTTCATTGTTTGTTAATATATAGGAATGTGATGGATTTTTGTACATTGATTTTGTATCCTGTGACTTCACTGTATTTTTATTGTTTCTACTTTCTGTTTATAGTTTTTTGGTGGATAGATGATTGGATAAAGAAGGTGTGATACATACATACAATGGAATACTACTCAGCCATAGGAAAAGATGAAACACTGCCATTTACAACAACATGGATGGATCTTGAGAATATCATGCTAAGTGAAATAGGTCAGACAGGAAAAGTCGAGAACCATATGATTTCACTCAGATGTGGGATATAAAATTGAAAGCAACAACAAGACAAACAAATAAAAACTCATAGACACAAACAACAGTTTAGTGGTTACCAGAAGGAAAGGAGAGGAGGTAGAAAGGGGTAAAGGAGGTTAAATACATAGTGACAGAAGGAGATTTGACTTGGAGTGGTGAACACATAGTACAATATACAGATGATGGATTATAGAATTGTACACTTGAAACCTATATAATTTTATTAGCTAATGTCACCCAATAAATTTAAATTTTTAAAACCAGGTGAATATGCTAGGATTAGGGAGGTGTAGAAACAGCTTTAAATATTTAGTGCCTAATATTCTTCAAATCCTAATATCCATGCTGAATTTCTACATTCATGATTCCAGATCATGACTTTTTCTCCTGGCTGGGCTTTGATCATGCTTCTTTCCCAGTTTTACATATTTAATCAAGAAATTCTTTTTTTAAAATGCCCATACAGGACTAAGAAATATATCTGGGAAGCATATGCTTCATGGACTTTCATGTCAGTGGTCTCACGCTGGAGCTGCCATAGTGCCGTCAATTTGATATTTACCAAATTGTAGGTTATTATATGAGGTTAAACTTCAATTCCAGAAAAAGAGATAGAATTTTTCTCTTTACATCATCCCCAAAGTTCAAGAATGTTTCTTTGAAATTTATCTCTACATGGGCATATTTTGAAATGTAAACTGTCAAGCTGAGTAAACTATAAAAAGTGGCAGAAAAATATGCTTGGTAAAAAATACGGTATGAAAATAAGAACTGTGATCCACAAATATTATGGAACTTTCTCATTTACATATAACTTATTTAGTAAATTGAAATATTACTTGATAAAGTAAGATCTCAACCCAATGAACAGACTTCCTAATAATGGAATTCATTTAGACAGAAAAACATGAAATTATTAAGAGAAATGGCAATCAGAACTAATTGACAAGATTGAGAATCCCTCCATGTGGGCATGAAATTATTGCTATAACATTCACAGAGTGGATGGACAAATAATCTGTTGTGGATTGAGATAGAGATGATGAAGGAGGCAATGGATGATGCAGAGAAATCATATTTTTTCTATTTAAAGATGGTGCTACAGATGGTATCACTGACTTCTAAATAGAACAAGGCTGGACAAAAATAAGCATTGATGACCTAAAGTTCTTTCCAAACTGAGTACAAATCTGTCTTTCCAATTCAGTCTGCTCACAAAGAACTTGCTATCGGTAGATTTCTCTTTTGGACTCAGAAAACCACATGACGTCTCTTCAGAGAAGACCCCTCATTTATGAATTGTGCATTTCAGAATCTACTAGTCATAGCTATTCCTGAATTATTGTATCAAGGGCATTCAAGGTTGCCCTAATTGTATTAAAATAACTTTTCAGTATAAATAAAAATACAGAAATATAGTTTCATATTTTCTTTTGAATTCCTCATATATTCCAGCTGAATTGAACACACGCAGTTACATTTACTAGAACACATCAACTTACTACTGTTTTAACATAAATTAATTTAACACAACCAATCTTATTTCATAAACTAGTCAACTGTATCTTTCTCAATCGTTCAAGAGCAAACATCTTGGGAAACAACATTCACAGTAAGCTGTCTTGAGATATCACAACACTTAAAGATTTTACAGAAACAGATTTAGGATTCCCTCTGAGACTTGCATCTTTTTATTATGTCCTCTTAGAATATTAACATAGCAGTGGAATTTTTATTAAAATTTATTGGGGTGACAATGGTCAACAAAACTACATAGGTTTCAAGTGTACAATTCTATAATACATCATCTATGTATCATATTCTGTGTTTACCCAGAGTCAGTTCTCCTTTCATCACCATATATTTGACACCCTTTACCTTCTTTTACCATCCCTCCTCCCCCCATACTCTCTGATAACCACTAAACTGATGTCTGTGTCTATGATTTTTTGTTTCTTTGTTTGTCCTGTTCTTGTTGCCTTCAGTTTTATATCCCACATATGAGTGATACCATATGGTTCTCGACTTTTTCTGTCTGACATTTCACTTAGCATAATAATCTTAAGGTCCATGTTATAACAAATGGCAGTATTTCATCTTTTCTTATGGCAGAGTAAGATTCCATTGTATATATGTACCACATCTTCTTTATCCAATCATCTATGGAAGGATACTTTGGTTGTTTCCATGTCTTAGCCACTGTAAATACAGCTGCAATGAACATTGGAATACATATATTTTTACGGATAAATGTTTTCAGATGTTTTGAGTAGATGCCCAGAGGAGGGATTGCTGGGTCATATGATAATTCTATTCTTAATTTTTTGAGAAACCTCCATACTGTTTTCCATAGCGGCTATACCAATTTACATTCCCACCCACAGTGTATGAGGATTCCTTTTTCTCTACAGCCTCTCCAACACTTATTACTTGTCTTGTTGATAATAGCCATTCTAACCAGTGCGAGGTCATATCTCATTGTGGTTTTGATTTGCATTTCCCTAATAGCTAGTGAAGTTGATCATTTTTTCATATGTCCGTTGGCCATTTGTGTATCTTGTTGAGAGAAGTTTCTATTTGTGTCCTCTGCCCATTTTTTAATTGGATTGTTTGTCTTTTTGTTGTTGAGTTGTATGAATTCCTTATATATTTTGGGTATTAGCCCTTTATCAGAGGTGTTGTTTATAAGTATCTTCTCCCACTTGGTTGGTTGTCTATTTGTTGATGGTTTCTTTTGCTGAGCAGAAGCTTTTTAGTTTGATATAGTCCCGTTCATTTATTTTAGCTTTTACTTCCCTTGCCTTTGAGGTCAAATTCATAAAATCCTCTCTGAACCCAAGGTCCATAAGTTTAGTACCTATGCTTTCTTCTATGTAGTTTACTGTTTCAGGTCTTAAGTTTTGGTCTTTCATCTATTTTGAGTTAATTTTGGTACACGGTGACAGATAGCAGTCTAGTTTCATTCTTTTGCACACGGCTTTCCAATTTTCTCAGCACCATTTATTGAAGAGGTGTCTTTTCTCCATTGTATGTGTCTGGCTTCTTTGTCGAAAATTATCTGTCCATATTTATTTCTGGATTTTCAATTCTATTCCATTCTCCTGTGTGTGTGTTTTTCTGCCAATACCATGCTGCTTTCATTATTGTTCCTCTGTAGTACAAGCTGAAGTCAGGGAGTTTGATACTTCCATCATTATTAAAGAAGACATAACAGTGGAAATTTAAAATCGAGTATTATGTGGAATGTTTGACATAGAGTAGGTGCTAAAAAACAACAGTACTCTTCCCTTACAGTTCCAAAGCAGGTCACATTTTTCATCAAGGAGGTACAAATTAGATCATACTTAACAGCTTCATAATATACATGGATCACTATAATTTAACGGGAAAGTGCAGGCCAGAATCAAGACGTGAAATTGTCCCATTCACTTGTGTAAGGGGATGAGGGGAAACCTCAAAGCCTAGTTAGTCTAGGACTAAGGCAAGGATTACAGAGAAAAGGATGATGGTCATTTGGATGAAGAGTAGTTTCCAAATATTAGTTCTTTAATCCAATTCTCTAGAAATTGCCAAAAAATACTCTAATCATAGAAACTATAGTTTTAAATTATAGATACCAGTCTTGATTCAAGAAATAAAAGGATATATATTTTGTTTGGAAGTATATATCATTTGTTCAAATTCTAAGAGATCCAAAGGCAATGAAAGATTTAAAATTTTAATCATCATTTTCCAAATTTGTGTCAAGTGTTATATAGATCTCTTGGTTTTTCAGATTCACCTCTTACTTGTTACATTTCCAATCAAATTTTAAAATTGGAAAAAGCTATTCCTCGCAGTCTCCTAAGCATTTCTTACCCATGTGAACTTTTAGAGAAAGCTGACTCCACTCTAACTGTATTCTGCTTTAATAAAATAATTGGAAATAATTTTGAGCTTGTATCTCTCTGTGGTCCTCTTCACAAGCAAAGTTCTAGGTGAGCTGTGATGCACAGGAAATAAAATAATGAACAAGGTCCTTCTAGTCAAACAACTTCAAATGTATAATAGAATTATTGATCCCTGCCATGGACGGTTTAGTTACTAGAAATATATTTGTTTTTGAAAAAATAATAAATGGCGAAATATCTAGTAAAGTGTTACACTTTAGAAATGAATACTGAACACCTCCATCTATGTGATTGCATGCATTAAAGAAGTTTAGCCGTGATTGAACCTCTACTAAGTTTTAAAGTCTTGACTCATATCATCTCTATTATTCATTACAATAATATTATGAGGTTCACATTATTATACTCATTTCTCACATTGGATAGAAGAAAGCCCCACGGGTCTGAGAGTTTTGACAATGTGGTCAAAGTAAAATTGCTAATAAGTAGTAGTGTTGTCACACGAGCAGCTCGTACTCTTTCCTCCAGCTGCTCGCGTTTGAAAACACTGAGGCACCTGACAATTTCACTGCATAGGTGCTTTAATTGTCATATCGCATATTTCCTCACTCTCACGTAAATCATACAAAGAATGTCTGTAAAGACTACTAGATAATGGGTAGGCTTACAATCTTAGAGTATTTCCTGAACAATGAAACATTTCCAATGAAGCGTAGAGGTGGAGGCTTCACACACAAACACGGCCGGGGATAAGGTCAATGGATATAATGGGTGCACATTTATAACACTGGAAATACCAAGGTAAAACTGAAATTGGCTCATTTATGACTTCAATTGAAAACATTAATGATATTCTAATATCGCAAAGGATCAAGACACAGAATAGGTAGGGAAAAATTGCAGGACTAAAAATGAGCACTTTTGACTGTGCAGATAGTTGTAGATACCTCTGTGATATTCTCAACTGATGTAATAGTATTCTACATTGCAATATTATTTCAAGTGAATTATTAGAATTCTATCTGGTAATGCAATTATTACATAAAGAAAATTATTATATAAGTATAAAGGAAGTATATTCAGTTATTTATATTAGGATGTCTGAAGATGTCATTAAGCTTCATGTTTTTATTGAATCTTTGTACACTTGTGGAGTTTTTAAGAAGTGCACCCCATTTTTAATATTGTACTTCATTATGCTGTATACGTTTAATAATATATTTTATTAATCTATCCATCACATACTTACTGAAAGTTACTAGGAGAAGGATTAGACGTAATAATATGGTCACTCTCCTAAAGCAGCTTATAGTCTAGTAGGTGAAAAGGCATGGATCTACAGACAGAGAAAGAGAGATACAAGGATAGAAGACAAAACTAAGATACAAAGGATAGAAGGGATAAGCAAAGTTAAAGTATTCCTGGATGCTTCATGGCATTTGAACATATCCTTGAACAATATGTACTATTTTAACATAGGAAGATCAGGGTCATTTCAACCAGAAGACACAACACAAGTCAAAGCATTAAGCATGTTCAGGAAAACCCAAGTAATGTGATTTTGGTACAGGCTACATGAAATCTTCCCTTTAACTGTGGTACAAGTTACCATCAGATTTTTCAAGAGCTTTGAATGAGTGTATATAGCATTTGTTATTAAACAGATCATTGCCAAAGATTTATGAAAGGGAATTGAATATACAAGCAGAATGGTAACATAGATCATTTGTGGTTATTTCCCGAAGATTTACTCAGTGGAACATTCAGAAGACAAAGGACCATTTGAGAATAATCCAGGTGTTGGGAAAGGGGAGACTGAACTAGAGTGATGACAGTAGGAGCCACAGATCCGGGACTAATGCAAAGCACAGAGGTAAATCTGGCATAAATACTAAAACTAGTAAAGAAAAGACTTGCAACTCACTGGATTTAGGAGTCCATGCTAAGCGTGAAGGAGTAATCATTGAATCGTGAGTTTTCCAGAGTGATAATAATAATAATAAAATGTAGAAGCCACGGGAGTTATTTCACAACTGTAATCTAAGAAGCAGTATTCAGTAGGCAGTTTGTAATGTGTGGCTTGAGCCTGCCTACGAGGGACGTTGGAAATGAAAGCACTGATTTAAGGATTTAAAGAGAGATGGTAACTACACCAATCCAAGTGCAGTAACAACAACAAAACAATACCCACAGAGAGTGGGAAAAGGACGTCAGTGGAGGTGAGAAACAGTAGCTTGGGAGGTTAAGGAGGAGAAAGAGAAATCAGAGAGGTATAAGGAGAAACTAACTAAGCATTGTATCAAGCAAGAGGAATGATCTTAAGAAAGACCAGTGAGTAACATGAAAGGCAGCAGAGATAAAAGAAGGGTGCAGCTTGAGCAAAGGGTGTCAGTTCAGCGACCTTCGTGTGCCAGTGTTGACTCTGCTTTGACTCCAGGGCTATTCAGAGCCTGCGCACTATCCCCTGGTGTCAGCATGGCCCTGTGCCCACTCTCAAGCCCAGCCTCCATTACCAGATACAAAGAGTTTAGAGATTATGAGACCAGGTTTTAAACCAGGTAAGAACACAAGGTGTACATTTTTAACTTAATGGGAACATATCATCTTAATCCAAATACGTGAAAGGAATTGTTTCCTATCTCTTATCCAAGTGCAGGTGCTCGTACCCTAAGGGCTGCTACGATCTTGCCAGATCAACACAGACTTGTCTACCAAATAGAGAAATACACCGTGAAAGACGGCTCTGGTAATGGAAAGAGAGATTTCCAGGATAAGAAAAAGAAGTATAGAGTTCTCAATAGATGGTAAAATTAGATTTTTTGGGTTTTTGTTCTTTTTGTTTTTTTTTTTTTTTGCAAGAGGTAATCTTACAAGATACTTAACTATATAATCAGATCCACCATGAGCAACAATAGTAAACATTATAAAGTACTCTGGCATTTTGAAGCATTTAAAGTATACTATTTTCCCCACATAAGTACCAAGGTCAATTTCTATTAGAATGTAATGCTAGTTGTATCTAGGTGCATGCTTGAGTGTGTGTGTGTGTGTTTGTGTGTGTGTGTGTGTGTGTGTGTGTGTGAGAGAGAGAGAGAGAGAGAGAGAGAGAGAGAGAGAGAGAGAGAGAAAGAGAGAGAGTAAGAGAAAGCATAAAGAGGTAGAGCAAGAGAGAGAATAAGAGAGAGAAAAGAGTGAGGTGCATCAACTTGTGCTTATTTCAAAATGGAGTAACTCTAATAATTAGAACAGTGATATCTTACAGTATCCACATCTGCACAATTTCTGTGTGCATTCAAAGGAAACCTAAAAGGAAAACTTTAAAAAGGAAACCTACTTCTAACAGGAGCTGGTTGCCCCATTACTCATAGAAGGGAGACTATTCATTTACAGCCATTTCTTTTCTTGGACAAACTTTGTAACAAAATGAGGCAAAGGAAGTGGCTCTCTCTCTCTGATGGGGGCTCTTTCCAGTCTCTTTCATTCCAGATCCATTACTCCCAGCCAATGCTATCCCCTCTCCCCTATTTTCTTAGCCTTCACCAAGCAGTGATCAAATAATAAGCTACATTTCTCCTGGCTTGCGAAAAGATCATTTATTCACTCATTTAATCACCACTTTTGTAAGTCACATAATTGCATGAAGACAAACAAAAGTCTGAACAAGCTACTTAGACAAGACCTCTGAATGTAATTATTTATGATTTCTTGATTATGGCTGTTCTTTTCCCATCTGTATTTCTCCTTTTCTATCGGCCTGACACACAAAAGAAATTGAATTACATTTCAGATAATTGATACCTCTACTTATCTTGGCAAAAGAAGGAGGACATTTTATTTATGTCATTACAATGTGAAAAAAAAATGCCACATGATTAAAGATGTGGCGACTATCTCAGCTCAGTTTTCTGTAACTATTCTGATGGTCTGAGAGCGTGTTATTAAGACCATTCACTCATTCAAAATACACACACACATTCACGCTTTCATCCATTTTATATCCTGTAGTCCCTACCTGATTGTCATCTGTACAGAAAGTAAATTGTTGTGATGAACTGTCAGAATAATTCAACTTCTAATGGAAAAACTGAGACCTCAATACGAGATTAAATGATGCAATGTAGTACTTATGGGACAGATTTTGGGGTCTCATGAAGTATAAATCCTAGAATGACGTATTGATGCTATACAGAGGAAGGGAACTGCCTTCCTTGTTAACTTCATGTGCTTTCTCTGACCTAATCGTAGCATATCACGAATTTGTCCTATCATCAACATCAGATGTCTTCTGGTTATGTCCAAGTTTATATGCAGGAAGCACTGAATGCATGTTTTGAGAAATACTGGGTTTATAAATGGAGATTTTTTTTTTAATTAAAAATAAAAGGCCCCCTATGATTCCTGGAAGTTCTACCGTATCAGATGCTTGCCTTAGGAATAGAGCTTTCTGTAAATATAGAGCTGGAGACATGGATAAAATAATGTATTGAGACATAGGACGAGTGGCTTCAAGTTTCATCTTTACCAGGGCAGCACCCTCTAATTTTTAAATGCCTTTAGGCAAGCCACTTAAACAGCCACCAATATCAATGCCACATAGCTTTTGAACACACTTTCAATATGTTGTTGATTTTTCCATTTTAGGAGTCCCACCTCACCAAAGGAGAAGCCTGAACTTACCCCTCCAGCTTTGCTTAAAGATACAGTATAGGTCTGTGACTTAGAAACATTCACAGAATCGCTCAAAAGAAAGAAATTGGAGAACAGTGGTGGTGAGCAGATTTAGTATGGCTGGAAAGGGTGGTGGTGTGCTGTGGAAAAATGACAAGATTTCCGTGTAGGGCCAGAAGCCCGGCGACACCATAGCAGGGCTCGTGACACAGCGGGACCTGTGTCAGGCAGGAAAATAGCTCCCAGGATCAGCACTGGGTCGGGACTTGGCCGTTGTTCTTGGTGGCATCTCTCCCGAGCCAGATTTTCTGCTCCTCATGCAGTTTTTATAAATTATTCTTTATCAAATGGCTTTTGCTAGATTTGTTAGACTAGATTCTGATGTTTATAAATAAGAACCGAAACTGAAATACATATTAAGGAATGTGCAGTTTCTCATACCTGTAGGCTAACATTCAGATCTCAAATGCCAATGAGAGAGATCTTTTAAGCAAAGCGGATCAGGTATAATCCATGAATGAGTGGCAGGGAATTTAAAGACAGGCTTTGCTCTACCCCCTCTAGCTATTCCCAGCTCTAGCTGTGGGGTCATACTAATGAGCCAGGGATCACACAAGCTCAGGAGTACCCAGTCTTCTGAGTGATGAAAGGAATTTGAAATATATTTTAGTACTTAAAATCTTCCAACCCTCTAAATATTGGCAATTAATAAAAATGCTTTAAATCATAGTGGGATCAGAGAAAAGATATCTATATTCTGGACGAGGTCTGTGGGTTTCCAATTTATGAACCTAAAATGATTCGTCATGCTGCTCCCTTTGTCTGTGGTATTAAGCTGACATAATTCCTTCTCTAAGAACTATTTCCCAACTACCACCCCATCTACTGGCAGCAGGCAGTGAGTAGGGAGACGTAACAGGAAGAGTAAAGATTCAGACACAGAGCCAGGGGAAGGTGTGGCACGATAAGCATTATATTGGAGGAGAAACTGTAATTTTGATTTAGGTAACACTAGACTTTTTAAACATGAAAATGAAGAGTGAGGGTCATCTTACAAATTTTTATAAACATGAAAACATAAAGGTAACAAGAAAAAAAATACTCCTGGAAGATATATATGTATATACATACATCTATGCCAGAGGTAGGAAGCAGAATTTATGCTTCTATGGTTAAGGATAGAGACTGGAGAAAAAATAAATTTACTCACTCCCATACTTCAAAGAGTACATTAATAAAGAAATAGAGTCTATATTTCTTGTTGACCACTGCATCTTTAGTGCCCCAGCTGAGTTGAAAGTCAATATTTGTTAAATCAATTATCATGTATTTATGAGTACACACTTCAGAATAAAATGTGCACTCTCTACTGGAAGAACTATTTGTTTAGACAGAATTAATGAAAAATAGCCATTCACAACGGGAGAAAATTTTAGACTTAATCCAGAATAGTCATGTCAGTTTACCTGTAAGAAACAGAGACAATGAAATAAATCAACTTGCCTAAGTCACAAATATTCCTACAGCTGAGCGAGGACAAAGCCTCTCAGACCTTAGATCACAGCCCTGACATGGCTATAGAGCTGGAGTTTGTTATATACCCGCTAAAAAATAAATTATTTCTTAGCAAGCATGTGTTTGTACCTTGAACTTAATAGCTTCTAATGGCAAATATACAAATCCAGACACTTTATATATGCATAATACATTGAAATATACACATGCATTACGTACCGTATGACTTTCGGGGGTTAGCTCCATTTTAATAAATTATTTTATGCTGTTATTCCATATGTGACATTTAAAATACTAGAGTTCATCTATATCAATTTTGACAATATTTTTTAGACGGAAAATATCCTATTAGTAAGACTGTTTCCGAGATTTTTTGCAACGTTGTTTAGTTATGTCTCCATGTCAGCATTTTGTATCTGTGCTCCCCTATGGATTGCTCCTCTCCCAAATCATGGGAAGCAATTACCAACCATCCACGTGCTACACACTTGTTTATGAAATGCCAATATACACCACCCACGGCCTGTGACTACTACGCAGATGATGTTACCATGCAAAGTCCCCATTTTCATATTCCTCAGTCTCTCTAGGGACTGTACCTCCCCTCCACTAGCATTATTTGCACAACAATTTTACGATGTCATTTTAAATTGTATATTTTATATTTCTCCCACATTGGTAAAATCTAGAAAAATGCCTTAATATAAAAATAAAACAGATTACTTGTTGAAGAAGTTTATTAAAAAGAACTCATGCTATTACTGCTTGCTGCTAACAGTGAGGAAGTAACATGAGTCACAGAATGAGCCTAACATTTACAGTTAAAACTGGTTTAAAATGCCAATGACTGTAACCTTGAGCAAATTAATTCTACTCAATGAGCCTCAGCATTCCCATTTGTAAAATGTTGATAAAGCTACCAGTTTTGCAAGGTTGCTGATAAAAAAAAAATAATTTAAAAATGGATTCATTTAAAAAGTTTAATAAATGCCATTGTGTTTTTATTTCTTTTTTCTTTATTTACGATCAGCTACATGACAATTACATGCTTATATTATACCTGTTCTCTTCTCATAATGCAGCTGCTTGTGTCCCCAGAATCTGCTCGATTCTGTCCCCATGACAAAGGGGGTGTAGAGAGGTACTGAGTTGTTAGGACCCCTGGCATGTTTTCCTCACCTCTCCTTGACACTGTCAACTAGTTCAGAAAGGAACAATTTTAGTTGTTCTAATTAAAGCTCTAAACTTTCATTTAACAATTAGAGGAATAGAGAGTCTCTTTACTTGTGGCTGTTAACGTGAGCCAAACCAAGGACAAAGCAAAATATGCACGAGAACCTCTGCAAGAGAAGCATAGAGAAGTAATATATAAAATATAGTTGGTAAACGTTTTAAATCAATGCATACCATTGAATTGAGGCAGTAGACCGTGTTATTTGATCATATTTGTCAGTCAGCATTTACACTCTTTTGTAATTTTTCATGTTTATAAAAGATTCTGCAATCTATGTTTTAGTCTCTATTTTTTAATTGTTTCATTGAGATTCTTTCCCAGGAGTAGAATTATTGGTCCTACAATATGAGTGTATTTACAGGCTTGTAACATTTTTCCATAGGGTTTTCCAAAGCACTATGTGACTCTGTGACCATTTATTCTCCTTATTTTTATTAATGTGTGAGATAGCTTTTTTCTCTGAATTTTGTCCACAGTTAGGAATTATCTTTAAAAATTATTTTTCAAAATTGATAGGCAAGAAATGTGCCAAATTGTATATTAGTTTATGATTCCTTAAGTGTAGATTAGTTGAAAAGCATTTTTAATGCTTAATAATCATGGCACTCTTCTTATTAAGAGTCTTTTGCAGATTTTAGGGCACGATTTTAATATAATGATTGAAAGGCAAAATAAAAAAATATAATGGTAAGTATGGTGTTTCCCCGGAAGAAAGACCAGGTCTTATATTAATTTTTGCTCCAAAAGACACATTAGGGCTTATGTTCTGGGGATGTCATTCTGAAAAGTCATGCTAGGGCTTATTTTCTGGTTAGGTCTTATTTTCGGGGAAACACAGTATGTAAAAACAGCTAGTCAAAGAAAAAGTACTAGAAGCAAACAGAATTGGGTTCTGTTTTTGTTTTTATTCCCTTAAATTGCTACAGATTAAGCTTCCTTTAACTATATTCAATTCATATAAGATTTTCAATTAAGTGAAATTAACTGTAACTTAAAGAAATAAATATTAACAAATATTGGGTTTTACATTTTCACAGAGCAATTATGAACGTTTTTGTAAAACACAAAGTGCTCTAACAATGCTAGTTTTTATATCTCTGCTACTATATTAATGACAATATGATGGTGATTCTAGAATAGTTGCTAAACAATTATGACAAATAAAAAAGCTGAGATTGAAAGCTACCAGTCAAATTTAAAGGAAAAAAAATATTACCTGAAGATATCTTTGCTCGTCCTCTAGGGTTCCCGTTGTGTGAACTTGGCCCCCTTCTCTCAGCTGGGTCTCAGCTTTATACCCACCAGATCAACGCCCAGGGCCCAGGACAGCTGAGGTGGCCGTGGGAGTGGAGGGAGAGACATGGGTACACAGCAAGAAGACTGCTCAGCAAAAGCATTCTTAATTGAAAACTTAAACACTCTTTTAATTGAAAAATTAAAATATATATATTATATATTGGAAGTTAATACCATACACATATAAATATACAAATGAGTTAAGAGATGATCATAGCTGAATAATCAATGAGTCTAATAATGCATATTAAACATGCTTTAAGATGCTTGAAAAAGTAACCAATGAATAAATCTCAAGATATTTGAGAATATTTTAATATTCAAATAGCATATCTTTAGTCTCTAAAAATGTGCATACTAATCATAAAATCATATTTAATCTCTATACAATCCCAGCTGCTACTACATAGTACCCACTCCTTTCTATCACCAGAGGTAACAGAACTTACATTTTCTCTTCATTTTGGGGAATGTCATATGAGCAAATGAGTCATCCCTTCAAAATAAATTTAATGGAATATAGGTTCAATTCCAAAACTGATGTTTCTGTGATTTTATAAGGAAGCTCTCTCTCGCTCTCTTTCACTCTCGCTCCCACACTTACTCTTTCTCTTCTAAAAATAGACTGTTTATAAAAGAATTTAAATTGCATGAATTCATATCTGCCCAAATCCCCACTGCTGGGAGATGGGGAGATTTCTGGCAGGATGGAGAGTAGACTTCTGAGAAAGAAGGGTAACGAAGTGTATTCTTGTTAATGATTGTGCATGGATTGTTGGTCTCAAAACTACAGAGACAGCATCCGTTTCATATAAGCCTGCATGGAGCTAGTAAAGACTATAATTTCAATAGTTATTGTAGAAAGTTCACCTAACTCTCCATGTTTGACTGCGGCTATGGTACCCCCTCCACATCACAGATTAGCACACTGAGTGTCCTTTGTCTATTTAAAAAAAGAACAAGAGGTCTAGCTGAAAGTGGAGTTTGTCACATACTCTCTGGAAGACTAGATTTTCAGTTGCTCAATATGCATAAGAAGCCCATATGTTCTAAACAAGAACACATTGAAAACTCAAAAAAAATCAAAACATTCCACATTTTGCACCCTTGTTCTAAAGATAACATTTCCCTTAAACAAGTTTGCAAACTTAAAATGATTGGGATGGAGCCAGTCCAATTCTCATTAGCAAGGTACACCTCTGTTAAGGCTTTCTTTAATGGATTGTTTCTTTATATGATGCATTCCCTAGGTAACATTAAGGAAAAATCTTTAAGAATGCACTATTATTTTTTTATTTTGATTTATTAATAAATAAATGAATAAATAACTTACAGACATGAGTCCAAAATCATAAACATATTTTTATATAAAGATAAAATACATTTTGCTTAGGACCAGTTTAAACATATCCAAATCAGTATAAATAACCATAAACTATATAGATTGCTTTTTCTTTATATATGCAGTATAAGAGTGAAGCATATGTATCATGACCTCAAAAAAAATGTGAGAAGAAAAGAAAGTAATTGCAAAGAGAAAATTAACAGGAAAGAACACCAAAGAAAATAAATCTAACCCAGTTTGCCAAGTCTATAGCAAATGACTAATGGTGAGATGTAGAAAAGAACAAAGATAAAGAAATGTCATAAGGATATTGTTGTTCAACTTGCAATCTGAAAATTGAAATACAATCATATTCTTTCTAATGTTTAGTGACTTCACTCAAAATGGATGAAAAACTCCACACACATAATCCAAAAATTATGTGGTTAAGTTTGTTTCTGTTTGTTTTTCCTCCTAAATTCCTCCTATATTTAGCGTTAACATTTGTGAAGTACACTTTATTAGTGTGAAATACTACTAATTCTGTGATAACATCTTCTGTCTATTAGTTCGTCAAGGATTATATAGCCTACCAAATAAAAACAGAGACAAGGAGAATTGGTATAAGGTTAAAATTTCTCAGTTTAAGACAATCCCTTTGTGAATTTTCTTTCATTCTTTTATTTATTTTTTTCTACTTAAGCTTGTCACCTTCTACAGCATTCAAAACGTTGTTTTTAATATAATTACAATCAATTACCAATAGAAAGATATTCTTTAGAGGCAATTCTTGCTCCGGGAGTTTTGAGTGTATTATTTGAAATAAATCCCCAGCTGTGTTGATCATTAAAATTAAAAATTTACCTAGATCTAATATCTTGTATTACATGTGACCTTATTTTTTTATCAGAGTAACAGCAGAGAAACTTATTTTTATATATTATTAAACACAAACACCAACCCACTTAGAACACATGTCATTATATCTTTAATATTTCAAACTGTCAAAATTTAAAAACATGTAGTTGATTTTTTCTGGCCCTAGGAAATCTCTAAATGACGACTTAATCCAGTTGACTGAAAAATTAATATTTTAGCTAGATCGGTTTTTCATTTTAAATCCACTTACTTAAAAAAAACTCAAAAAACTAACTGGCTGTTTTAATTATGTAGGAGAATTCTTGTGGTTTGTTTCTGTTGCAGTTAAGGGGATTATTAAAACATCCCTTTTATAACTCATCATTATCAAAATTCTTCTGTAAGAGTTGAAAGGAGTAGAAACTGTTTTCTGATTTCTCAGGGTATGTGTTACTTAATTGAAAAAATATATCGCCTTAACCATGTTCAATCTGCTATGTAGTAAGAAATATGTATGTATATATATATTTTTTCATTTAATGTACATTTGTATATAATTGGCTTGCACAGTAACTACTTATATATGTAAAGCGGCTTAGCTGCCAGCAATGTAAATTATCTTGTTTGTTTAGTAATGTACACAGGTATGAAATTCAGAATATTTTTCTTAATCCAGAATTTTAGAACTTCAAAAGTAAATTTACAAATGTTTGTGCTTAGTGGAGTATAAGAAACATTTCCAAATCTGTGTGACATTCTAAATCTGTAATTATGAAAAAACAAAAACACCTCAGGGTTATATTTACTGCAATTCACTATAGTACAGAGCAACAGAAATTAAAATGGATAAACTTATACACACACACAGAAAAATGACAGTGCAATATTCTCACACATACTTAACCCCAAATCCTTCGGGATATGTGACATTGTATCTCAGTCCAGTAGTGCTGAGAGAAGAGTGGTCTCTGACAGCTGCAAGTTGGCCTGGCACTCACAGATAGGCCTTTGAGGATCTCCTAATGAACATCAAGTTTAAAAAACGTCAACATCAGACATAGCCACTCTATGACCATGTGGACAAAACAAGACCCCTCAGAAATCACATCCATAGAAAACACATGCACAATATTATGCCCCTGAAAAGAGCAAATAGCCTTCTATCTTGGCAAATCTGAGTACTGTTTCTTCACCAGTTATATAGTGTTCGCCTCACTCTGTTCTTTCCTCCTTCTAGAAAAGATTTATTAAGATATTCAGTGATAGAATTATCCTTGCTTCCTGACAGCATACAATTCAAAGCAAAGCCCCACTTCCTTGAGCCATTCCCCAAATCACCAACACAGGCCCAAATCTTTAACACCCTCTTACTAAGATGGCCAGTGTCGCCCATGGAAGGTGTTCTCCCTCAATACAGTGATTAATATGCACAACTTTTCTTTGTAATCTTTGGCTGGAGGGCATTGACAGAGAAAACTCATCAAAAAGACATTTTAATTTACCAATGATTGTACCTGACATGAAATTTGTTATTCATTAATGATCTTGATATTTACGTTGCATGATATATTTAGGGTGCTAAAAATAAAATAAAAGTGTCCATAATACAGCTTGCCATTTTGGGTTGAGAAGCTTGCCACATCATGCTTTTTAACATAGATTTGTTGAGCTGGATGCATAATAGGTTTAGGGTATAAATATATAAAACCACTCACCGTAACTAAAGTTAGAAAAAACTATGGTATTGCTTGTATATGATATGTCAACTTAAATAATTGGCATTATGGGCAGATACTTGGTAATTTAGAAAATTTAATAAAATCATTGAATTCAAAGGATTACCCAGAGAAAAAAGCAAACATTCAAATATCAATGTTTTCCTATGTATCCCAGAGATGAGATGATAGAACAATATTCTCATATGCAAAAACAACAACAAATAAGTAGGAATAAACTCAACAAGAAATACTTGGAACATATTTGAGGAAACTTTTTAAATTTTATACCCACATTTTTATAAAGATTGAATGGAAATATGTGTGCAGGAGGGGTGTTATTTCTCTTTGAACTAATTTATAAGATCTATGTAATCCAAATTAAATATCTAAAGAAAGTTTCTTGAGTTTAATTAGTTCTAAATCAGTTTCAAAAAGAAGTAAATACTTTTGAAAAACATTTCGAAAAACAGAAGCAATGACGATACACTAGGCCTGCTAAAGATTAAAGTATAATATAAATGAACAAAGTTCAGCATGCGTTTATAGCAGAAGTAGACATAAGAAACCAGGAGACTAGCATGAAAGCCTCAGTGATAGACCACGGTATGCAAAAAAGTTTAACAGAATGTAGTAGGCAGACTAATGTCCCTGGTCCCAAAGACATCTATGTTCTTCTTCCTAGAATGGATAAACTTGGCACCTTATACTGTAAAAAAGATTTTGCAGATGTGATGAAGATTATGGACCTTGAGATGGGGAAATTATCGTAGATTATACAGATGGGCTCAATCTAATCACGAGTCCTTAGAAGTAGAATTTTCCTGGCTATGGAGGAAAGAGATGCAATGAGAAATGGGTCAGATTCAAGCAAGGTGAGGAGGACTTGGCTTATCACTGCTGGCTTTCAAGATGGAGGAAATGGGCCATGAATAAAGACATGTGAGCATCCTCTAGAAGCTGGGAAAGGCAAGGAAACAAATTATTCCCTAGATAATCCAGAAATGAAAGCAGCCTTGCAGATACCTTTGATGTTAGCCCAATGTACCTATGTATATTGGATTTCTGGTGTACAGAACTATAAGATAATAAATGTATGTTAATTTAATTAACTAAATTTGTGGTAATTTCCTATAGCAGCAAAAGAAAATTAATGCAGCCTCATCAATCCATATGGCAAAAGTTTTATCCAATAAATGGCACTGAGGCAATAGGTTAAATTATTTAAGAAGCAAAATTACAAGTTCCATTTATACCATACAATGATAAAACCTGTATGAATTATGAAATTGAACAACAACAAAAAAAGAAGCAATACTAATTAGAAAATGAAGACCCATTTAGTTTCTCTTAGGATGGATAAGTTTCTTTTAAAGCAGAACAGCAATTGAAAAAATGATAAACGAATACAACAACAGTAATGAAAGTTATAATGACTGGGCATCAAGAAACACTGTGAGGAATACTAAAAGGCAAAGAAAACACTAGGGGAAAATAATTTAAATAAATATATATATATACATATATATTTATCTATCTATCTATCTATCTACATATATATCTATATATAACTAAGAGTTAGCTTTCTTAACAGGCAAGGAGCTTATATAAATGAGTAACATCAATATTCCCAGTATACCAGGGTAAGTCAGACCCATAAGTGATTAACTTGAAAAAGAAAAATATTGTGAAAAACAATTAATCCTCATTACCGTGTTTCCCCCCAAAAAAGACCTAGCCAGACCATCAGTTCTAATGTGTTTTTTGGAGCAAAAATTAATATAAGACCCAGTATTATTTTAATATAATATAAGACCGGGTCTTACATAATATAACATTAATATAATATAATATAATATAATATAATAATATAATATAATATAATATAATATAATATAATATAAAATATAATGTAGTACAATACAATACCGGTCTTATATTAATATTTGCTCCCAAAGACGTGTTAGAGCTGATGGTCTGGCTAGGTCTTATTTTCGGGGAAACACGGTACTTATCAATTTCATATATGTGAATTCACCTTCTTTCCAAAATTATTTTGTAACCTAAAATCCATATGTGTGGCACGTTTGCAGTCATCCATGGACATGTGTAGAACAGCAAAAATTGTAAGTGACCAGGTTCACACATTCAAAACCTGGGGTTCATGTGCTGGGGTCGAACCAGATGAGCCAGGTGAGGCTCTGCCTTTTTTTTCTTTTTTTTTTTAATTAATTTCAGGTGCACAAAACAAAGTAATATTTAGACATTTATCATTTATATCCCTCACACTGTGTCAACCCCCCATCCACTATCCCTCTGGCGTCGCACAGAGCCATTATATTTCCACTATCTCTATTCCTAATGCTATACTCCCCTTCTTGTAACTATATACATACATATGTGTGTGTATATGTGTGTGTGTGTGTATGTGTGTGTGTATACACACACACACATATATATACATATATATGTATATATTTAAAATTATAGTTGACATTCATTATTGTTCAGCTTCAGCTTCAGGTGTACAGTGCAGTGATCAGGCATCTACATCATCCCTGAGGTGGTCTCCCAAATGGGACACGTGTTCATTAGATACCCTACAAAATCTTTACAACGTTATTGATTACATTCCCCAAATTAACTTTCGTATCCCCATGGCAATCTTATGGCTACCGACTGTGCTTTCTAATCCCCTCACCTTCCCCTTTATCCCCACCCGCCCCATCTAGCGAGGCTCTGCCTTCTTGTTGGCAGCTCTCCAGTGTCCTTTTCGTGGTCTGTTTCGTGCCACATTTTCCACGTGTGGGGGCTTTTGGGTGGTGATTTTGCTATTTAAAATGCACCCCAAGAATAATATGGCCCCCAAGTGCCAAAGTGCTCTCTGCTGTTCTTAAGTGCAAAGTTCGATGTGTCTCATACAGAGAAAATACGTTTGTTAAATAAGCTTCTTTCAGGAATGAGTTATGGTGCTGTTGGCCATTTGAGTTCAGTGTTAATAACTCCACAGTATATATTTTAAAAGATGTCTGTCTGCAAACAAAAATGTACATGGAAAAGATTATGTAATGATCAGTTGATGAAAATGTTTTGACCACAGTCTTGCAGAAACCTTATTCTGAATTTCTCATGGGCCAGTATTTCAGGGTTCACTAGTCCAGCGTTTGCAAAAACTTCATAGAATTAGCTACTAAAAATAATGTGAACCAACTATAATAAACATTAAAGACGCTGTTGACTCTGACTAATGAAGAAAAAATGCAATTAATTAATTAATGCAAGTAAAATATATTTTAAGTTTTCAAAATAGATGAAATTATCTTTTCTTAAATACTTAATGTAAAAAGCATTAGATAAGATATACAAATATGTACTATATGTGATAATGGAAATTGGTAAAATCGTTCCATAAAAAATGACGGCCTTAAAATCTCTGTGCACCTTGATATAGTCTAAAGATGTAATCAAAGATGCAGTTTCATATAGGCTCCTCTTTATTCTAACAATATTTATAAAAGTAAAAAATTGCAACTTAAATGCTTCACAATATGAAGTCTGTATGGTACATTTATACATTATATATTTTAAAGTTCAATGGCAAAAGTCCATTTTATTAGAAAAGCATAGTACAAAACTGTATATTCAACATTATCTAATTTTCTAAAAATCATGCATGTATGTTATATGTGTTTTATATATATACATACATATGTATATATATATCTAATAACATAAAAAAGGAAAAATAATACAAATAGTGATTCTTTAAAAATTAATAGTAGTAATGACTTTAAAATGACAATGAATGATTCTGTATTACTCTTTCTAAATGTCTGTATTTTCTAAATTTTCTTTAATATGCATATTTTTGGAAGACATTCCATAAGACCTATCCAGTTCTTAATAACCTGGTGTCAATTATCATTATTTCAATCTGAAGATTTATTAAACATCTGTGGCACTTGCAAGGTGAGAAATCACTCTGAATCCATCATGTTTTTGGTCTGTTCTTCCCATATGAGTATTCTGGGTAAAATTCTCTATCTAGAGATTGTCGTTACTATTGTTTCAGTTGTTGCTTTTGCCCATTTTTTCCATCTTAAGTCTTTGTGAATCACTTTGATTCAGGAATATATGGCACATAGAATTTGATTTGGTTTTATAATCAACTTTGAAAATTATTTTTCTTTTAATAGGCAAGTTTAACAGACACATTTATTAATAATACTGGCAATTTTCTTATCACTCCCATTATTTGATGTTATTTTTTACAGTTTTTGTTTTATATAAATCGTGTACACAAGAAGTTTTGTATTTTGTTTTGTGGTTGCTTTAATGGACTATTTGAGCCCTTTCTATTAAACAGTACCTATTTCCTGCCTATTACATAAATAATCGAGTTAATCTGCCTTTTCTCTCCCTTCTTCCCTCACATCCAGTTTATCAATAGTATTATTTTTCTTCATATTTACCTTTGTATTGTTAATGTGCTTATATCTCTACAACTAGACTTGTGAGCTATCACATAGAGACAATCACCGAGATTACTCTTCTTACCACCTTCTTCCCAGTCTCTACATATCAATCCTATTGTTATTATTTATACCTTTCTATACTTGCTGGATTTATAACATAGACATTGTATTCAGTTACCCTTAGGTGCACCTTTTTTCTGTGTTAGATTTGCAGTAAAATATATTTGGGCCTTTTGCTGAGATTTCCTTCAGGCATGTCTTGTTTGCCTGACGTTTATCATCTTGTTTCCTTCAGGCATGTCTTGTTTGGCTGACGTTTATCATCCTAAAGAGCAGCTCCTGAGCAACATCCTACGAAGTCTTACATATTCAAAACTCTTTGGTTTAGCTTTCGTACTGTAAACACTACTTGACTTGATTTAAAATGCTTGGCTCACACATTCTTTCCTTAAGTATATCGTAAGTGTTCACTTCTGTTTCGATTGCTGTTTTTTAAGTGTGATGAAGAGAGTCTTATCTGTGTTGTCTACAGGTTCACCCCTAAGCTCTGTATAGAAAATTTTAATTTAGTAAATTTTATCCTCAAAATAAGAAATTATCTCTGAGAGGAGAAAAGTCAGAAGGAAATTCCTCCGATTAGACAATTTCCCTAAAACCTATTTTTCCCTGAGGATAGCTGCACACGATGCTAACTGAATATTAGACACATTCACAGAATGCTAACTAAAATTATGTTTGATTTTGTTCTACTTAGATATTTTGCTCTTTTTAGATATTTTGCATGAAATAGCATTGTCAGAAGCATCGCAGTTATGAAATTTGACCATAAAGTGAAAAATTCTGGCTGCATTAGCACTAGAAATATGTCTTTAAATAAAACCACCAGCAACAAATATTTCCTCTGTTGCAAACAAGTGACTTTTGTGGCAGTGTACGTTCCAATAAAAAGTTAAAGGTTTCTGTTAGGAACATCTGTTTATGTTGATAAACTGACGGGCCAATTGACATCTACCCAAGATTTTTGAAACAACTCAAGGGTAAAATTAGGAAACTGTTGTCCGAAATGGACAAACTATAATTACAAACAACTATATATTATTGAAAGATGGATAATTTTTTATTCTGATTTTTCATACACAGCAAGGATGCAAAAACCACTCTTAGAGAATTGCAGGAACTTGCTTATTTGTCAGTTTTCCTCTAGATGACATTCCTATTATTCAGCCTATACACAACAACAGAAGTTATATTTTTAATATAATTTTGCATATTAATCCTTGACTCAGAAACCACTTATTGAATAAAAGTCAAACTCCTCAATATTTAACACCCTACTCAGTATGATACCAATCTATTCCTCTAATTATATGTCTCATTATTTTTCTCTTAGATTAGACAGACCTTTTCTAAAGGTCTAATCATTACTCATGGAATATGTAAAACACAGTTCTGTCTTTGTGTTCTTACATATTTCCTATCCCTAAATTACTCTTTAGGATTTTGTGCCATCTCCTCTCTCTGTGACTATTCATCATTTCATTGAAGAGCCAGTACAAATCTCACAACTTCCATGAAACTTTGTCTAAGTTTTGCCACCCTTCCTTGAAACTCTATAAATACTGTTGAAATGACAGACAATAGATTTGGAAGAGAATTACTAAAAGTTGTGGATACTTAATATTATAGCATATACATACATATAGATGTATATGTATTTAATTTAGAAAATAAACTATGGGTGTTTTACAAATAATAAAATTTCCAATGTTCTACCCTTTTATTTAGCACCATATTAATCAAATAATAGCCAAATGGGGTTTATTTTAAGAATGAAATGATATTTAAATTAAGAAATCCTTTATTTTACGATTTCAATTTCAATAGGTCAAAGGATAAATTAATTATATCTAGAGATACTAAAATAGTCATAAACATATAATTTCTGATAATAGCTCTTAATAATTTAAAATGCTTGGCTCACATGTACGCAACCTGATAGAATTTCAGTGAAGTGAACTTTATCAGAATTTATCTCAAAGCAAATGTTGGTAAATGTCATCAACGTCATTGATGCTTTTCTGAAGGTATTTCTGTTAGGTGAGGGACAAGATAAGAATGCTGCTAGCACAACTTTTAAAAACATTTTTCTGGAAGACCTACACAATAATATAAAAAGAATAAAAATAAGAAGTTAGTGTGTCCTAAAGGAGATGATAAACAACTATTTGCAAGTGATATAATTTTCTGCCCAGAGTCAAGAACAGTACTAAAAATATAATGCACATTAATAATGAATAAGCAAAATATAGCTCTCCTTTGTATCAAAGAAAAAAATAGTTTCAAAATATAGGTTAAATTATAATATAATAATGATTTAATGCAATTGAAATATGAATCAATAAAAAAACAAATACTCTAATAAAGTATACTGGCATAAGAAAATACTCTGTCACTCAAAGAAAAAAATGTCAGCTTAATCAAAGAAATATCTTGTTTTATTTAAGGAGTAAAAAATGAAAGTGATTATACCCAATGTGGAAATAAACAAAGATCATCCAAATGAAAATAGCACAGGTTATTTTCAGTATTCAGAGATTGCTGTAACAGGGAGTCAGCCACCATCACTTGATCAGAACAAGTTAATAGTATTGGGCCATGTCCATAAAAGAGATTTCAGTGGGACCGTTCATGAAGATAGTTTTGATATAAAAAGATGATAAAGTGAAAATATCATTATTACAGTGTGATTTAACTTTTTGTAGTGTGTGTGTGTGTGTGTGTGTGTGTGTGTGTGTAGAAAAAGTCGAAAGGCTATATACCAAAATATTACCAGCTGTTATCTCTAAATGATAGAATACAAGTGATTCATTTTATACTTTTCAGTAAACTATGAGCATTTTACAAGAAAATATATTACTGTCCTAATCATAGAAACACCTGTGAAACTAGTTAATGAAAATTTAATCCACAGAAATTTACAGAAAAACATCATGATGTTAAATTGTTGGACAACAGGGAGGCAATCACAAATATGGCTTTATATGTACTTTAGCATTTTTTTATTCCCCTAGCTAAATGGTCTTCAGTATGGGCAGAAACCTGATAGAATTTCATTTAAGGAGGCTCTCTGGATCTATACCTGAAATAGAATTGTGGCTTTTGTTGTGTCTCCTCTATACTACCTATATCCTCAGGGTAGTTTCTGTCACTTAATGTGTCTTCAATCTGGCTGCTAGGTATAATTTGGGATTCAATGACACATACATACATATAAATGGAGTCAGCAACTATCACTTGAATTTGGCACAGATTGAGAGGCAAACAGAGGAATGGGAAAGCTTCATAGTGGAAAAGGGATGGCTTCAGGTGTTCTCAGTTGGAGGTTGTTGGCATGGGGAAGTTGTAGTACAGCAGGCTCACGAGAAGTGGGGCTACCTATGTCCTCTGTTAGGGGTCCATATTTGGCTTTCTCTAGTTGATTCTAAGTTGGAAGCAGTGGCAAACATTAGGGAAGCTGGCAGTTATTAATGAAGCCGTGGTCATTTGGTGCCAATTATTACAACGTTATGAACTGGCTTCCTAGAGTGGCTTTCAGAGATAGAGGTCTGACTTTCTACATTCCTGATTTATGGTAGGTTGGCTTCCTGGGATGATTCCTGCAGATTGTGGGTCAGAGTTCTATTTTTATATATCACCTGGCCATTGTCTGATTGTACATTCACTCTCTATAATATTTGTCTAGGATAGGACATGCGTACACTGTCAGCAGGTATGCAAATCAATGACATTCCAGGAAGATAATTTCATATGTTACATTGAAAGCCTCAAAATCATGCATACATTTTGAAATTGTAATTCCACATCAAAATTATTCTCCAGAAATTATTGATGATGCACACATACAAGGACACTTATTGCAGCATTGTTTAAATTAATTAAAAATTAAGAGGAAAAAAACTAATGTCCCACAATAGAGAGAGGAAGAGGATGGATTAAATAAATTAATCTATAATTAAAATAGTATTCATTTACTAAAAAATATGTGAGATTATTTATTAGAAAGAAGATTTTTTTAATGTAAAACTTTATAAGCAGTCTAAAAAGTGAAGTACAAAATGTCATTATAGATCAAAGATGAAGAGAAGGAGGGAGGAAAAGAGGGAGGGAGAGAGAGAGAGAGATTTGGGAGGAAGGAAGGGATGGAGGGATAGAGGGAGGACCAAGATTAAGCTAGAGTCTAGCAAGAAAGTAATAATCTTTGGATTTTAATGGCTAAAATAGAGGTTTTCTATTTACCAGGCATTCTTTTAAGAATTTTACCTGTATTAACTCATTTAATTTTCATCACAATCTTATGAGAACAATTCTTACTTTACAGATGTGGAATCTCAGGCACAGAAAGATTTTAGAACTTGCCAAAATTACAGACCAAGTAAATAGTGGATTTGGTATTTGAGATTTTGTTGTCTGACTCTAGATCCCAGCATGTAATTTTTTTCCTTTATGCATTTTGATGTTAAGCAACTGTTTTGCAGCTGTCTTTTAGTTTCACCCTTCTTTAGAGGTTATTTTTTTAACTAAACATAAAATCTTTTCTCATTTCCAGCATATAGAAATGACATACTGATACCTCCCCCCTGTTTATTTCCAATGAATAGGGGTCTCTTTAGAAATACATATTTTTTTTATATTGCTATAGTGCTGTTAGCATCAATAATAGTAGTAGAAATTAGAGAATTTATAGCAATTACACTTAATAATTGTACATATGTTTAAAATTAAAGTACATTATCCCCAGTACATATAAGTACTAAGATTGCAATGCTAAATAATGATGAATAATAAATCAATAACTTGAAATATTTATTAATCAATAATAGTTAACTAATAAACCAATACTTTGGGGGTGCCTCTCACATTAACATAGCATAAATTGATATGTATACCTTCTGGTGATATTTTGAAGTGTAAATTATTATAATATACACATATACAATGGTCTACACGTAATAAAATTAAAACCAAAAAAAGCACGGTAGCCTCTTATTCTTGACTTACACATTTTTGCCAGTAAACAGGGCAACTGGGAGATGACTAGAAATGGCTTTTTTATGCTAATATTATTTAAACATAGATATTTTATGCCATTGTCTAAAGATGCAAAATTATCTTTTTCTCAGTTTTGTCATTAATATCAATGATAACATTCTAGAGAAATATTACTGCATGCTCTGGGGATTGCGTAAAGGTTAGAAAAATAAAACACATGATAAAATAATTATTGTCACAAAATTATAGCATTTTGGGAAAAGGGAAAACATTCATTCTCAAATACAGTTATAGCCATATATTTAAGTTTTGTGATCTCAATAGTTTAGCTTACTAACGTTAATATGATATGAATGTTTTTATGAACTAATAAAATTTCTGTAATCAAAATAATTTTACTTTTTCTTACATTACCTAAAGAAGATTGAAGGGCTGAAATATTTAATTATAAATGCTTATATTAGATAAATTATTTAATATAAAAATGTAATAATCTAACACAAAATTGAACAAGTTCTAGTAGAAAATAATATAAAGAAACATCCAATGAAAGTGAGCAGTTCAATTACAAATAAGCACTGCCTATTGACAATTATAATTTTGTCTTACCTGCATAGGATATTTTGTCAAATACTGGACATAAATTGGATTTTTAAATTAATCTTGGACTAAACAAGTCAATGATGTTAAATATAATGAACCACATTCACCATTTTATGTGAGTGTTTCAATTCACATAAAAATGGCTACAAAAAATATTTTGAGTTTCAGTCCATAAAAACACATTTAAAAAATATCCTGACTCCCATCTCATTCAGGTGAAAGGAAATTCCACATAGCACTTTTCAGTGTTCTCTGCAATTATGAGGATGGCATGGTCCCAGAAAATAGTGAAAGCAAGTAATACAATGTTTTTCAAACTTTTGAACAAAAGTGAAATAACATTTTATATGAAATATTTATCCTGCTAGAGTTGTTAAACTATAAAATTATTTAACATTTTATAATTTGATAAAAATTCTGCATCCATCTCACATATGCAATGCAGATGACCTACTAAAAGTTTCTGACCCATAGCTTGAAAATCATTGCTCAAATGGAGTCATATTTCCTCCTCTGCTATCTCCAACATCCTCGCCTTGCCTTCACTTCTGTTAGGTAAAGGGATATTTGTTGAGGCAGGAAACCCAGTGTTTAAGGTTCAGTCACCTGAGATGATCATATAACTAAGATACCTGATTTCCTACTGCCTAATTTCTCAGAAATGTAATTTTCTTTTGTTTTTTTCATTTTCCTTAGCAGACAATGGGTAAGTCCCTTTCCCTTGGCTCCTGCCTCTCACAAAACCACCCTCCAGCAGTTTACAGACTCTCTTCTTGGGGGTTGGCTTTTACAAAACATGTGAAACATGCAAAATCCCTGAGGCGAGTCATTAGAAAGTAGCTTACCTTCTGGAAGAGACGTGACAGGAAAATATATGAATGATTAGATTGAAGCTGTCAATCAGATGTGGAGCAATTCAGTCACTTGAATTTTCTAGGGTTTAATCTCTGCTTTCATTAATGAGTTTCGTGAACTCTTTAATAATCGAATTTAGCAATTTTGTATGATTCTGATTCCTTCATTCTAAGTAGTTTAAGACCATATATAAGATCTAGCTGGACAATCAGCTTTAATGCATCTTCTGGAGCAAAAATTTCTCTGAAAATAAGATCTAGCTGGACAATCAGCTTTAATGCATCTTCTGGAGCAAAAATTTCTCTGAAAATAAGATCTAGCTGGACAATCAGCTCTAATGCATCTTTTGAAGCAAAAATTAATATAAGACCCAGTATTACATTACATTATATTATATTATATTATATTATTTTATATTATATTATATTACATTACATTACATTGTATTATATTATACCCAGTCTTATATTATATTAAAATAAAACTGGGCTTTATATTAATTTTTGCTCCAAAAGGCACATTAGAGCTGATGTCTTATTTTCAGGGAAACACGGTATATATGTTTATAATATATGCGTATATATGTTTGTTTTTTCATATATTAAATAATTATTAAATAGCGGCTAAAAATACTCATAAATTATAGCATCTGCTGTAATATATATGAAATCTTGCTACTGTCCATGTAACTTTGAGCCAGTTAACTTAAGCATGTTGGCACTTGGTTTTTGTGTATTTAAGTTGGGAAAATATACCTATGTTAAAGCAGTAGTGATTTAGAAGATTAAATAATATATATATATAAGATTCCTACTACAGTATTTGTGAATTAAATGAATAATAACCCCACCTCCTACTCATCATGCTTATCATTGTCCTCATCATAATCATAAAATGATGTTGCTTTCTCTACATATAATCAACATACATTTTTTATTTTTTTCCTAATGTGTATCAGGAATGGTACTGGGTTAATATTAGTGGTTAAGATGTGAATAGAATTATACCCAAAAGTCAAATCTACAATCACAAGGCAAAATATGAGTCCATCCAGGAAAAATAAACTGTATTTCACAATGCCTGAACAACACACTAATGCTTAAATCAATTATTTAAAGAATTCACTCTCAGGATTTAACCTCTCTTTAATGATCTGGCCAGAAGCCTGGATCTCCATTTTCTGAATTGTGTTTGCAGGAACTCTGGTCACATAAGATGCCCCTGGGGAAAAAGAGCAGAATCCCACAATAAAATAAGTTGGGAAACACTGTATGATATCTCCCTCGGAAATTCCCAATGCATAGTAACATATTAAAACCTCTGAGAAAATTTTCAGTAAAAAAAAAATATTTAAAAACATGAAAAATCTATGTCACCTCATAACTTTTGACATCCTTTAAAGCTAGTGTTATATAAACGTACTCAGTTGTTACCCAATAAACAGTACAATAAATTACACTTTCTATATGAGAACTATATAAACCTTAAAACATCAATTCACTAAACAAGTTTTACAAATATAAGTAATACTTGTGTGCATTTGTTGTATGCATATACATATTTTAAACTGGTAAACCAGTTATTTTTGAGAGGTGATATCACTGGTGAGTTTACTTTTTAATTTTTTTTCAGTAATCCATTATATTTAATAAACATTTAAAAATAATGAGGAAAATTAACAAATCAGTTATGGAATTATTGTAATTTATCTGAATATTACAAATTAATATCTAATCTTAATAATTACTTTACACATGCTAGTATTACTTTTACACATGCTAGTATGAGGGTTGTTAGATAACAAAATAAAATTTATACATGAGTGATGATTATCTAAATGTTTAATATTAATATTTGTATAATTAAAAATGTATGCCTTCCATTACATGTTACTCATCTAAACAGATCAGTAATTTTCTAATGATCCCCACATTTTGGACACTATGTAATTCAAAGCCAATTTACAGTGGGTCTCAGATAGTTACTATTTAGCTATAACACTGCTTTAAAAACATAGAATTAAGTTTTCAACTTAAATATGACACAACTATGAGGTACACATATGACAGTAAAACACATAGATTCTAATGTTTACAGAAATAAGCACATATGAGTATGTTTTTTCATGTGCAAAAAACACACAGGAAATCATTCCCTTTTGTATTATCTAAGATTTAACTCATTAAAAACCTATTTGATTGAATTTTATTTTAATTAGCTTTGTGGTATTATTTATTGCTAGTAGAAATTAAATAGAGCTGGTGATTTTTCCCTGGAAAAGAAAATTTACAGCAACTCTACGGTGCTTAACCATACAAATAAAAAAACATTAATTATAATAAAAAAGATTTAAATGTAATCTGTCTTTCTACATAGCTCAGTAAATCAAATGAGATGGACTATGTTGCCAGTCATTAATAGAAATTCACTCTCTATCACAGTCAACAATATTTAGAGAGTGCCCAAAATTTTGCAGTTCCCTCAGTGTATAGGACAACACCAATGTTTATACTTATTTTCTTTTAATTCTTTCACATCTTGTTTCTTGAAGGCATGCAATCACTCTAGGAAGGATATCAGATTTTTTGTACCTATTTAATTCGTTTGCACAAACACACACACTCACACACACACACATACATGATATCTAGAAACAAAATTCAATTCTTCCAACTAGGCATAAAAATATGTCTTACATATTTTAGATCATCAAGATCTTGTACCAAAATTCTTAATCAATGTGTACTTACTTCAGCAGTCTCTTAACTCTTTATCACTTCCTTGAAACTGAAGGAAAATCAAAGGAAAAAAATGGAATTCTGCTCCTCTGATAATTTTTAGACTTGCCATTAATGGGAAAAGATAGTAGTATTTAAGACAGTTGTCTTCCGCTACTCTTTTTTTCTCCAATATTAAGGTTAAGTGTATGAGTGTGAATGTGAGTGTGTGTGTGTGTGTGTGTGTGTGTGTGTACGACCATTAGAGAAAGAAGTCAGAATGCATAATTTCTACAATACAAGAATTAAAATCAATCTTCTCTGTGAAGAGTTGAACTTTAGACTAAAGAGTAAATCAACATTGATTAAAAATAATAGAAATCCAAGGAATGAAAAAATTTTGCAAGACCACTTCCTTGCTCTACATGAGTTCAAGTTCCACTGCCAAAAGAAATTTACTCCAAGGCATTGTGGTAATACACAGATGTCAGTTACTCTGTAAAAATCACAAACTTTCATAAGAATCGAGACGATGAAATTTTAATTTACAGGAAGAATAAAAAGATGGGTTCTAAAAAAAAAGTCAATGAGATTTAGTGCTAATTTTTATAAGATTTTATTTGTTTGTTTTTACTGTGGTAAGAACACAACATGAGTTCTACCTCTTGACAAAAATTTAAGTGCACAATATGTATTGCTAATGATACACACAAAGTTGTACAGCAGAGCTCTAGAACAGACTCATCTTTTATAATTGAAACTAAGATTTTGAAATGAATTAGTAAAATGATAAGTTGTAAGCACTTTGAAAACAGTAGAATTTATGAAGACCAAAGAACATATTCACTAAGAATAAGTAGCTTCAGAAGAGGCATATTACCTTTTCTTCCAGTGTTTCTAGATTAGTGGGTCAAAGAACTATGGTAAAAACAGTTTATCTGATTTTAACAAAGGATTTTATATTCTTTAAATAAGGGAGAAGATTTGGTTGAATAATGCTTTTCAAAGAGGTGATTTAACAGACTGATTTACTTAGAAAAGAGGCATCTTTTGGCATTTATGTAAGGGTCCAGTTTCAGCCCTTTTTTGATTCCTTATCAAACATTTATCACATGACTGCTATATGCTAGTCAATATGCTAAACACCTAGAAAAAGAGGGCTTACCATCAACTGGGGGAAACTTGCACGTAATCGAGAAAATACAGTCTTGGAGAAGACTCCAAATGGAAATAGAGGAGATTCAAGGAAAAATCTCCAGAAAGTCAGCTTCTGAACTGAGTTGTTGAGTGAAAGTAAAGTTAAGATTACTTGGAAACTAAGAGGAGTGCCATGAAGAGAACAATTAGCAAGTACAAATAAAACGGGACTAGAGGATACACAGTTCACTCAGGAAATTGCAAGTAAAGCATAAAGCAAGAGAGAAAGCGGTAAAGATGTGAGCCCAGAATTATAATAAGAATCTAGGAGAAAAATTACAACATAAATCATGCTAAGAAGTTTACACTTTGTCTTGAAAGTTATAGGAAGACATGCAAAAGATGATAAAGATGGTATCTGTCAACTTGAAAAATTACTCTAGTTGAATGGAAGGGGACTCGAAGATGGGAAACAAAACACAGTAACAAAGTTTACTGTAGTCATTCAGGTAGGAGACATGGTGGCCTAAGACAAAGTAATGGCTTTGAGGATGGAGATGAGACGTCTTTTAAAAAGATGACTATTCTCTCAACAAATATATATTGAACATCTGCTATGTGTCCTGGATGAGGTGTTGGGGCTTCGTCCCCAACAGTGAAAATCACTGTTTCAGTCTTTCGATTCTTGGTCTCGTGGGGCAACAACTTCCAGGTAGTGAGTGCTTGCTGGGTGCCAGGTACTGTGCTGAAGTCATAATCGCATGGTATCAATTTCTATTTATCCTCATACCAACCTGTGGGGCAGATATAACTCCCAGACACTAAATGAGTTACAAGAGCCTCAGCAAGTTATAAAGAATTTGTCCAAGATCACTAATGATTATAGACATGAGGCATGTCAGGCTCCAAGACTCTATGAACAGAGGATGCCAAAAAAAAATGTATACACATTTTAAGAAAGGAAAACTATTAAAATTGTAATACTCAATATATACCATTAACAAGAGATGAATGCAACTCACGTTTGACTTCTGCAATTACAAGAGGTGTTCAAAGTGGTTGCCATCGTTTCCAGACACTTCTGATTACGGTGAACTACTGCCTGAGCAACGTTGACCAAAGTGTCCACTAGTATACATTTTTTTGGCATTCCAGTATATTATCACTGAGATAAGTTTGAAAAATGCTAACACAAAGATTTTATCAAGTAGGTTTCAGTCAGTGAAAGGGAATTTATCTCAGTTAGTTAAATGGAGGGGTAATAAGTTAGTTCAAAAGGTGATTGAGGAGCAGAGAGGACAGAAAATGAATGGGAGGCAATCCAGAGATTAGTCATTACAAGAAATGTTTGTCACCTGCAGGGCTGGAGGTACTGTGAAGAGAGGAGGGACACTTGCCACAGCTGAATCCCGGCTGTCCCAATGGTTGTTGGAGCCACAAAAGAGTAGCAGCCAATTTTAAAGACAAAGAAGGAAGGATTTCACTTCTGGCTTTTCCTCCTCTTCTAACTTTCCTTCAATCCTTGCCCCACCCCCCAGTGTTTCCCCGTGGCTGAACCTAACCAGAAGCAGAAGCGATCTGGTAAGAGAAATGAGGAAAAGGAGTTTGCAGGATTACCCTGAGACCCACGCAAGGCAGAAACGTGTATACCTCTTCATGGAGTTTGGCCTGTATCCATAGATGTTTGAGAATGTATTTTTTTTTTAATGTGAACAGTAGGTTAAGATTTGTGTGCTAGAGCCCATTCCAACTGCAGTATGGGTAAAGCAGCTGAAGAAAGTAAGACAAAACCAGAGAAGCCAGCTAGAAGACTTCTGCATTAGTTCAGAAAAGAGAGAGGACTCATTAGCAGGAGGAAGCAGGGGAACAGGTGATTAGGCTGAGGAAACAAGGTCAGGGGTTGAAAAAGGCTAAATTTAATGTGTTCCAGAAGAGAACTGCAGAGAAGAGTCTGTAGTTTAAGACTTGTCAGAAGAGGAACGTTTATCTTTGAAATATTTATCATTAAGAGAGATAGCAGTTAAAGTTATGGGTGTGGTTGAGACAATTTAGAGTGAAAAAAGAAATATAATGTCAAGATAGTCCCAGAATTATATCATCAATTCTAAGCAGTGTGAGGAAAATCAAGTAATAAACCTCTCCGTAACAGTTTCTAAAACTATAGCTTACGTGGATCAATGTGCACAGGGCAATGGAGATGAGCTAAGTGGCCTGTGAAGGACCCTCTTCTGTCTACTTAGTGCCACTCATATGCAGGGAGCTAAGTAACAGCAGGGAGACCAAAAAAAGCAGGTAAAATCTCAACCTATTTAAACAGAGACTCAGTACCTATCAAATATGAAGAGTGTGTGACATATCTATCCTTTAAAAGAAAAATAGATTCCTTTCTGAAATTTCAAGATTAATATGATTCAACAGATTCATTTTTCTGTAGATAAACTAGATAATGCCTGTCTTTTGTCCAATAGATAATAAACATAGTCTAGAAAATAGAGATACTTTAATTCATGCCTTGATAGAATCAGTTACTGCAAATCAAGAATTTATCAAAAAAAGAAAGCAATGAAATCAAAATCAAAATCAACTTTGCATTGTTCAGCAAAAAAAAAGAATTTTATCTACCAAACAGATTATTATATATACAACATGTGTTAATATGTGTGCATACGAATATACCCCATTAAAGAAGTTTCCCTAGAACAATAGTAGGTACTGATTTGAAATGCCCTACAATAATCTGAGGCTGATATATGTAAAAAGTGATAAAGGGAACATTTCTCAGTTCAAAACATGTTAAATATCACATACAAGTAACACCTGAAAATTACTGGGAAAAATACTGTAGAAAGCTATATATTTATAATCACAATAGTAAAAACCAGAAATTTATCTATCTGATTACTTGATGTATCACAGAGCATTTTTCAAAAAACTGGGAAATCGTTGGCCAGAGAAAACATCCTTCCCATCCGAGCAGTTTTAAAATACACTAATATGCAAGTTATTTATACACACTCACCCATCCACATATTTTAAGAACTACTCAATATCTTAAAAAGCAATCACAAAATCAGTCTTCAGCTTAATCCTCATCTGCATTTTAATGATTACAAAATACAGCCACATTATAGAACTTGAGGTTGCATATTGCTGCATTACTGGTTTCATAGCATTGTGCCTTTCCATCTCAATAGCAATACATTCTAGTAAACAGAGCCATTCAAAGCATGTTTATAGGGTCAAATGAAGCTGTGGCCCTCGAAGTGTGATGCTAAGTAAAATTTGAAGGCTACTATGTTATACTCCACTATTTAGTAAGGCATAAAAATTACAGCTTTCCAGGGAAGTTACACTGTTTTTCATGATCTGTTCTCCCCTTGACAGTTCTAGTTTTTATGTGACGATTTTGAGGGGAAAATGATTACCTTAGGTTTCACAAAGTTTGAAGGTTTCATTAAAATAGAAGTTTGTAAAAGAATATGGCACTCTAAATAAAAGTAATTAAAACTAGGTGGCAAGTAAAAATGCTCATTATCAAATTTAGAATTATCTGTATTATGTTAATAGTTTGAATGAAGATAATTATGATTTTGAGTATGCATAACATATGGAGCATTTTTAATTAATAAAATTCCACAAAACTGGTATTCCCTAGCTCTCCAAGAATGCGTTAAAGATGAGTTTTGTCTTAATAAAATGGAATACAAATAAGTCATTACACTGCAAAAACCATCCTTTAGTTTGTAAAATTGTTCTTTACTCACCTAGGCATCTTTTTAGGTTATAAAATATTTATAATAAGTTTTATTACACATATGTAACCTACATCTGTGAGCATAAAAAGTGAAAAACCTATGATGACTTAAATTTTCTACTTTGATTCTTACTTTGAGCATGTAAAAAGAACTTATTCTTTGAAATAATGGAATACATATTACATCTTAAATATCTTACAATGTCAGTTAGATTTTAACATAATTTGGAAAGTTACTAGTGTTGAAAACAAATCTGGTCCTGTATCACTAGTTTTCTCATAGGCAAACATGTTTTATATAAGCAAAGTGTGTTTATTTTAATGTACATTTTAAAAAAAGATAAGTCAAATTTTATACACATGATTTCATAGCTGCTATTACTTGGGATGAGAATAAGAATGTAAGTTATAGAAGCCCAACTGACAAAATAATATTCATTTAAGTATTAGCAAAATGGCACATGGATATGATAAAAATCTTGAAGGTGACATGTGAATAACTGATATCAGAGAAATACAGATGTGGTCCATTCCTTCTGCATTATTATGAAAGAAACATTATTATGAAAAGTCCCAAAAGATTAGATGTTTCTCACAACTTGACAAAACTCTAATACAAAAGCAAGTCAGAGCACCTGCCTCCTAGTATAAGTACCTTCTGCTATGCAAGGATAAACCACCTCCCCTGTACTCTCCACTTCACAATCACACTTACTGGAAAAGAAGTGAGTGTACAAATTATAATAGTGTAAGTCATATAATTAAATTTTAAAGAAACATTTTAAACACTGAAGCATTCGACTTAAACAAAACTAGTTATAGATACATAGACACATACTCTTGTCCTTAGACACAAAAGAAGTGATGCATTTTCTTAAATCAGCTATGTAGTTTTCAGTTATGAGAGTGGGTGCTCATTTTTAAAAAATTTGTTCTTTTATGATTTTTTCTTACTAAATTAAAATTTTAAATAAGCATTTGCCTTCCCATCTTTTTATTTGTTTTGTTTGGTACCTTTGTATGCCACTACAAACATAAATATTTCAAATAATGGTCAAACTGAATATAATTAACATACACTTATTCTTTAAATGCATTACTTAAGCATAATGATTTTGGCTGTGCTTACATGATTGGTATGTATTCTTTCCAAAACAAATACAAGAGTAAAAATTAAATAGGTGGTTGATAGCATTTGTCCTGTATTTTCTATAAAACTTTTCTGCATGGATCAAAGAGAAATTATTTATAAGGTCATTTTAAAAATATTTTGCTCTTTATGTTCTCTTCCGCAGTATTTATAATGAGCTACGCTTTCATGAAGGTGTCTCTCAGGATGTGCTAGCCCTTTACATAACCATAAGTTTTGATAATTCATTCCCATATAGGACAGCTTAGTAGATTTTTCATGTAAATAAAATGTCCTTTTCTAAAGTCCATAAAAGTAGGAACTTTTTATGAGTGTTTTTTATGTGTCTAATTATGAAGTCTGTTCTAAGATCTGTTCCCTAAGTTCCTTCATTGTCACGGGAAAATGTTTTTTATTTGAATATGTTATATTTATATGTGTCAAGTATATAAAGAAAATCTATGACCTATTTGTCAATTTCCCAAATATTCCAAATCCAACTATATAAGTTGTTTGTTATGAAAGCCCTACAATTTTTCCCACCCTCCTTCAGTATTGTAACCATTGTGTATATGACACACCCATAGCAATGGGAAAGGAGAAGAGAGATAGAATAAAGATTTAATCATATTATTTGATTACTGATTAACATAGAATTTAACAAAACTTTCCAAAACTAAAATAAAGGATTTCAATGTAAAATTTCCGTAAATGGGCTATCTACAGCCTCCTTCAGGAGGCCCATTAAAATTTTATTTTAACTAATTAAAATCATGAGATACTACCACATACCTTTTAGAATGTCTTTAAAAATAAAGTGACTGTATCGAGTGTTGGTAATGTTACATCATGGGTGGAATACAAAGTGATACAGCTACTTTGAATAACAGTTTTTCTGTCTTTTGTGAAGTTAAACATACACTTACCATATGATCCAGAAATTCTATTCCTAGGTGTTTATCCAAGTGAGAGAAAACCTTTACTTCTTCACACAAAAACATTACATGAACTTTTATAGCATATTACTTCAACCTAGGAATGGCAAAACATATGGACAAACAACCAGTGATGGAATATTACTCAGCAATGACAAAGAATGCACTAGTGTTATACAAACAACGTGAATGAACATCACATGTACCATGTTAAGTGAAAGAAGCCATCCTCGAAAGGCTGTATACTATATGGTTAGTGTATTTGACTTTCTAGAAAAAAGTAAAACTGTAAGAACAAAACAGATCAGTGATTATCATGGCTGGAAATGGAGGGCCAGACTGTATACAAATGGCAGAGGGAAATTTGAGGACAAGATGAATCCGTTCTATATGTTGATTATGGTGCTGGGTACTTAAATGAATGTGATCACCAAAACTTTCAGAACTGTACACTAAACTAGAGGTGAATTTTACTCTCTATAAATTATATATTAATAACATAGGGAAAAATTCCCCTGTGGAAGACTTGAAGTGGCATAGTAGAACAACTATCGTCCTTCCAATAAGAAGTTATGGCTTTGATACTGATTCAACTCCTT
The DNA here is from genome assembly GCF_964194185.1 of Rhinolophus hipposideros. Classification (NCBI taxonomy): domain Eukaryota; kingdom Metazoa; phylum Chordata; class Mammalia; order Chiroptera; family Rhinolophidae; genus Rhinolophus; species Rhinolophus hipposideros. The sequence goes on from NC_138071.1 coordinate 11,521,846, forward strand.
GATATGACCTTAAAAAGTCACTTCATCTATTTAAGTCTAAGTTTTCTCATTTATATAAAGATAGCTTTTACTATTTTTCATAATTTTAATACCCAGGTTTATTATGAGGATGAAAATGACATCACAGATGTGAAAGTGCCTACAATTAAGCAGGTACTCAATGAATGGGATTTCCTAAAATAACATTAAGGTGGTGAATCTCTACCATTGTCTGGATCCATAAAATACAAATAGCTGCAGTATTTAAACAAAAATGATGGTCTCATAATACATGGCAATTATGAAAAAAATGTTTTAGTGGAATCATCTATGTTGTATTCAATAGAACCGACTGAATGAACACTGAGTATAACTAGAAAAGGAAATGAGGAGTGGCAGTATATTTTAGACTTAGACTAAAACTAGCTTACAGGATTTAAATTTTTATTGCAGAAAACAGGCATGCTTTGTGTTCCCACAGAATCTGACACATCATGTTTTAGAATATTTAGCATCTTTTTTTTTTTTCAGAAAGAAATGTCTTGTATTCTTCAATGCCACATGGAAATGTTCACAATCCACTGAGTGATTTGTCATTAAACAAATGAGTTGGACAATAATTTAAATTTTTAACTGCACTATGCAGTGTCCTTTTAAATCTCCATATTTACATCAATGTCTACATTTGTGAAGCCATTGATTTCATCCTACCATGCTTAAGGGAGACTTAAAGGAGGCTTTGCCTGGAAACTTGCTAGGCAAAACATTTTTTTGTGTTTTCTTGTAGCAAGTTGTAGCTATCCTGAAGCAGGAGAGTGCATTTCACAACACACCATGTGGTCTTCCACTTGTTTGTAAATACCATGTGATCCTTGAATTTAATTTAATATTGAGCAAGTAAAACGTTTTAAAGATGAAATATCAAGTGCGATAATGTAGCCAAGACAACATCCAGATTTTCTGGATTTTAAAAATTTAGTTTAAATCTAACAGTGAGGTAATTTACAACTGTAAGGCTTTTTTATTATTGTTCCAAACCAGAGTATGAACATACATCTAAAAAAAAAATGTATTTGGCCATTTTATAAGATACAAGTTCAGTGTATAAAATCTAGTGTAGTTCTGTACTCTAGCAACAGTAATATAGAAATTGAAGTTTAAAAAAGAACAGTAGCTTGTAAATATCATTAAAAATTACTTTTTTATAGAAATACACAATCTAATTATGACTTTATGTATAAATGCACTATATCTAAAATAGACCAAATAATTATGAAAAATAGCAACAAAGTTAGAAAATTCACACTGTATGAGCTTAAGGCTTCCTATATAGCCACAGTAACCAAGACAATGTGATATAAAGGAAGCCTACAGACCTATGAAACAGAAGAAACTGATCCACCCATATATATATGACCAACTGATTTTCAACAAATATACTAAGGCAATTGATTAGGGAAAGAATTGTCTTTTCAAAAGACAGTGGTAAAACTATTGGATATCCATATGCAAAAATATGAATACTGATCCTTAACACATAGTATTAAAAAAAAGATTAACTCCAAATAGATCTAGGGCCTAAAAGTAACAAACAATACAACTTCTAGAAGAGAATATTGGAGTAATTCTAAGTGGCTTTGGGTGAGCAAAGACTTCTTAAATAAGATACAAAAAGTAAATTAGATTTCATCAAAATTTAAAACCCGGGGTCTTCTAAGACATTGTTAAGAGAAAGAAACAGCATGCCCCAAGCTGAGAGAAAATATTACAAACTGCATATCCAGTAGAGAACTTACATCCAAAATATATAAATAACACTTACAACTCACTAAAAAAAAAATTCAAGGATTTCAATTTAAAATGTTGATTTAAAAGGATATTTCACCAAAGAATATATAGAAATGGCAAATAAAAGCATAAAAAAGATATTCAACATTCTTAGTTATCAAGGATATGTAAATTTTAAACAAAAAAATGCAACAACTTACACAGTAGAGTGACTAAAATTAAAAAGACTGACAAAATCAACTGTTAGAGAAGGATATGGTGCAATTAAAACTCTTATACATTTCTAGTTAGAATGTAAATGGTATAGTGACCTTCAAAAACATTTTAGGAGTTTTCTATAATGGGCTAGATTCAAAGGAGGAGTGAAAATTGGTGGAAAAAATATCAAAATGTAAGATACGCAGATGACACATCTTACTGGCAGAAAAAGTGTTGAACTTCACTGGCTAGGAAAATGCAAATCAAAACCACAATGAGATACCAACTCACACCTGTTAGAATGACTATTATCAGCAAGGCAAATAATAACAAGTGTTGGAGAGGCTGTGGAAAAAAGGAGCTCTCATACACTGCTGCTAGGAATGTAATTTTGTACAGCCACTATGGAAAACAGTATGGAGTTTCCTCAGAAACACTAAGAATAGAATTGCCATCTGACCCAGCAATCCCTCTTCTGGGTATCTACCCAGAAAAACTAAAAACATTTATCCATAAAGTTATGTGTACCCCTAAATTTATCACAGCATTATTCACGGTGGCCAAGACATGGAAACCAAAGTGTCGTTCAATAAACGATTGGATAAAGAAGACGTGGCACATATATACAATGGAATACTACTCAGCCCTAAGATGAAACACTACCATTTGTGACAACATAAATGGATCTTGAGATTATCATGCTAAGCGAAATAAGTCAGACAGAAAAAGTCAAGAACCATATGACCTCACTCATAAGTCACATATAAAACTGAAAGCAATGAAAGAATAAGACAAACAAACAAGCTAACAAAAAAATCACAGACTCAGACAATAGTTTAGTGGTTACAAGAGGGTAAGGGAGGAGGGAGGATGGTAGATGAGGGTAAAGGGGGTCACATATATGGTGATGGAAGGAGAACTGACTCTGGGTGGTGAACACACAATGCAATAGATAGATGACGTATTGTAGAACTGTACACTTGAAACCTATATAGTTTTACTAACCAATGTCACTCAATAAATTTAATAAAAATTAAAAACAAAAAGTGAAAGAACAAAGTGCCAAAGCAGGACTGCATTTGAACATAAAGAAAACAAGAATCATTATTACAGGAGAAATATACAACTTTAACATAGACAACAAAGGCATGGAAATTGTTACAGATTTTGCTTTACCTTGGTTCAGTCATCAATTCAAATGGAAACTGCAGCCAAGAAATCAAGAGAAGGCTAAGACTCAGAAGGGTAGCAATGGAAGAATTGGGAAAGATCATCCAGAGCAAAGATAGGTCATTGGAGATCAAGGCTAATAAGTTCATCTACACCCTCATATTCCCAATTATGTACAGATGCAAAATTTGGACAGTGAAAGAAACTGATAGGGGAAAAAATTGATTCATTTGAATATGGTGTTGGAGGAGAGATTTATGGACCATCAGAAAGACCAGCATGTGGGTCTTAGAGCAAATTAATCCTGAAACATCGCTGGAGGCAAAAATGACAAAACTGTCCTTCTTTGGGCACATCATGACAAGGCAGGGCTCTTTGGAAAAGACAATAATGCTGGGAAAAATAGAAGGCAGCAGGAAAAGAGGAGGACCAAGTATGAAATGCATTGACTCCGTAAAAGAAGCCATAGGGGTGAGTCTATGGGAGCTGAGCAGGGCTGTGAGGACGAGACAGTACAGACATCATTCATTTATAGGGTTGCCAGGAATCAGAGCTGACTCAAGGGCCTGTAACCCACCAACCCACCATATTTTTCAGAAATTCCACTGTTAGGTTTTTAACCCAAAAGGAAAATATATTTTCACACAACGATGTCCACATGAATGCTTCTAGAAACATTAGTCTTAATAGTCCAAAACTAGAAAGAACTCAAATGCCCGTCATTTGTGGAATCAAGTTAGGGTAGTCTAAAACGCAGAACATTACTCAGCCATCAAAAGAACAAATGACTGATAGATGTAACAACATGGATGAATTTCAAAAACATTCTAAGTGAAAGGAGCCAGAGGCAAAAACTGTAAACTATCTGATTCCATTTTTATGAAATTGAACAAAGGAAAAATTATAGTGATACAGAGCAGATTAGTGTTTGAAAAGGTGGATGGAGGGAGGAGACATGACTGTAGAGTGATGTGGGAACTTCTGAGAGTGATGGATATTTTCTGTGTCATGATTGTGGTGATGGTTACACAACAGTTCACATTTGGCAAAATCATGGAATTAGATGACTGGCACTGATAAATTTTAGTTTTGTAAACTCTATTTCAATAAAGCTGACAAAACAAAAATATCAAGGACCCAAATAACTTTGTTTTCATGGGTTATATCTGTTGATAGTCAGTGCATTATAAATTAATACTATAAAAATTTAAATGTGTATATATTAACTTATAGAAAAAATATTTTTCTGTAAACTTAAAAATGCTCTAGAATATAATTAAAATGCATGTTATGTAACAATATTATAAAAATAGATTAAAACATTTTACTATCATTCAAAAGGTAAAGTCTATTATACTTAAACATAAAAATGTATTTTATGACAAAATCTGTATTTTTCAAAACAAAATTAATTCCATGAGAAGAATGGCATTGTTTTACATTTTTGCAAATCTCTTTAACGACCAGCTCAATAGGAGACAGCTGGATTCTTATATCAACTTCTGTATTTAGTTTGTTGTGAAATGTTTCTTAAGAAAATCTAGTCTCACACACATGTATGTATTTGAATAGGAAAAAATATTTCATAGCTTTCTCACGTGGCAGTTTCTTAAAAGTGAGTCACAGTGTGGAATATGAAACCCTGTAAACCAACATTTCATATCATTGCATTGCTTTTTGAAGGGATCTATTTATTACTCATGTATGCAATACTGAACACTGGCTAAGATACGAAGTATTAAGAGCTGGTAAGCTTTGCTGGTGGGAGAAAAGAAGTGATACGCACACACACTGGAAACAATTTGACATTGTCTTTTAAAGCTAAACATGCATCGGTCTTAGAAAAATGTCTACACCTATGCCCCAACACAGGTATGAAGATACTCATAGCAGTATTGTTTGTAATACTAAGGAATTGGACACCTTTCAAAGGCCCATCAAAGAATAAATGTATAAATTATAACATAGTCACACAATAGAATATAATTACATAGCACCAACAAAGATTGCACAAAAGCTACATAGTCAACAACATACAAATTTTAGAGAAGTATTGTTGATTAAAACAAAAATAAATTGCTTAAAAACACACATTGCATAAGAAGACCATGTAAAAATTAGGTTTAAAACCAGGCAAAACTGATCAAAGGGCCTATGTTCAGAGGATGTGTTATTTTTTCATGAACAACAATCTACATTTATTCAAATACAGTCATGTCATCTTCTTCTGGAACATTGTCATAAGGTACTAAATGTGTCCGTCTGGCTGAGATCTTAACTGGAGCTTATCGGGGTAGGTCTATTTTTGGGGAAACGACGATATATCACCCTTATTTAAATGTGGGGGGTAGCACAAAGTAGTATCAGACGTGATATGATTTCCCTAATCATATGATCAGAGAAAAATCCGTATTGGAACCATGTAGATATTTTTTTTCAAAAATCATAATATGCACACATGAAGATATGAGCCACACAATTAATTCTCTTAATGACTCTTAACGCAGTTGAGATTGAATCATTGAAACCACATTCTTTCTTTCTATCGTTCCATTAATTTATATTCTAAGCAAGCACAAGCAGTACCTTACTTGAAATATGCCCAGAAATTGTACCACAAACATCCATTCTTGTGAAAACAAACAAAAATCAGAAGCAAACTAATAACATTTTTCATTCTGCTTGTACTTCTCTCATTTTGGTTTCTGAGTGATTCTTTTTAGACCCAAGCAGATTCATTTATGTCCTAGTGAAGCAATACCGCATTTATTTTCATGACTGCCATATCAAATTTAACAATCAGGCAGTAACAAGAGACTATATATTTTCATGGCATTCTTTCAGGTAATTGAAATATAATAACTTTAAATTCCAACCTCATTTTCAAGGTCAGATATACAGTTTATGAAAACAGAACATTTATGGTTCTGTAATAGAATATTTGATATTATGCAGAAAAAAATGTTAGGATATTATAAGGAACTGTCAGCGATATGTTTTATTTAACAAAGATCCGTTGTTGGGTACAGAATGATGTGAAGAAGACTATTATTTGATACACAGCCTTAGTGAAATTATCACAATTAGTGGTGTTCTTTTTTTTTCTGATTATTTATCCCTTTATTTTATTTTGTATTGACTTTAATGTCTTTCAGGCTTAAGACAGCTTTGCAAAAGAATTAATGCACTCTACCCTCATTATAAAGATGTCTTTAGGAATCATACATTTTGATTGTAATGAGTATGTTGTGTTCTATCAAGCATAATTATCATTGACAAATTAACATTTTTGAAAGCCAATAAAGAACCAGTGGTTTTATATAAAGTGCTCTAAAACCAGTGCGCTAAAAGGAAAAGAATATGTGCTCTTTAATTGATGGTACAACTTGTATTCCTTTAGGAGATACAAAGGAATTTTATTAGATTTATTGGGGTGACATTGGTTAATAAAATTATATAGGTTTCAAATGTATAATTCTACAATACATCATCTGTATATTGCATTGTGTGCTCACCACCCAAAGTCAAATCTCCTTCTGTCACCATCTACTTGACCCCTTTTACCCTTTTCTACCTCCCCACACTCTCCCTCTCCTCTGGTAACCACCATACTGTTATCTGTGTCTAAGAGTTTTGGTTTATTTATCTTGTTTGTTTGTTTGTTCCTTTCAGTTTTATATCACTTATGTGAATGAAATCATATAGTTCTTGACTTTTTTCCCATCTTACTGATGGAGGTTCCTCAAAAAATGAAGAATAGAGTTGCAACTTTTTTTTTTTTTTTTTTTTTAATTAATTTTATTGGGGTGACAATTGTTAGTAAATTTACATAGATTTCAGGTGTACAATTCTGTATTACATCGTCTATAAATCCCATTGTGTGTTCACCACCCAGAGTCAGTTCTGCTTCCATCACCATATATTTGATCCCCTTTACCCTCATCACCCACCCCCCACCCCCTTACCCTCTGGTAACCACTAAATTATTGTCTGTGTCTATGAGTTTTTGTTTCTCATTTGTTTGTCTTGTTCTTTTTGGTTTATATACCACATATCAGTGAAATCATAGGGTTCTCTGCTTTTTCTGTCTGACTTGTTTCACTTAGCATTATTCTCTCGAGATCCATCCATGTAGTCACAAATGTTCCTATATCATCTTTCCTTAACGCCGAATAGTATTCCATTGTGTATATGTACCACAACTTCTTTATCCATTCATCTATCGAAGGACATTTTGGTTGTTTCCATGTCTTGGCCACCGTAAACAAAGCTGCAATGAACATTGGCGTACACGTGTCTCTATAGAGAAATGCTTTTATATTTTTGGGGTAGATACCCAGGAGAGCGATTGCTGGGTCATATGGTAATTCTATTCGTAATTTCTTGAGGAACCTCCACACTGCCTTCCATAGCGGCTGCACCAGTCTGCATTCCCACCAACAGTGTATGAGAGTTCCTTTTTCTCCACAGCCTCTCCAACACTTGTTACTATTTGTTTTGTTGATGAAAGCCATTCTGACTGGGGTGAGGTGATATCTCATTGTGGTTTTCATTTGCATTTCTCTGATGATTAGCGATGTTGAGCATTTTTTCATATGTCTATTTGCCATTTGTATATCCTCTTTGGAGAAATGTCTCTTCAGGTCCTCTGTCCATTTTTCAATTGGGTTGTTTGTTTTTTTGTTGTTGAGTTTCATGAGTTCCTTGTATATTTTGGATATTAGCCCCTTATCAGAGGAACTGTTTGCGAAAATCTTCTCCCATTCAGTTGGTTGCCTCATTATTTTGTCAATAGTTTCTTTTGCTGTGCAGAAGCTTTTCAGTTTCATATAATCCCATTTGTTTATTTTAGTTTTTACTTCCATTGCCTTTGGAGTCAAATTCATAAAATGCTCTTTGAACCCAAGGTCCATAAGTTTAGTACCTATGTTTTCTTCAATGCAGTTTATTGTGTCAGGTCTTATGCTTAAGTCTTTGATCCATTTTGAATTAATTTTGGTACATGGTGACAGATAGCAGTCCAGTTTCATTCTTTTGCACGTAGCTATCCAATTCTGCCAGCACCATTTATTGAAGAGGCTGTCTTTCCTCCATTGTATGTTTTTAGCTTCTTTGTCAAAAATTATCTGTCCATATTTATGTGGTTTTATTTCTGGGTTCTCAATTCTATTCCATTGGTCTATGTGTCTGTTTTTCCGCCAATACCAAGCTGTTTTGATTATTGTAGCCCTGTAGTACAAGGAAAAATCAGGGAGTGTGATACCTCCAGTATTGTTCTTTTTTTTTAATATTGCTTTGGCTATTCGGGGTCTTTTGTGGTTCCAAACAAATCTGATGATTTTTTGTTCTATTTCTTTAAAAAATGCCATTGGGATTTTAATGGGGATTGCATTAAATCTGTATATGGCTTTGGGTAATATGGCCATTTTAACTATGTTGATTCTTCCAATCCATGAGCACGGAATGTCTTTCCATTTCTTTGTGTCTTCTTCAATTTCTTTCAAAAATGTCTTATAGTTTTCAGCATATAAATCCTTCACATCCTTGGTTAAGTTTATTCCTAGGTATTTTATTCTTTTTGCTGCAATTGCAAAAGGAATCGTTTTTTCTATCTCTTTTTCTGAGATTTCATTGTTGGTATATAGGAAAGCAATGGACTTTTGTACATTGATTTTGTAGCCAGCAACTTTACTATATTCATTGATTGTTTCTAATAGCTTTTTGGTGGAGTCTTTAGGGTTTTCTATGTATAGCATCATGTCATCTGCAAAGAGTGACAATTTAACTTCTTCATTCCCAATTTGGATGCCTTTTATTTCTTTCTCTTGCCTGATAGCTCTGGCGAGGACTTCCAACACTATGTTGAAAAGCAGAGGTGATAGGGGACAACCTTGTCGTGTTCCTGAACGTAGAGCAAAGGGCTTCAGCTTTTCACCATTAATTATGAGGTTAGCTGAGGGCTTGTCGTATATGGCCTTTATTATGTTGAGGTATTTTCCTTCTATACCAATTTTAGTAAGTGTTTTAATCATAAATGGATGTTGTATCTTATCAAATGCTTTTTCTGCATCAATTGATATAATCATATGATTTTTGTCCTTTATTTTGTTTATGTGATGTATCACATTGATGGATTTGCGAATGTTGAACCATCCTTGTGCCCCGGGGATGAACCCCACTTGGTCGTGATGAATAATCTTTTTAATGCATTGTTGTATTCGATTTGCTAGAATTTTGTTTAGGATTTTAGCATCTGTATTCATCAGAGATATAGGTCTGTAGTTTTCTTTTTTTGTGTTGTCCTTACCAGGTTTTGGTATCAGGGTAATGTTGGCCTCATAAAATGAGTTAGGGAGTACTGACTCTTCCTCAATTTTTTGGAAGAGTTTGAGCAGGATTGGTATTAGATCCTCTTTGAAGGTTTGGTAGAATTCACTGGTGAAGCCATCTGGTCCAGGACTTTTGATTTTGGGAAGGTTTTTGATGACTGATTCAATTTCGTTACTGGTGATCGGCCTGTTAAGATTTTCCAGTTCTTCATGATTCAGCCTTGGAAGGCTATATGTTTCTAAGAACTTGTCCATTTCTTCTAAGTTATTAAATTTGGTGGCATATAGTCCTTCATAGTATTCTTGGATAATCCTTTGTATTTCTGTGGTGTCCGTGATAACTTCCCCTTTTTCATTTCTGATTTTGTTAATTAGTGTCTTCTCTCTTTTTATCTTAGTGAGTCTAGCCAAGGGTTTGTCGATTTTGTTAATCTTTTCAAAGAACCAGCTTTTTGTCACATTAATTTTTTCTATTGTCTTTTTGTTCTCTATTTCATTTAGTTCTGCTCTGATTTTTGTTATTTCCTTTCTTCTGCTGACCTTGGGTTTCGCTTGTTCTTCTTTTTCTAGTTTTTTAAGGTGTAACATGAGGTTATTTATTTGGGATTTTTCTTGTTTCTTGAGATAGGCCTGTAATGATATAAATTTCCCTCTTAAAACTGCTTTCGCGGCATCCCAAAAATTTTGGTAGGATGTATTTTCATTGTCATTTGTTTCTATGTATCTTTTGAGCTCTCCTCTAATTTCTTCTTTGATCCAGTCGTTCTTTAAAAGTATGTTGTTTAATGTCCATGTATTTGTGTTTTTTCCTGCTTTCTTTTTGCAGTTGATATCCAATTTCAAAGCTTTGTGATCAGAGAATATGCTTGGTATGATTTCAATCTTCTTAAATTTGCTGAGGCTGATTTTGTGTCCCAATATATGGTCTATCCTTGAGAATGTTCCATGTACACTAGAAAAGAATGTATAGTCTGATGTTTTAGGATGAAGTGCTCTATATATGTCAATTATGTCCAATTCATCTAATGTGTCATTTAGGGCTGCGATTTCGTTATTTATCTTCTGTTTGGATGATCTATCCATAGCTGTCAATGATGTATTTAAGTCCCCTAGTATAATTGTGTTTTGGTCAATTTCTCCCTTTAGTTCTGTTAGTAGTTGCTTGGTATATTTCGGTGCTCCCTGATTGGGGGCATAAATATTGATGACTGTTATGTCTTCTTGTTGTATAGTCCCCTTTACCATTATGAAGTGTCCATCTTTGTCTCTTGTTATCTTTTTCACCCTGAAGTCTGTTTCATCGGAAATCATTATGGCTACACCTGATTTTTTCTGGGTACCATTTGCTTGAAGTGTCAGTTTCCACCCTTTCACTTTGAGTCTATGCTTGTCCTTGTAGCTGAGATGTGTCTCTTGTAGGCAGCATATGGTTGGGTTTAGTTTTTTGATCCAATCTGCTACTCTGTGTCTCTTTATTGGTGAGTTCAGTCCATTTACATTCAGGGTGATTATTGATATGTGAGGATTTCCTGTCATTCTGTCTTTAGTTTTCTGGTAAGGCTGTGTCTCCATTGTTTCTTTGCCTTTTTGTTGTTGTCTGTTATTTCTGTGTGGTAGTATTCTATGATGTTTCCCTCTGTTTCTTCTTTTATTACAGTATATATTTCAGATTTGGATGTTTTTTGAGTGGTTACCCTTAAGTTTATGTAAAAGAAAGTTTGATATTTAGAGTATTCCAGTTTTTTCAGTACGCTTACTTTCTCTATTCCCATATTCCAGTTCAGGCCTTTACGCTCCCCCTTTTTATGTTTCGGTTGCCACAAGTTGTCCCTGTTGATGGTGGTCTAATAGCCTCCTTTAGTATTTCTTGTAGTGCAGGTCGTGTATTAGAAAATTCCCTCAGCTTCTGGATGTCTGGAAAGATCTTTATTCCTCCTTCATATCTAAAGGAGATCTTTGCTGGATATATTATTCTTGGCTCATGATTTCTCTCTTTCAAGAGTTTGAATATTTGGTTCCATTCCCTCCTAGCTTGTAGAGTTTCTGCTGAAAAATCTGATGATAATCTAATGGGCTTTCCTTTGTAAGTTACCGTCTTCTTTTCCCTGGCTGCCTTGAGGATTCTTTCTTTATCATTGATTTTAGACAGCTTCAATACAATGTGCCTTGGTGAAGGCCTGTTGGGATTGAGGTAATTAGGTGTTCTATTTGCTTCTTGGATTCGAGGATCCAGTTCTGTCCACAAGTTTGGGAAGTTCTCATCAACGATTTGTTTGAATATATTCTCTGTTCCCTTCCCTCTTTCTTCTCCTTCTGGTATGCCCATTATTCTTATATTGCTCTTTCTGATGGAGTCAGAAAGTTCTTGTAGAGTTCTTTCATTTCTTTTAAGTCTCAAGTCTCTTTCTTCTTCCCTCTGTGTAAATTCCAGGTTCCTATCTTCGATGTCACTGATTCTTTCCTCCATCTGGTCAACTCTACTACCTAAGCTGGATATTTTATTGTTAATTTCTTCTATTGAGTTCTTAATCTCCAGAAATTCTATTTGGTTCTTTTTCAAGATTTCAATCTCTTTTGTAAAATGCTCATGGTGTTCTTTGATTGTGTTTCTGAGTTCATTAAACTGCCTTTCTGTGTTTTCTTGCATCTCGTTCAGTTTTTTCAGAATTGCGATCTTGAATTCTCTGTCATTTAAATCACAAAGGTCCATATCTCTAAGTTCCTTTTCTGGAGACTTTTCACTTTCTTTCTGAGCTATCTTGTTGCCTTGGTTATTCATGGCAATCACTGATTTACTATTTCTCTTCCTAGACATCTACAGGAGTGTCTTCTGCAACAGGTTGATAGGTATGCGAAGAGCTTTTGGAGTTCCAAAGCTCTTTCTGCACCAGATTCAGAGCCCGTTTGTTTCAGCAGTTCTGTTTACTCCTGCAGGGATCCGCCCAGATAGGTGGGGCCAGGGGCGGGGTGAGTTGTGAGAGGTGGCCCAGAGCAATGGCGGCGACCACCGCCACAGCCAGTCCTGCTTCCACAGCTCCCTCCCCTTTGCCGGAACTAGTTGAGCTGCGAATCTGTGTCTGCGGTCCACAGTTCTCAGAGCAGCAAATATTCTGTCCTTTGATCCGACACTGCTACTTTATCGCTTCTAGCACCGGGCAGGTGGGGGCGGGGCGAGCTCTGGGAGGGTAGGGAGGGGGCGGCTAGTCTCCGTGCCTAGGGCTTCCGTTCTCCGCTCGGCAGTGAGGGCTTAAACCACCGATTTCAGCCCTCTTCCCTCAGTCTTTGCTCCGAGGTCTGCCGTGAGCGAGCGTTGGGTTCAGCGGTTTTGTATGCTGCCCCCTCAGCCCTGTGGGCCGTAAGCGGAGCCCTAGCAGTCCGAGTCCTTCCCTCTCCCGCAGTTGCGGAAGATCCGGGTGCAGCGGGCTCCGAGCACTGAGCTAGGTCTGTGTCCTGCGCCCGCGGGGCTCCGTCTCCTCACTTCTCCTCTCCCTCTTCCCCTGCTCGCGCGATTCACCCACCTGGAGGTGAATTCCGTAGTCGGCCTCTTCGTCTTGCCTGTCTGCTGTGCAAGGAGTCCTTTGTGGAGTTATTGTTGTCCGATTCGTTGTAAATTCCAGGGGAGCGTTACAGAGGCTCACCTCACGCCGCCATTTTTTTTTCCAACATATTTTTTATCTTACAGTTCTAGATGTCAGAAGTGCAGCATGGGTCTCACCGAGTTGCAACTTTTATTTCCTGAGTCTCAATAATAAAATAAACCAAAAGAATTGCAGATTATAACATTTTTTTTATTTTAAAAAACTTCCTTTTCTTATGTTCCATCCATAGGATAAACCTACTATCTATGATAAATCTACTGTTATTGATTTTTTTATAATCAAAACAAAGAGGATATATCTATAAAAGATCAATTTTATATCAAAACACGATAATTAAAACACTATCATTAATAAGAATGCTATTTTCAATTGCAAGATAGTCACGTGTATTTTTTCTTACACGAATAAATAGTAATGACAAGTGATAAATTACCTTTATGGTCTCCATACTCAAAGTAATTATCCAAATATATAAAATGTCTAATATTAATTACTAAAGAGTTATTAAACCTGTGCTCCCTTTGGACTTAATACTCATAGGCCATACCCTATAAAACTGAGAGTTTCTAAAGATCAGGGACATATGAGTATATCATAATTCTGGCTCAAAGGGAAAAGTTATAAAAATTACCCATCCACAGATATTGTAGTTACCTCAAATAGGGAAAGAGAAAAAACACAACCACACTTAGATGCTAAGAATTCTAATGGTAAAGAATGATGGATCTCCTTCTTACTAGTACAACCAATTATCACAGTACTTTCTAGTTTGGGATGCTTGTAGCATGTTCTCCAGTTCTTCCATGATGTTTCTACAGTTCTTTATAAAAAAAATGATTTGTAATCCCTGGAATACTGACTTTAACCCAGTCACTAGTGTTCACCAGTCATATAGACGACAATTTGGAAATTAGATTGCAGAAGCTATATCCCAAAGTTACATGAAGTAAAATGAAATTTGAATAAGGTTGGCAACATCAAGGTTTGAAAAGGTAATGACATAAAATGTTATCTAAAAAGTACAGTTTCATCTATTAACAAATGTTCACACAATGAAAACTGAACAAGTTTGTGGTGCATTTTCTAATTGGTGTTTCTAATTTGAATAAAATAAGAGTGTAGTGCATATAATGCCAAGTACAAAGGTTTCATCTGAGCTCAGTTGAAAAATGAAAAGGTTTTACAACAAGGGCAATGGAAAGACATTTCTTGGATTGTTAATTTCTTAATTATACCCTTCTATTCCTCACCTGTCCTCTCCACCTTAACTCTTTACACTTGCCAGGTGATAGACCAGACACTATAAACTTCAAGATTTTTTATTTATTTATTTATTTTATTTTTTTTTTTTAGTATATGATGGAGCACAAAAATAACATAAGGCTGGAAAGGGAACCATCATCTCTGTCTTGAAGTAATTCTTGCTGGCCGGCAGAACAAGCTTAGTATGAGGCATGCAGTCCCAACATATGCAGAAAATTATGCTTAAAGTAGCTCAGACTTATTCCTAAATGAACTTTCAGAGGCTTGACCCCTTCAGATAATAGTCTCTGCAAAGCACAGTCTGAAAGGTCCTAAATCATGGCAGAGAGAGAGAGAGAGAAAAATGATTTGTATCCCATTCCTTCTCTCTCTGTTTTTCGGGGGAGAGTGGGAATTTTCTATTTAAAAAGAAATACACTTCAAAAAATTCTACTTAAAAAATTAGAATTTTGAATTATGTCCAAAATTACCTGGTTTGTTAGAAATTTCCTAAATTTGAAAGTACGTATGATGCTGTCTCATCTACCCATTTTTGTGCAATTTTTATAAGTATATAGATTTGGAAAAGTCAAATGCATCTTGTGAAAAAGCAAGTAAGGTACATTCAGATTTTTAATAAATATATAATTTTGAATACAACAGTAAAACCACAGGATAAATAACTATGTATGTAAAAGCCTTGTTGTGAAAGTCATGATAATTACTAAAAATTAAACAAAGAAACAAAACAAAGCCTGGATCTGCTTATCTTTTGCATATGAATTAATCAAATCCATCTAATCATTTACCACACCACAGTAAGTTTTTCTGGATGAGTACGCATAAAATTGGGCACAGAAAGATTTTCTTTATTTCAAGATACATTAAAATAAAGTTGAATACATCAGTGTAACATATTTCCCATTGTACTTACTATATCTCCGTTAAGATAATGAACCTTTTTGGTAGCTTAAATTCAAAGACTGGGATAAGATCCAGGATGGGAGGATATAGAAAAGCAAGATGTAGGACAAATGTCTTTGTAGGTTAATATCAGGCCAAAATCCTACCGAGCTGTCTCGTGAGTTTTTAGTTCATCAGAGCCAGGTCTGAAGCTGACAGATATCTCTGTATCTCTAATTGTTATGTAATTGTAGAGGCATAATATCACCCTACTTTGATTTAGCAAATGGAATTTTTTTCCAGGAAACTCTATATCAAGGTTCAGTTGAAAGAGTTGTGCAGCTCTGGGATGAACCAAACAAAGGCAGACGTTTAAAGCATAGACAAACTTCTGTGCTTTCTAAGCTCCTTCGAAACAGAAAAGAAGCACTTTCTTCTCACTATGAATAATGTCATGTCCTCAAGAGATCATTCTCAATAGAACCAAAAATCAAGTTATAAGGGGCTTTTTCCACTTTTATCTCATGATGATCAGAATATATGACTAAAATTGAGCAGAAAATGGCAGTTATCTCCAGAGTCTAAACCACACCCAGAATGCCTCTTGCATTATCAATTTATAAAGCCATACAACACAGTCATATAACACAGACCCTGGTCCAGAACAGGCCCTTCGTAAATATGTGTTCAGTTATTCTTGGACTTTTTTTGTTTTTCTAAATCACATTTGCTGAACTAATTTTTAGCATTAATAAAAATTATTGTTTTGACGACTTTTTAAAATTTTGGACAGTATTGAATGACTCCAGATAAAAATTTTTAAAAATTGAAAAAAAATAGCGCTCATATGCCCTACCTAATATCACCAAGAGTCTTGATTTTTAATTATATTTTTAGTATTAAATGATATCTCAATTAAATAAGAACCCAATTAAGCCACAAGTTATATACTCCTCAGGGTTTCAAACATGGTATGATGCAGACCTTTAAGCTCAAAAAACCTCCTGTGGAAGTGAACAAGTAGATCCCAGCATCAGATGACAAGAACTAGATGAAGTTCAGGGTTGGTCAGCTCGTCGCACATGTAAGACTTTTCCCCAAGAGGTACAGAATGTCATGTTGTAATAGCATGTAGGACTGAATAATCCGAATTATTGGTATGAAATGAGACCATGTCTACTAACCTATACTTCTTTTGAGGCCTTAATTCCCAACATTAGAATGTCCATCGTCTCTATGAATGTCTTAAAGCCAAATTTGTAAAGACTTTAGAAACTAATCAAGCCATGTTCAACTGGAGACTAAATTTTACATCAGTCACGTCACAAGTGTGGAAATTACCCCCACACATGTCTACTTGCATGGGATTCTTTGTATGACCAGAGGGGCACCTTGTAGGAGGAAGTCTTCCTCATGTGGCTGGAAGACAGGAAGTTAGAGTGTGCTCTATGGTGGATTGCCTTTCCATCTCTGTGTAGAATAGAGAACCCTCTAGCATGTGATGATCCATGCAAATATCAGAAGTGCAGCAGTGGAGAACCTGGGTATAAGGAACACTAAAAGGTGGCAACTCTCTTCCATTGAGCATCAAAAGTTTCTCTAAAAATTACCTTGTTCAAAAGAAGGTCAGGGACTTAATTAGGTGACTAAAAATTGCAGTTATTCAAAGTGGTATCTGAATACCAAGTCGTCTCATTTCACTAACTCCAGGGAGCTGCTAAGAGAATGTTTTCTAGAAATAAGTATGTATGGAAGTATCAGCCAAAGAACCAGTAAAGTACTTTGAAAATTAATTTGTGCCTTTTTTGCTATAAGGTGTACAAAAATAAACTTCCGTAAGTCCTTCAATTGGTAGATCCAGACTTTGTTGTTAAAAGGACTTATCTCCTTTAAATTAAGACTTTAAGTACAATAGACATCATACTTTCATAGTACAGCTTTCTTTTTGTATTTTGTTAAAACAGACTTCAGCGTCCTAAAGAATATGTTACAAGTTAGGACACCCTGAAAGGTTTTTACTTTACTCAAGAGATATGTTTTTGTGACTACTAAGAAGGCACAAAGTTAAAATACTTATGGAATTCAAATTATCACATATGTATAGACGGGTGAATTAAGACAAATTCTGATGTAGTGTATTTCTGATCACACATACAAAACCCCGTTGTCATCCTCAAAATGGGAGCCATTCCCAATGTGGCATCAGTAAGTTTTGCCAATCCCATTGAGTGATGGGCACAGAAGTGTTTGCAAGGAACTCAAGGCCACAACTTGAGGCATCCTGATATTTGAGCATTTCCTTGGTAGCTTATGTGAGGATCCTTACCCTATGTGATCAGTTCCTTAAAGCAGCTTCAGGAGTCATGTCAGTTCACACATATTCTCCTCTACCTTTCCACCAACTGCAGCCTGAAAGCACCTTTCAACAACTCCTCCCAGAAGGCTACAGGGACCACCAAAGGTAGCATGCTGCCAGAAAGACCATTCACAGGAGAACCATTCAGCTTTGTTGGCTATAAGGTAAGGACTTTACATTTGTACCCAAAGGTGTTTTTTGAGGAAAAATATGAGAAGGAGGAAGATGTGTGCTGTTCTTACTCATTCCCTTATAATCAGAAAAAAAAAAAGGTGTACTAAGAAAGAACTGGAATACGTGGAAACTTAAAAGAAAAAAGAAATAAAGACATATAAAGATTTTTTTTGCTAAGGGGAAAATCCCTTTTGTTCTATACGAGTGATCAATGTTACACATATCACATTTGAGATGCAGGATAGAAGAGGCACAACAAAAATGCTTCCATATCTCTGGTACTGAAGACACATTAAAAACTCCTATCTGTTCATTTTTTGTCAAATATATTTTCCTTATAGCGATGGTTACTTCAGAACATCTTTGGAGTATTAAAATATTTTAGGGCATGAAAAATAAAAAGAATATTGGGAAATAATTGTGTTGTTTTGGTTAACAGTCACCCCTTCTCAAAAAAGAGAAGGGATCAACATTTAATTAAGACAATTAGAAATGATACCTGGCAAAATATTGTAAAGCTTTTAGTAGCAAAATTAGAAAGAAAAAATGCTCTAGTGTAGTAAAAAGCCAATAAGGATCAATGTAATTTGCCTTTGGGAAAAGTAAATCACATGTAAAACCTCCCTTTTTTTCTGCTTTCCCTTGAAGATTTTCATGAGTATTTCATAGAATTTAAATGAGAGGATTTGTGCATATGGGAGATGACATTAACAACTCTTTGTATGTTTACAAAAGAGCAATTGATGACAGTTTTTGAAGGAATTTCAGTGTTGTGGCAGGAAGAACGAGGAAGAACATTTGCTTATATTGCTTGCATAATAAAGATATGGGATAAGTTTTGAAGGGACAGCCAGTCTTTATTAATGGATCAATGTGGTCTAGTAATGCTTTTGAAGCTATAATATGCATGGCTGCCAAAACATATAAGAAACAAGGTCAGGATCAGTCTTTTTGTGGATGGGCTGTGTCTAAAAAAAAACTGAGCAATGGGTAGAAATGTCTCTCATAGAAGGAGATAATTATTCACTAACCTTAATATATCTGCCCAAATCGTCCTGCAAATGAGCACATAATCAGAGGCATACCTCTTTCAGAAAACAAATATCATGTGTTGCAGTAAAGATTATCATTATCATTATTCTCCTCTTCTTCTTCTCATCACAATAGCTACTACCATTGATGTTCAAGTGAGCTAGCACCTTACTAAAGAGTTACCATATATTGTTTTAGTTCTTCACAACATCATGCCAATACTGTCATCTTCAAAATTTCCTTCCTTAATTTCCTCCAAAGACAATAATGCTGGTCATGAGGGTAACGTGACTCCTATGAGAGTAAACTTACAGATTGACTTAGAATAATAGATGAAGATCCTGCATTTTATAACTAGGTGAAATCTGACCAAACACTAGCAGTTCATGTTAGCCAAACAAGACATGGTCTCGGTGATTTATACTTAGAGTTTTTATGTCTGTAGTTAGATAATACTCCCAAGATCAGAGTACCTGGCCCATATTAGTGACTCCATTGTTTTAGCTTGAAAACGTTATTCCTATTTACAGTTATAAAAACATATTGTTTACACAAGGAGTATGGAAAGCAAAGACTATCCCACATTCTATAACCAGAAACTGTATGACCAAACATGTACGATGTTGTCTTGATTATAAGAGAGATACAACCCACACTTGACTATTGAGCTATTGATATGTGGCCAGCCTGAATGGAGATGCACTGGAAATGTAAAATGCACACCAGATTTTGAAAATGTATTATAAAACTAAAGTAAAAGATCTCAATAATTTTATATTGATTACAAATGGAACACTAATATTTTGGATCTACAAGGTTAAATAAAATATATTACAATTGATTCCATCCATTTCTTTTTACTTTTTAATATGGCTAATACAATATTTAAAATTATATATATATATATATATATATATATATATATATATATATATATATATATATACATCACTCACTTTGTGGCTTCCATCAATATCTCTTAGAACTGTATAAACAGAGATACAGGATTCTGGAATAAAACTTATGCTGATGAACTGGGACTAATGAATATCCCAGCTGTTCTGAAGAATATATTAGGGTGAGACAGCCTAGTCCCAATGATAATATGAAACATGACATACAAAGTCAGAAGTATTTCAATAAATCCTATTTGAGAGCATATAAATAGTGAATCTTTCTTTAGTTTGTATATTTTTTAGATGTTATTATATTACCAGTAGCTGTTACTTCATTCTGTCATTCCTTGCACACTGCTGTCTATCCCCAGTCGGTCATTTCAGACATAGGTCTTGATCAGGAAAGAGTGCCAAAGTGAAAAACTGCAAATGCAAAGTGTGGTAGAAATATATATGTATGCATATTGCAGTTTTTCATATATATGTATGTATACGCATATACCAGGGATGCCAAAAAATGTATACTAGTGGACACTTTGGTCAACGTTCCCCAACCAGTAATTCGTGGTAATCAGAAGTGTCTGGATGCTGATGGTAACCACTTTGAGCACCTCTTGTAATTGCAGAAGTCAAACAAACATGACATGTATTCATCTTTTGTTAACGGTGTATATTGAGTATTACAATTTTAATACTGTTTTCCTTTCTTAAAATTGTATACATTTTTGGCACCCTCTGTATATAATTCATTATATATAATTTATTAAAGATCTAATGCAAATTTAAAATGTGATATTTAAATATATATGTATTTTTTAAATATTTATTTGTTTGTTTATGTTGTCTCAGGTTATAAGAAATTTTTGTACCTTATGAAAGAGCTTGGATTTTAATGTTTAACTACCCTCCAGAGATTTTAAGCCTGGCTGTTTAATCTTCCCTACCCCACCCCTCCTACCTTAGCTGCAAATCTTGCAAATACCTTTGTGGAGAGCAGTGTGTGTTTGAGGCACTCCCCTTGTTCTAGAAGCACTTGGTCTCCTAAGAATGATACGGCTTTCAGAGATTTAAGTCTGCCTTTTGAGAAGTATAGGCTCTCATATCCCAGCATCTCATAAATAGCCCCAAACATAAAATATCCCACAGGAAAAGTAGCTTATGTTTGAGGCTCTCGAAGTTTCCAGTCTGTCATGCGAGTTCTGTGTAAGCATACAAAGCCTTGATAGATTATTCTCCCAGAGTTGCCCCTCTCTGTGTGCTAAGCCTGAAGCTCAGGATTAAAAGAAAAACAAAAACTTACTTCATCTTAGAAGGATCCTCCTTCCTGAAATTTCAATTCCTCTCGTGGTCATTGTTTCCATAATTCTTAGATGTCTTTAAAAATATGTTTTTCTGTAATTTATCCAGTGTGTTCTAGCTGCTCCAGGGGGAATATTGGGCCACTATGGCCTCCTGCATTCTACTCAGAAGCAGACGTTGCCATCTTTTATTTGAATATGCCTTATACGAAGCATGTTAAGTTGCCTTCATTCTCACTGAAATGAGAGATTATGTCTTGTCTTTTTTTGTTTGGCATGTAGAAGACATTGACTAAAGTTTGATAAATTAATGATTTTATGAATTAATAAAAAAGTGGGTAACCGATGACCTATATATCCGTAACACTGATTTTGCTTCAGAATAGAAGTGATTTGAATTCTGTATCCTCCATAAGCAGATTTGGGCTTTGGACTTTGGACATTAATTTAGGTTCAATTGTTTCTGTATTATCAATACCTTTGTTAAGTGGTTCTCACAGCGAGTGAATGAGATCATTTCATGTTAAAGATTTAGCATAAAGCTTGGCACACCATAAGTGGTCATCATTTTGTAGTCATTCTTATTATTAAGACATGTGCTACTTACTAGACTTAAAAATATATTAGAATCTTGACAGAATTTTTCAGATGAGGGTCCAATAATTATTTAAAATATTCTGGTGTTTTTTTTAACTTGAACTTAACAAAGTAAGGTTAATACAGAATGATAAAATCTATATTACTAAATATAACATTAATTAAATAATAAAGGCAACTGTTTATATGCAACAAGTCATAAGTAATACATGGTGTGATGCTAGTATGATTTACCACATTTTCACATTTACCACATCACCAAATTCCACATTATAGAGAAAAATCTAGCTACATAAGGGTAATGTTTCTCTTCTCTCTAGTTGTGATCTTCTTCTTCCTTCATTAGTCATTTTTCTTTTTATTCACACATTATGACTCATGCAATCTGACAAAATGATCACTCCTGTTTGTTGGAGTTTTAGTATCAATTAAGGTGAACTCTCATTCTCTCTATTGCTCTCTACTTTCCAATTCAGACTGTATGTCAACTAGCTACTCAGTACAGGAGGCAGAGAGTGTGGATTTTAAGATCTACTCTAAATTGTGTGGTTTTTCACAAATTACATAACCTCTGTGCAGCCTAGTTTCTTCATCTGAAAAATGAAGTTAAAAAATAGTAGTAGAAAATGTAAATCAAAACCACAATGAGCTATCATCTCACACCCACAAGATAGCTAGTATTAAAAAAAGAAAAAGACAAACAAAAACTCATTGACACGGACAATAATTTAGTGGTTACCAGAGGGTAAGGGGTGTGAGCTGTGTTGCGAGGATGGTGGTAGAAGAGGGAAAAGGGGTCAAATATTTGTTGATGGAAGAAGAACTGACTCTGAACACACAATGCAATATATAGATGATGTATTATAAAATTGTACACTTCAAACTTTGAAACTTATATAATTTTACTAACCAATGTCACCCAAATAAATTTAATAAAAATTTGTAAAAAACGAAAAGAAAAAGTGTTGACAAGGATGTGGAGAAATTGGAACCCTGTTTTCAATTGGTAGAAATGTAAAATGATATAGCTGCTATGGACAACAATATGGCTGTTCCTAAAAAAAAAAAAAATTAAATAGAATTACCATATGGTCCCCAAATTCCATTTCTGGGTATATATCCAAAACTACTAAAGCAGCATCTCAAAGAGATATTTGCCCACCCTTACAGCACTATTTACAATAGCCAAGAGGTGGAAGCAAACCAAGTGTTCATCAACTGATAAATGAATAAACAAAATATAGTATGTATATGCAATGGAATATTATTCAGCCTTAAAAAAGAAAGAAATTTTGACACATGTTACAACATGGATGAATATTGAGCACATTATGCTAAGTGAAATAAACCAGTCATCAAAAGACCAATACTGTATGATGCCACTTTTTTGAGGTATCTAGAGAAACCAAATTCATAGATACAAGGTAGAATATTGGTCTCCAGGGTCTGGGGGAACAAGGAAATACAAAGTTATTGTTTAATAGGCGTAGAATTTCAGTTTGGCAAGTTGAAACAGTTTTGGAGATTGGTTGCACAACAACGTGAACATACTTAACACTATTGAACTGCACACATAGAAATGATTAAGATGGTAAATTTTATGTGATGCGGTTTTTAACCACAGTAAAAAATAATTTAAAAAATAGTATCCTTCTCATAGGACAAATGTAAATGTTAAATAATACATGTAAAGTGCTATGTTAAAGAGTAATGCCTGAAACATTATAAGTAGTTGATAATTGTCAACTATTATTACTACTTTAGAACTGTGTCCACCATTTTTCTTTTGTCAGCGCTGTGGCTTCTGAACAGTGCTGAAGCAATGGATGAATTTTATACAGATTGGCTTTTATAACAGAAGAGTATTCTAGGTTTACTCCATCCAGGAAGTACACTCATGCTAGCATAATTCATGGCTTAATTCTCACTATCAAGAACTTCCGGCTCTCCCACACTTGGATTTTTTTTTCCTTTGAGGAAATATTTTATTTCGTATATGTATGTAGACAGGTGTAATGGATGGATCTTGAGCGTAAAAGTAAAGAGAGTCCGACGGAAAAGGACAAGAACTATATGATTTCTCTCATATGTGGGATATGAAACAAAAAGCAACAAATGAACAAGCAAAACAAACTCATAGATACAAACAACAGAATGGTGGTTACCAGAGAGGAAGAGGAGTGAGGGGAGGACGAAGAGGGTAAAGGGGGGTCAAATGCAAGGTTACAGACGGAGACCAGGCTTTGGGTGGTGAGCACACAATAGGGTATGCAGATGTCATATTATAAAGTTATTCACACTTGAATTTTTTCTATATTATCATTTCATTTCTATTATGTATAGGGTACAAAAATCCATCTAAATTACATAAAAATAAAACTCATAGTGTATATGTACTGTGTGATATTTTCCAAAATCACATAGTTCAGAATGGGATTTAAAAGGTCATTTTATAAAATTGGCTGAATATTATTATTTATAGCAGTATGTGGACAAGAGGTATTTCCTTTGATTTTAATCTCCACTGGGACAGATTATTCTTGACCACCTTCTCTCTCTTATAATTTATGGGGGGAAATGGATTAAGTCAAGGTTAAGGTATTTTTCATGTTTATCTAGATTTAGAAAAAAATGAAACTATCAAACATAGTTGTGATTTTTATCATGATCTGTTATTTTTATATGTAATGGCAGAATGTGTAGTTTTGTCTTGTTTGCAAACTTACCGAGACTGCCTTCCACATATGATTGAGAATTGCTTTGCAGTCGTTACCATTTTCATAAAAGTGTGTACTAGCCTGCTGTCACAGTGTAGCCTGTTGTCACAAAATACATGCATTGCTCTGAGACATAAATCTCCATCTTCAGGAGTATAATGGGATATGGATGGGTAATCTAAATTTTTAAGATGAAAAAGCAAGTGAAAACCTATTCCACAGAACATCATAACATGCTGTATACCTGAAAAAGAACTCTTATGGAATCCCCTTCATCATTGTAGCAGCTATGATTGTAATCATTTTTAAATGTGTTCTACCGAAAGGAATTGATCACATACTTTATGCAAAGTTAGAGTAGCCGAATATATCTCCTTGTCTTGTTTTGTCATCAGATGAATAAAAGCTTATCTGCTGCTCTTTATAATGTCTAAAAAAATTTTATACACCTCATCAATGTAAAGCAGTTTCTACCCTTGAAGCCTAGCCCTGAATTATTCAGCTTTGATCTATGTTTGATGTGTTTCTTCAGAGTAACAGGTTATAAATACACGGAATTGACATGTAGCTTTTAAAAAATATATAATAATTTCATAACATCCTCATTAATTATGGTAATATTCTGGTATTAATAAATCAGTGTGAGAAAATGTGGTGTTTTTTCCATTTAAAATGTTTCTAGAGAGCATTTGCTAGATTTTCTCTTTCTATCCATAAATTTAAAAGAATTAAATGATTTTGGTTGGGTTGAGGATGCTATCGTTTTGTCAATTTGAAAAATATAATGAGGCAATAAATGTTATGTGTTCGCTACATGTCTAGTCTACAGATCCGGAGCTAGAACCAACATGAAATGTTCCTGCTGTGTCCATAGAGTTGTAAATTTATTCTGAAAGTATTTGCACACTCAACTATGAACACAAGATGCAGCCCTGTAAGAAGGGGCCCCACCTTGGCCTAAAGTTAAGTGTGCCCACCCCTGAGTTTCAGCCCTTCCTACGCTCACCCTTCTTTTGGCCCCAGCCACGTAGGTTATAATGTGTCTATCTTTAACCACATTTAACAGGATGTCTAATTCTCCTAGAAATACCAAAATACTCTCCTCAAGTACCTATGGCTTTCTTTTTTGTCATCTGTTGTAGCCTATTTGGTCAGAACCCAGAATCCCCACTAAATTCTATCATTTTTCTTCTCTGTGATTTGGACTCGGATTTAAAACTGCTTTCTCTCCACTCCTAACCTCGGACTCTCTATTGGCACAGAAATCCTGGTGGAAAAAATCCATGTACGAGGTGTGATACTTAAATTTGCGAACTTGGTGCAATGATGTCGCTACATTTTTTTGATATCAGAGGGATTATTCATTATGAATTTGTACCAAATGGACAAACAGTGAACCAAGTTTACTATTTGGAAGTGCTGAAAAGGCTGCGTGAAAAAATTAGATGAAAACAACCTGAACTTTTCATCAACAATTCATGGCTCTTGCATCACGACAATGCACCAGCTCACATGGCACTGTCTTTGAGGGAGATTTTAGCCAGTAAAAAATAACTGTATTGGAACACCCTCTCTACTTACCTGATCTGGCCCCAATACCGTCTTTCTTTACCTGAAGATAAAGAAAATATTGAAAGAAAGACATCAAGGGTAATACGATGACAGCTCTGATGGCTGTTCCAGAAAAAGAGTTCCAAAATTTCATTGAAGGGTGGACTAGGCACGGGCATCAGTACATAGCTTCCCAAGGGGAGTACTTCGAAGGTGACCATAGTGATATTCAGCAATGAAGTATGTAGCACTTTTTCTAGGATGAGTTTGCGAACTTAATTGGCAGACCATGTAAGACAATTCTCCACAAAACTCTCAAACTTCTCCACTGTCACCCAGATTGCCTACCTTGTTACCTGCTTTGCGTGTCCCAGCTCCCTGTGTGCAGAACGGCCTGGTTCTGCTCTTCTTTTGCTTCTGAATGAGAGTCATATTTTTTCAGATCTGTTCCTAGATGCAGGTGTCCACCTTGGTTTCTGATTCACCCCCCACCCCATGGAGATGCTTGGATAAGAATTCCCTCCATACCTTGTGCTTCCACCTGTCTGGTGTCATGAACCATAAGAATAACACATTGAGACTGGACTCAAAATTAATGGTTTTAACATATATTTTATGCACAGAGATAGTGAGATTTTGCTTAACATCAATCACATGTATTTGTACTGAATTATTTTTTAAATAATTATTGTGAAAAGCGTGTTAATAAAGCAATGAATAGCTAAATTCCCTACTAATTACATAGATGCTTACTGTTTTTTTTAATATAACTACATAATAAAATTTCTATGGCTATTCTTATGTTATTATTAATGTAATGAAATTTTTAAGTCCATTATATACTAAATTTGTGCTTTTAACAAGGCCTCTATCTAACTAGCCTAATTTAAATACAAATCCCATTTTCTCCTCTTCAAAAGTATCTGCTTTCTATCATCTCTAATTTGTCTTAATATATTTTATTGTTTTGTATAATGTTAGATTGTCTACCATTAGAATCATAAAATAGCCATCATTTATTAATGTAAACATAAACTTGGTAATACTATAATCTTATTTAATTTTCATACCTTTAAGAGATAAGTATTTTCTATGGTATTATATTTGTCGTGCGGGGGACCCTGCTCGCTGCGCCATTTGTCTTGCAGGGTCTCAGCTCCCACTCCCCGTCCAAGAACGCAGGACACGGTAAGGCCAAAAAGGAACACCCATGGAGCCATAAGTAGGGGAGTCAAACCAATATATTCTCGCTGGCGGCTGGGCTGGAGACACAGGAAGCAGGATCTACATAATCTGCCTTACAGCAGCCGCGCTTGCCAGCCACCATCTTCTTGCTAGCCCCCATTCCTTTCTGCTAGCGTAGCCACAGCCGTTATATTAGTGGCCAATGGCCTACGGGTTACAGCTGACGGCCAACTAGCCACAGCTGCTGGCCATCTGATCACAGTTGATGGCCATTTACTACCCGAGCCAGCACGTTTCTATGTGAGGCCGAGAGCCTGGAAACTGTTTTTTGGGGTTTTGTCCCCACAATATTACATGAAGAAGCTATAAAATTAGAGAGATAAATTTCTTATTGTAAGTCACCGGGTCAGACTGCAAAGATCATTCTCTTTCCCCTTTTCTAATAAGCCTGGATGGACACTTTATCCCTTTTTTATCGTGTTTTACACTGATCACATTCATTCTCAGAGTGACAATTGCTTCAAATCTATTTAAGTGCTTACATATGAGAGAAGGGGGATGGTAATGCTACAACCAGAGCCAGGTAATGCAACAGAAAGGCTTAATCCTTTGCTTCCCAAAGTATCACTCACCTTGCTGTTGGAACCCCTTGCAAACATCAACAGGTTTGGGGGGCTTCATATTGTGCCAATACCTCCAATATTTACAGAATGAGGAAAAATATGGCTAGAGTCAAGTATATATTCCATTATACCTTTCATGTTTTTATTGTATTAATCTAACTGGGACACGCACTGTGGGGACAAAGCCCCCAAAAAACAGTTTCCAGGCTCTCGGCCTCACATAGAAACGTGCTGGCTCGGGTAGTAAATGGCCATCAACTGTGATCAGATGGCCAGCAGCTGTGGCTAGTTGGCCGTCAGCTGTAACCCGTAGGCCATTGGCCACTAATATAACGGCTGTGGCTACGCTAGCAGAAAGGAATGGGGGCTAGCAAGAAGATGGTGGCTGGCAAGCGCGGACTGCTGTTAGGCAGATTATGTAGATCCTGCTTCCTGTGTCTCTAGCCCAGCCGCCAGCGAGAATATATTGGTTTTACTCCCCTACTTATGGCTCCATGGGTGTTCCTTTTTGGCCTTACCGTGTCCTGCGTTCTTATGTGGGGAGTGGGAGCTGAGACCCTGCCTGACACCCTGCACGACAAATGGCGCAGCGAGCAGGGTCCCCTGCGTGACACATGGTGTAGTCGGCAGGATACGGTGCTGGCCAAAGCTCTCCAAAGGGTAGTGGAGCAGTTTGTGTGTATGAAAGCTCAGTCTGAGGAAGACCAGGAGGAGCAGCTGCCGGAGAGCTCTATCCCTGTGGAGGGGTGAGAAGATGTGGACGGTTCCCCAAACAGCAGAGGCCGGAGAAAGCGAAGGTTGTTGCCACCCTGTGGGCTGGGAAGTGCTTGCTGAGGCAGCCTGGATGCGGGACTTGTAGTCCCAGGAGGAAATGCTGGCTGAGTCCTCCTTGGGAGATGAGGGTGAGGTCAAGGTCATCCCTCACCCCCAGGACAGCCCTGGCGAATGACTATGGACTATGGGGAATTGCCTTCCATCCCTAATTTAATGGACGCTTGACTGTTTGGGAACATACTACCATGTAGTGGGACTGGCAGATGTTTGCTTTTGTGTCTTGACTGGCCGCCATTGATAATATGTAAGCACCTTGATGTGAGCCGCTGTTGTTCCAGCACAGTACCCCGAGAGGCCCAGAGAGAGAGTGGCAGTGCCCTGAGAGGCCCTGGCTGTGTCCAGGAAGTCTGGCTGTGCCCAGAGAGAGTGGCAGTGCCCTGAGAGGCCCTGGCTGTGTCCAGGAAGTCTGGCTATGTCCAGAGAGAGTGGCAGTGCCCTGAGAGCCCTGGCTGAGTTCAGGAAATCTGGCTGTGTCCAGAGAGAGTGGCAGTGCCCTGAGAGCCCTGGCTGAGTTCAGGAAATCTGGCTGTGTCCAGAGAGAGTGGCAGTGCCCTGAGAGGCCCTGGCTGTGCCCAGGGAGACAGGTGGTACCTTAAGAAGCCCAGGAAGTCTGGCTGTGCCCAGAAGTACTGGGGTGGTGCCCTGAGAAACCCTGGCGGTGCCCGGGGAGACTGGTGGTACCCTAAGAAGCCCAGGAAGTCTGGCTGTGCCCAGAAGTACTGGTGGTGCCCTGAGAAACCCTGGCTGCGCTCAGAGAGCCTGGCTGTGTCCAGGATATTGCATTCACCTCCAGGCTCCTCGCACAGGGACCCTCGTGGAAGATACTTGTCGCGTAGATTGTGAGGAGAGACCCTGTAGGGGTGGAGTGTGGGGACAAAGCCCCCCAAAAACAGTTTCCAGGCTCTCGGCCTCACATAGAAAGGTGCTGGCTCAGGTAGTAAATGGCCATCAACTGTGATCAGATGGCCAGCAGCTGTGGCTAGTTGGCCGTCAGCTGTAACCCATAGGCCATTGGCCACTAATATAACGGCTGTGGCTACGCTAGCAGAAAGGAATGGGGGCTAGCAAGAAGATGGTGGCTGGCAAGCGTGGACTGCTGTTAGGCAGATTATGTAGATCCTGCTTCCTGTGTCTCCAGCCCAGCCGCCAGCGAGAATATATTGGTTTTACTCCCCTACTAATGGCTCCATGGGTGTTCCTTTTTGGCCTTACCATGTCCTGCATTCTAATGTGGGGAGCGGGAGCTGAGACCCTGCCTGACACCCTGCACGACACGCACACTCTAAAAGTTCATATATATTAATATTTAAATTATGTAATTATAAACACTATTATATACATTAGAAATGTATTATCACAAATACATTGTTATACACCTACATATGTAAGTATATATAATACAAGTTATATATAATTAGTAGACAAGTATATATTAACATATGTATGATGTTAAAATGCTTGTTCATTCTGTTGAATTTGCATACTAGTCAATGTCCTTTCCTGTCACACACACACACACACACACACACACACACACACACACACACACACACACACACAGAGCAAGGACAAAGACAAAGGATGTTTTCTCTAAGGATTAACCACTGGGTTATGTTGTAGTTGTATTTTCTTTAATGAGTCACATGTTCCACTCTACTAGAGTCCATATTAGTTATGCCATATGTGCATATCACTCGTCTGGGGTCAGGCATGGAGAGAGATCAAATGCAGAAGGACTAGAAGAAACTTAGAGTGAGGGATCTGATCTGTATCGTGACTGTGGTGTTTACTATATGTGGTGTTATATATAGTGAAATGACCTCACTTAAGATGCTCCTAATGGTTTTATTATACATGTATTTAAGGCTTTAATATTAAAATGATAAAATAGGCAGACAAATATATAAAGTAAATAGATATGATATGGTTAAAGAACAAAATTCAATGGAGTAAATTTGAGGACCTCATTGGCTTTATTAGGAGATGCATGCACTGGGCATGAAGTAAGATTGGAGGTGTCTCAGTCTGCTCAGGCTGCCATAACAAAATATGGCAGTCTGGGGAGGCTTATAAACCACAGAAATTTAATTTGTTTTTCAGAATTCTGGAGGCTGGCAGATCCAAGAACAAGATGCCACCAAGGTAGGTTTTATCCTGAGTCCTCTTCTCTTGGCTTGCGGGTGACTACTATGTTCTTGTGTACTCACATGATCTCTTTTTTGTCCCTCTGTGGTGGGAGAAAGATCCCAAGCTCTTTGGGATCTCTTCTTATGAGGACACTAATCCCCTCATATCAGGGCCCAACTCCTGTGACCTTCTTTAACCTTAACTACCTTCTAATAGGCCCTACCTCCCAATATGGTCTCATTGGGCAGTCGGCCATCAGCATATGAATTTGGGGAGGACACATTTCAGTACACAACAGATGTGACAAAGGGTATTTTTTTCCTGCCATTTTTTCTTTTCCTGCCAAATCTTTAGATTTTTCTATCACTATTTTTATATCTATTTTTAAGTAAAACATGTACATGACAAAATGTAAAACTCTTAAATATTAATTCAGTAAGTTTTCTTAAAAATTGTATATCATTATTCAACACAGAATATAGAACATTCTCATATTCTAGAGATTTTACTCATATCCCATTCTGGGAAATTTACCCCCTCCCAGAGGCAAGCACTTTCAGATTTCACTTAAGGTGATGTTTGTGAGATACAGCTGTGTTCGTGTATGTGTATTCCTATGCTATTCCTTGTCATTCAGCATAGTGTTATTGAGATTCACCCATGTTGCTGTGTCATCAGTGATACATTCCTTTGCATTGTTAAGTATCATTTACTTGTATAAATATACTACAGTTTGTTGATTCATTTTCCAATTGATGGTTATTTGCATTGTGTCCAACTTCTGGCTACTATAAATGGGCTAGTATGACTATTCAGGTACAAGACTTTTGGAAAACATACATTATCATTTCTCGTGGGTGAATGAATACACAGCAATAGATATGGACATGTTATATCACAAAAATGTTTCATTTACAAGAAATTGTCAGTTTTCCAAAACATTTTCCTTTTTGAAAACTGGCAGTGTATGGGTGTTCTACCTACTCCATTTTTTTTGCTGTTGTTTGGTATAGGTAGTTTTTTATTTTAGTCATACTTGTGTATTTATTTTAATTCGCTTTCCTTAATTAATAATGATAAATAGCCTTTCATGTGCCGACTGGTTTTTGTGTATCTTATTTTTTGAAACATCTATACAAATCTTTTGCCTGTTTTTGGGGGGTAGTTTTCCTTTTTAATGTTGATGTGTAAGAATTCATTATAGAGACTAGGTACAAATCTTGTCAGATAAATGGAATGTGACTCTTTTATTCAGTCTGTGTCTTGTCTGTTTATTTTCTTAATAGTGTGTTTTAATTCAATTGCTTGCATTATCTCTGAACGCCTGGTTTAGATTTTTCCTGTGGAGCATTACATAGCACAAAGATCTTGGCTGTTTCTCAGAAAAAAAGAAGGGCAGATGAGGGCAGCCCGGGCATGTGTTCACTCCTGATTGAATCTGGAGATGTAGAATCACTTTCATTCAAGCTGTCTTGGCCTTGAAGTAAGTGCTAACCTACTGGGATTGCCCAAGAGACCTTGAGCATGACAGAGAAACAACCATACCATTCTCCAGTCTTGAATTACTAAAATAAACTTACTAGTTTTAAAACACTGCTTATGAAATCACAATGTTTAGTATTGATTGTTGTACCCCTATACTATAGGTATTATCAAAATAAACATAATGATATGGGGGTTTGTTTTTCAGTAAGCTTATTCTTTATTTTCAAGCAACCACAAAGAGAAAGAATGAAGAATTTGAGGTGTGTAGTAAAGTCATTGGATTTTCTGGAATTAGCCTCAGCCATAGAGTGACTTTTTTATTTATTTAATAACTAAAGTTTTTCCTATGTGTAGTCCTGCTCACAGCTGAATTTGCCCTTTGTGTCCTCCAGGCTGGACTACTGTGAGGAATTTTAATCAAGGGTTTCTTGAAGAGCTTCTCCTAAGTTTCCCAGTTGCAACCAGAGGACAACACAGCAGAGAGCTTGTTAACTGCCTCTGATTGCTAACAATGTGTGCCTTGAGGGAACTGGGGTGGGGCGTGCTGCTCTGAACAGTGCCTCCAGCTTTGCAAATCTCCCAAGGTGCTTCATTTGATATTAATGGTTGAATCAAAAATCAAAACCCTTACTGAAAAATCCTTTCTGTCACTTAAAGATGGAAAATTTAGAAACTTTTTTCAAAAAAAAAAAAAAAAAGAAAGAAAGAAAGAAAGAAAGAAAGAAAGAAAGAAACACCTTAACTGTATCTTTTTTTAAAAAGCCGTTACTATATCTAGGGCTTTTCCATCTTTTATCCATTTCAATTTGAAAGTCAGGGTCAGGTCGGCCTGAAAAGAAAAGATAAGCCTCTCTGTCTCTCTGTCTCTCTCTCTGCTAAGTATTTATGTTCCTCTTTAGACAAAACAAACATGCTCTTAGTACAATGAATCATAAATATCATCTTTTTGAAGTATATACTAATGAAGCATATGCATACTTATGTATAATATATAAGTATCATATGTACGTATAAATGACACATATTTAACAGTCAAAATTATAGCCTCAAGTGGCAGAAATTAATCATGTTAGTTCTAACACATTTTTGCACAGCTATCCCTTTGAAGCTATTTGAAGTCCTAGTAAACAGACCATAAAATATTTATAGCCTATGCCTTGCTTAGCCCTTCCCTGCATGACGAGAGGATAAATGCAAAGTACAGCCTGTTCCCTAACAGATTTTACTGGGCTGTTAACAAGAAGTCACATGCTGCATGGAGTTAGCTCAGCTCATCCCTCCTTCACACTCACAGTCTGATGCTAATGAGCACTGAAGCTAAAGTGTCAGTAGCAAGAGTCCAAATAATAAGAAAGTAGGATCCTAGACAATGGAAACATTTGAATAAATGTTTTGGGGTTGTTTTTGTTTGTTTTTAATTTCCTGAGATAACTTTATTTTTTTATTTTTTTATTAGTTTCATGTGTACAAAACACCGTAATAGTTAGACATTTATCATTTTCACCCCTCACAAAGTGATAACCTCTCCCCCAATCTACTACATATAGCCATTACATTTCCACTGTCTCTATATGGTTCTTGAGCACTCATTGTTCCTTTCAGTTGTCCTGTGAAGAAAGGGAGAGGACAGTGAGACAGGTTAGCTAGCATGTCCCTAGGTAGACAGGGACATCCCTGGTGGAATAAACAAAAGACAGCCATATCCTAAAACTCCAGATTTTGAAATCACTCTTTTGCTCCAAGACATAATGTAACTAGACCTTGAGGTTAATCATAATATTCCTTTTGGCCTGACAAATGGAGCAGATCTGAGAGATAAGAGTTGGTTATTTTGCTAATTCCTTCAGGATAGGCAAGCAGTACAAACCTGGTAGACGAATTTCATTAGAAGGTGCTAGTTCCCTTCTTTAAACAGCTCCCCGTCTCCAAACAGACAAGGCAAAGTATAAAAGTAAGAGCTTTTGCCTCAGTCACCGGGCACCCCCATTCGGGACCCCCTCCATCTTCGGAGTTGTGACTCTTTGCTTTCAATAAATTATCCTCTTTTTAAAACTCTTTGCCTCTCCTGGGTCCATGTTTCCATTCTTTGGTCTCACGGGACACGATCCCGGCCCACACCCAGAAACTGCCAGCAGATCCAACATCACCTACATCATTTGGGGAATCATAGGAAAAATATTCCTCCATCAATAGGTAGCTAAGTATCTGGGCCTTGTCAGATATTTTAGGGCTCAGCATAGTTTTCAGCCTAAATTGGTATTAATTAAAAAAAAAAAATCAGAACCCAATTTGTATGACAGCTGACCATGGAGAGCATTGACATAAGAAACGTCCAAACCTGTAGAGAATTTTTTCAAGAGTTTATTTGAGCCAAGCTAATGACAAAAGCCAGGAGCAACATCTCAAATGCTCTGAAGAAGTTTTGCAGCTTCTTTAATGCATTTGAAATGAAGGAGGGGATATAAGGAAGATTAGAGAAAAAAAGGCGGGGATTGGATTACAGGATAGTTAACAAGATTATGTGTTCTTTTGAGGGTGGTTACATCCTATTTCCAAGGTGTGTTAACCTAGATGCAAAGAAACAATGGACAGAGCATTCTTAAGGCAAAGATAAACCTAAAAACATATGCCTGGGGCATGATTACCCACGTGGCCTGCCCAGTTAGGAATTTATGATCAGATCACCCTGTGAGGTTACTTTCCAGAGAACCCCTTTTTTCATCCACAAGAGAGGAAAAGGTACGTACTACACATGCTTAGGTACAAATAGTTGGGAAATGAGAGGATGGAATTTCAGATATACTGTTGTGGTAGAGACACATCATATAGTGATTTGGTTCTCAGTTGTTGACTCCTTAAGAGGTCACCAGAAAAACACTTGTTGATCAAAGTTTGTTAGGTTTACTACAGTAAAGGAGAACATATCCTTGACAGAGTCTTAATGATTTCAAAATGGGAAGTAAAGTATTTGTAGAGGTTTAGGGATTAAACCTCTAGAAATTACTCACAATTTGGTAGCATTGAAGACATCATAACTTTGGGTTGGTGAGTATATAGAAATAAGGAGGGATCTTGAAGCAAACATTGATCAGGAAGCTGTTAGACTTGATAAGTAATCCCTTTAGTTTGTTTATACTCTTATCTTCTAGAAGCAGGTATTTTCTGAGCAAACAACTAAATTAATTTTGCTTGGTTCCAGCATAGTTTAACATAACGACAGGGAATGATCTTGGGTTCAGTTCCCAAAGCCTAGAAGAATTGAATTCCAGTGGTGCTCTGTGTGTGTGTGTGTGTGTGTGAAAGACAGAGAGAGAGAGAGAGAGAGAGAGAGAGAGAGGGGGAATGAGAAAGAATGGTCCCCAAGCCATGGGGAGAGACTGAGAGAAAATTATAATTTAATGAATGTGGATAGTCATCATTCCCTTAATTGTTCCTGAGAGTTACTGAGATGAAAATTACAATGCTGATATTCCTTCAGTTATCTCTGTCCTGTATGCTGAACGTATGATTTATATATCGAAAATATTTTTTCATAAATTATGACTTATAAGCATAAATAAATTGATTCATCTCATGTTCAGTTGACAAAATGAAAATCCCTTTCAATCTTGGAAGGTTTAGGGAATTTTGAAAGATCGATTTCCTAGGTATTCGTGATTTTCACCTTACAACTTGACCAGAGAATCCCATCCTGCATTACCTGTCATTCACTCTTCCAAAAACGTAAGGCATTGGACCTCAGTGTGCAACCTACTGTGGTCCAGGGAAGCCCAGGATAAAAGCAGACTTGAGCTTGTAGTTATCTGGCCTCAGGGGCTCCAACTAAATAGAGATGGAAAAGGGGCGTTGCCAGAGTACGGGGTTCTTGGTAATGCCGCAGGAAAGAATTCAAAGGTGTATGAATAAGCCAAGCAAGCGATGAATTTATCTAAAGAACGAGGCTAAGACAGTGCATTACCGGGAGTGGGCAGGCTGGGAGAATAGGCACGGCTCTCAAGTGGGCTGGGGCTTGAGGATTTATTAGTTTCAAAATGAGGGCTAAAAATATTCAAGACTTAGGGGTGGCGTTATAGGCGTTACCAAGGCAGTCTGCTGTTAGGAGGAGGGATCTTCTTATTTGGTCCTTGTCAAACTGTCATGGCGACACAGGGGGTAGGGATTTTCCCCCACCTTAATAACAATACTATAATCCATTGCAATTAGCTCAAGTTCACCTTGATGGACAAGATGACGTCCTATCAGTCACGGAAATGGAGTTCTGCGGATCTAGTAGCTGCACCTTTTCTTAAGATTGGTCTCATCTCCTCCCTCCTTTGTTTTCCCCATTTCCTCTTTCGCCTCCTCCCTTCTCTCTTCCTGTGGCCCTGTTCTTTCTGCCTATGGTAACAGGGGGAGCTGACACCTTAATATTTATAAACATTAGTCTTTGCAAGAAGGCAGACAGGCAAAGGTAAGAATGCTTCATAGAAAAGCAAATTTAACAGCATTTAAAACAGAGTTTTAGGAACGTTAAAACAACATATTTTGATAGCCTCACACATTTGTCTAGATGTCTTTGCTTTTTGCCTAAAAATGTAGGAAGGAAATTTATTGGAACGTGTAACAAATGCCAGCAGAGTACATTGATGACTATAATTCAATGACTCTCTCAAATATTTTGACACTTCTATGATAATTGTCTAGGTTTCATATGTTATCCAAAACCTAGAAAAAAATTAAATATTGTAAGCATTATAAAAGTTTTTACCCACAGTTGCTTCATGTGCCCCTAAAATGCGTACCACCAGATTATTTACTGACAAAAATAAGATTTACACATGCTCCCAAATTAAGAAAACTAGTAACTGGTAATATATTAATTTTATTCTGAAAAATATAAGTCTGAATTGCTTAACTACATTATTTTTGCATAATTCCCCATGGAATAATCAGCCTACTCTATTCTAGTCAGAAGCCTTTGTATTATAACTAGAAAGCAATAGTGAACTATTGCAAAGATAGAATAACTGCTTTGTAAGATAGCTTTGATTGTCAGTAGAATTGGTAAAAAATTTTGTGAATGAATCAGTGACTCTCCTGCATTGGAAGAAAGGTTGTAGTAGATGACATTTAAAATTCTTAAACTTTCCTAAAGAAGGTTTAATAAAAGAACTAGCTCTAAAACCTTGTTAGATAACTTGGTATGACACCACACTTCAAAATACCATTTCCTACTGATCAGCGTGATCTTAAGGTTTCCCTCATCTTGGCTAAATTTTAGACAGGTTTTTTTCCCTGCTTTTAGGTCCTTGACTTCTCTTTCCTTAGGGCATTTACTTTAGAAAATGTGTACTTCCAAATTCTACTTCTTTGAAATAAAATTTTTGTAAAGCCTTCTGTCAGTTTTACAATCCAAGACTGTCTATCGCAAGGACCTGGGAGCTATCCCTTTAAAATGTAATCATCAAGGAAGACA
Source organism: Rhinolophus hipposideros (assembly GCF_964194185.1). Taxonomy (NCBI): domain Eukaryota; kingdom Metazoa; phylum Chordata; class Mammalia; order Chiroptera; family Rhinolophidae; genus Rhinolophus; species Rhinolophus hipposideros. The sequence continues at coordinate 11,559,384 of NC_138071.1, forward strand.
TTGCCCCTACCTCCCTCTCTTTGTGGGAGGATAGGAACCTGACCTAACTTCAGAAGGCACCTTGGTCCAACCTGTAATGCTACTTCCTGTCATGAAGGTAGAAGATTTACTTTTCCTTTGGGCAAGGCCAATTTACCAACACAAATGGCTTAAGATTTTTTTCCACCCAAGTTCTTAAAATCTCTTCAATCGTTTGTTTCTTTTTTTCAAATAGAAAAATAAAAGCGATAAAGTGATTTTATCACTTATTCAGTCGTTTATTCATTCAACAAATATTTACTTACAGCTCCTTTGAGAAGCCACTAAAGGGATACAAAGACTAGTGATAGTGTTTTGTTGCTTTTTTTTCCTAAATGAGAACATAGTTAATCAAGAGATATAATCACACAAATAAGAATAATGCCAGAAAAAAAAAAAACCCACAACTTTTAAACATAGATAAAAATAAAGTACTCTGTAAGATGAATAGAAGTAAGATGATTTCTACCTGGAAGGTGGGAGGGAAGTAGACTATTCAGAGGGATATTCACAGCGGACCAATCTTGAATCCTTGACAATGGTAAGGAATAGAAAAAGGGCTTTAGATCAGCAGAGAAGAATGCTGTAATGAGGAAGCTTTCAAGGTAAAGGCAGGAGAACAGACTTTCCAGAGACTTACAAGTGGTTCAGTGCAACTAAAAGTTTCAAGGGAAATTAAACCAGAAAATTAGACAATCTAGGTCTTGGAGGGTCTTGAGCACCAATCCAAGGATTTTGTATTTTATCCTATGAATAATGAGAAGCTGTTGAAGTATTTTAATCTAGGGGGAGTGGGAAATGACCAAATTTCCACGCTAAGAAGTGCACTTGGCAATGATGCAGTGGTTTTCCAACATTTTTGCTCACGTAGTCCCAAAAATACTTTGAAAAAATGTAGCAACTCATTATAAAGATGTTTTCCTTAAACCAATATTTTGAATTGGCTTCTTGTGAAGAGGATGTGGGATCTTAAGATCATTCTCAGGCAGGTCAGTTTTAGGATGAGGCACCCATTGAAATGGAGGATGTGGAAAATGATTCTCTTAAAATTATTCCCTTAAAAATGTAAAAAATTGGGTAATTATTGGTTTTATGTATTTCCTGATAAACGTTTACCACTCCTATTGATATAGATATAGCATTTTGAAGACTGCTGGGGGGCATTGCAATGGAGAATGTAAAGACAAGAAACAGAGAGATCAATAGAATGTTTTTATATTATTTCAGGCAAAACTTGTTCAGTGTACAAAATAGGACAATGGAGGTAGATTTGAGCTGGTGCTACCTAACAAATCATTCTAAACTTATCGGTTTAAATAACAGTCATTTGTAGCTGCTCATGAATCAGGAGGTATTGGTTGATTGGGGCTTGCTTGACTCACTCATGCATATGTGATGTGCTGGCAGATAGGCTGGAGTCTCCCTGCTGTAGGATGACTCATTTGCTGCCTGTCACTTGGGGACATGAGCATAACTGGGCTACGCATGTCTTCTTGTCCATCAGGTAAATCCAGGTTTGATCGTAAGGAGAGGGCAGAGTTCCAAGAGAGAACAGTAACAAACAAGACATCTGGAAGCATAGGTTTGAAACTGGCACAGCATCACTTCAGCTACATTCTGTTAACACACATAAGCCACAAGACCACCCTAGAATTGAGGGTTCAGGATATAGACTCCAATCTCTTGATAAGAATTGTTGCAAAGTCATGTTTCAAGAAGCATGAACACAGAGAAGAAAAGAATTGTGGTCACTTATGCAGTCAACAGCAATGATGACATATAGAAGGCTCCTCTGAAATTTTAGACGTTAAAAGGAATTATCTGGCAAGCGCAGGTATGTTGTATCAGTGGAAAGACTGTCTAAAATGTGGAGATTAATGAAATAGCTGGAGTTTGGTATGTCTAGTGTGGTGAAATAGACTTACTAAAGAAAAAGTAGGGGTAAAAGAAGAAAAAAAATGTAAAAAGTTGGGCACAGGAAGAATAAAGTTCACAGTAAAATTCATTATATTGTGTTGAATTTTATCTAAATATGGAATTAAATCCATTTAATTGAAACTTCCTTGGTCAATTAATCTGTATTTAAATTGCCCACCTTTATCATGGATTCAGAGAAGCATCGCATATTCATCTCTGAAAAAGCCTTCAAGGTCATCATCTAATTCAGTCCCCTCACTTAACAGGTGAGAAAATAGAATATGTCATTCAATAACACATAGAAGTGGTATTATTTTAACCTACAAATAAAGAGCATTTGGCATACTGCAGTTGAGTCTAGAACCAGTAGTAACAGAAACCAGGTAATTCTTAATTATGTGTTCTGAGAAGTACTGCCAGCATATGACTAAAAGAAAAAAACAAACAAGCAAAACAAAACAATAATAGACTCATAGAGACAGAGACCAAGGGATGGTTACCAGAAGGGAAATATAGTCAATAGTATTGTGATAAGTTTACACGGTGACAGATGATTACTAGAATTAGTGAGGGGATCACATTGTAAGGTATAAAAATGTCGAACCACTACCATGTTTCTCCGAAAATAAGACCTAGCCGGACAATCAGCTCTCATGCGTCTTTTGGACCAAAAATTAATATAAGACCCTGTTTTATTTTACTATAAGACCGGATATGATATGATATGATATGATATGATATGATATGATATGATATATGATATGATATGACATAATTTAATACCATGTCTTATGTAATATAAGACTGGGTCTTGTATTAATTTTTGGTCCAAAATCAGCATTAGAGCTGATTGTCCAGGTAGGTCTTATTTTTTGGGGAAACACAGTATATTGTACATCTGTAACTAATATAGCCAATATAAGATTATATGTCAACTATATGTAAATTAAAAAATAATTTTAAGAAAAGAAATCTACAGATAATATAAAATCCAGTTTTCATAAACTTCAACCACTTTCCTTTTCAAGTCTTTAATAACTGACCCACATGTTTTCCTAAATTATAATACTTGGAAAACATCGAGTCCAGTTGTTTTAAAACTATGTTTTTAGGGTTTCACAGATGTACCCTATGTACTGCTGATAGGGCAGGATTCTAGATTTCCTCTAGAATCCAGAGCAATTCTCCTCTTATGTGCCTTTCAAACGGGTCTAGTATAGGTTTTTGAGATCAGGCTTTATTTTTTAAGGGTACAACTGCTTTTTAAAAATTTAAACCACACAGTGGCCTAGTCCAACACACTTTTATATGAAGATATTGAACAGAAGTATAAGTGAAGTCACTTGCTGAACATAATGGAGCTGATTGGCAAAGCGACGCAATGATCCATTTTCCCAAACTCCCCACCTCTCTGCCCCCTTCCTCCACTTGGAAGCGGGCAGAGGAGCAATAGCAGTGAAAGGAGGAGAGTGATGAATGGTATTCAAGGGCAGAACTGGAATCCCAGATGATTGCCTGAGAAGTATGGAAACAACTGCGTACATTTCTTATGTAAACAATGTAAATAGATGGATGCAGCTATAAACACAGACCATACCATGTTTCCCCAAAGATAAGACCTAGCCGGACAATCAGCTTTAATGCGTCTTTTGGAGCAAAAATTAACATAAGACCCCGTCTTATTTTACTATATTTTACTTATAGTAAAATAAGACGGGGTCTTATATAATATAATATAACATAATATAATATTTTATAATATAATAATACCAGGCCTTATATTAATTTTTGCTCCAAAAGACGCATTAGAGCTGATTGTCTGGCTAGGTCTTATTTTCAGAGTAACACAGTATGTGTATGTGAGTGTCACTGGTCATTGTGAGGGTTCTCACTCTCTCCGCAAGATGCAGATCTTCAGACTCAGATACATGAGAAGAATGCACCTGTGAGTCCATTTTTGCCTTATTCTCTGCATCAGATGTGATCAGAGGGAGGCTAATCAGTGTTCTGTTTAATCAGGTATTCTGATTAATAGTAGCTCTACATATTTTGCAGATAATTAAATTTTCAAACATTAGAATTCAAGTAAATACCTTCGACATTAAGCCTATATCAAACAAAATATGTTTTTCTTTGTTGAATCAACAACACTAATAGTTCAGGGTTATTAGAATGAGCTTCATTATCATCTTTTTGCTGAATCGCAAAAGGGCCTCTCTGCTGAGTTCCCAAGCCTCAGGATACCCCCAGTGGACAGATGGTGCATGAAAGAAAAAGAGAGAGAAATTTCCCTCTCTGCACATCCTGAGTAGAGTTTCCTGTCTCTGTTTATAAATCTTACACACTTACAAATGTTCATTTTGGATTGTAAATAAAGACTTAGGAATAAGCAGCCCGTGGCATCTTGGTAGTTACGACAGATGGCGTTAACCATGTGAGAATGCTTAGAATACAGAAAAATAAATTGTTACATAACAAGGACTCTGTCTAATACAAATGCTTGGTATAATGCAAATCAATTCATTCTTGGAGTATTTTAAAACAGTTATCTTTTGAAAATTCTAGTTACGAAGAATTAGGGAATTATATGTATAACAAAATTAAGTTATAAGCAAGTAAAATTAGGCATTCATTTCAGATGTAAACAAAATAATAGAATTTAGTAATTCTCAATCTTTAAATATTTTTTAAGCTAAATTTGAAAAAGCATGTAATCTCTAAAGCAGATGCGTTTTATTAAAACTATAACTTTAGTCAAAAAAGCAAAATTTTCCTATAATTAGGAAAAAAAAGTTTCCTATAATTAGAAATTGTAATTTCCTAACAAGCTGTTAGGAAAACCTCAAGGCAAAAAGATTATTCAAAACCAATTTCTCCATGAGGTACATACAAGAATAATAGGAAGTGGGTTTAACTGTCAAAAAAGATGATATATATATGTGGTGTGTCTGTGTATATATATATTTTTCTTTTTACATATGTAGAGAGAAAGAAACAGAGAAAGAGACAGAGAGAGAGAGAGAGATGTAATTATTTTCGAAAATACAAAACAAAATTCAGATGAGGTCTTTGTAATTGCAAAATAAACTTATGTCCGGATATATGTGTACGTTTGTGTGTGTGTGCACAAATTCTTGTGTGCATGTCTTATGATAGAGAAAAGGTAGAAAGGAGGGGATTTGTTTTTCTTTTTTGTAACTTAAATATTGTTCAGGATTACTTATTCATTCAAAGAATGTTTACTGCATGCCCATCTTGCATCACACATTGTCCTCAGCACTACTACATAACAATGGTTTCATTTATGGGCCAGTGTTGTGAATCAGTTATCAGAGAAGGCTGGATTGCCTTGTGATTCTAGAGACTTCTGTCTCTATACGCCCCTTTTTACCCACCAGTCATTGCAACAGTTAAATATTTAAAATCATTATAAAAGTTTAATCCTTTTGGGAATAGGTTACCCAGATCAGACATTTTGTCCATCATCCTGCAGGGGAAGTGCCAATAGAAAGACCAAATCTTCTCTATCTATAAACTCAAATTATGAATACCATAAATGGAGCCTGAGGTTTTCCTACGGTAGTCATTTTGGTATAGGCCATTGGGCTTCAAAAAATTAGTTCATACTCGTATACCTTCTTAAAAAGATTTTTAAACCCATGTATTATCAAATGAATTTTAATTTTGAATCCTCAATTTTTATCACTTGTTAATTGCAATATATAATTTCTTTAGAATTGTACATAAATGTGTTTACGGGCCCCTATCTTCTACAGAGAATTGACACCCACTGTCTAACATTTTAAAATATACATGATCAAGTTTTCTCTTAATGGTCAGAAATTTTACATCATTTTTTCTCCTTTGACTCAGATTTCTATTCTACTTCCTTTACAGACTTAATGCAATAGTACTGTAATACATTTTTATACTTAGATATTTTTGATCACTTTTTCATGTCACTATGTTGCCTAATCCTTGAGGTCATTATTCACATAATGCATATTCTTTCTTAATTCACTGAAAATAAAGTATGCTAACTGAAATTTATTTTCTTTAAATTTCCCAAATTTGCATGACCATAAAATAAGTCCCTAAGATTAAGAAAGAAAAAAAAAATTGGAGGTTGAATTATAATTACAGCAATCACTAGCACACAATTAAAAAATTTTAATCATATTGTATATTATGCTAATTAAAAATAAAGCCAAAATTTTATTGAAAATTAGTTTAAGATAACTGGGATTTCTTTTATAATTAAGTAATGTGCCATCAATTAATAGCATGAATTGCTACAATATGAAAGAGTCCAGCAGCTAGTCTATCCCTCTTAACTTTTCACCATCAGTTGTGAGATATGAGAAATCTTGTTTGCAAACGAGCGTAAATAAGTTGATGGGTCTGGATAAGTTAAATTCTCTGAACTACCGAGTTATCTGCCCAATATCACCTAGATATCTCTCATCAGACTGTATTTTAATTGTCTCCTAGTGAATGGTTTGATTGGTTCCCCCCCTTTAATTCTGTAGGGAGAAATGAAGTAAAAACACCTGATTTGGAACATGACTATTACACAGCATTAAGCTCCTTCATCTTTTCAAAACTAACACTGATTTTAGTGCCTGCAAGATTGTTCTTTGCAATGCCTTGAGAGACATCCCTATCTTTTGAGCAATATGAGATAAAAACACCAGTTTGGAAGCCAGCACACTTGTCTAACTGTTCTCCGCCCTCTTTCCAATGCATGTGCCAAGAATCTATTGCCATATAGGGCACCATGAACCCCATCTTTTCCAATATGTGCAAAAGCAGTGAGAATAAGATTATGATGGAAATGAAGAAGAGTCAACAGAAGAAATAAGTGTTTTCAGATTGTGATGGATATTACATAAGATAAACAGGATAAAACAATCTACAATAGGAACCATTCTGAAAGGCAAAGTACAAATCATTCAAGAAAATGACTATTCCTCATTTCAATATATCCAAGAACAAAATGTTTAAATTCTTCTTTAGTGATTTAGAACTTATGAACAGTCTTCTAACCTAAACCAATATCTAGTAGAAAAGCTTCGGCATCACCAGAAAGGTGATAGAAAGTAGGACATAAGGAAAAATTCATTACTAGCCATGATTCCCAAGGTCAGACTCTTTAGTAATCTGAACTGGAACAAACAGCTTAGACATTAGTTAATGGACTTCTACCATTTCTCTAACTTAATTCCTTATAATAGTACCAATCACTCCCAAGCACCTAACAACTAGTGTGAGAGAAGAAAGAATATAAGCTCGCTCAAACTATGCCCAGTGAGATAGATTTGGGCTTTGTTTTCCCTATCTGCCATGGGAGTGTGGAAGAAGACTGAGGTCACCATACTCATCTTTGTCATCATTTAATGTGAAATAATCCTGCCAACAGAAAGTTGGTCTAACACATTTTCAGAATATGACTACTTCGCGTGAGTATTGCATCCTATTAGACAGGAATGAGAGATTGTAGATAGACTCTCCCCACGCATAATTCCAGACAGTGAATTGGTACATGTGAAAAGAATGACCAACCCCATTCATTCCAGACATTAGAACTGGCTGTCCAATATGATAACTAGTAGCCACATGGGGCTATTTAAACTTAAATTAATTAAAAGTAAACAAAATTAAGTGTTCAGTTCTTCAGTCATCCTAACCTCATTTCAGTTACTTAATAGCTGCATGTTGCTGGTGGATATCATCTTGGACAGAGCAGATATGAAACACGTCCATCATAGCAGAAATGTTGCACAAGGCAATCATCAAACTGGTGGAAAGCCAAGCTCTAATTTTTTACATTACATGGGTTCTTTGTGATATAAATATTATACGAGTTATATAAATATTCTATGACTCATCTCAAAAAGGAAGGAATAAACTATTTTAATAATATTAGTGTCTTTAAAAATCACATGAATTTGATTTGATGTATGGAAAGATGAGATTTTGTAATTATATCCTAATTACCTTTGAGTTAATAAACTTCCCAAATTGAGCAATTCACACCTTTACAAATAAGAAAAGGCCAGATCGCTCATGTTTAAACCAATCTCATTATGTAAAAATAATCTGTACTAAGGCGTTCCTCGAATATTAAAAATAGCCAAACAAAATAGATCATTGTATAAATAATAATTTTGATCTTGACTTTAAGGTTTTAAAACAGATAAATAGTGATTATTATATTGCAACAGATGATGATAGATCGATAGATCGATACTTTTTTAAATCAAACTTTATGTGCCACATCTTTATTTAATCACTAATTGAAGGATGCCTTTTGAAGGCTGGCCGCTGCTCTACAAGCCTCCAGCAGCTTGTGGGGTGGGCTGGCCACCCAGGAGCTGAGAGTGTTCCAGGCAATGCCACAGGAGCTGGGTAGGGAGAGGTCACAGGGAGTCACGTGGATTTTAGCAGACCAATATGGTCTCAGATTTGGCCCTTGAGGGAGGGTTCAACACAGGAAAGATAACACACTCCTGTGAGGTGGCCTCCACACAGGGATCATGGCAGTTGTCCCTTTAGCCTTCACCCTGAAGACATACACCTCAATCCTTCCCTGTATGTCTCTCATACCTTCAGGTTGCTGCCCCTCCAGCACAGCCCAGGGTGAGTTGCTGCGAGCAAGTGAGTGAGTCTATGCGTGGGCCCTTTAAGAGGACATCTGGGAGTCCGGCCACCTTCTGTCTCACAGGAAAGGCTGCACGGAATCCTCACTGATTTCCACAGCCAGATATTGTGAGGACTCCTCTTTTTGGCACAGGACTCCTGGGCTGGGAGCTCGTGTGGGGCTGGGACCCCTCACTTTTTAGGGGGAATCTTCATTGTTGAGGTGTCCCTCCCAGGGTTCAGCCACTACCTGTGGGTTTGGGGTCAGCCTCTTCCACGTCTCCGCCCCCCTACCAGTCTCAATGTGGTCTCTTCTTTATATCCTTAGTTATAGGGGTTCTGTTCAGCTAGTCTTCAGATGATTCTTGAGGTTGATTTTTCCATAATTTAGATGTAATTTTCATATGATCATGAGAGGCGGCAGACATAGTGTTTACCTATTTCGCCATCTTGGACCTTCTTTTTAGATATTCTTTACATGTTCTAGATACAGATAGGATATATTCACTGTGTAAATATTTTCCCCCAGTCTGTGGTCTGTTTGTTCCTTTTCTTAAAAGTGTCTTTCAAAGAGCAGCCCCGCAGAATGCTGGGTACTCAGCCTGGCACCACCTTATACCTAATTGATGCTGAATCAGGGTAGCTCTCTAGTAATTATTGGAATCAATTCTGGGTAAATCCTACCTATTCTACAAAAATATTCTTTGTTATGAAGGAAATTAATTAATGTTTAATTAATGTTTAAACATTAATTAAAAATATGTATTTTTTAATTAAAAAATATTTAATTAATGTTCTCTAAAACAAAATTGTTCTACAAAATATTGTTCCCTATCCAGTTTCCTGAAATTTTGTGCTTAAGTAGAATTTTATACATATTTTAAATCATTACATCCTCATAATTGTGTCAGTTTCACAGTTCTTCATCACAAAAGTATTGTGGCTGACATATACTCATAAGTTCACCATTAGAAACAATTATACTTTACAGTGAAATCACAGTAAGATACTACAGACACTAGCTTTTAAATATCCATTAATTCACGATATTAAAACACAGTAACAACTTTGAAAAAATGTAGTTGTTTCTAGAACTTATTAAAAAGTGAAAACTTTCTAAGACGAGTTGTTTGTAAATATTTTCAGAGCACTGGATTTTAAGGATGGCCATACTCCACAACGGTTCAAATTCATTAAGAAGATATTAAGGTCTTTTTTATAGAAGTAATTAAATTCAGTTCTCACTTGCATATACATTTCTTTTGCAAGATTAATTAAGACTTGATAACAGAATGATTTTTGGATAGACTTAATCAACTCTATATAGTCACCAAGGGACAAGGGCCTGAGCAGACATGAACAAAATCAATAACTTCCCATCTTGTCTTGATTTGAAATGTGCAGAGAAGCATATACATGCCCTCCCCACCCCGTGACTCTACCAGCAGAGTTGCAATCCAAATATTATTCACATATTTCGTTAAAGGATGAAAGCCTGTTGTGTGAGATGTAGATGTTGTCTGAGAAGGTATCATTTTGAGTCATTTTTAACCATCTACTTATTTTTACATTGATCAATTAATCACTTGGCGAGACCTCTGAGACTTGCTTTTAGGAGTGGAAAGTTTTGATAGGGGTGGAAGATGACCAGAATACATTGGAATATGATCTTTGGGCATTGTAACCAGGAAAGCTTAGCACTTAAGGGCACCTTCAGAAGACCTACCAGGGAAAAATAACAGAAAAGAGGATACAGAAATAATGGAAATAGGAACTTAAAAGTAAATTTCCCATGCTTCAAAACTGGGACTTATTTTGCCGTTGCACAGATGTTGCAGAGAGTGTTTTAGAGATTTTTATGGAGTCCTATCTTCAGTCTGTATGTATGTTGGGTCATAATAGTTGAGCAGCTTGATGTAGCATTTACATACTTACATCATATTTGATGTAGCATTTATCCCACATTTGAGTCAATGACATTACTAGGTCACAGGAAAGATAGCAGTTTGCTATTTCACATAACAAGCTGGATGCCCAGACTCTGCTGTGTAGGAGAGCCTCCTGATTCATCTCTCTGTATTACACAGATATTCGTATGTGCTTGGAGTCAGTTCACACAGACTCATAAGACTAGATGACACTTATCCTTTATATCTAGATGAAGAAGAGTGAGACAGGTAAGTTCAAATTTTGTTTTTAATATCATTTATTGTTTTCCCCAACCACATAATTTTTCCCCTTCATGTTCTGCAGAAAGTTAGGAACGGGGCCTCTGGAGCAAAGGGAAAACCAGGAGATGCCACTATGTCTGTCCCATGTCCTTCCTCACAGTGTGAGTGAGACTCAAACCATATCAACAACTGCCAGAACTGCCACGGAGAAAATAATTTCATGAAAAGCATTCACATGCACACACTGACTGGTCAACACTCATCCCAGGCCATGTCCTTCATTGTGCATAGTGAAATCAAAACAAAGTCACTGTGTCACATTCAAAGTATTGGTTGTACTGAGGTGGCTGAGGACCACTTTGTCTCCTCCCAGCATCACAGGAAATAAAGTCATGCATTTCTTGGAAGGAAAGTACTTAGTGTGATTCAATAGTGATATTGATCATTGTTACAAACTCGTGCAAATTGTGAAGATTTTTGCTATTTGAATGGTATCATGCAGTCAGGAGGTAAAAGAACAGTGTTTCCCATCTTTTGTTCCTGAAGGCAGACTCTTATCATCTGCAAAGTGAATAATAGAGAATACGATACATTAAATCACAGGGAGAGAACAGACAACGCTGAAGGAATTTGTTAATCCGTAGAGGCTTTCTAAAGTACTCATGCAAGCTACTGTCGTTTACAGACTTAAAACAAAAATGCCTAAAATGTGCTCTGCTCAGTCTGGGTATGCAATTTTCAGAATCAGTGGGAGTTTTCTTTCAGGGTAGGACCCTAAATCAACAGAGCAAATGTTATTCATAGAACAAGGACAACAAAAATCTGTCAGCTGTACGAGCAAAACTCCATGCCAGTGAAGCTGCCAGGCTCTCTACCAATGGATATTTATTTAGAAATACCCCCTGGGAGCCCTTATTAGGTATGTAGTGTATAATTCTCAAAATGCTGTAGCCCCATAGACACTGCCCCTTGTACTCAAAACCTGGCCCCGTAGACTCTACTACTCCACATGACATGAAGTTATCAGCCCAGTTAGTTGCATTAGTCCACCCACCGGTAAATGTCTCCTATCTGCTCATTTGCCTTCTTTTCTGTGGCACTCTTCTGGCTGCTTAACTGAGCTGTGCCAAATTTTATTGTTAATATTTTTTAGTTTGTATTTACTATGCAAAGTTTTGCTCTAAAGAACTTGCTTCCATTACTTGATTGTCGTAACAATCTTCTTAGATAGATATGGTTGCTAAGCTCATTTTGTAAGGGAGGAGAATGTCCAGCAGATTGAATAACTAATTTTCCCAAAGTCACACAGTTTATAGGTATGAATCTGAATATAAAACCAAGGATTATTTGTTCTAAATTACCATGCTCTGCTGCCTCTTTAGGACCAGCCTATGATGGATCAAAGACAAGTGATAGTTGAAATATTAGTGTAGTATATTCTAAGATCCTTACTGAATGTGGATGTTATTTATTTATCTGATAATAGACTCAAAAGTTATGTCTAACAAAGACTCTGCAAAAGGAGTAAATATTGTGTTTCTTAGAGATAAAGACATTGCAACATATTTTCCCGATAAGGATGCAAATAGAATGAAAAAGTGAATGAATAGGGTTTCTGTCCAGCTTGTAAGAAGACTGAAAGTCACCCCTCCATCTTAACAACAAGTAAAAGGCTCAACAAACTGAAAATTCATCAGTTCTTCTTAGATGTAAGAACAATGAAATCATAGGGCTAATTGCCTCCTCCCAAATTGGAGCAACTCAGAGGCAAATACAGAGAATTACAACTTCACGGAGCAGAAACCTAAGAGAAGGGAGGTGTGCTGGGCAGGGAAACCTGAGCTGTCATTAATGAATTGCTGGAGGTTCAGTGTGGACATCTCTGAGATTTAAAAACTCTGGGGATCCATAGAAGGCCCCCACACTTCTGTTACTTTTACCCCCAGGATCTCTCCTAGGTCTTCATAGAGAAAAATCTCCTTCTGACAAAAAGAACACCTTTAAATGTGCCAGAACATTCTGCTCTTCTTAACAAGACCTGCCCTCAGGAGAAACTATTTAGCCAGAGCCTAAGCTGCTGCGATATGATCAGAGCCTAACTGAAGATAAATCCCGACTCCAGCCAGCTATAGGTTTCCAGTGGGACCGGGAGCCTAAAGGGCAGGGCATTGATAAGCACCTGAAGCACGAGCTCACTAAAATACGGAGAGCCAATCATAGGCCTCTAGAATAATTCCCCTCCCCCACATCACTGAAGCTATTTACTTACAGCAGTTCCTTTTATCCAGTACATCATACCTGGCTATCAAGAAAAAATTACAAGACACACTTCAAGGCAAAAAATAAACTTTGAAGAGACAGAGTAAGTATCAGAACCAGAGTCAGATATGGCAGGGATGTTGGAATTATCAGATCAGGAACTTGGAACAACTATGGTGAATATGCTAAAGGCTCTAATGCACAAAGTGGACAGCATGCAAAAACAGAGATAGGAATTCTAAGAAAGAACCAAACAGAAATGCTGGCGACAAAAAAATGCTGTACCAGAAGTCAAGAGTTATGTAAATGAGCTTATTAGACTGCAAATGGCTGAGGAAGGAATGTCTGAGCTTGAGGACATCTGAATAGATACCTCCAAAAATGAGAAGCAAACAGAAAGCTAAAAGAACCCAGAATATCCAAGAATCATGGGACAACTACAAAAGGTGTAACACACATGTAATGAGAATACCAGATGGAGAAGAAAGGAACCAAAGAAATAGTTGAAAAAAGTATGACTATTCCTCCAAATTAATGTCAAACACCAAAACATAGATCTAAGAAGCCCAGAGAAAACCAAGCAAAGTAAATACCCAAAACAAACAAATAAATAAATATACAAGCAGTCACTAAGCGTATCATATTTAAACTGCAGAAAATCAAAGAGAAAAATCCTGAAAGAAACTAGAGGGGAAAAAAAAATCTAAGAGCTACGAAGATAAAAATTGCATCCAACTTCTCCTCAGAAACCCTACATACAAGAAGAGAGTGAAGTGAAATATTTAGTGTTGAAAGAAAAAAACAAAAACAAAAACCCAGCAACAACAAAAACACTGACGTGTAATTCTCTACCCTGTGAAATTATCTTCCAAAAGTGAAGACTTTTCCAGACAAGCAAAAATTAAGAAAATGCATTGCCAGTAGACCTACCTTTGCAAGAAATGTTAAAAGAAAATCTTTAGAGAGAAGGTAAATGACATTGGTCAGAAACTCAGATCCTCATAAAGAAAAGAAAAACATCAAAGAAGGAATAAGTTATGGTAAAAAGATAAAATTGAATGTTTTTTTGCTTTGTTTGATTGATCTAAGAGATAACAGTTAAGACCATGGAGAACAAGCTTCAGAAGAAATGAAATTGAGGATGAAATGGAAAAAGCACACAGAAGTATAAAAGATTAGATTGATAACAGAGACACTAGATGACAGATAGCCAACTTATACATAACAGGTGTCCCTACGAAAGAAAACTAAACAAATGGGAGAAAAAGATTTCAGAGGTACACTTAGATAAAATTTTTCTTGAATTCAAATTTTGAAAACTAAAAGAATGCAACATATCCAAAGAAAAAACTGATACAGTCAAATCAAACCAAGGTATAAGTTAATAAAGATATGGAGCTTCAGAGATTTTAAAAAAAAGAAATCTCTGGACATCTAGACAAAGATATTAAATTACCTAAGGGGAAATCATCAGATTTTTTGCAAAGAAATGGAAAATGTCAGGATAATTATTATAAAATCTTAAGGAAAGACAGTATGAGCCCCTCAGAATTTTATATCAAGACAATAAGGAAAAGGGTAACAGGATATTTTACTCATTCAAGATACCATGAAATCTAGTGACCATAAACCCTCCTTAAAAAGACCTACTTATGAAAGCAAAACCAGCTAAATAATAGATGTATGAAAACGCTGTGCCAAGCAACTCGTCGTGAGCATTGGATTCATTTAAACATAGAGTTAAACTTAAATATTAGTGGAAAAAATATATATCTATATATCTTGCCCCTAACAGATATTTGGGACAAGGTCAAACACTACAAATCTTGGTATAATACCAAGGTTCAAACTCAGGGCAAACACATTAGAAAACCCTGCCATCTGGAAATAACGATGACGATGGTGATGATGCTAAACTCTAAAATCTACAAAATATTTAGAAACTTTTTTGTCTCAGTTGGGTTTGTAAGTTTTATATAAGGAATTAGGGAAAACACTGAAAAAATGTCTGTCATTTAGTAATCACTCTATAGGTGCTAGCTTTTATTGTATTGATGAATTATCACTATGGGAAAGTTGACCATCTTGTATTGGCAGCTCTTTTTACAACTTTTCATCATTGTTGAGGATCAGAAGTATTTTGATAATTTTTTCCAGAATCTTGACTGTGCCCCCAAACAGAATCCAGCCTGAGGGGCCTGTTGTTGAACAACAGCGTGTGGGTTAAAACAAAGTAATCAGCCCTCCTTCGTTATATTTGAATTACCTAATTCCACTATTTTGCAGTTATACATACATGTCAGTTGAGATATGGGTTAGTGCATTAAGTGAGCTCCATAAGGGCAAAGACAGTTTATTTGTAAACTTTTCATCTCCAACAGTTAACCCAGCATCCACTGGAAGGAAAGAAACGTTAAATGTATGTACAGTAAATAATGAATAATGTATTTTAGTAACAAAAATAACGCTCACTTGAGAAAAACATTTGCTGTTCGTAAAGAAGATATTGATGTCTATTTGTCCTACTGGTTAAGACTCTGCAAGGGAATCCCACGTGGAGAAAAGTGAGGCAACAATCACCATAGATATCAGCCAGAAGGGCCCGAATCCCCAGGCACCCGGCTCTCACACCCACCACAATATATATTGAGAGCCAGGGAGATAGATGCAGGAAGTGAGATGCCTTCAGCCTTTTTCTCACTCTATCTATTTCATCTCGTACAGTGCCAGCCACCTAACAAGAACTTGGCAAATATTAATATGAACAAATGAAAAAAGGAATAAATTCTGGCACTGATGCATGCATTTCAATCCTCCATCTCCAAAGGGGTTAATGAGTCCTTGACTCTTCCACGTAAAAGGCTTACTTTCTAATTAACTCAGCTTTGGAAATACATCTAACTAATAGTTAAAGTGAAAATTTGCTTTAAACCCATAAATGAAATTAATTTTTCTACCCTCTTTTGTGTATTATGAAACCAACTTGTTTGGTCAAGTTATACTCTTGCTTCAGACTGTTTAATTTTTCTACCCTCTTTTGTGTATTATGAAACCAACTTGTTTGGTCAAGTTATACTCTTGCTTCAGACTGTTTAATTTTTCTACCCTCTTTTGTGTATTATGAAACCAACTTGTTTGGTCAAGTTATACTCTTGCTTCAGACTGTTTAATAGTTCCCTAATAGTTTACCCCTTGACCTGGCCCCAAACGATGTCTTGTGACAGCACCTCTGCTTACCTCTCTGGTTTCTCTCAATTTCCCAAGCTCACCATTAGTCCTTGCAACTGATTATCACTCTGGCTGGAATTAAAACAAATATTTGTAGAATGAGCGAATGAATGAGTTGCCTACTAAGAATTCAGTTCTCTGCTTAAAAAATAAAATTGATCATTCTTTAGGTTTTTAAAATGCCCATGTCTTGAGTTTTGCTTATTAACCATTTCATCGTGCATAACCAACTTAGAACTTTTTTTAAGGTTAAGAATGCAAACCCCATTTCTAGTTCATTATATCTCCATCCATGCAATTACCTTTTTTTTTTTTTTTTTTTGTTCACAGACCTACACTGTGAGTGATATTTCAATGCAATTATCAGGAAGTGTGACAGAAAGAGATAACTGTCTGGGCAGCAGTGTGGAATGGAAGGGGTCTCTTGGGATTGTGACTGTGATGTACTCTCTCTGGGATATTGCTTCACTCACAAAAGACTTAATCGTACAACTTCAGTGTTTTTAGAGCACAAATATGTGTGAATAATTAGGGCATCAAAACACTGAAACAGGAACATTGGGACTGAAACCTCCCATTTAGGGGTAGAAGTGAGTTAACTTTGCAGAGCACTGGAATGCATTTTGTGGCATCTATTAAGATAAACACCCTTAATTAAAGCTTGAAATATAGAGTACTCTTAATTGCCATAAATTAAAGCAAATTATCTGCATTTTTATTGTGATAAAATACTCAGCCAGTGCCAATCTCATGGAAGTGACCTCCCATTGTAATACAATGAGCTTACTTTTGCTTGCTTCACTTTAATTGCTATTTTAATTATAAGAAAGAAATATCACGTCTATGAATGAGGCCAAAGAATATGTATTGGTTAAAGCTTTGGTTATAGAGCCAAAAGCATAGATCACTGAATGATTAAACACTAGAATGAGATATGAATGTGTCTCTTACACGATCCAAGTGAGACGCTTAATAACTATCCAAACAGCAAAACCTCGCATATCTTGCTTTTATCAAAGTATAGACCTTATTCTACCCTGAATTCCACTTACTTATGTATTCACAAGACTAATAGGCTACTTACATTGAGAATCATCAAAGCTAATTTTTTTTCTGGTTATAGTAACCAGAGTAATATTAGTAGCAGCCAGCATCAGTTAATATTTATTGAGCACATATCATGTGCCACTTTTCCAATAATTTTATATGTACTTCTTCCATTTGTTATTCTCACAACAATCTCTTGAAGTATATATTATTATTCTTCTTTTTCAAATAAACTCTCTTCGAATTTGCCCAAGGTCATGTAACTAATAAGTAGGCTACTAATACAGAGTCAGACTCAAGAGCCTGCTCTCTTCACCACTACACTGTAATTGTACCAGCATACACTGGTGTTTGAACCGGTCATGAGAAGCAAACTTATTACAAGCAAGTCCATAAGAGAATGATTTGTGACCCAGGTGCTAAATCATTACTTGATAATAAGGCATATTGAACTTTCCAGCAAACTTAGGTAATTGATTCTGCACTTAGTTCTTTTGATGGAGAGTTTGACACAAAACCCCAAATTAGGTTGAATCCCAATGGTTTTGTGAAAGTAGAATTAAAACAAGAGAGGTTAAATATTATTAAGGGTATTTCTATCAAATTTCAGTAGTATGATCAACAGGACCTTCACATGTGGAAGATTTTGAAAGAAATAGTACTATTCATCTATCCACGTACGATTGTTTCTGGCTCTTCTAGATATCATAGTATTTTACCCCTTACAGTGATGCATTTGTCACTTTCAATCACTTTAAAATAAATAATAAATGATTTTTTTTCTTGTTTGAAACTTTCCACTTCTGGCAACAGAATCTATGAATCATTTGGTTAGCAATATTTTTAAGTATTATTATCCTTGACTCTAATTTTTACAGTACAAAGAAACTGAAATTATGCTCCATCATACCTTAGAAAGTCAATATAACTCTAAATTCTGGCTGAAATTCAGAAAATGTTAAATCTGAAGAATAGAATGAAAATTATCCTGAAATACCAAACTAACCATCTATTCATCTATTAAACATCTATTAGTGGCTCAGAGTCTCCAAACTTATCTCAAAAGTTAATTAACAGAAATCATGAGAATGCAAAATTACTGGAAGAACCAGAAATGCACATGATTCTATTTAGTAAGAGGAATCAAATCACGTAAAGGGCTTATTACAGCTTAAAATTCCATGCTAAATTCTGACTCACCTATGACCTACAGAGTATGTGGTCTAGTAAGAGGAATAGGGTAAACAGCCAGAGAAGGGTGAAATAGCATCAATGAAATTATCTTTAAATTTTTCCTTCTAAGTTTTGATACACTTTTCAGAAGGCTGGGGGCTTTCAGGAATGTCTATTGATAATTCTAGCTATTACTTACAACAGTACTCTCAAGGATTGATTCTAGTCATTAACTTTAACATATTTTATTACCATTGTCAAGGTTGCATCTCTTCCTCCATTCAAAACACGCATGCAACAAATTTGCTTTAGTTCTAGTTCAAGTGAAGCCCTTGCTGTACCAATACTGTGCCCAGTGTGTGACCTCTCAGTGCACACATGGCATGGTGAATAGATTGTACAGTGTTTGTCCCATTAGGGATTCCCAATAAATAAAAGGATGGAAATACACTCTATGCGTTTAGAATTGTCATCTATCTCAGAGTATTGATAACTTTATTCTCCCTGAAATAATATTTTAATGAAGGAAAGGAGAAGAAATATGGGTTCTGGGTGCCTTGTAGAAAAAAGAAAAAGGAGCATCATTTTAAATGGAAAAGAGTTCAGAAGGCAACACTAAGCAGTGAGAAGACTGCCTTCTTCACAGTTTCTACAAAGATCCAGCCCAACCTGAAGCTATGTGTTAGGTTCCAGGAGTTGGTTTGTTCTTAGAATGAATATGTTGTTTCAATTGAATGAGCCTAGTGCTCATTTTGCATTTAGAATAGTTCCTAAATTAATTTTTCTACTCCCCCTTGG
This sequence comes from Rhinolophus hipposideros, assembly GCF_964194185.1. Taxonomy (NCBI): domain Eukaryota; kingdom Metazoa; phylum Chordata; class Mammalia; order Chiroptera; family Rhinolophidae; genus Rhinolophus; species Rhinolophus hipposideros. Next base: position 11,578,634 of record NC_138071.1, read on the forward strand.
CATCTGACAGCATCTAAGGCAACACAATTTCTAACAATTTAAAAACAAATGGCTTCAATTCAACTGGCCTATATTTTATGCCTTTTAAAAAATTAACTGCGATCAACAGCTCAATGTGCCAAGTGTCAACCTTATCAAATTTCTCAGTGCCCAAGAAAATAAATGTAATTGCTTCCTCTCTATGATGTATTGTACATAATTGGCTTCCTATCACAAAGCAGCTAGAAAATATTCACAAATTCTGAAAGAAGTCTGCATTTGCATGTAGATCATAGGCTTAAATGTGTATTTTCATTTTAATGGAAGTTGTGATAAAAGCAAAATTAAAGTTGTGTTTAATATAAGGAAGCTAATAAAAACAAATGGAAAAATTCACTAATGCTTTTGAAGAGTGTGTGTGTGTGTGTGTGTGTGTGTGTATGAGTTTTATATGTATAAAGCTATTGAGGTGAACTCTATAATGTCTCTCTGACATTTTATATTCCTATTATTGCAATTGCAATTGCATGTGACTTCAAATGTTTTAACATCAATAGGCGTGTTAGAATTGAGATTTTTATATTTGCTGTACCACTTAGAAACTCATGTAGGACATAGATGCCAATACTTATATTTATTCAACTAAAATTTGTGGAGCACTTGTGGTTTGTCAAGTCTGCTGAGTGAGACTTCATACGCTTTATTTGCTTAATTTTACCCCCATCGTGTTGACTACCACCATGCTCGAGGCACCCAATCTAGAGACAGATGGGAACCAAACGAAACGAACTCATCTGTATGAAATGTGCCACTTGTCTACTCTGGGGAGAAGAGTTGATTAATGGACCCAGCTGCTGTCCCCTGGACTCATCACTGCTTTCCATTGGCTGTTCTCAGTCATAGCAAGGATACTAAAGGGGCCCATTCCTGCCCATCTTGGGACTCTTCTGATTGTGGACTTTGACTCAAAGAGTCGCCACTGGCCTGGCTGAATTTTCTTAGAACTCTACTGCAGTCCTCCACTCTTCAAACACAATCCTTCTTTCTTTTCCTCTCTGCTTCACAAGTGTTAGACCTGTATCACTGCCTAAAAGCTCTCCACCTTCTGTTCCCTCTTGTTTCCTTTACGGGCACTTTTGCCAATAAACATCTTAAACATCACATTGTGTGTTGTCATTTCAAAAATCTCTGAAAACACACTGGGTTTATATACCAAATACCGTTTGTGCTCAGGCCCTAATAAGTGGAGCAGAAGCAGGTACAAACCACAGGAACCGTGTGTGTCACTTCCCCTAGATCCCCACTACGTTTGAGCTCCTGTCTTTGGGGCCCCTTCTGCCACTGCTATCCTCCCACCCAGTTCAGTGGTCCATGAACTTTTCTGAGGACAGTGCCCTCTTCGAAAGAGAAAAGAGCACTTGCACACAAATGTAATAGACAGTGTACACTTTCAGAGGTTTTATGGGTTAAGAAGCCCTAACTAAATGTTACTTTTCTAAGGAAAGAAAAGGCGGTCATAAGTATGCACCACAATTTTATATTGACAGGACATTATTGAGATAATTGGTGACAATGGAACAAGTTATACGGGTTATATAACAGTTCTGTATGAATGTTAATTTCCCAATTTTGATAATGGCACTGTGGTTATGTGAGACAATATACTAGTTTATAGGAAGATGTAATGAAGCATTTAAGGGTTAAGGGGTATCATGTCTGTAACTTTCAAACAATTCAGAAAAAAGGGTATACATCAGAGAGAGAGAGAGAGAGAGGGAGGGAGAGAGAGATACGGCAAATATTGTAAAATGGTAATATTTGGGACATCCAACTGAAAGGTCCATAGGATTTCTTTGTAATCTTGCAACTTTCTATAAGTCTTATATCTCAAAATAAAACGTTTAGAAAATGAATCCCAAGTGATAGGCAAAAACATACTTTTTTAGTATCATTTTACTTGAGGTCTATGGGACCAATCACCTGCATTTATTTCTTAGCCAAAAATATACATAATAACATTGTTACTGTTGTATTATAGGCCTTAATAAGTTAATAAATAACAGTTGTAGATAATAAATAATTGTAAACCTCTAAAATTATCAACTTTAAAACTAGTAATTAAAAATCTAAAATAAATAAATTCACAAGTAAAAATTGCCTATCGGTAATTATGTTCAGATTAATCAGGATTCTAACTAACAGGCTCACTTTTAATCAATCAGCCTTATGGATGCAGATGACTGTGTGTCTGTATATTGAGTGTAATAGAGTCAAAGACTTTGTGACTAAACCATAAGATTTATCTGTCTTCTCTTTCCCCGTTTTTGTTCTTTAAGCTTTCAACAACATCTCTTGGCATCTTGGGGATATCACTGGGATCTTTTTCTTTGTCTGGCATCCATAAAACAGATAGGTATCATAATTACGTAAATTAAAATCAAAATAGAAAACGAGAGAAGTCACAATTGTGTAAAAAATAGATCATACTATTTTCTAAAAAACATGACCTGATCGAAATACACACAACAGACTTGACTGAAGATTTCTGCCTGTTAATTGGGAAGGACAAAAGAACTCCCACAGTTCTAACCGAGGCCACTGTCAAGTAGCCAAAACGTGTCTATACTCCATGGAGGAAACAATACGATGGACGCACTTCCCATGCTCCAAATATACCATCAGTTCTCAATACAGAGGCTTATATAGACAATCTCTGACTTTTCTCCGTTTGGTTGTTCAAGCACACAAAGATGCCATGAATTCTGGAAAGATAATTTGGAGATAATTTAGTCCACCCTCTTCCCAAATGCAAGTAATGTAGTGTATATAATCACAGACAATTGCTACTGAAAATCTACAGGAGAATTAGAAAGTACTATTTATACAGAAATACAAGTATTACAGTGAAACACAACCAATCTTTCTCTTTACAAATAATATCCTTTTGTGATTAGAATATATATTAAGAATCCTTTGTTTAATCAGATAACTAACCAACACCAATATTCTATTAAAATTACCATTTTATTAAGATTTACCATTGACACACACACACGCGCACAAAGGTTCTTCTCAAGATGTTAAATCAGTTATTCTTATGAAAAAAAAAAGAAAAATAAAAAAATAAAAAAAAATATATATAGTGTTCCTGTGGCCAACTGTCCTTTTATTATAGTATGCCAGCCAGAAAGTACTATATGTCACTTTCTTAGTACTGGCAAGATTAAAGTGACTACAAATACAACTGAGGAGTCTCCATTTTCTCCATACATTCATGTGTCTTATCTTTGTGACATTTTTGGAACCCTTCAGTAAGAGCTTTGAATGTGAAAGTGGAGGTGATGATTGAAGGGCCAAAGTATAGTGATGGTGCCAAACTGAGAGGAAAACTACACAGTCTAAGATGGTAAGGGATTCAGGGAGACTCATATCTCTTACCTCTAGTAACTTACTGGCCAGAAATACAATAAACCATCAGAATCATCAGTCCATATGCTTGGAGAGAGAAACTTTTCAGGCCATTTGTAGCCTAGTGGATAACAGCACAGATGAGATGGGAAAACCAGACTGCTAGTTGTCTTGTTTTCAACCTCAGGCAAATTCCTCCAACTCTACATGCCTCATTTTCCTTGACTATAAAATTGAGATAATAATAGTTCCTAATTTATAAAGTTCTTATGAGAATTAAAATAATTAATGTATCAAAGCACTTAGACCAGTGCCTGGAACATAGTAAGTTTTTAATAAATGTTATTATTTTTTATCCCTTAGTTTAAAGAATATGAAAATTAAAAATCATGTGCATATCTGTTCAATAGGAAAGAACAAATAATTATTGAAAAGCCATTCAATATTTAACCTCTAGCCCTCCCACTTTTACATTCAAGATTCATTAGGTCCTTAATACAGATAAATAAACTGGTAACTATAAAGGTTTGGGAATGCTAAGTATGACAGAGAGTAGGTAGAGCAATGAGGATTCAAGGTCAGGTCTTTCATACAGCAAAATTCTTACTTTTTCACCCTCTTACATTGCCTTTCAAATTATGTTTGAGATGGGGATGAAAATTACCATGGACTGAGAATAGTTAAGTGCCATATTTTCTTGTATAAGAATTTCAAAGTCATAAGTATGGTTCTTTCTATCTTCTCCATGGCAGATAGTTTTACTCTAAGGGTCAATTAAGATTTAACAAAGATCCAAGGCAAAAGTTTTGTGCCTTCTTTACTGTGTAATTATTGTGTAATTATTATTTCTTCCCCTTCTCACCATTTTTCGCCCCACAAGAAAACATTAAATGAAGAGAGATGGGACAGGGAGGAGGTAGAAGGAAGGATAAAGAAAGAGTAGAGGTTCCCTCTCTACTGGTGTCGGAGAAGACAGGCTTCACCAGGGCTGGCTGGACACCAGACAATGGCAGGCTGGTGGGAAGAAGATTGGATGCTAGAATCCTCCTCAGGGAATTTCATGATGAAAATGGTTTATAAACTGCTCCATCTTTTGAAGGCTTGGTAAAGCATTAGAGTCAACTGGATTTAGTCATTCTCTTCTTAGTGGAAAATCACCAGTTTATCTGATCCCCCATGCCCTTGGAAATATGTCAATCATCTTCTCAGTAATCTGGATGTCCTACCTGGACAGACAGTTCTTGCTCTCCTCACATCCATCTGGCAGGAGTGAACACTTTATACAGATTAGTTGGATAAATATAGAATGAGTGGTATAGGAATGTGTGTGTTAGTAAAAATCACATCAGCATGCCATTCTGAATTCTTTTTCTGACCATTACCACCTGGAATGGTATTCTGAAAATTCTTTCTACATTTTCTGGGTTGCAGGTATAATGAAATGTATCCAAAATGAAAAAAACAAAATTAAAATTAAATTTCTGTGTTTTGTTTTGTTTTGTTTTGTGGTTGTTGAATCAACTAGAAACATCTAGATGGATAATGATCAAATTTGCATGATGTGTGTACAGAATAGGACACGTAGGCTGCTCATGATTTTCAGATTATCCTGATAGGCATCTCAGAGAAAACAGCAGTCATTTTTCAGAAGATGAAAAATATTCTACCAAAGTGTGACTTCTGATCTAGAGGACACCCATATAAATTATGACATCAAGAACAGAGAAAACTAACAATTGTTTCAACTGTAAGCTCCAAATTGGAAGCCTTCATGGCTGATCCTAAACTTGGTTGCTGATTTCTGATTGAGCTTCTCACATGGACAAATATGCGCTCCAAGATTATGCTCCAAAGATTATGGCAACCCAGACTTGTTTACTTAATGATGGTCAAAATATTCTCAACAAAAACCAGGGATTCCAGGGAAGTGAATAATAACATTAATGTTTAAATAAAAGATATCATGTTTTTATATCTTATATCTACAAGTTTTGATATCTTGCACCATGATATAAAATATCATTTTTGTCTGACACTTTTCCTAACTCATTGACTACCTCCCTCCTTCTCACTTGGGAATCAGTGTCTGGCTTGCCCGTTTCATAGCAGATACTTTTGAGAAAATACTGATCAGGAAGGAGAAAGAGAAGCTCTAAATACAGGTATAGTTTGTGATTCTAAATAAAATAAAGGTACTACCCAACTCTCTGCTGGCCTAGAACTTTACAGTTTTGCTTCCATGAAACGAGTTGTTGACTACTCCAGAGTCCTAGAGAATTTGTGAAGAATAATGTACATTTTCCACGTAGATTTTCTCAAAGTGATAGCATGTACATGACAAGGAAACTTCTGATAATTCCTCTTTAAGCATCTCTCCTTCTCCAAAAAGTTTCCCACTAATTGTAGCTACTTAAAATTACTCATAATATCTCCTTTTTTCCCCCAGCACTGTGTGGTCTCAAGTACAGACAGCTCCGATGCACTCCCCCTCCTTCCCAGCACCCTGTTGAGCACTTAGTTCTTATGCTTGGCTCCTTGGGAAAACCTCTTCTTCTCCTCTCACGATAATCTGAGAGAACTGTTAATCTCATGGTACTCGGTCTTCTGCTGTCAAACCACTTGTCACGCAGGGGACCCTGCTCACTGCGCCATTTGTCGTGCAGGGTTTCAGGCGGGGTCTCAGCTCCCGCTCCCCACATAAGAATGCAGGATGTGGCTAGTCCAAAAAGGAACACCCACGGAGCCATAAGTAGGGAAGTCATACCACTATGGTCTCACTGGAGGCTGGGTTCACACGACGCGCGACCTGCTGTCCACTTTGCTGCCAACTGACCGACTCTCCTCGACTCTCTTTCACTCTCCTTCAGTCTCCTCCTTCACTCTCCTCGGCTCCCCTCCGTAGCCGCGGCAGTTATATCAGTGACCAATGGCTCAATGGCTACAGCTGATGGCCAACCAGCCACAGCTGATGGCCATCTACTATCCGAGCCAGCACCTCTCCACATGAGGCCGAGAGCCTGGAAACTGCTTTTTGGGGCTCTGTCCCCACACCACTTGTCTCTACCCACCGGCCTTAGAGTCTCTACTTCTGTTCATAGACCTCAGCAACATTTTCCTTGACACCTCCTGAGCTAAGTTACGAAGAAAATGCTCTGGGAGTACATAGCATTCTTTCTTTATGTTTTTCTTTAATTTTTATTTTGCTGTGGTAAAACCTTGTCCTCTTAACAGATTTTTAAATGTACGATACGTTATTAACTATAGACTGTGTTACACAGCAGATCGCTAGAACTTCTTTATCTTGTAGTACTGAACATTATACTTGTTAATTAGAAACTCCCCATTTTTCCCTCGCCTATTCCCATCAACCTCCATTCTGTTTTCTGCTTCTATTACTTTGACTATTTTAATACCTCATACAAATGGAATCATGCAGTATTTATCCTTCTGTGACTGGCTTAGGTAATTTAGCATAATATCCTCAAGTTTCATTCCTCTCCCTACATATTGTAAGATTTCCTTCTTCTTAAGGCTGAATAATATTCCATGAGATGTATATTCCACATTTTCTTTATTCATTCAATGCAACAGTTGGGTTCTTTCCATGTCTTCACTGTTGTAAATAGTTCAGTAAACATGGGTGTGCTCAGTATCTCTTTGAGATTCTGATGTCATTTGTTTTGGATAAATATAGTAGTTTTTTATTTTCTGAGGAATTCCCGTACTATTTTTCATAAGAGCTTGTATTTCATTCTTTCTTTCTCTCTTAACTTTTCAAAAAAGTCATGCCATGTGGCAAATTTATCAATAAGCTTCTAAGAGCAAAATTAAAATAAGTAAATATGTATTATAAGAATATTGGGACACCATATATTTCTGTACATCATTCATCACATTTATTTACTCGACATGTGTTTATTGATTGCTAAATATGTTCCTGGCACTGTGTAAAGCTCTGGAAACACATGAGAGAAAAAAAATAACAACAAAAATCCCTGCCATTGTGGAACTTTCATTCAACCGAGGAAGTGGGTGTGTGTGTGGGGGGGAATAGTAATAAAATATAAAGGAAATTTATAGTATGCTAGAAGGTGATAAGTGCTTTATGGAAAAATGTAAAGTAGAGGAAGGCAAGGGTGGATATTTCCGATTTTAACTAGAGTAGTTTGGGCAGACTTTTCTGAGAAAGTATCATTTTATCAATGATTTGAAAGTTGTGCAAGAGATATGACAAAGGGAGGGGCCGTATTAGAGATGGAAGTAACAACCAGTGTGAGGTCCTAGGACAGAAACACGTTCCAGGGACGATGGGGAGGCTAGTGTGACAGGAGCAGGACAGTGAGAAAAAGAAGGTAAGGACTGTGACCAGAGAAGAAACATGGCAGTGGGACGGGATGCACATTATTTAGGAACTTGCAGGTCCTTGGACAGACTTTAGCTTTCACTCTGAGTGAAATGAGAGCCACTGATTGGTTCCTAGAAAGGCTGATAAGATCTGATTTATGTTTCAACTAACTTCACTGGCTGCTGGTTTGAGAAAGGCAAGTAGAAAGAATGTGAGTTGTGAGCCCAGTTGAGACAGTTGCAATAATTAATGTTAGAGATGGAGACAATGCTAGTTAGGCTAGGATGGTAGCAGTTGAGGAAATGAAAAGAGATGTGATTCTGTATGCATTTTGCTGGCAGAGCCAATAGGAATTGCTGACATGTTGGGTTTGAGATAGAAAACCAAGAGAGGAATCAGGATGATGCCACAGCTTTTGATCTAAGCAGCAAGAAGGATGCAGTTGCCAGGAAATAAGATGGGAATCACCACAGGGAGAGCATCTTTTCAGGAAAAACTCAGGAGTTCAGTTTTGGAAATGTTATATAGGCCGTCCTCTCCTTCCACAGTAGTCTGGGACCATGCAGCTGAAACTGGGCAAAATGATTTAAAAACCAATGGGAAAATTACAACTTTGTCATGGTCTTTAAACATTTTTGTCAAAACATCTAAAAACTCTCTTATTGTTATAAATGTTTGCAAAAGTGAAAAAATAATAAAAGAGTATCAGTATATGGTAATTTAGAACATTAGAAATACTGAAAATTAAAATACGTATATCCTATAGAAAAAAACTTATTAAGAGTTAAACTGTTTACCTTCTTCTCAGCATATCACTTATAATATGGGGTAAGCATTTTCCCCATATTATAATAATATATATTATTATATATATAATTATCATATTATCATATTGTTTTGCAAATTATCATATTGTTTTGCAAGTTTGGATCCTTTGAGTTTCCGATGTTGTGAAATTTCTGTGAGAGTTTATTTCATGTGAATTTCTTTGCTGGCATTGTTTCCTCTGGAACATCTTCATCTTTTCCATTGCAACCACTTTCCTCATTTATGTCAGTAGGTTTGCCTTCAGACAAGAAGGTAAACAACCAGGTTTTACTGTCTGTGCACGAACTGAATAATAAAAACACAATGCCCAGTCACCAACAGGCATTGAAAGAAGTGACATGATTGGTCACTGATGATAAAATGTATCTGTTATTTATTATCCAATTTGTGTACTGAAGAGCTACCAGCAAAGTCTGTGCTTTATGCAATTACTTAGAGTTAATATACTGGTAACTGCAAGTTGAATTGTGTGGTTGGTAGACTGATGTAAATTAACTGTGATGACTGAAATTTGCGTATACTGGGACCATGCAAAGTAAGGACTGCTATACTAAAGATGTCTTTTAGATACTCTCATGTAGATGTCAAGATAAACAAGTCTGAAATTCAGGGACGTAATCTTGGAAGGGGCTCCAAATTTAGAGTCATTGAACGCAGAAAATAGACAAAAGTTCTGGAGCATTCTTGGGATTTTTCTATCATGTTTATAATGCATTGCAAATACATAGACTTGGTGTTTTATTCCCACCATTAGATGGGAATCTTACTCGAAAACTATCATTTCCCAGTTTACATATTCCATAGGGTCACTCATTCATAGGGTCAGCAGACATCAAAGCTGACTCATCAGCACATCTTACACATGCGTGCGCACACACACTCACACACACACACACACACACACACACACGTAATGATTTCCTGCTGAGCCTTCCAGCCCCTGGATTTCTACCTTCTAAATTGATTAGACCATAAAACACTCTTTGATTGTCTAGAGAGATACAGATATGAAATAAGTATTAACAGGTATTGGGTCACTTTATTATTTGGTATAACACTTCATTTTAAGACATTCCATCTAGTTTATTTACAAAGTCAAGGAAAATTTAAGAACTTACTGTAGTACTCCAAAAACTTTTGTCTCAATGTGTCACACAGGGAAAAACCTTCAAATCTCCATAGTATATTGGTTTCAGGAAATATGAACCCCCATATTGTTTTTGAGCTACCTGTAGGACGTGTAATAATTTTCATGAGAAAAAAAATGTAAGATTTGGGAGTGAAACCAGATTAAAGAAACGTGTTTGCCTTAATGTCTGGTGGGCATGACTGCTTAAAAATCCACCTTTGTATTCTCTGATTCAAAAATTAGAAATAAAGTTCTTTTAGGCATGCTGATATTAAGTTCTGACTTTTTTATGAAATAAACACTGAAATGTAGTTTTATTCTTTTTTAACTTTTATTTATTAAATTTTGGGGGGTGACATTGGTTAGTAAAATATATAGTTTTCAGGTGTACATTTCTAAAATACATCATCTATATACTTATATGCATTGTATAGCTTTATTCTTACACTAAGAATTTTGCTTTGTTTTTACCTTAATAACTTAATGTCAGAGTATATCTATAGCAGGGTGTCCAAACTTTTTTCTCCGGTTTTCACCAAGGGCCATATGCGGTAAAACACACAAACAGCCGGGCCACTCACTCGAGGTGAAATACATGTTGCCTCACCTGGTTTCTTTAAGTAAACTAAATATATTTTTGGAATTTGCTGCGGGCCAATTAACAATGGATCGCGGACCACAGTTGGCCCGCGGGCCGCAGTTTTGACACCCCTGTTCTGGAGCATACCCTGTAAGACCTTCAATTACAGAAAAACAGATTCTGCATTTTTAAGCAGTCAACTTTGTTATTCTTCCTACCTACCCACCCCACTTAGGGGGCATGCTGATTCGGGGTACCAGCATGAAAACTACCATGTTCAGCATCCTCCTACTTCTAATTTGACCACCACTCTTGTCTCATCATGTTGCCTCTTTCCCTTGGGTTTCCTAAGATCTTTACAAGCCACCCCTAACTATCCGAGATTCCTTCCTGTGAAGCTACACCGGACCTTTCTCTCTCTGGGTAAACCTGCCATCTTCTAGATCTTTCCTCCATTTGCTCTCTTCAAAAATGTACCTGGCTTGTCCTAACACTTGAAAATTGATGGAATAAGTTGTTCATAGCTAACAATAGATTAATACTTCTATGGAGATTCACATTTTAATCAGAAACCACTATATATACAATTCAACCAGAAGGTATTTCGCTCTAATGGTGATATTTCTGCTTCCATAGCTGACTACTTGGGAAGATATTACTGATTAATAACGGACTCACTGTGCAGCTGGTTTCCTTAGCAACCACTGCAGTAAGTTCTTCTTTGAAGTTTTTCCCCCCAGTCGAAACTGACAGTCTTGAACAAAATTTGCTTTTATGAGGACATTGGTGAGATTTTTTTCCCCCCCGAAAGTTGAAATTATAAATCTCAGACCTGGAAGGCAACTTCAAGGTCACCTAGTCTAGCCCTTTAATTTTATAGTCATAGATTTTGAGACCCAGATAAATTAGGAGACACACACGGGCCCCCCAAATTTTCTAATAGAATCGCTTCTTAAACTCTTAGTCCCTAGACTATGCCTTTTTCAAATGTAGAAAAGATAAAAAACACGTGATTTAAATACAGTGCTTTAAGCAAAGCCTCCATGGCTGCCATGGAGTACTGAACACTGTAAGCCCTCAGCAAGTGGGTGCTGAGTCATCTGTGGGCTACACCTTCATAGTGACTTGGCGTGGATCTCCACCCCAGTGGAGAGCTGCCCTCACTCAGCACTGCTTTAGGCTACACAACAAGGAAGACATTTCAATCTGAGTTTGAATTAGCAACAGTCAATAGCCTGAGCTTTCTCTGTGACTAAGAAATAGAGGAGAGGAGTAGACCAAGTTAAGTTCCTGAAAAGTAAGGGAGACGCTGAAGGCACGTTGGTACCGTGGAACCAAGGGCCCATGACTTTCCTACACACAAAGGATGGCAGTTAGGCATAACAGTTAACAATGAGAGACCAGAGTTAGTTATCTGCTGATGTGCAAAAAATTCTCAGAGTATTTGTAGTATGTGAATATAATTCTGAATTGTTTAGGCTACGACTTGTTAACTCAGAGCACACCACGCAACTCATAAGGTCAAGGTCACAAGTTTATGCCTTTGAGGACAATTTTAGTTTCAATCTGTCCATGCCCTCTGACTGCAAACCGCAAGGTCTCATAGGGCGCGAGAGGAGCTTTCTACTACAGAAAAGATAACTTGACTATGTGTTCTCCTGTCGGAAAACACAGGATCATTTACATATGGACACTGGGTTCATTTTTGTTCCTGAATAAGTCATTTAATTTTTACCCAGCCCCATGTGAATAGGATGGTTTAGTTTCATTTCCTTTTAGACAATCAATCCAGTTGTGTAATGTAAACTATGTGCAGTAATTAAAATGAAAAATCAAATTCTAGTTTTTATGACTAAGCAAATACAAAATCATTTATAAATATATTGCTTCTGACTCCAAGATCAACAAAACGCATTTATTTTACTTATCAAAAGTGATGTCAAGATTGACATTGCAACTGGATTTAGCAAGTGTTTCAGTTTACT